>NC_139168.1:27422051-28747051 GCF_965202585.1 Thalia democratica
TATTAGCTCACCAAAGAGTATGAAAAACCAGTGCAAAGTATTTAATTTATTTATATAAACAAGGGTTTCCTAAAAGGGCCAATTTATGGCCAAACTTAGTCAATAGAGTGACAATAACTAGTAAGGAGGAAAGAGAGAGGAAGTGATTCTGAAATTTATTAAAAAAAGAAGAACTTTTACTTTTTATTAATTTTAGTTTGCTAAATAGTAAATAGTATTACCTTTAATAACTTAAACAAGTCAAAATTTTAATTGGTAAAATAATTTACTTACTCTTAGGTTTTCTGGGGTTTATAATAAATTGTAAAACCAAAAGTCAACTGAAGCCTGCAAATATTTTTGTTTTTCTAAAAGGTTTGTGGTCACCAAGGTTCTGCTTAAACCTGAATGTTAGTAGCTCATCTTGTTATTTTCTGCCAAGTTTGCGTTTAAGAAAATGAGCTCGGAAAAATATAATGTAAGCTCTACTCTTAAAGTACTTCCTGAATATTGTTTTTAATCAAACACGCTTTAACATTCTTTGTTTATATTGTTTATACATATTTATATCACTCACATAGTTTATAGAAATCAGTAAAACAGTTTTTTTCTAATAAACTCAATGTACTTAGTTAACTGATTTCAAAAAAGATAAAATTAAACCATAGTTTTTGTTAGAACATTATTCAAATGATTTATTCAATTTTATTTTTGCATGTACATGTGTTCTATGTTTAGTAAGAAAAACAACTAAGTTAAATATATTAAATGATTTAACTGTTTATTTTGACAATAACAATTTTAAATTTAGTAATACATAAAAGTAGTAACGACGCAATTACTTTTACTGTAGAACAAGATAGTGATTTGATAACGATTTTCATAATTTATTTAATAAAGCCGTTTTAGGTAAGAAAAATACTATAGCTTTAAGAACTGAAAGTTTATGATAAAAACTTTGTTAAATAAAACAAGTGACCTACAATCGAAAAATATTACAATAAAAACTATTTTAAACAAACTAATTTAGTATGGTAAAAGAAGTATTCGTCTATATTTAGCAATATAATGTTAATTTAACCACTTTCTATTGTAAATGATGTTTTTTTTTATAAAAAATTGTAAAAATATCTGAGGAAAAGAATTACAGCTTTCAATTCATTTTAAATATTTAAAAGTAATGAATTACTAAACACAGTTTATTTAATTAAAATGAATTTTTTTATTCCTAACATTTTATGTCTATTTTTTTTTTATTTCAATACGTTCTATATATAAAATTTTATATATAATATGTTTTTTATACTTTTAAGAACAAAAATTTTAGTTATAATATGAAAGACTTAATATTTTTTTTTCTTACTGACTTAATTAAACTTGGTAAAAAAGTTTTAAAAACTTAATCAAATGACTTTAAAAAGTTGACTTTAAATTAAATAAAAAACTTAGATTTTGGAAATTTAGTACTAATCCTTGAAGTAATTTTTGTACAATTTCAAAGTTTTTAATCGCTTATAACTAGAAAATATTTATGTAGTAATTCTTACTTAAAATGGTTTTTTATACACACTTTTTATTAGTTTAATAAATGTTGGTAAAATTATCAGTAAAAACTTAAACAAGTTTTTTTTTTTAAGTTTATCAATTTTCTTTATTACTTTAGTATACTTTTTAAAAAAATAATTAATTTTGTTCAGTAGAACTGTGCCAATGACAGAAACTTTAACAACGTATTTTAATACACTAGATTAAAATTCAGAAGTTTTGCGTAATTTACATTTCTTTATTTAAGTAAACAACTTTTTTTTGTTGAAATAGCTTTTCCTTCATTTTACATTTAAATGTTGGACTTTTGATAAAATTGTTTAACTTTAGCTTAAAAAAGTATTTTCAAGTAAACTTTTATTGGTAATAAAAATGAGCCTAATAAAAATTAAACTTTTAGTTTTTGTAAATAAAAATCTAACCTTAAGTATTTTCAAGGTTTTAAACTATAATACATTAAAAATATTAACTCAATTAACTTTTTATTTAAGTTTTTTGTATTATAGTTAAACCTTAAAATATTGTATAATGTATTAGAGCCTAGCATTAACCATACTGTTTCAGAAGAAATAAAATATTTAAAATGAAATATTTGATTAAAAAGAAAAAAATTAGCAACTGTTTTATGATTGATTAAAAAATATTCAATGACCTAAAAAAATACACCTGTCAATGCTTATAGTAAAATACAATGTTTATCCTAAAAGAATTAAAGTGCACCTTACTATCAGCTTTAGATAGTTTAGTTAATATAATAAAACTTGTAATTGCCTTAAAACAATTATGGCTATTTTTTACTTATAGTCGTATAAACAATACATTACTTTAAAGCGTTTTTGTTTTGCTAAAACTAAAAACATATTTTTACAATTAGTTTAAATTGAAATCGTTTATTTAAGTTAACCTTGTCAAGTTTAGTTTATTATAACTTAATAAAATAAATATATATGTTTTGCTTTTATTTTTTTTTATGATAGTAATAACAACAGGTCTTCAATTTTTTACAATAAGTTAGAAAACTAGTATGAAAACTAAATTCTGTGTAGTTTTGTTTTTAGTAAAACTAGAAGTTTTTATCTACTTAGCCAAAATTTATTAAACTACTACTAGATGCAAATGTTTAAAAACTTTGACTGTAATTTAAATATTTATTTCGTGCTATAATACTGTAACTATTTAAATAACTCACAAAAATTTTAAAACGTTTATTTATAAATAGATGTACATATAAATTCTAGTTTACATAAAAGTCGCAATCTCTTGCCACCGAAACCGGTCGCTAATAAAATATACAATTTGCATAAATCTATTTAAATAGGTGTATAAAACACTTTAAAACCTTAGTGATAGTTATTACTATAGTATATACAATGTGTGTAAACGTAGTAAAGCGGTTTATACTAAGTTTTTATATTTATCAACTGTAACAGTTTAAAACACCTAACTAAATTTTTGTTTAACTTAAGTCAGAAGTATAACAATAAACTACATTAAGAGTTTAACAACTAAAACCTCAGACAGTATGAACCGTTTTTTAAAGTTTAGATAAAAGCATAACAAGTAGTAAAGTCTTTTTGAAAAGAAAACTATAAGAGTGTTCCAAATTTGTAAATTATATTAATAAAAACTATTTTTCTAGAGATAAATGTAGCCCGACTTTGTTTCTCTGTTTTTAGTACTCAGATTTCAGATACAAACTTTACGTTGAGTACTTTTTTGGCTGTGCTAAAAGTCCATACTTAAAAGAAAGTTTCTTGTGTATTAAAAAATTATTGGAAAAACCTTAGTTTTCTATCTTTTTCTAGTTTATCATACAGAACTAGTTTAAAGCTTCAAATTGTGACTTAAATAAACATTGATGATAAATTTTAACAGATAATTATTTAATATGATTTATAAAAAAAAATCGATTTTAAACTTTTTGATTAAAATAACAGCTTTAAATAACAACAAAACCACATTTGAAAGTTTTTTTTTGCTTATAATATTGAATTTTAATTAGGTAAAGGAATATTCGGTGATTAAAATTTTTAAAGGATATATTGTTAAGAAATAAGATTAAAAATAAACAATACATATTCTTAGATTAATAATTTTTTTACAGTAATTAAGACATAATTAAAAAACCCTAAAGTTACAAGTTTTAATATGAATAAGGTGAATCATATATATTTTGATAACTTGATTTAAAAACTTAACTGTATTTGTATAAAAAATTTTAAACGTTTAACTAAAAAAACAACACAACATATCCTTTAATAAAATGATACTCTATAAATTGTTTAACATTTACTCGTAATTTATTTGATATCAAGTTATAAAAAACGGGCTAAAAGTATTTAAAAATAATTAGTAAAAGAAAGAGGCTAGTCTACTTTTGTTTTAATGCGTTTAATTATAAACAATTCTACTGTTCTGGTTTCTAGTACTGCATATAACGTATTAAAGCAAAAAAGTTAGAAAAATTAAAGTTTTAGAATAAACAACCACAAACTCTAGTTAATTTTTCCATTATAGTATTTTCAGAAGGTTTTAACATACTGAACAGTTTGTACAAGAATACTTTGTCATGTACTAAAGTTTAACAGTGTATTAAAAAGAACACTATTTTTTTCAAGTAAAACTGAATATATATATTTAAGGTAAATTCAAAATGTTCAATCTTAGTGTTTACCAATTTAAATAAGAAACACTTCTTGACGTTTAGTATCATAGATTTTCGTAAAATAATTTGAACTGCACAACTAAAAACGGCATTTTTACAATTTTTATCACATTTCATTAATCATTGTGTTTAATATTAATTGCATTTACGTTTTTCCAACTAAACTTTAAAAAAAAAGTGAACCAAAAGAATGCTAATATTCTTGCTTTAAATAATGAGTTTTTTAAAGGTAAAGTTATAAATAAGAAAGATAAAAGAAAAAAAAAAAAACTAAGGAAAATGTATTTGAAAACTATAAATGCAAAACTATAAATGCAAAACTATAAAATGTGTAACTATTTATACATTAGATTTAATAGTTATAGTAAAACTTTAATCCTTTTATAAAACTAGGTTATAGTATTTATTTTTAGTTTAGATTATTGACTTTGTAATCTAGTTCAATCAAAATAAGTACTGATCGAACAATCTCTGCCTTTATTATACTACATAAACTTTTATTTTTATAAACGTTTTATTTGTATACTGTATATTAAAGTGAGCATTAGCTTTTATACTTTTTCACTTACTACTCAATGTTTTTTGATACTGACTGTTTTGCTCTTTTATTTTTATCTTTATTTGTTCAAGTGACATTAATAATAATACCTTTTGTTCGACTTTTTTTTTAATATCTTAATTTTTTTAGCTTAAACTAATTACTTTTTTTGTTTTATTTTTTTATATATATCAAAAAAATTATAAGATTATTTCTTATGTATAAGAACCTTGTCATGAACTTAAATTTTAACAGTGTACTAAAATTGTGGATAAAACAAATTAAAAGTTATAAAATAGTTATAGTTAAAACTTCTTACTTACTAAGTATTTAAACTAAATAAATTTAATGTTTTGATCAGGCTCCGAATCTTTTATAAAAGACATTTAAATGTGAAATTTTTATAAAAACTCTAACAATAAACTTACAAAAAATCTAAGACTAAATAAGTTTAATATGATTGATACTTTTAGTAAAGTTTTTATAGATATAAAAAGTCTTAAGCATTTTTTTAAGTTTTAACAATACAAAATGTTAAAAGTATAACCTTAATATTTAGTTTGTAATTTTACTTTTATAGGTTAAGTTTGTATTAACTTATTAAAATGTTCTGATAGTATAATATTATTTACTATCAAAGATAGTTTATTAAGAATTATCAAAAAGTCTAAGATTAAATATTAAGAAAAAAACAAAAAACTAGGAAGTAATTATTTTTTTTTAAGTTAAAAAGTTATAGATATTTTAATTAAAAAGTGTTATTATTCCCTTACAACAAGTGAAACTTCTGCTATGAAGGAAGTTTAAAATTGATTGCAACTAATATGTTAAAGCAAGTTAGCTAAAAAAAAAATATACGTTAAAGCGTTTTGGTTTTACTAAAAGTAAAAACTTGTTTTGACAATTTAATTTAAATTAAAAAAATATATTTTGATTTTTTAGCACTTCAAATAGTTCTATTACAACTTTAAAAAACTGCTTTTTGTTTAATAATAATAAATTTAAAACTTATTTTAAAACAAATCATGCAAATACACATTATTAAAACTAAATGCATAATAGTTATGCTTTTATTAAAATTAATTGTTAAAGCAGATAGTCAACATTACATAAACTATTTTTAGTCAATTTTAGACCACTTCTAAATACTAATGTTTAAAAACATTAACAGATACTAACGTTTAAAAACATAAAATTAATTTGATAATATTTTAACTGATTGAATAATTAATCAAACTTTGTTGTAGTTTATTTGCTAAACTTATTTTATAAAGAATTGTAGAAAAAAAAATCTAACTTAATTAAAGTTATTAAAAAAAGTAATACTTTTTGTGCATTTTTAGTTTATTGTAATAATACTGTATACATTTATTTGTATATTCACTACTTTTAGTAGTGTAAAAGACCTAGCTATATTTTTGTTAACCTAAAACCCTTATAATTATAGTTAATTACATTTAAAAGTTTTCAAATATAAGAAAAACCAACCTCAAGTACTAGCTTATTCTTCGATTTAAACCTTTTTGTAGTAAATAAATAAAAACTCATGAAGTAGTTTTTAAAAGTTTTCCAAATTTAAATAGTTTGTTTACATACACTAAACTTCTAAGCAGAATGATCAGCTTTGTTAACAAGTTACGGTAATATTTATTTTAAGCACTCATTTTTTGGGTAAGCACTTCATGTTGAGAAGCTTTTTATTTTTGCTGTGTTCAAAATTTACACTTAAAATGAAAAAGAACTGTGTTTTAAGCGTATTTAGTAAAATTAAATTATAATCCTCTATAAATGTTGTAACATTTTTTCGTAAGTTTATCAAAATAAAAATAAAGTCTGTGTTTATTTTTCCTATATTTACGTCAACAAAAAGTCTTTTATTGAATATTTTTATCAATTTTTTTTTGTTCACCATAAACGATATAAAAGCTAATCAACTTAAAAAACAAATTACTACAAAAAAAACCACAAACGCTAGCTAATTTTTTTAATTACAATATTAAGAACAAAACTTAAGCATCCTGAGTAGAATATTTTGTAAAGAAAGGTCTGATCGTGATCTTAACTTTTACAGTGTAATAAAAAACACTAGCTTACTAACGGTAAAACTAAATATATATACATAAATATTTTGTTATTAGACTTTTTAAAGTTAAGTCTTTAGTAATGTTTAAAATCATCACTTTTAAAATTAACTCTAAATGTAAAAACAGCATTTTTACATTTATAGCACAAATTTTTTAAACTAATTTATTTAATATTGATTGTACTTACTTTTTACAAATTAAAATTTGTAAAGTAAAAACTTGTGTACCGTTAGTATTCTTGTTTAAAATAATATGTTTTTTAAAAGGTGAGCTTATAAATGGGGAAAGATATGATGAGACATATATACAAAATATATCTGAAGCTATATTATGAGCGAAACATAAAATACTTAACTTTTAATATTCTTAGTGTTGCTAATAATTATAATGATTTTACTTTTTTTTTCACATTGAGTCTATCTTTTAAGTCTCGCTGATTAACTTTACATTCTAGTTCAACTGAATTAAGTACAACTTTTTTTTTATGCATTACATAAATTCTTAGTTATTATACAATTTATTAGTTAAAATTTTTGTAAACGTTTTATTGTTTAAAGTACTGTAAACTGTAAAACTTACTAATATACATAATCATGTAAAAGTTATATACAACATGTCACTTTTTGAGTTTTCCTGTCTAACAAAACTGAATATAAATTTTTTACGTACTTTTTGTTTAACTTTGACTTTAAACATAAGTCTTAGAATTAAGGTTTTACAAGTGTTTAAAGAAATTAATTCGTTAAAATTATAAGTTAGTAGTTATTATAATTTTAAAAATATGTACAGTAAATCAACTTTTTTCCTGTCTTGTCAGTATAATGTTTATTTAAGCTTTTTATATGAGCTTTAAAAAGCTTGGATAGTTAGTAGAAAATAAACTCTTATTGTTACAATGTTGATGATTATTTTGAATCCGTTTAACTTTTTTTACAAAAATTACCTTATTTGTTATTGAAGTTTTACAAAAATATTATCTTAATTTAAAAAAATTTCATTCAATGACAGAGTAAAACTAAGCACGTATTTAGTTTTAGTGAAACTTAAATTTTAAGTTATTTAGAATATTCAAGAATTATATTTTACCTAAACATAGTCTAACCAGTTTTATTTGTCAATTAAAAGTAATAAAATAAAGTGTATGATTTTTGATTAAAGTTTGTTAGAGACAACTTACTTTTGTTTTTTTAGTGTATATACTTGTACAGATTAAAGTAACTTGAAAATGCGCATAAATGTGCTATTTGTGCAAAATAGTCAAAAATTAAGCAAAAAGGGTTAGAAGTCATATTTTAAAGATAAAAACTTTATTAAGCTTTAAATTTTAAGTGTTACTTTAAAACATGCTATTGTTAAAGTTTTTTGATAACTATGTTTTATTTTAGTCTACTTCAAAATTTATACTTAAGTTCTTATTAGAACTAATATCTAATAGAAAAGTATAACAATCTGACTCAAACTTAAATAACTTAATACAAACTAACATGAAACAAATTATTTTTTTTCACATATAAATTCTAGCTGTTTGTTTAATAATTAAAGCATAACTTCTTTGTTATGTTATTTACAAAACACTTGTTATATACTATTATAAGTAAGTGTTAAGCTAACTTAGTATATTTTAAATGGTATTAATACTTATTTATTTTTTAGTATCTTATTAAAGTTTTGGATATGCACCAAAAAAAACATATAAATTAAAAATGCTGATTAAACATTAAGCTATAAAATTTTTCATTGTTCACAAAAATTTTTTTTGAATGTCTAACAAATGGTCATATCAGTAATTTTTAAATTTTTAGTAGAAACTTTTGAGATTTTAAAATTTTTTACGTCAAGTTATTTTTATATTTTTTTAATAAGTACTACTATTTAATTTAAAAATCTTTTAATTTTTGTAAACTTTTTAAATCAAAACTATAAACATCTAGATATAAATTATTGAAAGTCAAATAGAGCTAGTCTATGTTTTTTTTTGTATACTTATCTTAAAAACCGTTTTTTAAGTTAAAATATTATTCAAATATAGGATGAATGGAATAAAAGTCGGTCAACTGAAAAAAATATACTTCAGAAAAAATCACAAACGCTAGTTGATTTTTCCATTTTAATATTTAAAATACTTTAACGTCTTTATGTGTTCATTTTAAATAGCAACACTTTATCGTGTAATAAACTTTAACAGTGTAATAAAATACACTAGCTTTCTTAAGGTAGGACAAAATAATATACATCTAACTTACTGTTAATATAATTGTTTAACAAAATTATTTAGTAGTGTGAATTTATTAAACTCTTTAAATTTTAGCATCATACATTTCTTAAATTCAAACTTTACAAGTAAAAACAGTATTTTTACACTTATAGCTAAAATTCTAATTACTTATGTATTTAACTATAATTGTACTTACACTTTTCAATTTTAAAATTTAAAATTATAAGTTAAGTATAAATTTTTGTATACTAACTTTTTTTTTAAATAATGATATGTTTAAAATGTAAGGTTAAAATTCGTGAAAAAGAATTAGAAGTCTATGCAAAAGTTTGTTTAAAATTATACTAAATGTGAAAACTTGATATACTTAACTTTTGATATTCTAAGTATTGTCTATAGTTTTAGTAAAACTACAACTACTTTATAAAATTGAGTTAGAGTATATTTTTTAAGTTAAGGTAAATGGCTTTATAATCAAGTTCATTCAAAATAAATACTGTTTGTACTGTTATATTATTAAGTTAATTATATAGATTATTAATTATAATAAAGAAGTTAGTATGAAAAAAATAGTTTAAGTTTCAATTGTTTAAAGTACTGACATATTTTCTTATTTTTATTTAAGATACATAACCATGTAGAAATAGAACATGCCACATTTTGAGTTCTAGAGTTAAACAAAACTAAATATGAAAACTTAAATATACTTTTTGTTTAATTTTGACTAAAAACTTTAATAGTAAAATTAAGCTAATGCAATTTTACGATTAAAGTAGTATTTATTATTTGTATTATTAGTAGAAATAACTTTAAAAAAATGTACTGTTGAATAGCATTTTTCCTTAATGTATATTATATATAGTAAAGCATTTTCTAACAAGCTTTAAAATGTTTGGTTTACTAGTAGAAAAAACCCTTATTAATACGAAAATTATATCCCATTTAAAACCGTTTTTATTTAGATAAATTACTTAAGCTGTTACTTAATTTTCACAAAAAAAAGTATGTTAACTGTAAACAGCTATTAAACAACCGAGTAAAACTAAATATGATTTTAGTTTTAGTAAAACTTAAGTTTTTTTTTCTTTTACTTTGCCAGCAGTATAACTAACTTAAATAGTAATTTGACTAGTTTTGTTTATAAATATTTAAAAAATACATACTTACTATAATTATATTTTATTATTTTTTATTAAAGTTGATTTGAGACAACGTGTTTTTATTTTTTAATTTTTATACTTGTACATTTGGAAGTAACATATACACGAGCGCCATACATTTACGGTACAACTTGTACAACTTTTACGGTTTTTACTATAGCTCTTAAGTTTTCACGTTTACTCGCATCCACATTTTTACTTCTACAAAAATGTTTTGTACATCATCCTTTAGCTTAGATTATCTAGTTTTCCAACTGTTTTTTTATTTTTCGGTTAGTATGAACGGTGCTGTAGCCCAGTGCTTCTGAACCTTTTTCTAGTGGCGGAACCCTTTTCCAAAGTTTAACTTTTCCGCGGAACCACTAATTTTAATTTTACATAAAGTGTTTAAATAAATAAATGTTCTTTTTTAAATTTCGAAAGGCTTTGCGGAACCCCTGAGAGGTGTCGCAGAACCCTAGAGTTCCGCGGAACCCCATTTCAGAAGAACTGCTGTAGCCCATAGAAAAATGGTACATTATAATTTTCTTTAGGTTTTTTAAGAAAAATCTGACGATAAATAAATAGTTTTTACTTGGTATTTTTTTCATACATAAGAATTAATATTCTGATCATTCCCTATGTACGATTTTTTGTTTTAAACTTTTTACTTATAAAGAAATCGTCGGTTTACTGTTTTCAGTAGGTTATGGTATATCTCAACAGATATTGAAATAAATAAAAGTTGTTTAAAAGTCCACACAAAACTGTTTAATCTGCATAATGCCCATGCAGAGTTTTTTTAAAACTAAGTACTTTTAAAAATAGTAAGCATTGAATTTTTTCTTTTTTTTTACTAACTGTAAGCTACCTAATCTTTAAAGTACAAAACAAATATAAATGATTCGTTTTTAAAAAACTTTAAAAGGTGACGCTCAATAACATAAAACAAGTTTGATACATAACTTGATGCTTTTTTTATTAACAAACAGCTTAAATATAATTAAGGTTGAAGAAAAAGAAAATATTTTTTACAAGTTACATGATTCTATTAAAGTTGCTACTTAGTTTGTTAATTTTTTTCAAACTATAATGTTAAAGTACGTTTTATCTGATAACAAACTGAAAGTATAAAACACAAATATTACAATTTTTACCTAAGCTCTTTAGATTTCACACCCAACTGCATCCTTGTTTCTACTTCTTCAATAATGTTTTATACATTGTCTTTTAAAGTAATGTATGAAGTATCTTAAATCATTTTTTTAATTTTAGGTTAGTATGAATGTAAAAATAAGATGTATGATTTAAAATAAGTCTTTTTAACAACAAAATTTAACAAAACAATAATTTCTGCTCTTTTTATTTATTGTTGTTCTTTGAATATCGCTACTCATGTTTGTTGTTTACAAAAAAACATGTTTTTGTTTTCGATTTGCAGAAGTAGAAAGGTTTATGTTTTGAATATCATTTAAAAAATATTTATCATCATATGAAAAAAAAATACAAACTTAACTACACAAAACTAATCAAAATACTAATTATTAAAGCTTATTAAATACAAACATATAATCATTAAAAAGAGCCTTAAATAAGTAAAGCAACGCTATGGTCAAACTCTTTTTGCCTACAATAGAAGCTTTTCTATTAAACTATTTAAACACGTTATAACAACTTTTAATCATCTTAAATGTCTCTAATTAAAAATTTTCAACACAACTCTGATTGTTCACCAAATATTTTGCAATAGCAGATCTCATTATTGTATTCATAATTTTATAATAACTTTTTTTTTTTAGCTAAAATCAAAAACTTATTAATGCAAGCAAAAACTTATGACTATAGCGTTGCTTTATCTACTAAATGCTCTTTTTGGTGTTTATATATTTCTAAATAAATCAGATTTAATAATTAGTATTTTCATTAGCTTTATGTGATTGTTTTTTTATTTAGATACTTTTTTTTAATGATTACTACTGTTATTTCTAAAGTTATGTTTACGTTATATTTGTTGCTATGTATCCAATGATGAAAATAGCGTGAAATATATTTAGATTTTGCACTGAGTGTTTTCTGTTTATTATTTAAACTTAATACGTTTTCAATACGATTAAAAACATGAAGCTTTGGTTAAAAATAAGAAATTACTTCATTATAGTTTTTCTAACTAACTTTATTTAACCTCGTACGATTGTAACAATTTTTAAGTTTTTTGTTAAAATAAACTAATTACTTTGTTTTTTTAAATACAGTAAGTCCTTAGTCGTTGAACTAGTTCATGTACAATTTTATAGTCTTTAATTTCTTTTGTTAAATATCTTGTCGTAATAAGTTTTACTATAAGTGGTTTTATATATAGTTTTTATATTATTCAGGAAATATTAGTTAAAATATTTAATATATTCGGGTAAAAACTAAAGACTGTATAGACTTAAGTAAAATATTTCTTAATACTTCAAAAATATACCTTAAACGGCAACTTTTAGAGTTTATAAATCGAATTGACTTTATTAGTTGTTTTTTTTTCAACTTAATACGTATATAAAACTTTTTTTTTTTTCCAAACATTTAAACTTTTTATCTTAACCTAACTACAATCACTATTTGTATGTTTTTTAGTACTTTAACATAAATTCTGGAAAATAAAGAACTAATTTTACATATAAGAGCTGCGTCATGAACTAAAGTTTTAAGAGTGTGCTTCAATACAACATAACAGAAAATCAAAATTGGTTTTAATGTTTGCTCTAAGCGCATTTTGACTAAAATAATTTATTTTGTGAAGTATGTTTTGGCTTTAACAGAGTCTTAAATTTAAGGTTTTAATAAAATCAATAACTGAAAGCTAAGAAGTAAAATAATAATAAAGATACTAATTTTGATTTGAAGAGTTTATCAGAGTTTAGTAAAACTAGTACTTTTAGTATTTTTTCTATAAATAAAAATATAACGTTATGCATTTTGTTAAGTTTTTGAAACAAACATTTAAAAATTATTACCAAAGTTATTGTAATGATATTATATGTTTTGGTTTTAAGAAAACAAATAAAGAGATCTCAACTAAATTCTTGAACGAATAAATTCATTAATGTAATGGTTTAAGTTTGTTAAAGTTAAGTTAAAATTTTTTTAAAGTTTAATGTTATCTAACATCAAAAAAATTTTACTAAGAAGTAGCGAAAAGTATAAAAATAAATATTTTATGAAAATTAAAATTTAATCCTAGCAAGTAAACACTATTTTGTTTTAGTTATTCATAAAGCTTAAGATATTTTAGCCAAAAAATTAACATTTAATATCTGCATTAAAAAAAGTGTAACTACATACCTGTCTTGTTAGTCGTACAAACAAAAAAAAACTTAACCTTAGAGCGTTTTGGTTTTAATAAAACTAAAAAAATTTACTTAAATTAAACTGGTAATTCCACTAAGTTTTCGAATACTTTAAATAAATTTTACTATAACATAATAAAAAATAGTTTATGCATTTTTGTTTTCAAGAAAAGAAAGAAGTTTAAACTTCACTTATTTCATAAGTAATCATTAAATACGCATTATTAAAACTAAACGCATAAGAGTTTTGCGTTTAGTAAAACTAAAAGTTTTAAAGTAGTTAATCGAAAATATTAAACTGTTTATCAGTTTAATTATTTCTAAGCACTAATATTTTAAAACATTAACAGAGATTTGACAATTTAGTGTTTTTGTATTAAATTACTGTAATTCAAACACAATTTTTAATTAAGTAAATTTGTTATACTTACTGATATTAACAATTATAGAAAATAAATTGCAAACTCACCTTTAGTTATAAAAAAAATTTGTTATTTGTGTACGTTTAGTAAAAATTTTTATATTTAAATTTACTACTTGTTGTAGTAAAAAAGTTCAAGTTAGATGTTATTAACATAAAATCATAATTATTATAATTAGTTGCATTTATAGGAAAACAAAATAGTAAAAAAACAACCTCAAATTTTTACTTCTTTACAATTATTACCTTTCTGTAGTTAATAAAAACTGATGAAATCTTTTTTAAAGGTATTAAAGTTTAAATTGCTTATTTAGGTACACTAATTCTCCGAGCGTAAAAATAGTCAGTTTTGTTGATAAATTACCGCAATCTTTTTTAGAGTATGCATTTCACGTTGAGTAGCACTTTTTGGCTTTGTTCAAAATGCATACTTATAAGTAAGAAAGTTCTACATTAAGGTTTTATAGTAAATTTTTAGATTTGTTTAGATTGTTTTATTTACTAACATTTTGTTTTATATGTAGAACTAATAAAGTGATAGTTTTAAATTATGACTTTACTAAACATAGAGTAAAAAGCCTTAAAACTTGATTTTTAAACATTATGTATAAAGTGAGAAAGTATCGTTTTAAACTATTCATTTTAAAAATTAGCCTTAAAAAACTAAATAATACTTTTCAAAGCGGGTTATAATTTATTCTGATTATAATAGTAAGTTTTATATAGTCAAACGAATTTCAATGACTTAAGTCTAAAAAGAATTTACTATTTACAATAATTTTTTTTTTTTAATTACACATATTTTTGAATTTAATATTATTTTTAAGGAAATTTACTAATAGTAGAATAAGAACATTAGAAATATAAAACTATACGAGTCTTAATGTGCATATAGAAATGATTTATACATAGTTTATTTGTTTAAATATAAAAAAGTACTTGTAAACAACTGAAAAACATTTCACTATACAGAAAAAACAATATACTTTTTTTTTTATAAAAAGGTTCTCTACATTTGTTTAAATATTTATTCGTAAACGTATTAAAATCGAACTATAAACGTCTGAGTAAGAGTTGCAAATACAAAGTTCTGCACGTTTTAAAATTAAAAACAAAAACCACAAACGCTAGTTAATTTCTCCATTATAATATTAATAAAAAACTTTAGATATTAAGAGTTTGTATAGGAAAACTTTATCATGTATTCAACTTTAACAGTGTAATAAAAAACACTAGATTCCTGAAGATAAAATAACTATATACATTTAGTCTTGGATATATTAAACTTTTGTCTTTACTTATTCCATTTAAGAGAATTTGTTGATGTTTAGAATCATAAATAAGACTTAAGCATTTACTTAAGTTTTCAAAATACAAAATATTAAAAGTATTACTATATTTATTTATCTATTTGAAAGTAACAAAAAACTAAGACTAAGTATTTTATCAAATCAAAATACTAGCATAAATATATGTTTTTTAGAAAAATAAAAAACTTTAGAAATTTTACTTAAAAAGTACTAGAACTTTTTTAAAACAAGTGTAACACTTGATAATTTTAGCTGAAAAACAAGACTTTACTTTAAAGCGTTTTGGTTTTACTAAAAGTAAATAACTTATTTTGACAGTTTAGTTTAAACTGGGAGAGTGTATTTAATTTTTTAGCACTTCAAACAGTTATATTAGTACTTTAAAAAAAAAAAGCTTTTTGTAATGATAATAAATTAAAAACTTATTTTAAAACAAATCATGCAAATACGCATTATTAAAACTAAATGCATAATAGTTTTGCTTTTATTATAAATAAATTTTCAAAGTAGATAGTCAACATTACATAAATTATTTGTATTTAATTTTAGACAATTTCTAAATACTAATGTTTAAAAATATAAAGAGGTACTAACGTTAAAAACATAAAATTAATTTGATAATTTCTTAACTGATTGAATAATTAATCGAACTTTGTTGTAGTTTATTTGTTAAACTTACTTCTTATAAAGAAATGTAAAAAAAATTCTAACTTAATCAAAGTTATTAAAAAAAGTATTATTTTTGTGCATTATTAGTTGATTGTAGTAATACTGTTTACGTTTATTTGTATATTCACTACTTTTAGTAGTGTAAAAGACCTAGCTATATTTTTTTAACCTAAAACCCTTATTATTATAGTTGATTACATTTAAAAGCTTTCAAATATAAGAAAGACCAACCTCAAGTACTAGCTGTTCTTCGATTTAAACCCTTTTTAAAGTAAATAAAAAAAAACTGATGAAGTGATTTTAAATAGTTTTTTAAATTTAAATAGTTTGTTTACATACACTAAATTTCTATGTAGAATAATCAGTTTTGTTAACAAATTATGGTAATATCACTTTTGAAAACTTACTTTTTCGGTAGGCACTTCACGTTGAGTAACTTTTTTTACTGTGTTCAAAATGTACACTTATAATGAAAAAGAACTGTATTTTAAGCCTATTTAGTAAAAAAATAATAATCCTCTATAAATGTTGTAACATTTTTTCGTAAATTTATTTAAAATAAAATTAAAAACTAATAAATAAAAATCGTTAAAAAATAAAATACAGCTAGCCTGTGTTTTTTTTTCCTATATTTACCTAAAAAATATCCGTTTTTATTGAGCGATTTTTATCTATTTTTTTTTGTTTACCATAAACGATATAAATGCTAATCAACTTTAAAAAAATTAGTAAAAAATAAACCACAAACGCTAGATAATTTTTTCTTTACAATATTAAGAACAAAACTTAAGCATCCTGAGTAGAATATTTTGAAGATAAAGATCTCATCGTGATCTTAACTTTTACAGTGTAATAAAAAACACTAGCTTACTAAAGGTAAAATCATATGTATATACATAAATACTGTGTTATTAGACTTTTTAAAGTTAAGTCTTTACTAATGTAAGAATTCTAAACTTTAAAAAAAAATTTAACTCTAAATGTAAAAATAACATTTTTACATTCATAGCCCAAATTTTTTTAACTAATGTATTTAATATTGATTATACTTACACTTAACAAATTAAAATTTGTAAAGTAAAAACTTGTGTACCGTTAGTATTCTTGTTTAAAATAATATGTTTTTTAAAAGTAAGCTCATGAGTGAGAAAATATATGAGGAGAAACATATGGAAAATACATCTAAAGCTATATTATGAGCAAAAAAAAATGCTTAACTTTTAATATTGTTAGTGTTGCTAATAATTATAATCATTTTACTATTTTTTCACAGTGTGTCTATTTTTTAAGTCTCGTTGATTGACTTTACGTTCTAGTTCAACTGAATTAAGTACAACTTTTTTTTTATGCATTACATAAATTCTTAGTTATTATACAATTTATTAGTTTAAATTTTTATAAACTTTTTATTGTTTAATATACTGTAAACTGTACAACTTACTAATATACATAATTATGTAAAAGTTTAACATGTCACCTTTTGAGTTTTGCTGTTTAACAAAACTGAAAATAATTTTTTTACGCACTTTTTGTTTAACTTTGACTTTAAACATAAGTCTTAGAATTAAGGTTTAACAAGTGTTTAAAGAAATTAATTCGTTAAAGTTTTTATTCAGTATTTATAATTTTAAAAATATGTACAGTAGATCAACTTTTTTCCTGTCTTATCAGTATAATGTTTATTTAAGCTTTATATATGAGCTTTAAAAAATTGGATTACTAGTAGAAAATAAACTCTTATTGTTACAATGCTGATGATCCTTTTAAATCCGTTTAACTTTGTTTACAAAAATTACCTCATTTGTTATTTAACTTTTACAAAAATACTTTGATAAATTTAAAGCTTTTCATTCAATGACAGAGTAAAACTAAGCACGTATTTAGTTTTAATAAAACTTAAATTTTAAGTTATTTAGAATATTCTAGAATTATATTTTACCTAAAAATAGTCTAACTAGTTTTATTTGTCAATTAAAAATAATAAAATAAAATTTGTGATTTTTTATTAAAGTTTATTAGAGACAACTTTCTTTTGTTTTTTTAGTGTATATACTTGTACAGATTAAAGTAACTTGAAAATGCGCATAAATGTGCTATTTGTGCAAAATAGGCAAAAACTAAGCAAAAAGCGTTAGAAGTCATATTTTAAAGATAAAAACTTTATTAAGCTTTAAATTTTAAGTGTTACTTTAAAACATGCTATTGTTAAAACTTTTTTATAACTATGTTTTATTTTAGTCTACTTCAAAATTTATACTTCAGTTCTTATTTGAACTAAAATCTAATAGAAAAGTAAAACAATCTGACACAAACTTAAATAACTTAATAAAAACTAACATGAAACAAATTATTTTTTTTCACATATAAATTCTACCTGTTTGTTTAATCATTAAAGCATAACTTTTTTGTTATGTTATTTAAAAAGCACTTGTTATATACTATTATAAAAAAGTCTTAAGCTAACTTAGTATATTTTAAATGGTGTGAATACTTTAATTTTTTTTAGTATTTTACTAAAGTTTTGGATATGTACCAAAATAAACATTAAATTAAAAACACTGATTAAGCATTTAGTATTAAAAATTTTACAATCTTCACAAAAATTTTTTTTGAATGTCTAACAAATGGTCATATCAGTAATTTTTAAATTTTTAGTAGAAACTTTTGAGATTTTAAAACTTTTTACGTCAAATTAATTCTTTATGAAGTATTATTATTTAAGATAAAAAACTTTATATTTTTGTAAAATTTTAAAATTAAAACTATAAACATCTAGATATAAATTATTGAAAGTCAAATAGAGCTAGTCTATGTTTCTTTTGTATACTTATCTCAAAAACCGCTTTTTAAGTTAAAATATCATTCAAATATATTATGAATGGAAAAAAAGTCGGTCAACTTAGAAAAATATATTTCAGAAAAAATCACAAACGCTAGTTGATTTTTCCATTATAATATTTAAAATACTTTAACGTCTTTAACGTCATCTTAAATAGCAACACGTTATCGTGTAATAAACTTTAACAGTGTAATAAAATACACTAGCTTTCTTAAGGTAAGACAAATAATATACATCTAACTTACTGTTAATATACTTTTTTAATAAAATTATTTAGTAGTTTGAATTTTTTAAAATTTATAAATTTTAGCATCATACATTTCTTAAAAACAAACTCTACAAGTAAAAACAGTATTTTTACACTTATAGCTAAAATTCTAATTACTAATGCATTCAACTATGATTGTATTTACACTTTTTAGTTTTAGCTTTAAAATTATAAGATAAGTATAAACTTTTGTACACTAATACTTTTTTTTTTTAATAACGATATGTTTAATATGTAAGGTTAAAGTTCGTAAAAAAGAATTAGAAATCTAGGCAAAAGTTTGTTTAAACTATACTAAATGTGAAAACTTGAAATACTTAACTTTTGATATTCTGAGTATTGTCTATAGTTTTATCAAAACTACAACTACTTTATAAAACCGAGTTAAGAATATATTTTCTAAGTCAAGGAAATTGGCTTTATTATCAAGTTCATTCAAGATAAATACTGTTTGTACTGTTTATATTATTAAGTTAATTATATAGAGTATTAATGAACATAAAAAAGTTAGTAAAAAAAACTAGTTTAAGTTTTGTTTGTTTAAAGTACTGTCATATTTTCTTATTTTTATTTAAGATATATAACCATGTAAAAATATAACATGCCACATTTTGAGTTCTAGAGTCAAACAAAACTAAATATGAAAACTTAAATATACTTTTCGTTTAATTTTGACTAAAAACTTTAATAGTAAAATTAAGCTAATGCATGTTTTCGAATAAAGTAGTATTTATTATTTGTATTATTAGTAGATATAACTTTAAAAACATGTACTGTTGAATAGCATTTTTCCTACCTTATTTATATTATATTTATTAAAGCATTTTTTAACAAGCTTTAAATGTTTGGTTTACTAGTAGAAAAAACCCTTATTGATACAAAGATTATATATTCAAAGATTATATAAAACCGTTTTTTATTCAGATAAATTACTTTAGCTGTTACTTAATTTTCACAAAAAAAGTATGTTAACTGTGAACTTCTATTAAACAACCGAGTAAAACTAAGTCCGCTTTTAGTTTTAGTAAAACTGAAGTTTTAAATTTTTTTACTTTGCCAGCAGTATAATTAAGCTAAATGATAATTTAAGTAGTTTTGTTTGTAAATATTTAAAAAATATGTATTTATTATAATGATATGTTGTTATTTTTAACTAAAGCTGATTTAAGACAACTTGTTTGTATTTTTCAATGTATATATTTTATAGTTTAAAGTAACCTATACATACGCCCAATTGTTTTATTTTTGCAAATTTAACAAATATAAAACAAAAAAGGTTGAATGATGAACTTTTTAAGATGAAGACTTTTTTACGCTTAAACTTTGTTGTGTTACTTTAACACATAAAGTTTAATTTATGTTATGATAACTTTTTATATTTGTAGTGTAGTAATAATATTTTATTTATGTACTCATATATATAAATAACTAGCATATAAGTAAAAAATTTTCTTAGTATAATTTTGATTGTTATGAAATCTTAACCTAAAACGGATAGTTTTTTAATTATTATATTTTATTAATTATTTTTTGAATTATAAAAATTTAAATTTTTTGTTATGTTATTAAAATTAGTAAAAAAGCTAAACTCTTCTATATACAACTTTGTTCATTGAACAGTTTTCGGTGATATTTGGCAAAAAAAGTTTTAATTACTTTAATAGTGTTTTTTTCATTTTTGAAACTAAAAAGTCAACTAAAACAAGTTTCTCCTTGATTTATAACTTACTAACAATGTATTGTAAAATAAAGTAGCCGAAAAGCTAGTTCAGCTAAAGAATGCCTAAATATTGTTTAGCTTAATAATAACACAAAAGCATGCATTTATATTCATTCAAAGTTGACGAAAATATCATGCAAAATAAAATTATCAGTCAAAAATATCATGATCAGTTAAGCTTTTTTGGCAATTTTCGCGAGCAATTTTAATAAAATCATCAAATATAGCTTTACGTTTACTTAAATAACATAAAAAATTTTAACATTAAACAGTTCGCGTATTCGTTTAAAATTTTCAGCAAACATGTAAAAACCTATAACCCAATTCAAATTCTCTGTATATAAAAAAAATAGAGTTGTAAATTTTGATTAGCTTAAGTAAAAACTTTAACGGTGAAGTTTACTACATTTTTTGTGGGATAGGAAGTGATATTTTTTCAACAACAAAAGCCCGAAATTGATACTTTTAGCTTAATTATTTTGCTTATTTTGATTTTGTTATACAAAATGTTATAAAAATATTGCAATCGTAGTTTTAATTGTAAAATAGGTCTTAAAATAGATTCATTCAAGATTTCAGAAAACTATCTATGGGGCATCAAAATAAACTTTTACTTTTTTGTTACTCTGCTTGGTTTATATACTTTGTTTAGTAAAATTTAAGATAAGGCATAGAAAAATTTGACAAAATTAGTAATAAAACAAATTTAAATATTCAAGTGGTTCGATTATAAAATCATTTTTAGTTTAGTTTATATTATTTATTGTTTAAAGTATTGTTCTTGCTAAATAATTTCAATTGAAATAAGCAATTCTTAACTTAGTTTATAAGTTTAAAATACTTTTTTGAAAAAAAAAACGTTAAAAATAGGAAAATTGTTAACGCAAAACTTAAATACAACAAACATATAACATTTTAAGTAATGCAAGTATAAACTTAATTTGAAATGGTAAAAATGTGATAATTGATAGTGATTATTTACATCTTAACAGAATATAACTATTTGATAATAAGTTGTTTTTTTTTATCTTATTTTAATTAAAAATTTCTACATATATAAAGTTAAGTGTTATTGACGAACTTTTTTTCAATTAATTTCTAAAGCCTTGAAAGAGTCAACTTACAACAACAATTATAACACAAATGCTTAACGAATTAGTTTGTTCGTTTACAGATAATCAATTTTTTTTAACCTGAAGCTGAGTACAGTAAATAAAGAGTAAAGTGTATATAAAAAGTTATTCACATTGCAACTGCAAACAAGCCTACAGCTGCCAAAGTTTGTTTTAATTTAAATCTAGCGGTATTTAGTAGTAAAGTATTTTCAGCTTTGTTTGTCAACTTTTTATACGTATAGTCTGGTAAGTTTAAAGCCAAATAAGAAAAGTTCTAGTACAATGAGATTTAATAAAACTTCATTCATAATAGTTCTTATTTTAGAAAATGTTTATACACGTTTAAAAATACACTTTTTATGGTAAGCATTAAAAACCTCTTGAATAGAGTTTAACTTTTATGTGTTTTATCTATTTTGTTTAGTACTTTTAACAACATAAATAATCTTACATAAATTAATACCTTTTGAAACGATTTAAACAACTTTTATATAAGCTATCACGGAAATATGTCATCATTTACTTTTCATGTTAGTAAATTTTGAGTTTTTACTTTATTTCAAATTAGTTTCAAAATGCAACCTTTCGTTGTAAAAATTTAACGGGTTATTTATTCTATTTAATATACATATTTAAGCCATAAGAAATGCTTATAAGATAATAAAAATTCTGGTTTTATTAAACACAATAAAAACATTTGAAAATATAATAGAATTAGAAAATATATATATTTTGTCTTTTATTCCGACCTCCAATGCTCAATGATTTAGCTACTTTCTGAAAATGAAACATGTTTGTAAAATTAATATTTGATGTATATAATAATTAGAACTACTTTAATCAATTTAGAAATAAAGAATTTTTATTTCTACCCTGTTTTTATATTTAACTTTTATATTTTTATTGACTTTTCACTCAATTTAAACCTAAAATAGGTTCTGTCTACAAAGAATATTCTGTAAGATTAAAAATTTTTAAGCTTTAGTGGTTTTAAGTTAGTTTTCAAAACAAATAACTCTGTCGTAAATAATTGTTTACAAAATGTACTAAACTTTAAGTTCAACATGTTTTATATTTCATTAGTATTCTTAAATGTATCAACTCCAAAATTTATTAACGTAAACAGTCCTAGCTGAAAATATTTGCGTTTTAGTTGTATAACGTATCAATTCACGTCAAACATGCAACATCAGTATGCTCACAAAACAAACACCAGTTGACAGATAAAGTGTTAGTTGCTACGTCACAAACCAAACGCTATTATTACGTCATACCTGCACTCTTTAGTAAAGACATCGTCCTCTTTCTCATAGCAAACTTCGTTCCACTTGCACATGTTGGCCACGCCGCCAGTCGTACACCTTCTCCAACCGTCGCTCTTTATCGCTGTAAAGATAAATCAGTGACTTACTGCTGTAACAAAGGCAATTTTTTGAATCTTACTTTTTGTAACAAACTATTTAAAAGCCCTCTAAGTGGGCTCAGTGAAAAGTGGTCTGGTTAGGCTAGTTTTATTTTAACATATAAATGTATATTTTGTTATACCCAATATTTTTTTTAGGTTTTTTAAAACTCTAACGATCAGCTTCTCGCACTTTTATATTCGAATGTTTTTGTCTGATTTTATTGAACAAAAAAATAAATAAATGATGTTTTTGATTATATTAAAACTGTTAATTTGTATGTAAATATCTATGAACATATATCAATACAAATTATTTATATATATGTATATTTCATATCTGTTTACTTACAAGTAAGAATATCATCTTTAGCCGTTCATTGCTGTTTTAATACTATAGATATTTAAAATAAAACGTTTTCATCATTTTACTTAAACTTCTCAAAGTTGTTTATTTAAACTGCGTTTTTGACTACCATTAAAATTTATTTATATTTTAGGACTATGTATTTGTACCTTGACTTTAGCAAATATGCTGTAAGGTTGGTTTACAAACAACATAATACAAAATAACCCTAAGTTTAAGTAGTTGTAATATAGTATTTTAAACAATTTTAATTTATCTAATAATAACAAGTTTTGATCAAAACTTTACGTGAACTTGAGCTTGTATCATAAGTACAAGCTTTTGTTCTGACAACCATCGCCAATATTCTTTGACCGGTTAAAAATTTAGTTTTATATTCTAAAGAAGAGGAAAATTACGTATCATTAACGTTGAAAAGCTTTAAAAAACATAAATCTGCTTTTTTCTTTTTTATTAACAGTTTATACTGTATGACCCAAAGTAAATTGATTCGAGATATAATGACGTAACAAAATACCATGAAACAATAAAAAATAACAATTCAGATTTAGTTTGATTTACCTATTAACTTTTAAACTAAATTAGAATAATTCAAATAAACTCAAGTTATATCTGAAATTTCATTAAATATAGTTGCTCACGTGTACAATCGCCACAAGGTCCCTCGCAATCTACAACAACTGGTTTTTGTCGACCGCATTCCAGATTTTTAACGCAGTGTTCATTGTAGTAAGTACTGTAATAAAAAAATACAATTTTTTAACACCTAATTTCTGTTTCAGTGCAATGTTCGTTTAAATATATTATATAAAAAAAGTATTAAAGTATAAAAATTAAAAAAATGTATACAACTAACTTTTAAAAAACACGATAAAAACATATCTAAACTATTTAAACTTATTCATTATATATTTAATTTATCTTCTTACGGTTATTATTTTTATAGGAAAAAATCCTGTTTAGTTTATTAAACAGATAATATGACTTTTACATGCAAAGTAGCAAAACAAGTTACAAAATACAAAAAACTCAACTCACTCGTTTTTACTCTGATCGCACAAAAGTCTCCTGGGCTTGTTGTAACAATTTGTTTCGCAATAGCAGGCCAAATCGTCCAATCCCTGGTCATTGTAATGCATTTTAATGAAGTCGTAGATATTTCTTGGCTGTTAAAAAAATTGAGTAATATGCGTGTTTAAAATATGTTTAAAAACAAATGTATAAAAACAATCTCGAGTAAACCGAAATAAAGGGATTTTTCGCCCGTTTTCAATAACTAATTTTTGCGCTACAAACATTGTTCTCTGCAAGTTTGAAAAAGTATTTAGTCTTCAAATAAATAACCTTTGTTTTTGAGATAGACAAAAATTTCATTTTGGTTAGAAAGTAATTCATTTATTTTTTATGTATTAATTGGAAACTTTTTACAGGACGTAAAAACTAAAGTTAAGTTTCATTAAAAGTTACATTTAGTTCGTGGTTCTTGAGACAAGAAAATTCTTCTATTAAAAATCAAAACAACCATAAGTACTTTTTTTATTTTGAAAGGACAGTACTTCTCATAAAAAAAAAAAAGTTAACTTTTAAAAAAAATCGTATGCAAGTAAATAGAGATGTAAAAAATTTTTAGAACTAGATCATTAAGAAGCTTTTTCATTAAAATATTTTTTTTTTTGAGTTTTAAGTATTAGTAATTTCTTATCCACGCAACTTTTTTACACTCGGAGTGATATCCGCACTCAACAGGGTTTGAGGGATCGCATGAATCTTTGGAAGAAGCCACCAGGAACATCGTTGCTATGACGAACAGTTGCATTGAATGTGACATCATAATTTTAAATGTTTTTGAAAGTATTTTTTATTAACATAAATAAACAAGCGTTGATGACTTGTAATATTGCTGAAAATAACATTTTTCTGTTAGAAGTTTAATTATTTTATTGTTCGTTTTTTTGGTAAGAAAAATTAATATGCATAGTGTCTTAAAAATAAAAATTATGCTCATTTAAAAATCTGTGTACAATTGTAGCAATAGTGATGTCATAATTAGAAAATAAATTCAACTTCAATAAAAAATGATTTTTTAAACCTATAAAATACCAACAGTTTAAAAAAAATGATCAAGTTTTAATAAACTAAACTATAACAAAATTGTATTGAAACAAAGATTAATTAAACTACTTTTACCACAAAATATATAAAATTACTTATGTATAATTACTTTTTAAACCATACAAATCTTTATTTAAAAATAGTCCTTCAAAAATCTATCATAGTTTTAAAGCTTAGTAGTTATAACAACAACAAAAAAGTTATACAATATTTAAATAAAGTACTAAACGAAAAAATTTACATAATAGTTTTTTTTTTTTTTTTAAATGTACTTCAAATACTTTTTGTCCAACAAAGCTTGAGGCACTTTTATATAAAATAAAAATTATTACATAATCAACTATTTCCCGTTTATATTTCCTCACTTGGCATAATTATGGTACTAATTAAGTGTTACTGCTGTTTTAATATTAAAATGCATAATTATGTGTAATGACATCCTGCTAAACCGTTTTAAACATTTAATTTATACTTTTCTTAATAACTCAATGATATTTTAATAAATCTATGCTTCTTTTTAATTTTACTTTATATTTCTAAAACATTAAAAAAATATATCTGTATTTAATAATAAAAACCTTTTAAGTTTTCAATATCTGATTAAACAAATTTAGTTTACAAAAATAAAAGTTTAAACTTAGTTAATATTCAATAACATTATGACATAAAATATCATACCGCTAAAATACCAGTAACTTAAGTAAGAGTGCTAAAAGTTATTAAATCTATTTCTACAACTTAGTATTTTAATATAGGTTAGGTTAGATAGTTTTTTAAACTTGTAAGTATTGTCTTATTTTCCGAATAGTTTAAATTGACCGTTACTAACAATCAAAATTAATCAACATGTACAATACTAAAGTGCTTAAAATGCTAAAATTCAACTGCTAAAAATATGCTTGTGATTATTATACTAGGAAGTTTAAATTTTATTTTTTGTTTATAACAGGTGTTCCAATTATAATTGAAATTTTACGAGTTAAATGAGAAGTTTTATGACTAAGAACACAAATACAGAATTAAAATATATACATACATAAAATAACTAGGGTAACTTATACTAGGTTAACTAATAATTACTTTTTAAATTTTTTAGCTATTATTATTGTTGGCTAAATATAAATTACTAACAACAATTTTACAAAACTAACCTTAAAGCTTTGCTAGAACATGAAAAAATTACTAAACATAAGCTGCAAACGAATTTGTTTCACAATGGAATGAAATACTTACGTAAATGACTGAGTTAAGATAGTTTGATCTTTACATTTGTAACAATAATAATAACAAACCAGCTTTAATGTATTTTTAATAAGCTACGTAAATGTCTTCTTGGAAAATTTTAAACTACACTTAAACTTCTACTATTTTTAGGATTTCCTTAATAAACAACCACAAATCTAACTTTCTATTAAGTTTTCAAGCCTTAAATATTACAACAATTGCTAAATATCTACCAAAAAAGTTATTTAGTGAACAAACTTAAATTTTTGGTTAGATAAAGTATACACAAAAGATCAATACTACTTTTTACAATACATTTTGAAGATTTGTTTAAACATTGACAACAAGTTTTACTTTAAAAATTAAAGTCACAATGTTGATTTAGAATTACACGTAAACATAATTGCCATCTATTGATATAAATAAAGAATATTTATTCTTTTAGGCAAAAGTCTAATTATTGAGACTATACCACAATCGCTAAAAAAACTATTGTTTTTACTTTTTAAACTAATACTACAATTTTTTTATTTCATCTTAATTTCCTATTATATTTATCACTACTTTAATCTTTATTAAAAACAAATGTAAGATTTTTTGTTATTTTTATAACGGTTCAACTTCAAAGTATTGTTTATTACATTTATTTTACTAGTATATTGAAAGGGACATATAACTTGTGAATAATTATTGTTGAAATACTATATAAGTAATTTGTAAGGCTAATCATGTACGCATTGCCTAGCTACAATTTTTGGTTTAATATAGAAGCAAGAAGGGATTTGGAAAACATTACACTACCTAAAGATGGAAATACTGTTGTTGACAAATGGACAAATTAAATGTATTTAATTAAGTTTTCGATAACAAGTTAGTTTAAAAAATCCTAATAATAAAAAACACAACACCATACACTATGGAAGTTTATTGTGGCAGAAAATATTAAAATATTAGAACACGAAAGTGTAATAACGTAACACTAAAGTATTATGACATAACACTGAAGCATTATGACGTGACAGCTGCAGCTAAGTGCTGTTCAGTTCATTTCTCAAGTTTTGCACATCTGTTCTTCTCATTGTCATCTTTATAGACTGAATACTATTTATGTTTCCCCACCACTGCTGGTTATAACTGTGAATTGTTAAATAATTTATTCATTTTGACTATAGTTTTTTTTAGATTAAATATAAACTTTACAAATCTAAATGTCTTTAATATAGCTTAAATAAATTTAATTAGTCTAAAAGCTCTATCCTTTTTATAATCGAATTTTTTATGTTCTTCTGAAAACAAAGTTCATAACTACTGCTATTGTCAAGTTTTTAATAACGCGTTGTTATAAAAGTATAGAAATACAAAATGTACGGACAAAATCAAAATCATCCTAATGAGATGGAAAAAAAACTGAAATAAACATATGAGATTTTTAAGGTTACGAAATTCTAAGCTAGTTATCTACATTTACTTGTTTTATTAAACTAACAACTTTGATCTCACGCCAAAATGAACCATTAATTGTACTTTTTATGCAGTATTATTAAAACTAAGTAGCAGAAAAGCTTTATCTTAAATAATTTGCTGTTACGTTTTTGGTTAGAAAATTTTGTTGAAAAGTTTTAACTTACGGGTCATCTGTTTTGAAGCCATACATGAAAGGAGACTCATCGAAGCCGCATAGATTTAATTTTGTTCGCGCATAGCTATTCGACTCCCTGTCTTTTCCATACCACCAACTAGACGGCCAGTAACCTGCAAAAAATAATGATTAAAAAAGACGTGCAAGATATTTTTCTAAACAATAATGATTAAAAAAGACGTGCAAGAGTTTATTAACCTTTAGAAAAAAAAATAACAAAACAAATTTAAAAGCCTAAGATGGTCTCAGCTGGGTTCAAACCTTTCCTTCATGGTAATGATTTAAAAAGAAGACATCCTAAAAGTTAACCTTAACTAAAAAAATGCTCACCATCTTCTTCACCGTCTCCCCATGCCGTGTCGCTCGTGCAAGCTCCACCCGATCTTTCGCGATCCCAAGAAGAAAACTGGTATCCCTTGGACTTTTTCAGCGCGTCAGACATGTCACTCTGGCCTTGAAGGAAGCTGAAAAAATATGCTGTAAAATTGTTTGAAAGGATTTAATACATTTTGCTCAACCCCATTTATAGGCATCAGCGTTAACAAAAGTGAGCACAACCAACTTGTCATAATCGAGAGTGTAGTCGGGATACTGAGATATTCTGAAACCTGAATACTTGGCGGTGAGCTTTCTTTCTACCTTCTTGTAGTTAATGTATTGAGGATTTTTCACGACCTGCACCGTCAGCTGCCACTTTCCTTGTGACGTCATAATCGAGAGGGGATCAAGCCCCATAAAAAAGTCGGCGTTTTCTTTCATCTTTCCAAACCCTTAAACACCATAGAAGTATGATAATAAATACTTTTTCTTAACAATAAAGTCAAGATAACTTTTTTAAACCAAGGTTTGATAGTTTTACTTTTTCAAAACTATTTCATTTTAAATTATATTCATTTTAGTGTAATGTCTTAAAGTTTATTTTTTATTTTTTTATAGTGAATCAGTCTAGCTACTTATTTGTTTGTTACTTAACAACGAAAAATGGAATATACCGATAAAGTAGTTCAGTGCAAACTGCACAATTTCCAAGTTTGTTACATTTTTTAAACCATGTATTTATTGATTGAAAATATTAGTTATATTTTAATTAACTTCTTCAACTTTTTATTTGAAAAATTTTAAACTCATTTTTTTTGTATTTTAGTAAACTGTGTCCCTGCACTTACCTTTCATGTACCATTCAAAGTGTTGTTTGAACTCAATTTTTCTGTTTGGAACTTCATCGCTACCGTATCCCCTTTGCATGATCACTACTTCCTCCCCCTCACATCTTACTCTCTCAGAGTTTTCTGTAATAATAACCGGTGATGATTTTTTTACAGTAGTGTTTATTACATTTGATAAGTTCTTACGTTTATGTGGTATGAGTTTATTTTCCAAAAAACAACAACAATAAAATTAACATCAATTTTGTGTTAGATAAGTTAAATGTCAATTAACAAACAAAAACATATTCTAATAATTGCAGTGCTGTATTTGTTGGCATATTTACTACGTACAAGCTTGAAAACTTAGTTGTTTTAAATTTAAAATTAATTTATAACAACATGTGTTAAGTAAGTTGTATTAGTTATGATCAATAATCTTGAACGGAAAGCTTAGTTTTACCACTAAAATGCATTAGTCAACTTAGCTGAACGCTTTAGTTCAAAATGATAGACTGTTTTAAAAACTACTTTGCAAATGTTAATAAAACTTAAAAGACTTTTAACAACTCGGCTACGTTTACTCGCAAGAAAAACAAACAACTTTTGCACTGAAACAGTTTCGAAGCAAACAACGTAACAAAAGCAGTCCTGATTTAATTTCAACACACTCATTGCAAACCTCCGATCTTGACCCAGAAGTTTCTGTTCACGTTCTCTCCCCGGCTCCTCACCGCGTACCTGACGGTCTGGCAGTTGGTCGGCTCGAACATGGTGTGCGGCTCGACCTGGGGACTCCCCGACCTCCCGTGCGCCACCCTCGGCAGTCCCGCCACGGGCACGGAGTAGCAGTAGGCCATCCGTCCGACGTTGTCGTGGTCGGCCTTGTATATGCGGTACATTCCTGTTTAGGGGGTTTTTGTTCAGATATTGGTTTTGAAAAACTTTAGTTTGAACTGCTCGGTCGACTGTTTGTCTTAGTGGAAGTAATTTGAAGCTTACGTTGGTGTGCATCATTTTGCGAATGGAACAGTTTATGTGTGATATTATTTTCTATCTTGATAGTTTTAAGATCTATAACATTTTTATTTTAAATTTGAAAAAGAAGGCAACAAAAGTCAAATATTCAAAAAAACCTATTGAGTAGGTATAAAACGAAATTAAATTTTTATATAATTTTTTTACGATTTTTTTCTAAGTACTTTTTATGCTAGGTTTCCAAAATAGTTTATTTTGAAAAAGTTATCTGTTTTGTGTGTATATTTTTTGTTGTTTTATATAGATTCTAAATGTTTTTAAAGTCATCTTTACAAACATGTTTGTTAGTATTGAAATGTAAAACTTTATAAGTCTGCATAGACTGTGTTTACACTAGTTTTCTACATTTTATTGTCTATAAAGAACCAAAACGAAGCTGTCTGTATCAAATTATGCTACACTTTGCCTCGGATGCTGTACCAGTACAGAGTGCTTAGAGCATATCATTTTTGAAAAGTACAATTATTTAAAATTTTCAAACAAATCTTAAAGTTTTTAATGAGTTTAGAATAAGGCCAGCTTAACCGGTATCTTCGGTAACTAACCGTTTAAAGTAGAAATAAAATTGCTTGTTGAAGCGTACCTGGATAAGTGCCTTTGACTTTTTTACCGACAGCAAAAACTTCTTCGGGTTGCGGTAGAACAGTTCTATATTTACCAACTTCCTGGCACGATGTGGGGTGAATGTCCTGGTTTAAATTGTTTTTAAAAGTATTTAAAATAAATTACTAAGGTAATCGTAGTTAGCTCTATGTAAGCACAGTAGAATAAATAATACTAGTTATAAAACGAACACATGTACTTTATTGTACAAATATTTTCTATAAAACAATAAACCTTTCGAAATTTTATTTGATGAATCAAGGCAATTTGCCTTACTTTTAGAAAGAAAAGTTAATTTGTTAGATATATGAAAGCTTCATATTATTTTAATGCGAATCGTGAAATTTTTATCAAACTTACAACTCCATTAGCCCTGTTAGATGAGATTTTGGTTTTTACATCGTTCATCTTCTTTTGGCCCTTGTTGAGAACTCTGTTCATCTTCCTGAACTGATCATTGAGCTCCTCGTTAGTTTTAAGTTGAACGCCACAACACGAGATTGCTCCCACGATCAGCAGAAATAACACCAACTTCATACTTTTGTATATTCTGTGATTAAAAGTGCTTTAAACAAAGATTAATAAGCAAAGCAAGGGTTGGCAAACTATGCTTTAAACTACAAAAGGGCTAAGTAATGTTTGAAGTTTGTGTCAGTAGCAGGCCAGATGAGTGGGCATAAGCTTTCGGATAATTCCGTGTTTTAGTAAAGTTCCAATCTTACTATTATTATTTGCTTGTTTGATTGACAAAGAGATAAAGTTTAGTTTTACTTTGACTAAAGAGCTAATATAAATAGTCTTTACAACTGTATGAAAAATTTTATATTGTTTATTTCAGCGCTTCTGAAATGGGGTTCCGCGGAACCCTAGGGTTCCGCGACGCCTCTTAGGGGTTCCGCGAAGCCTTTCGAAATTTAAAAAGAACATTTTTTTAATTAGACATTTTATTTAAAATTAAAATTAGGGGTTCCGCGGAAAAGTTGAACTTTGGAAAAGGATTCCGCCACTAGAAAAAGGTTCAGAAGCACTGGTTTATTTGATTATAGTGAAGTAATCTTGAAATTCGCACCACAAACATATTATTAAACTAAAATTGTAGTTTTCCTTCTTTTTTGTATTTTGATTAATCAAAGCTATTTTTGTAAAAAAGAATTAACTTAAAAATAAGTAATGGACCGGAAAAATTTGCTTGTAAAACCGAACCCGGCCTGCCGACTGTATGTTGCCCTTTCATTATTTTGAAACACTTTATTATCTGAAGTAGTAAACGATAGTTATTAATAAAAAAATTCTAGACAAAATCTTGGTAGCTTTTGAGATTTAATGTACTTAGATTATATAAAAACTATAGTTTGTACATTAATTGTACAACCTAGAATTAATTGAAATAGTGAACAACATTACTCATATAGCTTTCTTATCAAGTATATATAAACTCATATTATTTAAGTTATTTTAAAATTGTTGTTGTACACAAAACTGTCTAACAAAAGACTTTATTTTGTTTAAAACTCTTACATACTTACATACTCGCTATAACTGTTATAAATAAACGCATAAACTAAACAAGCTGCAATTTTATTTTTTACTAAAATATCCAGGTTAATCGAATAAAAAATTCTGGGTTAGCATAAGTATATTATAAGTATAGCTTAAAAAAAATAACCTTTTTTTTTGTATTTGCCACGAAAAAAAATGGTAATTCAGTTTAATATATACTAACCAATAATGTAAGACATAATGTTTAACAAGTTAGTAATAATACAATACACTAAAGTGTGTATGCATTGTGTAAAAGAATAAAAATCATTAATTGTATTAAGCTAAAGATTTTATATCAACACAGCTAGATTAACTATCACTATTAAGAAAAATTTAGGTTATTTTTTAATTTAAAAACATTCTTTATAAAAACTTGTCTTAAACTGAGTGCAAAGTTTATGTATTAGTATTATAAAACAATGCACGCATATATCAAATAGTGTTCTTCAGTGTTATGTTATGTACATGGCACAATGAATGAAAAAGCTTATGTATTATCTTACAAATGATCAAGCAAATGTTTAAATACTTGTTTAATAACAAAGAGACAATATATATTATAAGAAAAAACAAATTTTACTATTCACTCAAGTTTCATTGGGTTTACATAAAATTATTAAATGAAAATTTCCCCTTAACTAGTTTAAAAAATTATACACTTTATTTAAATTGTTTTACTTTTAAGTTTACTCCTTGAAAACGTGTTTAATAAAAAAAAAAAAAATAATAATTACTTTGTTAAATGCAGACTTTATTCTTTAGCGAAGCATATACAATGTACACATAAAGCTAAAATTTCATATATGTTTAATATTCTAAAATATAAAATAGTTTTGTACATATTGAAATAAATTTTGGTCTATAAATTAACGCACTACTAAAAAAACCAAAAATAAATTTAACATTATATTATAATAAATTTTCAAATTTTAATGATCATTTATAATTATATACTTTTGAACACAGTAAAACTCATTTTTATAAAAAGATAATATGAAAACTTTAGACACTTTTGTATTTCCAAACAGCTAAAATATTTTTAAAACTCAATCAGAAATTAAAGATTTATATCAAGTTTTATACATTTATTGAAAAGCTAATTTCTACTTTTGTAGATGTGTTTCTTTGTATTTTTAAGATTTAGTTTCTGTTTTAAAAGTCGTTGTATGTTACAAAGATGTTGTTAACCAAAAACTAATTTGTCAGAATATCATTAAAACTTTAACTTACAGAAAATAAGAGCTAAGTTTGTTAGCTCTTGATTTTTTTTTGCTTCAACTGCTTTTAACTATTGTTTTAGTAAGCTCACATTTAATAGTTTAAACTTTGTTTAGCGACATTTTAAAGTTAATAAAGAAAAACAAAACTATTTAAAAAAAAATCTTTTAGGTCCTAAAATTTAAAAAAACTTTTTAAGATATTTTTTGAATCCTTCTTAGTTTCATTAAAGTACGTTTCATTACCTAAAAAACGAAATCTACAAAGTTTATTCTTTTTTGTAATAACTGCAATTAGTATTGACCTTAAATAATTTTTAAGCATTAGTTATTAATGTAATTTTTGAAAACTTATCGAAGCAGTTTAAAGAAATACAGATTTTTTTTTAGTTGCGTTCATAATTATAGTTTAAGTGACATTATAAGTACTAAATAGTTTTTTTAAACCTGTTTCTTTTAAACTTTTAAACATTTGTTTTAATACTAATATTATAACATTACTTCTTATAAAACCATAATGCTGACTTAGTAATACACATAAACACAATTGTCAATTAAGAAAATGTGAAGAACATTTGTTCTAAGTTGTCAGTTTTTTTGGTAGTAAGAATCTAACTAATGAGACTTTAGAACTATCACAAACTATTCTTTCTTTGAGTTTTCGTTTTAACAATTTCTTTTTTTCTAAATATCGTTGTATAAAGATTATTATTTGAAACTTTAACAAAATCAAAAGTTGAAGTTTTCTTAACATAACAACTTGTGGTGTCTTTGAATTCCTAATTTTAAAACTAGTTTATAAGAAACGTTTAAATTACAATGTTAAAATAAAAACGACTAGTTAATAATTGTTGTTTAAAATTACTATACCTGTATGCACACATTATCTAACTACAAAAATAACTTAAAAATGACGAAAATAAAAATCACAACGCAATATATTATAGGAGCTTGTTGTGACAAAAAGTTTCAACTTGTGATCACGGAAGTATTATGACGTAATAGTTGCAGCTTGGTTTTAGCTTAGAAATTCATCTTTAAAGCTTTCCACTCTTACTTTCTTCATTGTCATTTTGAAGGATTTATTACTATTTTGATTTCCCCACAACTGCTGGTTAGTACTGTGAAAAGTTAAATTAATTGGTTGTATTTTTGATTTTTTTTTTTTTGAATTAGTACAATTTTCATAAGTTTAAACAATTTCAATTGTTTTAGTACAATTTCCTTTTCTAAATTGTGAAATATAAAACTCTTTACCGTTTTATGATCTTTATTTTACGGGGTTCTAAAAGTTCTAACTGTCGATGAAAGCAAGCTCATAATTATTGTTGTTCTAAGGTTTTTTATTTACTTGTTGTTATAAAAATTAAAGGAATACAAAAATCTACGCAAGCAACAAGAGTGGATAGTTTTTAAAATCATTTGTTAATATATAAGTAAGATTACCAAAACTCAAAAGTTATTTCTTAAATAAATTTACTTATATAACAAAATCAAGATTTTCGAACCAGCCAAAAATAAACCATGTAGTGTAGTTGGTACTAATGGGAAAGGGTTATAAAAAATAGTTAGCAGAAATAATTTTGTTTAATAACTTGCTGTTACGTTTTGGTTAAACAAATTTATTAAAAAGTTTTAACATACGGTCATCTGTTTTGAAACCATACATGAAAGGTGACTCATCAAAGCCGCATAGATTTATTTTTGTTTGCGCATAACTATTCGACTCTCTGTCTTTTCCATACCACTAACTAGACGGGTAGTTGCCTGCAAAAAAGTGTTTTCTCGGTAACAAGAACTTTAAAAACATCCTGGAAGAAATTGATAATTTCTAAAATTGTTTTGTCACAAAACAAAGTAAACAAATTCTAACATGCGTTAGATATTTTTCAGCTACATTCTAACCTTTCTTATTGGAAACGATCTTAACAGAAATCTTTAAAATTAACTCTAACTGAAAAACACTCACCATCTTCTTCACCGTCTCCCCATGCCGTGTCGCTCGTGCAAGCTCCACCCGATCTTTCGCGATCCCAAGAAGAAAACTGGTATCCCTTGGACTTTTTCAGTGCGTCGGACAAATTGCTCTGACCTTGAAGGTAGCTGTAAAAAAACGTTCACAAAATTAACATTAATTCTAGCGTTTGAATGATTTTATTATTTTCTGACTAACCCGCATTGCATACATTTTTTAAAAAACAGACAACATGTCGGTTAAGTCAAAGTTTAATTAAACTGTTTGATCAAATACGTTTGAATTATTACCAATATTTCTTGGCATATCCGTCTCTACAAGTCAAGTATGTGAGAAAACACTAACTTGTCATAATCCAGAGTGTAGTCGGGATACTGAGATGTTCTAAAACCTGAATACTTGGCGGTGAGCGTTTTTTCTTCATCAAACTGACGTAATTGGTAATTCCATTTGGAATTGAACACGGCCTGCACCGTCAGCTGCCACTTTCCTTGTGACGTCATCGTTGCCAAGGACTCGAGACCCATAAAAAAGTCGGAGTTTTCTTTCATCTCTCCGAACCCTTAAACAAGTGTGGATTTTTTTTTTTCAGAAACACAATAAAGTCAAAGAGCTACTTTTCAAAACCAAGATTTTATAGTTTTTACTTTTAAAATTGCTTAATAACTATATTCATTTTAAACTACTTTTTTTAAATTATTTTAATAGTTAAATGATTTGTCAGTAAAAAAGAAACAAGTGTTTAACTTTAAGTATTAATAAACTATTCAGTGTAACAAAATATATCTAAATTTTAAAACATTTTCATTTGCTGATTAAAAGTAATTTTTACTAACTTTGTTTTAACCAACTATTTCAGGTTTTTAGTTTAAAACATGTTAACTTAAAAAAATTATTTTAGTAAACTCTGTCCCTGCACTAACCTTTCATGTACCATTCAAAATGTTGTTTGAAGTCAATTTTTCTGTTTGGAACTTCATCGCTACCGTATCCCATTTGCATGATCACTACTTCCTCCCCCTCGCACCTTACTCTCTCAGAATTTTCTGTAACAAAATTCGATGATGAGTGTTTATGTACTACTAAAACAAATGTTACATTTTTACGTCTATTTAAAAGTATTCGTGAAGTTGTCGAAAGTTCCCTTACTTATTTCTGTTTATGCCTACTGAACACGCGTTAAAATATATAGAAAAGTTTATTTTATTTAATCATATTATTTTTGGTTTTAACAACTTTGTTGAAACAAAATATTTTTTTATTCACAACAATTTTAGGTTCAAAAATATTTATTTTAATCTTTAATGTTTTATGTGTTCGTTTTTTGTTTAAAAAACACAAAGATGTTAACAATAATTTAATATAAAAAAAATAGTATAATGATGTTTTGTAAAATTTTTTTTTTTTTTCAAAACAAATTTGCACACTACTTTCTGGTTATGACTATCATACTTATTTAGTTTAAGCTGAAAAGCTAAATTATTTTAAATAGAAAGCAAGTTATTGTATTTTATAGTTTAACAGTATTTATTACAACTTAAATTTTACTTATTGAAAAACAAAAACTAAATAACTTAGCATTAAAAAGTTTTTACCAATTAACTGTACTGCTTTTCAAGCGAAATTATTTATTTGAAAATAGTCTGCAAGTTTAAATAGAACTTGTATAACTTTTAACAAAAAAAAAATAGTTTTTTACTAAATCTACATAAAAGAATAAAAAATAATTTTTTGTGTTCAAGTTTTCTTTTTTGAACCTAAAAGTCAAAAAAATAACACGTATATTGACCAAAACACATTCATTCCGAACCTCCGATCTTAACCCAGAAGTTCCTGTTGACGTTCTCGCCCGTGCTTCTCACCGCGAACCTGACCGCTCCATCAGTCGGTCGGCTCGAACATGGTGTGCGGCTTCACCTCCATCGCGTGGTAGTCCCTCCACGCGTCCACGTACAGCCAGTGCAACTCCCACGCGTCCCTCCCGTCCAAGTTCCGCCCCCAATACCGCGTGTAGTTGTAGAAGGCTTCCGACACTTCAGACGTCAGCCCCACGTCCATCTTGGCCACTGAGTAGCAGTGGGCCAACCGCCCCACACTGTCGTAGTCGGCCTCGTACACGCCGATCCTGTTTCATCCTGTTTCAACGAGTTGGCGGTTTTAAAAATTGCATTTAAACCGCTTTGTTCGACTCAAGCTGCCACATTGTCGTTGCAGAAATGAGTTTGACAATTTCTACTTTGTTTCAACATTTTGGTATATCGGATCAATAACTTTGTTATTAAATTTCTCAACTTTTCTACTTTAAAAGGTTTTATTTTGTATGGTGTGTTTATTATATGTTTGTAACTGTACATCCACATAGTATTTTAGTACATAGTGTTTTGAAAATTTACGAGCTGTTGAAAACTGTAAAAAATCTTAAAGTTTAAATATGAGTTCAGAAGAAAGCTAGTTTTTACGAGTTTAATCAAAACTTAAGTTTCTGAAATTGCTAGCTTAAACGTACCCGGTAAAGTTCCATTGACGTCTGCACCGACCTTGTTGCTTTTCAGGTTGCGGCAGAACCCTTCTGTATTTACCAACTTTCCGACACGATGTGGGGTGGTACTCCTGGTTCAAACAGTTAATCACATTAAGAGAAACCACTAGTGTGGTCGTAGAGCATTTTTTTAGTTATTTGATAACACATGTAAGACCAGTAGAAAAACAAGCACACGAACTTTTTTGTACAAAATTTTGTTGTGAAGTTTGTAAATAACTAAAAATACTATTTTTATAACTTTGAACAAAAATTTAATTTGTTTAAAAAAAGTTTAGCTGCTATTTAATTGAAACACGAATCTTAAAATTTACTATGAACTTACAACCTTCAGCCGCGTTAGATTTTATTTTCAACTCAATTTTCCTCATCTTTTCTTGGCTCTTGTCGAGAACTGTCTTCATCTCCATGAATTGGTCACTTAGCTCTTCGTTGGTTTTAAGTTCAGCGTGACAACACGAGAAGATCGTTCCCACGATCAGCAGGAACAAAACCAACTTCATACTTTCGATTTCTGTGATTGGACGTTACGTTGAATAACTGTAATTGACCAGCGAAACACTTGCTGTCGAAGTATGCTGTAGAATACACCCTGGCAACTTGCATAGTCTTTGAAAAACGCATGGCATACTTTTGTACATAACAAGCCACGTTTGTTAGATATAAGCTTACACTTGCCGTCTTGTTTCAACATGTTTGTAATAAAAACTGTTTATAACAAAACAACTGTGAAACAGACTACACTTACATTCAAGTTAAAATGACATTTGAAGATATAAAAACCGTAAATTTGAGTCTCAAATAATATTGCTTGAAGGGGCGGATATAGGTCGCGTGCCGTAAATTGAACACATTCGGTTGCATTAAGTTGTGAATGATAGTTAATAATTGAAAAATCAGGGATAACTTCTTTGTAGCCTATTTAAAAAGCATTTGTTTTGCAGATGTTTACATGCTCACAGGCTAATTACAACGGGCATGTACTTCGAGATGATTTGTTTTGTAAAAACAATCATAAAGACTGTTTTACACTAACTACTTAAACGAGCTTTAAAAGTATTGTTTAACTGTTCAATAAGCATGTTTGTATAAAGTTATGTTAAAGTCATTGTACTAAAAGTAAACTTAAATCTTAATGTTTTTCAATGTCACGACTCTTTAAATACTTTTTGTGCTGCATTTCAAACGTACAACTTAAAATTAATATCAAAAGTTATTAAGGTTATCATCAAAAAGTTAAGAAACAAAGGACTCAGCTAAACTTTAAAATCTAGTAACAAAAAAATTACTTTGTTTATTACAAAACAAATTATTTTTGTTTTATTGTTTTGTAACAAGTCATTCGAATAAAGACTTTAACGTTTAAGACTTTTTTATTGAGTTTGTTTGTCATCTAAGATTTAAAAAGATTTATTCTAAGATAGTATTTTTGATACAAGTTTGTAATTTCTTTTTATTAGATTTACCACGATTTATAAAATATTGTTTATTATTTCAATAGTTTATATATACTTTGGTTTATACGTTTATTTATGATCAATTAAGAAAAGTACCGAGTTAAAATAACTTGAAATAAAAAACAAAAACTTTTTTTAATTAGGATTATTAAATACAACATGTACTTTGTTCACTGTATATATAAAGTTATATTTACAAGTAGTATTCTACTAAAACTCAGTCTTAATACTAAAACTTGCTTTGTTTAGTTTCTTAAGTAAAAATTTTCAGTAATAATTTAGTTTTAGTTTAATTTAATTGTTTAAATGCTATTTTCCATGACTGTCACATATCTTTTAGATATGATTTATGCAGTTTACATTTATTTAAGCACTGACGAGGTCTTTGACCGAAACTTAGTTTGTAAAATAAATTTTTGAAAGAATAAGTACAAAAATAAAAATATTAAAATTAGAAAATGAAGTTATAAGAATTTGAAATTTATAATGCTAATTTGAAATAAAAGACAATGAGAAATCTTTAGCTTCTTACTTTGAACATCCAACTAATTTCCCATAAGCCTTAAATCCATTCCTCAACTATAATCAATACTAAGATACAACTTTGTGGGTTTATACTTATGAACTTTATTCACAACATCATTAAACCTAGCATCTTAACAACTACAGTATTTTATTATCGATTATTATGAAAAGCGGTTATTAGGAAAGGATTTTTTATATAAAATTATAATTATTTAATATTTACCTTTTTATTTAAATAGATTGTATGATTAAAAAAGAAAATGTTTTGATGCAAATGACTTGAATCTATTTTATTTGATATATGTATTATTTTAATAATTTTGTTTACTAAATCCTTATAACTTAAAATGTTACCTTAATTTCCATGTTGTTAAAATGAGACTACATTTAAAAGTAGTACTTAATTTCAAGCATCTTGCTAAAGTAGTTTAACCAAATGCTTAAAAAATAGTTAACTTTTGTCCATATTTATACGTTATATTTCTTTAAAAAATATTGCATAAAGCTAATGTCTGTTTTATGTTTTTTTTACACCCTAACAGTTTTCAAAGTTAAATAAGTCAAAAAGAAAACACAAATTCTAAGCTTAAAAAGTTTTGTGCTGAATTTTAAAAAACTTCAAGTATTTTACCATTCAATTTTCGTTCGTAACTTTGCTTAATTATCATTGAATTAAAGTTTTTTTTAATTATATATAAACAAAACGTTCAACAACTATTATATTTATTTAAACTCATATGCAAAATTTTTTTTTTTCAAAATCAAGTAGAATGATTAAAGTATATATTCATATATGAATTCCAAAACACCGGGTTACTTTTCTCTTCTGCGCTTCTCTCATTGTTTATTCTCTCCTTTCACTCTTTCATGCTCAACTTCACAAATTCAAATACCGAAGTCGATGTGTGGTGGTAAACTTTTGAATTTTCTTCTAAACTTTTTCGATCGCTCGCTTTTTCCTACAGAGAAAAAAAAAAGCGTTGCGTTAATGTTTTAAGATAGTCGTAGAATGCATTTGATGAAAGACATTTTGCAGTGCTTCGTTCTGAGTTTTTGTTTTAGATGTTTTACTAAAGGTGTTTTAGCATATATTTTAAAAGAATTTGATATTTTTAAAGAAAACAATATAAAAAAATTTCAACTTTTTGACTTTTAGGTTAAAGGTTTGAACTTAAACCAGAAGCTTTAAGTTTTTTATATTAATAAAGATAAAAGTATAAACTACCAAACACACACCTAGATAACTAGTTGTTACTAAAAACTAGAACATGCTTTAAAATATATTTTTTACAATAAGAACTTAAGTAAGTATTACAACTTTAATAGTTTCAATTACTTGAATATTAACTATCATTATAGTTTTCATGCTATTCTAGTATTTTTTATTAAGTAAAACGTTATTCATTTTCAATATATAAAAGTATTTTTCAGAATTAAAAAATTTTAAAACTTTAAAACTTACCTTTTATCATAACATTTAAGGCGTCGTAATGGTATTAACATTTAATTAAAAATAAAAATTGTAATTATAAATAAATTACTTATTAAACCATTTTTATACCAAAAACATGTATAATCGAGTTTATTTTAGTATATTTAAATTCTAAGCAGTTTAGAGACTTTTATATTTTCACAATAATGTAAAATTCCAAAAGGCGCACCAAAGAACTAAAATGTCTGTTAATAAGTTTTAAAGCTTTTCTTCAAACTTCGTTTAGAAATTTTGTATTTAATATTAAAAACCTTTTATTTTCTATTATTTTTACGTATAAGAACTAAATAAATTATTTTAATAACAGTTTTCAGGAGTAGCTTTAATGAATATAGTCATAAGTAAAACTGCACTGAGTTAATTTTCTAATTAATACCAAAATGTAATTAAAATACAATTGTAGTTTAACCGTTAATTAAAAACAGTTGTAGTACATTTTCTTTTATTTTTTAACATAGAGACATGAACTTATTTAGTTTTTTACTCATTTAACAACTATCAAACATAAGAAACATGCATAAAAAATAAAAGTTTACTTAAGAATTTTTTGGCAGCTATCCACAAAAGTATTTTTTATTGCGAGTTTTTGTTTGTGTATAATTTAATAACAGTTTAGATAGACCAGATTTTTTAATGCTGTGAAAACTTATAAAAATAGATTTAGTCTAATTTATAAAACGTATGCATGAAATATTTTAGTCTTTAAATGACATATGAAGTTGTAATAAATATCATAAAACTTTTTTTTCAATAAAAAAGGTTAAAACGTGTTTCATAAATATTTACAAATTTTACTTGTTGTCAACAAACTTTTCTAAAAATACGATAACTTTAATTATACTATTAACTAGTTTTTATAAAATGTTACATGAAAAGCGTTTTTTACTACGAAAAATATTATTTGTATAAATAATTATTTTAAAATTTTTGCTTATTTTAATCATGTTATGAGTAAAATTACTTATAAGTCAAACTTTAATTGAACTTAAATATAGTTTTTAGATGCTTAAAACAGAGAAAAATAAATCTTACTTTTTTGTCGAATATGTGTGAACCTTAAAGTTCTCTTTATATAAAAATAAATAGTAGAAACTAATCAAAATATATTAATTTAAAAGCTTAGTTATAGAACCTGCATTCTAGAAAAATATTATTCAAGATAAATATGTTTTAATATAAATGAGTACGCAGTGTATTTAAGCTCTTTGCAACTTTTGTAAACTTCAAAAGTAATTTTTTCATACCAATCCATACATCATACACTTGATTTTCATTAGCGTTTTAACTACCTACTTTTTGAAAGTTTAAAGCTAAGAAATTTTATACTATTCTTAGAATTTAATTTTAGAATATTTTTTCTCGTTAGTACACTTCGAATGTAAACTGGTGGATATACAACAACTCAGATTTTGACAATTCAAATAACGACAATTCAAACTCTACTAAATCTGAGTTATTGTAATTATCTTTTTTTATAAACACTTATTTTAGTTTTGACTATTAATATTTTTCTATTTTAGACCTCCATGATTTTCTTTTTATTTCTAATTTAAACTATTTTATGAGATTTTATTTAAAAAGTTTCTAAAACTTACTTAAGTATGACTATTTAAGTAGCTACAACTTTTCTCATTTTATAATTACTTTTATTTTTTTTTACTATCACAATGATATTAATTAGCATTTTTATATTAAATTTTTTATTTATTTTAAATTATTAATTTGAGATGTGATCTCTCTTAAGTTTTTATAAGGTTTCGAATTGTCTTTTCGAATGAATTTCCATGTAACTGCAAAGTTGTATGCATCGTATTTGAAAACTCTAATTTTAACTTATTACATTTCGTTAACCAAAACTATTTACAGTTATATTCTCCTTAATTATATATCTCTCTTTTCAGAAAAATGCTAATAAATTTAAAGCTGATTAAGTAATAATCAATTTGTATATGGAAGATCCATCAGACCCTTATAACGAAAGGGCAATTACAAAAAACGAACTAAAAGAAAACACAAATCACTGCAGCCAGTTTGAACCGCTACCGCCTATTGAGAGCTTGAACAACTGCAATGAAAACAAGTTGAAATTCGAGGAAAATTCCATGCAAACATCCAACTATGACTTTGATTTGACTCATTCTAAGGTTTTCGAAGACAACTACAACACCGTAAACAATACCTCAATGCTTTTCCAAACTCCAAATATTACTGCTACGAACAAAGACCCTGATATTTATGACACTTTAACCGAGAGAGGTTATTACCCGCCACAGTATTTACATAGAAACGCAACTAGTCCACAAGAAAATCATGAACTTTTCGATTCTGTGCATAAAAACAAGGTCAGGTCTCCGTCGCTTGAAGTCGCTATTTCTCCTGAAGATATTGTTATGATGTCACAGTATCAGGAAAACTTTTCAAACGAGTCGAGCCCCATAGAGACCAATCATCATTTTGGAAATGCTCCCTCAATGAATGCCGAGCCTCAGCAAAAGAATGGAAATTCATCTATCAGTAGTAAGTGTATCAGTTCCACTGAGAATAATACAACTTATTCAAACCAAAACCACGATAAAAACCAAAACATATCTTACAGCATTGGAGTGGGTCAACAACACAAAGTTACTACAAACAGCAACAAAAGCTTTAACCACACGGGGCGCCCTACAAAAAACAAAACTAATTTTGATGGCCTGACCCTCAACAATGAGCAAAGCATGAAAAAAATTCCAAAAAACAACAATCAATATGCAAATACTACGATCAACAGCAAAGCGTTAACTAAGTCCAGTGAGCTTTTCAGTTTCTCCACTTTGCCCAAATACGCTGAAACCGGCCATGTTGTCGGGCTGTCATCCGCTACTAACGGTAAGACTCGGCACAGCAGTGAAACTATTTTAAACAGCAGGAACAGTTCTATACATGGTGGTGAAAAAAGCAGGTCCATAAGTTTTATTTCGTCCGCCAGCAACGACAAAATTTTGAACGACATATTCATGTCAAGCGAAAGACTTTTTGATGAAGGAGCAGAAAGAAGTTCGACGACGAACACACGAAAAATTGAGAAAAAAGAGGGAAGCTTTTATACCAAAAACAAGGTTGTTACAACTTTTTCATTAACAAGAACAAAGTATATACTTTTTATTCTGCTTTAGAGGAAAAACTATTAGTCTGCCGTTCTTATTTTACTTTAACCATATTTGATGGTACAATTTTACGGTACGCAATTCTTCGTATAGTTAACGATTAGTTAAAATTGACAGTAGGCTGGTCTAGTTTGAAGACTAAAAATAAAAGTTGTCACTATACATAAAAATGTTCTTGGTATGTTCTGGACCTTCAGAACAAATCAAACATTAACAAATTCTTCTCGAACTAAGTCGAAATTTCAACTCGCTTTTGTTGTGTATTATAACTGCAGTATTACATCAACCAAACTTTATTTCAGCCGCAGAAGCCCGCGTCGCGGAAGAACCCGTGGGGCAACCAGTCGTACGCGGAGATCATCTGCCAGGCGATCGAGTCCTCGCCCAACAAGCGGCTGACGCTCGCGCAGGTATACGACTGGGTGGTGAAGAACGTGGCGTGGTTCGCCGACAAGGGGGAGAGCAACTCGTCCGCGGGGTGGAAGGTATGACGTCACAATAAAAGTTGTTTCGAGAAAAAGTTTCAACAGTGAATGTTGGGTTTGACGCTTCCTCGGCATTTACTTTGTGATGCATATCAGTGTGTCACTAGCAAAACTAAATAAGATTTTTTTAATGTTTTGCATTATTACGTTATTCATTGCGTTTTTAAAACTCGTGTTAGACAAAATCGCTATAAAAAAATCATGTTCACAAATTTTTTGAACTCTACTCAACTCTTTAACATATTTTTATACGTATTTTAGAATTCCATTCGTCACAACTTGTCGCTCCACCAGCGGTTCAAAAGGGTGCAGAACGAAGGAACGGGAAAGTCGTCGTGGTGGACGATAAACTACAGCGCGGAGAAGTGCAAGCCCACGAGGACGAGGCAGCCGAAGCAGATCAGGCCGAAAGAAGACTGCTTGGGAAGGAAGAGGGGCAGGAAGGAAAGCGGAAGGATAAGAAAAAAAGTTAAAGTTTTATTTTGTGCAAGCAAACCACTTCTTGAATAATTTTTTTAAACCTTTGATGCCTTAGTTTGAACAAAAAACTACAACCGTTTGTTTTTTACTTATTTTTTCACTACTTTAAAGTATAGTTTATTTTAACCTGAAACTAATAAAATATCTTTTAAAGTTGAGGTTTTAAAAAACAGGATTAATTATTTGAATTATTAACTTCGATGCACCACGAAAAATCAAAGTTGAATTCTAAAACCATTATTACAGACAGTTTTAGACAGAAAAAAGAAAAACCAACAAAAACATGTGAAAAATCAAATACTGACTTCTTCTGCTGATTTAGCAGACTTTAAAACTATAAACTACAAAGATTACAGGTTTTTCTCATGTGTTATAATAAAAGATAAGTAAAAATAATAAATAGCTCAGTTCCAATCACAAAACTTTTCGTTGTAACTTTTGTGAATTTTATAAATGCTTTCTAGAAGATAACCTCAAGTTTTACTATTTTAATTTAAAATGCACATTTCAAAAAAAATATTGATAACACATATATAACAGTTGTTGTAATAAATGCTAGTTTATTTATATAATTTTTAAAATTTAAGCTTATTTACAATATTGTCTCTTAGTTGTCGAAGTTTTAATCGAGATTACATAAATTTCAAGTTTTTACTTTAAAACTAAAATAAAAAATAAGAAAAACAACACTGTCAAAACTTACTTCGAACAAATAATTAAAGCAACTATAGTAATATGTTTACTAACAGAAAATAAGTTGCAAACATAGTTGTGTCATATTTGTAGCTCATATCATATTCATTTATTAATATTCTTATAAAAATCTTAGTAGGCTAAACTTTAGTGTATAGAATACATACATTTCTTCTTAATCACTATTATTTTTCATTTTAAGTACGCTTTTAAATTTTACAAGAAGTACTCTTATGTAATCAGAACACTATTATATAAATTTAGATTATAAACTTTCTTTTTGTTATTATGTAGTTTTAGTATTTGAAAAAAATATTGAAATTTGAAACATAAGTTTTCATCTTTTAATTTATTAATTTAAATTACAAATTACTCTGATATGCTTGAATTTTCGAATATGCAACATTTTTGTTTTTGTTTATATTCTTCACGCATGAATAAGTTTTTAAACAACAGTATAATTAACTAACATTGTTACATGCAGTTTCATATTTTATTTTTGCTTGAAAAGGTCGCAATCTCTTGCCACCGAAACCGGTCGCGAATAAAATATAAAATTTGCATAAATCTATTTAATTTAAATTACTAATTTTTAGAAAACTTAAGAACGTTGGTTAAATTTTTATAGAATACAATATAAGCAAGTGTACAACAAAAATAAAACTTTAACAATAACCAAAACAAAAGTTCAAAGTTTTACACTTACGTTTTCACAAGATTGTAAGTTATACAAGTAACTAAGTGTAAATCAAAAATAATACTCATCGTTATTGTTAGAATACGCAAAGAATCAGTTTTGAGTACAATTGCTTCGTCCCCATGCCAATCGTTTTGTTCTGGAGGTAATGGAGCAATGGAAACTACAAATGAACAGTTTAGCCAAGCGGGTTAGAGTAAAAACTATTAAGAACCGTTTTTATTGTAAATATCAAAAAATACATTTGTAAAAAAACAAATATTTTCAAATAAACTACTTATTTTATCAATATCAACTTTTGTATGCAACTCTTTATAAAGGTCTAACTACCAAATAAGCTAAAGTATATTTTTACATTAACTTAACATATAAATAAAAATATATACATATATAATAATAGTATACATAACTTTAAACTATGATTATCATCATCAAACTTAGTTTGACGGACCGCAGTTTTCCAAAAGCTGCGTTTCAAAATATAGAAGTCTGACCAAACTATCATTTCTGTAGAAACATTATTTAATAGAATGCTTTAACATTGTTATTTTTTTGACTCTTAAATGTTATAAGTTTTTGAAGAAGAACAAAAACTGTTATATAGTTAATTTTTAAATTAGTTATATATTAGTTTAAAGTATTTTGTAACTGCAGTTTTAAACTTTATAACTCTTTATTGCTTAAAAATTATTAAACATTACTGATAGATTTTAGCACCAAATAGTAAAAGTTTAAACTTCTAGTAATATAGTTTATTTATTTTTATAAAGTTTCTGTACATACTTAAAGCTTCTATGCTTTTTTGACACTTTGAAACTAATTATATAAACAGAAACTTAATTTTTTCGCAGTTTGTACAAACTGTTTAACATCATACTATTACCTAAAAGCTTTAAAAAAAATTAAGTAAGCAGTAATGCTATAAATCTACTTTACGACGTGTTTTGTTGTACTTTTTTGAAGTATAAAAACTTGCAACTTGTTATCGATAAGGTGGCTTTGTAGATTTAAGTAAAAGTTAAGCTTTGTTTCTTTAAACTGTTATACACAAATCGATTTGATATAAATTAATAACTTACTGTTACCAAGTTTCGCTACATCTTAAAACAAAAAGGTTGTTTAGTATATAACACTTGTTTATGGTTTAGTTGTTTTGTTTGTTTAATTGTTTACGCTTTGTGGAATATTTTAAAGTTGCGTTTGTTAATATATAAAGTTTATTTGCTAAACTTTTCTTAAAAACAAAGTTGTTGTGTTGATTTAGTTTTTATATACCATAAAAATTCTACAGTTTGGTCGGTTTTATTAAGGACACTTAAAATAAAAATAGAAATTAAGTTTTTGCTTATCAAAAAAAAATTACACTTGTTAAAAGCTTTAACGTTTGTACATACCAAAATAGCTGTAGTTAAGCTGATAATAGTTAGCGGAAAATTCACAAGGCTTTTGGAAAAATTCCAACGCAAAAAACTTCAATGCCCTACTTTTCGCGATTGACAAAGCTCTCGTGACGCAACAAAACAAACTGGAAACGCACTCGTTTGACCCGCACGTTCGAGAGAACGGTTTGACCTAAATATGAGAGAGAATTTATATAACTGCACACGTGGTTGAAATTTATCTGATTGGTTGAACAGCGATTTTGTTTGAGCTGTTTGCAGTTTGTTATGTAAACTGGAAACTAATAAAGGCTTAAAACGCACGTAAATTTTATTCAAAAATACTTAAAATTATTAACAACTCGTACTTTTTTATTGCATTTAACTTTTTGTTGGTACTACTGTTTGTAAAACACATTAAAATAATTTTTAAGCTTTTTCTTAAATAAGTACTTAAATAACTTTATATAATATATAATGAAAAATCTGTTAAAAATTTATCATTTTTCCATAAATTTCTGTATAACATTTGATTAGTTTAAAAAATATTTATATTTCAGTAATTAAACATTTAAAGTTTCTCTGTATTTAGTCGTTCGTCATATTTATCTGTTTGTAGATATTCCACAACATTCAAGATCTTTCCATCCATACAACACCGCCTCAACTACAACCTACGTTAGTTAAACCTTAAAATTGAATACAGATTTTTATAAAATATACGCCTAACTTTACAGTTTAATTTATAATATTTGCAAAAAAAAATTCCAAGTTGCGACAAGTAAGTTATAAAATACAATAAGTTTATGTCAGTACTAGGTCAATGTAAAACTAACCAGAATTACCAGTAATGTTTCAATATTTCAACGCCTTTATTGAGTAGCATTGTCAGTAAGCAGAGCATGAAATAAAAATTATGCTTTAAACGACCACCATGGTATTACAGCTTGGTACCATGGTTTTTTAATAACGTTTTATTACTTAAAAAACTTTAGTTTTCAACTATATAAACTAGCAGTTAATAGTGCACTTTAAATAATAATTTTACTTTATAAATTTTGTTATTTTAAATTTTCTGTTAAATTAAGTTTACAATGAAAATGTTTAATTTTCTACTTCTTTCAGTATTTTTTTTATTTAAATCTATTATATGTTTTAATAAAAAAAGTTTTGCAAACTTCACAAACAAATAAAAAAAAAACTTAAGTTTAAGGGCATAAACTTGTCTTAATATCTATATCGATTAAATAATAGATTTAATACCGCATTAAACTTAAAGTTGTGCAAAACTTATTCCGAAACTAATTAAACTATTTATAGTCTAAAATTTTCTTTTAAGCTTAAATAAAAAAAAAAAGTACAGGCGAACTTATTCCAACTTATCAAGCATTTGCGAGCGTGCAACTTTTCAAACTCATTTGAACTTACACGTATTTTACATTCGCATGCACGTGCAAGAAACGACCTACATTGCCACTGCCGAATTTTACAGATAAATTTTTTGTACAACCCAGTATTGTGATTTTGACTTTTTTAACTTTCCATAACTTACTTTTGTAAAAAACATATTTTTTAACGATAGCAGCAGTTTTGTTTTTGCATTTTCTTTTGGATAGAAATAAAAACTTAAAATACTGCAAGTTTTATTGTTTCTTCTATCAAAGCGTTTATCGGATGTTTAAGCTAATTAGGGAAATAAGTTTTGGTCAACTGTAATTATCTTGAAAAACAAATAAAAAGTTTGAAAATAAGTATCAATGTTTCGTTTTTTGAGCTAATTTAAAAGTTTTTTTTATTCATTTTTGGTTTGTTATAGCTTTTTAAGAAATCTATATTAGAAAAATTTAAGTTTTCTTTATCATCTATTCTTATTGTTCAGAAAACTTTTTAAAATGTTTTTTTACGTTTGTATCTCTGATTTTCAGTTTAACTTAATTTGTTCTACAAACACAAAATCCTATTAAAACTGCAAACTACTTACTATTTTTCAAACATTCCCTTTATTGTACTCCGACATGACTTACAGGTATTTAGTTAAAACAAAGCTTTTAAATGAACCGACTTGTACAACATAGCTGCCAGTTCAAATGAGTTCGAACGAACATTAAGCATTTTTCAAAGTCTACATTTTTACTGAACATTAATGCTAAAATTTATGAGAAAAACTAATATTGCAGTTCAACTGTTCAAGTTTTATAAACTAAAGTGAACTTAAAAATTCATTAATGTCCTTAGTAATATATTGAATTTAACAGTACAAAAAGTTGTTTAACCCTGTATAAATAATAAAAAATACTATCTTTTACAGTTTTATTTAAAAAACTTCAAGCTAGTTTTAAAAGATTAAAATTTCTTACTATATAAACATTAAACAACTACTAAATTTAAGAATATAATTGTAAAACGATAGCATTTTTTACAATTAAGATAAAACTGCAGTTACAAAACTGTATACAAACGTTGGCAGATTAAAAAACTTTCGATCACCGGTTCAAACCGGTTCGGTTGTTAAAATGTAGGTCATGTAGGTTCGTTGCGCAAAAGTTTTCGTTTCATTGTGACGTAACTACCTACCGGCCGGTTTTCTCATAAATATTTGATAAACTTTCCACACGCTCAACAAAAGAGCGGGTTTTTCCTGCGCCGAGCAAAAGTGAAAGAGTTTAGCAATTTCTTGAGGTTGCCAGCCAACTTGTTTAAGCTTCCAACGCAATTGCCATTACAAATGTTTTTACAAGTGTTTTCAAAGTACATGATTATTTTGATGATGCAAAGTGTCATGTTAATTGCGGAAAATTACATGTCTAATTCATTATTCACACGTTTGACATATTCAAGTCCTTCTTTTGTGTTGAAGAGAATTTTTTTAAGTTTATTGATGTTATTAGTAGTTTTAACTTTTCAAATCTGTTATCATACCGGCGTTTTGTTTTTTGTTGTAAACATAAACTGTTAATTAAAGTTATAAACTTTATTTTGCATACTGTAGTTTCTTAACTTGACTTGTTTACAATTTATTGTCAAAATATTTTTTTAATCTTTGTTAATTATGTTTGCTTATTGGTGTAAACAATTTTTTTTAATTTAGAAAACATACTTTAGTTTTACGTTGAAATGGTTCAAATAACTTATAACAGTTTAAACGTAAAACTTAAGTCTCATTTTTAAGGCCAACCTAACTAAGTATTTTTTAAACACGTTAAAAACCTCTAAACGACTAAAAGCTTAATTTTAAAAACCTTAAATTCCAAAAGTAGTTTATTTTGTATATTTCAAATCACAAATTGTGGTTAAGATTAGTTTTAAAATAGCATAAGATTAAAAATAACCTCGAAATAGTCGTTTTTGAAAGTTTGCTAAAAATATGAAGTTAATAATACTGATGTAACAGAACATTTTAGTTGCAAAACAGTAGTTTTAGATACGAGTTAGTCTTCTATTTACTAAAGCACCCTATTGTAAATCTTTACAATGTATTTTCTAACAAATATTTTTCTTCAAAGTTTATAGTTTTGCAAGATTCTATAATGGCTAAACATAAACAAATGGTTTCCAGTTTTTTTCTACAAACAGCTTGGTCAGTGATTATTTGGATTAAATGTTTACCAAACAATTGTTGTAAGAAATTTTAATAACAAAACATACTTTTTGATTGAAAAAAACTACCTACAACTTAACTGGCGAAACAATAAGTATCTCGGACGCATTTTGTACGTAGTAGCATGTCTTGATCTTAAAAATTATAATTCAAAACTTGTGCTAGAACCTATTTAACAGATACCAGCTTCCAACTACCAATCAAACAATAACAATGCAAGCTTCAGCCAATCAAATTCAAGTCTTCAGTCTTTACAAGGAACAATACCTCAGCACCAAATGATTTCAGAAGCACAAGTTTCTCAGGCAATACGCTATTTGCTTATGAATTATTAATATTATTCTTTTTCTAACGTATACTATGATAGAAAACAATACTTTTTGTTAATAAATATTATTGTTTGTGCTTATAAATGATATAAATGCTTTTTAAACCAAAACTTATTACATTTTCAAAATTTTCAAATGATTTTTAATCTAGTCTTGTTTAATAATAAAGTTTAGCTCACTGTATATATTTTAAGTTTGATATTTGAATAATTTTTTTTTAAGTTTTACAGTTTAAAACCTGCATTGTGTACGTTCAGAAGTTAACAAACTTTAAACTGTTAAATGCTTTTACTTTTAGATTAAATCTGTTTTGATAATTTCTTTGTAATATTTATTTAAACTATTTTACAGACAAGTTTCGATCTTAAGTTTCCTTTGTGCTTTTGGAAAAACCATTTGGTGAAATAAAAACTAATAAATGATATAGTATTAAAATTAACAACTTATTAATATATCAATAAGGGTTGTATCAAATATTTCAGAGTCAATTTCAGCAGCACACTTTTTTTCAAAACCAAAGTTTTTATCAACAAAACCGAAGCTTGCCTCCTTTCAGTCAATCGAGTAATGAGAGTAGTTTAAGAAGATTGTTTAACAAACCTCTTGATAACCAAAAAAATAACACTTTTGTAAACAATGGATCACCTACAACTAACATGAACAGTGTTAGTTATAGCTATATAACTTTCATTAATAAAAATATTAGTTTTAAAGACGTATTTGAAAACTTTGTTGTTTTTATTGATTAGCAAATTGCTTTGTTTTAATAAATACGGTTCTTAATTAGTTTTGTGTTTAGCAGCAAACTGTGCATCATACACAAGAGCTGAACGCATATGGAAGCTACGAGCGAGACAACAAACACTGTCCGGCTACGCATCAGAAAATCTTGGAAATTTCACGGCAAGCCAACACGCAGATAGAGCAACAAAAAATCCAATATCAAAATCGAACCAACGACTGCCTTATAAAGGACATCAACCAGCAGTTGAACGCGCAACTGCAAATAGGAAATCAAATCGAAAGTGAGCAACAAAGAGCGGAAAACCTCGACGGTCCTTCGTTGGACTCAAACGTCGGCGAGTTTGAGGACATTTACGTGGGCGACTACAGCGGGAAGATAGACAACATGGAGGTCTCGGATTTGTACGATTTTGGCAAGCACATAGAGCTCGAAGGGCGAGGTAAGCTGCTGTGATGCTAATGGTAAACTCAGGATTCAATTATTTAATAGGTCGAACAACGGCCTTCTTATTCTTTTGTACTTTAATAAACAAACAACTTTATCTTTAATTTCGATATATCTCTCAACCTTACACATGATTTATAAATAATTCGCAAATCGGTCCAGGACAGTTTTGAACTACTACGTCATAATATATTTTTTAACTTTTATTTATTTTTTTGTTGCATGTATGTGTTTAGTTCTACTAGTTTTAAAGTTCACTGATGAAGGACGGTTGTCCGAAATTAATTTGAACAAAATGTTGCAATAAACTGGTAGATTTTTAGCTTAAATTTGCATTAATTTTAAAAAATGTCTCTTACTCTTCAGCAGAAGTCCATCAGATAAAAACTGAATATTCCGAGCAATGCACCAAGTACTTGGATCCCACCCTGCAGTACTTCGTCAACCCAGTCACTCAACAGCACAGCAATGGAAAGTTCAGCTTCAACGAGTCCATCAAGTCGCAAAACTACGGCCAGTTGTCAGGAACTGAAGTATATTACTAGTAACTTGTTTTTTGTAAATGTGCTTTAAGGCAGGGGTCGGCAAACTGCGGCCCGCGGGCCAAAGGCGGCCTTCAAAGCCAGAATATGCGGCCTTCGAGGTATTTTTCAGCTTAAAGTATAATTTTTCATTAAAACAGCAGTAACAAATGTTTTTGTGGTTAAAACTTTCAATTAGGCTTTTAATTTGATAAGTTCTCATTATTAGTGCACTAATATAGCTTACTTTATCACATATATTAATTCTTTTAAAAATTTATTTTGCAAACTAAGTTTCGGTCAAAGACCTCGTCAGTGTCTTTGATATATATATAATATACATATAATATTACTGTAAATATTACTGTAAATATTACTGTAAATACATATAATATAATATACATGTAATATGATATACATATAATATTACTTTATCACATTGTAGTTTAAAAAAAGTTTTTATGTTGATTACTACAAATATTTTGAAATAAATGCGGCCTGCGGAAGACCTTCTTTATACAGTGCGGCAAAATTTTTATAAGAAAGTTGGCCCGCAACTTATAAAATGCTGCCGACCCCTGCTTTAACGTTTGAACGTATAAATAGTAGTTTAATTGTTTTCTGAGTTCATAATATCAATTCTATATAAAAAATTTATATTCTGTAAAAACGTAACTCTTAATTAAAAACAGTGTTTGTTTAGCTTTAAATTTCAGAATTTTTGAACTTGTTTTTGGTAATATTAAGAAAGAAATATTATGCTTTCCAACCTTTTAGTTGAGTATTTAATATTTATTTTACTATTTTGTTTTAGAGACCATATATAACAATATAAGCTTTATCAACTAATTTTTGTTTAACTTAATTTTTTTTTTACTTTGTTTTTCAATTATAGTAATTCAATTTAATAACTATTTTTTCAGAAAACTATATACTTTTATATACATCACTAACTATTTCAACAATACTCGTTATTTACATAAATTGTTGTTGAAATTTACTTTAAAGAAAATTTTCAGCAATATATCTTTTTTATTAACTTATAAGTCTACAACAGCTTTTAGTTGTTATACTTTTATTGTTATTATTGTAAATATACAAAGTGACCCGAGTGACTGTACATTAAGTTTGCGATAAGATAACACGTTTTTTTTCTTTTCGCTAACAATGTGCTACGTTTAAGATTCATTAACCTGCACTTTTGTTGCTTAAAATTTTGTTCTGTTTAAATAAAAATCTAAATTGGCTATGAATATAGTGATAACAAACAATTTTAGGCATGTCAAAAAATTGAACATTTTTTGAAAATTGTAATTACTTTATAACTTTAAACATAATTTAATATAAACGTGGTAAAATCTGCTTATTTGACGGAACAATTGTTTTTAAATAAGTTATTTTTTCTAAATTATGAACAAAATAGTTAACAAGTTGCCCCCAACATTTTAATTTACTGATTTTTTTAAACAAACTATTTATTAAAGGTCTTAGCCGTTTTAACTCGTTAGCTAATATTTAAAGTTTTGATTGTTTATAAGTAAAAAAATAAAATATATATTACATAGTTTTAAGCTTTAACTTGTTCAATAGTGTATTGTTTCAGGCATAATCATTTTTTAAAACCAATCCTTTTTTTTGCCTTTCATATATTTTTTCTGGTGAAACATATATTTATGCCTAATTACTTAATAAATTTTACACAAAATTCTTAGTTATTTTATATGATTTTTCGACGAAAAAAAATCACTTTTGGTTGGTTATATAGCATATATATGTAGCTAAATAAGTTACCTTATTTTAAAACTTACAAAATTATTATGAAAGTATTTATAATTTAAATTTTGATCTTATAATTTTATTTATTGTCAATACGATTGTTTAAAAAATTATTAGTTCTATTAATGTTTGTGTGTAAAACTCATTTGGTAGCCATAGTTTTGACTTTGGTATCTAGCTTGGTAAAATATATATTCGTATACCATTCTCTTACAATAAAAAATCTTAAAGGCTAACAAAAAAATTTTTTTAAGTCAATTATTAACAATACTGGCGTACAAGTTTTTAAGTTCGTTTATATGTTTATATAGAAACAAACTTAAAACTAATAAGTTAAAAAGTTTTTTCTTAGATTTTACTGAAAATAAAAGCATATATTGATTTGTTTACTTTTTTAATGAAACTTGAACAGAGTGCTTTTTTATACTTAATAGTTTTTATTGATATATATACAAATTGATTTAACACAAAAAAATCACTTAATAGAGAAATTTAATACTTTTAGAAATAATACATGTATTAAAACTTTATAATATTATTATTCAATTTACCAAAGTGTTTTATGTTTGATAATTTAAACGAAACTGCACAATATAAATTTTCAAAAGCTAGCGGATTGTGTAGTTATTTATTTTCTCAAATCGTTAAACTACTTAGTACTTACTACTATGACCGAGGTTTAGTAGTTCAAAATCTGACCAATAAATTTTCACTGACCAATAAAAAAGTAGTCTTGTGACAATTCGCCGTGTCTTCTTTAAAACGGAACCTACTTTTATGTGTCAAGTGAGTACTGACGCACGCTCTATTGTGACGTAATAATCGCGCTCATATGATACTAGTTTTGTGTAAGGCCAATTTTAAGTTAAACAATTTCGATAAAACAGTAACTGTTAGAATTGATATGATAGTTTTAATAGAAAACAGTTTTATGGTAAGAGAAAGACTACAATTGACTTTTGCGATTTAAAACTGAAACATACATTTTAAAAACAAACACGTATTTTTTATGTAATAATCAACTGTAACATTTATCTAAATCGTTCATTTAAAAACATCTACAAAAACGCAAGTCTTTGTCGAAAACAAAAAGTTCATAGGCTTTAATGTCTAAGTTGTAAGCATTTTTATTACTTATTTAGAGAGAAAAACTAATTACTTGTTTAAATAAGTTTCATAACGAAAACGTTTTTTAGTATAAATATTTTTTTATAAAAATTATGTCCTTATTTACTGTTATTACTCTTGTTTCTTATAACATACTGAAATTATTAAATTATTTAGAAAATAAGAAAAATTAAATTAACAATAGATTTCCAAAAACCTTACTTAACTATTACTTTTTATGACTTAAACTTATTCTTAATAACAGATGGCTATGTGTAAAAAGTTTTTATGGTAATGCAAAAACAGCTGTATAATGTTAATTTAATTTGTTGTTTTTACTTCTCTTTACTTAAAAAACTTATCATAACAAAGTAAATTGTAAGCTATTACTAAAATGCTTTAGTGTTTTTTATTTGAAAGTTTAGTTTTGTAACACTTCAACTGAAAACAAAATTTAAATATTTTATGTAAAATAAATAAGATGCCATACATATAACATAAAAAGCATTTTGTTTTAAATATAAAAAATAAACTTTTTAGTAAAAAATACATCTTTTTAAAAGAAAAAAGCTAATATTTCGAATTTTATTTTGGGCTAAACTTAAATAATATTTAATTCTCAAAATAGAAAAGTTTAGTTATAGCTAATAAACTTAGTTTTTCCTTAATGTTGTCTGACGCAGAGACTCCCAAATTATCTTTAATAAACTTTTCATTGATAGACACACTAAAGTATAAAATATTTATTTTGTTAAAAGTAACTGTTATACTTTTTAGTTACTTTCTTTCTATATTTAGTTATGTTGCGCTAAAAGAAAATCAAAAATATAATAAAAATCAAAATTTAGAAAATTTTGAATATATTTATCCCTTTTTTTTATGTAACAACTTTTTATTCACTATAAAACAATATTTAAGCATGTTTTGAAAACAAATTGGTCTATCTTATACCTACATATATAACTATTTTACTGTACTAAACCGTAAAGTTTAAGATAATCTAGAGTAAAAAAATTGCGTATTCAATAGAATCAAAATTTAAAAGGTGATCAATAAATAGTTAGTTTAAGTATATCCTAACTTTTAAGACACGCTTTATTATAAAAAATAAATGTTGTATTAAACAACTCAACTTATTTAAGATTGTAAAAAGAGTTTTTTCTGAAACAGTGTATTAACGTTTTAATAATTTAAAATTATTTTTAACACGTATTTAAGAGAACTAACTAGTTTACTCCTTATTTGCAATTCTCGTTTTACTTAAATACTATAAATAGTGCATAAAGAAAAGTATGTTAACAATAATAAAAACTACAAAAAAAATTGCAATTTTAACGATTTATTATTTCAATTTTTGCTTGTTTACTCGTTTTAGTAAGTAATTTACATGTATAAACTATGACAATAGTTATTTGTAAAAAACTATCAATAATTAGAAAATAACATCAACGCAATACTAAACAACTATAAATGTTTTTTTTTTTCATAACATTTTTACTGCAAAAAGAAGTTTAATTAATATAAGCAAGAAATTGTAAAGAACTTAAAGAACGCATGTTAACCTGTGTTTTAGGTTAAAATAGCAAAATTATTTTTTAAATATTTTGTTTACACAAAAGGTAAAAATAATTACTTATAATGAAAGTTGTAGAAAGGTTTGTTGTGATTACGGATTTAACTGTTTGTTCTTCATTTAGAATTCATGGTTTTGCTCAAATTGAATTGAATTAGTTGTTGAGTGAAATAAACAAAACAATCAACGTAGTAATTAAAATAGTTTTTAAATTATTCCACTTAGTTTGTTTGAGATATGAATTAATCTATTTTATTTGTAAAAAAAAAAATATTGAATTGGAATTTTCTAGTTTTTAAGAAAATTTTTTACGTTAAACAAATTTTTTTAAAAGGTATTAAGAATATGAAAAAAATTATGTTATTTAAAAATAAGTCAAATCAGTATAACAACTTATATACAACAAAGAATAAAACCCTTTACATACATAAACTTGTAGCAACTTTTTTTTTAAATCATAAGTAAAGTTTAACTAAATCAAAGCCGTTAGAACTCTTACACAAAAGATTTAATAAACAGTGGTTATTTTCCAAAGTTTTTGATAGAGAATATGGTTTACTTGTGGTTGTCAAAACTTTAATTTAAAAAGTATGACAACAGATAAATATTTAATTTATCTCGTTAAGCTTTTAAAATACTTGAGGTCTCAAAAGACTTCTTTTAAAAAGGGATTATAAAGTAGTAAGCTTTAAACAGTTTATTTTCTCTTAGACAAAATTCATTGTTCAAGTAACTTAGTATAATGAACATAATCTGTTAAAGGTAAATTGCAAAACTTTAAGTAATAGAAATAGGTAAGCTGTATAAGTGCTGACTACCTGTATCTTATATGATAAAAAAGTATTTTGTAAAATTACAATAATGAAATGTTATAAAACTAGTTTTCTATTAAAAATAAAGTAAACGAATATTGAGCTTATCTTAAATTATAATAAAATTTTATTCGAAAAATGTAGTTTTTAAGTTTTTCAAATTATAAAACAAAACACTTATATAATTCTTAATGTTTTGTCTATATTATTCGAGTTATATCTCTACCGGGGAAAAAACCATATATTTAAAAAAAGATTATCAAATCTTAACTTCTATTTGTTTTCACAATCTTTGACCTAAAATTTCTAAAAAAGCTTATACTTATGCAAACAGTTTAGCTGCCTTCGCGCAAAAAAAAAAAAGCTTAAAAAGTTTGTACGCATTCGCCACGGTCACTTCATAAAGTCAAATTTGAAACTACTACTTGTTAAAAGTATTTAGTCTCGATAAAAATGTACTTGCATGTATAAAAGCTAACTTTTAAATTGTTTTAGTATACAGACTCAGTTACAAAATAATTCCCATTTAGTTTCGAAAAAATCAAAATAAATATAAAACCTGCAAATCAAGCACTTATAAAATTTATTATAAATATCAAACAGTAATTTAAAATTTGTTTTTTTGCAACACAATTATAGTACTTATGCAATTTTTAATTAAACACTCTCTTAAAATTATGTTATAAGTTCGACTTTAATTAAACTGACAGTACAAATTATTCAAACGAGTAAAATGACCATTAGTTTCTGAAGGTCTAAGTTTAAGCTTAGTTCTAATTAAAGAGTATTTGGCTAACTGCGCACAGTGGCATAGTAAGTGACATACTTTTGTCTTATATAAAATTAACTGAAACTGAAACATTCAATCGATTTTGCTCGAATGCAGCAAATCCTTACAATCTGCAACCAAACTGCCGAAAGTATATTTTAACTGAGTAGAATCATATTTTTTAACTTAATAAGAACTTCAGATCGTAAAGAATAAGTTTGTTTTAGTACATAATTAATCATTACGAATGTTGAAAACTTACATAGATTTCCAAAAAATAATTAGTTGTTAGTAAAGTGTAGTCAGTAAGTTTATTAAACAAAACGAAAATATAAAACGAAAATGCTCAGAAAAGAATTTAAGTTTTTCCAAAAAAAATCAGTCTCGTTAAGTTAATAGTGTAAAGTGATTAGAAACTTATGTTTGACAATAGTATTGTGTCGCTAAATATTAATTTGCTGTGTGTTTATTTTTGTTTGTGCGTTATATTAATTCGGTAAGATTTCTATTTTAAACAAAAACCTGTATATATATACATATACTTATATCATTTGTTGAAAACCACAAATAATTTAGTTTAACATTTTTGTAAGTATTCTTATATAACATATTTTTATAACATCTAAACTCAGAAAACGATTTAGCTCAAAAGAAAGTAAGAGGTGTTTAAACATAAAAGTATTTTGAAGAGAGTTTTTTTTTAGCATTTTAGGTTTAGACATTTAAAAAATAATAATGCGCTAACTTATAACACCATGTGCAAAATTTTGTAGAAAAAGTTCAGTAAAAATATTTTTACGAAGTTCAAATGGGTTTAGGTTAACTGGGTTTGTAGCAAAACTTTATAAAGCATATGTCATATCAGTATAGTTATCTCAAACTATAAAAAAGAACATCTAGTAAAAATTGACAACTTAACATTTTCATAAGTTTTTGAGATATCCAATGTAAAATTTACTGGAAAATGTAAACAAGACTGTTTTTTTCAACAATTGATTTTGAAAACAAATTGCAATTGTAGTTTTAAGCATACAACAGTTTCATAAAGGTTAAAAATAATAAATAATAAAAATTATTATTTTAACTAAACTCTTTCATAATTTTTCTTTAAATATAGTATTTAGTTTTACGTTTATATTTCATACAAAATATTTGTTTAAATTTCTAATGATTTAATCTTATGATTTAAGTAAATTGTAAGTATTATTCTATGTCATAGTTTATAAAAATAGTTTGTAATTATTTTTAGTACTTTATGTTTTCAAAAAATTATTTTAAGTATTTAAAATATGAGTAAGAAGATCTTATGCATAACAAAACACATTGTCTCTAAGTCCTATCAAACTTAATTATAAAGAAAACAAAAATCCGGAAAGTAAAGCTATGGTTTAAAAAAATAGCTGAGAAAATTATTTACAACTTTATGTCTACAATCTACATAAGTATTGTTTAAAGTTTACTGTACGTTAGAAAAATAACTACTGTTTTTTTGTTATTTCAATCATATTTTGCTTTGTTTTCATATAAGCGAAGAATTAGTAAATTTTTGCTACATTTTATTTAATTTTTTGTTCATGTATATAAAATATATTTAGCAACTATAGCTATAAAAATATTTGTTTAAAGAAAGCTTTTTTTTTTTCTAATGATTTCACTACAACTCAACTATTTATGTAAATACGTTAAATAATCAATTTGCAGTTTTTATAGCCTGACCTTAAATAAACTTTAAAACAAAACACGTTAGTTAGTCTTTAAATCTAACAAAAACATCAAAGAAATATTTAACAGTTTGATAAATTATTAAACAGTATTTTCTTAAACTTGTTTAAGTAAGCTTCGGATAGTCTTTAATCAGGCATAGTTAATGATTTGAAAATTTGATTTAAACTAATTTAATCAAATTTATCCTAAACCTATTAACGTCTTTGAAACACGTATTGATTTATGACATCTCTTAAAATAAGATGAAAGTAGGTCAAATGAGTTCATTATAAAATTGCAACGCACTTACAAGTACTACGCTAGTAATTTATATTTACGTTTGATATAATTAAAACTAATGATAATTGTGAATTAGCAAAAATCTAATTTATTTTTTCATATACTTTTTAACGGTAACTATAAAAATGTTTAGCTTATACCACAAACATATTAAAATATTTTTTTAGTTACAATAGTACTTTGTATAATGAAAAATAACTTAAATATATAGGTTTAATTTTTTTCTTTAAACTCAACTTTTGTACAATTTTAAATTTAAAAAGAAAGAAATATATAGCTAAATAAAACTTCTTTTTCTAAGTTAGTTTTTTTATATATTTTGTTTCAATGTAAGTTATATTATATAACAGAAAAGCAGTCTAATTAAGTTAATAACAAAGCTGTCATTTTTTTGCATTTTAATAGTATTACATTAAAAAGAGCTTTATTTAAACGGCTTAAATCATTTTTGTCAAATTATAAATAGAAAAGCAACATTTTATTTCTGGTGTATTTATTTATTGTAATTTAAAGACCTATTACCAAAATTTCCAAAAATAGCATTGGTCTAAGTGAAAGTCAAAAATTTAAATAGTTTTAACAACATAAACAAACTATTCTTTTTAGTGAATCGTTGTTTAATAGTTTAAAACATTATTTAATGGCATATTTAATACCTTAAGTTTTACGAGTAATAAAATACTTTTAAAATATAAAAAAATGTTTTCATTCTGTCGACATAAATTCTTTTAAATATTTTATTGATTTTAGACAACAATAGTTTCATAATTTAAGAAAAAATAAATAAAACGTTTTAAGTTTACATTTCTCAAACTTCACAATACTTTTTCTGTTTTCATTCTAATTATTTCTTATAGAACATATAAGTAGTTTTTTCTGAATTTCATTAATTTTAATTCATAAGACCTTTAAATTAAAAAAAAACTAACTCTAATTTACTACTCTTGTTTATATTTAACCTTTAAAAATAAAAGTACACACAAATCTATTGGAACTATTCGTGTTTTGTGGAGTTTTTAGTTTTAGTTGAATAGAGACTGTTTTAAGAACTTAAAAAGGTTTCGTGGTTTTTTGCAAGTTACTGTTATAAAGTGTTTCAAAAATAGTAATTTTCATTAATAACGTTTTATTATACAAAAACTAAAAACTAAATGTTTCAAAAACTTAGTAGATGACAGTAGTAGAACGAATTTATAATTAGTATGGATAAACTATGAATAATTAATTAGAATACAATTTACAACGAACATTAAAAAAAGTGAATTTAATTTCAAAAGCTTTTGTTGTAAAAGTCTCTTTTTACAGTGTGTATCTACATGTAAAAAAGATAGATTAGTTATACAGAAATAACAATAAAATTATTATCGAAAAAAATGAAAAATAATCTTTAAAAATCTCTACAGTATATATAGCTTAAAGAACAAAAAATAAAGACGCTCAAAATATTTAGGCCTAGGACCTGGTGCATAAAAAGCCTTTCGGTTATCCAGTCATACACCACGGATACCTTTTAACGACTTTTCCAGGACAGTAGAGTGTCATTGATTTCAAATAACTTGTAAATAAAATCAAAATATTAATTTAGACTTATTAAACGTGATCATTTTAAATATTATGTGGTTTGTATAACGACATAATAAGTTACAGCTAACAAAGTACAAAATGGCAGGGTATTGACTGATTATTTTTGACCTTACGATATTTTTCAAGTTTGTACATTTTCCAGCAGTGTGTTTTATTGCATTTTTGATACAACTGAATTTAGGTGCTGGAAAAACGTATTTAACATTTTAGAATTGTACACTTTTAGATTTTTCAAAAAAAAAACTTTTTGTTATTTATCATATATAACAAATATAATGTTTTAAACTTTTTAAACGAAATTATATACTTTAAATAAATAAAAATTGATGAGGTAATAAACGAATTTCTTATGATTTAAAAATTAAATAATGTAATTAAGCTAAACCTGAGCTTAACATATACTATTCTTATTTTTTTTAAAACATGAACTATAATATTTTTAATTATCTATGTGCTCGATAGATGTTAACAATAAGTAACAATTAATTAAGTTATTTTTCATTTTCAGTTATTTATTATATTTTACAATAAAAAATAAAACGTATAACGTCTGTAGAGTATAACTATTGATATTTAAATGGTATATAAATATTAAATAAAACTATTTATTTTTACACTGTTGAATTTTAAAAGAAAACCATTAAAACTTTTGTATATTTATAAACTAGTTATTTAACAAAAACAAGTTGAAAAACACAATAAAGTAAGTTTTTATATGATTATAAATGTTTACATCATTGAAATGTAAGTTTGATAAAATCTAGTAACATTGTTAATATTGCTATTTCGAAATCTTTATTTTCTGATGACCCTCGTCTTAGTTATCCAGTATTAGAATATAAGTTATGTAACAGAACTCAAGGTAGACGTTCGTGTCAGTATTTTAATCTTTAAATCCTATTAAAACCACTAAACGTTTAAGGATACTCTAGCGCATGTTATTGTTGAAACACATCCAAAATAATGTAAGTCAAAAGACTTAAGATGAAATTTTACTCGTTTTTTATTTAAAAACTTTCAGCAGTTTTGCTTAATTGTTTTTAACTGGTACAACCTAAACTTTATATATGGCAGTAGGTTTTTTGACTTAAGAATATTTTGTATTTTTAGAACAAAATGCTTTAAACAGTTTCTTTTAGTTTGTTCTTTTATTTCTCTCTTGTTTTATCATTCGTCTAAATAACCTCGTTTTTGCTGTTACTGTTATAAAATACTTGGCTTTACGGCAAAAGCTTATAATTATTATGAAAATTAAAGGATCTATAAAGTTAGATTTTTCGGTATAGATATATTATATTGATATTTTCAAAATTTTAATATTACGTGATTTTAAATCTTTTTTTGTTTAAGTATCATAAAGTAAAATTAAAACAAGTAATTTTTGGTTTTATATTTAAAATATAGCGCTATACTTTGCATTTTATTTACATTTTGGTAGACTTTTACAGCCAGTCATAATTTATTCTTTGAGTTATTATAATAAAAAAAATTATACTTTGACTGGAAAAGTTATTAATTATGCTTTAGTAAATGAATCAAAAGTTATATTTTTAACATTGTTTTTTATAAGGGCCTGATCAAACTTAAGGATTTTTAAAGCTGTTGTTTGTTCAGACTCGCCTAGCAAACGTTTTGCCACTTTTCACAATTTAAAAGTAAGTTTCCTAAAAAGTGTGTCTAACAACCTACATAGTACACTTGTATCACTTTTTGTGATTGACCTGTTCATCGACACGTAATGAAGTATAAAATTGTTGTTTTTACAAACAATACACAAGAGCTGCTACAAACGAACAACTTTTTGAGTGTTATATTTAACAAACTTCAATACTAAAACACATGTTATGGCACTAAGCGTTTTACTTTTACTTCTTTTCTGAAATTTTAACTACTTTTTTACAGTCGTTATCAGTGAGTTTACAAAATCTGAATTTTTCATTTGTTTTTAATGTCTATATGAATATAGAGATACTTACATGTTTTTTTTTCCTACTAATTTTTCTTATTAGAAAAGCTTTTTTTACATTCCTGGCATTATAAAATGTTATCGTTTTTAATGAATCTTTAGTTGTTAGTGAATATTATATGTCTAAATTTTTTGAAATAAAAAAACAAAGATCTGAACTTCTAAAGGAAAAACTATATATTTTATTCTTTCAAGATTTTAATAAGTAAACTTAGTATTGGTCAAAGACCTCGTCATTACTTATATAAAGTCTTATTTAAATAGAATAGCTTTTAGTGACTTATAAAAAAAACTCAAAAATTGACGTATAACTTTATTCGATTTGTAGTTTTGAATAATATTGAAGTAAGTTTTCTAATCTTATTTCAGTTTTCAAATTAATATGTTTTCAACAACAACTAAAAAAAGTAGTAATACTTAAACATATAAAGGATTATATTATGTTTCGTTTAAATGCTTTCTAATCAATATTTTATTCGTAAAAGGTTTTAGAAACAATGTTTCCTGTACAATATATATTTTCAACTATTTTACTAAACACCTGCTCACAAAAATGCATTATCAATGAAAATATTAGCGCTAATTTAATTTTAATTGTCTTATAATTTAGTAAGAAACTTGTACTATATCTAACTTATTAATAAAAAGACTTAACCTTTTTTCTTAAATTTTACCAAATAACACTTCTAAACTACTTTGCACAAACGTGCAAAATATTTTTAAAAAGTAAAAAGAGTAAATTTATTTATAAGAATGATTTAATTAATGTTAAAAAAAACAATGTCTTTGTACATCTTGTTTAAGCTACAAAACCTACACAAACGATAAGTTTTAAAGAAAAAAATTATAAAGTTCTTCTTAATTAAACTGCTTTGATTTAGGTTTGACTTTTGAAATTGAAACTAATGTCTAAAACAAGCTAGTTTTGAAAGTACTGGAAATCTTTTATCTAAGTTATTATTAATTATTAATAATGCATTTGTACATGATCTCATAAAAACATTTAACAATTATTGATAATATTATGTTAAGTTTGCAATTTTTTTTTTCTAAATAAACTATGTTTTTTTCATCAAAAGTTTTTGACCAAAACTTTACACTTCATTATACTGTTGTTAAGTATTTTTCAAAAACGGATAAACATAATATGTTATGTAAAAACGTTAAAAATAAATCGTTATGTTTATTGCTCTTTTTTTCATATAATTTAGATAAATTTTGATAGAGTTTAATCAATGTAATTTGTCTAGAATAATTAACTTTATTATCTAACTTTAAATACGCTTTAATTTTCACAAATTTTTATATAAAAGTTCAAACAAATTTATATATAGTTTATTAAAAGCAGTGTCATATAACTTCAAGGTTTGCGACTTAGTAATAAAAATCAAGATCTATTCTTCAGAAAAGTGTACTTTTGATAGCACATTTTGTACATTGATACGCCCGGATCTTACTGTGCGAGTTTTTAAACCGCTAGTTCTCCTTCTGAATCGGTTCCTCAACTTACTGCCACATATCTGAAACATTGAAAATGTTCTCTTTGAAAGCTTTATTTTGTATATGATCTTTATTTAGTGGTTGGCATGTTTTCTATACGGCAGATCTGATTTAAAAAAAGGTTCGCAAAAAACAAAAACTTAAAAATTTGCTTATAGTTAAAATTAAAATAATTTTGTTAATTACCGCTTAGTAAGCAATAGTTTCAAAAAACGTAATTATGTGCAAGTTTCAACTAAAAAGCTCTTTATTTATCAACAGCTGTGATAACTTACTGTCATATCATCCTTACAGTCATTGTCACCAACTAAACACATATCGAGATCACATTGGAGGTAAATTGTGTGCTCCAAACTCGTCCACACAAAAGCCTCAAACTCGAAGAAAGGATAATACAAAGGAAGTACTGGAAGGTTGCCATCATCAACCACCACTGTACCATCTTCGGGGTTGGGACAGCTTTTGTGTTTTTTTTTTAATGTTATCAACCGACTATAAAAACAGGGTTAACTATTGAAAACATGTACAAACAAAAATGTTCTTGTTTTACTAAAAACAAACAGCAAAAGCTTTTCAAAATACAATTAGACTTCATTTACTTAAGATAACTCTATATATAATTTTCTCTAACCCATTACTATCAAGCAATTCGTAATCATCGTCAAAATCGTCGGTTTTAGAAGCATAGCAGTTATACAACTAAAAAAATAAACTAATATAATTTTGTGGAAAAAAATTAAAAAATTTATAAACTAACCGTTGCCACAAATTCGTCTGTATTTTTCACTATTCTAGCTTCAACGTAAACTGTATCTGTCAAATTGTAAACTGTACCAGCAGCTATATCGCTAGTTGGGTTTACACCATCTGGTCCAGAGGAAACTAAATGAAGTTCAACTTCAGTTGTTGCGTCTTCAGTTAAATTTGTTCCTACGTAAGGACTGTTAAATTGAAAAAAAACAGATGTTGATTGTTTTGCATTGTGTACAAAATATTTATATGTGTTAAAAAGTTATTTTAAACAGCTATAACAGAACATAATGGAAGTGTAAAGTTAATATTCTCAAACAAACTTTTTTACAAGCACAAAACCTTGTGACTTAGTTAGATGAAGTTATAGTATGTTCAGACAAAATCTTAATTTTATCTTTTACTTTTGGTGCTATAAATTATTTACATAACATAATAAGTATTTTGGGGCGACAGTTGTTGAATTAATACAATTGTAAAACTATTTTTAGTAAGAAAAAATATATATGTTTGCAAACTTTTCTAAAACTTCTGACTGAAACTTTGCTATACTAGTTGTAAACTTACTGTGTAGTTATATTCACAGAAGTGTCGTAAGTGACATTTTCTAATGTTTTGTTGTATCGACAAATCACTGAAAAAGTTCCACATTCTGATCTTCTAATTTCGCTCGAGTTCATATATGGAATTCTTGAAACAAGCATGGTTATTTCAGTCTGAAAATTATTTCATGGTTTCAAGTTTTAAGTTTTTTAATCAAAGAAAATGTTCAAAATTGTAAAGTGATTAAAAACCAATTTTAATATATTAACGTTTAGCGATTTAAAAAATACATTTAGCTTAATTACCATAAAAAAATCTTTAAACTAAATTTATACTAACGTAATCTTCAGCACTTTTATACACTGACGAAATACCGCAAGAACCAAAGTCTACAATTTCGATTTGAAAATCACCGCCAGAATTTCTGGTGAACTCGCACTCCGCAGCAGGGGCTGCTCCGCCGGCATCGCAATGCTGTGTAAGCCCTAACACTAAACCCGATGCGTTAGCCCTCACATCACTGCTTCCAACAGGGAAACTAGAATCAGGTACCACACTGCGTTTTTGTCGTAGGTATTACTTTTAAAGTAACAAAAAGACAGCAAGGTTATTAATTTCTTTTTTATTTTTTGACAAACTGTCATACTTTGAAAAGTAATTCTACATGAATTGATGCTTTTTTAAATAAACTAAGTTTTACAAATATTAAGGAACTATTGATTTTTTTTTCATTATAAACAGCTAAGCTTACTTTAAAGTGATGTTGTTTCCACAAGTTGCAGTGACCGATTGACCTTTAAAAAAGCTTAACTTTGTAATAATGCAACAGTGAACATTCAGTATTTACAAAATAAATTTTCATATCACATTTATGATTTTACAAAAATATCACTTTTTGTTCCACTTAGTCAAAGTATTCATTAAGCTAAAACATTATAACTTTGTTGTTACTTACCATGACAACTAGAAAATATAGACAGAAGTAAACCGATAAGCACTAAACACTTGCACATTGTATCTTAAATATTTTTTGTAATACTGCAAGAAAAGTTTCTGTTAAACAGGTTTTATTATAATTTGTTTGAAAAGATCTAGGTCTTTAAATGTTATGTTGGGAGTTGTTTATTTTTACTTAAATTAAAAGCTTTACTAAATGTTCAACTAAGTTTGTTTTAAATTTCAATACTTAAATCAAACATATTTTGCTAAACATTCATAAAAAGCACTTGATCCTCTAATATAAAAACAATTTATTTTCTATTAAACATTCTTAAATTACAAGTTATATTTACTAATTTATATATTTGTAAAATTAAACTTAATGCTTTAAACTTTTACACATAAAGTAACATATTGATTAACATGTAAAGGTAAAACTCAAAAACTTTAAGTTAAAACTCAACTTCACTTTAGTACATCACAGAGATGCTGTTGAAATATATTCTGCTAGTTCTAAATTTAACGTTTTGAGCTAACAGACAATTCCGGAAAAGTGATTTATACATCCGTACTTCCTGATTTAACCGCAGACAGTATGCAAGCTTGACTCTTAAATTTTGCTGTTGTTTATAATTTTTAATGCTTTTAATATGTGTAATATTTTTTTTTAAACTACTAACGAATTTGATACGCTTATAAACTTTTTATTTGCGTTTTACGTTAAAACTAGTTTAACTATGTTTTTGAAAAACTTTAAAATTGTTTTTTATATACTTTTTTTCCTTTCTTTAATACTTTAATTTTATTACCTTGATCAACAGAAAAAGATCAAAATCAAGAACAATTGTTTTTTTTTTTGTAACATTTCTCTGCGTAAACTTATGCAACTACAACATTTTAGCCCATAAATAGTTATCAACATAGGTATTTTCAGTTTTACATTCATATTCACTTTATAAAATTACTTTTCAAACAAAGTTTAAACTTTATAAGATACTACGACTTTAATTTCTACTAAAATTAAAACATCCAGTATGATTTACAAGGCAAGTTTTAGAGTGCTAGACAATTATTAACAATATAACTACATTCAGCAAATTTTATTAGTTTGCCTGTTATATAAACCACTAATTGAGTTTAGATCTATGCCCGAAGAATCTATATTTCTGATTACCGTTTACTAAAAAGTTTTAAAGCTTAATATCAAAATTTAATCAGCGGCTTTAATAAGCGCTAAGTTTGAAAAATAACGAATAAATATATATTTTAGTTAAAATAAACTTAAAAAATTTTTTTAAGTTTTAACTTTATTGTTTTGATTTATACATTTAAAAACTACTTAATAATTTGTGAAAAAATAAGGTGAACATTAGCTTTATTGTAATTGTTTGAAGTATTCTATTCATTTCGAAACTTGCAGAAACTGAGCAACAAATAAATTAAAATATTAAAAAATATTAATTACTCAACAACTTTTGCGTATTTTAAATAACTATATTTAAGTAACTTTCTTTAAAATGTTTGTAGTACATCTTCTTTTTGACTTTTGTTACCAAAGAATAACCGACTAAATAAATTTCCAACTAAAACTTTGCCATCTAGCTTTTACTTTCAAATTTTATTTGCCAGTATGAAGTAGTTTGTTTTAGTTTACAGTTTTTTAAATTATTTTTTAAGCTACTATGATTATAAAAAACGAAGTATATAATTTTTTTAAACAGTTTGGTAAAAAAATGCATGCTTCTAATTTTTTTAAGCAAAATTAATGGTTTTAAAGTACAATTAGATTCAGAATATTCAAATACACGAATTAAGCCCTTTGATTTAATTTATTTAATGTTAGGAAAGTTTTATTTTCACTTATCGCTTTGTTGAGATAAAAACTTTCACATAAAATTTTAATAAACTTAAGCGTAACCTAAACAAGTCAAGGAAGTTTATTTTGCATCTTACTGCTTAGATTTTACTTAACAACCAGAAATTTCTTTTAAATTTTAACTATAACTTGATTTAAATTTATTTTTGTTAAAACAGTTTAGTTAACAAGTATGCTTTAATTAATCAAATGTTGTTAGAATAACGGATACACCTATGAATTTAACTACACAGAAGAATGTAAAACCAAAAAAGAAGCAAAAAAAGAAAAGTTATATGGTTAGTCCCCTTACTGTAAACCCGTAAAAAAGAAATCCGTCTTAGGAAAAAAATCTTACAGTATTCAAAAATATTTTACAGAAATAGTAAACTAGAAAAATATTTGAATAAAAGTAATAATAAACTAAATTGCAGCTATATGCCAAATATCGAAACAGCCATAAAAAACAATAAAATGATAAATTGCAATATACAAAACAAACCAATTATGTAACTGTTGAAAGGAATAAACATACCAAATGGAAGGAGGAAAATATATGAAATAAAACTTTATTTACCAAGCAACAGTTTAAACAGAAAATGAATCAAAAATATACATCGGGCTTAGAGTGAACCAACTAAAACACGCAACACCCAAAACCACCATCAACAGTGAACCACATGACAGAAATCGCCACCAATACAAACAAGCCACTGAGTTTTCAGTACTCACGAGTCACGACGAACTGAAAAATAAAATAAATGCAACGATTTGACTTTAAAATACTAAATGCGGGAAAAATATATACCAGAAACAGAAACATGCAGTTTGTGCCTAAAAAAAGCCTTATTAACACTTCGATCCGACACGAACTGCATCAAGTTTGATGCCATCAACATAAGAAAAGAATAAATTAACTCATGCAGATATAGGAACAATGTTTTAATGATAAACTGGAAAGAAAATAATACTTAAATAAGAATAAAAAAAATGTTATGTTGATACTTGGTTTAAATTATTTCTTTTTTTAGAGAAGCTTTTAGATAACTTTTTCACTGAATTTTATAACTTTGTTAATACCTACTTGATTTTAATTCTATGCTTTTAGATATTTTGTTTTTAGATTAACTTTTAGATAGCTTTTTAAGCTTTGACTTGTTGCATTAATTTATTTTTAACTAGTGCATACTTTACCTAATTTTGCTTTTATTTCATGCATAAATAGGTTTTTATTCTCGTTACATAAACAGTATTGTGCAGTTACACTATTTTTTCAGCACTTGATAAGTGCGGATTTTTACTGAACCTTTAAAAAAATTATTTAGTTAACTCGCCCTTGTATTATTATTCTAACAAGCACTTTACCCAGTAAATTTAGCAATTTTTTCTATTCAACTCAAAAAGTTATATAAGATGTTTAACATAAAGAACCAATTTCCATAACAATATGTAAACATAAAAAACATTACTATTGTGCTTGACCCTACTTCAAACAAACCGAATGTAACTTTAATTAAGGTGTTTTTAAGAAATAATAATAAATTTAAAACTTTTTAGAGCTTGTTTGTAAAAAAATAATCTTGCTTAACTTGCATTAAAATTTCAGTTAGAATTGCTTCGTAAAAATTAAAGATCATTTACTACTTTCAAACAAAACTTTTCAGTTTAACTTAATATTAAATGTGATTATTAAAATTAAATTACACTTATTTACTTGTATTTTAAAAGCTCATTTAAAGCAAACTTATTTATTTTTCGTGTATATAAGTTAAAAATTCGGTTATGTTAAACCTAAACAAACATTGGTATAAATATACACAAAACTAACATAAATATACTAAGATAAAAACATGAAAAATAGTAATTAAAAACATTTAAGCAACATCCGCATTAAATTCAAAAACAAACTCAAACTATTCTAAATTTACTCAATATAATGGACTGCAAGAATTTTTGTGACTGTATTTAAACTGATTAATTTTCAAGTTTCTAAAATTTTCTGAAACACTAGACCACGACTTAGGATCCAAATATCTAAAGAAGTTTAGACTCAGCTCTGTTATAAGTCTTTCAACTAGAAAATTGTAATTTTTTGATTGTCTGGTATTGTGTGTATGAAATATATTAACTAGAGTAAAAGAACTGTAGTCACCCCAAAATGCTCTTAATGTATTTAGTAATTTTAATTTGCAAATTAAACAATTTTTTTCAAATTAAGAATAGATAAAAATTGAACATATTATAACTTGTTATTATTATTGTTACTTAAAAAAACTATAAGAAATTTTTTTTTGTGTTAATGTTTCTTTTTTCACCATAAGTAAATTTCGAATTATAAATTTTAATTTACAACTCAAAATAAAGTCGTGAAATTTTTTATTTTATTTAGCAGATAGTTTAAAACTGACGCGTTTTTAAATTTTATTTTACAACAATTTTGAAAAACTTCATAATTTTTTTTTTTGATTAGCATTAAGTTAGAAATGCTTTACTTAATTAAATCTATTAATAATTGAGTCGTTGCAATTAGAATAGTTTCTATTAGAAATGTTTTTTACGATTACTTATTATGACTTTTACTTTCTTTAGAGTCTATAGTTTCACTTTTAAGTAATATATAAATTTTAGCTCATTATGATTTTAATTTAAGTGTTGTGTACGACTCGATTACCGAGGCAGAGAGGTTTTTTTTTTTGTAACTAGGTTCTTAAACCAAAAAGTTTTTGAGCCTATTTGTTTTTTTTCACTAAATTTCTTTGTTAAATAAACTAAATAAACTTATTTTTATACAAGTATATAATTACATACTTTAAAAGCCTAAATTTTAGAAAATTATTAGTGTTTATGATCTACGAGTATGTAGATTGTTTTTTTTCACACTATTAGCAGCAATGATTTTTGATCTCCTTACAACTTTTTATACTATGTAATTATGCAGTTTGTAAAATTATTAATACTATAGAACGCTAAATTTTGTTATAGATTTAAGAAAAAGCATAAAACTGCATTGGAGATACATACTTTTATTAATTTTTTTTTGATCAAAGTTTTGATGATCAAGTTTGAAAATTTTATTTTAAAAAAAGTTTGTATAAAAACTAACTTATAGAATGCTTTTATAAATATTTGACAGAATGCTGAAGGTTTAAATATTTTGTTTAATGAAGCGTATAAATATATTTTGATTCAAAATCATAAGAATACACTATTAATGTTCTTAAATTAAATAAGTTTCATTTCTAAAAACGGAGTTCTAGCACATTAGGCCAAGTCATGCTAAATTAGTTTGTTTTTGACATTTAAGCAAAATATCAGTTTTTTTGCTTGAAAATTTTAGAATTTCAGATTATGTTATTTATAATGCTTGAAAACTTCTGAATTTGAAAAAAACTGAGAATGATTTTTATATTTTTTGAGTAAATCTCATTAAGGTGTCTTTTTAGGCTACTATTTTCTAGACTACTTTTTATAGGCTATTGTGATTGGCTAACAAAAAAAAAAAAGATCATTATTATTTAACTTAAAAAAAAAGTAGCCTAGAAGCAGGCTACTTATTCTAAATGATTTGCATTTAAATAGTACTAACTACTAGAGAGTAAAACCACAAAGTTATTTATAAAGAACTTGTGGGAATTAAATATAATATATAACAAAATTTAAAGCATGTTATAAAAATCTATATTTTAGATTGAAAGCTATAACTTAAGTTTTGTTAAAGTTAAAACGGCTGTTTGAAAAAAACCTTACAAAAATGCACAAAATAAATTTTGAAAATTTGTAATATTTGTTGTTTTCTTTGACTACCAATCTTCACAAAACTAACTTAAACTTTGCAATGAAGCTCTAGCTTAACTTTGATATAGTACTTGAGAAAAAGCAAACGTTTATTAGTTTGCTTTAGAACAAACAATTATTTATAGAATTAACTCAAACATTTTAAAAAGGTTTTGAAGTGTACTAGAAAATTATGTTATAATTGTAATAGCTCTAATTTAAGTATTGTAAATTTTAAAACCGTTTGAATTATTAATAAAGGAAAAGCATAAAGTCACTTTTTTTAGAGTCTTTTTTGCTTGTAGATCAATAATATACCATTCTAAGTATAATTGTGTCCAAATAATATCTCAATTTTGACAAAACAGAACAACTCCTGGACAATTTTGATTTCAGAGAACTCAAATGTTTCTTTCAATTAAGCTTATCATCCATAACCAAATAACTTTTTTTTTGATTAATTAATAAAAAGTTTAATAGCACACAACCATTTATCAACTTTAACCAGTTCCTTATTAATAACTTCATTTGAATACCCAGGATCACTATGTTGGTAGCTTAAGCAGGCATCATCAGTAAACAATATCGTATTTATCTATCTCAGTAGAGGAAAAATATCATTAATATACACAAGAAAGAAACAACAAAGGACCAAAACAAGAACCTTGTGGTGTTTCAACATTCACAATTTAACTCTCAGAGACAACATTATTTATGACAGTTAATTGGCTTCTATTCTTTAAATATTCTTCAAGTAAATTTGACATAGAACCTTTTTTTTATAACTTTTAAGTTTTGATATTAAAATTTTATAATTAACGTGTTAAATGCTTTAGCCAAGTACAAAAATACAGAGCAATTTATCAATTTTTTCTCACCAACATCAATTAGCTTATCAACAATCTGATTCACATTTAGTTCAGTTGTACTATTTTATCTAAACCCATATTGTTTCTCATGTAGTACCTCATTCAACAAAAACAATTTTTTCAATCTCTCACACACTAAAAACTCAAAAATCTTAAAAAATGGGGATAAAAGAGAAATAGATTAGTAGTTATTAATGTAATTTTTTACCTAATTTATAAATTGGGGTTACTTCAGCAAATTTAAGCGACTCAGAAAACATACCATACTCAACACATTTATTATACAATGTAGAAAGATAAGGAGAAAATATTTTTGCACTGAGCTTCACAAAACAAATATTAGAGACATCAGAATGTACCCTTTTATTTGGATACATAGTTTTGATATAATTCTGACCTCATTATCAGGAATTTCATTTAAAACACAATCATTTTTTACCGAGTCAGATAAATACTTATCATTCTCTACATCAACAACATATTTTCTTTCTTTTAACAAGTTGTCAGCAATATTTACAAAGTATTGTTCATTAGATTGCCTACACATTTTGGGTCATTCACAATTTTACCACACTCATCAAGCAGATCTTTCATTTTACAACTAGAGGTAGATTTAGTGGAGATGATGTTATAATTTTTATTATTTTCTCTATTCTTAACTACTTGTTTATGATAAAGTCTCTTGGAACATTCTGTTACTCAGTTTAATATATTGCAATGTTTAAAGAAAAAAACCTTTTTTTTTTTGTTTTATCTTTAATGGCAAATTTAAACATTAAGTTTTTATTGTTGGAATGGGTCAAAATTGCACAAAGGGTCAAGATACTTTTGCACAAGAGTAAAAAAAAACAAAAAGAAGTTAAAAAAAATGAACTAAAAAAAGTTAAAAACCGAGGCTAAGGGCTAGGGGTAATAGTGATAGTAAAAATAAAACCAATAAAAACTACATAAAAAAAAAGCTACTGACCGAGGGTAAGGGTTAGAAGTAACAGTGATGATAAAAATAAAATAAAATACAAATAATAACTAAAATAAAAATAAAATATTAATGAATAAAAAAATAAAAAGAGAAAAAAGAAGTTAAAAAAAAAACTAAAATATAAATTAATGAAAAAACAAAAAAAAAAAAAGTTACCAACCAAGGGTTAGTGGTAACAGTGATAGTAAAAAAATTAATTATAAGTAATAATACTATGAAATATGAAAAATAAATTTATAAAAAAATAAAAAATCAACCAGGGCAAAAATGTCTTTGTGCAAAGTTGACCCTCCGTGCAAAAGCGTCTTTGTGCAATTTATTCGCCTCGTGCAAGTTTGACACATACCCTTTTAAAGTAATTGAGATAACTATACCTTTTGTTACCCACGGTTTAGTTTTTGTTCTTTTTTACTTAAAATTTTGACTGGAACATGGTTAAATACTGTACCACTAAAAAATCTTAAATTCATCCCAACATTTATTAACATCTTTACAATTTTCAGCAGACAAACTTATCTTTATCAATTTCACACTCAAATCATTCAGAAAAGCTTCAAATTCAAACTTACTGAAGTCTTAAAAGGACTTCAAATCACAATACTCATTTTTGGACTTTTCACATTATATTTTCACAAATAAAAGTCATATGACCAGATATATCATGATCCACAACATTGACATTTAGCTTTTCACAATCAAACTAGAATAAACATGGTCAATCAAAGAACTAGAGGAATAATCATCAGAATGCCTAGTTGGCAAATCAACAAATTGCAAAGCACCAGCACTAGAGATCTAATCCAAATAGTCACAAGTACGCTTGTCTCTATCAAAGAAGTTTATGTCTATATCACCACCAATTACAAAATATTTATTCTTTTTTAGGTTTAAAGCATAAAAAAAAATTCTTTAAAAGTAACAAATGCAGAGCTTGGATGTTTATAAACATTACTGACTATAACATGTGATAGTTTTTAAGTTTGTTAGAGATCCACAGATCATCTACATCACACTGTTCAAAAGACACACCTTCTACAACCTAATAAGAGTGACAAGCTCTAACAAAAAATGCAACACTACCAGATTGATTACTGTTAGACAATTTATTTACAAAATCATATCCATACAACTTACCTACAAAAGGTCTCAGATTAGTTAGCCATATTTCACATACACAAATCATATTAGGCAACCCCTCAGATACACTCAAAAATTCCTCAATTTTATAAATATTTGCATTTAAGCTTCTTATATTCATAAAAACATTACTAATACATTTTCTTGTTAAATTTCACACTATACAAGTCTAAGTAACTCTCGTTGTTTATTTCAGAGATACTAGGCTTAACAGATTCATAAAAAAAATCATAATCAAAGTTATTAACATTCTGAAATTGAAAAAACATTAATCCTTTAGATATGTTAAAAAAAAAATCATATAAAAGTAAATTTAATAATCTTTTAATGTTTAAATTTAATATTAATATTTAAGAAAAAAGATATATATATTAGTTTATAATAATTGTTTCTTGTCTAATAAAAGTTTCATATTTCATGTAAACCTGTTTGAAATTTCAAGTTTTTAGATAATATTTGTTCACAATTTCAAATATTGTCAGGTTTATTTCAAAATACATTAAATTCCAGGCAAGTAGCCACCCTATTTTGAAAATAAATTTGTTTGTATTTTAATTATAAACTAACTAAGTTATAAACCAAATTAAAATAAAAGGTTCGCACATGTTTAAAACCTATTACTGCCAATGTTGACCATGAAAAATATACTACACACACATTGTCTTCTCTCTTAGATTAAAATTTTTGTGATTATTTTGTTCACATTTTCTTGATACTTTTTGTACAAGAGGACCTACAAAAATGCAACTAATAATTGTTTCAAACTTGTTCTTTCATGGATAAAAAACGGTATACTATCAAAATCCAACCAATTTTTTTTTCTTTATTTATTAATTCATTTTATATATTTTTTGACATTTATTTTGTTTTTCACTATCATTGTTACCCCTAAACCTTACCCTCTGTCGGTAAGCGGTTTTTAAGTTTGACTAGGTGGATTTTGAACGTGTTCAAAATAAACTGTGCTTATTCATGTTCAACTAAACCTGAGAATAAACTTAACAGGTACTTTAAAAAATTTATTAAATTAGTTTTGTAAATTTTACTAAAAAGTAAATTTACAAAATAAATAAACAAGTAGTTATTACGGCCATTATCAACAGAATTGAGATGTTTCCAGCCATCAATAATAATTAATGAACTTTACTGCAAGATAAACAGCATCCAAGACAATCTACAACCGGTTTTGTCCTAATTAGGACTCATTAGACAGGCATAGTTGCAAGAAACTGCTCTGTTGTGATCTTAAGCAAGCGGCAGGGTTCGTGCGCGTCAGGCTAAATCAGTTTTTTTGAAAAAAGTTGAAAAACGTCAGGCTAAATCAGTTTTTTTATTTAAAAATTTGAGAACCTCAGTTTTTCTCAGTTCAAATGCTTAAAAACTTTTGATTAAAAAAAATTGAGAAATCTTTTAAGATCAAATTGAGATGTGAGAACATTTCTAAATAAAGATTAAGTTATTAAAGACAAAATCAGTCAGTATTTGTTGAAATAAATGCTTGAAACCTTTTGTTAAATCTTTAAAGAAAATTTAAGAATCTTTATGTTTTGTTTTGAGTATATTATATACGTCATAATTATAAAAATTCATAAAAAAATACAGTTTAAACATTACAGTTTAGTTCAACAACTTAGCTGTTTGTTTGAATTTGTTTACATCAGCTATGTTTTCAGAGCTTAGTTGGTTGAACTGTTTTAATTTCTAATTAAAAGGCTTTATACCATATACTTTTCAAATTAAAACTTTTAGCATTTTATGTTTGTTTAATGTTTATTTAAAGTTATAAGAGATATTCACAACACTAAAACTTAGCTTTAAGATATAAGTACTAAGTTTTCTGGGAATACAAAATTTAAGTACAATTCAATTTTTATTGCAAGAACAAAATATTAAAGTTTTTTTTTAAATTTAAATGTAAGCTTTTTAAATCTGATACGACATCAAAAATCACTGTATTTATTTAGAGTTTAAGATTTATAATTATGTATCAATTTTAAGTATTAGTCAAAATACTATACTAAACATTTTTTACTTACTTTATACTCGTGTAAGCGTCTCATTTTAAATTTTAATAAAACACCACAATTCACATCATTTTATTATAAATCTTCTGGTTATAATGTTTTTACTTAGTGCTAAATTAAGTTGAACAAATGTGTTTAGTATTTTAAAACTAATCACTAAAAGTTATAGATTAGATATAACACTTATTTTAAAACTTATCTCTTAATTTGTTATGTAATTGGCACAGGGGAGTTAATCACCTTTTTCACAATTTAGTCTTATTTTATTGAGTTGTATTTAAGCTATGAGTTGCTTTTTGCAGATTTTTAAAGCTCAAACTATTTTTGAGATAAAGCTGGTTGAAGTCGGAGACAACAATAGTACTAATCAAAACCCCACAATACCTAAAATGACTTTTAAAGGGGATTTTCCTTACTTTCAAAAAATGTCAGGCTAAATTGCTCTCAGTCAGGCTAAATGAAAAAAATTTCGCGCACGAACCCTGAAGCGGGCTTAAGTGCATACGCACTGAGCATCTCAATTTTACTTACAAACAGTTGCTTCAGTGCATAGCACTTAATCCCTTGATTAAGATCATAACAGCGGTTTCTCGCAACTATGCCTGCCTGATGAGTCCTAATTAGGACAAAACAGGTTGTAGGTTGTCTTGGATGCTGTTATTGTAGATCTTGCGGTAAAGTTTATTGACCATTATTAAATAAATAAAGATAAAATAAAAATTAGTCAAAACTATATACAAGGTTACCATACACTCTCAGGGTAACTCAGGATAATTTGAAACTTATGGAAATTTTCAGGATATTATGACTTTTTTTTAAGAGGATGAAACTAAGGCCAGTTTTGCTTTTTTACTTCAAACTAAGGTTAGTTTTAAGATTTCTGAAAATCTCAGGCCAGTTTTTTTATAGATTTTGAATGAGATTTATTTGATTTAGTTTCAAAGTTCAGTTATTTTTTAACCAATTTTTTTGAAAATTCAGATTTTTATTGATATTGTAAATTTAAAAATTTGCTTACAAGGATTTAAAAAAACTTAGGATGACACAAGACAATATAAGGTCACTTAGGAAAGTTCTTTTTGACTCGAAGATTGGCAACCCAAGTATTAGTTTAGTGAATATCTAAAATAAGCATACATATACAACCTTACTTTTATTTAATAAGATGAAAAATTAACATAAGGTATCAGTAGTTTAGTTGAGGCAAAAAAAAAAGAGGATTTGAAAACAACTCAGGATAACTCAAGACAGTTTAAAATCACTCAGAGCAGTTTTTGATCACTCTAAACAGTTTTTTTTTTTGACTTAGATAAGGACAACCATAAATTTCTTTTCAGTGTTGTTAACCTATTTAAAACAGTCACTATCTTAAATTTAGTTTCATACTTCAAGTTATAAAAGAACCTAAAAACTTAATCTTTAAAAAACTTAAAGAAATTTTAAAAACTTTAAAAAATTTTTCAAAAAGCCTTTGGCAATCCTGATGAATGTATGTGTCAGTGGTGCAGAGTCCTAATGATGGTGTTGAATTATTGTATGATGAAATATTGAAACCCACAAGTTAAAACGTACTAAGTAGTTTATTAAAAAAGGGCCAGGTAAAGTTTGCTATAGTGTAAACCATTTGCCCTAAATACAATATGTAAATATTGCAAAGACAAAATTAAATAATTTTTTATTTACATTAGCAAAAGTAATGTTTTCTGATGATATTTGCTGTCTCTTTGGACATAGTTTTTGTAAGCTAATACAATTTACTTCTGATATAAACAACACTTTACATTAGCAAAAAAAAAAACTTTGCAGGCATGTTGTTTAATTTTTATGAAACTAAATTATCTTAACTCTAATTTGTGCATTTTTTAATTAAAGACAGTTTAAATTTTATCTTTAAAATTATACGTGTAGTAGATTTTCAAAATATAAGCTAATAACATTTGATTTGTTAACTTCAAACATTTCTTTTTAGAAAAATTTAAAGATCAGCAAAAAATTGTTGTTCAAAGTTCAATCTTAATGATACTATTCCATTGTGGTTTAACTTATATATGATAGCTTTTCAATTTGCCAAATACAGTAGGTTAGTGTCTCTTTTGGCACATCTTTCTATGCTACAGTTTTGTAGGTTACTGTGGTTAGCTTATTAGAAATTTTTATATTCATAAGTTGCAACCAAACACATTATATGATTTGCTTAAAAAATGTTTTAAATAAACTAAGTTAATAAATTTTAACTAGTAATGTAATTAGAACTCAGTGGAAGTAATATTAATTACTTTTAAACAATAACGTAAAACAAAATTAAAACAATTAAGTATTTTTTTTTAATTCACCACTAAATATTGACTCAATTTTTTAAGATAAGTAGTTTTAAAGTATTATTTGATGATTTAAATTTAAGGCCATAGGTGGGTCCAATTTTTTTTACAAATAATAACATTGGCCCTTAAAAGCAGATTTTTTTATTATAAGATAGTTTTTGCAGAATGAATAAAGAATTTGAGATATAGTCAGTAAAAAGTTTCCATACAAGTATAAAGAATTTTTTTCATTGCCAATTTTTTCTGATTTAAAAAAAAATTACAAAAAAATCTATCATTTTCCTCTAATTTGAAGTTTTTTCTTGCAAAATATTTTTTTTATAGACCAACCTACAGTAGGATTGTTTATTGTCAAGTCAAGGTTAAACTGAGAAAGTTTGAGAACAACTACTTCAAAACAGCAGGAGAAAGTAGATTTTTAATGAAATTTTTTTTTCTATTTTTGCATTGATCTATTTATAAAAAACCTGTTAAACCTTCTGACTTTGTACCTCATATCTAAAAAACTAATTAAAGTTTTACAAAAAGATATAAATCAACTTTAAACTAAATTAAATATTTTTAAAATAAAATCAACATGTAAAAAAAATCCTTACCCTCCTGCGGCCTTAACATTTAAATTTTGAACACTTTTTCAGTACTAATAAGTAAATAATTAATACTTTTCAATTAGCATTTTGTGTAAACATGAAAGTTAAAATAAAGAAGTGGTCAACGGTGGCATCTTGGTACTGGGACGTTAAGGAGTGGGAACAGTGCGGCATTTGTAGATCGGCTTTTGAATCTTGCTGTGCCAACTGCAACACTCCCGGTGATGACTGCCCCATTGGTGAGTAATTACAGTTGTTTATAATAATTAGTTACTAAAGCATCTATGTACAATTATGGGTAGCTGTCAAATTTGCACAAGGGTACAAAATTGCACAAAGATACTTTTGCACCAGCAGACAATTTTGCACGGATTGATTTTTTTTTAGTTTTAATTTTTTTTAAGTACTTTATTTATTTTTTACTATCACTGTTACCCCTAACCCTTACCATTGGTCGGTAACTTTGTTTTTTAAATACAATTATTTATTTATTTTTTAATTATTATTATTATTTTTTTTTTACTATCTTTGTAACCCCTAACCTGACCCTTGGTCGTTAGCTTTTATTTTTTATTTCTAATTAATTAATTTTTATTTATTCATTTTTTTTTTCATCATTATAATTTTTATTAGTTGTTATCTTTATTTTTACTATCACTGTCACCTCTAACTATTACCCTTGATCAGTAACTTCTTTTTTATTAATTTATCTTTCAGTTTTTTTATATATTTTTTTCTGATTTTTTTTACTCAAGTGCAAAAATGACCCTCCGTGCAAATTTGTCTTTGTGAAATTTTGTCTTTGAGCAATTTGACCCATTCCCATAATTATAAGCAGAGACTTCTATTTGAACTGGAGTTTATAGTATGATTTTAAAATTAACTTATTTTTTAATAACTACCCATACTTATAGTATTATTTATACTGCTATGATAAAAGATACACATTAAGTCTTTTTTAAATACATTTTTTTTATTTTCTGAAAAACATTAGTTTGATTTTATGCTTTTTGATGAGGATGCTCTTAAAAGTAATATGAAGATAGATATAATAGATCTAATTACATGTGTAATAAAAATTTTAGAAATAGTCTAGTTTTTCATGTAAAAACTAGGAAAATTTCTACTCAATTAATGCAAATAAATTAAAAGTACTGGTTTTACTAATCAAAATTTGAGAATACAAGATCAGAGTTTTTTTTACTTAAAAAGTTATATTTTAAAAAAAGTAGAAGAAGCAAAAATAAGTTTAAACATTTATGTAAGTTAAGAAAGACACAATTAACTTAGAATCCATAGTATTTTAAAGCATGTCCAAATTTTAATAATTTTTTTTGTTGTAACTAAGCTACCAGTTGTTTTTACTGTTTTTTAAATTAAATAAGTTTTTGAGATATTAATAATCAAAGTTAAAGAATTCAACAGATTTCTATGGAAAGTGTCAACAGCCTTTTCTAACTTTTTTATTAAAAAAATTTCTCCTAGTACAGTTTTAGAACAATTTTTTCAAACTTTTTCATCTAATCTTGATTAAATTTTGAACAATTTGTAGAAAACAAGTTTATAATTTCAATTAAATAAAATAAAGTTAAAAAAATAATCAAATTTTTAAACTTTTATTAAAATACAAAAAAAAAGAATTGTTTTGTAAGTTGTTTAAAATATTGGAAAGGTTTATTTTGAAAATTTTAAGAAAATTGCATACTAAAAATTTTATATTTTGTTCATAATTAAAAACTTACTATAAAACTTGAAATATTATTTATTATAGTTAATTAATTTTTTTCAGCATAATCAAATAAGATATCTTTAAGTATAAAATTGCCTTTAAAAAAAGTGCTAATATTAATTTTTATAAACAAATGTTGCACAATCCTATGACCTTTAACTTATTTTTAATTGTGTACCTTTACATGCTTTTATGTAGGTTTTGTTTTATATATGTATTTTATGGAATAATGTTTTCATAAAAATGTAAGTTTTTCAAAAAAATCAGGCTTAAATTACACCAATTGAATTTTTAAGCTATAAAGAAAAATCCTTATAAAACAAAAGTTACCAGGCTTAGTGTTGTAGTTTCCTAAGAATAGTTTGGTTTTGGTACTAGTTTTAACGAAAAAATTTAAACATAAGTCACTCATTTTTAAAAGGTTTATTAATTAGTTTCGTTTAGCGCATCCTCAGAATAATCTTGCTAAAAACTAATAATATTATAATTTAAATTCAGTTATAAACAATAATTTTTATATGTCTAGCTAAAAATATTTATGTCATAAAGTATAAAAGTCTTTTTAAAAGGTCTAAATTAGAATTGAGTTATACTTAGCTGCTTGAAACTAATTTATAAGACAAAATTACTAAAACAAAAGCATTTAAGATCGTAGAATTTTTTTTACCTGAAACTAAATTAGATAAAAAGCACATTACAAAAAACAACAACAATAATACAAAAACATGCTATTTATGAAGTTTTAAATTGTAAAAATCTCTTTGTTTGCAAATTTTTGGCTCGCGAGTTCTAATAAACAAAAATTATAGGTTCCTAAGAATATTTTGCTTTCTGGTTTTTTTCTATTAAAAAATAGGTGTGTTTTAAACTAAAAAATGGGACAAGTTAAACTAATATTCTAATACAATGTGGGGAAGGATTAAATATTTTTTAACAACTTAATTCTATTTTGTAGAGTTTTAACTGGGCTACAAGTTGCTTTTACAGATTTTAAAAATTCAAAATGACTTAGGAGATAAAGCTGGTTAAAGTGGGAAAGCACACTAGATTCCTTTTGAGAGGAGAAAACTAAAACAACAAATAAATAAAAAACGCTAAAAACTTATCTCCTACTTATTTTGAGATAAATACCTTAAATTCGTTAGAAATGTTCCTTGCAATATTTAGAAAAAACGGTTGCAACAAACTTTCAAAAAACTAAAAAAGTAAAACTTAATGACAAAAAAAATTTAAAAAAAACAGGTTTTTTTTGATTTTTGTCATTTTTATAATAATTTATTTTTTTATTTATTATAACATATGTAAAATATTGATTTTTTTTATAATAGTTTCATAGTTTATTAAAACTTAGTTTTTTTTTTTGATAATTCAGTAAATAAATTTTGAACTAACTTTTGAAAATTTGTAGTCAAAAGATAAAATCTTTTTTTTTTTTATAAATCTAAATTTGATCTACACAGAAAGCCTAGCACAGCTTATAAACTATATACCAAATAAATAACTTCTGTTGTAAACAGAATATTGAAATTTTGTTTGAAGCTCTAAATTTTTAGCTTATGACTTACAAATTTTCAAAAAATAGTTCAAAAATTATTTACTGAATTATCAAAAAAAAAAAAAGTTACTGGTTCACTGTTAGTGTTTAAAAGTTTATCTGATATTGTTTCTATAATATATATTGTTTATTAAAAATAATAAGTAAAAATAAGTAACTTTTAAAACTAAAGTATTTTAATTTTGTTAAAAACTTGTTTGCTAAATAATTATTATATATTTATCTAAAAAAAAAGTAATTATTAATTTCTTGTCACTTATTTCAACTAGAGTTTATAATGATGTTGTTAAAAAAAATATTGTTGTTAATATATGTAATGAATTGTAACATTTTTGTTTAAAGGTTTTATAATAATCTATGCCTTCTCAATTTTCTCAGGGTAATAAATAAAATTATACGAAAAAAAATTTTAATCAGTATTAGTATAAATTTAACCTAAATTATATTTTAGATTTGCTTCTTAAATTATAAAATGAAGTAAAGTTGAGGTGTACAAATGTATCTTTAAAACAATAAAATGTTTTATATTTTTGGAATTTTTAAGTAACTTTAGGAAATAGGAGACATCTAGTTTTTTCTACAGAAGATAACATGTACAACATTTTATAGAATATAAAATGTTTGTTTTTTTTTGGAGATACAGTCCTTTTTGGAAAAATACAAATGTAAGCATCCCAATTTTTTATTGACAATTTTCTAGAAAGTTTAAAAATGCACAAAATCCTTATTTTTGCTTTTTCTATTAATTACTTTATTTTTATTAGTGAAAAAACTCAAACTTAATAAGAAGTTTTTCTAGCAATACTTAGCTATTAATTTGTTGGAAATTTTATGATGAAAAAACATGTATTTAAAAGAAAAACTTGTTAAAACGTTTAAAATTTCTTTTCACAGATTTATATAAACTTGGTAAAGATTAGAGTGAGAAAGTTTTTTAAATATTGCCTAAAAATGGTAGGATATGAAAAATTTTTACTTAAATATTTAGCCTTTCTACTTCGTGCTTTTATAATTCACCTATGAAACATTTAAACTTCAATTACTTATATATCTAAAAAGTAACTTTGAATTTTAAAATGGTAAAAAGTAACTAGTAGCTAACTTATGTTTGTTGAAAAACAAGACTAAAAATTTTTAATTTACATGCCCTATATAGGTATTAAAGTCTTTTCGATTCTGTAATACTTTTTAGTTATAATAATAGATAATCAGGGTTGCCACTTACTCGGGAAACTCAAAGACTCAGAATAACTCAGGACATTTTAAAACTAATGAAAGTCTCAGAATGACTCAGATCAGTTTTTTTTTTTTGTTTACTCCGGATAGTTTAAAGATTTCTGAAAATCTCAGTCCAGTTTTTTATAGATTTTGAATGAGACTTAATTATTTTAGTTTCAATCTTTTGTTATTTTATAATCAATTTTATTGTACAACCAAATTTTACTGATTCTGTGAAGATAAAAAAAAAGAAAGTTTAAGGAATTGAAAAAAATCAGGACAGTTTAAGATAACTTAAGGCAATTTTTTGTCTCAAATAGTGGTAACCCTTGAATATATAATGAAGTTTTTAAGGTTGTTACTTGCTCAGCCAAACTTTTCAACACTTTTAGAAATCATTTTTTTAAACTTTATGATGTTAAACCAACACAGTTTCAATATTTAACTTTCGCTAATGTTTATATGTAAGGACTAAGGAGAAGATGATTTTTGAGCTAAACTTTAAGTATAAAATTACTCAATTGAATGTTTAAAAATTGATTTTGCATACTAAATTAATTTAACAATAAATTACTTCATGTCATTTTAAGAACAACAAAAATACACAATTAAAACTGTAAACAATAAAAATTTGTTTCACAACCTAAAAGTTTGCTTCATGAACTTCGTTGCGTCTTATTTTTAAATCGTTGTTGTTTTTACAGTGTGGGGAGTTTGCTCGCACGTGTTTCACATGCACTGCATACTCAAGTGGATCGAGTCGAACAACAGCGATCAAAAGTGTCCCATGTGCAGGCAAGACTGGCAGATCAAAGAATCTTAAAATACTTCGTTTTTCAAAGCAGTCTGCATTGTTCATCTTAGTACTTTTCTTTTTGCTTGCTAAGTTTTTTCAATTGAAAAGTATAAATGCTTAGACTGTTATTTTTAAAAATACCATAAATTTTGTTTAAAAAATAAGTTTTCTTATTACTGTTGAGTAAGCAGTAACGTTTACACAACTAAAATATTTATTTTTTTTTGCATAATATATATTTTCTTAAAATGAATTGAAAATTCCTTAATTTTTTTATTTGAATTATTGTTTTACCAATATACCATTTAATTAGTTTTTACATATTATAAAGCTTTAAAGCGTGTTTAGTTTGTATTATTTATTTGAAACTTCTTTACAAACATTCAACTACTTAGTTCTTTCAAGTTTAAAAACAAGAAATTTATTTTCGAACCATTTTGTAATTGAAACTGAGACTTTTTACGTGTACTCATTTAAAACTTAACGGGTTTTTGAAAACTTAAAACCGAATACAATAGTTTGTTTGAACTAACACAGTTTTATATAAAATGAAGCTTTTGAAGCAAAACAACCTGGTCACTTGCGTGCAATGCATGAGAAACAGGACATTTTCGACAAAACCAGCAAACTCTTCAATCGCATCAATACAGCAAGTGCTTGAGCATAACACCAGGTACGGCACCCACACTGACTACTTTGGGAAACTCCCCAAAAAGAAAATAATCGTCGAGTTCAGCTCGCCCAACATCGCCAAGCAGTTCCACGTGGGCCACTACAGGTCCACTTTGATCGGTCACGTGATCAGCAACCTGCTCCAATCGGCGGGCCACGACGTAGTCAGGATGAACTACCTGGGCGACTGGGGCTTGCAGTTCGCCTACGTCTACCTCGGCTACCGCGCAAAATTCAACCGTGCGGAAAGTTACGAGAAAAATCTCACGACGGTGGCGGACATGAACGCTTGTTACGTGGAAGGGTGCGCGAGTTTCGACAACGAAAAGGCGCTGCGGGTTTTCGACGCAATGGAGCGGAACGACCCGCTTTTGTTGCGTTTCTGGTCTCACTGCAGGCGGGTGAGCGTTGCGGAGTACAAAAAGTTCTACGGGCGGTTGGGAGTGCGCTTCGACGAGTACTCGGGCGAGTCGTTGTACAGAAGCAGCGCCGAGGTCATCAAAAATGAGTACGGCGGGTTCGTTGAAAGGGGCGAAGGCGAGTCTTTGCAAGTGGACGTTTCAAACAGCCTGTACGTAAAAGGCGCGAAAAAACACTCGGGAAAAATTTCGCTGAGCAGGCCGGACGGCACGTCGCTGTACCTGACCAGGGACATTATGGCGCTGGTGGAAAGACACGAAAAGTACAAATTCGACGAGATGATCTACGTGACGGACTCCTCGCAAAAGTCCCATTTCTGCAACGTGTTTGCCGCGGTGGAAGCTCTCGGGCACGACTTTGCTGCTTTCGACCGTCAAAAGTTGAGGCACGTGGGTTTTGGCAGAGTGCGTGGAATGAATTCCAGGGAAGGGAAGGTTTGATGTTTTTATTTATTAGTAGTTATTTATTATGATTATTTTCTTATTAATCTTTGATGGCTAATAAAAATACAGTATATTTAAATTCAAGTTAAATTTTTTAGTTATTATGCTTTATAAATAGTCAATGTCTTTACTGTGCTTGTATTGTTACAACATTTTTTTTAGAATTTATCTGCTTTTTTTTTTTATTATATACAATAATTAAATTATTTGATGTTAAACTTTTATACATGAAATAAATGCTTATTTTTTTCTTAAGTTGCTTTGCCTTCAAGTACAAAGCTGATCATTACAGTTTGTTTTTCCAACAAACACCCGATTTCAAAACAGGCGCAGCTGATCGAGGAGACGATAGCGGAGGTGGTCTCCCACAACTCGCGCGAGAGAAACTCCCACTCGACCAGGAAGCGGGTGGGGGACGCGAGGGAAGTGTGCGAGGCGCTGGCCCTCACCTCGCTGGCGTGCCACGACCTCGACCGGAAGCTGGACAAGGGGTACGAGTTCAGGTGGGACGCGCTGCTCAGCACCAAGGGACGCAGCGGGCTTTTCTTGCAGTACACTCATTGCAGGTTGTTTTTATCAGATAACTTCTGTTTTTCAAAATCAACAAGATTTATTTGAAGTTATGTAAATTTTTTCTTAGCCTTTGTTGTGTAGTATCACTTGAAATAAAATTGCCAAGCATAGCTTAAATTTTGTTTAAATTTAGTTACTGTCTTACCAAGCTTTTTAGTAATAGATTTTTTTGTTTTGTTATAACTAATGCATGATTTTGTGAGGGCTTAAAATATCAATTAAAGATTTTTTAGTCAGCTTATGTAACACTTAAATTATTGAAAATTTAAAGTTATTTGTAAAGCCATAAGCTTTGAAATAAACAACTATCTTAAAAATTAGTTAATTTTTTTCTATACTTTTTTACTATAGTATGTAAATTCAGTTGTTATACCTCATTAAAATGTGTTAGTTTAAATGCAATGACTTTTAAATCTTACACTTTTCGTAGCACTTAACAATAACAATTTTATTTGCTTATGAAGTATCTCTTTTAAACAAACTCCCACAACACGCAGGCTGCACAGCTTGATCCAAAACTGCGGCGTCCCTTTGAACTTCGACTTGTCGCGCGCGAGCTCGGAAGAAATGTCGGAACTCTTGCGCGTGATCGGCCGCTTCCCCGCGGTCGTGCAGGATTGCGTGGAGGCGCTGCAGCCGTGCTTGCTCGTGCACTACCTGTTCGAGCTGAGCGCGGAAGTGTCCAGGTCGCTGAACGAGTGCAACGTGAAGAGGAGCTCGGAGGGGAAAGGGCGGAGCTACCTGCTGGCGTTCCACTGCGCCAAGGTGACGCTGGCCAACGGGCTCACCATGCTCGGCGTGAAGCCGTTGGACGAAATGTAGTATTGTGACGTCACGTGGCGGGAAACGGGGGCGTGATGACGTCATAGAGGAACATAACAATTGGATGCTGCTACGCCTTGTATAAAGTATACGGTTATGGAAAAATAAATATGAGTAGGAATTTTTATGCACGATAAATATTTTCAAGTTTGCTTTGCCCCTATGACGTCTTCACTCATTTGGCAGGCAATGTAACTTTACAAATATTTGTAGATTGGTTTGTTTCTGATTATTTCACTTTTACTCATTTGTTTTATGATTTGAAGAAATTTGTTTTTAGTTTGCCACTCGGAGAAAACAATGCTCGTTTTTGCCTGTTTGATTAAACAGACTGTGTTAACTTAATAAAAAATTCTATCTATGAAGTGTACAGTAGATAAATATTATCGTGTTATTTAGAATTAAACGAAAAATAGAACTTTTAAACTTTTACATTACTAATATATTTTTATTTTCAAAAATTATGCCTAACTTTATGAAATTTGATTTAAATTATGAGTGTCGAAAAATAGTAATAATATTTTTTAAATTTTTTCATTTGTTTTGTGTAAAATTTAAGTTAAAAATTTATCTAAAAACTTTAAAGGTGGTTTTAATGTTTTGTCTAAAATAAAATTTCATTTATGTAATTAGGAAATATTTTGTAAATTCTACTTAACTTGTGACGTTTGTGTTTCTTAGTTTTTTTCTATACTTTCAGGATTGCCACAAAACCTGGAATCCTGGAAAAACCTAGAATTTTTAACAAAAATCACTAAAAAACCTGAATAAACCTGGAATTTTCAAAAATTTTTATATTTTAACTAATAAAAATTGATTTGACACGAAAAATCTATCATATAGATAAAATTTTTGTCATCATCAAAAATTATTTTTTGTTATAAAACAAATTTAAAGTAGCTTTACAGTATCTTTTTAATGTTGTTATACTACTTAACACAGTTTTTAACCTTAAACTAATAATAGACCCAAACACGTGTACTTTCTAAAACCTGGAAAAAATTCAGAAAAAATGCAGAAAACCCAAAAACCACTGGTAACCCTGTACTTTGTGAATTATGAAAGAGCTAGAGTTTAAAATAATCACTTAGGTTCTACAAAAAAAATCTTTAACTTTAAACCTTTTATTTTGTTTTATAGAACAAAGAAATTCGTCTAAAAGTTTTTAATTCAATTTAGCAATTTATACGTAAAGCTGTCTTATTTTTTTAGATTTTTAAAATGAAATTGTAGAGCACAGGGTGGCCACTCGGTCAGGAAAAGTCAGGAAATCAGGAAAAAATGGGGGGTTTTGAAAAAAAGTCAGGAAATTTGATAAAATTAAAAAAAAAAGTAAGATTTTGTCGGTTTAAATTTACAAAATTTCTTGTTTTCCAAACCCTTAAAATGGTAAAATTTAACTAAAAGTCCTTTAAAGTCAGAAAAAAATTGCAAAATTTTTCCATAAATTTATAAAAATATGTAATTGTATTTCCAATGCCTTCATCTAGTATGAATTAGTAAAATATCCTTTACAAAACTGCAAAAATTTTCTATTAACATATTGAACAAGTACCCTACTTGAACAACATATTTTGTAAGCTTTTTAGTATTGATGATCTGTAGCAAGGACACTTCCATAGTGAAACTGTGATATATACACAAAAGTTTATCTAGCATAATTTTAGAATCAAAGTGTTTTTTGTTTAAGTAAATAATTGAGTTCTTTATAACTAAGCAGTTAGTTTAGTATTTTATGTAACAAGTTAATGTGTATACTTTACCTCTTTATAATTTTTTCAAAGTTGTTTAAATTTATAAAATAAGTTATAAGAGAGCTATATGCCAAGATTAATTTACTTATTATTTGTATTTTTTGTAGAGTAACTTAAGTTTTTAAAGTAAATAAGAGTATATTTATTTGTTACAAATTTTATACTAAATGATAAGAGGAAGTATTTTATAAATGAAAGTAAAAATAAATGAGTGCCAAAAGAAATGAAGCCCACAAGTTGTGGCTTGATTTAGAGAAAAGATTCTCTTCAACAAGTGTAGGGGCAGCAGATGAGAGCGATTTAAATAGAATGAGGCAAATGATTTTAACTGCAAATAAAATGAAGCGGAATGCAGTTCAGATGAAGGAAACCATTTAATTTTAATAGATGAAGAGGTTGAAGTGCTAATAAAAAAACGAAGAAAATAGATTTTAGTACATCATTTAAAAAAACAGTATTTGATTAAGTTCTTTATTGTTTTAATGATTTAACGGTAAAAGTTCGTTATTGTTTTAAGGTTTGAGTTGTGAAAGTTCCTTATTGATTTAAGGTTTTAATTGTAAAACATCCTTATACATTGTTTTGTTTATTTAGATACTATTATGCTGGGAAATTCTAAAAAAATTGTGTTCTTTATTGTTTTAAGGTTTCAACTGTAAAAATTTGTTATTGTTTTAAGATTTTAGTTGTGAAAGTTCGTTATTTATTCAAGGTTTTAATTGTAAAAGTTCCTTATATGCCATTTGTTTATCTAGATACATTTATGCTAGGAAATGCTAAAAAATGGTGTCTTTTTTCAGACAAGCTGTGTTTATAAGGTAATAATACAAGTATTTTGCTGATAGAGCTGTATATTACAAACATCAATCATACACATATGGTTTAAGTGATGTACTGGAAGTTTGATGATAGAATTCAGCAAAAAAACTGTTGTTTTTAACCTGTATTAAAATTAGATTGAAAGCTTTATATAGTTTCAAGTGTTAGAATATGTATTTTAGAATAAGTTAAATTTTAGAGTTTGATTTAGAAAAGTCAGGAAAATTTTAGTAAAAAGTCAGGAAATTTTTCTCAGCTTGATCAGTGGCAAACATGAGAGCATTACTAGTATTATGTTTCTAAAATGTTTAGTAATAAGTTTCCAACTATTGGTTAATTTTCAATATAGTTATTCTATAAGAGAATTTTATAATTAGAAATCTATTAAGTATGTAGTTAAGAAAATACTATTTTTAAATATTTATTAGGTTTTAAATAATTTTATAAAAGCAACAGCTTAAATTTAATTAGTAAACAGGGTGGCCATAAAAATATGAATTGTGGGAAATCTCGCAGTATTTGCAAAAATTATTTAATACTTGATTTTTTTCCTCAATCCCTAACAGTTTAAATTGCATTGTTACCAATAAATGTGAACTAAGTAGTTATAACTTATAGCCTTTACCTGTTTTAAAGTTAACATCAACTTTTTTTTATGTTTTAGTAAGAATAAGATAGTAAGTGCAGTTTTTAAAATATTTGTTTTATGTAATCGCTTCACAATCTAACTAGCAATATCTTCAAGTTTTAATTAAATCATGATCTGACCACTTTGAGCGCAGTTTTCATTACAAAACTAATTGTTTAAAATAAATTTATTATACCAAAGCTAATCTAGTATATCCATAAGTTGTTACTTCGATAAATGAGCCATAAACTTTAAAATCGGTCACTGTTGCACGAGGGTACACTTTAGCACGAAGGGTCATTTTTGCGTTACAGTAAAAAATAAGTATATTTAATGAAAAGAAAAACAAATTGTAACTAATAACAAGAGAAAATATTAATAATAAAAAACAAAATTATTGACCGAGGTTAAGGGTTAGTGGTGATAGTAAAAATTACAAACAAAAGTTAAAAACGAGAAAAACCAAATAAAATAAGCTCTTGAGAAAAAAGATAAATTAAATTTACGGACGGTAAGGTTTAGGAGTTACAGTGATTGAAAATATATATATATACCTAATAAAAAAAGACAGGAAAACTAAAATATTATAGAAAATAAATTATAAAAAACAAATATAATGAAATAAAAAAATTACCGACCGAGGGTGATAATGATAGCAAAAAAACAAATTAATTAAAGTTAATAAATAAAAAAATTTCAACCTGTGTAAAAGTGGCACCCACCCTTAAATCATATACGTTTCTTTCTCAAAATAAATTCTTGCATAAAATGTTTTAGAAGTAGTTTCTTAGAACAACTGACCATAAAAATAATGATAGTTATTAATATTATACTATTTCCATTTATTTTATAATGTGTAAGTTTTAAAATGTTTAAGTTGGCTTTAAAAGCTAGATAAGTCCCCAAAGTGTTGAAATTTTATATGGTAGTTGAAGTGATTTTTCGAATAGTGGGTAGTTAACCCAAAGTTTTAAATTTCGCAACAAATGGTATTTAGAATTAAAATTATAAGGTGTAACGTCCTTTTATTTTTCAGTTAACTTTTTTAAGCTAGTTTCAGTATGTAACTTGTTAACTTTGATCGTTTTATTATTTAGTAATATTAAACATTAGCTACAGCAAACTTGTCTACTTTATAAATATCAAATATGTTATTTACAATTTAAAACTTAATTAGGCTAGTGTGTAGTGACGGAGTGAGCTTACTTGCTCTTTTTTAATTGACTCATAATATTAAATAAAAAAGACGTGTAGCAAGTAACGTTCACGTTAATCACCACATTGAAACCATGCGAGCTGTCATCAACTTTTTTATTAAGTCCACTTAAAAACCTTGCGTTTGTCTGAACACGTGTTTTTGGTGTAAGAAAAACTCATCAAAAGTAAACAAGCTGTCAGCTTGAGTATTGTTAGCTGTCGGAAAAATCTTTTCCACTGTTGACACCTTGTTCGTTTTTTTTTCAAAAGTTTAGGTGCAACGTTAGTATTATACGCTTTGCAAGTGTCTCAGTATTTTTACTGCACAACAAAAGCTATCCGATAAAACTTAAATCGTAAAAACCATGTTGTTACAGGTAAGTTTCAAAAGCAAATGTTAAGTTCTTTATCGTGCACAAACGCCGTATTTTTTTATTTATAAAGATATGATTAAGTTTGTTAAGCACGTTTACAGTTAAGTTCTTAAACTAAGGTATGAAAACAACGTAAAGTTATTTTAAACACTGTAAGAAACAATGTGCCCTACAAAGCTAAAAATATTTCGCATCCATCGCTTGCATTTTTTCTTTGAACAATCAAAATGTGCTAATGATATTACAAGTTTGTTGACTATGTGTTTGAAAATAACTGCTGCATTTGTTCATATCATTATATTTGCAATAACAATCATAATTTCAAAAGAGGGGTCAGCAACCTTTTACAAGTAATTGGTTAGACTTAATATTGAAATGTTTCTCCTGACTGAATTTCATAAAAAAGTCTTTCCTGGCAGATTTAATTAAAAAAGCATGTTATAGTATGTTAAAACTACGGTTATTTAACGAACACAACTGTTTACTGAAAAACTAAAATAAATACAAATAAGTAAATAATCGTTCTAAAACTTAAAGTTTTTTTTGTTATATACGAGTTGTTTTCAAGCTAAAACTTCGCCGAACGAAGCCGAAGTTTAATGGCAAAACTTCAGTGTTTGGATTAAGCAAAATGAACAAAATTGTTGACAAAACAACTTATAAGGTATTTTTTTCATTTGTTAAGTAGCTACTTTAACTTTAGATCTAAATTAAAGTTATAAGAAAGCATCTGCTTAATTGTTTGAATAAGGCCTAAAAAAATACTGAAAAGTTACTACGAATTTAAAGGTGAAACTTTAAAACTATAAATTTTATCAGTTATTGTAAAAAGCTTAGAGCAAAAAATTATAAAAACACAGGAAATTTCCAGAAACAAAAAAAAAATCCGAAATTTAAAAAACTCATTTTCAACTAATCAAACTCAAAAAACTTGACGTTTAATAATAGCTAGAGTTATACTTCGTTAGTGTATACTTCGAATTGGCTTTTATATCAATCGAAAAATTCTCATATAGATTTACAAAACAACAAAAATATAAAGTTTTAAAATCATTGTAGTTCCAAACCATCTTTAATTTTTAGGCAAAATTTTTACACTTTGTGTGTTTCATAAAACTTTCTCCTTTTTTTTCTAAAACTATTAATTTTTTGAAAATAATTTATTATTTTAACGTCGTCATTTTTTGGCATTACAAGTAGCAACTTCTTGATTTGAATAAATCTTTTTTTTTTTGAAACACGTAAACAGACCAAATTATTCACTCAAAAAAATTAAAGTGTTTAGAGTGTCAATATCAAGACAGTATCTCGTTGCATGTTTATATTCAAAATAATTGGATTTGATGCTACATCTTAAGAAAAAGTTCCAACAATGATAAAACAAAAAAAATTGTGGCCATAAAATTTTGCATATTATTTAAAATTGAGTAACAGACCTTCAAAACAAATAAGTTTGTAAGATTATAGTTAAATTTTAAATTGTTCAAAGTGGGTCAAAAGTTCTCGGACTAGTTCAAAAACGGATTAATGCAAAACATTAAAAAAAAAGGACAAAATTATTGAAAAACTTAAACGCGTAAACTAAAAATAGTTTAAATAGCTGTTTATTCCTATTTAACCTTCCTTCTTTTCGGTTAAAAATTTAATTCCTTCTCTAAAACAACCAAAGAAGGTACACAGTGTTTTTATGGTATTTTGGCCAGTTCTTTTTAAAATGAAGTCTTTGAAGCATCAATGCATAGTTGAGCAACAGAAACACAAACCTTTTGTTTTGACATAAACCACACCAAAAAGTACATTAAATTTGAATTGGGCAAAGAAGGAGACCATACCTCATCCCTCAAAAATCATTGAAATGACGTTTGTTTTAAATTTTAGCGTTCCGTTATGATCTTACTACTTGTCATTTCAAAGCCTTCTACCTGTTAGTAGTACACCGACACCACAAGCGGTGTTTTGTTTTTGAAAAACTCACATTGCCGAGCATAAATTTTGCTTAAACTCTCAAAATAGCTTGACACAAACACATCTACAAACCTGTTTAAGGTTCTTAATATAAAGAATATAAAAGAAAATATTAATCTCAATCAATTTATTGCGATCTACTTATCAACTTTAAGCGTCGAAATCTTTTTCACTTTCTTTAAATTGTTCTTTTTGCAAACCGATTTTTTAGCTCCCTTCTTAACTTTGCTCCTTCCAACTTCCTTCAAATCACCACTTTCCAGCTCGTCCCCTTTCAACAAACCGTCTTCTTGTAATTTTTCATCAATTTTCAACTCTTCAATTTCCAACTCGGTTTCGGGCTCGCTGATTGGCCGAAGGTTGGAAGCGACCGTGTGGCTGCCTAACAAGGAGAAATGGGTTTTGTTGCCGCTGTAGAAGGTCACGTGGTCGTCCAGCAGAGGCCACTCCACCTTGTGGTCGGCGACCCTCCTCCTCCAAAGATCACATTCTTTCAGTTTTGGGGAAACTTTTTCTTCGAGCGGGTCTTTAGAGGCGTCGCTGCTGCATGGTGGAATAAAAGTTTTTTTTTAATCTGATAAACCTCATATTAAACAGGGTTAGCTCCAAAAGAACTTTATATCTTTGAAAGAATTAGAAATATAAATGTGAACGACATCAAGGTATCATGAGTAGCTTATTAAATGTCGTGGCAATCGTAAATGACATTGCTAAAAGTAAAATGTAATTAAACTTAATAAACTCATTAAATCAATTAAATTTTGTATTAAATAAATAAAACATGTCATTAAATTTAAAAGCTTTTTATGGTAAACGTTTAAACTTTGAAGTTGCTTCAAAATTAAAAAAAGCGTATGTTCATATGAACTTAAACTTTCAATAAAGCTGACAAAAATATGTTTTTAATTTGGTAAAAAAATGTAAACACAAATTAAAAGTACTGTTTATATCATGTTCTTAATTTTTTCGAGTTTTTCAATGAATTTACGTTATTTTTATTTTTAAGTATCAAAAGTCTGTCATAAAATATTTTTATGAATAAGCTGTTTGTAAGTTTATTTAATGTGAAGATTAGTCATTTAAACTTATGAAAGAACTAATATAATTTTTTTATACTGATAATGCTATTTACGATTCTCACAGTATCTAATGAGTCATTTATACTTTCACATATGCATATGTTAAATCTTTTAAAGGTAAAAAAGTATTTTTAAAGTGAAAATAGATATAGATTAAAGTTTGCATGTTCAAACTGCATTAGCCTTAGTAATTGACAAATACTTACTCATTTCGACTTAAAGTACATTCTTTTTTAGTTTGATTCATCATCTTTTTTATTGATACTTTTTTTTTAAAGTAACAGTAGTTTATAGTTGGTTCTTATGTTTTACATTAACTTAATAAAACTGAAATAATTTATCAACAAAATGATAACGTCATTAAGAAGGGTTGCTATGTATATTTTTTGTTAATTTTAAACATTTTACTAAATTTATGAAAGTTTTTAGAGTCTCTTAATGATAAAAATACGTACTCGTTTTATCACTTTACAAATTATTTTTAAAAATGTGTTTGATTAACCTTAACGCATAAAACTGAAAGGAATTGCAAAACTGTACACACGAAAAGTATCCATTAGATTATTGAAAATATTCAGGATAACTTTATCAAGACTACATCTCAGGGGCGATTTTTTATTAGAAACTATTGGATTTAAAAGTACGCAAGTTATATAATAAATTGAAAAAAGCGAACGTATTAAAACTTTTGTTGATAAAAATTATTCTGTATTCAACTGTTTTAAATAAACCTTTGCCCAGAGATATTGTCTTGATATAAAAACATCTTATTTTTATAATTAATAGAAACAAATGAGTTAATTTTTTGATATAGCTAAATAACAATTGTAAAGTAATAAACTCTCTAAACCCTTGATTTAATTATATATTGGATAGAACTGCTATACTAATAATTTTATGCGTTTTTAACTATAAAAGTATTAGTTTATGCAAGCTTTTGAAACAAAAGAATACATATTTAAAAAATGTTAAAGTTTGTAATCTTGTAAATAATATCAGGTTGCATTTTTACGGAAAACATGTTTAAAATAAAAGTGGAGTCTACCGTTTCTAATCTAAACTAGTTATTAGAATAAAAATTAAAACATAAAAAAAGATACAAAAAATTATTGATCTTATTGTTATAAATTAACTACAAATAAAGTGATAGTAAAAATAAACAGACTGCATTATTGATTTGAGAAAATTTACAGTACATTTATTATATAAGCAAATCAAAGTACACAAAATGTCGTTAAATTTTGATATCATACTATAGACTTAACGTTTTAAAAATGTTTCAACAAATTATGCTACTTTTATTTTAAGAGCCTTCAAAATGTAAAAGCCTACCATAAAAAGCTTACAACTCAAACAATTTTGAACCGGTTTAATAAATGATTTAATCAACAAAATAAACTAAATCGTCTTTTAGTATTGGGTACTTTTACTTACAGTTATCCCAATAATAAACAAACTATTTATGAAAACTTTAAATCGTACACATATGCATACTTTTAAACTTATAGTGGTATTTAGGGTTAATAATATTTTTGAAACTAATTAGTTAAGTCTTAGTATATTTGAACTGAACTTAACTCAGTGATTGACTACTACTTACTCATTTCGTCTCAAAGCACAATCCTTTTTAGTTTGATTCATCATCGTTTCAATTGATACAATTTGTATGAAATTTGTAAAGTAATAGTAATTTCCAGTAGAATCTTGTGTTTACATCAACTTAATACTATCTAAGGTAATTGAGTAACTTTAAATAACGTCGTTAAGAAAGGTTGCTATGAATATTTTTTAATAAGTTTAAGCATTATGTTTTATCAAATAATCGAAACTTTTATAAGTGTTAAATGATAAAAATATAGACGTCCTTTAGACACTACAATTTAAATTTTTAAATTTGTTAAAAGAATTTACAAGCTATATGTAATGCATTCATGTCAACACTTATAATTGTCTACTCGGACTACTAACATTTTTTAGTTTTATTTTTAGAATGAAGATAGCATCTCGGGACATACTTTTATTGAAAACAATTATGTTAAAAACACTTATTTTAAAACAAAACAAAATTTCAAAAATGAAAACATTGTTGACACAAAAGCTTAAGTCTTTTGTGAATCGCAGGCCGATTTTCTTGGAAATAATTTCTCGCGGGCTGCATTATTTAGGAATTAGTCTTTGAGGGCCAAGATTTTTTTTCATTATAGTCAGTATAAAAACATTTTCTTTTAAACCAAAAAATGACAAAACAGCCAATAATAAAGCACTAGTGAAAAAATACCTAATTCTAAGTTTTTATTAAAAAAAATATTTTTATGGTATTAAAGAATTATGAAATTATTTCTAATTATTTAGAAAATATCAGTGGGCCGCAGCTTTGAGGGCCGCATTTGACCCGCAGGCCGCAGTTTGCCGACAACTGCTTTTGTTCATGAAAAGTACGTTTTTTCAATAGTTCTAAGTAAAAACATGCCCTTAGATATTGTCTTTGATTGAAAAGATCCAGAAATTTCAATTAGTTTGAATAAATCACTTCTGTAAAAATGTTTCCATTTTTATCCAATCGTTTTACGCGTTTTTTAACCAAAAAAAACTTATTCAACTTACACAGTTATACTTTTGTTATGATAAAGCGCGACTCTTTACTTAAATACTACTTACTACGTTTTAAATAAAATTATAACTCACAAAAAAAAAAGAGTCTACTGGTTCTAATCTCAATTATTATCAAAATAATAATAAATCCCTGTAATAAATAAACTACTTATGAAAACTTTAAATCGTACACATATGTATACTTTTAAACTGATAGTGGTGTTTAGGGTTAATAATACTTTTGAAACTAATTAGTTAAGTCTTAGTATATCAAACTGAATAAGTATTTTTGAAATTAATGCTAAAAAAATGAATGGAAAAATATAAAACTAATTAAATAATTTACAAAGTATTCTTTTGCTTTTGTTTATTTTAGATAATCTAAATAAAAACAAATTGTACAATAATCTTCCTTTATTGTACCAACATATGTTTCTGTGTGATAACTAATCAACACACTTCAACTGGGTTCTGTAAAAAAATAATTACTGTAATATGAGAATAGAAGCATAGAATAAAGTAGTTGTATACATGTTTTCATTAAAATTAAAATGAAATAAGATAATTTACTACAAATTTTTACAGGTCAATAGTTAATAATAGGTAAAACACTTAATGTTATAATAGTTTAATAGCGATAATCTAAATATAAATACAACTTAACAACATCTACAATAAATAATTAAACTTAAACAAAGTCATTTATAGCAATTGAAAATACATATACAGATTTTAGAGTTTTTAAAAACCAAATAACGAAAACTATTGAAAACTAAACATACAAAGTTTATAAGGATTAAAAGGAATCAAAATTAAGTATAAAAGCTAAATACACAAGGGAAACATAGTAATTGAGTATAAATTATCATTAGAAATTAAACGCTCTTATTAGTACTTTTGAAAAATTTAAATCTTACTCTCTCGTGGTTAGCAGTCAATTGTGCAGTATTCATATATTTTTCTAATCTAAATATTTTGAATCGGTTAGAATAAGTAAAGATATATTGTAGTTTTTATTTGTTATTTAATTATTATTGAGTTTAGGTAGATACTAAGACTTAAAAAACACAAATTTTCAAAAGACTTATTTTATAGGAATTAACAACATTTGTTGCTAAACTCTTAGAAAAATAAAATAAATTATTTCTAGTAGGCTAAGAAGTTTTAAAAGTTTTCAGTTAACTTTTTTCTTTCAGAACTATTATTAGAAAACAGTTTAAAGCATTTGCTAAAGTTTTGTCCATTTTTACAGCAAACTAATTTATAAAATAAGTGTTAAATACAATTAATATTGTAAGTATAATATGATAATTAAACTTACGTGCATAAAAGTTTTAGATCATTCAAAGTAGGCTTGCTTCAAACCTTTTAAGAGTTTACAGTAAAATTAAGGGAAATTACTCAGAAATAACTTTTAAACTTTAAAAAGCTTTCAAATTTGTAAAGTACCTTTCGTTAGAGCTTATGCTATAATTAAGTTATTAACATGTGGTGTAAATTTTAAACAAACTTTCATTTTTAAACATTTCATACGAGTTTATCTTTCACCTAAATTTTTATCTATTTAAACACATATCATGAAGTATTTTATGAGCTAAAGATACTTAGCACAACTGTACGCCTATTACATTTCCTAACTTAAAATAATATATTTGAAAAACTTTAAACATGGCAGTAAAAAGGTCAAAATAATTTTGCAACTATTCCATTAAAAACAAATACTTTAATGTTTTGTACCACAAGAAAGCTGTTTATGACGAGTTGAATAAATAATAAACTTTAAATTCAATTATTATATAACTAAGCTTTATCAAAAACTACTACAAAAAGGTAATGTAAAATATATTTAAGTTTAATTTTTGATTGTCTTTTTAGTTGAAATTAACTTTTAAGTTCAATTTTTGCTTTCAATTGGAACAATAAAAGGATACTTTCGTTCGTGCCGGTTTTAAGGGTAAGGCAATACAATCAAAATTTAATTTTTAGTAGATACGTCAACAGTGTTTATTAATCATAATACTAGCTATAACATCATTGATATTATTTATCATACACGGTCAATTGTATGATAATCATAAAAAATTATGTGATTACTTAAGTTAATAATTATGAAATAGTTTACATAGTCTTAGTTTTCAATCTGATTATGTAAGTTTTATTAGTATTTTATTAGTATCGATATTTCACACAAATAAATTTGCAGCGTAATCAAAAGAAGTCAGCTTATAGTTTAAAAATTTGCTAAAACACATAGCTTTTTATGTGTTTTTGTTGACTAAAAGTAATTGGAAAAAAAGTGAACAGCATACAAAAACTATACAAAATAAGTAAAAAATAAGCTAGACATATTTACCAACTAACAGTAAAGTTTATAGTATATTACACTGTTATTCTTCAACAATGATATCTTAAAACGAGTTTTTACAAAAAGAGTTCTAGAACAGTTGAATAAAATTTTGACGTGGAAAAAAGGTTAAATTAAATAATAGAACTACAAATCTTTACAAAAGTCACAGCAAGTTTTAATTAGAATATATGCTAATAGTTATTGAATAAAACTGTGGTTGACAATCTACAATTAAGGAACTATTATTGACAAACCTTAGTATTTTAAGATAAAAAAATGTTTGTTTAATTAGGAAGTTTGGTTTAGGAAAGAAAATAAAAGTCTTAACAAAAACCGTACTTTTATTCATTTTGAAAGTCCAACAAACCGTCATGCATCTCGGAGAGTTTCTATAGAAACAAATAAACATTAATGACTACAAAATAACTCAAAATACGACAATTCAAATCCTGAACGCTCAAACTCTTTTAAAAGCTTTTAAGGTGGGACAACTCTAAAAAAAATTATTTTATTGAAAAGCTTATGTAGGTCTAATTAATAAAGTTTTAATGGTAAATTTAGTTTTAAAATGTTTATTTTTAGACAAAATTAATAATAACTAAGATTGTTAAATTTCTAACTGCCGGATTTCGAATTTTCAGAATTTAAATAATCATGCACCCAATGTTTGTATAGCAAACAATCACCAAATCATACGCTTTATATAAAAAATTATCACCTAAAAGTATCCGTAACGATCTGCTCCATAGTAAGGTCCTTCATCATCAGGAGATCTTCCTTCTAGTCTCATCTCCAACCTTCTCTTCTGTCTCCGGAGCTCGTGACTCACCATGTCGTTGGAATGATCAGCGGCCATCGAAGAAAAATGTCTTCTGTAGGATATAAAAAAAAAGTAAAAACTTATAAGCGTTTCAATTTTTAATTTTAGATAATAGTTCGAGCTTAATGTTTTTAACATTTGTAATCCGTGGTGTGAACTTTTATGAAGTTTATAAGAATGTAATAATCAGGCTTCTTAGTTTTAAAAAAGGTGTTAAAAATGTTGACTGTGAACCCAAATGTATATAAATAAGCATAAGTTTTTTAAACATAAATAAAACTTAAACTATTTTTTCTTAAAATGGACGATATCGTCCCCTTGGAAGTGATTTTGGACACCAATAGGCAATAACTAGAAAAAAGGGTAAAAATGTTAATCATTAGTAAACTAGTAAAAGGGTGGTAATTTTTATGGGGGTATTTAACTTTAGATAGAGTCTTAAGTATAAGTATTCTAGTTTTAAGTAATAGTATTTTAGCCTTAAGATATAAAACATTGTTTGAAAGATATAGTACTTTAACTTTAATAAAATTTATACACATGAAATAAAACATTAATAAACCTTTTTATGATACAATTCTTACGTGATACTACGTAGAAATCTATACATAGACACAGTTTGTGAAGAAATTATAATCTACCACCATTCTAAAATAAATTTAGTGTCAACTGCTTGCACTTTTTTAAATTGTTTTGTAGTAATCATTTATTGATATTACTATTTTATTAAAAATTAAAAAGTTGCTAGCACAATCTTTTACCTGACATCAATGTGACTATTATAACTACTCGGTCCTCCAGCGCTGTAGTTTCTGATTGAAGTCCCTTGGCGTGAGTATCTGTTGTTTAAAAAGTATTTGATTATATTAATAAAGCATGTTATTTGTCAAGCTGTCTTTAGAAAAGCTAAGATCGTAAAAAGTACCGTTTAAATAATGTAGCATTACTTACGTATTTACTTAGTGTAATGTTTGAAAATTTTAAAACTATTCTTTAACTGGTGTAATAAATTTAAGTAACTAATTAACGAATTCATATTCAACCTTTCATAATCAACTCCGTCCGCTTCATAACTCATTCTTCCCTGCCTGCCCGTCACAACACTCCCCATTTGCCTCCCGTCGTAGTGACACCTGCCGTCGTTCCTGCGTCTCCCTTCCACTCTGCAGGTCGGTTTGCGCTTTTTGACGACCGTGAAGCTCGAATTTTTCGACACTGGCAAGCTCTGGCGGTTTTGGCTCGACAAGTTGCTGATTATTTTGCTCAGGTTGCTCCTTTTGGCTGAGTAAACTTTTGAGGTGGTTCTGTCATTTGCGTTAGACTTTGAACTGTTGACCGGATTTGGTCGGCCTGCGTTGAACGCGGTTTTGTTTTTGCTTATTTTGGGCTTTACGACTTTAACATCTGCCAAACTGCCTTGCTTCAAAAACGGTTTGCTAGCAGCGCTTTTATCCAGCGACTTAAAGACAATTTTGACTCTAACCTTGCGTTTTTCCTGCTTTTTACCAAGAACGTCGTCTAAGAAAAGCGACGCGGCCGATATTCTGTCGAGTCTGCTGTTGTAATAATCTTTCATGCACTTGTGTTTTTGTTTCGACGTTGACAAGTGGCGCATCGAGTCGGAAAGTTTTGCTACTGAAGCACAACTTTTTGATGTAGACGCTTTAGATTCGTTTGGCTTTTTTGATGAGTTTTTGTTCTTGATATTGTATTTCTTCACTAAATCGTTCAACTCGAGGTACGTCGAATTTTTAAGAGGACTGTTTGACAAAGCAGAAGTTTTGTTTACCAAAGCGCTTGACTTTGTTCGGCTTAACTCTCCGCAGTTTCTTTTCAGATGATTTTTGCTTGACTTGCTAAACTTCTTGTGAAAGTAGCTTCTGTTTATTGTATCCATTGAGTGACTTACAGAGTTTGAACGCTCCAAAAACAGCGCTCTTTGACAACTGAGGCGTTGTTTGATCCCACAATCAGTTTTTCTCTTCCCTAACATGGAGCTGTTCAAAGATTTCGAGCTGAAGTACCTGGACGAACAGATCCCCCTCGACAACTTGCTTGATGAGGATCTGATCTTGCAGCCGGACATTATCCCCGAGAGCTCCTCCACGCTGGAGCTTACACTGCAAACACCCTCGGTATTTATGGAGGAATCCATCGATTTTTCTGTTTGGGGTCGAGGTAATTGACTATTTGATTGTTTTTAGTTTTACAGCAGCTGCATGTTTAAGTGTGTCGATTGTTAAACGTAAACAGTTGAAAAGATGAAATTCAGCATTTATTCAGTTTTTTTTTTGTAATTAATTAATTTTTTATTCTACATAAAATTATTTACAAACGTACGATGTAGTACTATTTCCAAATAGGACGTGTTAAACAAAAACAAACTTTGTCAGTAAAATATGAAGGCGATAAGAATAAAACAATTAATTACTTTCAACAATAAAAACTTAAGTTCTCTCATCTAAGGTTATATTTAACAGTATAGGTAAAAGAATTATATTCGTTAAAATATTTCCAGACACTAGTTATGTATTAGTTTATCAAAAATACGTTATTAATTTTTTTTGTTAGAAATACGGTGACAAATTATTAGTACACTATAAGTGTTAAGACCTTCTGAATTGTGTTTTGATGTATACCATTAACAAATAAAAACTTTTAAACTTATTATTTCTAAAGTTTTTAAGACAAAAAGTTGTAAAAATTATATGAAATACAAAAGGTTATAAACAAAACCTTTTTAAAAATAAGTTTACAAAAAAACTTTCTTAGTATGTATATAAAACTTTAATAAAATTAGATTTTTCCTCATCCTTTATTATAAGACATTTTATAAAATTTGATTGGTTTTTGCTAGAAACGCCTTAGATTACTAAAGATTTATACATTTTAATAATAGTTTGTATAGAAACTTTTCTAGCCCTGCTTGTATGGATTTTTAGAACTTAAGATTTAAATACGTTATAATAAATACAAAAAGTAAAATAACATAATAATAGTAAAAAGCGCTAACTTTCTTAAGATCTTGATTTAATGAAATTTTAACGAAGTTCGTTATCTACATATTTAACACATTTTTTTATAATGATTTAATACTTTTAAAGTATTAATGAAATGTTACCTAACTTCTAAAAAGCTTAAATGTTTAAAACAAACTATAAAAAAATCTACTTAAACGATGACTCTTTTTTATTTTGTTAGTATGCTCGGACAAAAAATTAAACGGCAACAATATCTTAAAATTAAAATTAATCAATACTGAATTGATTATATCACTTTTACTGTTATAAAAGGTTTAATAAAAGCAAGATCTTACGGTATTCAAATTATAAAGAAAAATATTTTTGAAGTTTTAGCCAAAAATTGTATATCATTTCTTTGCTGTGTTGTTATTTCTTACTCTCATTTAGTAATAAAACATGAAGTGAAAGTTGAAAATAACTATTTAGCAAAATGAAACATAGTTAAAGATTAGTTTTGTTAACTACGTATTTGTGCTTTCAACTTTTAAAATATATAAAATTAACTAAACTTGCTAAGCTTATTCTTATTTTGTACTAAATAAATTTTCGTCTTACTAAAAGTTTTTTTTAAGATTACAGATTTACTAAACTAATATAAGTAGTACATAACTAAAGAAAAGATAATTTATTAAAAAGGGAAAGTAAAACTTTGAATTTTAATGAATCCTTTGCATTCTTTAAATTTACTCTTGGGAAATTATTTAGCTATTCAAAGTTGATAATCTGATTATAACATTTGATTGTTATGCGTAAAATTTGTAATTTAAGACAATTGCATATCATCTAATTTGTCAAAGTGTATGTTACGCGTACTATTAAATTCAACATAAATTTAACAATGTATTTACATTAAAAAAAAATCGTTTTTGTTTTAGTCTTTATCTAAATGAAATTTATTGTTTTGTTTTATCATCTTATCATTTCAAATAAAAGTTATAGATTTTTTTTATACATTATATCATAATACAGCTAAGTTCAAAGTGTTTTGAAATATGTTTAGCTTAAACAAGCACAATCTTTATACGTCTGTACTGTAAGATTTTGTACACTATTTCCGAATTGAAAAACAGTATATGATATACGTACACTGTACAGATACCAAAAACTCGAAGAATCATATCTAAGACTTGTTATGTATAACTAAAAAATTTTTAGACAAATAATTATAACTGAAATCTCAAATAGAAATCAAGAAAATATAAACAACATAAAGTAAAAATTTAATCATAAGTTTAATTAAAAACATGAATATAACTTGTATTATTCAAAAGCTAACTATTTTTAACACAGTTATAACTTTAATAAACAATAGAAGTTTAATCTTAAGTTTAAGTACTTTTAATACATGGTTTTACAAAAAACAAAATGTAACTCTATTTGTTGTATTAAAGTTATCTAATTTACACAAAAAAAATTTCAAACGGTTTGACTTACTTTTTAATTGTCACACTTTTTATTTAGATTAAACAAAAACATCGAAAAACTTTGATTTTCTGGCCTAAAATTCCAACTAATTTTTTTACTTGTCTATTTTATACGAAACAAAAACATAATTCTAAAAAACTTAGCGAATCTTATAACTCTGATTCATTTTATAAAATACGCCTCAATCGATTGCTTTATAGGGTGGTATTTGTTGTTACGATTATCAAAAAAATCGGTTTTTTATGACCTAAAAGTCCAATAAGCTTTTTTATTTGTTTGTACTATATAAAACAAACACGCTTCTAAAAAATTTAATGGAGCTTACGATTTTCCTTCAACTTACACAAAAAACATCTCGAACAATTTGTGTTTATTTATAGATATGGCATATATATTTTTGTTAAACAAAAACATCAACAATTTTGTTATACCTAAACGTCCAACTAATTTTTTACTTGTTTATTCTATACAAAAGTAAACACGCTTCCAATTAAATTCATTGAGTTTTCAATTTTGTACTAGTAAAGACTAATAACAACTTAATCAAATTATTTAAATATTGTCAAGTTGTTAACATAAAATGTAAAAAAAGGTTTGCCATTTATTTAGGTACAATAACAGTTATGCAGTTAAATAAATTTTGAGTTGTAGTTGAATTTGAAGTTATGAGAACCGTGCAAATGCTAATAGTCTTTTATGACGTATAAATAAGAATGTTGCTTAAGATAGCACAAATATAGTATGCTATTTACATGGAATAAGATGGTACATGAACTTTGAAAATGGTAGATAATTAATTTGAAGAAGAGTTAATATAACGTTTTTTTTTTGTTTTTCTTTAATCTAAATAAAATATGATATCTACAAAGTTGGACAAGTTGCTTAAGTTATTTTTTAATTTGCACAATCTAAAATTGAAAAATTGATTAACTTACTCAATTAAACTAGTTAAAAGTGTGTTAACTTTTTAAAAGAAATTTAATTTAAACGTTTGTTTCTCCGGTCATTAAAAAATTTTTTTTTTGATTTTTTCGCTTAATCTAAACATAAAATGCATTATCTAAAGTTAAAACAGTTATTTCGAAATATCTTTTTTGTCTAAATTGAATAAGAATTGTAAGCTCCATTAAATTTTAAAAGCTTGTTTGTCGTTATCAAGTGTTTTAAATACAAGATTATCTGGTTTCGAATACTTGCTAAAGTTCAGTTTACTTTTTATGCTTAATATTGATGTTAGTTTTGGAGTTTTCAAAATACTTTTAAAAGTTTTTATCGTACAATTGTACATAGTAAAAATATTTTTATACTACTTTAAGATAAACATAATTATAAGATCATCCAATGAATAATCTTAAGATTTGCACGAAAAACTTTAGAATTATATAGGTAACTATGTAAAAAAATTCACAATTATCAGTTTAATACAACAAAAAGAATTATAAAATTAACAAAAAAATTACAATATATTCTGAATAAAATTTTATAAACGTTTTACATTTATAGTTAAGTTTTAAGTTTAGAACTGGTACAGCTAAAAAAGAAATTAAAATATAATATAACTTTAAACCTACACTAGAATAAAGCAAATAAAACAAAAAAGAGTATTTTGAAAAGTACTTAATTAAAAGATCAAATGATTGTTTAAAAAAAACTACAAATTTTTATTGCAAAACATATTATTTAATACTTTTTTAGGTTCACAACCCGTCGTCTATAAACTTTCAACAATATTTACTAAATTATTCAATACTTCATATATAAATTGTTTATTAAACAAAAAAAGAAAGCGCTCAAAAAGTTTGGTCTAAGGACCTGGTGTTCAAAGGAACCTTTCGGTTATCGAATCGTACACCACACGCTTATAAAATTTCTTACGAACTATTATATTTAATTTTTTATCATTTGAATATTTAAATATTTAGTAATAAAACAATCAATTAAACGAAATGAAAGAAAAAAAAAACTAAACGAAAATTAACTGAGTTTTGTGTATAAAAATAAATAAAAATTGTTTATTGTTCTATTAGTTTGTTGAAAGTTTGTAAACGACAGGTTGTGAACCTGAACACCTATTAAACTTGGGAACGGGTCAAAATTGTACGAAGAAAAAATTGCAGAAGTTACTTAATTGCACGAGTGCACAAAATTGCACGAAGATACTTTTACACGAAGACAAATTTGCACGAGGGCACAGAATTACACGAGGGAACAAAATTGCACGAAGAAAATTTTGCATTAAGGGTTAAATAAATATATCTTTCTTGGTTGAGTTTATTCACAAACTAATTACAAGAATGATAAAGTCTGTAATACAAAACATAACTAAAACTAGGTAAATACTTCTACATCTCCCCCCAGATTTTATCTACGAAGGAGATAAAACTATAAATTTATCTAGCAAAACAAATTTTTAAAACAATTTGTAACAACTTAAACACATTTTTTAGGTCTAAAATTCAACAAAATTAAAGTCAAAAACACAAAAACATTTCAAAAATTACGATTAACTTAGTTCACTAATAAATGATTTGTTAAAACAAACTACAACTTAAATAAACAAACTGTAACAAAAAATTTGAGACTTGATCTTTACTTTTATTCACTCAGTTGCTGAATACAAGCATTTAAAAACTTAATTGCTTCACCGAATTGAACTTTTCAGCTTTGAAGAACGAAACCACACGTCATTCATCTAACCACCTTGAAACTTCACTTAATTTGGTGATAAACATCTTTATCATATTTTCGACTTTAAACAAAGTAGAAGGTGCATTACTGATAGCATTGAACACTGACGAAATACTGCTACACTTATTTTCCAAATACTCGATGCCAACCAACAGTTCGAGTTTTTGAAAGTCAATCTATGCGTCCTCACCAAGATCACTTTGAACAGATGGCTGTTAGACTAGTCTGCTGCAAAGTTAACAACAAACTTTAGGACGTCACCATTGGACTGAAACTCATTCATTAGACCATAAAACATTTTTACAGTGAACATTCCAACTTGACAATAAATGAATATCAGCAACATCGGTGTCACGAAAATTACAGAATGCTTATTCAAAAGAATCTTCCTTCTGGAAAAACAGAACATCAAAATTTTTCTTGACATCTTTTTTTCTCAACCTTACCAGAAAAGACAAACTTTTACAGTGGTATGTTTGCTTTTCTCAGTTAAGGGATATTACTTAGACATTTGCAAACAGGAGGGGTAAATCTTCTTAGAAACTTACGATTTTGAACAGTTAAGCGACCTGATCCATCAACTTTGACAACACATTGATGACAGTCCTTCACTTCCACCACCACTCCACTTTTCCCCCACTTGCTTGGAAAGTTACCTGTTTGATTTAGTATCACGACATGATCACCGCAATTCAAAGGTGGCAAAGATTTTTTGTTCATACTTATATTTTCTAGAGACTTAACAAAACGAATACTGAGAGATTCTTTCTTTTTATTCCAAATGTCACGCCACATTTTTGAGATCTGCGGGTTATTGTAAGTCATAACACTCTTTCTGACGTAAGGTAATGACTTCTTATCATTTGGAGGTAGGTGAGGATTGCTTTGGGATTTTTGCGGTTTTCGTCGCCATCCAGTGTGTAGAAATACATTTTTCTTCTTGGCGTTTTTACGCTCGTTCATATTTTTCCTACGACCTTGGCTGCAAAAGTTATCAAAGTTTTGTGTATACAATCCACCAACTACAAGTGCATTTGACTTATCAGCATAATTTTGGTGACTTTGATAAACTTTTTTACGGGACTTTATCCAGCATTGTTTGCAGGCAAAACACTCAATATACCTCATACTTTTACTGCTCCAAACAAATTTATCAGTTGATTTATTACATATGCCACAAGTTATTTTATCACTTGGTTTTTGTGTGGTTTTCTTTAAGAATTTGTATACATTTGGTGTATACAATCCACCAACTACAAGTGCATTTGATTCATTGGCATAATTTTGGTGACTTTGATAAACTTTTTTACGGGACTTTATCCAGCATTGTTTGCAGGCAGAACACTCAATATACCTCATATTTTTACTGCTCCAAACAAATTTATCAGTTGATTTTTTACATATGCCACAAGTTATTTTACCACTTGGTTTTTGTGTGGTTTTCTTTGAGGATTTGTATGAGAAAACTGAGGCTGTAACAGCGGGTTTTGACATTGCATCACGTGCCATCTCTTTACCTTCAATAAAACCGATTGTCTCATTGACATTTTTCTCATCTAGATTTTCCCATCCTAGTACCTCTTTACGGATATTCTCATCGGCTAAACCTGTTACCATAACATCTTTTAGAATTATGTCTGTAAAATCTATCATTTGATTACAGCCATCCTTTGGGCATTTACATGTGTACGAGCATGTACTGGCTTTTCCCTTTAAACGTGCAGCAAATGATCTAGTGTTTTCAGTCAAATCCTGTCTTGCACTAAGAAAGTCTGATCGTCGTACAACAACTGAAACAGGAATAACTGCAAGCTGCTTGATCATCCTTAAAAGCTCTTGCTCACTTAAATTTACTACATCTTCATGACCCTTCAGAAGAGCATCGCCTAAATCTTCCTCACAGCACTGGTACAGTTGACGGCCTTTTTCTACTTCTGTCATCTCCATGCTATCTTTGAAAATAGTCTACTTTTGTACAAATATATTCCAACCCTCTTCATTGCAGTCTGTCCCTATTCGAGGACGGTCCATCTTTGGAGGCTTTGGTTTTGAAGAATTTGCACAAATGTGAACGTTGTTGTGAATGATAAGCAAAGAAGCAACTACAGAAGCATCGACGTCTGGTGTTTCATATGTGCAACTCTCAAGAGGGCATTTAATCACAGGCATTGTTGATTCAATTTAGCTAGACTTTATCATAAATAAATATATCTTTCTTGGTTGAGTTTATTCACAAACTAATTACAAGAATGATAAAGTCTGTAATACAAAACATAACTAAAACTAGGTAAATACTTCTACAAGGGTCAATATTGCACGGGTTACATTTTTGCACAAGAGTGAAAAAAAATACAAAAAGAAAATTACTAAATATAAAACAGAAAAAAAAGTAAAAAAATAATTAAAAGAAAAAAATAAAAAAAAGTTACTGACCGAAGGTAAGGGTTAGGAGTAACAGTGATAGTATAAAAACTAAACTGAAAAAAAAACAAAGTTAATACAAGTATTAAAATAAAAGTAAAATAAAAAAGTTCAACCCGTGCAAAAATTTCGCTGTGCAAAATTTTTTGCTTGTGCAAAAGTGTCTTTATGCAAAAGTGACCTTTCATGCAAAAGTATTTTTATGCAATTTAAGTGTCTTAATGCAGAAGTATCTTCGTGCAATTTTGTGCACTCGTGCAATTTTGTACGCTCGTGCAAACTTGACAGCTACCCATTAAACTTATATGCTTTGCAATAAAAATAGGTAGATTTTTTCAAAACAATCATATTTTTTCATTGTTGATGCGGTAGAAAAATCACCAGCAAAAAATTTACTGTGTCCTTGACTGGACTGATTTAAGCACTATATTCAGTTTATAAATAAGTTTTTAAAAGCTTTTAATAACTAAAATTTCATTACACATTTAAAGTTTGTCGCTTTAAATTTAATTGCGGCTAGAGATATACTTTTTAGCTAAAAAAAACATACATAGCTTCTTACATTTTCATTATAGGAAAATTAGCCCTTTACTCATAAAAGACTGACTTTTTTAAGGAATGTTTCTGATTATTACCTTTTGCTCGAGAAATTAAATTAAAGGATACTTTAAAATAGTCATGTTTTATTATTAGTTCGTTAATAATACTGGAAATTTTTTTAACTTGCAATTTATTATATTATTTATTAATTTTACTATTTATTTATTGTCATGAAGCTTTCATTGTTGCAATCACCATTAAGAACTGTTCAAAACTAAAACCAGATTGGTTTTCGATTTGAACCACAGTTTTTATTATTGTTAAGTTATTCATATGGTTCTTTACCTGTATTGTTATGTTTTATGGAAATTGGTTATAAGCATTGCAATATATAGCTATAGGTGGACAACTATTTTACTTGGAAATTAACCAGAAAAAATATTTTGTAGGGCCTGAAATTTTGAATATAAGCGTTATTAAGGATAACTACACTGTAAAATTTTACCTCTGTATAAATTGTGATGTAAAATTATTATAATAAGCAAACCAAACCTCTAGCAAAAAGAAAAATTACTATGTTTACCAAATAAAAAGCATATTTCAATATAATTGTTATGAAAAAGCTTATTTTAACATTATTTACACTTGATATTTTCAACCTAAACAGTTGTTGGTCAGAGATTTCAGTATGTTGACCTTGTCAACTCTTAAGTCAAACATTAATAATTTAAATGCTTAATTATTTAACTTGATAGCTTCTGTCCATGAAAATGATAAGTTTTTATTTCAAAAATTATATTTAAAAAAAATCATACCATAGGCCCTTAATTATTTAAGTTTAACTTTAGTATAATTTTTTTTGAAAATTTAAGTTGTAAGTTGAAGTTATATTGGACTTGAATATACATTATACTAATTTGGAAAACAAATTTATTCACATGTTAAAAACATTTTCAAACTTTTCAGCTAGTAGTCCAAAAAAATTATCTAACAGTTTTGTCTTGTATGATGTACAAAATATATAAAAACTAATACTATCAAAAGTTTAATTTTAGTATACTTTGTTTTGACATTTTATGTTGTAAGTTGAAGTGTTATATTGGACTTGAATATACATTATACTAACTTGGAAAACAAACTCATTCACATGTTAAAAATATTCTAACAGTTTTGTTTTGTATGATGTACAAAATATTTAAAAACTAATACTATCAAAAGTTTAATTTCAGATGAAGTTGTAAAAATAACTTTAAATATATATAACAAAATTTAAATAGAACTAAGGTGAAAATAAAAGCCACAGTCAATGATAAAAGTTTTATGCACAGTATAAAACTTAACTTATACTTAATAACAATAGTAATAAAGTTTTAGTTGTCTGATTATGCTTAATAGTAGCAATGAAAGTAGGCTGGAAAAAAGAAAATTCATTATGCACCAAATAATATAATTAAAGTCCCTTTACCTTATTGTGTGCACTTAAGTGCACAACCCACATTGGCTTAAGATAATTATGCTAAAGTTTTTTTTTTGTTTTGTTTTAGTATATGGAGTGTTTTGTGTAATTTTTTTACTCATTTAATAAATTTAGTCTACTTGTTAGCCACACAGTCTAGTTTTTGGTCTCTTAATCTAGTTTTTTGCCTCAAAAAATTAGAACTAAAAAAAAAACTTTAATAAAATTGATAACATTTCATATATAAAATGGAAAAGAAAGTTAGTACTCTAAAAAACTGTGAGCACACTAGTAAATTCAACAATATTATTTTGAAAACTAATTATAAAACACTAAATAAAATTACATATGTAAAGTTGTATAGTTATTTAAAGCTTCTTGATTTTTTCAGGAAAATTCTTGGTTTTTTAAAACAAAAATAAAAAGAGCAAACATTTTATATTTAAGAACTAGTTTATTGGTTGCGATAAACACTGCAATTGAAAACAGCCAAATGTAAGAGTCCTAAAAGTTTTTGGTTGCTATCAAATTACAATAGAGTTTACATTTAAGTTGAAAATAAAATATCATAAACAAATTAGCAGCAAAAGTTAATGGAATTTACTCTCCAACTTTCTTAGCGTGCAATATTGCCATCTCTTTTGCCTTCTTATTGTACGCAGCCCTATCTGACTTGTATAACCTGAATGTAAATTAGAATATTTTATTTAATTTTATAAAAAAATAAAGTTCTTAATTTAATAAAACTTGAATGTTGTTTATATATTTAGTGGTATTATTTTAATAGTATGTTTTTTTTTAACTTGATTTTTAACATTTTATATAAGATTAGTTTCTTAATAATTTTCTTTGTTTTTTAAACCTTAATTTTTTTAAATGTAAACTTTTAGTATATCTTTTAAGTTTTAAATTAACAAAAACATTCCTTTAAGTCAGTAAATTCAATACAACTGTTAGTATTATCCAACCAAAAAAAAGTAATGTAGAATACAAAAGTATAAATATTGTGTCAGTACTTGGCAGCTTCAATGTTCATTGCACTGTTAGGGTTGGGGTCGCAGAGAAGACTGGACAGAGAAAGTAATACTTTCTGGGTGTTGAGCGCGGGTGACCATTTACCTTTTAAAATGTCCAGGCATACCTTGCCATTTGGACATATGTTGGGGTGGTAAATCTGCGTTGCCATGTCTACCTGAAATAATTTTTATTTTCAATTAATATTTTTAGAAAATACTTAATTAAGTTTCTCATCTCTAAAGGTTGTATAGCACTACATGTAATAAATAGAATTAGGTAAATTTTAATAAGCATTTGAATCTTTTCAGTTATCATATGTACAACTACCTTTGTTGCAATGTAGTTATTTTAGTTAATAGTTAAAATAATTAAGTTAGGGACAAAGTTTTCAAACATAATAAATAGAGTAGATAGGCATCTAAACTTCAACCTTGAAAACAAATGATTTCAAACTTAAAATATTGAATATATAAAGAAAGGCTTAAAGTAAATATTAAGTAGGATTTTTTATACTAAAATAAACAAACTTGTTTTTTTTTGAAGAAGAAGCTAATTGCAAGTTTTAAAGTAACACTGAAAAAACTAAAAAAACTACAAGACAAAATTACCTTTAATTTGTTTAGACTAAAATAATAAAAATACATATAGTGGTAAATTTTACCTTTGGGGGCTTGAATGGGTAGTCTGTGGGAAACTTCACAACAACCTTGTACACACAACCTTCATAGGGACTGTCTTGTGGTCCTGTGATAAATGCAGCCCATTCAAACATGTTACTAGGATCAAATTTAATCTCTATGTTTTCAATTGGCTCATTTTGAAGTTCCTTTATTTCCTTGTTGAGTCTTCTTACTGCCATTTTACTATTTGTGTTAAATAAGTGGAAAGTTGAAAATGTTTCTGTTGAAAGGTTATAGTTTATATTACACCTACATTATAAATCATTATAAATAAATGTTAAAAATTACCCTAACTAATACTCATTTTAGTTATTACTTAGGGCTACTCTAAATTAAATAAGGCATGACATGAATGAAATATTGTATTTAAGAACAATTGCAAACACTAATAAGTAATAAAAAAAAACTTTACATTAGAATGTCTGAAATAAACAGATTTAAACTTTTTAACACAATGAAATATAAGTTTATTTAGTATAAGAAATGTATTAAATAGTATTTTCATTTAACTTTAAAAATTCATATCAAAAAAAAAAAAAGAATAAATAACATTGTTAAAAAAGAACTTTACAATAAACAACAAACAATGCAAATGTATACTTGAACTACATGTTAGCAGCAGCAAGGTGGTCTAGAATGAAACCCTTCTACAACTGATGAGTGTTTATATATGGCTGTAGCATGCTAATGCAAAATTGCATCAGTAAAACACACAAGCTTTCTCTTAAACGCTTAAATGAACAACTCATTTATCATTATTTACAATTAAATTAAAATAGATATCAAATTCATTTTGATATCCTGTTACACTGTTACAAAAATTATGGAGTAGATAAACTTTAATTTTGCCAAATATATAACTGCACACACGCCCAAGTCTGCTGAAGTTTTACTAAAACACTACAAAGTATACACATTTATATCCAGCACGTAAGCTGCTAAATGATTTTACCCTTTTAAAATTCTTAAAGTAAAAGAACAAATATTCAACTAGTTATTCAACTAGTAGTGAAGTGTGTAACTTTAGTTGTTAATGAACCTTTTTTTTATTTTTACCCCTGACTTTAGATCTTTTACTTTGAAATTGAAGAGGGTATAAAAAGCTATAAAATTTACAAACTAATTTATAATTATAAATATAAAAAACTATATATGGAATTTAAAATAGTAGTACTGATCACTTAAAATACTTCCATATTCAAAATATTAATATTTTAATTCATCAGCACTTCATCAGAAACACTTATTAATTTTTTATCTTTTCTTAAATTGAGTTTTATAACATGAGCTGTTACCCTCAGCTATCTTAACTACAACTGATTTTAAATAAATGTCTTCTGCTATTTATATTTTTAAATTTTTATATATTTTAATGTGACAAAATCTGTCTTATTTTGTTTTTATATATATTAACAAGTTTTGGATATGTCATACAACTACAAAGACAACTCAACTTTAAAAGAAATTGCTGAAAGTATAAGTTAAAATTATTTGAAATGCATAAAATATTATGGTGTTTAGCACTATACTTTCTGTTTAAGTATATTTATACTTTTTAAAGTAACTAAGAGCAGCGCTGTAAGTATATGCTTTCACATTTTGTGTTTAATAAAAACTATTAATAAATACCTTTGTTATACTTAAAAAGAACTAGCTGTAAGATTGAGTTTTTTCCTAAAAATTAAAATTCTTATAAAACAAAAAACTATTGAAATACTGAATTTTCCTGGATTTTACTTTTATTGTCTAGTGTTATAAAAAGATTAGTCACTTATTTTTTCTGATAGTTTTATTTTTGTAATGAATTATCAAGGTTGCCAAAAAACCAGGAGTCCTGGAAAAACATGAAAAACTGCATAAAGATATTTTGAAAAAAAATTCTGGAATAACCTGGAATTTTTACTAAAGATCACTGGTAAATAACCTGAAATTTTAAACTATTTTTACATGATAAGTTATGAAATTTTGATAAGATACAAAAATTTTATGATATAGATAAAAATTATAAATTTATTTTTATTCAACAATGTGTAGGTTTACAGTATCTTTTCTATGTTATCATACTAATAAGAAAGGTTGTAGCTTAAATTTAATTTTAAACTTGAAATATACCAAACAACTTGTTATTTTAAAATACCTGGAAGAAATTAAGAAAACCTGGAAAAAAATTTCAAAAAACCATTGTCAACCCTGAAAGTATATTGAAATTATGGTTAATAGTTTCAAACTGAAGTATTGAAGTTAAAATAAACAAATTGTGTTTTTGAGTTTAACAGAGTAGCAAGTTTTTTTAAAATGAGTACTCAATTTAAAACAAAATCTTAAAAACTTGAATTTTAAACATTAACAAACAGTCTTTTTTAGATGTTTTTACAACCAGTATCTTAGCAGATTGCTATAGTTTCACTGTAGATTTCAAATTTTAAAATGAATGAAAATAATTCATAACTTTTTAAGAATATGGCTTATGAATCTTATCATAACATATTGGTATACTAAAGCTTAGTTCCTGCACTTAGTTTAGCAATTGTTTTTCACTGTGTTGTTATATATATACTAAACCAGTGATTTTTAAAGTATATATTCATTTATAGTTTGTAAGTTCTGTAGGAGCAAATCCAACAAAAAGTTAGAACACAACTTTTTAAGTTTAATAAACATTTTTTTACTAATGAATTATTTTATTTTAAAGACCACTGTTGAAAAATTTATAAAGTTTTCACAGAAACTTTTTTATTATTTTATTTTATAAAAGTTAATGTAAAATCTATGGTAAAGAAAGTACTATTATATTAGCTAAAAAACTGCTCTTAAAATTTAAGGAAAAATTAATATGTATTTTTCATTAAGTCATTAGTTATTTATTTATTTAAAATCTGTGCACAGTATAGTTACCAGATTTCTATGAAATGATTGCCACAGGATTACTCAAGCATGATATTTTAAGTTTCATACAGTATTCTGAGCTCTTTATTTCTGTAATTCTTGCACCATGGCCAACTGTAATTAAATAAAGGAAAAATCTAGTACACACCAATTTATTTTGTGAACACAATAAAAGTATTGTTTTAATGTTAACTGTATTTAGTTATTAATAAATCTTATCATTATTATAATTAAAATACATTTAAATTAAAAAAGTGTTTAAAAAATTATAAGTTTTAACCTATGGGTGTAGGTAACCTAAATAATAAACTTAACTTATACTAAATGTTGATAAAAAACAATACTTGTGGCTACTATAAAACTAGGCAATGAATAAACATGTTGTATTAAAGAATTATTGCAAACACTACCAAATATATAAAGAACATTAAGTTTAGAAAATACTTTAGTTGTGGTAAAAACTTTAACACGAGAATTAGATCTAACAGTAATTATACTTTGAGAATGTTTAAATTAAAATTATGATTAACTCTTTGAAATTAAAATCATAAATATATTTATGAGAAGAAAACATTGTTAATTAAAAACTTTACACAAAGCAATCAAACAATATATTACCTCGAATGACATGTTTACTGGAGCAGGCTATGGCTAGAATGCCCCCATCACTCTCTGTGGCTGTTTATATAGCAATGTTATAAACTTCATTCAACATCACATATTTCTCCTTATGTTAACTTGCATCAGTATTACACTTGACCTTGCGGGCTTTCTCTTAAACGCTTGGATGAACATGGATTTTTACTCAAAACTTTCCTTTAAATTTAAACAGTTATCAAGTGCAACTTGATATTCTGTTACAAGGTCATTTTTTTGGGAAAAATGTTTAAAAAAGTTTTCTGGGTAGTTTTTTTAAACTTTATATGGGAACCCAGAATACTTTTTTTACTAACATTTTTAAATAAGAATAACTTCATTATTATTATTGGAGTTTATTGTGCAAAGATGGACTCGGCATTAAAACCTGAGCCGCTTAAACAATACACACGAAATGAAAACAAACAAATTACATTCAATGAAAATTAAAAAAACTAAACATAGCATAGTAAAAAATTACAAACAAATAGTCCTGTATGATCAATTATAACTTAGTATGCACAAAAAACAAAATGAAATAAATTCTTATATACAAACTTATGCATAGACTATAAAAGATTTAACAACTATAAAAATTATATATAACAACTTAAAATCTGTAGGGGGAAGGGGTAGGGAAAAAATATCTTTAGTGATACTAATACTTATAAAAAAAAGTAAATAAAAATACTTCAAACCATCATTATATTGAATTTTTAATCAATAATTACTGTCCTTAACTTGTGTTTATATTATTTTAGTCTTTTTTTTTTATTATATTAATATTTTTTAGTTTTAATCGAAAATGTTCCACCCTCCCACACAAAACCGCATCATGCAGTAATTTATTCCACATATTTATTGTTCTGCAGAAAAAAGAATTTTGTCAGACATTATTAAAATAATATTTACTTTTTTTTGGTCATTTCCTCTCAAATTATAATTGGTCTGAGAAAAAACAAAAAATTTTAAAAAAAGTTATCAAATCAAACTGCCATCTTCTCTATACTCTAAAGACTCCAACCTGAGCTTCACCAATCTATCTTTGTATGAGGTGTTTGAAATGTTGCATCTATTACAAACAAAACAGGTAGAATTTCTCTGCACAGACTCAATCCTAATAATGTCTTTTTTTAAATACTGGGACCATATTGAGGTATTGTTTTCGAGTTTAGGGCGAACGTAGGTTTTAAATAATTTAGTAAGAATACTAGCAGAACTGGTCTTAAAACTTTTAAGTACTTGATAAGATGAATTTTGAACAATTATGAAACATTTATATTAGTTATTATTAAAAATTTTAAATTCTCTGTTGTCAAAAAAAAGTAATTTTTAACTTTTTATTGAAGTTGGTGCACAACATCAATATGTTTGTGGTGTTATGAATATTTTTTTTTACCAATCTGAGAGTGTATTCATGTTGGTAAAGCGTCTAAAAGATTCCATTTAAGAAAAGACAAATAAATATCGAAATCAACAAGAAATCGGATAGCCACTAGATTTAAAAAGCTTAAACAAAGATCATCTGCAGCTTGAGAACATTTATTAAGTATTCCTAAACAGTATGACAACAGCAGAATTTAGTTTGAGATTAAAGTACAGAAATTTTATAATTTAAAAGATTAAGAGTCTTTGTTTATTAAAAACTACAAACTTTAGTTAATTAAAAAGTTATGTGTTTCTATTATTTAATCATTTAAATTATGAAAATCTGTAATTTCTTTAATCACTAAAGTCTTAACTTGTATACAATTGTAACTTTTTTGAAGTTAATTTTTAGCAATTGATTATTATATGTGTTTGCTTATTTGGCTTCATTTAAAATTTGTTGATATTAATATTTATCAAAGTAGTTATATTAATGTTTAAATTATATCCAATTTTATAGATGATTATGACCTACTTGTTTGTTCGATATTTTTATTTTAGTTGCTAAATATGGTAGTTGAAAAATTTCACCATAAATTTTTTCAAGTTGCTCTTGTATATGTGACCTACAAAAACAATGTGTCTATTTATATTTTACAACATGTTTAAATTAAGTTTAAAAGTTTAAGCAAATTGTTAAAATACTAAAGTTAACTATATATTTTTTTGAAACTACTAAAGTAATGTTTTTAACAAAGTTATTACTAATTTTAACTAATGGTTTTAAGTGTAGTTTTGCTTTATGTAATTAGAAGAAGACTTTCAATATTACTATAAAAATTATTCTATTAATACTTTTGCATAATGTCATAAAGTTTGTAATTACAAAAAAAGTTTTTCTCCAATTCGATTGATTGTTGTACAATTAAGTTTAAATATTAGTTAATCTTTACTTCAAGTATATTTTCTGAAATAAAAAAAAATGTTTAAGCTTAAGTAAAAAGCTGTCAGCTAGTAAATTTGTTACTGTAAGACTTTTTTTTCTTTGTTCAAGCTTTCTCAAAATAATTTGATACTTAAGTCATTTTTATTTGGTGTAAGTTATTTTTACGTTTTTTTATTAAAACTTTTATCAGTAACGATTCTTATGGTTTTTATATTTAACATATAGTTGTTAAAGTATTTGTGATTACTACAAAATAGGTTATATTATCTAAAGTTCAAAACCATAATAGTCATTAGGAGACTCTATTAAACTTACTTTCACTTTCATATTGTTATTTATTAAATAAATGTTTAATGTGTAAAAAAAATTCAATTTCAATGACAACAATTACATAATTTACCCAGATATAAAAGTTTCAAAATGTCAGAGAAAAAAGAAGTTGACATTGCCAACCTGAGAAAGTCCTACCACTCAACCACCGACGTCCTACTAGAGTCATCCCTCACCAGCAAGGAACCCTTTGCAATCTTCCAGCAGTGGCTCCAACTAGCGGTCAGCACTGATGGGGTGGAGGAACCCAACGCCATGTGCATAGCAACCGTCAACAAGGAGGGGAGGCCCTCGGCAAGAATGGTGCTGATGAAGGGCTACAACCAAAACGGGTTCCGCTTCTTCACCAACCAGCGGTCTAGAAAGGGTCAGGACATGGTCGAGAATCCCAACGTGGCCCTAGTGTTCTTCTGGGAGCAGCTGAGCAGGTCGGTGCGTGTTGAGGGGCAGGTTGAGATGATCCCTGACAAGGATGTGGACGATTACTACGCGCAGAGGCCGAGGTCAAGCCAGATAGCCGCCCACGTCAGCCAGAACCAGAGCGCTCCGATCAAGGACAGGGACGTGCTGAAAGACAGGTTTGTGATGCTGGAGGAAAAGTACAAGGAGGTGGAGAAGATTGAGAGGCCGGAGTTCTGGCGCGGGTACAACGTCAGGCCAGACAAGATAGAGTTCTGGCAGGGACAGTCCACAAGGATGCATGACAGGATTGTGTTCAGCAAGGAAGGGGGTGAGGGGTGGAATGTTGGTGAAAACGGCTGGAACTATCAGCGTCTTGAACCTTAGAAAGTCTTGAACTTTTGTGACTGCTGGCCGCCTATATCTTTGACAATTATATTAAGTATATTTCAAATACATTTAATTTAGCTGCAAAATAATTTTTCTTTGTATCTTTATTTTTTATTGTACATGTTATTTACAAATTTTATTTTAGAAACTTCTTTTAATTTTTATTAAGAAGTAATGTTTTGTATTAGTAAAACAAAGATTGATTCTGTACAAAAGGTCCAATTTCTAAAAAGGAAACTGTGAAAATATTAAATTTTATATCAATACTTGAAAACCAAAATTTAAAAAATTTCAATAACATTGATGATTAATGCATATATTAAACTTAATTGTGTAAAAAATTTATAACATGAAAATTAACTATTGTTTAAATTTGTAGTCCACATGTATGTTGCTGTAAACAATTTCTTTGATTGTAAAAACATTGTATATCTATTTTTAAAATATTCGCCTTATATATATATTTTTTACATTTTAATTTACTGATGTGTGCAACCTGTCTTGTATAATACTATTTATATCTATCATACCAAGTCAGATACTTTTTACAGTTACGAAAATCAACCAGTTTTATTTATCAATGATTTTACAGAATTTGAAATGAACGCAATAATACATAGGGTCCTTCTCCTGAAGCGCATCATCCACTACGGGCCGCTGATGGCCCTCCTGGTCATCTTCACCTGCTCGTTCACGGCCACAATCGACTGCTTGTTGTGGACGTGGACTCCCACCACTCTGGCGGGCAAAATAAACCTCGTTGTCTTCGCCATGTGGGTCATGCTCATCCTGCGCCACTTCTTCAACGCCATCCTGATCGGACCCGGTCTAGTGCCCAAAGGGTGGGCGCCAAAAGATGAAGGGGACGAAAAGTTCATGCAGTACTGCCAGAAGTGCGAGGGATACAAGCCACTGAGGGCTCACCACTGCAGGCAGTGCAAGAGGTGCGTCATGAAGATGGACCACCACTGCCCGTGGGTGAACAACTGCGTGGGCCACAAGAACCACACCTCATTTCTCCTCTTTCTCTTCTTCGTTCCCATCGGATGCTTTCACGCTCTGGTGATTTTCACGGTGACGCTGTACAATTTCATGTTCTCCCCCTACCGCTACCAATACATGCGCGCCTCCAAAGTTATGTTCTCCCCCAACGCCATGTTCCTCAACATTGTCGCTGTAGGATTGGCCATCGGGACCATCGTCGCCGTGGGCTGCCTGTTCCTAGACCAATTGAAAAACGTTCTGGCCAACAGGACGGGCATTGAGAAGTGGATTGTGGAAAAGTCTGAGGACAGGACGCTTGGGCCGGAAGAAGAGCCTTTTTTGTACCCGTACGATTTTGGCTGGAAGGAAAACTTCTCTATAGTGGTCAACTGGAAGCTCTCCCCACAAGGGGACGGAGTCAACTGGGAAGTGACCGAGGGTTGCCATCGTTACGCTCTCAGCATCGAGCAGCTGAAGCAGAAGAGGGACAAGTTCCGCCACACGGTGGTGTACAAGGCAACTTCTCCCTACTCTGGCAGGTGGTTTCCCTGCTCAATGGGATGCCGCACCTGCTGCTGCGTCCCCTGCACCGACGAGCCCCGCGTTGCCATGACCACCGGCGACGTGATGCTGGTCACCAGGGGCGTCAAGCACTGGCTGTACGGGGAGGTGCGGGATGAGGGTAAGAAGGGGTGGTTTCCGAGGAAGTGCGCAGTGAGGGTTGGTAAACTGCGCGACCTGGCGGATGAATTTCAGAGCAAGAAAGATAAGTAGGACCACTGTGAATTTAATTTTATTAAATTTGCTATTTTTGAGTTTTTGTTATAGTATTTTGATTTCTATTGATTAAGTTAATATAAGTAATATGCAGTATCATTTTGTAGTAGTCTTTTTAATTCTTAATGATCTAATAAGGTTTTTATAAAAGTTAATATTGTATGCTTTTTTATTGAAAGTAGCGCAAGTGCGCGGTTTTTGTCTTTCAATGAGTGCCTATAAAATTAATTAGATACGAAATGTAGTTTTTTGTCTTTTTTGGTCTTTTTTTTGTTATATGCAATTTGCTCTATGTCCGACATTTTATTCTTTAAACCGATAAATTTTAATTTCTTCACTGAAATTAGAAAATTTTAAACATTATGGCGATATCTAAAATGTAAATTTGTCGTACAAACTTTTGTTTAATTAATTCTAATTAGTTATTAAAATGGTTTTATTTTTTAAGTTATTCAACCACTTATTTTTTAATAAGATTTTAAGTATAGCTTTTAAAATGTGTTAAAGTCTTTCACTTTTCATATGTACTCAGCTCAACATAATCATAAACACAATTATTTTTTTTTTCTGACACAATTAAATTTAACTACCTTTTAAACATTTTTTTATTCTTCATCTTTGTAAATATTAATTGTGTATTTTGACTTTTTTTGTTTTTGATTATTTAGAAAATGGGAAATTTATTTAGCGTCTTTTGAATAAGTTTTGATTTTTTTTTATACTGCTGGCTCATAAAATGATGACAAAATTAAAAAGCTTTTAGCATTTTTGAAATAAAACTTTGCAGTTTAGTTATTTAATTTAGTAAAACTTTTCACCAACACAAGTAAACAATAAGGGCTTAAATTAATCGAAAGTTTTTTATCACCTATGGTTTTAAAGAGTAAAACCTATTGAACAACATATTTTCAAAATTAAGTTTAAAACTATATATATTTTTATCAGTTAACATTGTATTCCTAGACTGAGAATGTTTAAATTTTAATTTAATGGTCGTATTACAAAACAAACTTTCATATTGACTTCAAAACTTTCTTTTTGGTACTAACTTGCTTAAAAGTTTGTCCTTTCAAATATAGTAGCATTTAAAAACATATACCTATAGGTTGATTGAAAATATAACTCAGTAAATGCACTTAGCCTATCAAACTTATTAGTTTACGAATTTATACTAAAAACAATGTTTCACTCAGTTAATCAATGAGATCCTCAGTTACAATCAAATTATGGAAATTTAAATAAACATTAAATATAGCTTGAGCTAACAAACTATATTTGAACACATAACTAAAAACTAATAAAATTAGTAGAAAAGTTTAAAGCTACTATGAATAAAACTATTTAAGAAATTTTATCCAAAAGAAAAGCTTAACTATTAAGTCTAACAAAACATTATATCTACTGAATATTGTTTTTAAAGAAACTTTTAACTTACGTTTTAAAATGTATTAAAAACTAGTGAATGCTAGTTCTATTTTAAGTAACACTATAAATTAAACTTGTTACTAAATTATGGAGAAGCTTAAGAAACTAAAAACAGTTAAGTTAGCATCTATAAAAATAAATCCTTTATATTAACTTTGAAATGAAGGCCTTAATAAACTAAAATGGTCAATAGTGGATGGAGTTGGTTATCTTTGTGTTTAACTGTGTTAAAAAGCAACAACAACGTTTAGAGTAATCAAAATTTTATTTGCTTGAAATTTTATTAATTCGCTTGTTTCTATTAAAAATAGTTTGTTGAAGTATTTTATCGCCATAATGCTTTATAGCATAAGATAAACTAAAGCTAAAATATATGTGATAATAAATATTTTTTTACGTTGTGCTTTGAATCTTAACTTAATAAATTTCGATACTGCAACTGCTTCTATCTACTCAGGTTACTGAAAACGCTCAATAGAAAATTTAGGTTGAAAGTAACTTGCTTGTTATTTATTTTGAAGATCGGTCTAATGAAAAAACTTCACTTGTAAGTGTTCTATAAAATATTTTATTTTCGAAAGTGCCTTATTTGACTTAATAGTTTTTGGTTATTTAAACATAGCTCTTTTAACTAGAATAATTTGAACTTCAGCGAATAATTCCAAGTGAGCAATTTTAATTATATCAAATACTAAACGACAGTAGACTACTTGTTACAACGATTTTTTGGGAACGGGTCAAAATTGCACTAAAAAATTGTGCACGGAGAGTCATTTTTGCACGAGAGTATTAAAAAAATGTATAAAAAAAACTATAAGATAAAAGTTACTGACCGAGGGTAAGGGGTAACAGTGATAATAAAAATAAAATAATAATTTATAAAAATTAATCTAAAAAAATGAAGAAATAAAAATAATTCAATTAAAAAGAGAATCAAAGGTACTTACCGAGGGTTAGGGGTAACAGTGATAATAAAAATGAATAAAAATTAGTTAATAAAAAAAAGTAACCGATCGAGGATTAGGGGTAAGAATGATAGTAAAACAAAATAATTAAAATTAAAAAAAACACAAGAAGTTCAACCCGTGCAAAATTGTCTTCTGGTGCAAATTTGACACCTACCACGATTTTTTATTAGTATGCAGAAAAAAAACTATCAGTTGCTTGCTAGCATAAAAAGTAAAAACTTATTTTTAAATTTACATATTCTTACCTCAACTAGCTTTAAGTTGGTTCAAATAATTGTAACTAAAGCTTTTTTAACAAAACTACTTCATATTTCTAACTTAGAACTAATTATTTTCAAATGTTTATATATATCTTTGTTAATATACATCTCAAAATGGTGAAAAATGTTTTATTTGAAAAAGTTATTGAAATAGTAATTACTTACTCTACTAAACACTAATTTTTGCTATTGACAATAGAATAAAAAATTGCGTCGTTTAATGTAAAATAGCGCGTTTTGTAACTTAACAAAAATAAAAGTCATGTATCTTAGAAATAATGCTTCAAAAATAAAAAAATCGAAGTATAAAGAGTAATAGAAAAACTATCAGTACATATAATTACTTGCTTTGTTTTTTGTTCATTATGTTATATATCATTCTATACAAACCATAAACAAAATATTTTACTGCGCAAACATCAGCAATATTTTACACTATAAAACTATAAGTTAAAAACAAAGAAAATAATAAAATGATTGAATGTGGAGAAGATAACTTGTCAAAGTTATGAGCAAAAGTTACTTTCAACACTGGTAGACGGTTTATAATTTTCAAAAAAGAATTATTCTTGTATAAATACGTTTAAAATAAAGCGAAAAACTTTAAACAGTTAGCTAACTAATTAAAACACACAAATAATATTTAAAATCTGATTTTATTTATTTCGCATTAAGTAAAAAACAAATAATAAATTCAAAAGTAACGCAAAACGATTTGTTTTTTTTCATGATAAGTAGTCACAGAGGCGTATACAGATCGACTTTATATTTGAAAGTTATATGTCAATAAGTAATACTTTTAAAAAATAGTTTGCCACATGCTTTAATAGTTCATAGCTTTGATAAATAAAATAAGGATTCAAAGTAAATAACTGAATAATTTTACATATGTTTTTAGCAGAAAAAAAATTCACATAAAAAACCTAGTACTAAGTTTTCAATAGAAAAAAATTGAGCTTTTCCAAGTCATTGAGTGTTTTATTAGCTATTAAAATAAATTTTGAAAACAGTGATCCCGAATTAACTTAAGAATAAAAGTATTTTAATTTTTTTAACATTAGTCAAAATTCATCTTATTCTCAATATGTTTAAAACATATTTAAACTAAGAAAAACGTTAAATATAATTTTTTTCAGTTAGAAAAAATAATAAAGTATTCACTTTTTTATTTGGTTTATTTGTTGCTCACACAACTTAAAAAAATTAATAAATCACGCAAACTATTCTTACAGACTCACAAAAGTTTATAAATTACAAAATTATTCACTTATATACTTAGTTTTATTTTAGCTTTATATTTATTAAGAACACTAGAAGAAAGTTACAAACAACCTCAAGTTTGATTATGCACCTAAAAAAATCAGATTTAATTAAGTCCATCGTGGGTACTTTTTAATTTTAATTTAGATTTTTATACTTAATTAATAAGCTTTTGCACAAATTTTTAACAAGAAGTTTTGAATAGACAACCAGATCTTAGTTTACTGAGGTTTGGACTTCGTTTTCATTAAAACTGTTATTCAGACGGGTTAAGAAAACTTGCATTTGTTTATATGGCAACCGGAGATATGTTTCTCATGTCAGCAAGCATTAGTTTAAAGGTAAAATATAAGCTATAAATTAAATGACATCTTAATAAGCTTTAAACACCGACTTACTAGCGAATTTAATGAAAATAAAATCCGGGTCTCAGTCTGCCGAGAGATTATGTATCTTATAATTTAGGTGTTATGTTATACTCTTATATAAACAACTTTATTACACCGCACGTCAAATAAACTTCGTCTTCAAAAATTAATAAATTTTTGGATTTTATAAAACATAAGTTTTAAAATATGCTTTAAAATATGCTTTAAAATATTTACATGAAAAAACCTTCTTAGTTAAAAGAAAATTGTATAAGATGATGTTGACTTTATTAAAAAATAACCTCTTTGTGAATCCTAACTTTAATTAAATAAAGTTGTAGCTCTTTTCCTTGTTTAAAACTTTTTCTTCTAAAACTTTTAGTAAAATGCTAAATAAACTTTAAAAATCAAGTGCTGCGATTTCTAAAAACAAATTAAAAGTTTGTTTTTTAGTTTAACTTGAATGTTTTGACTTACTGTGTTTTATACTTACTAAATGAAACAAATCATTGATGCAGTATAAATAAGTACACTGTGTTATACTTAAATTACTTTTAAGTTAGTATTTAGTAAACTTAAATAAAGCTATTAAAATCAAAAGCATCAGAACAAAAATGGTTTAAAACTTTAATATCTAAGTTTTTTTAGTTAGCATTATAGTTATCCCTGCTAAAATAGAACTGGTCAAAATTATTAATATTATTTTTGAATTTGATTTATATCAGCGGCGAAGCATGGTAAGGGCCAAGTGGTGCTGAAAACTTACAAATAATAAAAATCTTTTAGTATGATAATTAAAAAGCTATTTATCAAAACAAATATACAACAATTATAAGTAATCGTTTGTGATCAAAAGTTTTTTTAGTGCATTTGCTTTAATGCTCCACTCGCGCGGCGAATTTATTTATGTGTACTTTAAGCTTAATTAGTTTTCAAGAATCAATTATTTGTCAAATGTACTACTTCTTAAATGATTAAAATAGGTTGTCCAGTGGGGTTACGGGCAGACTTGTTAAAAAACAATGCTAAAAGTTTCGAAAATTCCCGTAGGAAAATAAATTAAGTTCTACAGCCCTGGATTTTTAAATCGTTTCAACACTGCTTTTTACCGAGTCTATACGGTTATGCTTTTTGAAACGAAGTGCTGTAAAAACTCGAGCGTGATATTTTAATTTAAAAAATGTTTAATAAGCTTAAGTGCTCAGTTTGCATAGCAGCATCGACCCTGGTTTCATTAGATTATAAATTTTTAATAAAACGGGGCGGGGCAGAGTTGCCAGAAGGTGTTTAATTTCAACTTTAATTTCAATTTTTTGAAACTTTTTGAAAAGAATACTAAGTTAAAAGCTTTTGAATAAATCAAAACAAATAAAATAAACTACGCTTGAGAATTAACAGCTACTATTAGTTTTTTTCCAGCAAGTGTTGTCTCAGATAAAATTTTGAAGTTAGTACTGTATTATTGTATTGTTACTATTTAACACTTGCACTAACTAAAAAAACAATATTTTGACTCTTATTGCAGCTCTAGTCCTAGCACATTAGGTATTATTTTATATCTTGTCTCGTTTTTTTATCCTCAACCAATTTGCGTGACTAAAACATTACTCTGACATTGCGCATTATTTGAAAAAAATGCAAATTGTCTGTTGAATCATTTTAAATCAACTTGTTTACAGCTAATGCATCATGAAAACACTTTTTAAAGCTGCTTTAAACAATACAAATTTCATTGTTTTATTTATTTGAATAATCTAATTTGAGTTCATTTCATTTATACTTCAGAACGTTTTTTTCAAGAATTTAAAATGTATTAAATAAACTTTGTTTAATAATTTTATTCACCTACTAAATAAGTTAAAAACACATATGTTATTTAACCTGGAATTTGAAATTTTATACAAAGTAACCAGAAATTTTAGACTGAGTAAAATTTTGAACAGTTTTCGTGTATAATAACGACATTTAAGTTAGATAAGAAATATATAAAACCTATAATATAATAGTTTTATTTATTTTTTGTTATAAAACACATTTAAAGTATCTTATCAGTATTTAGAAATATTTTTTAACATAAGACTTAATTTTTCTACTAAAAAAAAACAAAAATAAGTGTATTTTTGAAAAACTTGGAATAATGAGAAAAAACAGTGGCCACTTTGTAAAAAAAACATTAGTCATAAACTTATTATTTGCATACATATATACAGGGTTACCAAAAAACCTGGGATGCTGAAAATCATAGAATTTGACAATTTAGGCTTAAAAACCTAGAATTTTAAACAATTTTCACTTGAATAGCAATGAAATTTTATTTGACACTAAAAATCTAAAACATAGATAAAATATTTTGTCATCATCAACAAATTTTTTGATTAAAAAACACATTATTTAAAATAATGTACCTTTAAAATTTTAGTAGCTAAAAACAAACAAAAGTAGCTTTGAGGTATCTTTTCAATATCTTTATACTACTTTACACAGTTTTTGGTAATTAACTAGGATGATGTCCCACCAATATCTAGCTGAATTTGTATTATATTATTTGTTTTTTCAACCATAATTTTAGGCTAAAAACTTATATTTTGTAAATACATAAATAAACTTGAACTTAATATTTTCAACTACAAAAACTTAAATATTTAATTGCTTTTATTTTACATTATGAAACAATTATATTGACACAATAGTTTATGTTGATTACAAAATTGTAAAATAAATCAATTAAATAAATTTAATTCTTACTATCTATTTATATAGCTTGTTTAGAACAAAGTATATTTTTAGATTAAATATATTAGGCTTAAAAAAATTTAGCCTAAAATTATGGTTAAGTTATCAAAAACTCTATAATTTCAACTTGATATTTGTAGTCACTATACTAAGTAATTACCCAGTTTTTAACCTTAAACTTAACTTTAAACTAAGAATAGACTCAAAAACATGCAATTTCAAAAACCTTGAAGAAATTCAGAAAACCTCTATATTGACAGTTAAGAATATTGAATTTCTTAAAATTAAAATAAGATTTTACTTATATTATATTGTTAAGTTTTTAGACTACAAGTATACACTTTTAATATAGAAATTAGGTTAGATTTAAATATAGTCACATACTGTCACTTTTGCAATTAAAAAATCAACATAATTTTAAAAGCAAAAGAGTAAAGTTTTTTGTATGTCTTTATGCTGATGATAAAACTATTATATTTTGTTACTTTAAAAAATTTAAGTTTAAAAACTTTCTCCAGATGAATAAAAATTGGATTTTTTGATTTTAATTTAGAATAAATGAAATATTTACATATATAAATGTTTTTACTTATAACAAAAAAATTTTCAGATATTATTTTTAAAATGGATAGTTTTTTACATTTTAATATGGAGTCTAGTCAAGCCAGGGCTGGATTAAACAATGTTTTGCAAGGAATACTTGAAAAAGCTTCAGCTCCTGAAAGGTAAGTATGTTTGTTTAAGTAGGCTTAATAAAGAAAAAAACCTTGTATACTTTACTTTATTTACTCAAAACAGTATTACCAATCAAGGTTTTTGTCAAGTAATCATAAGATCTGAGGATCTTATTAATACTAATTCAATGAAGCATTTTTTTAGAAATAAATTTACAAATCAATAAACATGTATAAAAAAGAAGAATTAAATAATTCAAAAACTTTTGAAAAACTATACACAATAACTTTACTATAATTAACTTTCTGTTACAGTTTTTGTTTTTTAGAGTATTCTTTAAATGTGTTTTTACTATATAAGTGTTCAAGTCTTAAGATTTTTCATAAACATTAAGCAACTAATGTTATTCTAACTATACTAGGCTATTTATAAGTTCAAGTACTTATTTAAAAACCTAACACTTGATCTTAAAGAAAACTTAAAATATAATAGAAGTAACTTTCTTATGAACTTAAACCTTCAAATTTTAAATACAATATTTTTTATTATTATAAATATAGTAGTCAATTTTCTTAAAAACTCTCAAAGCTTTTTGGATTTTTTAAACAAAAAAATAATTCTGAATTGTATTTATTTCATAGGTTAAAATATTTTTGTTCAAATTATGTTAGATTTATTAAAAAAAAAATAAGTAAAAGAATTTTTTGACATACAATTTTTTTTAATGAAACTAAAGTAGAATTTCAGAGGTTGATAAAATCTCAAAACTTTTAGATGCAATAAAATTAGAAAAATTGAATACTATTATGTTCTTTTGGTATTGCATTTTTTATAAGAAACCATTAAACTCTCTAACTTTCTTCTTCTATTATCAAAACAGTTATGGAGTTTTGTGAAGTTATAAAAATTATGTATTTTTTAATCTAAAAATTTTATAATAAGATGAAGCTGTAAAATATATCCTAAATAAGATATGATGAAAGCTGAATAAATTCTATATCAACCATATGTAACTCATATTGTTTGTTTATTTAAACCTTTGGATGTTTGTAAAATTATTATCAGGGATGCTATTTACTTAGGATACTCCTGACACCAACAATATTTTGAATTTTTAAAATTCTCAGGATAACTCAACATATTTTGAAGTGATCTTTTAAACTTATGCCTACTCAGAACAGTTTTGTTTGTTTTTTCATAAAAAGCTCAAGAATTTAAGAATTTTTTAAATCTCAGAACAAATTTAGTAGAACTTGATTTTGAAATGATTATGATATTTTAATCTATGCGGCTAACTCTTAATTACTCTAAGCAATAGCATTTTGTTTGCCCCAGGTGCAAAAACTTTTTTAAAGATAAAAAACTCCAGATAGGTTAAGGTCACTCAGGACACTTTTAGATCACAAAGGGTAGTTTTTTTAACTCTAATAGTGGCATCCTATCATATACATTTTTAACACTAGAACATAGTTATTTTTACAATTAAACTACAAATATTTGTTTGTAATTATTCAAAACTTTATGAATGTACAGTTTGCCATCAACGCAATCAGAGGTTGAGAATGGTGAGAGAGATTTGGTTCAACTTGAAGTTTCTACTTCTAAACAGTGAGTTAAATATGTTCTGATGTTAGATTTAGTTTGTTGATACCTCAAGTTAAAATTTACTAGCATGACCCATTTTGTTGGTTAGTACATAGTTTGTTTTGACTCCATAGAAAAATTTTTAAATTTGGAATTTATATAAAAAACTTTTCAACGTGTTGTTTTATTTAATAGTTCAAAAAGGATATTTGTTTTAAACACCAGTATGGACTTTAAGAAGAATTAAAATAAATAGACTGGTATTTTATTTTATTACTTTTGATCATTTAAATATTTATTATTTAGTTTGACTTAGTAGTTCTGAACTTGGACAAAATTGTTATTATTTAAAATACAATTACTAAAAGGCTTACATTTAACTTCGTATTAACTTGTCAATTAGTTTTATAGCTTAAATTTTACATTATAAACTCTTTTTCAAGCTTTTAAAATGTATACCTAAAAAGTAATTGTGGTTTTAAAAATTGTTTTTTTTTTCTGTTTTAAAATTTTATTTTTAAAAGTATTATTGGAAGGTTGTGCTAATGATTATTTATAATGTAACACAGTTAGATTTTCAACTTATACAAATTAAATTTACCAAAGTATATGTATATCAATTTATAACAAGTATTGTGTTTGTCAGATTGTTTTTCCCAAGTAAATTGTTAGATTAAAAAAAAAAATTATTTGTACAAAAATGTCTGCTGTTTTTTATAGGTTTAAAAGTCTACTTATGATAATTTTTTTTTATTTATCATATTATTTGATTATACTGCCTCCTAATTTAGTTAAGAAGTTCAATACATTTATAGGTATAGTTGTTTTGTTATTGATTAGTTAACTACGCTTTATATATTATATTTGTACTGTTATGATGTTGTTTTTCAAAAGCAAACAATTATAGTTCAAAAAACTTAGGAAATAATAAATCTTGATCGAAAGTGTTTGTAGATGTAAATATGATATGTTTGAAGCTATACATAAGTATAAAATAATTTGAAATATTAATCATTAAATAAATAAATAAAACTTGGATTTTGTTGGGTTGTTAAAATTTAGTTAATGTTTTTGTAAGCCAAGTTTATTTTTCTTATACTTTAATATATTTAGATAAACCAAAAACTATTGTAAACATTTAAACTCAGTAAAAAAAAGTTTAAGTAAGTAGCAATATATCAATTTATCTAAATATGCACAAAAAAATAGACATAACTCTTCAATTTATTTAATAATTTAAATATTTTGATCTATAACAATTTACCACATATAGTAAATTTTATGTTGTACAAATTAAGTTAAACATTTTCTATTTGTATCAATTTCTACTTTTTTAGAGTTGAGTCTTCGAGGCCAAGAAAAAGGAGGCGAAAAGACGTCAACAGAGATGACAAGCAAAAAAGTTTGCACACTTGTTGTATTTGCTTACAAGTTATATATTTGTATTGCTCTTTGCATACATTCTGTAACTGAAATCCTTTATGATAAACTACAACATTTATGCAAGATGAAAAACCTATGAAAAATAAACTTGATAATTTTGTTTGCAGACACGTACATGGTGAAATTGTTCGAGCGGTCAGTGGACTTGGCCCAGTTTTCCGAGGACACACCTCTGTACCCGGTTTGCAGGGCCTGGATGCAGAACGACCCGCAAATCCCTGGCAACCACCATCCTCGTCGTCATGGCGACAAGAAAAACAAAATTCAGGTTTTTGCCATGAACTATTGATAAGGAAACTGTTAGATCAGGGTTTCCCAAACTCAATTACTATATCGCCCCCTTTTCAGAAATTTGAAAAATATACGCCCCCCACGATTTTAACAATTTGTTTTTCTCTTGAGTACAAACTTTTGAGCCTAAAAATTTGTGTTCGATATGTAATTTAGTCTGGTATTTCTTATGCAGGCACTTTTGGGCTGTGTTTAAAGTAGTTTACAGGGCTTGGGATATTAAGTTACAGTTGTTTATTTATAAGCCCAGTAAAGTGTATTAAATTACTTAAATTTTAAAAAGCCTTGTTTAATCAGTAATCAATCCTGATTAAATATGAACTGTTTTGAAACTAATGAAACTTTTAGGGTTGTGGTGGACAACTTTTGTAGTCAGCAATTCATGTTTACTAAAAAATCTTTTCTTGTTTCAACTTGTTAAAAAAATGTAATTACAGGCTGCATAACATAAAAAAAACAACATAGAGAAAATAAAAAAGCTCGAGCATAATTGTAATAAAACGATTTACTATTATTGTGATCTAGGAAATACTAAAGTAACTGAAAACCAAATTGAAAGTGTATTCCAAAATCATAAGCATCAAAAAACTAAATTTTGTTTGTTTTGCACAAGTAGTTTTCAAGTTACTTAGCGGGTGGAAATTTGATTGGATCTGGAACGTACTCTACCCATCTGAAATCTTAACTGAAACCTGACATTATAACTTTCTCTCATTTAACGAATTTCGGACATTTAGAAGTGAATACTAAGTAACTTATTTAAGCCGCACAAAATACTTATATTATTTTATAAATAGGCATGTTCTAAAATTAAATACCAGAGATTAAAAAACTATAAAAGAATAAACGGATTATTTTACACATAGTAAAATAAATATTAAAACACCATTGCTGATCTAGTTTTAGGAAGTTTGACCGACTGGCTTATTATCTCATGAAAAGTGGTTTTATCAATAGCTTCTGTTAATGCAGTAAAATTATTAATTTTAATGCTTAGATATATTATAAGCAAGTTAGTTGTAAAATTAAAAAATTAATTTTAAACATTTTAAACTATATTTTTTGTAATAGAATACCATTAAATAGTATTTGACTTTGAATAACCTTTAGGAAACTAAACCTTAATTTTAACATTTTTTTTCTTAATTTAAATTCAAAAAAAATCTAATGTTTTACAGTTAGTTCTGGGAACAGAGAGTAATCAATTAAAAAATTCTTTTAATTATGTAAAAACTTTGTTTTGTCACTGTATCAGTCTTTTTGATGGCTTATTTAAAACTGTTTAATTTTATTTTTTCTCTAGTTATTAGCCTATAATAGTTTACCAGAAGAAATAGTGAAAAACTAAAAGCTATTGTTGATATATTAAATTAGACAACATATTCTAATTGCTAATATATTAAAAACAAGATAAAACAAAAAAAGTTGTATTAATAGTTTAAAATTATTTAATATATAGATTTTTTAACAATAATAAATCAAGTTAGAAAATAAATTTGAGTTTAACAATCTTTTAAATAAAAAATTTGAAGTCATTTCAAATAGAGACATCAAATCTATACTCTTTTAAAACCAAAAAACAATTTTTGAAATAAAAACTTAAATGGTCATCAATTTATTTTATACAGATTAAACATGTAATGACAAAAATATGTCAAATAAATTTCTTTCAAACAAATACTTTAACCACTATGCTATAAAATTTTTAGTGTATTGTAAATCGACAAATATAAACTACAAAATTAACCAGGTCAAAACAAAGCTATTAATATATCTAAAACATAAACCATTTTATAAATACAGTAGACTTCCTCTTCAGTTCGCACTTTGAAAAAATCAAAAAGTTTAAACTCAAAAATTGTTACCATTTTTTATACAAAATGATAAATTTAAATATGTTATATGCAATAACGTTATGAATAAACATGAAATCAACTAAAACATAAAACAAACATTCATAAAAAAAAAAGATCTATATAAGCTATTAAATATTGTGTTTTTTTGTTTTATTAATATTTAGTTAGTAATAGACTTTATTTAAGTTAAATTTAAGAAAATATAAATTTGCACTTTTTTTTTGAGGAAGTCTACCATAATTAATATTTATTAGGAATTATGCAAACATGTTATAGAATAAATAACTTAGAATAATTTTTATTATAAAAAGACTACTTAAATACAATACAAACTAGGTTAAATAAGAAGTATTTTGAAAGATCAAATAAATAAATAAAACTTTCATAAAATAATGTCTGCTACTGAATTCTAATATAATGCGAATGATGAGGTTCATGAATGCTTGCAAATTTTTCTAATATGATTCTAAATTAGTCAAATAAAGCCTCAAGTCACTTCTTTACAAATATCTAGATTAGATATTTTGCTCAAGATGTTCATAACTAAACTAAAAGCTTTCTCAACAACATAGCTAGAAGGATTAACTATACACAACAATCTAAATTCCTCTCAAATGATTGGATACTTTTGCCTTAGTTTTTGTTGAGTCCAAAAGCTTTCATATCGTTCTTTGGAAAAAATTACTTTAAGTTCAAGGCCAGTTTGTAAGTCTGAGAAGGTTTTCTGTGAGTCGTTTACTTCAAAAAGATCTGCCGCCACGAAAAGGATCTATATTTTTATCTACATGATAGCTTTTTTGTGTCAAATCGAAATTTTACTACTTAATATGTTGAAATTCTTAAAAATTCCAGATTTTTAGATTTTTTTTGCTTAAATTGTCAAGTTCCAGGTTTCTAGGTAAATTGGCAACCCTGTATACTTTTATTTCTTAGTCTAACTTAATGACTTTTCAAAAAACAATTGAAAGTATCATGAGGTTTAGTTTATATAGAAAACATAGATTTTTACAAACCATTTATGATCCTAAATAACATATATTTTAGGTAAAAAAATAGGGAGAGGAATTCCGATCGTCTATGATCTATGTAATTGTTGAATAAGAAAATATATGTAATTAACATGAAAGTAGGAGCCACAAGTACTTGATTTTTTTCTCTATATTTTACATAAACACAATAAACTTTTTTGTTTAAGCTTTACCTCAGGGTCAAATATTTAATAGCAAGTTAAAATTAGTAAAATAGCAAGATATAAAGTAAAAATTTTTTTGACAACCCAAAATTTTAAAATCGCCCCCTTTTCGCCCCCTTACTAGTTATCGCCCACCCTTTCGCCCCCTTATTAATAATCGCCCCCCGAATTACTAAAATCGCCCCCAGGAGGGCGATATCGCCCACTTTGGGAAACCCTGTGTTAGATAAAACATTGACAATTTCAGTAATGTTTGGATGCTTTGTTGAAAGTAAATTTATCGAATTGAGATTTTAATTTTGTACATATTTTTAGTAACAAATCAGTAAGCCTCGTTCAAATCTTTAAAATAGTTTACTGAAAACTTTCTTTAAATAATTTAGAATCTATCAGTAAAAAATAAATAACAGAATTAATTCGCGGAGTATTTTTTTAAATTGAACTGAAATATTTTTTTGTGTGTTAAACAAGTTAATTCAAAGAGTATACTTAGTAGCTCCGTTACAGTTTGTTAATTCGTTTAATTTAAGATACAGAAACAAATGTGTAATAAAGAAAAAGTACTGTGAATATTTGTTTTCATCGTGTATTCCAGTGAACTTACTTAGCTAGGATCTTTATTAACTGTCTGTTCGAATATTTATTGAATAGATATAAATAAATACAAAATATAGCTATTAAAAAAAGCACTACAAAAGATAGAAGTTACAAAATGTTCAGGAAGAGTAAAAAAATAAGTTACATAAATACAATGGTGTCTGCAATTCGCTATATACAACTAATTTTCATGTTATGACATTAAAACATTATGATGTAACAAAAGTTATGACGTCACAGGAAGTGAAGGAGGAGGAGGAGGAAGCTGGTGATGAGTTAGGGTTGGAAGAGTTGCCGCCCCCTGATCAAAAGTGGGTGCAGTTCTCAGATACGGGAAAGTACCTGAACCCGAGGATACCCAAGCCGCTGATAAACAACAACTTTCATGATGGGTTTAAAAGATTTAATTAAACTGATGGATTTTAGTATATTATATTTAAATTTTATGTATTGCCCATGTTTAAAAAATTATACTTTATATGTATTTATTAATTATAGTATATTATTGTTACTAATTTTCATGATGAGTAATTATGAATGATAATAGTTTTTTTTCTCATTTTAAAGCAATATTTTTTTAAAGTGATTATGACTGTGTTAGTTACAAAATTTGTTCTTATAGTTTCTGATATTAATTGTGTTAGCATTGATAGAAACTTGTTGTATTTTTACTTTGGAACCAAAAAACTTCTAGTAACTAGAAACTAGTTTTTTTTTTGTTCAGACATAACTAATTTTTCAAAACGCTTTAGTTCACTATATGCGGAAGTATTTTAAAAAGTCGTGTTCAATGTTTAAGTCAATACGAAACGAAATGTTTAAGAAAGTTTATTTAATTTTACATAGCATTTTTTAAAATCTACAGTCTAAACTTTACTTGGCTTTATTAGTTAGTTGTAAATTTAAGTGGTTAAATAAATGTTGTGGTTTTCAATAAAAAAAATTGAAAGCACTATTTTTCAAACTTACTATAAACTGTAATACTTTTTTAATTCAAGTTTTTATCAAACTTTTACCAAATGAAAAAATGTCATAGTGTTTAAATGTAACTTTGAATAAATTTGTTGATAAATTTATAAAACGATAATATAAAATATTATTTATTTAATACTTTAACATGATTTATTTAAAACAAGTTTTTATTTTAGTTCTATACGAAACTTGATGAAAAATGTAGGTTTTTACTTGATTTTTGTGAAATTGAATCAAGAAGTAACATTATAATGTATAAAAACTGTCAACAGATTACCTTTGGATGCTTACATATGCGACAAAAACACGATAGAAAGTCCCGAGTCGGTTTACCTCATCAAATCAAACCTAAAACACTGGAAAAAAGTCAGGCGAACGTTAGATTTTTGTTTTTTGACTATATAATTTTTTTAATTATGATAAATTAAGTGTTTAAATGAAAGCTCTTATGTTATGTTGAACATGGTAACATTTTGATAATTTTATCTTTTAATCATGTTGTTGTTAAAACCAGACTTAAAAAGTTTTTAAACCTCTTTTATACTTTGTTATTCTATCATAACATGCAAATTATTTTTTATTTTAATTATTTTTAAACAACCATTCTTGTATTGAGTTCTAATCATTTTAGAAGTATGTAAACTGTTTTTATAAACTTTTAAAACAAAAACATATAAAGCTTGAATTCCTTTGTGCGCTAAACTTTTTCAACATGGTATCAATTTTGTTTCTGAGTTTATAAATTTTACGCATTTGTTTTATGTGCAGTTTTTATTTTAGGTTATTAAAAAAAAATTATTGTTATAAATCTTACTAGAAAGTTTTGGAGTTAGTTAAACTTTAAAAAATATTTCAAGGTGCTTGGTTAATAAACATAGTTGTTGAATGACGGCTAATTAATTATTTTTTAAAAATATTAAAAATTCATTTAATATAATAAATTGAAGAGAGTTTTGTTTCGATTCGCTTCAAAAATTTTGGATATTTTTTTTCTATGAATAAATGTACTTATCTTTTGATTAGTTATATATATTTTTTAATAATAGTTTTCAAACATTGTTTAGACTATAAATAAAAATGTAATTACAACTAACAAAACTGTTTCTATATTTTCTGTACCTGTAAAGTTATATTTTTTGATGTAAAATAGTTTTTTTTTTTTTTAGTTGGAAAGAAAAGTCTATGGAAAATGAAAGAAGGTTTTCAACAGGAATGGAAAAATTGCATAAATTGTTTAAAAGAGATTCTGGTGTGCCTAACAGTTAAATGGACTGATATTTATTGTTTTATTATATTTTTTGTCAAGCTCAAACTTTCTTTTCATAGAAATATTATACGGATATATTTATATTTTTTTGTTTGTTTTATAACGATGTTTTTAAATCCTAACTTTTACAAACTTTATGTGTTATTAGCTGTAAATGAAAATAATTTTCAGCTTAAATTTTATAATTAACTTCTATGATTTTGTTGAGTAAGTTAAGAAGACTCATATTTATCATATGACTCTCATAATAATATTTTTTTTATTCATGTTTTTTTTTTCACAATTAATTAAGTTTTGTGTTGTGTGATACTTTCGATAGTAGTGTTTTTGAAGAAAAATTTTCATTTGTTGTTTTTACCATTTTGACAGATTTCAGCTTCAGTTATTTTGTATATTAAATTTTTATAATATTAACTTTTTAAAATATTAACGATTTTTACTAACTGAAAAAATTAATTTAAATAAATAAATAATAAATAATTAAGTTTGTTTAAGTTTTATAAAAATAAAGTGCACTTTACCTTTTTATTTTTTTGATAAGTACAACTTTTTATGAACACTATGACAAGTTATATAATTTCTTTCTAAAAAAGAGGATTTTTTATTTAGAAACTAATATCATTAAATATAACTTTGAACAGCTAGATATTTTTTACAAAACTCAATTCTTAAATAAATATAAACGTCTTTACGTTATGATCAAATCAGTATGTTTAGTAAGTGTTGCCAAAAAACTTTAAAATAAAGCTGAATTTGTTATTTTAGTTTTAAAATTCCTCATATATAGAATTAATTTTAGGTTGATGTTATTACACTTAAAAAAAAATATTTTATTTGCTTAAGAATACTACGTGAGCAACTATGTTTAATTTTGACACAAATTTACTAAATAAAAACTTGATTACTATATCTTTAATACCAAATAAAACAAAAAAATATATACCTTTGTGAATAAACAAGTAACCAAGATGGTTAAGAAATTTACTTTCTAGATTATCTATCAAAAGTTTTTTTAAATGGAAAAATTGAACTGTTTGACACAAAACATAGACCGATAGACGCAGTATAGTATAATTAACACATTATTTCAAAATGCTGCTGGCTATTTCGAACAAACAAAAATCATAAGTTAATCAAACAAAGTATGTTTTAATTAATTTATAGGCACTAAATAGGAAAACAATAATAAATATGTAAAAATAATTTGCTGTATAAAGGCAAAAAGTGTTGTATTCACCCAAGTTTATACTTTTAGGCAACTGAATGATAGATGGAAACTTGGTTAAAAGTATAAAATTGGGTTAATACAACACTTTTTGCCTTTATACAGCAAGTTATTTTTACATATTTATTATTGTCTTTTAATTAAATGCCGACAAATTAATTAAAACATACTTTGTTTGATTAACTTATGATTTGTTGTTTGTTCAAAATAGCTACCAGTATTTTGAAATAATGTGTTTATTATACTGAAATAATATGTAAATGTACTACTGTAATCTAAAATATTTTTCAACTGTATGTTTTTTTATTTCTTTGAAGAATAATTGATTAGTTATTGAAAAACGCTTTTACAGTCTTTTAACAGTTAAAGTAAACAGGTTGCTCGACTACCATGAGGTCATTTGACTATATGTATAAGCGTCATATTTTTCATGTCCAAAAACATGCATGTGATAGTAAAACAATTTGACTATTATAAAAGTTGTATTTAATCCAATATTTTTTGTTTCTTCTACAGAAATACTTTATTAAAGTACATATGTAGTTAAAAAATAACTGAAACACAAGATATAACTGCAATTTTTATCTGAAGTTTCTAATTAGTCATAACTGTCTATAATTTCTTTTCCTCGTACACTTTTTAACAAACTTTTAATTCAATCATACTTTTAAGATTCTAAATAAATAAGTGTTCAATGAGAATACTTCAATAGGAAAGGTAAATCAGTTATACATATCTATAAGTACAGTCACCTGCCAACTAAGTACGAATTTTGAACACAACGCAAAAGTGCGTACCCAACTGGCAGTGCGTACCTAGGAATTTTCGATCTTTAATTACTTCATTAAGCCTTTTACAAACATGTTTACAAATGACTATCAAAATAAAATCCTCAACAAACAGAAGCTTTTACCATTTAAACAAAACATATTTCTTAATTTTGTTATGTTAGTACGTTTGAAATTTTTAGTGTTTATTGAAAATAAAATAAGGTTTATCTAAACTGCAATGTTCGGTATTTTGGTTAAATAAATAAGCTGTGATATGTTTCTTTAAAAATTTAATACGATAAACAATTTATATATTTAAAACTTATTCTCTGGTTCCTTTAGTTTAATTTATTCAGTTTTATACAGTCTTATTTATTTCTAGGTATACTATTTTCATGTTGTTGCTTTTAGCTTCGTGTTTTAGGTAAAAAATTAGTTTAAGGTTTTTTGGCTTAAAAGTACGTACCATACCGGCTGTACGAACCTAGGAAGTTCGTACCTAGTTGGCAGGTCACTGTATTTTAGAGTCAAAAATGATAGTAGTCATAACTGATCAGAACATTTAAAGTCAAGTAATCAACGATAAATTTTGCTTTAAGTAGTATTTTTTAAACGAAAATTTGCAGTATTCAATCTTTAACTCACTTTTAATGAGTTATAGGCAGTATTTATTTCGGCTATCATCAACAAAGTTAAGATATTTTTCGCGATCGATAATAAACAATGAACTTCACCGCACAACAACAACAGCAGCATCCCAGACAACGCGACTATGCATGCCTGATGAGTCCTAAAAAGGAAGAAACCGGTCGAAGGATGTCTCGGATGCTGTCGTGGTTGGTCGTGCGGTGAAGTTCATTGTTTATTATTTTCATGAGTTACAATAGATACGGTTTGTTGTGCAGTGGCAGAACAAAGAAGTCAGAATAAAAGACTTTAATTCACTTATCAATAAAGAACTTTATATTTGTTCATTAAAAGGTTTTGATGAAAGAGTTAAAAGTCTATATATAACAAATAGTACTGCACGTGAGTAAAAATATTTATTGGCTTAAATTGCTTACGTATAAGCTTAAAAACACCACTTTTTCACTAAAGTGTTAATTTTAAGATAACTTCAATATTACGTATACTATATTCGTTACGATTATCTAGAACAAACTATTTTTAAAGATATTCAATATCGATCGTGGTAAAATTCTCTAGCTTAACCAAGGTAGTAAGGTTTAGCTTCAAGCTAAAAGTATCTAATAACTTGATAGAATAAAGTCATCTTAAAAATTAATAGGTTGAACTGAAGTAATTTTCATTGAAACACCAATCAGACTATAAATACGAAACAGGTAACATATGAATGTTATTTTCATACATTTTATCAAAATTCTTATATCAGCCTTGTTTTTTATAATAACTATTATTTTTTAGATTAACTAGGTTCAGATGGCATTAGCAGAATCTCAAAAATAAACATTTTCACTCTATTTTTGTTGGATGTTAGATAATTGATAAAATATTTAGAAAATATTATCTTTCTAAAGTAGGAGAAAGTTAGGGGGTCATAAAGTGTAAATGGGTCAATAGAGGGGACGTAGATAGTTACAAATGGGCTATAAGGGGGCTTTAATTAGAAACTTCTACTAGATACTGCGGAGTTAACGATGAAAAGTAAAATAAAAAGGTTTTAAAAATAATACTTAAGAGCAGTTTTTAAAAGTATACTAGATATTACAAGAACATATGAAACTTACACCAATTACTCTAAAGTTCACGTTCAACCGTAAAAGATTTTTTGGTTGTGTTTAATGTTAGTTTTAAAACTTAGACTAGAATTCGGGTGGATTCAAAACTCGTTTTTTTTTTCGTTAAGCCAATCTGAATGAAGCTTTTTTTTTAACTTACAAATTTTTGCTTCGGTTTTGGTATTCAATTGATATAAATACAACAACTAAGATAGCCTATACTTCATATAATAACAAATATCAGTTAATAAAGCAAAAACTAAACGAAAAAGTAATTAAAGTATTTAGTGTATCAGCACAAGTATCACCTCTTTGAGAAGTACATTTGTAAATAAGCTCTTTACATCTAAATAGCAAAAAAGTAGCCTTAGTTTTTTGATGCTTCAATTTCAATTCATCTACAAATTCGAAAAAGTCTTAAGCAATATATCTTAAAAAAATTAGTTAAATAGTATTAAACAAACCTTTTTTTCCGACTTATTTGTCGTTAAATTTTCTTTCTCAGTTTTTAATTTTTTAAACTTCGTCTCAATTATTATTATTTTTAACATTTTAGAAACATATTCATCCTTGTTCATATTATTTCATTTTAATTACTGTTTTGTCTTTTGCTTGATTAACTAGTATCTGATTTAATTATCAAGTAATAAAAGTACTGAATATTCTTTGTTTTGTTTCAGTTGTAACACAGTGACAAAAATTTGTTGTAATATGTTTGTTTGGAATAGATATTTTTTCTTTGTTTTAAATCAAGAAACTGTAAACTATATGTATACTATGTTTATGCAAAATCAGCTATATTAAATAAATCTGCTCAATTTCCGTGTTTGTACTTTTTTGTCACATGTAAAAAAGTGGGTTATAATTAAGTCGCTATACGGTGTTTTTATCTTTGTTATAAGTAAAGTATTTTTTCTTTAGTTTTAATACTAAAACTACTAATTTAATTTTTTTTGTTTTTAATAAAAGGATTCTGTTAAGGATGTTTTATTAAGATTATAATTGCTGCTTTTATCAAATATTGTCTTTTATTCTCATAAAGGCTTATAAAGGGTCGTTTAAACGTTTTCTAGTGTTTATTTCAGTTAAAAGAATAATATCTAGGAAACTATAAACTTACAATGTTTTAATCTACTAAGATATCTGATTATAAAACTTTGGTTCGATTTACAGATTTAATTGTTTTTAAACTCAACTTAAGAAATTTTAACAGTTTTTTTGTTTCTATTTTAAATAAAAAATGTCCTTATAGTCATTAGTTACATAAAAGTTTTTTTTAACAGTTTTAGTCGTTTTTTTATCATTCATATGTGAATGGTTAATTAAAATATATAGTTTAATTTCTCAAAACCACATTAAAATGGTCAAAGAACTTTTTATAATAAAGTTTTAAAATTTTATTAAATAAAATAAGATTTTCAACTGTGTTTTTATTATAAACTTTACAAAAAATAAAAACTTATTGTAAACCTACTGTACGTAACATTAAAAAATTTTAAACAGATCATTTTTAACTGAAAAAAAATACTTCACTTAGAAAATTTTTTTTTAATAAATTTTTATTCTTTGTTAGTTTTAAATCTTGTTTAAGTTATATTTTAAAACCAACTTATCGTAAATAACGTCTTTTAAATGTTAAGATAAGTATAAAAAACACTTAAGAATGATTGCATTAGCATATTACAGCAATATATAAATAATCATCAGTAGGAGAGGGAATTCATTTTAAACCACATTGCTGCTGCCAACATGTAGTTCAAATAGACATTTGTATTATTTGTTGTCTATTGTACAGTTCTTTTTTAACAACATTATAATGATTTTTATTTTTATTTAAATTCCAAAAGTTAATTACGATACTAGTTAATAAATTTCTTAAACTAAACTTACTTATATTTAATTGTGTTTAGTGATTTAACTCAATTTAAATTTAAACAAACTAAAGTAAATTTTTTTTTATAACTTGTAAGTGTTTGCAACTGTTCTTTAATACAATATGTTCATCCATGTCATGCCTAGTTTTTATTTAGAGTAACCCTGATCAGTATTTGATATAAGTGTTAGTTAAATAAATTTTATTATATACTATAATTTATAGTAAAGGTGTAATATAAACTGTATCCTATCAACAGAAACTTTTTTAACTTTCCACGTATTTAACACAAAAAAAAAAGCAAAATGGCAACAAGAAGACTCAACAAGGAAATAAAGGAACTTCAAAATGAGCCAATTGAAAACATAGAAATTAAATTTGATCCTAGTAACATGTTTGAATGGGCTGCATTTATCACAGGACCACAAGACAGTCCCTATGAAGGTTGTGTGTACAAGGTTGTTGTGAAGTTTCCCACAGACTACCCATTCAAGCCACCAAAGGTAAAAATCATCAACTATCATGTATACAATCTTTTGTATTTCTATTACATTGGTCTTAACAAATTAAGGATAATTTCATCTTGGAGTTGTATTTATTCATTAGATTTTAGATCAGTGTTAGTTTAAAAATTACAATTGGCTTCTTCTTCAAAAAACAAGTTAGTATATTTTAGTATGAAAAAATGCTACTTTAAGCCTCTATTTATTTTTTTAAATTTCAATTTACCTGTTTTTAACGTTGAAGTTTAGACGCCTATTTAGGCTCTTTATTGTGACTGAAAACCTTGTCTTCAACTTTACCATTTAAACTATAAACTAAAATAATAAAATGCATTATTTGTACATACAATAACTTAAAAGGCTCCAGTGCAAATTAAAATCTACTAGTGCTATACAAGCTCTTTAGATGAAAAACATACTTTAGCCTTTTCCAAAAATACTAATTAAAATAATACATATTTCAGGTAGACATGGCAACGCAGATTTACCACCCCAATATATGTCCGAATGGCAAGGTATGCCTGGACATTCTAAAAGGTAAATGGTCACCTGCGCTCAACACCCAGAAAGTATTACTTTCTCTATCCAGTCTTCTCTGCGACCCCAACCCAAACAGTGCAATGAACATTGAAGCTGCCATGTACTGACACAATATTTCTACTTTTGTATTCTACGTTACTATTTTTTGTGGTTGGATAAAACCAACATTTGTATTGAATTTACAGACTTATAGGAATGTTTTTGTTAATTTAATATTTAAAAGAAGTATAAAAAGTTAAATAGATATGACTATGTTAAAATATTAAGTTAAAATGAATACTAACAAAATAATATCACTGTAAATATATAAACAACATTCAAGTTTTATTAAACTAAGAAATGAATTTTTATATGACATTAAATAAAATATTCTCATTTACATTCAGGCTATACAAGTCAGATAGGGCTGCGTACAATAAGAAGGCAAAAGAGATGGCAATACTGCACGCTAAGAAAGTTGGAGAGTAAATTCCGTTATTTTTTGCTGCTAATTTGTTTACGATGCTTAATTTTCAACTTAAATGTAAACTCTATTGTAATATGATTGTAATTAACAGCTTTTAGGATAATTATATTTGTCTGTTTTCAATTGCATTGTTTATCGTGATAAATAAACTAGTTCTGATAAATAAAATGTGTGATGCTATTATTTTTTGTGCTATAAAAAACCCAGATTTTAGCTGAAAAAATATAAGCAGCTACAAACAACTAACTGCTTACATTTTTTTAGTAAATATTTGTTCTATGCTATACTGTCCATTTTTTTGTTCTAGAATGAAATAGACACATACAGGGTTCCCACTAAAGTTTGAAAAAAAAAAGTTATAAGAAAATCCATAGAATATAGCAAATTTGCAGGGAAATTATAAATAAAAAATATAAATTCTAAACGTTACAAACAATGTTTTTAAGGGTCTTAAAGTAAAGTATGTCATTAACCGTTTATAAGCAAGCACATTCTTAATAAAACTTTACGAAAGTTCGGAAATTTTTGAGATCTAAATTTAGTTTAATTAGCGAACTTTAGATAATTTGATATAAATAATGAAAAACGTATCATTAAACGTATACGGGAATAATCAAATGTATCAAGTGGTTTTATTAATAGTTCTACTTTAACAATGTTTGAATAGCTTAATAATCAATACCTTTTAACGTCTTGTCCAGAACAAGTTATTGTCAATTCAAAACTTAAGTTTTACTTAAAAAGATAAAAATGCACACGCTTAAACAGAATTTAGAAGTAAGTATTTTTTACTTTAACTTATTAATTAGAGAAATAATGTAAGGTGCTTTTTATAGTTTAACTACTAGCTAGCTGTTGAGCCAAACTAATTAGTTGTCAACGGATGATATGAACACAAAAAAGAAATCGACGCTTATACAAATGGTCAAAGGACCTAGTGTATAAAAAGACCTCTTGACTGTCAGCTATACACCACTTGTTAACTTTAATTGGTTTTAGGCTGTAAAAAATGTTTTTAGCGTTTTAAAAATAATCTTCGAAAAAATATAAACCTACAGATTAAAAAAGTAATACACAATTAATTCAGTATAGTAATTTTTACATGATTAACAAAATGGCGTTTTAATAGTAGGTAGAAACATGCTTAAAAATATAAATTTGATCAAAATATTAAACCCAAAAAAAGTCTTTGTTTCTTATTATAAAACTAAATTAGTGTTACAAGTGGTTTTTTTTTATTTCACCTCATCATAAGGAAATTTAAAGTCATCGCCTCCCCCAACGGTTATTTTTAAAAAATCTACTGTGCGTAAGACTTTTTCCCGTAAAGAATCCTATATCTAATGACTTGATAAATTACAAAAGAGAGTTAGGTGAAAATGTTTTTGAAAAATTATGAGTCAGGTCAAGTTTTATTAATATACATTAGACTTCGTATATAGTTTTTTTTAATTAGTTAATATACATTGTAAAAAAAAACAAAGAAATTTTTATGTTGTGATCATTACTTTTAAACAAGGGGGTGTTTTTAGCTTATTCCTGAAACCTGTGCAACCTCTGAGAAAAAAAAAAAACTAAGAGTATATAATAAATTCACCAACGATATGTAATTTAATAATATTTACAAATACTAATTTCTCATGCTTTTTTTTTGCTAATTTAAAAGTAGTAGTGTTAAACTTACAATATGTAAAGATTAATAAATTTAAACCGTTTGTTTGCGCTCTACTAGCTAAAGTGTCATAATGAATACATATTTTCGAGAGCCTAATTGCAAAAGTAAACTGTCTACTAAGTTGCACAAAGTTTTCTATCAAATTGCTAGTAATAAGTAATTAAATGATCATGCATTGTTTTAGAAATTTCAGTGTTACACAAAAATATTCGGTGATAACTACTAAACTTTAAATACACTTAGTTGCTTATAAAAAATAAACTTATGTGGAGCAAACTTTTATTATTCAACAATTCAAAATTGGGTTGTACTATAGCAGAATCTTGCACATATATTACTATGATATTTTTATAACAGTGTTAGATGTTATTTTAAATACCTCAAGTTTTGATTCTTATAGCTTACTAAATACTGACCAAATCATTTCAAGTATGTACTTAAAAACGACGTTAGTATAGTGAAATTGTAACATATTCTTTAAAATTTTATTTTACCAAAAATCTTTTCTTTATTTATTATTAATTCTATTGCTAAAATTTAGGTACAAGACCATAACTTTTTATAGTGGCATTACATCTTCAATTCATAAGATTTTTTAAATTAAAAAAACTGATTTAAAAAGATATTTTTAAGCAATGGAAATAAAAACTTAGACTTGAAAAAAAAATATTAGAAAGAATTGAGAAGACTTTATAACGACACTTTATAGTTTTTACTTAGTATTTAATTTATTACCATATATTCTAGTAAATTTGTTTGAATAAGATCTTATTTTGAATTATAACCTCTTTAATCTTATTATCTGAGCAAAAAATGGGTTTAAAATAAAATCGAGAATCAATAACTTTTTCTCCTCGGATGCAAGTTAAAAATTTAGATTGCAACTCCAAAATAAACTAAAAGTATACAAAACTTATTGTAGTTTTAATTATTATTTCTATTTTTACAGAGTTCGTCGGTTATTAAAGTTTCTATATCACTTGATTTAACAAAAAAGTTTTTTATCTAAACCTTTAGATGTAGGTAAACTAAATTCAAAATTAGTTATTAGTATCATTTAGGTACTAAGAAATTTTTAGCCAATAGTTAACACCTAATAACACCGTCTTCTATATAAATTTGATGTTTTTGTTTACGCATACTAGCTTATTAAGCAAAAAGCTATTCACTAACTTTTTTTTCTGATAATTAAAAAAAAAACATTGATAAAAATACAAAGTTGCACTCTACCTATTTTCCAATGTTGTATTTTTTTCTATTAACTACAAAAAAAAATTAAAATAAACAAATCAAACAGCAAAACATCACTAAAGACAAATTAATACGCTCATACACGGTTGTTTGAGGAATGAAGTAATTTGAAAGTTTTGATAAATAATGTTTTTTAAGTATAACTATAATAAAATATCAAGTTTAATTAGTACTTCATTAATTAAAAACAATATAAATAAAATTTAAAAAGTACTTTTAGTAAAATATATAAAATGTTTTCTAAAATATGTCTAGTTTTCTAAAAATCACAAAAATAAATTAATGTAAATGACTTAAAATGTTTTCCTTTAAAAAGTTAAAAAAACAAACCTAATCGCAAAAAATTAATTCAGTTAAAAGCCATAAGCTTTCAAATGACATTTATAGTTTATCAGTATGAGTTTAAAAGTATATTATTTAAATTGTCAAATTGGCTAAAATTCAATTGAAATTATTCCTCGGGTAGAAGCTGGGGTTGCCACTGACAACCGGGTTGAAATGGGGCCTGACCACTTGGGGGTTGAACTGCTGGTTCCTGTTGAACTGAACCGGGGGGTTGAAATAATTCTGCTGGGGTATGACCACCCGCGGCGCCACCGTCTCCTTGGCAACCACTTTCTGGGGCTTCTCCACCTTGCCTTTGGGGTACCTGTTTTTGAACTCGCGGGCCAGGTCGTTCTCCACTAGGTGGATCCCGTCCAGCTGGTTGCCGATGGTGACCCAGTTGGGCTGGACGTTGTGGGACCTGCCGAACAGCTCCAGCTTCCTGGTTCCCGGGGACAGCCGCTCGATGATGCCGTATATCTCGTCGGGCTTGTGCGAGGTCGCCCTCACCTCCGCCACCAGCACGTCGCAGTCCAGCTTCTTGTTCACGTTCGGGGGATTCCCCTTGATGCCGATGAGGCAGTGCTCCTTGCCGTGGTTCAGCCAGTGGCCTGATTTTTTTTGTTTATTTTTTATCGTTTCCAATTGATGATTGCAATAAAAACATAAATTGAATTCGGTATTATTAATATCATAAATTTTGTTTATTACACGTTTTTAACAAGCAGGACAAAAAAAGTAATACAGTTTAAATCCTGATACTTTCAAAACGTATTCCAATTTTACTAGTCTCAACGATATTTATTAACTTTTCTGAAGTTGAAGATATAAAAAACATTATGTGTTTTTTCTCGTGTGTATTTCTTAAGTATTTCAAAGCTAAAAAACACATCTCACTACCTGTCCTTCCGGTGCGAATGAGCCGCTGCAGCTGGTTCGTTTTCACCCATATGAGCTCGTCGCACCGCTTGTAACCCCAAACCTTCAACAGCTCCCTCCCCAGCTCCATGGCCCGCCCCGTCACCCACAAAAATATCAGCCCGTCGTCCGACAAGTCCTGCACCTTTGTGATAAAATGTTTAAATTTCTTTATCGTTTCGTTCGATCTTTTTTAGTGCGTAAAGTTAAAAAGGCGTAGTTTGGAAGGAGAGTTGTTCAACTGCGCTTTTAAAATTTTTGAAACAAGTGTTCACTTTAAAACCCGAGATAGCAAATTTTTTAGAACAAGCATATATAAAAATTTTATTTCAAAAACGACTGAAACTGTTTTATACACATAGCTTTATTTTTTTCAAGATATAATATGGTGACTGAATAAATTAAAACTTTTCAATGCAGACTTAAAAGCTATAAAATTAATCTAGTTATAAATGAAAAATAGTTGTAATTAAATGTATCACACAATTTAGTAAAAAGGTACCAAAATAAACCTTCAAAAGTAAAGTATGAAACCAAACATACTATAGAAAGTTAAATAAAGATCAACATAAGTTGTGCTATTTACATACGTACAACCTTTAGATTTCTCATTTCCTGATCCTGCATTGTACCATACGGAAGTTCCATGTGAATGTCCCATGGCGGGTCTGCCATTATAACTGAAAACTTGCCCAATACGCTGAAATCCAAGTACCTGGAAGATAAATCAATTGAAAACTCGTTTGATACAACACAGTCCTTAAAACTTTATAGCTACAACTTTTATTAAAAAAAATGATAATCTTACAATTTTAAATACCAATTAGTAGTTGTAATTAAGCATATGTTTAAAATAAAACCAAATCGCGAAAAAAAAGTATAGCACTCAAGAGAATGATTAACGTATTTAAACTTAGTTTTATACGAAGAAAAACCTTCAAATTTTAAACAAACCTCATATCGCAGTCGATCCACTGGGGAGGGAGCATCTTCCTGCTCAGGTACTCCTCATCGCTCACACTCTTCACATTACTCAGTTTACTGCTCTTTTGAGACACCTTCTGGTGTCTGCTCTTCTGAACTGAGCTGCCCCTAGGGAAAAAATATTTTTTACTACTTTTTGAGATATTTTAATCCAAACATATACAATTTGAATATACAATAAAGCTAATCTAAATGTATTTATAAATCTACTTCTGAAGTTAGAAAATCAATATAAAAACTCTCATTAAACTCTTTTTTTTAATACTAAACAATAAAATATTTTTTAATTTGATATCAACTTTTTACAAAAGATGTTAAGCATGGTTCTACACAATTTTTACTGTTGTATGTGCAATTTAAAGTTAATAAAACAACACTTATTTATTGTGTCTACTTTTGAAAATCACCAGCTTTATTTTTAACATAAAATAAAATTCAGTGAAGTTTTGAAAGTTGGTCAAATTTATCAACAACAGAAAATGAATCAAAAAAAGACAAAACATTTAAACGTCAATCAGTTTAAAGTCTTCCAAACGCACAGTTTTCGACACAACCCTCAACCCTACCTGTAATCGATCTCGTAGTGCACGTATTTGCAGGTGTCCATGTGGAAGCAGGTGTTGAGGAAGGAGCAGTCTCCCAGGCTCTCGTCCGTGTGCGGCTTCAGCAGCTTCCTGAAGTGCAGCTTGTTGCACGAGCTGTACGACATCACTTTCAGGCACGAGTCCCGGGTGGAGTGGACGCAGAACTCGTGGACCTGAGATCCGCCCTGAGACCTGCCAGAGTTTTGACTTTTAGCTTGGAGCGTATTTTTGGTTAGTGAAGTTTTTGACTTTGCTGCTATAGCAGGGTTGCTAAACTTTTTGAAAAATTTCTTCCAGGTTTTTTAAAGTACACGTTTTTGGGTATATTTTTAGTTTAAACATAAGTTTAAGGTTAAAACTGAGCTAAGTAGTAATGCAACATTGAAAAGATACTGTTAAGTTACTTTAAATGTGGTTTTTAATAAAACAAATTTGATGATGACAAAATAAATTATTTATATGTTAGATTTTTCGTATCAAATTAAAACTTTACTACTTAATATGCAAAAATTGTTAAAAATTCCAGGTTTTTAGTAATTGTTTCAAAATTCCAGGTTTAATTTAATTTCTTAAATTCCAGGTTTTCCATTTTTTTTTTAGCCTAAATTGTCAAATATCATGTTTTTCTAGGATTCCAGGTTTTTTGGCAACACTGTATAAGCTTTATTAAGTTTTCATTGTTAAGGTTGTTAATTAACTTTAAGTTTTGTAATATGCTTAGTCAGATTCAACTAAATACTCAAAGGTTTAAAATAATAAAATATTTAGAATTTTCAGCAGTTCCCACTTTTTTAAAACTAAAGAAACTTGGTAACAGTTTGTTAAAGAAAATGTATAATAACCATATGATATTCACACCATAAGAAAAGTTTTGAATAAATATTATAATATTGTTCAACATAATTAATAAAAACAACAATCCAAACCTGAAATGGTTGTAAATTTTGTCTTCCTGGTACGACCTGGTGGTGAGCAGATCCTGAATGTCGTCGCTCACCTTCGTCTCTTCCTCCTCCTTCGTCGTCCTGATCGACAGCAGCTCCTGCAGCTCGTCCTCTCCCTCCTTGCGATGCTCCTTCTTGCGATCTTGATCTTTCTTGTGATCCAGCTGGGGTCTCTTCTTCTCGCCCTTGTGATCTTGCCGAGGTCTCTGGTGATCTCTCTTCTTCTCGACCTTAATCCCGCCGCTTGACTTTCTGCTGCTGCTCTCAAGTCTTTTGTCGTTTCTGGACCCGTTTGAACTTTTGGGTTGGGTTCGGGGTGGGGAGAGCCTCTTCTTTTTCACTTCAGGTTCAGAGGAGATTTTTTGGGTAAATGCTTCAACTTTTTCTGAGGATTTTCCCGCGGAAGGTTCAATAAATTTCGTGCTTGCTCTATAACTGCTCGAAGAACTTGCCTTCTTAAGCTCCTGTCTTCTTTTGTACTTTTCTTTCAAGCTCATTATGGAGCTTTGTTTTGTCTCTTTTGTTGCTGACATTACTTTTGTATTTTGTTATTTTAGAGTCTAAAAGTAATTGTTCTAATGACGCCATGATTTTTTTTTCAAGAGTGTGCAATCTATTTCAGTTTAATTGAGTACAACAAACTTACTAGTATACTTATTCTGTAATAATCAGACTTAAGTAAACTGGACAGCTTAATATATAATTTAGAAACTCCTAATAACCAAATTAACATATTCGTATACCACACCAAAATTTATAATCCTTTGAATAGTATTATAGTTGAAAATAAGCATAAGCTTAAAAACAAAATTGGGAAAAACTAATTGATCTCACATTGTAACTGATCTACATTAACAATAAATAACAATAACTTATTTGAAGCACAGAAACAAACACATATTTTAAAGATTAGATTACACTTTTAGAAACAGATTTTTAGTTAGATTTTAAGATAATATATACCAATTAGTACATAATTTCTTAAACATAAACTTATTTTTTGAAAGAATGTGGTATATTTAAAACAAATTGTATTGAATATTTGATTTTAAAAAATCTAAGTGTTTAATTATACTTTATCATTTTTTAATCTATGAAACAAGTTTGAAGCATTAAAAATAAATTTATTCTAATTAAAATATAGTTTACTACTTTACAACATCACTAAACCAAGGTTGCCACCATAAATAAAATGAAAAAGTATCTAACAAAAAATTACGAAACTTTTATTTTGTTTATCTTTAACAAATACAAATTGTCTGAAAACATTAAATGCGTTCTAATTTTTAACTAACAATTTTTATCTAATAATTTTACTACTATGTTTTCCTATTAACAAATATTTGGTCAGTGTATATAGCTAATTTAACTTAGTTTATTGTTATTAAAATTTTGTTTCAAGATTAAACCTACTTTATTATAATTAAACAAAATAAAGTAACAAAAGTAAGAAAAATCTATTGTTAAACAAGTTAAAAATATATATTCATATACAATTTCATTTGGTATAACAACAAAACAAGTACATTCAATTTTTGCATTTAAAGCACATGTGATTCAAAGTTTGTTAAATTATTAAATTATACGTAAAACTTAGCTCATGTAAAACACTAGCTGTAATTAATTTTAACAAGCTAAATAAAGTAACCCAATATTACTATATAAGTTTTCTATAGGTTATCTCATTACACAAAATGTATAAAACATATTATGGATAAATAATGTTAATGTCTTAAAAACCACCTAAAATTTTCTGAGTTTTAGATACCAGTAAAAAACTACAATCCTGATTCAGTAGCAACCCTGGATAAAACTCAATCTATGAGCTAGATAATTTTTTCAGGTAAATCAGAAAAAAGTGAACATACATACATATATATGTATTAATATTTTAAATAAAACATGTATTTACATACTAATTTGAATTGACTTACTTTCAATCCCACCAACAACTTAAAATGTTCACAAAACTTTAGTACTCACAAATTTTTAAACTGCACAATATAATATATGTAAATAATTGTTTAAGACAAAAATCATACTTATTTCAAAACATTTTACATATTGGAAAAAGCTATTTAAGTTGTTAATAACAAAGCTTTTGTAAAAAAAACTTTGCAAAAATATTTAAAGAAAATTAACTTCATTAAAAAAATACAAAATAATCATAAAAGTATACAGAGTCTTAAACTGTTTGTACTAAGTATGGTTAAAGTGAAATTCTATAACTGTATCAATAAGAATTGTTAAAACTTACTACACCATTGACTTTCAAGTGAGTTGATGGAACTTTGTTTTTCTTTATTTTCTAAACATATGATGCTAAAATAATTAAGACCTAAAATACTTTTCATTAACTTAATTTAAAGGAGTTGAATCAAACAGTAAAGAAACTTAAGATGAAACTTTACTGCTTTTTCATAAACTTTCTTCCCACAATATTATGATTAATAAATATTAAATTAAATCTAAGTATTCCTGTTTATTATTTACCATGTTTAAATACAAACAAGTTAAATCGTTAGTACTAAATTTTAAATAAATATAGTAATAGACTTGGACTAAGGTTTTTTTTTTGAAATATGTAAATAATTTAATTTAACTAGATGTTTGAACTAAACTGAAGTTACCTGGAGTTTTCTTATATATACTTTATTTGTCTATTTTTGTCTATATCTTGTTTTTATGTCTATATAAAAAATAAAGAACAGCAAGTGCCCAATATTGTAAATTATTTAAATATTATAACTTAAATGATAAAGGTGTATAAAAATTTCTTAACAAAAATAAACTATATTTTAAAGATAATTGTTAGCTATTAAAAGTAGTTTTTATTTGTGAACGAAATATACTACTCGAATATATATAAACTTAGTTGTCACTCTTAGAAGCAAAAATAAAAATTAGAGTACTAAAAACTAGTCTGAGTTTGTTTCTCAAGTAAAAACTAAAAGTTAACGTTTAAAGTAGTAGTAAAAAAGTTGGAAATAAATTAATTGAAACACAGTGCTAAAAAATTAAGAAACTAAACAATAAAAACTTTATTTGAAAAACAGATGACATCAATCATAATACCAATATTTTTTTAAATCAAGATACAGCCAAGATAAAATGAAGATTATTATTATTTTTTTAATTAAGAAAGCTAATTGTAATATTTGATCAAGTATATTTCTTTGTTTATTATCTTTAATAAAAGCGGATAACTTTTCTAGTTGTCAGCCAGATTTACTAGACAAATATTTTGCAGGTAGGTCCTGGGTTGCCACTCAATGCAGCAAAAAATTCAGCCTGAGTTGCATCAAACCAGTCTAAGTTTACAACAGTGTAAATTAAAAAATAAGTAGCATTAGCAAAACACTGAAAAATACTGTTATTTAAGCTTGAATGCTAAATAAAATCATAAAGATGAGAGCAAGAATTAGTATCTTATTTTATTTTGAAGTCATAAAAACTAGCTTGAGAATTTGAAAAAAATCCATGGTACCCTGAGTTTTTTTTTAATAGAGCAAACAAGCTTGAGCTGCAGTGAAATTTAAAGTTTTCAAGTAAGCTAAAGAAGACATTCATTATACTTATATCCAGCACATGAGTTGCAAAAATATTTCGTCATTCAAATTTTTAAGACAATAATCCGACTGGTATAAATACAAATTATAAAAAATGATGTCAATGAACATCTTATTCTCTGAAGTTCAATTTTTATATAAAACAGGTGGAGAAAGGGTATAAAATAGTTACTAAAATAGAAAATAATTTTCAATATGCTCTTGAAATATAGTAATAAAAATTTAGTAGAGCTCGCTAACCTTATCTCAACATACTTTTACACCAGGGTTTCCCAAACTCATTTTCTAATTCGCCCCTTTTCAGATATTTAAAAAATAATCGCCCCCACGATTTTATAAAATAGTTTTTCTCTTGAGTACAAACCTTCTGAGCCGGAAAAGCTGTGTTCGAAATGTAATTTAGTTTGGTACTACTTATGCACGCACTTTTGGGCTGTGTTCAAAGTGGTTTACAGGGCTTGAGAAAATGAGTTACATTTGTTTTCTTATAAGTCCAGTAAAGTGTATTAAAATATTTAATTATTTAAAAGCCTTGTGTAATCTGTAATCAATCCTGTTAAGATATGAATTGTTTTGAAACTTTTAGGGTAGTGGTGGACAACTTTTGTAATCAGCAATTCATATTTACTAAAAGATCTAGTTTCAACTCGTTAAAAAAATGTAATTGCGGGCTGCATAATTAAAAAAATAACATATATGAAAATTAAAAAACTCGAGCAAAATTGTAATAAAATTAATTAGTATTATTATGATCTAGGAAATACTATTGTGAACTGAAAACCAAATTTCAAAATATTAAGTATCAAAAGACTTAATTTTGTTTATTTTGCACAAGTAGTTTTCAAGTTACTTAGCGGGTCGAAATTTGACTGGATCTTAACCGTAAGTTACCCATCTAAATTCTTAACTTAAACCTGACATTATAATAATATCTCATATAACGAATTTCCGACATTTAGAAGTTAATAATAAGTGACTTATTTAAGCCACACAAAATACTTAAATTATTTTATAGATAGGCATACTCTAAAATTACTATACCAGAGATTAAAAAACTATAAAAGAATGAACAGTTTCGTTTAAATATAATAAAATATATATAAAACATAATTTTTGATCTAGTTTGAGGAAGTTTGACCGACTGGTTAATTATCTCACATTAAAAGTGGTTTCATCAACAGCTTCAGTAAATGCAGTAAAATTATTAATTTCAATACAAAGATATATTATAAGCAAGTTAGTTATAAAGTTAAAAACTTAATTTTAAACTTTTTAAACTATATGTTTTGTAGTAGAATACAATTAAATAGTATTTGACGTGGAATAACCTTTAGGAAACTAAACCTTAATTTTAACAATTTATTTAATCTTAATTTAAATTCAAAAAAATAAAATCAACATTTTTACAGTTATTTTTGTGAACAAAAAGTAGTCGATTAGAAAGTTCTTTTAATTAGGTTAAAATTTTGTCTTGCAACTGTCGCATTCTTTTTGGTGACTTATTTAATACTGTTTAAATTTATTTTTTCTCTAGTTATTAGCCTATAATAATTTACCAGAAGTAAATTGTGAAAAACTAACAGCTAGTGTTGAACTAATAAAAAACAACACAATCTAATTGCTAATTATATACAAATATACACTACAAAATTAACCAGGTCAAAATAAAACTATCAGATTTAAAGCATAAACCATTTAAAAAATACAGTAGACTTCCGCTTGAGTTCGCTTTTTAACAAAATCAAAAAGTGCAAGCTCAAAAATTATTGTTATTTTTTATACAAAATTTAAATATGTTGTATGCAATAACGTTATGCATAAACATGAAACCAACTAAAACATAAAACAAACATTTATTAAAAAAAGATTTATATAAGCTATTAAATATTATGTTTTTTTTGTTATTAATAGTTAGTTAGTAATAGACTTTATTTAAGTTAAACTTTAGAAAATATAAATTTACACGTTTTTTTGGGTAAAATGTGCGAACTCAAGAGGAAGTAAACCGTAATTGTTATTAATTAGGCATTATGCAAACCTGTTGTAAAATAAATAACTTAATAAAAGTTTTATTATAAAAACACTACTTAAATACAAAACAAAGCAGGTTAAATAGGAAGTATTTTAAAAGATCAAATAAAATAAAAAAAACTTTCATAAAATAATGTCTGCTACTGAAGTCTAATATGATGTGAAGGATGAGGTTCATGACTGCTTGCAAGTTTTTCTTATCTGATTCTCAATCAGTAATGTAAAGTCTCCTTTACAAATATTTAGATTAGATCTTTTGCTCAAGATGTTGATAACTGAACTGAAAGCTTTCTCAACAACAAAGCTAGAAAGAAAAACTATGAACAACAATCTAAATTCCTCTCAAATGATCGGATACTTTTGCCTTAGTTTTTGTTGAGTCCAAAAGCTTTCATAATGTTCTTTGGAAAAATTTACTTTAAGTTCAAGGTCAGTTTGTAAGTCTGAGAAGGTTTCCTGTAAGTCGTTTACTTCAAAAAGATCTGCCTCGAAGGGATCCATATTTTTATCTATATGATAGCTTTTTTGTGTCAAATCGAAATTTTACTACTTAATATGTTGAAATTGTTAAAAATTCCAGATTTTTCAGGTTTTTTTTTGCCTAAATTGTCAAGTTCCAGTTTTCTAGGTAAATTGGCAACCCTGTATAGTTTTATTTCTTAGTCTAACTTAGTGACTTATCAAAAAACAATTGGAAACATCATGAGGTGATATAACTATCACCTCATGACATTTCCAATAAAAATAAAATTATACAGGGTTGCCAGTTTACCTAGAAATTTAATAACATATAACATAGATTTTTACAAACCATTTATGATCACAAATAACATATATGTCAGGTTATAAAATGGTTAAAGGGATTCCGATCGTCTATGATTTATGTAATTGTTAAATAAGAAAATATATGAATGAAAATATGTAATTTACTTGAAAGTAGGAGTCATAAGTACTTGATTTTTTTCTCTAAGTTTTACATAAACAATTTTTTTTTGTTTAAGTTTTATCTCAGGGTCAAATATTTAATAGCAAGCTAAAGTTAGTAAATAGCAATATAAAAATAAAAATTTTATGACAGCCCAAAATTTTAAAATCGCCCCCTTTTCGCCTCCTTACTAGTTATCGCCCACCCTTTCGCCCCCTTACTAATTATCGCCCCCCAACTTACTAAAATCGCCCCCAGGGGGGCGATATCGCCCACTTTGGGAAACCCTGTTTCACACTCATAAGAACAGTTTTTAAAATTATCAGAATATGTTTTTTAGAAATTTTTATTGTTTTTGATTGTATAAAACTCATTATACATTAAATCAGTTTTGCATCCAAAGCTTAAGGTGGCCACTGTTTTTTTAGAACTTTTTCAGGTTTTTGATTTTTTTCCTAATTGTTTAAAATACTTTTTTGATAGAAATTTAAAAAAATCAATAGTAAAATATAGTTTGAAATATACTGTAATATAAAATGTTAAAAATAAAACTTAGTTATTTTTCTTTTAATTATATCTTATAAAATTTAAAATTCTAATTACATATAAAAGTTTTTAAAAATTCAGTACTTTTTTCGAAAAGTATAAAACTTCAGGTTTTTCCATGTAAAAGATTAGACTGATGATTTTTTTTAATTAAAGAGGTGATACATTATTAGTAAAACATCCTTCTTTTTTGTCTTTTATTTTCGGACCTTTTCTAAGAAACCTACGTTACTCTCAAACTTTGATTGCTAATACTTCATAGATAGCATAAAATCCATAAAAATTAGAAACTTAGACTAAAAATGTCTTTAACCACCTTTGTCGCCTAAAATGTTATTAAAATTTCCGAGTTACCTTTCTAAAAATTAATTCATAACAATTATAGACTAAAGAAATCTTAAAACTATTAATAATACTTGTTTTAGACTAGAGAAATTACATTTTTTAGTGTAAGTTATATCTTTTAGTTGACAATCTTTACTATTTTGCTAACTAAGCAATTACCAATATTTAAATTTCTAGGATAATAATAAATAATTGTTTTAGTGAAGATTATTGCTTGTTCTATTTTTTCTTTAAATAACTTTAAGTACTAAACAAACAGAATTATATTTATATGAAATTAAACTAATTTTTTTATACTTATTAGATTATTAAAAAATTAAAATACTAAATGAAATATTTAAAAGCATTTTTAATTCTTAATAAACTCAGATTTTAAATATTTATTGTAAAGTTTAAGACTTTATTAAACTTCTATCAAGTCATTAACCATATTTATAACTATACGTTAAATTGTTTGTTAAACTTACTTCTAAAAAAATAACTTTTTATTAAAAAAGTTTCAAAGTATATAGTTAATACAAAACTCGAATTTTAGCACATTCCAATTTGAAAACAGTATATTTGTTTATATTTCAAATATCTGAAAAGAATGTTACAAATTTATACAATGTAATTTTCACTGCAATTTAAATGAAAACAAAAACTTGGAAATGAAATAAACAAAGCACTTTCTTTCATCAGTAACAAAGCTAAACAAATTCAATATACCAAGAATGATAAAAAATACTGTTTAAGTTGCTACTTTTTGCACAAAAATAGCTACTCTTTTCTTAGTTTATGAGGAAGCAAATAAAAAGTTTTAAAAGCAGTTGTGTTACAAAATATTCAATTTAACGAAAAATTAAGCTTTTATTTTTTAATATCAACTACAAAACTTTTACTAAAACAAAAACGAAATTTTAAGAGACAAACAAATAATGTCATAAAACTTGAAATTAGATTGTGCTCCACAAAATTAATTTTTAATAAATCAAATTTTAAAAAAAGTTTGAACCAGCTTAAGTGAGTAGCAACCTTGTTCAAGACATACTCATTATGATAGTTTTACAGATGATTATATTGTTTACAATAAAACAACCCTAGAAGAATGTATTAGATTGTCAATGTCGCAGAAGTACAAACAACGTGGCAGCTAATATTTTTTCAAGGCAAAACTAGTACTAGATTATATTTGTATGATAAAAAGGCATTAAAGTTACACATAAATAGCTTAAAACTTATTAAGAAAAGTAAACTTGGTCTCAATTTAAATCTAGAAGTTTTATTTTTATTAAAAAATATTATTGTTTTTTGTGTATAACCATTTAATATTAATTAAATGCACTTGATAGCAGTAGACGCTTGCATAGTACAAATTTTTTGTAACAAATTATGATTTGAAAACTCTAAAATTGGCCATGTAATATCTAATCTAATGGTTAAACAAAATAATTAGGTGATTAATCAAAATCAAGATACTGTTTGGTGTTTAAAAGGATTTTTGGCATTGTAGAAATCATGATTTCTAATTGTACATATTGTTATAAACTATAAAAATATTTTACTACTAACTTTAAACTATAACAATCAATTTCAGAGCATATATAACCTCCTACACTTAAAAGTAGTCATTACACATAGCAAAAACTGTATACAAATGTAATATTTACAAAAAAAACTCTACAGCATATACAGTTTGATTAAAACTAGCTATTTCATCTAATTTAGATATAAGTTTTAAAATTTGTATGCACACTTCCAAAAAAAACTACATAATAAAAGGTAAACACTATAGCATTTTAAATTGAAACGGACAATCGTTTTTAAAACCACCACAGCTTTAAAAGCATCAATACACCAAATGAGTAAGCAACTAAAACATAACGTAATTGATAAAAAGTATTTTAAACATAATTTAGAATAATATGTACAGTTTCAAAAAAAAAATCAGAACAAAATCTAAAACCTGTAAGCAAGACTTAATTTCTTTTTTAATTTTAATAAAATGTACTATAAAATACTGCAGTATAGTCAACTTGAAGCCTAGTTGTAGTTTAAAAAAATTAAAAGAAATTTAGTGTTTCATTGCAATAGCAAGTCTTATAAAAATAAAATTTCAATAAAGACAGTTTTTTTTTAACTACATAGCAGTTAACTGTATAAGAAGTAAAAAGTTAAAGAAAAGTTAATTGATAGCTAATCTTTTACAACTAATGCATTTATTGTTTTTAATAGAATACAAACTGTGTATGGTTTACCACACAAGTTCAAAATATATCCTGTACTATTTTTTTCTTCAAATCATTTTGCTCAATATAAAGCAAAGCAGCTTCTATTCCTCTCCGAGTGATTTTCCAACATTTTTCAATCTTAATAACTTGTTCAACGCTGATATTGAGCTTAGCAATTCGCATGAGATCTATATTAGTAAAAAACTTAACATACCTAAAACTTATAAGTTTAAGAGGCATACTTTTAGTGCAAATGAAATCAACTATTTCTTCAAAGTCACTAAAATCATAAAACTCTAATTCAAACTTAGCCAAAGTTTCTTGACACCCATCCAATACAGCCATAATAGTACTAAACAACAAAGGATTGGGCTTTCTTATCCAATTACAGTAAAACCTAAAGTGCTTCAAGTTTTTAAAAACAGAATGATTAGCTTGAGTAAGTTTATTGAAGTCATCGCTTTCATTTTCACCATTCTGAGCACCTAGAAAGCCAACACTCAAAGCCTCTAACTTTTTGAATCTTTGGTCAACATAAAACAAAAAACTAATTGGCTGGAAAAATATTAGTTTGAGACTTTTTAAGTTTTTATTTAAACTATTTATAGTTGACATTTTTTGTTTGCTTGTAATTCCTAGTAAGTTCAATTCAGCATCTTCAACATGAGTAAGACTTTTAAGAGTATTTTGCAAGTTGGAGAAATTTCTATTACTTTTTGAACAAAAGTTAAAACAACATTGCTTCCTGGTGTTATTGCTCACAACTTTGAAAATGTTAAGGCTATCTTCTGGAACTGAAAGTGTATCTTTACCCATATAAATATCACAATTAGGAGCAATTTCATTGAACAGTCTATATAAAAAGTAGTAGTACATCTCAACTTTACATACAATTCCAGGGTAATCTATAAATTTCAAAGTTTTATAATAATCAAACAAAACTTCATTTTTAATATCAAAAAATACAAGAGGTGTATCTAGTATGGAACGTTTTAAACTAGAATTGATAACTGATAGTTTTACTAATTTAAGGCAATTTTTCTTGATTTCAATAGGCACCCTACCACAGTATTTAATCATTTGATGGTTTAAATCAACTTTTTTGAATCCAAGACCATTTTCATACATAAATGGAAGTCCAACACATATATTTCCACATTTATAATTAAAACCAACAAAGTTAATTTCACACAAGTAGGTACAGGTGCTTGTAAGCCAATTAGTCATGACATTTGCTCTACAGTCATTTATATAAGATTTTCTTAAACTAAAATTATTAACAAAATAATGAAAAAACCAAAGAAATTTACTCAAGTCAACATCTTTTTCTCCAAAAGTTTTGTAAAAACTCTGATAAGATAACAATGGACCAAATTTTTTAACAATAAATTCAACGTTACAAAAGTTATTTAACACAGAAAAGTTTACATCTTTGTTGTAATAGATCACCACTTTTTCAATGCACAAACTTTTCAAATCCTTTACAGAGCTATCTATTTTCATTGAACTTTGTTTATCTTTATTGAAAACATTTTAATATCTAGAAAAGTAAAAAATAAATTCAACTTCAAAAAAAAACAAGTGAACAAAAAATTATTCAAATCTAGTATTTCTTCATTTTAACAAACTTAACAAAATACTTAAAATAATTACAAAAATAAGTTTACTGTTTAAGTATAAAACAAAGTTATGATGTTACCTTATTTGAAATGTAATTAACAGTTAGTATTATGAAAAAAATGGAAACAGTTGATATATTTAAAAAGGGGTTATATATATTTAAAGCAAAGACTACTTTGCTAAATTAAATGGGAGCTGGTCAGAATTGCAGTGTCAAAAAATGCATGTTGTGTCACTTTTACACAAACCATCACTTTTGCATGGTATCACTTAACTACAAAATGTCACTTTACATGGTGGGTCACTTTGGCAATGTGAATCAATTTTGCCTTTTATTTTTTTGCTTGCATTGTCTCTTTTAACATATTTTTTTTGCACAAAACTGTTATTTTAGCACAAACTTATAAAGAATTTTTAATAACACTCTTTTTTTATAAATATTTAGAACTCTGTAATATACAGAACATGTGTTTGAAAACTATATAATAAAAATACAAGTAAACACTCATTAGATTTGTAGAAAAGTTAAGCTTAATTTACATCTTTTTAGATCACTAGAATTTGGATTTAGATTTTCAATAATTTTAGTTTGTTTAAATAGTTTATAATGTAGTATCAATTATTTTTAACAAGGATGTAAAAGTGTACATAGCAAAGTTTGATAAACAAATACAACTAAACATTTAACTAAATAAACTAGTTAACTAGGTTAAATAATTAGTAAATTAATAATGTATACACGATTGTGGTCTTTACTCCTAGAAAATAAAACATTTGAAGAAACTTAATAATTTAGTTTTGTGTATATTTGTATACAGCTTTTCTGCTTTCTTTTGTGCAGCTGTTTTGATTTATTTCTTCTATAAGTATTTGAGAGACCCTTAAAAATTTTTTTAATTATTTTATTCATAAATACAAATTTCCATAAAACCTAATGCTTAAATCTTTTTGAGATAATATTTATTCACCAGTTTTATTAAAACTTTGTGAAAACTTTAAAAAAATATATACTTATGTTGTAGTTAAAAAACGCAAAAATGTTTTAATTGATAATTTTTAGTTTTTTAAGATATTTAAGTTTTCAAATGAGGGTATCCATTCTTAAATACAAAAACAAAATCAAAGACTAGAAGTTAGTTTGAGCTGCATCATTCAAGTCAAATAAAAAGAAAGTTATATGTTATAAAATAAAAAATAATAAAATTTAATGTTAATCCAGCTTGAACAATTAAAATAAATAATATCAGTAATATAACTAAACTAATGATCTAGATATAGAAGAAAAACATTACTTTCTTGAAAAAAATTCATTTCATAGTAAACTTTCATTCAAGGCTTAGGTTTTTAAACCAACTAATAGAATTTTAAAATAGCCTGTTTTTTTTTTCAATTCTAAACTAGCTTAAGTGTATGGAAGAACTGTAGTAAAAGTTAGAGTACTTATGAAAAACTAAGAAGTTTTTCAAACAACAATAAGCATATATTTCAAAAAATAGTTAGTAAATTACCTGTTGAATTACCTGTCTTCAAGAAAAATAGACCAGTGTGATTGATTAAAAACTAGCCTGAATTTAAGAGAAAATTGGAAAAAAATCTAAATACAGGGTTGCCAATGTTTTTTGCAAACCACTCTAAGTTTTCAAAATTTTCTCCAGGGTTTTAAAAGTACACATTTTTTAGTATATATTAAGTTTAAAGTTAAGAAACTGTGTTAAATAGTATGAAAACATCAAAAAAACTTTATAAAGCTACTCTAAATGTGTTTTAAATAAAAAAAAATTTGATGATGACAAAAATGCTTGCCTATATGTTAGATTTTTTGAGTGAAATTGAAATTTTACTACTTAATATATTAAAACTTCAAGGTTTTTTTTAGTGATATTTTTTTCAAAATTCTAGATTTTTATAGGTTTTTTTTTCAAAATTTCTCAAATTACAGGTTTTTAGCCTAAATTGTCAAATACAAGGTTTTTCCAGGTTTCAAGGTTTTTTGGCAACTCTGTAAATACTGAAAAGTACACACTACAAGCTAATATATATATACAGGTACCAAAAAAAAAATTGAATAAATTCAAGCACATTTTTAATAGAAAAAAAGCTTCCAAGTAAAAAGCTAGCCTGAAATTTGAAATATTTAAACTATTTAAGAGTTTTACAAAAAAAAATATGTATAAGTTAATTTTTTTTTTTAATATTAAACTAATCTGAATGTGTGCAGCCCTGTTTAAAAATATAGATAGTACTAGTTGAATAAGCAAAGTTAAACTATTCTCTTTTTAATATTAAAAATAAACTTTTCTCTTTTTAATATTAAAAATAAACAAAAAGACCACTATGAAAACATAAAAATAGTTTAATTTAGATATATTTCTGTTATAGTGTACAAAAAATTTGTACTTATTTATTATATATTCTCAGTAAAAGAGGGCTGCCAAATATTGTTTGTTAATTTCTTCCAGGTTTAAATAAAGATAGTTTTTTGTCCATTTGTAGTATTTTAATTTAAACTTAAGATTGAAATCACTGTCTTAATTTAAAAGATACTGTAAAACTACTTTAAATGTGTTTTTTGATAAAAAAAAGTTTGATGATGAAATAAAAAATTATCTAATAAATATGGTAGATTTTTTGTGTCAAATCAAAATTTTAACTAAACATATAAAAACTGTTTAATATTAGAGTTTTTCTCAGTTTTATTTTAATTTTTTTTCTAATTCCAGATTTTTCCAGGTATTTTTAGCCTAAATTGTCAAGTTCCAGGATTCCAGGTTTTGTGGCCATTCTGTAGATCTTATGTATTTTGAAGAATATAAAAATTGTAAACAAGTGGTTGTACTATTAATACAAATTAACTACAATTTACCTATTAGAATAAAATTAATATAAACTTTATATTTATTAATGTTCATCTTAAAAAAAATTGACAAAAAATTTAGACACAAATAAAATAAAATTAGAAACTTCAAAAATATAAAAACAATTAAAAACCAAATAAACGTATAAATAAAACTAAATTGTAATATAACAGCTCTTAACAAACCCATTCATTCTATTTGAATAAGGTGAGTTTTATTTAAATAATATGAATAAAATGAATAAAATGGAAACAAGACACGCTCAAGTTTTTAAAGAAGAACTTCAAACAATGAAGGATGCTTTGATGGTTGAGATGAAGAAAATGCTAAAGGAGGAATTGGTAGCTGAAATAAAAAAAGAATTTGCAGTTGAAATAAAAAAGGAATTTGCAGATTTAGATAATACAATTCAATTTATGAATGCAAAATTCGAAACTGTTGTGAACCAAAATAAAGAACTAACTGACAAAGTTAGCAAGTTGGTTGATGAAAATAAAGTGGTAAAAAAGCAGTTAAACGGTATGATAGAGGATAATAATATTTTGAGTTCACAGGTAGACTTCTTGGAAAGGAATCTCAAAGGGAAGAATGTAGAAATTAGTGGAGTACCCTTCACAAAAAATGAGAAAGTAATTGATTTAGCTGTTAAAGTAATGACTAAAGTTGACTCTCAGCTAAGGGAAGGTGATATTAAATATGCAAGAAGATTGATGAAAAAAGACAGTAATAATGCTACAATATATGGTCCTATCTTAGTAAGATTTACAAACATAAGTCAAAGAAACTACGTATTCAAAAATAAAAAATATCTTGCTGAAGCTAAACTTGAAAAGGTCATCAATGGTGCTAAAAAAGTTTTTATTAATGAAAATCTTACTCCCCAAAACAAAAAAATGTTTTATCATGCCAACTGTTTCAGGAAACAGTACAACTGGAGATATGTTTGGACAGCAAATGGAATAGTTTTTCTAAGGAAAACTGAAAGCTCTGACGCAGTCCCAATTAGAAGCATTGTAGATTTAGAAAAATTAGTTTGATAATGTAGAACTATCTGTTTTTATTTATAAAGAACAGTAATTATAATGTCAAATAATAATAACAATGTATATATATGTTTAGTTTGTAAAAAATATGTTAATAGTGATTGTATTTGTTGTAATATATGTGACCAATGGTTGCATTTCAGATGTAGCAACCTATCAAAATCTCAGTTTTTTTTGTTAAGCCAATCTAATGAACCCTATTTTTGTTATAGTTGTTTAATGCAGGTAATACCTTTTAGTTTAGTAAATAAAAAAGAGTTTAATGATCTTTATGTTTGCAATAAAAATGATAATAAAAAGTTAAAATATCCATGTCAAGTATGCAATAATGCATGCAAAATATCTCAAAACTGTATTCAGTGTAACTTATGTAACGTATGGACTCACTTTAAATGTTCAGCCTTAACATCAAACCAATTTGAAAACTATGTACTAAATGAGAATGATACTTTTTTTTGTAAACTTTGTTATAATGCCATGTTTCCCTTTAACAAAATAAACAATACAGAATTAATGCTGTTAAATTATAATCTTGCTTTTAAAAATATTATTACAGATACCTGTACTGAACCACATTCTGCTTATACCCAGTACACCTCTGCAGACAAATTAGATACCAAAGAAGTTGATAATGACTTTAGTTTTTTACATTTAAACATAAGAAGCTTATCCAAAAACATATCTTTACTAGAAGAATTAATATTATCTTATAAAATTTCACCATCCATAATAGGGGTCTGTGAGACAAAGTTAAATAAGAATGTTGATCTGGACTCTATACTATTAAACAAATACACATTTCATTGCACAAATTCCTTATCAAAAGCAGGAGGAGTTGGTATATATGTTAGTGACTCTGTAACATATACACTAAGAACAGATCTTATTTTCACTAGTGAAAATTATGAATCTGTCTGGTTAGAGATATTAATAGGAAAAAATAATGAAAATCTTTTAGTTGGATTAATCTATCGCCATCCAGGAAATTCAATAAGTGACTTTACTAAAGAGTTCTCAGATCTTTTACTAATGAACAATATACTTCAAAATAAGGAAATTTGCATATTTGGTGACATTAACATAAATTCACTTAAGAAAGATAAAGAAACATCAATCAGAAACTATTTTAATGAAATTGTTAGTTTTGGCCTTACAAACTTGATTAATGTCCCAACTAGAGTAACCCAACAAGGAGGAACACTAATCGACCACTTTTATTATACTAATCCTCAAAGAGTTCTAGATACCCAAGTTTTTTTATCCGATATTTCTGACCATTTTCCATTATATGTAAGACTTAAAAATTGTAACTTTTCAAAATCTCAAAAAAATGTTAAAACTCAACTTTACCAGGATTATTCTAAAATTAACAATAACAAACTCTCAACTGATAGTTCTAATATCCTTAATAAATTCCAAATATATAAGATAATTAACTCCAAGGATTCTATAGACTTTAAGTTTGAACGTTTGTTAGAAAAACTTAAGGAAATAATTGAAAAAAATATTCCTACAAAAAAGCTGTCAAAATCCAAACAAAAATTAATGTTGAAACCCTGGATAACTAAAGGTATATTGAAATCTATTAGGTATAAAAATAGACTGTATAAAATGCTGTGCAAAAATCATTTTAGTAATACACAGAAAGTAAAAGAGTACAAAACATATAGAAACAAATTAACTAAAATTAAAACTATTTCAAAAAAAAAATACTTTGAAAAAAGATTAAAAAACTGTAATAAAAGTTCAGCAGATACTTGGAAGGTTATTAATGAAATTACTAACAGACAAAAGAAAAGCTATGAATTTCCCCACAAACTTGAAATTAATGACAAATCCTTATCTAACCCAGTTGAGATTGTAAATAATTTAAACCTATATTTTTCAAATATTGGAAAACAAACTTGTCTAAATTCCATAAACAACCAAAAATTTTCTATAAATGGCCCAAGAAGTTACTATAAGAGTTTTGTCTGGTTTGAGATTCATGAAAAAGAAATATATGATATAATTAAAAGTTTAGATTCAAATAAAGCAAATGGTGCTGACAATATCTCTGTTAAAATGCTAAAACTGATGAACTCTCATATAGCTCCAATAATTAGTAAACTAATAAATTTGGCATTTGAAGAAGGTGTATATCCTAGTTGTTTAAAATTGGCCAAAGTATTACCAATATTTAAATCAGGTTCAAAAACAGTTCCAGGTAATTACAGACCTATTTCACTCCTATCAAATATCAATAAGATCATTGAAAAGGCTATATATAGTCGTCTGTATAGTTTTTTTAGTAAATATAGTATACTTAATAGCTCCCAGTTTGGTTTCAGAGAAGGACATTCTACTACTCTAGCCTTATCAGAGTTTGTGGAGTTTACACTAACTTCTTTTGATAAAGGTAATGCTGTTTGTGGAGTGTTGTTAGATCTAAGTAAGGCATTTGACTGTGTAGACAGAGAAATTTTATTAAACAAGTTGGAATATTATGGAGTTAGGGGGAAAATGCTTAAATTTTTAGAATCGTATCTCACTGAAAGAAAGCAATTTGTAGATTTTGCAGGGTACACATCAACTTGTGAAATTATCAAAGCAGGAGTGCCACAAGGCTCGGTTTTAGGACCATTGTTCTTTCTGGTGTACATCAATAACTTACAGAATAATACAACACTAAAAATCATAAACTTTGCTGATGATACTTTATTATATACAACATTTAAGAAAAACACCTATAACAAAGATAATGAATACCTAAACTCCCAATTAAAAAACGTATCAAGATGGTTAATGGACAACAGGCTTAGACTAAATGTAAATAAAACAAGATACATGCTCTTTCACTCCAGCAAGATTGATATTTGGAAAAACATAAACTTAGATATAAAAATTGGTAATTCAACTATATCAAAGGTAAATAATTATAAATATTTGGGTGTTACAATTGACAGTAATCTTAATTGGTCTAACCATATTGAAACATTAAAAACAAAATTATTAAAGACAATAGGTATTTTATACAAAACACGGTACTATTTAAATCAAAACTCTTTGTATTACATTTTTAACTCACTTCTTATGAGTCATGTTAGATATGGATTACTTTGTTGGGGTAGAGCAAGCAGAACCAAAATTTCTGAGATCAATAAACTTGTAAATAGAGCTGTAAGGTGCATACATTTTAAAAGTTGGAAGGAAAATATTAGTAATATAAAAATATCGAAAAAATTTTAGATGTTGAAAACATGTTTCGGTATGAGTTAGGAGTCTTTATGTACAAATTCAAAAAAAGTATGTTGCCTGTTAATTTCAATCCTTACTTTACAAGTATAAACAAGATTCACAACCATTCAACGAGATTTTCAGAGACAAATTACTTTTTTCCTCGAGTAAATAGTCTTTACGGTTCTAAGTCCTTGTCATATCTTGGATGTAAGATATGGGAGGAAATTCCAAAAAGCTTAAAAGAACAAAACTATCTTATAGCATTTCAATCTGGACTGAAAAATGTATTGCTCAGAAATCAATCAGACAAAAGTCAATCTTAATTTTCAGTTTTAAATAGTATCTCATAAAATGATTTCTTAGTTATTAGGTTTTACTCTCTATTTATTTTTTATTTTTTTTGAAAAAAATCAATGGCAGCTGTGTTGGCTGGGTATGAGCAGAGTTGATTTGGTCTTGGGTATAGTTTTTGAACAAGCAGTTTTTATTTACTAACTTAATTTTTTTTTTTATGTGAGTTTATAATTAAGAATTATTATTTTTTTATTTAGTTATTATTATTGTTTTAAATTTTTAAAAATAATTGTTGAGTTTGTTTTAGAGTAACAGGGTTTTTGAACAGGTATAGTTGAAACTTACCTTGTTTATTTTTATTTCTAAGTGAGATCTAAATTAATTTTTTTTTTTACTTAAGTAGTTGTTAAGTCTTTTTTCTTATTTTTGTTTTCTTTTTTAAACACATTTAGTTTTAGAAAAAGAAAATATGTTAGTTATAGCATTTTCACAACTTCTCCCTTTTGTTCTATTATTGACCTTTTTTTTGCATTTTTCAGGGTTGCTCTTGTAGAGAGGGCAACAAGAAAAATGTGAACGTACATGATCATAAAAATTGAAATCTTTGGGAGGAGACGGTGTGGTGCCCATGGTAGACTATGATTTTCATGGTTAATATTGGCAGTAATGGGTTTAAAAAAGAGTGCATACCATTTTTTTTTCCTTTAAGAATTAATTTCTTTAATTAGTTTAAGTTAAAAAAAAAAATCATATTTAACTTTAAATTAGATTTTATCAAAGTTTTAAATAAAACTTATCAAAGTTATTTATACATATATGGTGTGAGGCTCGATGACCGAAAGGTCTTTCTCCACACCAATCCATTGACCATAGTTGTGAGCGTTCACTTTTTTCTTTCTTTCTTTCTTTCATTTTGCTATGTAAGACTTGAATTAATAACATCTAAAGTCAGTAATTTGTTTGGTGTGAACTATGGTGCTAGTAAATTCAATTCTTTCAAAACAACAAACTTTTAAATCCCCATAATAGCAAAAGTGGCAAATTTACGTTAAAAGCCATAAAGTTGTGGCGTAAAGTAATCGGCTGCAGTTGTAAGGTTTTGTAATCTTTTTCATTGATAACACTAGAAAAATGAGGTAAAGTTATTTTACAGAAGTAAGATGATGAAATATAATTCCTAATTGCTAACCATTTTTACCTTTAATTTATAATTAATGCAAAATTCCCAACCCACTTTCCTAAAAATAAAAATAAAGTAAAAAATACTTAAAACTAATAGTTATTTTTGTTAACTAAAAATGAGTGCTCAATTTACTGAAATGTAAAAAAGTTATTTAAATAGAGAAGTGCAAATTAAATACATTTTTACAACCAGGCTTTGGTGACAAAAAAGTTGCTACCCCTTCAAGTAAAATAAAATAGTGATAAATAAAAAACTTAAAAGTTTTTTTTTGTTATAAAAGAACTTTTACTAAACATATTTTTTTAAATAAGATCAACTTTTGATAATCAAAAGTTTTTGAAACAGCTTCAATTATTTTTAAAGACAACTTAACTCTGTTAACTTGAATTTTGTTGGTTTAGAATAAAATCTGAAGTTCCTTAGATTACTTGTAAGTTTAAGCAAAAATAGTTTTTGCATTTATTTCAAATAGGTTTATACTAAAAAAGATTAACTATTACAGTTTTAGTACTTATGATAAGTAACAGACAATACTTTAACACAAATTGAAACTTTTAAGTTGACACATTTACTAACTTTTTAGACCAAGGTTAACAAAATGTTAATGTTATTATACCACAGAACACTAAACTTTCTTTTTCAATCCAAATATTGATATAAATTTGATATAGTCTTCAAAGGCAAATGTTGTAGCTATAACTCTTTTGGTTTGTTAGTTAAAGTTTTAACACAATATCTAAACGACAATACTTACTTATTCTAAGTTATATATACTTTATTGAACAACAAAAAAAGATGCTCAAACAATTTGGTCCTAAGACCTGGTGCACAAAATAATTCGGTTATCAAGTAATAACTTTGCTACTTACGAAATCTTTTAAACTAAATCAAATATAAAAAGACAAAATAGGTTGAAGCGTTATTTAATTGCCTAAAAACAGCAAGGAATTTTAGTTTTAATTTTTACCAGCTAACTAATTCTTTTTTTTTTGGCTTTAGATATCTATATTATAAATTTTTGTTGTGTAAACATAGTTTAAACCGTTTTTTCGTGTACCAGGTCCTAGAATAAACTATTTTGGGCATTTTTTTTTTCGTCATTTAATAAACGGTATTTTAGTACTGTAACGATAGAAGCTGCGAAAAAAGTGTACGTATTTAAAATTTATTTCCTAAAACTGAAATAATCGATTTAAAGTGCTTACTGTCTTACTATAGTTAATTAGTTGTAATAAAAAGTATGAAGTATTTTATACATATATATATAAGAATATACTTAGTTAACTAAATTACCTTCCACAGAGCCCACTTGAAGGGCTTTAAAAAAGTTTGTTTTAAAAATTATAATTTAAAAAGTACAATACAAATGTTTCATAAAAACAATAAAATTGTTGTTAGTAATTAGCTGTAGTTCGAATTCAAATGCACTTTTCTAAACATTAATACAGAGGTCATACAAAATAAAAAGAAACACTGTAACGTATTAATTAAACCTTGTAGAGGACTAATTTTCAATGAAAATTTAGTCTTCCTCTTAAACAAGCAACTAAAATTTACAAAACTACAACTACAACATGACTGTAACATTAAATATATTATTTTTATTGAATTTTAAGAGGAGCTTTTCATAAGCAGAAAAGACGATATGATTTCATTCCTCTTGTTAAAGCAACTATCTTTTTCAACGCATACAGAACGGCCGTTGATTCTTTTTAATCATTATCTGTTAGCACAGTTGCCAGAATTTTATAGCTATTTTTGCCCTTATATAATTTTCAATAAAAACTTGACATACAAAATATTTTAACCGCTTGGTATCTCACAAGAGCTAAGTTTGACTTACTTTGAATATCAATGAATGCTTAGCTTATTATTAAAAAGTTATAGTATAGTGCTTTTCTCACAAATTTAAAGTTTATGAAAGTAAACTTTTTCATGACTAAATACTTAAACTAAAGCCTTTGCATCAGAGCAGAGCAAATTCCTATACTGTTTTTTAGGTGATTTAAAAGCTACTTTCAAAAATTATAATTTTTGTTTATAAAACTAATAATTATTTCTAAATGGAGAATTTTGTGAGTTCGCACATTCGGTTAAATGTGCAAGTTATGAGTTTGCACTGCTGCTCAAGTTTGCATTTTAAGAAATTGTGTTAATAGTATTTTTTCTATTTTTTGCTAAGTAAATTAAACTTGAAAACTTTTTTTAAATGTAGTTATTTTTAATTCATTAACTTCTATTTAATATACTTGAACGAAATATATTAAAAAATATTATGATACAATGCAAAAACTACATTAACATTAAATGGTCTAATCAACAAAAACCATTCGCTAGCTTGCAGTTTTAGCGATATTTTAAAACTAAATTTATATAAGTAATCAATACTTATGCTTTTAAAAACAAAAAATTCCCTAAATACTTTTGTTTCTTTGTTAAAAACTTACCTTATTTGTAATAAATATTGCATTCAATGTTTACATTTTTATCAATACCTAAACTATTTTACATTACCTTTAACATTTATAAGCTCTCAGTAAAAAAAAATAAGGCTTTTTCATAATTAACATTTTTATAACATGTGAAAGTCGTGTAAAAGTTTTAAATGGTTAACTTTTAAAACAATTGTAAATTAACCCTATAGACAGTAAAATATATTTAACAACAACAGTATACATAGAAGAATTTTTATTTAAATTTAAGCTGGTCTTATAATATTTTTTGTTCATCATAACAATGAAAAATATAAGGATTAAAGCTATTAAAAAGAAAATAGATTCTTTTATTGGTACTTATTAAAACTGAATCATAGAAAATAGAATTTCCGATTAACGGTTATTTTTTATTGATTATTTTTTAGATTTGAAAAAAAAAATTCAAATGGTATAAGTTAATCTACAAAAAACGCTTTAAAAAGAATAATAACAACTAAAGCTTTTTTACAAATAAAAATCAAAGAAAAAGTAAATGTCAATATATAAACTGAAAAAGTTAAGAAACAGTTTATTATTTGTAACTTAGCAAAACTAAAAGTGTGAATACACCCTAAAAACAGTAAAATCTATTTATTAATGAAAGATACATATAAGCTTTATTTTTAATTTGAAGCTGGTCTTATAATCCTTTATGTTCATCATAAAAATGAGAAAACATATGGATTAAAGCTATTTTAAAAATTACTTACATTGGTATTTATTAAAATTATTAAAAAATTATATATGCTATTTACATTCTTGTTCTAATAGTTTTATGTCATTAGCTAAGTGAAAATGAAAAAAAGATCAAACAACATCAGTAAATATACTTTGAAATGTAAAAAAGTTGATTAAGAATAGTATCTACACTGGTATTCATAATAGTTAAATTTTAATCAAAATGTAGAGCTTAAAATTATAGTTTTAAAAATTGAATTAAAAACTTTCAGTGTGTAATAAAAAAACTAACTTTTATCCATACTTTTAAAAATAAATAAAATCGATGGGAAGATATGGCTTAAAATACTTTTTACACTCATATAAAATTGAATATCAAAAACTACAACATTAATTGAAAGATTACACACTTAACCTCCGATTTACAAGGTAAAAAAAATAATTAGTTTAAAGCATTCATATATTACCAATGATGTAACAAAAAACAGAGATTTAAAAAAAAACAAATTTAATATTAAATGTTTTAAAACATTACATGAGCTTACTTATATACAATAATTAACAATAAGCTATGTTCCTTTAATCTAATTAATTTAAAATTTACTACACAACATTTTTGATCATATAGTATATATGAATTCCGTTTTAGAAAATTTTTTTCTGAGATTAAAAAAATTAAACTACATGTTTCAAATAACTTACTACAATACAACTTTCAAATAAGTTTTAAATAACTAAGCTTTTAAAATGCATTTTATATTGCAAGCTTGAGTAATTTTGTTTGTTCTACATAAATATGAAAATCAATTAAAACAAAACATTTTGAAATCAATTTTTAAACATAAACTTATTTAAATGTAGTTTAATAAAAATAAGTATAAAAAAACACTAAATAATAACCTTTTTGTCGATATTTAAGTTGACTTAAAAAGTAAAGAAACTCTTAATGCAATCAAAAACTAAATTGCTTTAAACAGTTACTTTTTTTTAGAGTCACCTACTTCTTTAAAAAAGCTTAAAGTAGCATCAAAGTTAAAAGAAAATTCACTCAAGAAGGAACTTTCTTTTGAAAATTTTACCTTTTCAACATAAACTTATATAAAAATGTTCGTTAAAATGTTATACGTTTGATTTGTTATTAACATGTAGAAAACAAAAACAGCAAAAATATATCTTTTTGTACAATTTAAAGTAATTTAACACACTTTTATAGTTTAATACAACAAAAAATAGAATTAAACAGGAGATTTTAAACACATTTTAAGTTAAAAAACAATACTTTATCTAATTGTTAAGACTTTTACACAAATCAGTGATTGATAAAACTATAATTCTAATAAAATGATAAAACAATAGAGGAACATGTTCTATGTTTAAAAATAAATTAAGTTTAACTTTTTAGAAAAAAAACTGTGAGTGATAAAACAAAAATATGTACTAAACTAATAAATAAAAAACATCTCTAAAAAGTTTTCATTTCCTAAAAACTCAGATGAAATAAAACACTAAGAACAAACTATTTCAATATATCAAGCATACCTAGCTCTGAAGTTTGTGATTTTACACTTAAATCTTAATAAAGATTGCAAAACCTCTAGGAAACACAACAACTTGTTCATAATAATACATACTGTTATCTTAAATTACAAGACATGTATAAAGGTAATTTAAAAAATTTTACAGAGTTTAAAATTTCAGCTTAACCATTTAAAAATGCTTTTAGCATTAAAACATATTCTAAAAAGAACAAGTTTCAAACCTCTTGAATTATATTATTGGGTAGTTGAAGCATCTAATGTGGGTCTGCTGTTTTTTGAATTGAAATTTTTAATTTCGGACAAAGAAGCTAATTTGAGGTTTCTATCCAACCACTTTCATTGGTAGTATTTTTCATATCAACCTACAGAATATAAAAAGTAGTTATGCTCCCTTTAATTTATATATACTGGTTATGAAAAGTGCATGAACAAGGGCATTCAAGTAGACCTACCAAAGTCAAAAATAAAAGTCAAGCTATATACAATTTATTCATATAATTTTTGAACTTGTGATTAAAGAGATTTTGATAATAATGTTTAAATGTTCGAGATGATCAACAGAACTAGAATTGACTATTTTCTAAAACTATTTCATAAGAAAAGCGTTACAATTTATATGTATAATTTTTGTAGCTTGTTTTACTTAATTTGCTTTAAACAACTTTTACTGCTTTTTAATTTTGGGTAAATTTACAATTTATAATAACAAGCGTTTTTTGTAAAAAAAAACTGTTACTTAGTTAAACCCATTCATATTACAAAAGACTCTAAAAATAATTTTCAAAATGATTACAAATAAATAATAATTATATATAATGTTCTTACAAATTTATAAATTAAAAACTGAAAAATTAAATATGAAATTAAAACCTTTCTACTAAATAACTAGAAGAACTTAATTAAATTCTAAAAAAAAATAACTCTTTACAAGCAGAACCAATATTACATAATGTTAATAAATTTGGTATATAAAAAATAGTTACAACTTTTGGATGCTTACCAAAATAGCTGATTTCGCCAGCCTTAACAGTAGCCTTGTCAACAATAAGAAAATTATAAGTCATCTCCAAATTTCTTTTTGAGTAATCCTTGCACATGGGCCAAAGGTCATGTTTTATTACAGCTGTGCACTCAGTACGCCTCAAACGAGCAGCTTGTACTTTATCATCAAACATTTAAGCAAGCAGCTGCTTATGCCCAGTATTGCCTCAAGCATCTTAGCTCAAGTTTTAACATGTATTACAGCTATTGTGAATGATGAGGGAGCCTGAAGTAGATTTGTTTTTAAGCCTCCACTACAAATAATTGATTGTAACTTAATAGTAATTATAACTTCAGAAATCTACTTAAATTTTCTTTATTAAAATTAAAAAAAGTCATACTACAAAAACTTTTGTGAAAAAGTCTTAGAGGCCAAAAAAAAATCAGTAAGTTTAAAAAATGATCTTTGCTCTTTTTCCAAGTATACTTATAATTTAGTTAATTTAAATTTAACTTACATTTTTGAATTTATTTTTTATATTCTAAGTTAAATTAATTTTGTGTTTACAAATTAAGCAACAATTACAACACTGTTACATAATTAATTTACAAAAATATGTTTAGAGTACTTCAAAGTTTCTGTAGGGTGAGGTTTGATTCACATTTAATAAAGTTTTAATAAATAAAAATTCATATATGTCGAATGAACACTCATAGTTAATAACACCATATTACAGAAGGCGCATTCAACTAACGCAGTTTTACAAATGTACAAAAAATAACTTTAAATAATAGCTATATTTTTATGAAATGTTTTTAGCTCAAATTAATTAAAACTACCATTTGTTAAATGCTGGCTACTTATAGCATGGTGCATTAGAGTAAAACTTTTAGTATTTCGGTAATATTTAAAACCCATCAATTATTTTGTAAAAATAAATAAATTACATATATAATCTGTCCATACTATTTATAGGTTTTGTTTATGTCTGTACAGTTTATTGTTATGTTTATTATATTCTATAACTTTTACTTAGAAAAATAAGTGAACAAACTAAAAAGCATCTAGAAATTTATCAAACTATACAAATATCTGCTGAAAAATATGCATGCAGTTATAAAAATTAAAACAAAACATTCATGCTCATGCATATCTCTTTTATCAACATTTATTTCATATAAACCTGCTTGCTTTTGATTAACAATCAAGATTTAAAAAAATATTTTAAGAATTTAAACAAATTGTAACATTTCATAGCATAACATTTGTTTCAAATCAACCTGCTTGCTTTTAATGTATCAATTATTTTTTCTTTAAAAAATGTAGTTTTTTTTTTAAAGAATTTAAACAAGTAGAGCAACAAAAAACAACATGTAATTCATAAACAAATTTAACAGGGAAGCTGAATATTGACATATTAGATATCCGTTCTGAGTACAGATATTGAAAGTACACAGTCTAGTTTTAGACTAAAGTTAAGGTTAAAAACTGTGTTAAGTAGTATAACAACATTAAAAAGATACATTTAAGCTACTTCAAATGTGTTTAAAAAAAAATTATTAGAGATTCATGTCAAACCAAAATTTTACTACTTAATATGTAAAAATTGTTAACAATTACAGGTTTTCTAGTAATTTGTTTTGAATATTCAAGGTTTTTCCAGGATTCTAGATTTTTTTACCACTCTGTCAAAAGTTTATCTTTATGTTTTACATAATTTCTATAATAATTCATTAGTTAGGTCTGTTTTACATTCCATACCACTTGTTAAAATATTTTTAATAAACAGGGTAGCCAGTGATTTAAAAAAAAATTCTTCCTGGTTATCTGATTTTGTTCTACATTTTAGTTTTTAAGTACAAGTTTAGTTGTTTTTCTAAGTATAAAATTAAACTAAAAGTAAAAAATAATGAAAAGATACTATACAGCTACTTGATATAATGGGTTTTTTATTAAACAAAAATATGAAAAATATTTAAACATATTATCAGTAAATAATAGTTCATTTTATAAAGAACTTGTTTAAATTTTTAGTTTAAAATTCAAGGTAAAATGTGGAACTAAATAAGTTTTTTTTAAAAAATTTTTGAGAAAATTTTATGAAGTGTGTTGTACCTTTATACAGGGTTGCCACTTGTTTTTAAATTTTTTTTCCAGGTTTTCCAAATTTCTTCCAGGTTTTTAAAAGTACACACTTTTAGTTTTAAGTTAATTTTTATATAAGAAACTGTGTTAAATAGTATAAAAACTTTGAAAAAAAACTGTAAAGTTACTCTAAATGTGTATTTTAATAAAAAAATTTTGATGATGACAAAAAAAATTTACTTATATGATAGATTTTTTGTGTCAAACTGAAATTTTACTACTGAATATATCAAAATTATGAAAAATTCCAGGTTTTTTTCAAAATTTCTCAAATTCCAGGTTTTTCCAGGTTATTTTTGCCTAAATTGTCCAATTCAAGGTTATTCCAGGTTTCCAGGTATAGTGGCAACCCTGTTTATAATCAAATTTAAAAGTATTTCAAAAAACAGTGTAAAATTAAGTGCAGGAGCACAAATATAGAAAACCAATATAATATGACAAAGTGTTAGTAGCCTCCTAAAACAGACCAAACTTATTTTTAGTCTGGAACTATTTAAAAAATCATCAAAGTAAATTGTATATATAAAAATATAACAACTAGTCCAACACTATGCAAAATTAAATCTATTGTTTTAATCAATATTTTCCAATCACCATATAAAACAACAAACCGAACAAAAGAGTTGCAAATGTTTCAAAATGACATTAAAAAATCAAGAAGTGATTTTTGTAATTATTTTGAAAATAATTTAAGGGCATGGGGCATATAATCATAAAACACTGTTTTTCACAATTTGATCTTATTTTATATATTTTTACTAAGCTACAAAATGCTTTTTACAGCTTTTCAAAATTCAAAATAATTTTTGAGATATAGCCAGTCAAAGTAAGAGGCAAAAATAGGTTCCTTACAGGAGTTGCAGACTAAAACTGCAAAAATAGATTATTTCACTAAAAATTTATCTTCTCCTCCGTTTTTTGAGATTAGGTATTTTAAAAGTCTGGGCCAGAGAGAACCTTGTATACACTAAACACATTTAACTTTGATTATAAAAACTAAAATGTGCAACATTGTATCTACAGGTAGAATTTAAAAAACAAACTTACCACTTCTGTATCAAAACAGATCCTTTCTGTTTTTTTATAAAAATATCCTTTAAAGATTATCCTTTTGAAACAGTTAGTATTATATAATCTTAAACTAATATATCTACCAAAAATTCAGCTTCACAAACTTCATACAAATTTTGTCTTAAATATAAGTCCATTAGCAACCAGAGAAAAAGCACATTTTCAATTTATAAGTTAAAATTAATTAAAAAAAGAAAAAGAAAACATGTGAGGCTCACAACTAAGGTCAATGGATTGGTGTGCAGAAGGACCTTTCAGTCATGGGCTGCGCACCATTTGCTTGTGACTAATACTTTGAGCTAAATTTAAAAACAATAATAATAAGTAAAAAATAACCAAAAAACTTAACAACTATTTATACATACAATAAAAAAAATGGAAAGCACTTTTTTTAACCTATTACTGCCAACTATATAACTAGTGGAAACTATAGTCTACCATGGGCTCCGCCCACACTGTCTCCTACCCTAAATTTTGATTTTTACATCATTTAAATTTTACTTTTCCCTTTCTACAAGAGCAACCAAAAAAATGCAATAAATAACTCAAAAATAAATAAAAGGAAAGAATTAGTAAATTCACTACAATAAAATGTTTAGTATAATCATAATACTTAAGAGCACCATGTATTTCAAATATTGTCTAGAAAAATTTTGTATATGTATGTAGGTAAAAATTTTAAATATTTGCTTAACTGTTTTATTGATTTGTAAACTTGTTTTATTGAATAAAACAATTAACATGTCCAACCAGCATAAAGTTTGTTTTAATTTAAGTAAATTAAATGAAAAACATAAAAAAATGTCTATGTGCAAAAAAGAGTTAAAAAATTTGCTTTTTCACATTGCTATGTTTACTTATAGAACAATATTCTGGAAATTTTAGTTTGAAGTTTATAAAGTTAATTTTTAAGAGATAATATGTATAAAATGAAATGATAAAATACTTTCTATCAAAAGGAATAGACATTTTTTTAACTAATATACTATAAATTGAGCTGTTTGATTTTTTCTATATGGTGAATAAATATCAGTCTCAAACTCTACTCCTTATTTTATTCAAACAATGAAATTATTTTAATTATCTTAAACTAACAAACAAGATTATTATCAACTTAACCTTTTTAATGACAGTTTTTAATAAGATTTCTAAATATTTTTTAAGGAAAGAACTGATTGTAATAATTTTACTTTTATCATTCAACAAGCTTAAAGCTAAAATTTAAGTTAATATAAAACTTATTTTGTCAAAAATTTCATTTTCATACATTAATTTCAGTTTACTAATTATTTATGCTGTTTTACTCTTTATTAAAGGTTACTTTAGAGCAAGAAGCTATTACTAGATGAGCTAAATGTTTGAGTCACCAGAATTTAAAAATTTTAAAGCTTTTAAAAAAGGGGGTTTTATTTATTCTGAAAGCAATTTTTTTATCAAAACGGCAATATTTTTTTCCATAAGCTTATAGTGTAAAATCACTTATCGCAATTATTTAAGGGCTAAAAGCTAATTTATTACCACCTTCCAAAAAAGCAATTTTTTTACTAAGATTTATAGCTTTATAGCTACTTATGGTAACTGTGTCTGTTAGTATGTGTCATTACCATCTGTTGTAGGCTATGCTCTTTTTATTACCTCTTAAGTTATTTTAAATTAAATATTTTTGCGCTTTAGGTCACAAACGTACTTTGAAAGCTCAATTTCATTTTCATACACACCACCTTTAAAATATTCTTAATGGTTAGCATACTGGAATCTGATTTGAGATGAGCATAAGCCGATGTAGAAACTCCTATCAAGTCATAGTTTACTAATGCCTTGTAAATATTGTTCTCCGAACGGCATTTGTCCTCTTTTAACTATATTTGCAGCTACCAGCGCAATTACATTGATTCTGGATTAAATTTTTCTTTCTTTATAGATTTTAGATTCTTGGATTACTTTTCTTGAACATTTTTTGGTTATGTGACTCAATTAATCTCTTCAAATAAGCCAAACTAATTTGCCTATTCTGTTTGTCGCTTCGTCGAGGCCGTAAAATAGGTTGCGGCCCTATCCAGTTCGAGCGTATTTGATGAGCTGGGCGCAGGTCTCTTTGCATTTTCCGTTGAAGTGTCAAATTAAACAAGCTTGTCCATTGTGAGAAATTACGGTGCGGCTGTAAAACCGCGGTTATTGTTTTTGTTATGAAAATTTGTAAACAGTTATGATTGCAGCAAAGGCAAACATCTATAAATTTGCGGTAACTTTAACGAAAAGTAGAAAAACTAGTTCAATATCTTGTTAGCCATTTTAGATCATTATAAGTTGATGTATTAACTTTTAATTCAAAAACCATATGTATTTTAAAAACCTTGACTTGGTATAATTATCATTTGTTATATTTTATTGCTAAATAACTGTACTTAATTGTTCTAATACAATAATACTCTTACGTAGATAGAATTCTATCTAACCAAAATTTTGGATAATAGATATTAGACTAAGTTAAAAACTTTAATAACTTAAATACTCAACTTTTAACTTAAATTTGTAAGCTTTTAATTTTTTAATTAAGAATGTAAAAAGAATAAACTATTGCTACGGAAATGGATTGCTTTGTTAATTAAAAACTCTAAAATAAAATAACATTTTTAAACCTACTTTTTTCCTAATTTTTCTATTGTGAACAGTGTGTTTAAATTTTCTTAAGTTAATAAAACTGATTTAAACCTTATTATTGATTTAGTTAATTGTTAAGTTTTATTTATTTGAAAATTTATATTTTTTGAACTAGATCAAACCACAAGGTTTGCTAACGACGAAATTTTTAAATAACAGTAGTACAACTTGTAACTATTATATAACAAGTTTTTGAGAACACAATAATGTAAACAGTTTAAGCAACTACTCTTCACATTTAGTTGAGAGTAAAATTGAGCTTGAAGTTTCAACTTAAAATTATATTAGTACAGAAACTAAATTGTACATTACATACATTTGGGCTAAACTGACGTTAAACTGTTCTGGTGCATGACTCGATAACCGAAAAAATTTTTGTACACCAGATCCTTGAAGCAAACTTTTTGAGCGGATTCTTTTGTCGTTCAATAAATAATATTAGATTTGATAATTAGTTATTAACGAGTATCAATAAGACATACTAATCAGTATTTACATTTTAGTTAGCTTAATTTTTTCTTGATTAAAAAGATTGATTCACTAATAGTTGAAATATTATCTTTTTATTTAAAAAAATGGGTAAACCAAAAATACTTGGAATAACATTACTGTTAATGCTACTTTCAATTTTAGTATTAAACATTCGTTTTTAACTACTACAAATAATTTTTTCTTAATTATTTCAACAGTTTCATTGGTAGTCATTACGTTAACATTTTTTATTCGAACAAACAAGTAAGTCTAAACGCTATTAGTCTTTGATTATTCTTTAATTACTAAACACAGGCTCGAAGCAAACTACTTACGGTCTTAGCACCGTTTCCAACAGCCCTGGTAAACTAAGAAGAGGTTAATTACAAACCTCAACAAAAATAAAGTTTAAAAGAGCGACTGGTGAGCAACTAAAGGCAAACTGAAGATGAATCTACAGTCGTAGATGATGTACAAGTTGTAGGTTAGTCTGCGGCAGGGTTTTTAGAACACTAATGGGTTGCTATGCCAACTGAGTGATGAATGCTTTATAAGCCTTAGATAATTTTAACTTAATTTATGTCCAAGTAATTTTGTTGGATAGACAAGTAGTATGCATACTCTACGACGTTTCCTAAACCAACAGCGACTTCATTTCTATGTATGAAGTTATGTCCCGTTGGTTTGAGTTTTTACTTGAGAAAAAGTGATTTTTTATAGTTTATCAATAAGACACTTCATACTTCAGTAAAAAGAATGTTTATAATTTTTTATATAGAATATGTTAAATTACTTCATAAAACTAGTTTATTTTAGCTCATCTAAATTAGTACTTCTATATAGAAAAATAGACTAGGACTTATGAGTACGCAGCCTTCAGTGATTACGCTTTTTTGAAGTGTGCTAAAAAAGTGTACTCAAAAGGAAGACTACTGTACCGTACAAATACCATAAAATGATAAAACTACTTTTATACAACTACAATGACCTGTGAATAGTTGACAAATTGAAAATGTTTTAAGTTTTAATAAATTCATATTTAAATAAATAGATTTCAATAAATTCATATAATAAATACATTTAAAAACTTAAAAGTCACTAGTACAAACTAAGGTTAAAATATATTTTGTTAACATCGTAATCATACATGAAGTTATATAAAGATATTGTTAACAATAGCTTTCACATATAAACTTTTTATTTAATAACGATAAAAAAGTTTATAATACAATAAAATGCTGTTTTCTTTGAAACTTATGTAGTTAATTTACGACAAATGCTTAGAAGTAATAAAAAATGTTTTGGTGTAAACCTTGATATTGATAAAAAATAAGTATTTTGAAGAAAAAAATAATCAGCTTAAAGACTTTTTTTTTTGTTTTTCAAATACTATATATATGTTAGAGCTTTTTATTGTATTAACTTTTATTAACTTTTAGTAAAAGTTTATGATAAATAATTTAAAGGCACATACAATAGCAAATTATTTTAAAACTTGTTGAGTCTATAACAAAAAAAAAACTTTCAAATAAGAATTTATTAAAATATAGCTTTAGTTTTTAAATTGCTTGTCCAAACTAACTGTGCAATATCTATTGGGTTACTAACTTATAAATCCACAATTTTGTTTTATGAGTATCAGTTAAACAACGAAAATAAAAACTTTATGTTTGCAGTTTTTATGTTCATATTCCAGTCTTTGGAAATGTTTGAATTGTTTCTAGTCCGCGCTGCTTGAAGTGAAATTTATTTTCGAACGACCGGACTGTTTTCCGGAACTTGCTGACAACTGAAAGCCGAGAACCTTCTTCCACTTGTCGTACGAAACCACCACGGAAAACAGCAGAACGCTGAGCCCGACGTCGGCAAGCGACTTTTGCACGTACGCGGGTATTCCCCGTTTGAAGCACAAAATCGACCCCACAAACCCGGTGACCACGGTCCCCGTGGTGTTCAACAAAGTGCTGGCGGCGGAGTGCCTCAGCGTCGACGCGATCTTCCTCCCGATTTCACGGTTGGCTGATTTCGAGTTGTGCTTGCGGAGGGGGTAGGTGAAGAGGGCGAAAAGCGCCACCTGAGATAATATTAACATTACAATGTACAACTTCTCATACATTTCTACTTAAATTATTTTGTACTTGAACGCTACCAATGATAATTTTTTAGTTTTTTACAGTATGGAGACTAAACTTAGATTTGAAAAATAAACAAGTGTACAACTAAAGAGCGCCACCTGGTTTACGACGAAACCGGCCACGGAAACGGCGAAAAAAACTCTCGCCGCCGCGTTGACCCTCATGAAAGCGTCGATCTTGACGCACTCCCTCGTCGCGACGTCCATCTCGAAACGAAGCGGAACGACGATGAGGAGGCACAAACCCACCGCGCCGACGACCAGGTAGCCGAGCAGGGCGTCGCTCACAACCCTGGCGAGCCTGGTGTTGAAGCGCTCCATGGACGGCTGCCCGTACAAGCGGCGCTGCTTCAGCCACGGGAGGGCGTAGATCACGAGGGAGGAGACGAACAGGAGCACCGCTGAGGAGCTCATTAAGAACTGGCACGCCTGGTCGTTTCGGTGGGCGGAGGGGTGCGGGTTCCACTTGAGGAAGAGGATCGACTGGGAGGAAATTACTCGCAGGATGGGAAACAGGGGCGTGAAGCAGCTGTACTTTAACAGAAAAGTGTCTTTTTTCGACGCCGCGTCTTTGCGCTTCTGGTGCTTGTAAAAGTTGATCAGAGCAAACAGTATCCACAAGCAAAGGGATAAATTTGTTAAGTTGATTAAACTCGAAATAACTTCAAAGGTTTCTGTTCCATTGTTTTCATGATACTCAGCAGTGTTGTTTTCATGATACTCAGCAGTGTTATTTTCATGATACTCAGTAAAGTTGTTTTCGTGATAATCGGTAATGTTATGTTCATGGTACATAGTAGTATCGTTTTTTAGTTTCATTTTGTTACTTGTGAATTAAATATTTTAAAGCTAAATTTATTGTGTAGATTAAAACTTCTATACTAGAAACTTTAAATTGGTTTTATTAATACGCTAGTTAAAACACATTAAAGTTAAATGTAAAATGTTTAAGTAATTTTTAGTAATATTCTACCTTTTGTTTTAATATTCAGAACTGAAACTTATAAAAAACCTAAATGATACTTTTTATAATTTATAGAACTAAATGCAAACTCTGTTTATTAAATTTAATTAAATATATAAATATATAAGTTCTATACTTCTTAGTTAAGTAACGTCTCAAAAGTTAACATCAAACGACTTAGCTGATGCAGAAATTAAAAATTGAAAACAAACAAAAACCATGAAGCTACTGCTTATCAAACAAGTTTTGTTGTAAAAAAAAATTTTAAACAGTTGTTAACTTAAATTCAGAACTTTACTTTGTCTGTATCATACAACATTTTCATAATTTAAACCTACTTATTATATAAAGATAAATTCAATAAGACAGAAAAGTACACTTTATAAACATTTAAACTTGCTTATTACTGCAAAACTTTTTTCAACACTTTTGTTGTTTACTTTAGTCAGAACAATCGACTAGTAAGACTTAACATTAAAAACGAACAACTTTGTTCGCAGAACAGTAGCTATTTAATTTAAGTTCAAAACTGTATAAACAGCTTTTCGTAATCCAAAGTATTTTAAGCTTAAAAAGCATTTAGAGCAGTTTAAGCTTCAAAGTAGTGTTTATTATGTACGCTTTATAATAAATAAAAGTTTAAAATCATGTTAATTCAACTTCAGTATCACAACAGTGTATAATATTGTTTTGTTGTTATCATACTGTCTATTTAAAATAAAGCTTTTCTTGTATTTATTTAAATAACAAATTAAAAACTATCTGTTTTGTTGCTTAATCGATCTAGTTTTTGTATGCGAAAATGCTCAAAACAAGTAGAGAAAATTTTTAAGAAAGATAAAAAGTATTGTTTTGAAAAATCTAAAATTAAAATTTTTTTTTTGTGTTTTCAAGTCGACACAACTTTGTTGTTTGAACTAAAACTATTTGAATATAAAATTAAAGAATTTTCAAAGGTTCAAACTTTAAAACACTAAACATGTGTTTTAAAGTTAAATTAATCAAATCTAGAATATTTTTTTATCTATTTATTATTTTTAATAAAGAATTTCTTAAGAAGCTAAAATATCATTTAGGTTAGATTAATTGCAGTTTTTATAGCATTAAAACTATTCATAAAACAATGTTTCACTCAGTTAAACAATAAAATTAAGGAGATCCTCAGTTACAATTAAAATCTGAAAATCAGATCGAACACAAAATTTATTAAGTATAAAACATGGTTTTAATTTAGAACATTGTATAACAAAAGTTATTAAACTAAATTTTATTGGCTCATTTAGTAAGAACATTTAGACTAAAGTATCATCTTCGAAAAAAAAGTTTAAAAGAAAAACGTCTTTAGGCCGATTTTTTAATTTTTAATCTAGTTTATTTGCTAATAATAAACATAAAATTTCCATTAAAGCATGCTTCACGAGTTGCAAGCATTTTTCACAAGTTTGCAGAATGTTATTGAAAACAAACATTTACGTTTTATTCAAACACGTTTTTATTTTATAATAAACTTTTTTTTTGTCTTTATCACATAAAAGTTTGTATGTTGAAGTTGACTAACAAACTTCTATTTATAACCACATATATTAGACATCATCGATAAAATAAGCTTTCAACTTAGGTAGTATTAACTGCAATGAATAAGTACTGTGTTTAAATTTAACAAAACTTACTTTTACAGCTTTTTTAACCGCAAATCTTTTACGTTCACTTTGAACCTTCAAAGTGAAACCCTTTTTAGTTTTAAAGTTAATAAAACTTTTTACTTAGACTAAAAGGGCTCTTAAAAGTTATTTTAGTACAGTAAATAATTTATTTTGAGCCTTTTTTAAGTAACAATAAACGAAAAAATACAATAGTAGTTCAATAAGTATAAATAAACTTCAGGTTTGTTTGTTTATTACAGAGAAAACAGAATTAATTTGAATGATTTACAATGAAATTTTAATAAGAATAAGAATAAAAATTATGTAACATTCAACTATTTAACACTTATAACGTAAACAGTAACGAGGATTATTGATATTTGTAGTATTGTTTTCACACGCTCAAATGCAGCTTGTACAATTGACTATTAAGTACAATTATCATCAGATTACAGAAAAGTAGAAAATGTTTAATTAGTTTAAACAACTAAAGCTAAGAAAAGTTATAAATTTTATGAGTCTTCAAACTACACCAAGTAAATAAGAATTTGTATAAATTTGTAGCAAAAATCTTCAAAAAGTATCAAGTTGATTCTCGTTTTTGAATAAAAATATGAAATTAAATAATCAAGTGTAGAACGCATAAAAAGAAAATAGTAGTTATTGTAATGCTTTTTTATTTTGAAAGTTAGGCCGTTTTAGCGTATAAGGCGCTTCTTTAGTCTAGCTTTTAACTACTAGATTTTTATTGCTTTATTTTTAAAGCCAGCTTTATGAACAAGCATGTTATAACCTACTTTTGTCTTATTGATGACAATCTTAGTTCGAACAAGTTGAATTTACATCTTTTAGATTAGTTTTGTAAGTTTTATAATTGTTAATTGAATTATAAAGTTGTGAATTTATTTATTTTTCTTATTTATTCTGTTACTTAAGTTTAACTCTAAATAGAGATTTCATGGCTTAACTAGTCAACACTGTACATCACTTTAACTGTCTAGCTTAAACTTTAAAAACTATTTAGAATAAAAGTTTGACTAAACCAGGGTTAAAATTATACTAAAATTCTTTAGTTTTTCTTAGTAAATAGTAAATTATTCAAAAAACTGATTACATAAAGTATTTTCAAGTTACAATATTTCGTAACTATCAAGTTTTATATGTGTAACGCGAAATTGGTGTTATAAGTTTAAGTTAGTTTTTGTCAAAACCTCTGCTTAAGGTTAGTATTTGAAGTAATATAGGAAAACCTCTCCGATTTGTTTCTTAGTAAGTGGCGTGTGGTACATTAGCTTTTTAGTTAAATATGCAACTCCGAAAAATAATACAACCAGACTCTAACCCGTTTTACATGAAATGTTGGAAAAATACAAAATTTCAGTTACAAATAGCCCCAAACCTTGTCAGTCACACTTGAAACTAATATTCTTTAAACAAACGTAATACAACAATAGAAGCAAAAATAGCCCGCTAGTTGCAGTACAGACTCTTTTAGTATTGAAATTTAAGGTGACCAAACTCCTAAGGTTTAAATCTAGTTGTTTTTACGAAGACTGTACGTATGTTTTAGTTAAATCACGAAAAACATGCTATAGTATTAAAAATAATTTTGTTAAAAGTATTTCACTTTAGTCTGCAAACACTATAGTAGAAAAAAAAAAAGATTCGCATAACTGCTTCATAAAGTTTATGTGTAAAGAGAAATAAATCATATTTGTTAATTAAAACTTAAAGAATTCCATAACAGCAGCAGATCTATTGTTAAAAAAACATTTTTACTAAAAGTGTATTCAGTTCTGCAAACTATGTAAACAGTTCGAATTATTAAAATTTTATTTATGCAAATTTTAGTTATGCCCTGGGGCAACGCGTGATGACATCATAAATGATGTAATATAAAATAATACCGGTTGTAGTGTTGTTTCTGATGAAATGAGAAAAACATTTAGACTGAACTTATTAGTATTAAAATAATCAATTAAAGTTGTTTTTGCTTCTCTGCACAATGGTTGTTTCAACATCAAGTTTTGAGTTTTACAGTTTTAAAGTTGGTCAATTCCACTGTTCGTAAATTTTTGTTGAATGATAGAAGAGTGTAGTGTGTTTTCATTATTTTTTTGTACTTACTTTTTTTTTTGTTTTCCAACTACTTACTTTAAAAGTAAGAATATTTACTTTATGAAACTTTTCATAGTCTATTTTTTTTCTTTTAATACTATTAAAGATTTTGTGTTTTAAGACCAAAGAAAGTTTATAGTTGCACAAGTTAATTCTATAAATTGAGTGTAGTTAGTAAAATTAAGTTTTTGATCATCTGAAGATATTTATAACTTTAAGCATATTAAAACTATGTTAAATGTATGTAGTTTAAGATCAGAAACTCTTTATTGTGCGCTATTGGGTTGTGTTTAAATCGACAGATCGCAGTAAAATATTTATTTTTTAAAAACTTCACGACTTTGTATGCAGCATACTTTTGGATGTCTTTTAAAGTTAAGAAAATATTTTTATTGGTAAATTTAGTTTTTCACTAATATGATTTATGTTTAACTATAGATATAGGTGTATTTTAAGCACTGCAGAATGTTTTGGTTACTTGAAAGTTTACTATTAAAAACGATAAACTATTAATTTTTTTTTAATTTAGTGTTCTAAAAATTTTTTTTAGTTAATAATTATATTTGTTCTAATGTTAATTCAATGCTATTGAAAGAAAACTAAACTTCATATTTTATAAATTAATTAATTTATTTCTAAAAGTTATTTATTTGTTATACTTAATGAATATTTTACTGATTGAAGTTTTTGTGGTAATATGTCAAAAAAATCATTCAGAATTAATAAATTAAATAAAAAAGGTTCATAATTTTTGTTAAGTTTTACTTAATTGTGTTATCAGTTTTTGAAGTTGTTAACTATTTTTTAAGAAATTTTAATAGTAATATATAAAAGTAAAACTGTTTAAACCCAAAGTTTGAATTAGTTATAACAAATTTTAAGCACAGCCCAAATTAAGTAATTACTAATTATGACCAATTAAACCACAAGTATAATTACTTTACCGTTAAAATTTCTTTTAAGTGTTTATAATCAAGCAATCAAACAGTCAAAGATTAATTTAGTGTAATAAAACAGCTTTGCTTTTATGAAAAAACTTTTTTGATTTTTTTAGTTTTGTTTACAGTTTGTAAGTTTAATTTTGAATATTCCTTTTAAGAATTGTACTATTTTAGTTTTAAAATTACTATAAAATAGGAATGATTAAAAAAGTAGTTTGTTTAGTTGATTTGTTTAGCAAAAGAGCTTTGTGAGTATAAAACATAAAAAAAATTAAATGTTTTTCTCGGAAAATTATTTAAACAACTTATGGTTATTGACCCTTAAAGTCAAATTTACATTAGCTAAGTATTTTTTTTTGATACTTAAAACTGTTATATCTAAACCAATACAACATTTATCACAACCTAAATTCAGTTTTAGTGAAATAATTAAACTAATTATACTATTTAGTTATTAATTCAAATTTGCACGTTTTAAACACGTTTGAATAACTTATAAATTTAATCAGAACTTTTATTAAATGAAAAGTTTTCTCAAAATAGTATTCTTTTATTATTAATGAAAATTTAATTAAACATTACTTGGATTTTACTAATAGTTGTTTTGCTAGACGACTGTAAGCTACTTTGCAGTTTTGTTCTCTCGATATTTTTTTGAATTTCAACAAAATCAAATGCTTTTTATAAACATCTTTGCTTTTAATTTTAATTTATTTCAGAAGTATAGTCTTCAAAACTATTAATGTTAGCATTCCACAACTTCACAACTTTATCAAACAATTCCGATTACTTGCAAAAGATTGAACCTATGCAACTAGAAAAACTGGAAATAGTCTCAATAGTAATAAACATATTAAACTTTTCGGTTTGCCTTTGGATTCTCTTTGCACTGCTGAAACTATCTAATTACAAAAGTAATCAGAGAAAACAGAAATATTACAAACATGACAAATCATGCTTGATGAACTACATTTGCTTTGTCCCCATATTTCCATCATTAAGAGTCATTGCTACACAGTGTACGATGGTTGTCAAGTGGCACCCTTATGAGAAAAATGACATAGCTTGCCAGTACTTAAATAAAATTTCAATAGTGTTTTTATTTGTTTCAGTAATGATGATTTTTATATTTCCCTGGCTGAGACAGCTCCACATTTACCAACAACCAACTTTAAAACGTTTGAACACAAAGCTAGTGAAAACACTCAGCGCCGCCCTACTCATAAAACTAATAGTTGTCGCTATCGTTATTGGATCTTTGTACTTTCTCAACTCAAACTTTAAACAGGACCTCAAAACAATGGAGTGTGTAAAGCTGAAGTATGAATCATATCTTATGCTAGAAATTATATACGGTATAACAATTGTTGAACTTATTGTATATCAAGTTTCCCTTTTCGCCCTGTTGATGTATCCGCTAAAAAAGCACATAAGAAAAGGTGGTTCGGAAAAAAACAGCCAGACCAAGAAAAAGATTATCTCAATGCTGAAGCATGGAGTGGTCTGCGTTGTAATATTAACGTGTGTACCTTTGTTTGCCAGTATTTTAAAGAACAGCTCGAATTTTACAGAAAAGTTGCCGCTGTACTTCCAGCATTCTTTAATTGATATCGAACTGACTGTTTTGCTCTTTTCTGTTGTCATTTCGTTTGAAAACTGGAAGGGGATTCTCGCTTTTTCATACCCACCACAAACGTCTGTTACGCGCGCTTCAACTTTGACAAGAGGGACTTCAATAAGGCAGTCTTTTAAGGTTTCAACTTCAAACAACAGCAACAGCTCTCAAAATTAGCAGTAAAGTAAACAAACTTCTAAAGAAGTATTGCTATAAACTACGGACTTTATTAATTGAAAATAGACAGTTTTTCACTTAATTACACGAGTTTTTTTTTTTATTTGCAACTTATTTTTAACGTATTTACATATGTAGTAATATTTTAAAAATTATATTTTTACTAAAGATATGTTTATATAAATTTTACAAGCACTTAAATTTCATTAAGGCATTATAATACTTTAATTTATAATATAGATTTTTTTTGTTTATAAAGTCGACTACATACATCACTTTTATTTTAATTTATCATTAAGTATACTACTAGTTTATATATATATACTAATTAGAGATGTTTTTACTTTAAAATATGTCTTTATATCACATATTGATGTTATGGTTTTACTAAGAATTTACTGACAGATAAAAAAGTTTTACTTACTCAAAGAAAAGCTTTTGTTATTTAGTAATATTTTAGGAAATGTTGTACAATTTTTTCACATAGTTTGTTGCCTACTTTTGCATTTCATTGTAGTTATTTTAAACTATTTTAAATCTTAACTTAGTAAATTCTTTTTATGCATAATATTTTGTTTTAAAAGTTTTGGATAATAGATCACCATAATTTGAAAACTATCTTTCAAACAACAATTTCAACAACTTGTATAGAAAATTTTACTTAAACAAGCTATAGTAATTTTGAACATTATCCAGTAATAAGTAGTTTAATTACATTTTCATTTTGTATGCATTCATTTTTTTTAATTTCATGTTTTTTGTTTTACTTCAAGAATAAATTTAAAAATACTAATAAAGCAATTGAACTTACCTGTATTATTGTAAAACACAACTTGCTTTTAAATCGTAGCTGTTAACAGCTAAATAGTATTTCAATAGTTTCAAGTTTATTGCTATAAAATTTAAAAAAAAGTGTAATCTAAATAAATATATTATAAATATATATAAAGGGAACGGGTCACTTTTGCACGAGCGTCGCTTTTGCACGAAGGGTTACTTTTGCACGAGGGGACACTTTTGCAAGGTGAGTGTTTTGCACGCTGGTATATTTTTGCACGAAGGGTCATTTCTCACGAAACTAAAACAAATATGTAAAATAAAAAGACAAAAAGATAAGAGAAAAAAAAATAATAAAACAGACAAAAATATTACTGACCGAGGGTAAGGGTTAATGGTAACAGTGATAGAAAAAACAAAATGTGAAAAAAAATTTAAAAATAAAATAAACCTAGAAAAATTAAAATTAACTAATAAAATAACAAAAGAAAAATAATAGTTACCGACCGAGGGTAAGGGTTAGGGGTAACAGTGATAAGAAAATATATACCTATTAAAATTAATAAATCAAAAAACAAACGAAAATAAAAAAAACATAAAAAATAAATTATAAAAAACGAAATATTAATACAATAAAATATTTAACGACTGAGGGTAAATAATAGGGGTAAAAGTGACAGCAAAAAAAAAAAAGCAGTCAATTAAAAAAATGACTTGTTTTACAACCTGTGTAAAAGTGTTTTAGTGCAAAAGTGGCGCCGTACAAGAGTGTCTAATCGTGCTAAAGTGATGCTTGTGCAAAAGTGTCTACTCGTGCAAAAGTGACACCCACCAATTTTAATTTATTTGATTTTACGCTTAAAGTAAATAATTTGTTTCATACATGATGTTATTAGAATAAAAATACTGTCATTGTAGTTTAAAGTTCAAGTCATATTACTAGTTTTTAAAGGTCTAAAAAACCTATATATGGTATAAGGCTATTACGGAGTATTATTTAGTTTTGTAAAACATGGGAGGGTTAGTTTTTAAGTTTATACTTCGTTTCAAGTCTTAGTAAAACTCAGAACAAACAGAAAAAAATTCCCAGTCCACATTAAAAAAATCTTAACTTTGTTTTTGATTTTATTTTTTAGTGAATAAATAATTATAAACGTCAAAATTGTTTTTTCATAACATTTTAAATCTGGAAACACTAAGGGAAAAGCTTACTAAAAAAGTTAAAATTTGCGAAAAATACTATAACTAAAAAAGATACTTTTCTTTAATAATGTACATTTTAAAGCATAGTCTCCCAAACTCATCAACAAAATTACTTGCATTTCGTGTTACATTATAAAACTTAACCCTAATCGAGCATGCATCCTAATCTAACTAATGATATTCTATTTAAACACATACGGCAAAATAATCTGTTTTAACTTAAACCTTGTGTTCAGACAAAAGTTCGTTCTTCATGTGAAATGAGTCATTGTATTTTTTGCGCTAAAAACTAGCTAATGTATATTTTTAATACACGTAGAGTATGAATTTATTCTTTCAAAATTTATTTTACAAGCTAAGTTTCAGTCAAAGACCTCGTCAGTGCTTAAATAAATCTAAAAAGATATGTAACAGTTATGAAAAATAGCATTTAAAGTAGAGCATATTAGAGTTTAGGTATTAAAGATTATAATTATCTTAAAATTCGTTTTGTAATATTTTTATAAACCATACCATGATTTCTTTCATTTAATTTCTTTAGTTTAAAAAAATCACAAAGTTGTTATTTCTACAAAAAAAAAAAGAAAGATTTTACTCATTTTCAAGATTTAATGAAGTTTCTACTGAATTATTTGGGCTTATCAATTTTATTTAAAAATACGAAATACGTAATGTTTTTGAATAGAAAACAGACCAATATTTTTATTATTGCAACGTATTTTACGCAATTTGTTGATTAAAAATTTTTATATATGAATAAAAAAAAACCGTTGACTTAAACTTTAAAGAACATAGTTTTGGAAACCATAAGCATCGAAAACAAGAGTGGTCTATTGTTCAAAAATTATAGCAAATGTTTTTTTCTAGTATTTAAAAATTGTTTAATTATTATACATATTTAAATTGTTCAGAAAACTATCTAGCTATATTCAGTGATGTACAACCCTGCGTTTTTAAACAATGCCCAGTATGTCAGTGTGTTTTGCGAAGAATCTAACACACCAATTGTTTTCAGTAGATTTAACACTTACACTTGAGTATTTTTTGCATCAAAAAACGGACCTGATTTTTAAACATCATAGGAAACTAAACTAATAGGTTTTCAGTAGATCGATTATTGTCTTACACTTGAGTATTTTTTGAGTTAAAAAGGGAACCTGACTTTTAAAACATCTTAGGAAACAAAACTTTCATAATTTCTCATCTCTATATATCAAATTGACTTTCCATGTAAAATATTGAGTGCTAAATGAAAATCTTTTTTCAAAATTTTTCAAAATGCGTCAATGCAATAACTTTATTTACTTCACAATTATCTACGCCAATAAAAAAACTACAAAAGCTTTGTACAGCACTGTTTAAAATAAAATACAACATTTACACATAAAAGATACTTTTATACTGGTCTATCTACATTAAAATGATGTTTTGATACAAATAATTTATATATAAACATTAAATTTTTCTAAAGAAAGTAAAAGTGAATTGATAATTTTTTAAACTCAAGGAATAAAAGGAATGTAAAAAATCGAAGAATATTCAATAATGGCAGCTTGATAATAAATTCACATTTTCTTAAAACAAACATTTTGATTTTATAACTATTACTTGAATTTTAATGATGTCTAAAATCATTTAAGTGAATAATAAATTAGTTACTAAGTGAAAGTAGTAAAGTTAATTTAAACCTTTTTTTTACTCAAAATAAATTTTGTGACTACTGTTTTACGACAGACAAAAAGCTAAAGATAAAAATTGTAAAATACAGACACAAAAGAAAACTTTTGTAAACTTTTCAAAAATAAGTACAAACATCTAAAAAAATGAGATCACCACTTCATGAAACGAGAGATAACAATTCTTAACTTTAAAAACAGACACTTAAAATTTAAAGTACAATGTTTCACTATACAAAAGTGAGTTCGGGATAAAAACTTAAAATATGTTGTAAATGTTTTTTATTTTTCAATTCTTTGAGTACTTGAAAAAAATCAATCACATCATAAGCTGATAACTAGTTACAACATACTATAAACGAACTTTAATGAAATGTTTACAATCATGTAAATACTATTTTAATTTGTAAACATTAATTGTAAGATAGGTTAAACATAGAAAACAACAAAGTTACGTGCGAAATGATAATCCGGTGGTTGTTTTAAATTGTATATTAATGCACGATTTATGCAGTTTTTCAGAATGCTACAAAAGTCATGGCAGGAAAACTGTTTGAAAACAGGCTGTGGTAGGGGTTTGGGCAACGTGCGACCCTCGGGTCGGATTACGCCGTCGGAATAAAATGACCAGCTAAATCAACGAACATTGAAAGTTACTAAGTAAATAGAACTTGTAAGGTTATAGTACTAATGTTTACAAATTTAAGTGGAGTCCGGCCCGCGATAGATAAATCAGCGGCCCATGTAAATCTGACCAGCTAGATCTAATTTTGACACTTACACTGTGCATTCCGGTTTTAAAACGAAGAGAGCTAAAAAGAGGTCGCAACTTACGGAAGTTTTGAAACTTACACTAGATAAAGTAAAATATAAAAGGTCACACACAATTAGTTTTTTTTGAAGAAATGAATTATTTTGTAAATTGGATAAAAAATTAAACGCTCCGGCCCGCCAACGACAAAATTTTTCCACACCTGGCACGCCGGCTAAAAAAGTTGCCCACCCCTAGGTTAAAAGATAAAAATAATTTAGGATTTTCATGAAAAAACAAGCAATGATTTAAATATAAAAACTGCTTTATAAGTATCTAAAAAACTAATGGAAAAAATAATGTACAACAACTAAAAAGAACAAGATGTTTAAATTAAACATTATTTTTTTCAAATTTTGAGCAAACATAAATTATTTATCATCGCTGTCATACTTGAAATCCGGGATGTGATCCTCGGTGACATTCTGGGAGGAGGTGCTGTTGCTAAGCAACCTGCTTGTTTCGTCACGATCGTTGCTAATCAACTTTCTTGTTTCGTCACAGTCGATGAGCGGATCATCTGTGTCATGTGACGTCACAGTTGATTTTTTCTTCTTCTGTCGCCACGGGGCCTTCTGACGACCTTCTTCTGGTTTATGAACATTATTTTAATATTAATTTGTTTAGTTTTAATTTATTTACTTCACATTATTTTAATGTTCCTGCTATACAGTTATTTGTCTTAAATAAAAAGATTGCTCAATTTACTGAAATGTAAAGAGCTTATATAAATAGAGATGTGCAAATTAAATATTTTATTTACAACTAGGATTTGGTAAGAAAAAAAAAGGCGACCTCTTCAAGTAAAACAAAATAGTAAACTGCCAATTAATAGAAACAGTTTACTATTTTATTTATACTAGAAGAGGTCGCAATTTTTTTGTTACCGAAACCTGGTTGTAAATAAAATACTTAATTTGCACATCTTTATTTAAATGTTCCAGCTATAAACTTAAGTTGTTTTTTTGTTTGTTGTTAAGTCTTCTTAATCTTGAATTCAAAATTCAAAACTGCTTTTTACCGCAAAAAATATTCCTGAACGCTCCTAAATTCTAGCGAATCTCTATGATTATAGGCGATTCTTAAATATTATTTTAAAGAAACAAACAACTTCAACGTTCTACACAAAAAACCAAGGTTTTGACACTTGATATTATAACTTCTTTTGAGAATATATTTGAAAGCAGTTTTGATAGAAATAAATAACTTGGTCTACACGTTTTAAATGGATCTTTTTAAACTTTATCACTTAAAAAACATTTTTCACAGCAACATTAGCGTTCTGGCAACTCTGAAAACAGATGCGTCAAACAAATATAAACACAACTTAAACGTACCGACGGTCCTCCTGACTTGGTGCGTGACGTCATTGGTGACGTCACTGACGTCGAACATGTCGTGGATGGACCGGTACCACGGAACGTTGTGATTGGTCAGTTTGTACGGCTCGTGAGTGAACGTGAAGTGGTGGGCAATGGCCGCTATGAACATCTCTGTGAATATAATACAAAAGTACATAAAACAGAAAAAGTGTTGAAATCATATTATTTAAGTTGAAAATCTTTGTATAATAAACATTAGAAAATTATAATAAATGGCAAGAAGTTTTAAAAGTGTGTTATGAATTTTTTTTTAGCAAACCCTTAAGCAAAACAATACCGTGTGGCTCATTAGTTATTTTAAAATAAATATTTTTTTATTGTTTAGCTTTTCTACGAACTTAAATTAAAAATACACTCCTATACATCAAAGAACTAACATGTTGCAAACACACGACTATTTATACTTTGAACTGATTACAAACAACTAAAGGAAAAAACTTAAATGTATTTCAAGATCTTAAAAATATTATTTTAGAGATATCGCTGAAAAGTGCATTAAACATGCAATAAAAAAAACACATGACCATTAAATATTCAACAGCGCAATACATTGACGATTTATTGCGAACCACGCATTTCGTTATATTGCTCGTTTGATTGTTTTGTTATATTTCAAGTGACTCGTCAAGAACTTATTACTTTAATATTTATTTATGTAATTTGAGACGGTATTCAAATTAATGGCTTTTAAATTAAGTTTTAAAAAATCTCGTCAAATTTTCTTTTAAATTTTGATTGGTACATAAACTAACTATCAGTTTGTTTTAATTTTTTCAAAAACGCTTTTCATCAAGACCTTTATTAAAATAAATTAGATATAAATGCAGCTTAAGAACATCATTTAAATCAATGCAAAAATTATAAAACCATAAGTGCTGTACCTATGAAACTTAAAAAACAATGTAATTAACTAAGAATGAAAGACCGTAACTTAAAAATTGTCATATGTAAAGCTATAAGAAACAAAAAATCCACTTTGTGTTCTAAAAAAAATTTATTATAAAAACTTTAACGTCGCAAAAAATATTTTTAACTGTTTGACACAAAAAAATCCCAGCATGCGTAATGATTAGCAATATGTATCAGCATTGTACGGCAATACGGAATAAAATCAATAAGCGTCTGCTTTGCTGCGCATAAACAATTTTATATGGGGAAAACAAACATGGCTTACGTAAAATATCTGCTTGCATATGCCTTTGAGAATTTAGAAACATTTTTCTATTAGAGTATGTTTGTAGTATTGAACATGTTGCAAACTACAACATCACTGAAAACAGAAAGTTGATTAAACATAAAACAAATGCCGTGAACGTTTTTTTTTTAATTGTAAACTTAAAAAAAATAATTAAAGACTAGTACTCTAAGTAGGACATTTTCTAACTGTTGTTTTTTAAAACTGAACTTATATCGATTGTTTAAAATCATAATAAATAACGTAATTTTTTCTTTTAATTATAAAACTTAAAAAATATTTTTAGACTATTCATTTTAAGTAAACCTTTTTTAACTATTGTCTTTTTACATAATACATAGTAAAATTTATACGTATAGGCAAGCTAATATTATACACTAGTTATGGTGCTTGTAAAAAACACTTTGAAAAATTTTACATATAAGACAAATCACAAATTAGCTGGCTTTTAGAAACTTTTATACGGACTTATAAATTTTTTTAGAAAAAACTTAAAACGACCGAAAAATGAAGTGTTTATTTTAAGTTTAAACACAAGATACCACCAAAATCGCAACAACCGTTTTATATCTAAAGTGGTTTCATGTTTACTTCTGAATGGCGAAGTGCTTACCGAAACAAATGAGCAGGTCTTGCAGGCCGTTGGCAAGCTCCGTTTTCGAGTTCCAGCCCCACGCAGTGTTCAGGTCAATCAGGGCGACCACTATCGCTATCACCACTCCTTGCCTGGTGAATTTAATATAAAAAGTGTTGTAAGATTTGCTGAGCAGAAAACTTCTGATTTTAATTAAAGAGTACCGTTTTAAAAATGGTGCGTTAAATTGTTAGTAACGGTTGCCTATCTTATTAGTTTTTTAAATGTAACCATGTTGAGCTAATGTATTTTTTTTCACACACACAGTCAGATATTTAAGTTACTGCAAGTTTAGTTAAGTTTAAAGACAATTTGGAAGAACTGAAAACTACTCTCTGAAAATAAAAATAAACAATTTTTATTTCTAACACTGCTACACAATTTAAAGTATTAGTTTTAAAGTGTAAAACGTTCAAATGATAACGCGGTATCGATTTAGTATAACTTAAAATTAAATCTAGAAAACAACTTAAAAACATTGGTAGGAGTTTCGAATAAAAGTAAGAATATACTTTATTGTCATCGTAGAAATAAATAATATAAGAAACTCGAAAATATTTATCATTAAATATACATTGTTCAAACAGACTTCAAAAAAGTTTTAAAATAAAAAAAATACAAACAACAAACTTCTTAGTAAAAACTTCTCTCCTAATACAAAAAAAATCACTCATTAGCACGGAAAGACAATTTAACTTGTAACTAAGTTTTAAGAAGACTGCAGTTTCAATGAGAACTAACCAGAATGATGCGAAAACGACCATTTTGACGCAAATAAACTTTCCAATGGGTTTGATTGGTTTCAGTTCTTCCGCAGTTGCTTGATACAGCATCATCAGTGAATACAATGCCCACTGTTGTTATTTATTAAAAATAAGCAAAATAGTTAAAAAATGAAAGACAAACTCTAAAAAAGTGTTAGGAAACGCCTTTCTGTGCTTGACTACAATAAAGCATTTTAGACTTTGCTTAAACTAAAAATATGCTGTGTAGGGCGTTTTAAGTAAAGCTAAACTACTTTTAGAAAAACATTGATAATATTTTACTAAGTTTTTATAGTTATTTCAATTTAAAGTTTATGATTTTCTTAAAACATAATGGCTAGGTAAAAACTTATTATTTAATATCATGATGGTAAGTTACAAAGTGAATTTAAAAATAAAAGGAGTTATGTTGATAGACAGCAATAATGAATTTAAAATTAATCCTTATCATATCAGTCAAAATCAATATGGCTGCAATAAGAAAAGTAAAACATATAAAAACAAACCTAAAATAAGGTAGAGATTATAAAACTTGTTTCTAAAGTTTCCAAATACATGTTTTTTTAATTAACATAATACAACTAACTTTTATAATACAGTAAATGTGCAGCACAACCAACAGGTGGTTATGAATCCCCACTTTGTAAACTTTAGTGTTTTAAAAGCTCAAGTTCTGTTGTGTAAAAGTTTCAAGTCTTCACTTGATTTATAAACTTTTGACATCAAAAACTGACTGCATAAAAATAAACTTAACACCGTTTTGTAATAGTAGGCTGAGGCTGAAACTTTAATATATTTTCAGAATATGCTTTTATTTATTTTATCACAAAACAAAAGTACTTAGCTAGGTTCAACAGGTTTAATTTAAATTCAAAAGTTCAACGTACACTTTTATAAAACTTAAAAGCTAATACCACCAAATCATGAACAGTATTAAGGCTTTATATTAAGGCCATAGGGGTCCAACACTTTTTTTACAAAAAATGACTTTGGTATTTAGATGAAAGCTTCAAATACAAACTACAAGCCAGTTTTAAAAAATTAAAAAATATCATATAACTTTTGATATATTTCATTTTTTGTAAAAAGTTTCCAATACAAACGTATGGACCGCAAATTTTTTGGGGTCAATTTTCTAGGATATTTAAAAAACCACTAAAAATATATCTTCTCCTTCATTTTTCAAGCAATTTTCTTTAAATTTTTAGGAAATGTTCCTTACATTAAAAGAAAAGAAATTTACTTATAAATTTGAATACTTTAAAAAAATAAAAACTATATGACAAAAATTAAAAAAAAAATGCTCTTTTTTTAAAGGTGTTTTTACTTAAATTTTTTTAAGTCTATGATAACGTTTTTTTGTTATTGTACAAAGATTAGACTGTAAAAGTTTGAAGATTGTTGCTTGAAAAATGTAGGAAGAGATTTATTTTAAATAAAATAGTCTTTTTTCGTGGTTTTAGTTTTCCCTTCCCATAAGGAACCTATTATGCGGCCCGACTTTGACGGGTCATATCTCAAAAACTGATTTGAGTTTTTTTAAACGGTAAAAAGCAACTTGAAGCTTAGTAAAAACTCAATAAAATAAGATCAACTTGTAAAAAACATGGCTTCCCAGTTTGAGAGTGGGTATCTTTTTTAAGACATGTACAAAAAGTAGCAATTTATGTTTTTGACCATAACACCATAATACATACAAACTTTAAACTTTTGAGGCCTAGTACAATTTAAATAAGTGTTACGTTCTATGTTTATAGTAACAAAAAATTTATCTAAATTTACTAACAACTTGTGATAAATTGTTAATTATGAGAATCCACAGCCAAGCATATTTGAAATCGAACTCGCCTTCATGGTAAATATCCACTATTTGACATATACTGTAAAAATCATTATTATTATTACATAAATATATATTTTCTAATTAAACAGAATTTGTTAACGCTGTTCCAAAAAAGTTTAAATATGACAATGAACTAAAGTTTGCTAACTGCAAAAACATATATCCAGTGTAGTATACCTTTAATTTCAAAACTTTACCATAAAAGATTTTGTTCAACAAAATCGCAACAATATACTAATGCTAACATTAAAAAGAACTCGAAAGTTTGTTTGAAAACTTAGAAAAAATCATACCAAAGTATTGTTTTGATATAATAGTTTGATGTATAAAGTGAAATTTTATTGTTAAACTGGTATTAATAGTTTAGGGAAAAACTATAAATAGAAATAAATAAATAAATTTAATAAATTTGACAAACTTGTAATGATTAGATATTAAAAAGAGCCATAAAAAATAGTTTCTAAATAAAATGGATTATAAATTGATCAGGGTTGCCACTGGTTTTTGAGAATTTTTTTTCAGGTTTTCTGAATTTCTTCTAGGTTTTTGAAAGTACACGTTTTTGGGTCTATTTTTAATCTAAAGTTAAGTTGAAGGTTTAAAACTGTGTTAAGTAGTATAACAACATTAAAAAGATACTATTAAGCTACAACAAATTTGTTTAAAAAAAAAAAATTAGTAATGACAATTTTTTTATATCTATTTTATAGATTTTTTATGTCAAATAAAAATTTTACTACTTTACATGTAAATAAAGATGTGCGACATGTGAAAATTGCTTAAAATCCCAGGTTTTTTAGTGATTTTTGTTCAAAATTCAAGGTTTTACAGATTTTTTTCAAAATTTCTCAAATTCCATTTTCCAGGTAAAGTGACAACCCTGATTAATAAATACAGGGTTGCCACTTGTTTTTTCAAAAATTTTTTCAGGTTTTTCAAATTTCTTCCAGGTTTTTAAAAAGACATATTTTTGCATTTATTTTTAGTTTAAAGTTAAATTTAAGGTAAGAAACTGTGTTAAATAGTATAAAATGATTTAAAAGGTACTTTAAAGCTACTTAAAACGTGTTTTTTAATAAAAAAATTTTTGGTGATGACAAAAATTTTTATCTGTATGATAAATTTTTTAAGTCAAACTGAAATTTTACTACTAAACATGTTAAAAATCCTAAAAATTCCAGATTTTTCCAGGTTTTTTGTTAAAAATTCCAGGTTTTTCAAGGTTTTTTTAAGTTTCTTAAATTCCAGGTTTTTCCAGGTTATTTTTGCCTAAATTGTCAAATTCCTGGTTTTTCCAGGATTCCAGGTAAAGTGGCAACCCTGTAAATAAAACTTTGAACATAACACCTTAATAAATAAAACAAAAAATAATTAACAGTAGTTATGTAAATCAATAAACTATTCAAAAACTAGTTCATACAAAAGTATAAAAAACCTACGATTTTTAAATACTAAACACTTTAAGATCAATTATTATCTATGAAATTTTTTTAATTCAATTATATTTTCAATTTATACGGTAAAAGTTTTATATCCATTAAAGTGCGCTTATCAAGACTTAATTGATCAGTAAGAAAAAATCTTTAACTTTAAGCAGTATGTAAAAAAAATAAAGATTCTAGGTTTAAAAACTAGTTTACTTTATATATGAAGTGCAGATCTATTTAAATATCTGCAAAAGTTAAAAAATAACTATCCGAATTAAACTTTTTATAACTACGCAAAGTTAATATTTGAGACACTTTAGTTCATGAGCAAAGACTAATATATTATTCATCTGTCAGAAGTAGCTTGTAGCGTAATGCAATCTTTATTTATGAGACTTGAAATACTTTAAAGAAATTGTATAAAAATGATTACTTACAACTACAATAAATCTTAGTATTTTACAATAACATCTTATCTCATTTAAACATTTGTTGGTGTTCGCAAACAACAGTAAGTATAAGTCTATAAGTTAAAATAAAACAACATGTTATACTTAAAACGTTGGTTAGTAGCTAAATGATAGTAAACAACAGATTAAAATAAAAAAGCTTGAATTTTCAGTTTAAAGTATAAAAAACAAGTGAACGATTTCATAGTGTTATTAAAAATAGTTACTCAAAAGTGCAGATTACTTTGTACCGCGTAATTTTACACCATGCTTTATCTTTGTTGCAGATACCGCCTTTTCAAATGCGCTGAACCGACTTTAGGTAAAATACAAACGTACTCGCTGTGATTAAATTTAAATCGAAAACAAGTGAATTTTGAAATACAAGCTTCGCAACCAACACCGTACTAACAATGAAACGATCGTGGTGACGGGCCTGATGAGCGTGTACTGGAGAACGCCTTGCTGGCATCTTTGCACGTAAACGTCGCCCATTTCCCAGTGGGGTAGGAAACAGAAGGGAAACAAGTGGCTGACCTGTGTAAAAAAAATAATGTTTCACTGCGATTGGTGAATTGCAAGTCTTATCTAATCTAAGCATTCAGTATCATTAGTGTAAAAAAAAATCCAAACTATGCATTGAGTTGTTTTTTGAATGAAAACCAGACATAACTGTTTACAAATGGTTTCTTTAAATTTAAACGCAAGTTCCACAAAAAAACTTTATATAACTTCAAACCGACATGAGGCTTGCTTTGAATATAATTAAAAAAACAATAGTAAAATAACATCGAGAAGAAAGTAGTATTTTTTACGGTCAAAACATTATTTAAAACAACAAGCAGATAAAAACGTAAAAGATATAAAAACTAAGTTTCAAGAAAGATCAAATGAATACCTGGGGCTTGCTGCGAATGGTGCCCGCGAGCTCGTACTTCTGCGCGAGGTAGTTCAGTATGTACGCCATAAAGTTGTAGATGACGTACGCCTCGTAGCACTCCCGGAACGTGTCCAGGTATATGGCCGCCGGCGGAAACTTCACTGCGAACCACTGAAATGTAAAATGTGTCGCGCGTGAAAATTGGCATGTTTTGTTTGAGCTGTGCGTCAAAAGCAATGTTTTGCGCGACAAACCTCAACGTGGAAACTCTCAATGAAACCAAATAAGTGCAAGTAATTGCCTCGAATGATTGTTTTCAAAATGAAAAAATTACAAACTTGTTCGACTTATGTGGTCAGCAAACCAAGGCCGGTGGGCTGAATCATGCTCGCGATGTTTGTTAAATTTTGAAAAAACTAAGTATATTAAAGCAGAGTTTTTGTGTACAAACGCTTTAACACATGCTTACTTGGTAAAAAAATTTCACTTTACAGCAGATTTTCAAAACCGCATAACCACAAAAAATGAAAAATATACAAAAACTAACTACACTATAATGCTCGAAATTAATTGGTGTTACTGTTAATTTATCAATAATATAGTTTTTTTAATTAATCACAAACAGAATCGCACCTAAAAATGATAGATTGACATTAAGCTCATATGAGTATGGGATTTGTTTTTAAAGAATTCTAACATTGGATTATAAACTAAAGCTTAAAGAAAACTGGAACTTAGATTTATTTAATATAAAAAATAATAAGTAGATTTATAAATAATATTTTTGGTAAAAATTTCTAATACAAACACAGACTACAATTTTTCATTGTTAATTTTCTTGATGATTTAAAAACTCACTAAAAATTGTTTTAATTGTAAATTGTATTTAAATTTTATTTTTTGAACTAGTAAATTCAATTTTCCAATAAAAAATTTTTAAACAGTTTTATAAAACATTAGTGCTATAATTTAAAAAACTAATATATAAAATTTTCTATAAAAAACAAAAAAGGAAAGTTTTATGAAAAAAAATCACACGGCAAACAAACGCTGTCAATGGCGTATATGGGGACCATCCACAGTATTCTGAGTATCGGTTTCTGCAGGTCCGGCTGGGTGAAGTGAACGAGGTGGTTGACCATCGTCCACAGCGATATCGGGATCGTCATGACGAGAAACAGTGCCGCTACGAAGTACGCATACTGATGCGGGTTGGCCTGGTAAAAAAAAATAAAGTTCATATTAAACAGTTGTATTTGAGTAGGATATATGTTGTAAGTTAGGATCTCATTAATGGTGATTACTAACTGAATGAAACATTGCTTGATAAATAAATTCATGCATTAATAAAATTGTACTGATTTAACAGGAGAAGTTTTCATCATTTACAAAACTTTAAAATAAATTAATTTTAAATAGTTACAAATTTTCAATTGATAGACTAGTCATTTATGTTTGTTAAACATGTTCATAAAATGTAATTTCTTGACAGAGGAAATTAACATTTAAAACAATTCTAAGTGACTTACTATACAGTAAAGGAGTGGAACATGAATTTAAAACATTAAATAGTTTTTATTTAATTTCATCAAAACAAAACGAAAATACTGTTAAACAAATCAATTTGTAGTGTACAAAAAGTTATACATGTTGTAACTGTCAGACACAATAAAAAGTTTACTTATACTAAATATACGGACAGAAAATCATAGGTATTCTCAAAAGGTGTTTTTATTTAATTATTAACTTTAACTTTCTAACTAATTCAGGAGTAGAAAACCCGCATTCAAAGTATTAATTTTAATCAAATATTTATAATTTTTTTCTTCAATAAGAACTATTTTAATATACTACTGTATTATTTTTAAACTAATATGTTCCAAAACATACTTTTTTGTCAAAAACCTTGGCAAAAAACCGTCTTTTCGAGCTATTTTAGTTTATTAGTTTTAGAGGCAGCCAACCCCAGATCTAACATGTAGAAGGTGTACAAAATTTATTAAGTATTAGACATTTTTTCTTTGATTTTGATAGATGAAAATAAAACAGGATAAACATAAATTAAGGTTAGCTAATAGTTGTAAATAAATGTTTAAAATTTATAACTAAAAGGTTACAATTACTACAAAAAAGCAGTGAAATACAACTCAAGTAACATAATTATAATGTTTTTAAGCACTGTAAATAACTTTTACCAACCAAACACTTACTTATTTGTAATTTTTATCAAATTAAAAGATATACCATAATTTTTTTATGGACTTGTTTGTTAACTTTTAAAGAAAAATAAAAGATAAAACACAAACAAAACTTTTGATTAAAATGTTGAAACAGTTAACAACCATTTTGTTTACATTTAGCAAACTTTCAAATTTATTGAAAAGGTAATTAAGTAAATTATTGAAATTTATATTTGCAGTAGAAATTTATTTTACAACATTTCTTTTTCTTTGGTAGCAGCACCGAAACATATGTAAAAAATATGTAAAATATTGAAACATTTATTTCACATAAAGCGTACAAAAATCAATTATTTTTATTTCGTTATTAGTTATGAAAAAAGTTAGTTTAAATAAAAAATAAAACACTACACAAACATAAAACAAACAACTTCATAGCCTAATCACAACCTGGTTTCTGTACAAATCGATGCACAAGAAGGGCAAGCCAACGAGCAGTGTTGCTGAGTAGAGCAAGACAACAACCGGCTTGATCCAAAACCTCCATCCTCTCAAGCGGCTCAAACTGCTGCTGCCACTTTCAGATGACCCTTCTGTTAACATGTCATTTTTGTTGTTGTTAATATTTAGTCATGTTATTGTTAATTTAGTTTTTTATATGAAGAACAAGGTTTTTTGCAAAGTGCTATGTTGTATTAGTTTTTTAAGTATTGTAATTCAGCTTTCAAGGTACTTGTAGTTTTCTAAAGAAAAATCTTAGTGTTTTAATTGTAGAGAGAAATAGTTTATGTGCTTTTCAATTTAGTTTACACTTGCACTTATCAAACTAAAAAACTTTACAAACTAATTTGTTTGAAACGAAATAATTTATAAACTTTAAAACAGCATAGGAAAAGATTTAATAAAATGAACAATGGCTTTTTAAAAGATAAAGATTTCAAATAACAACTTAATACACATTTACTCCTACCTTCTAATGTTTCATTTTCCATTTACAGTTCTACTTTTAGCAAAAATTAAAAACAAAGATTAGCTTCGTCAAAAATTAAGCTGTAAATAATTAACAGTTAATACTAATCTTACACTAAGAATCAATTTTTTACTTGAAAACATTAATATAAATTTGTTTCATATGTAATGATAACAAAAAATATCTGGTAAGGTTTACTAAAATTAGCTTTTTAATAAACTAAAAAACAAATTTAAAATCTCAATTTACTTCAAAGCCATTTTAAACTTAAATTTTTTGTTTGATAAAAAAAAAGCTTAAACAAGTTTTAAGCCTTTAAGGTAAATTTTTTGGTCAATCAATAATTGTCATATGTTAGATTTATTTAGAGATCTTTGAAAATAAATTAAGAAATTCTATTGTCAGTGCATTAGTTTGATTTTATATCCCCTTGTTAGATAAAAACAGTTTTTTAATTAACTTTTAGTTTGTAAGTCAGATAAATTCTGATATTTGAGAAAAACTTTAGTCTAAAATGATTAAATACTAAACAGAATTAACTTGTAAGACAATGATTTAAGTTGCATTTTTCAGCCTGTTGAAAATGTTTTCTGCAAAAAAGTAACTTTAAAAAAAGCATATTATGAATATATAATGAACGTTTAGTTTACATATTAAAAAATATTTTATACTAGCATTTATTTTATGTTATTATGATATACACACTTTACTACATAATTTATTATTTAAAACAACAATTTCTAATTTAAGCGATGTAAACCATCATTTTTATTTATTTTCATATTTTTTTAATTTTTCTTGAAAACTGCTTTACTTATTCTTTAAAGATGCAGAGGTTTGAAAATAGGGAGTTTTATGTTCTCTATCAAAAAACAAAAAAGATTTGTAAACAAAGCTATACTTGAAAAATATATAAATTTATAATTTTGAGAAAACTTACAATAAGAACTTATCTGTCAAACAAAAAGTTTTAAATCCATAGGGGTCCACCTTGCTTTTACAAGTTTATCTTATTTTGTAAAGTAGTGCTTTCAAATAATTTTACTACTTTTCATAACTAAAAACAACATGTAATACAAAGGTTGCAACTTGAGAGTTCATAAAGTTCTTTATAGAAGGCCAAACAATAAAGACTATTTTATTTAAAGTTTGTCTTCTTCAAATGTTTAAAGTCTACAACTAATATCTAAATCTTTCTACTAAATAAGTGTTTTAAGTTAAAAATCTTCTTTTTTTTTTTGTGTAAAAAAAATTTTATATTAATTTTTTTTTCCTTTGTTACATTTAAAACTAGACATATTTCAAATTACTTTTGAAACAATTCCTAACATTTTTAGGCATTTAGCTTTAAAAAGAGTTGATATTTTTTTTGTAAATATTTAAATTTCAGAGAAATTTGACATTAAAAATATAACAGACGTTTATTTGCATCAGAAACTTTTAAATAAACCAACTATATCTTGAAAGTTAACTTTAAATTTTATAATTTATAAAATGACTCATGGTTCATACAAAGTGCCATACTTTACTTATCTGAGGGCAATTAGAGTGCAGTTCTCAATAAAAACTTTATTTTTTAAAAGCTACTGCACATATATACTTTTAAAAGTTTGTATAGGTACTACTGCTGACTATTTTAAACCGCTTCTTAACTTTAAGTCTATCCAAAAAAAATTGTTTTTAATTTGTTGATTTGTACAACTATGATTTTTTTAGTTTAACATCAAAACTACTAAACATAATGACTTAAAATTAAGGAGCGGTTTTATCAAGAACTTAAGTAATACTTAAACCACATTGACCACTGGATTTTTTATAAATACTTCAAGATTTTCTGATTTTTTCTAACATTTTGAAAATACATGTTTTCCTGTCTCTGTCTAGTAGAAACATAAAATCAAGGCAAAAAAATTGAATTAGTAGTAAAAATTACTGAAAATATATTATAATGCTCTTTATATATTTTTTATAATAAATCAAATTAAAAGTAATTAACAATTTTCTTCAATGTATTATGCATTAGTTATCAAATATAATTTCATAATGTTAAATAAAATTACTGAAAATTACAGCTTTTTTGTTGATTTTTGTTTAAAATTTCTGGTTTTGCCAGGTTTTTGTCAGAAAGTATCAAGTTCTAGGTTTTTCAAAACATTTTTTCCCTAACTTTTGAATTCCATATTATTCTAAAACTTGTGCTTAAATAGCCACGTTTTAATACAAACTTTTATAACTATATATGCAGCAACTTGCCCGAAAAAAATTCAGGTTTTCAACCCCAGCATCTGAGAAGAAGTGTATCATAAAGCTTTGTATAGCAGATAACTCTACTCTTTTATTTTAATTATTATAAATTTGTTAAAAATTATCAATTACCTTAAAACATAGCTAATCTTATAAAATTCAATTTAAACTATTTAATTATACTAGGGTTCCCACTAAAATTTCATAACAAATTCAAGGAAAATTTTCATAGGTTTTTGAATACTTCAAAATGTTTCTAGTTTTTAGACAGTAGAATTTTTTTTAAATCAGTTAAAACTAATGCAATCTGTGGTACTGGACATAAACAAGGACTAAAACTGGTTAGGAAAAAACTTAATTAGTGAATAAATAAAATATGTTATAAAGCTTATATAAAACTAATAGAATAAAAAATCAGCATGAAGTTTTGTAGCTTAAAAAGACTGGTTATTCATGTAACTTTTTTTAAATTATTTCCATATCTATTCTGGTTTAGAAATCTTTAGTTTAAAATTGATTTGATTATAAATGCAAAGTATTTAATACTAATGTATGTCATTACAAAATAATTTAAAAAAAACTAAAAAATAAAAATAGGTCCTATACTAGACAAAAAAGTAAAATAAAGGAAAAATCAAGTGGTTTTAGAAACTTAATAAATCAAGGGAAATCAAGTGTTTTTTAATTTTTACGAACCAAAAAAGGGAAATCATGAAAAGTAAGAGCAATGTTCAGTACACTTAAGGTAAGCTTATTTTAAAAACTGTAATGACTATGTTTTAGTAAGTTAGCTGATGTTTCTCAACATTAAAAAAACTTAAGGATTGTGAAATATAAGTTACTTGACACTTTTATAAAATTTTACTTTTTTGTAATGCTTCTAGTGTAAGAGTTGCTACTCTTCAGTTGAAAAACTACCTGAAGTGAATTTAAACTGGCTTGAATCCTTCTCATTTAATTAATCCTCTGGCGCAAAGTACTTCTACTTTGTATCCATTTTTCTTTTAAAAGAAAGAAAGAAAAATGTGAACGCTCACAACTATAGTCAATTGGTTGGTGTGGAGAAAAACCTTTTGGTCATCAAGCCTCACACCTTACATTTTATTAATTTTTTGAACAATTTTAATTTAAACAATAAAAAAGAAACTTAAGATCATTGAAAAATCAATATAATTATTAATTAACTTTTTTTCTTTTTAAAGTATTATCATTTAAGTTAACTCAAAAAGAAACTATTTTGAAAGAAGAAATTGGTGTGCACTCTTATTTATACCCATTTCTGCCAATATTGACTTGGAAACCATAGTCTACCATGGGCACCACACCGTCTCTACTCCTTAGATTTAAATTTTTGTGATCATTAATAAAAAAGGAAAGCTGTACATATATGCATTTATAATATTTGCCAAACTTATAGAAAATTAAGCAAATTTCTTAATTCTCTTATTTAAAAAAAAAGGTTTTAAAACTGAACCTTTAATGTATAAATCTCTTAAAATAAACTAAATGCATGTGGATGAAATTCATGATTTTTTATTATTATCAACCTTAAAAAGTTGGCTAAATAAAAAGTTATATTTTTAAAACACGTTCACAATTTTACTATAATATTTATCTCTAATATTTAAAATAATTGTCTTTTATCTAAGTAGGCTTAAAACAAGGTTAAAAATGATGGATCTCTTATCAAAGGATAGTTAACCATAATTTTGGTTTGACAAAGTTACTGTATGGATGGAAATAAAAGTTTGTATACTAACTAATAATGACCTTAATAGAAGCAAATTAGAAATTTATATTTTTTATTATATTAAAATATAAATATGTAAAAATATAAAACAAATTTATATCTATATTTAATACATATTTTTTCGTTTTATAGTTTAATTTTAACTGTTAAGTTTTTCTTTTCATGTTTTAGCTCGTTATAATTTTGATTAAAGTTGGGTGTGCAACTTGATGGCCAAGGGGTCTTTTTGTGTAGCCAGGTCCTTGAACCAAAAGATTTTGAGCAATTTTTCGTTTTTTTTTTTCGATTTTTTGTTCAATAAACTATTAATTATAAATACATTTGAACTTTTTCTTTTACTTTACAATGGTTTTTGTTGTAAACTTGTGATTACTATTAAGCATTAAAAACATTTATTAAGCATTATGCAAAACATGGTTATTTAAATTCCCTATGTTGTAACTTTTCTTGAAACTTTGTCGAGCAGGACTTAAAAATAGACTTAATTTAAATATGAAACGTAAAAGGTTATTAGTTTTTTTATTAATTAATTCAAAAAATTATAATTCAAATAGAGTATCCTTTTTATTGTTTTTTAAAATATAAAAGCCAAAAAATTATTTTATTTTTGACTTCTATAAATGTTGTTTTATAAAGTTACTACCAAAACAAAGACTATGTCAAATTTATAATTTAGTTATCAATTATTATAAACTTAAACTATTAAGAAAATTACTGTTATATAAATTTTTTTTAGTATCAACATAAAACTTAAATCATAAAGCTTGTAGCTTTAAAACATCTAAAGGCCAGCTTAGTTACATCCGGTGCTGTTTTTATGTGTCTGTCTTGTATATATTTTTTCGATCATTATTTTAAATTTAATACAATATATTTCAAATTTTTGTGAAAAATTATACAAATCAATTACATATAAACAAACTCAGAATAAGACTTCATATATTTATAAATTTGAATAGCATTCAACATCAAGATCGATAAAAAAAATTATTTTAAAATAAGGAAACTATGTACATCAAAGTTTTCCTACTTTACGAAAGACGACTTGGGTCCTCACAGATCGTCTTCTCCTCCAACCGATCTTCCCTGCCACGTACTTACTCTTCGCATGAGCGATCTGCTTCATCACCAGTGCGATCTGTTTCTTGTAGCTGTTGGTCTTGAGCGCTTCTTTTGTCGGCAAATAAACGTTTTTTATAATAAAAGCATGTTAAATAAAAAAAACCTTCAAGCTATTTACAACTGCTTAATAAAATCAAAAAAGATTATCTGGCACGTAAATTAATTTCAATTGCAAAAATTCAACATACTTTAGTCTTTTTAGTAAAACAACTTAATCTGTAAGCTGGAACAAACAGTTTAAATTTTAGCTTTTTAAAGCTATGGAATCCCAATATTTGTTTTAGTGATATTAGTTTTAAATCGTGTAAACGATTTAGAGCCTTTTTTATTTCATAATTTTTCTTTTTACAAAAATTTAAAACGTTGTCAAATTCTAGACTCAGACTTTCTTTGTACTAAAACTAAGCTGAAATCAGCAACAAACACATTGAAAATATAACTTTACCGTTAGACGGAAGGCTATATATTTTAGTTAAAAACAAAATCTGTTTGCGCCACTCAGTGAAAATTAATTTCAATTGAAATGTACTATTAGTACTTCTTCTATTAGTAAAATTAACATAATATAAGTTAAAAGCTTTTCATGATTTTTAGAAAAGTGTACTGTCTTTTTTTGTACTCTTTATAAAAATTCAATATTCGTTTCTACTATCTTTTTTCAAAATTTAATTATTGTGACTTAAATAGTTATAAAATCAAAGAGGTAACATCTAATATACAAAAAACAACTTAAAGTTGGCAAAAATACTCACTGTAGATAGACTGCTTTTAAAAGATGCAAAACGTTTTATTTTCAGCTCGAACAATATAGTTTTTGGTTTGCAATAGAGTATTACTTTTAAAGAATTAAAGTTTTATTGAAGCTTTAGACCATACACAACAAACAATAGAATTCAAAAAATACACTAAACATAATTACATAACTTTGTAGTGTAATGGAGAAAAATATACTTTAGAAATAGTTACAAAATAACTTTTCTGCATTAAATTGATCAAAGATACATACCGATTTTAAATAGTATTATATTTTTTTATTGAACGACAAAAAAAAATATTCAAAATGTTTAGTCTTAGGATCAAAAAACATTTTTAGGTTATCGAGTCGCACTACACAGATACCTTGTAACGCCTTGTCCAGGACATGTTGTATTTATTTTGTCAATTATTAAACATCAACTATATATTGTTTACAAAACTTTATATTTTTAAGATTAAGTTAATATTGAAAAGTATTCTCAAATTTTAAATTAATCTTACTCGGGTGACAATAAATCTTAAATGTGTTGAAGTAAAATAAAATTTACAAAACAAAAAGCTGTATGTTGTTATTATTAGTTTTTTGTAAAAATTAGTACTGGTGAAGAATAATTTTTAGAAAAACTTAAAAAAAAGTATTAAATCTATCATTTTATTTTAAAATATTTTAAATGTTAAATTTAAATAAATATAACATTTAAAATAAATACTAAAAAAAAATATAAACTTTACTATTCAAATAAGTTTAATGATATGGTATTTACAAAAATCAAACATTAAAGTTTTAGAGTAGCTTAAAGTATCTTAACATCCTTTTTAACGTGGAAATAAGTATATTTCTTTTAATTAAATGTAAAACAACTGTAAAAGTTGAATATGGTTTACTAACCTTTTAATTAGTTTTTGATTACTTATAGCTTGTACTAAAGCTTGAAAATAAATGACTAAATGAAGATATTAGACAAAATAAAGGTACAAGAACAAAAAAATTATTTAATAAGTGTTTTTATTAATAACAAAGAAAAACTTATAAAAAATATTTAACCCTCAAGGGGAGTTTTAATTTGACGCTTAATTTATATAATCGAATTACATAAGGCTACTAAATTTAGTTGGTAGTTACTTAATAGTAAATCATAATGAGCACAAAATTTACTTTTGTAAAATAAAATTTTTGTTAATAAAGGTGAATGATTATATTTTTGAAAATAAAAGATACAACGCTGTACAAACTTTTTTACAATCGTCTTTCAAATATAGAACACATGGCATTTATTTTGTGTTTCAAATATAAATTACACGGCACTTATTTTTTTTTACAAAACTTATTTCTTAAACTTCATTTACTTTGTACAGTGTAAGTTGTTTAAAATAAAAACTTTTAGGTCAAGTTAAAAAAGCAACTTTTATTAATTATTTAATGATAATTTCCGCTTAAATGCTCAACAACTTCATGCTAACTTAATTCAAACTGTATGCGTAGGCGGAGAAACGTTTACACTTTATCGTTAAAAAAATTAAAAGTTATCTATCTGAACTATACTTAAAGTGAAAACATTAAGTAGTAGATACTATAAAAGATAAAAATATAAAGTTAATTTAATTCTCAGCTTTTAGCTTTGCAAGTTTTATTTACAAATTTTAAGTTAGTTCAATTGAAAGTTAAACACAACTAATTTAGTATAAAAACACTTCTGCTTTATTGTTGGTATTTTTTTTGGGAATTTTCTACAAAGTTACACAGTATCTACCAATGATATGTGTGTAAGTTGATAAAACTAACCAAAATCGATTTTGTACATACATAAATCATGAATGTAGTCTTAAAAGGCGTATTAATGGTTATCTGTTTACAGAATTTTTAAATTTTTATAGACTAAAAATTTTAAAAGCGTAAATTTTAAATAGTTAAAATCAAATCTAAAGACATTCTAATTTAGTATAAGAAAAAATTATTTTACAGTTTAAACAAGTATACTTAGTTTTACTAGATTAGTAACCTTTTAACAGACTCGCCAAAACAAAAATGAAATGAACATAAACTACTCAATCTTTAAAAAGTTCTGTAAAAGTTTGACGATTATAAAACACTTATCTACATAGATTATTTTTTTCTTAACACATGTATCTTTTAAATAAAATGTACTATTAGATCTATAGCAGGTATATAAGAAAATAATTATGCTTAAATCTAGCTGTTCAAAAATATGATTTACAGTTGTCTAAAAATTTACAAGGGTTTATGAAACAACGAAAACTACAATAACTTTTAATGTTAATACAGTTCTTAAAGCTTCTTTATAAAGCTAAATACTTTACGGAGCTAGGTTAGAACAAATTGCCACAATTAAAAAAAATAATTCATCACAGCTAGTGTGAATAAAATATTACGAAAAACACGAAAAGATTTTTTTTTGTGCAAGAAACTTTAAAAAAAAATCTAGTGGTCATTTGAACTGCTAAAAATGTTTACAAGTATCGATCAAAATTTTTGGATTCATTTTCACGTATGAATTGCATATAAAAGAGTAAGTTATAATATGAATGTTTTTTTACACTTTACAACTAGAAAAATAAGCAGAAAAATAATTTCAGTTATTTAAACTTAAGGTAAAAATTTTTTGCAACTTTAGCACTAAATGATCTAAAACCAAACGTTTGTTATTTGTAAAAAAACCTTATCGTTTATACTATAGTTGAGTAACGTTTTTAGTCGACCAGATGTAGTCCTCTAGCCGAAGCGAAGTTAAAAACCCATGAGTAACTATTGTAAATTTTAAAAAATTTAGCCAGATTTACATTTTGCGGGCTGCAGATTTACCTTTAGCTGGTCGTATTCCTTTTAAAATTTACAAACCTGCGTTCCCACCTTAAGTTTTTACATTTTACCTAAGCCCAAAAGAGTTTTACGATCAAATACTACAACTGTATATCCTAGTTGTTATAATTGCGAAAATGTGAAACACATTAAAGCTTCTTACTTGTTAAAATACTACACATATGTTAAAGTAGACTTTAAGTCTTTCTAAAGATGCTAACACAGTTAATCTAAATATAGAAATAAAAGTATGATATGGATCTAAAATACTAATTTGTTATTATAAATCATAATCACACTTAATAAACAAAACTAAACATTTGCATTGAACTTTTAAACTTTAAATAGATCATAGATTGAGGGCACATGGAAGAGTCAAACATTTTTTTTACAAAAATTAACATTATACCATATACGAAAGCTCTAATTATATACTATAGGAATCTTTTTAGTATCACTAAAAGTTTATCTTATTTTTAATTTCTTGATCAATTTACCTCAAGTTTTTAGGAAATGTTACTTGCATTAATAGAAAAAATCCTAGTGTAAGAATTATTAAAAAAAATAATTTTAAGAAGTTTATGACCTAAAAAAACATTTTGTCTTTTTTAAATAAGAAAATACTTTCACTCAAGAAAAAAAAAACTTTTAACAGATATCATCTTTATTTTTGTAAAATTAAATTAAGAAAGTTCTAAAAATATTGCTTAAAAATTGTAGGAGAACATTAATCTTTCATGATATATTCTTATATTGCTTTTTGCTTTTATTCATTCATAAGAAACTTATTGAGCTTTCCTACTTTGTGTTGTACCCTAATATTTCAAAAACTAATTTGATTTTTACAAAACAGTAAAAACCAACTTTTAGCTAAGCTGAAGATCTTTGAATAAAATCATCATGTAAAAAAAGTGCTTATTATTTAAGACGATTTTTATTCACTTAACCGCGGAAAAAAGTTCTTTTTCAAAAACTTTTAAAAATTGGAACAATAAAGTCATAGTAAAAAAAAATAATAACTTTACTTCTATAAACCTGAAAACTGTTAACCGTTATCATAGAATTATAGTTCCTTAATGATTTTATAAATTTAAGAATGAAATTTTCTTAAAACTTGTGTACAGTTAATTTGACAACAGTTTGCAATGTAGTTACTTAATTGGAATAGAAGTACATTTCTCTGTATGAAACTAATTTAAAAGTTACAATGAGTTTTTTTAAAAACATAAGTATTTTTAAGAATAAATGATAACGTAGAAGATTAACGTAAATATAATATAAATACAACTTATATATACAATTTAACAAATTAATTACTAATGATAGATAAAATATGTAATAACGATATACCGTACGTTTGTGCAGAAATTCCATTTTTAAAATTAAAACCTAAAAGTATGCAACACATAATCAATTGCAACACTTCTGTTTTTAATAATATAAACAAACATAAATGTTTTCGAATTTGATAAGCTTGATATGTTTACACCACTGTTCAAGTTATTTAAAAACTTCTTAGAGAGCCACAGCTCAATCAATAATATTTCTATGAAAAAGCGCTTGTAGGTCTATTTGATATAATGTTTACCAACTTTAGATAATTTCTTAGATATGACTAAAACAAATTAAAAAAAAAAGTAACTATGTAGTAAAGTAAATGTAGTTTTAAGGTTATTAAATGGACAAAAGTACTAAATTTTGAACGTTAAAAATAGTATTTAAAAAAGTTGCAATAACTAATCAAGGTTTTTTATGCTAGGAGCAATAAGTTTAATACTTTTTTAACAGACTTTTTTGTTTAATTTTAAAACTATGATAAACGGTTTTACGAATAAAAAATATCTAGTAGTTGAAAGGTACACTGTTATTAAAGTTCTTTACTAAGCTAACTAACTATTTAGTTTGTATATTTTAAAATCGTACTTTTGTCTACATTAAAAGCTGTTGATTTCTTTATTCCAAATTAAAGCTGCTGTTTAAATTAGACGCTAAAGCTAGTTATTTCACCTGAATAAATGTAGTCATTTGTATTGTTTTCAATTAAAAAAAAAAATCATTTGCAATTTTAGATTAATCTGTTTATCAAACGACAAAAATAAGTGCTCAAATGTTAAGTCTAAGGACCTAGTGTATGGTACACCTTTTGGTTATCTAGTCATACACCATTCGGCTATTTTTGCCCCCATTCAACTTCTATAGGAAAATTGACATATATAAATTTATAACCGTTAAGTATCGCCCAAGAGCTAAGTTTGGTTTTCTTTGAATTTTAGTAAATGAATTAGTCTACAAATAAAACACTATACTATAGTGTTATTCTTATTAACTTTCTGTTTACTGAAATTAACTTCTTTATACTAAAATACTAAAAGAATAGTTCTTGCAAATACAAATTCTGGTATCATTTTTTAGCTGATTTAAAAGTTGCTTGCAGTTTTTTGTTCATACTTAAAATTTTCAAATGTAGAAGTCTATCAGTTAGGTTCGCGTTTTTTGAGTTCGCACAGTCGGTTAAATTTGCAAATATTGTGTTCGCACTGCTGTTTAAGTTTGGATTTAAAATTAAAAAAAATTGCTTAGTATGTAACTTTTTCAATTTTAAGTTAAGTGAGTTTAAGTTTAATACTTTCTTCAAAATATTATTATTAAATGAGTAATTTTTTTCTAATTTATTTAAATAAATATATAAAAACATTAGAAAATTAAAGAAAAACGAAACATAAAACTTTTAATTGTACTAAATGTTCTAATCAAAGAAATCATTTCTTAATTGAGAACTTTAATTTTATATTTCTGTAAATTCAGTCTCAAAATAGCAGTAATAAACACTTTTTTTTGAAAAAAGTAAATTATAAGATTGTTTTTCTATTTTTACTAAAAGACAATTCTTTAAAAAATCTGTAAATGAAATTGTATTTAATGTTTAGATTAGACTATGATTTTTTTTTTAATTTACAGTAACTTCAAAGTATGTAACCTTTTTGTAATAAATTTTGGTTTAAATTTTAACGATAATATTGGATAAAAGCTTTTTTTTTTTATTAATAGAGTAATTTAAATAATACAATTATTTAGTATTGAACTGTAATATTTATATAGTTTTAGATTTTTGTCTTGAATACAAAGTGAAGTTTAGTAAGTGTATTTAATAAAACGGTTATTTATCAGTTTTATAATAAAATTTATAAACAAAAAACTCTTTAGTTTATTTAGTTTGTACATATTCCTACAATAAACAGAATTTTTGAATAAAAAAAAAAAAAAAAAAAGATATCTTTTCTAATAATTGGACGTATACAAATTCAGTACATTTACCTTTAGGATACAGAAAACTTTCAAATGTAAAAAATTCATTAGCTTAAAGTCCAATACTTCAAATATATTAAGTAACTTGTTGAAAAAATTTGCGATAAACTAGCTAAAAAGAATATATTAAAAACTAAAACTTTATCATAGTCTACATATAAAAAATACAAATAATAAAAACAAATCAAGGTAATTGCAGAAATATTAGTCGCAAAAATTGTAATAGTTCACTGTCTAAAATCCTGCAAAACTATTTACATAAGTTACATAAACAGTAAAACTTATTTTACAATATAAAACACCAAGAAGAATTTATTTTAAATTTTAAGCTGGTCTTTTAATCTTTTTTGTTCATCATAATAATGAAAAACAAATGGATTAAAGCTATTAGATTTAAATTGTTTTGATTGGTACTTCTTAAAACTAAACCATAAAAATAATAGGTAATACTATTTAAGCTTCATAACTAAATGTTTTATGTCATTATTTTAGGTATTAATTTGAAAAATTAATAAGAAAAAGGTCAAAAAACATCAAATAATCTACTGTGAAATTAAAAAGACTAATTAAATAGATTTAAAATATTTTCTACACTATTTTTTTCTAAAACGTAGTTTTTACATAAAAAGTAAAGCTTACATTTGTAGTTTCAAAATTTCATTTCTATAAAAGCTTTTGTGATAAAAAAATTATGAATAACTTTAAATTAAGTATGAAGAAAATTGATAGAAAGATACAGCTTATAGTGCATTTTAAGATCAAAAATACCAAATATCAAAATGTTCTATTAAAAACAAAACTTCCAAGGTACGAGGTAAAAATTTAACTTAGTTTTAAGCATTTAATTATTTTTAAACATCAGAACGAAAATAGAGGTTTAATAAAAATACAATATGAATTTAAAAATATTTTAAAATGTTCCATAAGCTTGGTTTATACAACTGATTTGTTTAAGCATTTCTAAAAAACTAGTAAATCAGAAATCAACAAGACAAATAAGTTTTAACAAAACCAACAATTCATAAGTTGAAACACTGAATAAAACACTGTTAACTATTTCTTAAATTTTTTAAAAAGTTTGTACACTAAGTTAGTAAAATTTTACAATAAATATACAAAATAGTTTAAATAGACTTAAACTAAACAAACTCTTAACTAATAAAAATAAGTAGAAAAAACATCAGTAATAACATTGTAGATTGTAAAGTTGGCTTAAAACATAAAGAAACTCCAAAGCAATTAAAACAAATTGCTTTAAACAGTAACTGTTTTTTTATTTTTAAGCCACTTAATTAATTTTTCTGTCTAAAAAATAACACCACAATGTAAAAAAAAACCATACAAGGAGGAATTTTTTATTGAAACTATAAATCTTTTAACATACATCACTTTAAAAAGTTAACTGCTACAGTATATAATGTTTTAAATGTTTGATCTTTTAATAAACATGACTATAAATAATGACCAGAAATTTATTTTTTTGTTCAAAACTAAATAAATTTAAAAGATCTAACAAAACAAAAAAAGATTTTATTGAACACACTTTAATTAAAAAAGAATTAGTTTATATAATTACTTAAGTTGTTTTACAAAACAGTTAGTGATAAAACTATTAGTTCTATAATTTCAAAAAACACAAGAACAACATTTTGTGAACATTTTGAACACAACTAAATTTACTTAAGTGCAAAATTTGTTACATAAAACTGTTAGTAATAAAATAATAAATATGTACTGAACTAATTAAAAAGGTTAGAAAAATTTATTTTTTTATTGTTTATCTAAAAAAACATTTAGAATAAATTACTTCAAGTTACCCTAGCAGTGAAGTATGTTATTTTTAATGTATTACAATTTTAATTGCAAACAATTAGAAAATAAAATACTTGGTATATAACAAAGATTTATTAATTTATAATTACATAACATATATAAAACCAATTTAATCTATTTTCTTCTAGTTCAAATAATTATCTAAATCATTTTATTGTCTATCATTGTAAATTTAAAATTTGTTAAATATCTTAAAAATTATATGTGTTCTCAACTTTTTACAGCTATATTTCAAAATTTGTTAAATAATTTATATAAACAACATACAATTTAGTTAAAAATCTACAAAGTAAGATCAAGCTATACATTTTTTCAAAATTATTTTTTCAAAATTTAGCATCTATTAAAATTCAATTTAACCGATACAGTATTCATGAAGTAATACTAAAGTTAAGTAAAAATAAAAATTACAGTTCTTTTGATCAGAAAGATGTATTACATGCCACAAAGCAAGAGCAAATTATAACAGAAAATAAAGCATTTTGAGTATTTTTAATCTCTAATGTTTACTTAAACTTGAATTACCATTCTAAAAAAAATCTTTGTATAAAAATTTTAAAATTTGTTGATTTTTTTTGCATTTTAGTAAAAACATATCTAAATTTAATTGATATATATTATGTTATTTTTTTCGCAATTTTTTTTTTAATTCAAGGTTCTATTCTTAAGAACATAAGAAAACTTGTGTAAATTAGTTAAAACTTTTAAAATATTACTACAAAAGCTTTGTTTTAAATATGTTTGTATTTGAAACTTTTACAGAATGCGTTGAATTTCAAAAACTTGTTTATCACTCAAAAATAATTTTTATAGTATTTGAAAATCCATTGTGGTTAAATATAATATTATTAAACATTTTAAAACGAAGAGTTAAAAAAATAATATAAATATTATGATAGGGAAAAATTGGAATCGTACTTTTATTTAAGTTGTAAAATAAAATAAAAAGTTTTGAAAGGTAAAAAAGTTTTTTTTAACTAACTTAAAAACCAAAGTATCTATTTATTTAGGAAAGATAGTCTAAAAATAAATAAATAGATAACTTACAAACATAGCCGAGTTACTTAGAATAACTGAAATATTTAAAACAAAAACTAACTAGAAGAGATGAGTGCTCCTTGGACAATAAAATCCTGTTTGTTTTGCAACTTTGACAGGCACTATCAAATTGGACATTATCTGGAAATCTTAATTAACTTTTTGCGGTTGGCTTAACTGAAATCAGCGCTTTAAGTGATTTGAATTCCTGTTAATTCAAAAAGGTTTTTTAAATAGATTAAGTTGAACTAGAACAAACATATTTAATACTAAAGAAAAAAATATCATTAAAAGTAGAAAGCTATAAAATTTATTCAAGTATAAAACATTAAAAATTGATCATTTTGTACAAATACTTCAATTAAAAAGTTAAACAAAAAATTTAAAAAAACAACTTTGATACAAATACAAAATACATTTTATCAAACTTAAAAGTTTACTAGAAATAATTGTGTATTCACTGATAATATTATTTTTAGAATTATAAAGAAATTCAGCACATGGGCTGGCAAATGGCTATTGAACATTTAGTAACTTTAAAACTAAACCCAGAGATTTAGTTAGTTATTTATAGCTAGTTTTAAATTGGCTTTAATTCTATTCTGCTTGAAGTTTATTAGAGGTTTTGTAAGCTTAAATGCAGCAAATTTTTACTTTTATAAAATAAAAAAATAAGTTGAAAAAACCTCAAATTTATGTCAAAATTAAAGCCAACAGCAACTACTAAAAAATACCTCAGAAGCTTTTAAACAGAATTATTTTTTTAGATTTTTTGTTTTCTTCGGTTTAGTGTTAAAAAATGTATGAATTCTTTAAAAATTTGAAAAAAAAAAGATATATTTTCTCATTAAAAATATTGATATTCTTTTGAAAATTTCATTGATGCATTTATGGTAGTATACTGTAATGAAACTAACATTTCATTTTAGTATTTTAAAGCTTGTGAATAAATATGGAATTTTTTGTAACAATAAAAGCTTTTCCAAAACATTTTTCATTATTTTCAAAACAAGCTTTTCCAAAACAATTTTTATAACTCTTAAAACAATTTTCTAAAACAATATTGTTTACTTAAAGGAGTTACATTTATTTCAGTGCTTATAAAACGGAATTTTACTTGCATTTACTTGCAGTAGCAGTATTAGGTGTTTGGTAAAACTCGAAATGTTGTATTATAAAATGTTTAAGTTTAAGTCTAAAATACTTCAGTTTCTTTAGTTTAAGATACTTCTTGTTACTTGTGTTCAACTGTTGTTTTGTTAGTGAGTCGTGTGAATATTTTATATTTGTAAATAAACTTTTGTTGACTTTTAAGTATCTTAGATGTATTTATCTTATCTAAAAATATCTATCCCCATTTAATTACCCTTAATACATAGATTGATAACAATAAACATCAAGTCGGGTACTCTTATCGAGACAATACTACAAAGTATTTCTAAAAGAGAATATTTCAACTGCTTGTTGCTGAAATATCTTTATTTTTTTATGTTTTAGCATATATGATAAGAATTCTATATACAATTTTAGAAAATAAAACAATCATTAGGAAATTAACTAATTTTAGGTTTATACAAGCAACATCCTGATGCCTATTTGCACTTTTTTTTTTAATTTCAAATAAATAAATTAAGTTAAAAATGTTAAGTTTTTAAATAACTTATTGTATTTACCAATACCATTTCAACAAAGTTTAAGAAAAATGCTAAAAAAGTTTCTCTAAATTAGTCTTACAGAAATTTTTCTCTAACATTCTGCAAGAAGATTTTGTCAAAACTATGAAGAATTTAGAGTAGTTTTCAAACTGTATAGGCAAAAACTAGTTGGATTTAAACTTAAATAATTTCTTTAATACTTAAAAGCAGAAAAACAACAAAACCAATTTTAAAACAAAGAAATCAAACTTTGTTAAACTATGTTTAACTTATTGTACAATTTTTTTTCAGCAAGATTATTTTATCATACTTAATGGATGCTTTACCGGTTTTCAGCTTACTGTGTTAAGGTAAAGTTTATACAAAATGATAATATTTTAGAAAACAAGCATGCTTAATTAGGCCCATTTATGAAAAAAATTAATGAATTAACCTGTTACTGAAGTTTTAATCATGAATATCTATAAAAACTACATGCAAATAGTAGAGCAGTATGAAAATTAACTTAGTTATTTTTAAAACCAAGAAATGCTAACAAATTTTAATAAAAGTATCAAGGGCATAGAAGGGTTAAACACTTTTTTCACATTTTGATTTTATTTTATTGAGTTTTTAAGCTACAAGATAGTTTTTACTGATTTTAATAATAAAAAACAATTTTTGAGATATATCAGGTCAAAGTGGGAGGCAACAATAGGTACCTTTTGGGAGGGGAAAACTAAAATAGCAAAAAAAGACTGCTTCACTAAAAATCTATTTTCTCCTACGTTTTTTGAGATAAATACCTCAAACTTTCAAAATATGTTGTTTAAAGTAATTTAAAACTTTGTCAGAAAGAATGTTTTTAAAATTAAAAAAATAAAATTATAAAAAAATTAACAAAAACAAGCAGTTTTTTTTTTGTTTTTTTGTCACAAATTATTTATTTTTATTTGTTTAAATTCTCTTACGCCACAAGTTTTTAAAAATTGCAAGGAGCATATTCTGAAAGTTTGTGGCATTTATCTCGAAAAACGTAGAAGACAGATTTTTAGTGAAATAGTCTTTTTTTGCTGTTTTAGTTTGCCCCTCCCAAAGGGAACCTATTGTTGTCGTCCAATTCGACCTGCTATATCTCAAAAAGTAATTTGATTTTTTTTAATTTGTAAAAGCAACTTATAGCTTAGTTGAAATTCAATATTATAAGACTAAATTGTAAAAATTATGATCTACATCCCTATGCCCTTAACATGTTTTTAACTGTTATTCAAAATTTTTTGTAGGATGAATAATTAAAACTAACTATTATCAAATGTTGGCTAGTGTTAGCATGGTATTTAAGACTTGAGTATTTCGCTTTTAATCTCTTCTTACAATATCTACACCTTACATGGTATGAACTAGAAACATCAGGCATAATCCAGTCTATTAGTAAAATCATATTCTGTATTTAATAGATAAGTCTTATTTATGTAAAGCAATAATCAACTACTTTACCTTTAAACTCAGGAACAGATTTCCATTTAGAAGTATATTTTTGTCTATTCTTCCTAGTAGGTGCTTCAATTTCAACAGTTATCATTTTTAACCAGCTGTGATAAATAAATATGTTAGTGCTTTATATTAAATAGGCTGTTATAAAGTTAACTAACATAAAAAAAACAAATAATGTTTTTTTAGTATTTTGAATTAAATAAATCTTGGGAATCATAATTGTACATATATATATTACTAATATTGTTACTTTTTTTAAATTAATCAATTTAAAGTTCTTGACTTAAATGCCTATTTCAATGTTTTGTTTTAAATTTTATTTTACTTCCATTTATTTGTTCAAAATTATTTTTCAGATTTGTTAACAACAACTGAGGATCTCCTATATGCAAATATAGGAGTAAAACATTGTTTTGTTAGTAATAAGCTATTAAAATAAATATTAAATATTTTTTGTTTAATACTTAATAAAAATTCATTAGTTAGTTAGATAGATGTTTTTCCTACTTTTTAAACAACTTACAAATGTATACTTTGCTTTTAAAAATTCTAACTACTAAGTTGAAGTAATTATAATTTAACTGAGTTAATAATAATCAGAATTGCCACTCTTTAAGGCAAAATAGTCAGCCTGTGTTACCTCAGACTAGTTAGAGTTTATAATAAAATAGAAATAAAACGTTTTTGATAGCAAATTTTTGAATAAAAATAATACTTATTAAGTTTAAATACAAAGAGATACCTAAATAATTACAGAAGAATTTTAAAAATATTTATTTGTAAGAAATAAGAAATAATTAAGGCATAAAAACTGGTATGAGATACTTGAAGGATATCAACACTAGCATGAGATTTCAAAAAAGTCCATACTAGCCTTAAAGTGCCAACACAGTATGTATCTGAAACTCTTTTTAACTGAATATATCTTAAAAGTTAATTGAAACTAGTGATGTACCGGACCCACAATTTCGAGTCCGGCCGGATCCGGACTTTTTTTCAAATCAGAATCCGGCCGGAACCGGATCCGGATCCGGACTTTTTTTGCAAATTAGAATCCGGCCGGATCCGGATATCAGACAAAAATGGCAATATCCGGCCGGACCCGGATAGTGAGTCCGGTACATCACTAGAATAAACTAGCCTGAGTCAGAATGAGGTTTTTAAAAACTGAAAAAAAAAGAACTTTTATTTAATAATAAGTAGAACAGCTAGCCACAAGGTTTACAAATTTAGGTGTTATTTACAATTAAAAATCTGAAATCAAGTTCTTGAACAAAATACACTAGAAAATTAAAAAATTTGAAAACTTGATCAGCTCAAAGTCATTCAAAATCTAAAAGAAAACTAGCCTGAGTTTTTATAAAAAACTAAACTAGCTTGAGGCAGTCCAAGATTTTCTAAAATTCCCAAAAAATTTCAAACTAGCAGGGTTGCCACTGTTTAGATCAATAAAACTAGCTAGAGTGAGTATAAACAAGCCTGAGTCAGAATAAGGTTTTTGAAAATTAAAAAATTACTTTAATCTAATAATCAGATAACAGCTAGCAAAGGTTGACAATTTGGTAGTAAAGTTGTGGACTGATTGTGGTACACTTAACTTATTAGTACTACCCATCATAATTAAATCCTACATTATTTAATTAATATCTAACAATCACTAAATTCAAACTGAGACTACTTTCTATAATCAGACACGACAGTTTTAAGTGATAATCTTTTATATAAAACACAACAAGAAATACTAGTATATACAAAACTATTAATTACTTTGGTAACACTTTAAAAACTGAAAGCTGTTTAAATCTATATCAAAAGACTTAAAACAATATACTAAAAATTAAATAAAACTTTTAGTAAACAAGAAACTGTAAAAATTTTCATAAACTATTAAACTATAAACCTGGCTTAAATATTTAAACAATTAAACACCAGTTGAAATACTCACTTTTAAAACAAAACACTACTTACAATAAGCATTCACAAAAAGTTCAAGATATTTTGTTGCTTCAAACTGCACACCAAACTAACTAACTGCTTACATATAAACTGCCTGTCATGTTCTGATGTTTTGTTGCATCAGTATTTAGTTTGAAACATTCGTCATATGATTCTCATTGGCTCGTACATTCAACCGTATTAACTCTAAATATTCTCTGAGCTCAACTTTAAACAACAAATAATGCAAGTATTCATTCCAAAGTTTTCAATTTTACAACATATGTCAAGAGTTGTATTTCATTATATGTTTATTTTATAGTTTAAATGTAAACAAGTGTAAATTAGTCACGTGTACAAAATGAGCCAATCGGGGTAGGTGTTTAATTTTAAGTAACGAAAATGACTCTTATTAATTTACACAGGGTTTGTTTTTGAAAAAATACTTTTCAGTATGCTCTTTTTTACTAACTAGATCTTTAGAATCCGGCCGGAACCGGATCCGGACTTTTTTTTCAAATTAGAATCCGGCCGGATCCGGATATCAGACAAAAATGGCAATATCCGGCCGGACCCGGACCCGGATAGTGAGTCCGGTACATCACTAATTGAAACTGTTTTTGGTTGTATAAAAAATCTTAGTATAGACTTTATGGATGATACTATAAAAAAACTAATCTACTGATGTGAAATTTCTACATGATACAAACAAATTTTAAAACTGAAACATTAATTCTTAGCACAATCATTTTATCTAAAGTCCACTACAAAAATTAATGTACATTTTCATTGACTATTTGAATGCTTTATAAGCCATAATTTTATTTTTTGCTCATATATTGTAGGATATTGTAAATGTGAGCTGAAAACTTTTTTAATGAAGCAAATCCATCAAATTTTTTCAATAAATATTTTATTAAAACTGTTCTTAATGATTCTTTTTTATAACAATTAGATGATTGAGATAAATTATTTTACTTTTATCTTAATATACTTATTATAGTTATTACACAAAATTTATTTTTAATTTTTCTAGGATTATATTACATAATACTTTGTTAATTTTTTTAATGAATAAAAGACATTGTTTAGATTTTGATTTAAACACAGCTGTTTTTAGAAAAATTTGTACACTTCTAAATTTAAGCTATAAAATCATAACTTCTAGAATTCTTGAAAAACATGATTTATCAAAACCAATATTGAAACAAAAATATTTATCAAATAACAGAACAACTTATTTAAGAAATCAAAGAAGAGCTAAATAGAGTAAATAAAGTGTTAAATATTAAAAAGAAAACATTATATAACTGTTAAGTTCTAAAATAATAGTTAAAATGTTTTTTACTAGTCTAAAGTCATTTAGCTAATTTTTAAATTATTAATAAGTATACAGTTAAAATACTTAGTTGTTACAAAAGGAGAGTCTTTATCTTTAAAGATATTTTTAATAAGAGTTAGCTTACAAAACTGGACTAATTTAATAAGATAGGTTAACCAATTTTATCATTTTAATGGTTAACACAATTATGCATATTTGTAGGCTACTTTGTATATGGCTACTATACAAACAGTCCTAAACTTTAATAATGCAAGACATTATTAAATTAAATTTTGCAGATAGGTTGTTTCAAGAATTCTTATTTACCCATTTCATTAAGACTCAATCTGTTGTTTTTTTTTGAGTAAAGAGTGACCAGCAAAAATGTTCAAAAATTAAGTCAAATAGACATTTCTAAAAACTAAAAAAAAAGTTTAAACCTTATTTTTGTTTTTGAAAAAATGATAAACTTATGTTTGAATAAATAGTAATTTCAATATAGTAATGTCTTGGTTATAAACTATATTACTTGAATGAAATCATAAAATTTGAAATTTAATCAAGTCATTTAAAAATTCATTATAACATTTGAATATATAAATAGTGTACAAAAATTAAACTAAAAAGAAAACTTTAAGTATTTTAAGACTTTAATCACAATTTATTATTTTATTTCTAGGATATTTTAACTTTTTATGGTAGACAACCATCAGACTTACTCCACCCTCTATTTTGCTTCTTAATATTAAATTGAACACTTTGTAAATTTAAAAATTTGTATTTTCAGTGTAATTAAGGATTTGGCAATGTTTCATAAACAACTTACTAAGCTTAATATTTTGCTGAAAGTCTTATTTCGTCTTATTTTCGTTAAACAATAAAAAAAAGTTTAAATAAGTTTGAATTAACATTTATTTACATTATTTAGTTTTCTACCTGAAAAAATGAAAAACACATTACTAATTGAAATTTTAAAACAGGGGTCGGCAGGCAGTTGGTGCTCGCGGGCCAAATTGAAAATTTCCAAAATCTTCGCGGGCCACAGTTTTAGTTTTAGTGACCTTTAAATAAACTTTTGGTTTTAGTTTTAGTCACACTAAAGAAAGTTTTACTTTTATTAAGTTTAAATTTTAATTGACTTTTAGCTACACATAAACCGCCTATTTAAGTTATACATACTTATCGAAATAAAATTTACAATGACTAAAATACTTAAGTCTTAAAAAACTACGTACTGTCTTTACGACTATATAAGTTTAATTTAAAGTTTTTACTTTTTACTTACAATCTATTTCTCTATGAAAACCGAGCTTTAAAAAAATTTTTGGGGCGGTACTTTAATACATTTTTTATATAATGAACCGCTTTTTCATATTTTGTAAAACATTAACCTTTAAAAATGATTTTTGCGTTTTAAATAGTTTTTACTCTTTAAAAATTAAGTAATAAGTTAACTAAATATATTTATACCTTTTTACAAGGTAAAAACACTTTAAAAATATTTTAACAAAAATTATATTTAAATACTTTAATAAAATAACTTTTTAACAATAAATTAGTCTTTTACATGATCACCACTTAAAAAGCAAACATGACTGAGTTATATCAAACCATTCTAATTTTATTACAAGTTGAAAAAGCTAAAAACTTGCTGCTAATCAAACTTAAATACCTAACTAAAATGTCATCAGTAAACAAAGTACATAATATGTAAGTAGGCTAGAATAAAATAATAATCAATAAACTACACTACAATCATAAAAACTGTTATGAGAATTCAAAAATTTATTCAAATATAAAAATTTCAAATTTATAATAACTTTCTTCTTACAACAGCAAACTATTTTCTGAAAAAAAAATGTAAAAAGTGCTTGAATTAGTAAGATAGATATATAATACCTATTTATTAAAAACTAAATGCAAATGTTTTCCGTTTTTTACAAAAGTAATGCACAGTAATTAACTAAAATGTCATTTCTTTACATTTTAGTTTTTTTTTACACATTTTTTATACCTAAGTTTCTATTACAGATGTTTTATTTCTAAATGTTATATTCTAGTTTACACAAAAACATTTAAAATAACAACAAAATATTTAAAATAATAAAAACAATAATGATAATAATAATAATAATAATAATAAAAATAATATTAATAATAATAATAATAATAATAATAATAATAATAATAATAATAATAATAATAATAATAATAATAATAATAATAATAATAATAATAATAATAATAATAATAATAATAATAATAATAATAATAATAATAATAATAATAATAATAATAATAATAATAATAATAATAATAATAATAATAGTAATAGTAATAGTAATAATAATAATAATAATAATAATAATAATAATAATAATAATAATAATAATAATAATAATAATAATAATAATAATAATAATAATAATAATAATAATAATAATAATAATAATAATAATAATAATAATAATAATAATAATAATAATAATAATAATAATAATAATAATAATAATAATAATAATAATAATAATAATAATAATAATAATAATAATAATAATAATAATAATAATATAAATAATAATAATAATAATAATAATAATAATAATAATAATAATAATAATAATAATAATAATAAAATGATAATAATAATAAGAATAACAATAATAGTAATAATAATAATAATGATGATGATGATAATAATAATAATAATAATAATAATAATAATAATAATAATAATAATAATAATAATAATAATAATAATAATAATAATAATAATGATAATAATAATAATAATAATAATAATAATAATAATAATAATAATAATAATAATAATAATAATAATAATAATAATAATAATAATAATAATAATAATAATAATAATAATAATAATGATAAGAAGAAGAAATAAGGTTTTTTTTTTTGGTTTTGACATCTTTATTTTTTTGAAGTTTTCTTTGCATTTTAAATTAATTCTAATGCACACCTACGAACAAAGATGCTCATATTTTAAACTACTTTTTATTAAATACTTAACGAGATAAAATTTAGTTTATGCATAATTTAAAAACATTAATGTTTTTACATGTAATGTTTAAGTGTGTACAGACACACTTAAAACAATATATACTACATAAAATAAAAAAAGTTTTTGTTAGGTATACTTTTTGGTTTTTCAAATCATGTTTTTTTGGCAAAATAAGTTAATTTTTCTGCGTTGTATACTAATAAAAACAGTTGCTGTTTTTTGGAACTACCTTTTAATACAAACTAGATTGAGAAATGGTAATTTATTAAGTTTGTACATTTTTAATCAAAATTGTTCTAATTCGATCAATTAAAAAAATAAAAATTGCCACACACTCAGACTATGACTATTTGAAGACTTTGAATCTCAGGCCAATTTTTAGATTTTGGCATGAATTGCTTTATGTATGCTAAGATACCAGGCTAGTTTTAGTCACTCGGACTGACTTTTTTTGCTTTAAAGAGTGGTAAATAAGATATATGATATATGTTTTGTTCAATGCACAGTGTTGGTTTCAATTAAAATATATTTTAAATTATAAGTTATTCAGCTGATATAATTTGATATATTATTTATACTAATTGTATACATATAAGTGTGAACAACTAGTGCTGCCAAAAAATACCTGAAAAGCTTGGAATTTGACATTTTATACTTAAAAAATCTAAAAAAGCCTTGAATTTGAGAATTATCGAAAAAACCTGGTCTTTTAAACCATTTCTAAATGTAAAGTAATAAAATTTCGATTTGACACAAAAAATCTATTATGTAAATGTTTCTTATTAAAAAACATATTTAAAGTATCTTAACAGTATATTTTAAATTTTTCTATATTATTTAACTTAATTATATACTAAAAGTAGAAGCAAAAAGTTGTACTTTTAAAAACTTTATATTGGCACATTGCACCTTTGATTTTAAAATGTCTTTACCTGTTGTTGTGCTTTGTATTAGAACTAAACCTAAAAATTCTTCTAAAATGTCAAAATTAGTAAAACCACACGTAATAAAAATTCTAAAACTAGGAATATCTGTTGTATCAGTTCTCGCATGTTAATTTAAGTCCTGATTTGGTTTATGCGGCTTTATAATCTCCAGACATTTCCTAAACACGACTTCTTGTTGATATTGAAGAAATAAACAAAAATATTTTACTAACGCAAACACAAATTATTTAAATAAGTTTTCAACTCTCAACGGTATCTTTTTTAAGTAATTATTTTTGCTACATTATAACTTGCCTAAACAGTTTTTTTCTGATCAGTCTGTAGTTACTAAAAATATCTATGTGCGTTGTTGAAACTAACTTAAGTGATTTTTTTTTCTCTCGCAATAACTCCAAACTAACGTATAATAGATCTTATAGCTCGTCTATAATTCACATTTGCTCTTTTTAAATGCAATATTGTTATTGCAGATAAAGAATTGCTATAACGCTCAATAAAAAATAGGTTTTTTTATTTCAAAATAAGGTTAATAAATTTTTATACATTTGTTAAAAAGTTTAAAAACTAAGTTGTCATTCAAGCTGAATTACAATAACTTTTTTAGTTATATAATTAGTTCACTTTTAATAAACTTAGGTATTTCTTTATTTTGTGAACTTTATTTTAAACACAGTTGCAAAACAAACAGGCTAGTTTGAGAATTTTTTAAAATTTAGACTAGGTTGATGCTGTTTGAGAAATTTTTAAAAATCAGGTGTATCTGAAACTTTTATTTCAAACACCACTTTGAATAAATCTTCGAATTTTCAGTTTAGTTTTTATGACTGTAGTATAGTTTAAATATTGTAATTTTTTGTCTATTTACATACTGTGCTTTTTTATAATAGTAATGATATTTTAGTTTTGTATATAAGCTTGATTAACAGAAAGTTTTTAGCTGATATAAATTTTAATAAACTTCTAATATTATTCAGACATTTTTGCTTTTAAAGTGGCAACTGTGTAAAAGACTAATTAACTACTAGTAAGGTATTTTATTAAATTATTCCAGCATTAATTATGCTAAAAAATTTTATTTAGCTTGTCTACAGTATAATAGGTGTTAATTTTATTTAATTAATTAATTACTGAGTTTTCTAAAGAGTGCAAACTATTTAAGACGCAAAAACTATTTTCTAGAGCTAACATTTTTTTAAATATGAAAAGATGGTTCATAATATAAAAAATGTATAAAAGTGACCCAAAATTCTTTTTTCACGCTCGGTTTTTATAGAGAGTTAAGTTGTAAGTAAAATAATAAAAGTATTTTATTAAGTTTGAATTATTCAGTATTTAAGAAAGTACATATTTTATTAAGACTAAAGTATTTTAAACAATGTAAATTCTATTACAGTAGATATGTATATATTAAATAGGCATTCTATGTGTAGCTAGACGTCATTTAAAGTAATTACGTGAATAAAAGTAAAACTGTCTCTAGTGTGACCAAAACTAAAGCCAAAAGATTATTTAAATATCACTAAAACTAAAACTGTGGCCCGCGAAGATTTTGAAAACTTCAAATTTAGCCCGCGAGCACCAACTGCCTGCCGACCCCTGCCTTAGTGCATGGGAAGATTTTACTAAATGTTTCTGATACAAAACAAAATGTATGAAAGATAAATTTTTTAAGGTCAACTTTTTCAGTGATTCTAAAAATTCACAAGAAATATTACTTTTCTATTATCTTAAAGTCAGTTTTTCTAAGATCTTTAGGGAATAATTTTTTTTAATACTACAAACAGTTGGTAGATAGAAATTTTTTTTAAATATCATTTAAAATTTTATTTAAAACAAAATAAACTTAAATTTAAAATTAATCAATTATGTCTTTGAGACTAAAAATTGATTGTAAAAAATTCTGTTTTACAAGTTGATACAAATTTATTCATGATGTTACTAAAGAAATTTTAAAATAACTTGCAACAAAAATTAATTAATTTTTTAACTTTATGGCTGATAAAATAAAAATGTTTGATTTGTTTGTTATCTTAATAAAAAATAAATTACTTTAAAAATATTTTAAGTTTAGTTAATTTAAACAATACTTTTTGTATAGTGATTTTAAAACTGTAGTCATAGTATGAACTGTTTTTTATTATTTGTTTTAATATTTTTTTTCTTTTTTTTGTTATTTTTCTTTTAAATTATGTTGTTAGTATTTTTTATTATCAATTTATTATTTTTTTTTTAGCAGTTGTTTATTGCTATTTTTACTACAGTTTGTTTGTTCTTGAATCATTATCACTATAAAACAGGTTTAGCTTAATCGTTTGTTAACAAAATGTTAGCATTTGTCTATCTAAAAAAATCTGTCATAAGGTTATATTACTGCGGTGCACTAACTAGTTGCGTACTGTTTGAGTCTAAATTCTTAAAAAGTTAATGAAGTTATAAAATTTTTCCTTATCGAGTTTTTCATCAACATCAGTGCGCTTTGCAATTACGCACCGAATCAGTATAGTGGGTAATTTCCCTAACTTGTCACTAACTGGTATTCGAAATTTCGTTCTACTTTTGGAATAGTAGAAAAACATAGTTGAAAAAAGGCAAATTTAGCAAAAAAAAAACAATAAAGGATAAAGATATTGCATTTTTTTTTTACTTTTTTTTTTTGGGTGGCACGCATGCGCCAGCGTCCCTCCCCACATTGCGCCCCTGGTATGTACAAACAATTCTAAAATCTATATATTTTTTTAATTTGATTATAAAACATGAAGTTATAAAATTTTTAAAGTAATTTACTTTAAGTTGAGTTATTAACAAAGTTCTGCACACATTTTATGTTTAACGTGATAAGTTTTTATCAAACTGACAAAACTAATGTAACTAATTTCAATTTGTGTAAAAATTACTTTTTTTTAAGTCTTTGAAGAAATCAAAGATCAACAGATAAAAATAAATACACTTATAAGTAAACAAGTGTTGTAAATTAGATAAGTTTCGTAATAAAAAATAACTTATTTTTTGTCTTAAATTTTCTATTAAATAATAGTCTAATTGTGTAAGAATAATACTAAAAAAAATAAAGCATTGATAAGCTAAAAATAATATCTTAAATTCTAACAACAACTCTATAAATATTTTTATAAAACAATACAAAAAATAATAAATTGCACATATTAAACATCTTTCACAAATGTAAAAATAAGCTGTAATTTTTCAATATAAATTATTACAAGTTTAGGCACTATAAAAAAATCATTATTTGCTAATAAATACCGAAATTTCACTAATAAAAACTAAAGTTATAAGATTGTTGAAATAAAAATAAAATTGTTATTTATTTTTTAAAACTCACACAGTGACGTTTTATATGTTTTGATAAACTTGAATATAAGTCATAGTTCTTTATTAACGAGAAAATAATTGTAATTACCTTAAACCTTCCTCAGGTATTACCACAGGACGATTATTTGCATGAAACATATAAGTTTTAATTAAAGTTTGAAATATAGTTTTTATTGATTTAGTTGTTAATAAGTAAAAAAATATAATTAAAAAAAAAATTACTTTATGACTTTTGAAAATGTGATTTATAACATTTTGTAAATACAACAATTGATATTAAAATGTTTTTTACTCCAGTTCAAAACTATAATTAAATTCTACCTCCTTATTTTCAAACTGAATACTAAAGTATTATTTCAAAATAGAATAAACTATAACAAATAAAATTAATTTGAAATAGAAAGGAAAAGTACTTACTATAACAATTAATATTTATAGTTATATAGTAAACTATTTTATTAGTTTAACCTTAAAACAGTAAAATAAATAATATTTTGTTTTAAATTAAAACATAATTTGATCTTTAACTTCAATCAAAAGATATATTTAAATTTTTTTTTTGTCATTTGTTTTACTAATAGGTTATGTCAAATAACGGTAAAAAAAAAACCTAATTGATTTGAACGTAAGATTTCAGTGAAAGCTAATTTATATCTAAACTTGTTTTTCAAGTTAAGTTCAATTAACATTTAAAGAAAAATTAAACCAAATTTAAATCGAGTATTGAAATTTATAGTACTTCTTACAAACCGGAAGTAAATAAGAAAAGTAAGACTTGACTTTTTACTTATTCGCTAAGCTTACTGTAACTTATTATTTTTAAAATTTGCAAATCAATTACCTCTATTGTAATTCTTGAAAATAAATATGTTTCTAAAGAATTAAAACTTTTTGTGTTTCTTACAGACTTAAAGTAATGTAGAATGAATTAATTTCTTAGTTTTTGCTAATCATTGTTTAAATTAATGTTTATTTTATTGTCAATAGAATTTTAAAATCAATAAACTTTTTATTTTATTAAATAAAGTTAGATAAAAAATAACTAAAGTTATTGATTTAAAATTAAAACACTAATTTTAGTAAACTTTATTTTTACGTGATAACATTTTATGGAAAGTAAAAAAAGCAATATAATTTATTTTAGTTGATGAAAGAATTACTTTTCTGTTGAGATTTTGAAACAATCATAGATTAACAGATAAAATAAATACACTTATACGTAAATAAGTATTGTAAATTAGATAAGTTTCGTAATAAAAAATTAATTATTTTTTGTCTTAAATCTTCTATTAAATAATACACAATTGTGTAAAAATAATACTAGAAAAAAAAAAGTATTGATAAGCTAAAAATAATATCTTAAATTCTAACAAAAACTCTATAAATATTTTTGTAAAAAAATACAAAAAATAATAATTTGCACATATTAAACATCTTTCACAAATGTAAAAATAAGCTGTATTTTTTCAATATCACTTTCTACAAGTTTAGGCACTATAAAAAAAATCATTATTTGCTATTAAATACCGAAATTTCACTAATAAAAACCAAAGTCGTAAGATTGTTGAAATAAAAATAAAATTGTTATTTATTTTTTAAAACTCACACAGTGACGTTTTATATGTTTTGATAAACTTGAATATACGTCATAGTTCTTTATTAACGAGAAAATAATTGTAATTACCTTAAACCTTCCTCAGGTATTACCACAGGACGATTATTTGCATGAAACATATAAGTTTTAATTAAAGTTTGAAATATAGTTTTTTATTGATTTAGTTGTTAATAAGTAAAAAAATATAATTAAAAAAAAAATTACTTTATGACTTTTGAAAATGTGATTTATAACATTTTGTAAATACAACAATTGATATTAAAATGTTTTTTACTCCAGTTCAAAACTATAATTAAATTCTACCTCCTTATTTTCAAACTGAATACTAAAGTATTATTTCAAAATAGAATAAACTATAAGAAATAAAATTAATTTGAAATAGAAAGGAAAAGTACTTACTATAATAATTAATATTAATAGTTATATAGTAAACTATTTTATCAGTTTAACCTTAACACAGTAAAATAAATGATATTTTGTTTTAAATTAAAAGATAATTTGATCTTTAACTTCAATCAAAAGATATATTTAAACATTTTTTTTGTCATTTGTTTTACTAATAGGTTATATCAAATAACAGTAAAAAAAACCTAATTGATTTGAACGTAAGATTTCAGTGAAAGCTAATTTATATCTAAACTTGGTTTTCAAGTTAAGTTAAATTAACATTTAAAAAAAAATTAAGCCAAATTTAAAATAAGTATTGAAATTTATAGTACTTCTTACAAACCGGAAGTAAATAAGATGAGTAAGACTTGACTTTTTACTTATTCGCTAAGCTTACTGTAACTTATTATTTTTACAATTTGCAAATCAATTACCTCTATTGTAATTCTTGAAAATAAATATGTTTCTAAAGAATTAAAACTTTTTGTGTTTCTTACAGACTTAAAGTAATGTAGAATGAATTAATTTCTTAGTTTTAGCTAATCCTTGTTTAAATTAATGTTTATTATATTGTTAATAGAATTTCAAAATCAATAAACTTTTTATTTTATTAAATAAAGTTAGATAAAAAATAACTAAAGTTATTGATTTAAAATTAAAACATTAATTTTGGTAAACTTTATTTTTACGTGATAACTTTTTATGGAAAGTAAAAAAAGTAATATAAATTTTTTTAGTTGATGAAAGAATTACTTTTCTGTTGAGATTTTGAAACAATCATAGATTAACAGATGAAAATAAATACACTTATACGTAAATAAGTATTGTAAATAAGGTAAGTTTCATAATAAAAATTAATTTTATGTTTGTCTTAAAATTAATATCGAATAATAGTGTAATTGTGTAAGAATAATACTCGAAAAAAATAAGGCATTGATAAACTAAAAATAATATTTAAATTCTTACAACATCTCTTTAAATATGTTTATAAAACAAAACGAAAAAAAAATTGCACAGATTGAAAACCTTTCACAAATATAAAAATAAGCTGTAATTTTTCAATATCAATTGCTACAAGTTTAAATATTGTAAAAAATTAACATTTGCTATTAAATACCAAAAATTCACTAATAAAAACCAAAGTCGTAAGATTGTTGAAATAAAATTAAAAATGTTATTTATTTTTTAAAACTCACACAGTGACGTTTTATATGTTTTGATAAACTTGAATATAAGTCATAGTTCTTTATTAACGAGAAAATAATTGTAATTACCTTAAACCTTCCTCAGGTATTACCACAGGACGATTATTTGCATGAAACATATAAGTTTTAATTAAAGTTTGAAATATAGTTTTTTATTGAATTAGTTGTTAATAAGTAAAAAAATAAAAAATAAAAAAAATTACTTTATGACTTTTGAAAATGTGATTTATAACATTTTGTAAATACAACAATTGATATTAAAATGTTTTTTACTCCAGTTCAAAACTATAATTAAATTCTACCTCCTTATTTTCAAAATAAATACTAAAGTATTATTTCAAAATAGAATAAACTATAAGAAATAAAATTAATTTGAAATAGAAAGGAAAAGTACTTACTATAACATTAATATTAATAGTTATATAGTAAACTATTTTATTAGTTTAACCTTAACACAGTAAAATAAATGATATTTTGTTTTAAATTAAAAGATAATTTGATCTTTAACTTCAATCAAAAGATATATTTAAACATTTTTTTTGTCATTTGTTTTACTAATAGGTTATATCAAATAACAGTAAAAAAAACCTAATTGATTTGAACGTAAGATTTCAGTGAAAGCTAATTTATATCTAAACTTGGTTTTCAAGTTAAGTTAAATTAACATTTAAAAAAAAATTAAACCAAATTTAAATCGAGTATTGAAATTTATAGTACTTCTTACAAACCGGAAGTAAATAAGATGAGTAAGACTTGACTTTTTACTTATTCGCTAAGCTTACTGTAACTTATTATTTTTAAAATTTGCAAATCAATTACCTCTATTGTAATTCTTGAAAATAAATATGTTTCTAAAGAATTAAAACTTTTTGTGTTTCTTACAGACTTAAAGTAATGTAGAATGAATTAATTTCTTAGTTTTAGCTAATCCTTGTTTAAATTAATGTTTATTATATTGTTAATAGAATTTCAAAATCAATAAACTTTTTATTTTATTAAATAAAGTTAGACAAAAAATAACTAAAGTTATTGATTTAAAATTAAAACATTAATTTTGGTAAACTTTATTTTTACGTGATAACTTTTTATGGAAAGTAAAAAAAGTAATATAAATTTTTTTAGTTGATGAAAGAATTACTTTTCTGTTGAGATTTTGAAACAATCATAGATTAACAGATGAAAATAAATACACTTATACGTAAATAAGTATTGTAAATAAGGTAAGTTTCATAATAAAAATTAATTTTATGTTTGTCTTAAAATTAATATCGAATAATAGTGTAATTGTGTAAGAATAATACTCGAAAAAAATAAGGCATTGATAAACTAAAAATAATATTTAAATTCTTACAACATCTCTTTAAATATGTTTATAAAACAAAACGAAAAAAAAATTGCACAGATTGAAAACCTTTCACAAATATAAAAATAAGCTGTAATTTTTCAATATCAATTGCTACAAGTTTAAATATTGTAAAAAATTAACATTTGCTATTAAATACCAAAAATTCACTATTAAAAACCAAAGTCGTAAGATTGTTGAAATAAAATTAAAAATGTTATTTATTTTTTAAAACTCACACAGTGACGTTTTATATGTTTTGATAAACTTGAATATAAGTCATAGTTCTTTATTAACGAGAAAATAATTGTAATTACCTTAAACCTTCCTCAGGTATTACCACAGGACGATTATTTGCATGAAACATATAAGTTTCAATTAAAGTTTGAAATATAGTTTTTTATTGAATTAGTTGTTAATAAATAAAAAAAAAAAAAAAAAAAAAAATACTTTATGACTTTTGAAAATGTGATTTATAACATTTTGTAAATACAACAATTGATATTAAAATGTTTTTTACTCCAGTTCAAAACTATAATTAAATTCTACCTCCTTATTTTCAAAATAAATACTAAAGTATTATTTCAAAATAGAATAAACTATAAGAAATAAAATTAATTTGAAATAGAAAGGAAAAGTACTTACTATAACATTAATATTAATAGTTATATAGTAAACTATTTTATTAGTTTAACCTTAACACAGTAAAATAAATAATATTTTGTTTTAAATTAAAACATAATTTGATCTTTAACTTCAATCAAAAGATATATTTAAATTTTTTTTTTGTCATTTGTTTTACTAATAGGTTATGTCAAATAACGGTAAAAAAAAAACCTAATTGATTTGAACGTAAGATTTCAGTGAAAGCTAATTTATATCTAAACTTGTTTTTCAAGTTAAGTTAAATTAACATTTAAAAAAAAAGAAACCAAATTTAAAATAAGTATTGAAATTTATAGTACTTCTTACAAACCGGAAGTAAATAATAGAAGTAAGACTTGACTTTTTACTTATTCGCTAAGCTTACTGTAACTTATTATTTTTAAAATTTGCAAATCAATTACCTCTATTGTAATTCTTGAAAATAAATATGTTTCTAAAGAATTAAAACTTTTTGTGTTTCTTACAGACTTAAAGTAATGTAGAATGAATTAATTTCTTAGTTTTTGCTAATCCTTGTTTAAATTAATGTTTATTATATTGTTAATAGAATTTCAAAATCAATAAACTTTTTATTTTATTAAATAAAGTTAGATAAAAAATAACTAAAGTTATTGATTTAAAATTAAAACATTAATTTTGGTAAACTTTATTTTTACGTGATAACTTTTTATGGAAAGTAAAAAAAGTAATATAATTTATTTTAGTTGATTAAAGAATTACTTTTCTGTTGAGATTTTGAAACAATCATAGATTAACAGATGAAAATAAATACACTTATACGTAAATAAGTATTGTAAATAAGGTAAGTTTCATAATAAAAATTAACTTACTGTTTGTCTTAAAATTAATATCGAATAATAGTGTAATTGTGTAAAAATAATACGAGAAAAAAATAAGGCATTGATAAACTAAAAATAATATCTTAAATTATTACAACATCTCTTTAAATATGTTTATAAAACAAAACGAAAAAAAAATTGCACAGATTGAAAACCTTTCACAAATGTAAAAATAAGCTGTAATTTTTCAATATCAATTGCTACAAGTTTAAATATTGTAAAAAATTATTATTTGCTATTAAATACCGAAATTTCACTAATAAAAACCAAAGTCGTAAGATTGTTGAAATAAAAATAAAATTGTTATTTATTTTTTAAAACTCACACAGTGACGTTTTATATGTTTTGATAAACTTGAATATAAGTCATAGTTCTTTATTAACGAGAAAATAATTGTAATTACCTTAAACCTTCCTCAGGTATTACCACAGGACGATTATTTGCATGAAACATATAAGTTTTAATTAAAGTTTGAAATATAGTTTTTTATTGAATTAGTTGTTAATAAGTAAAAAAATAAAAAAAAAAAAAAAATTACTTTATGACTTTTGAAAATGTGATTTATAACATTTTGTAAATACAAAAATTGATATTAAAATGTTTTTTACTCCAGTTCAAAACTATAATTAAATTCTACCTCCTTATTTTCAAAATGAATACTAAAGTATTATTTCAAAACAGAATAAACTATAAGAAATAAAATTAATTTGAAATAGAAAGGAAAAGTACTTACTATAACATTAATATTAATAGTTATATAGTAAACTATTTTATTAGTTTAACCTTAACACAGTAAAATAAATAACATTTTGTTTTAAATTAAAACATAATTTGATCTTTAACTTCAATCAAAAGATATATTTAAACATTTTTTTTGTCATTTGTTTTACTAACAGGTTATATCAAATAACAGTAAAAAAAAAACCTAATTGATTTGAACGTAAGATTTCAGTGAAAGCTAATTTATATCTAAACTTGTTTTTCAAGTTAAGTTAAATTAACATTTAAAAAAAAATTAAACCAAATTTAAAATAAGTATTGAAATTTATAGTACTTCCTACAAACCGGAAGTAAATAAGATAAGTAAGACTTTACTTTTTACTTATTCACTAAGCTTACTGTAACTTATTATTTTTAAAATTTGCAAATCAATTACCTCTATTGTAATTCTTGAAAATAAATATGTTTCTAAAGAATTAAAACTTTTTGTGTTTCTTACAGACTTAAAGTAATGTAGAGTGAATTAATTTCTCATCTTTTGCTAATCATTGTTTAAATTAATGTTTATTTTATTGTTAATAGAATTTTAAAATCAATAAACTTTTTATTTTATTAAATAAAGTTAGATAAAAAATAACTAAAGTTATTGATTTAAAATTAAAACACAAAACTTGATGTACCAATTTATTGCAAAAAAACAAAAAAATTTCGTTTAAAAAATTTTTTAAGCTGTGCTTTTAAAATCTAATTAATTCCTTTTGTAATAAAATAAATACGTTTAATATTAAAATTTATTAAACTATTGTTTAATACACAGATGTTTTAATCTATACCCTTACCCCTAACCGACCTTACTCATATATATATATATATGTAATTAAACCGAAATACAGAAAAAACTAAATTTAATTTGTTGTTATTAAGAAAGTACTATCTTAATAAAAAGTGAGAACTCAATGATATAAGAACGTTTTAAACGCTTAATTTTATTATTGAGAATATATTTAAGAAATATCATAAATAAACTGGTAGATTCGAAGTTCACTGTTATAGAATTTAGTCGCAATGCATATTCGTATTTTTTTAATATAAAAATATCTTTACAAATGATATACTCTTGTTACATTAGAGTGTAGGAGCATTCTCTTTAGGCACAGCAGAATATCAATGAAAGTTACTAAGACACACATAAAATTTCCACTGTATTCATGTACCTCACATAATATGTTTTTTTCCTGTAATTGAATAAGTTTTATTTTATTTTGATAAACAAGTAGAAATAATATGTCATTGTGTTAAACAAGATAGTTATATGTTTTCTCCTGTTGTTAAATAAATTAGCTTTTATTTTAATAAGTCAAATTAAATTATAAGATAAACTAAGTTGACTACAATTAGCTAAAGAAGTAAGCATTAACAAATGAAAAAGCTGTAAAATATAGTTAATCTTATTCAGTTGGTAAAAACTAGTTAGGAAAACGGTCAAATAAAAAAAGGATTTATTAATTGAAAAAATTTTGAAAAATAATTGAAAACAGATTTTAATAAATAGCCAAGAGCATCGCACACCGCGCGCAAAGCGCGCTTTTGTGCTTGCCGAATAAGGCAGATAAATAATAAAATAAGTTAAAAATATCTTATTAATTAGAAATTTTTCAAATTTATGATTTATTTATTATTTAAAATAATTTAATAGTATTTATGAAATACTATTAAAAACTCTTAAAATTTTAGAAAACTGATGTTTAAACTAAGGACTAGAACAAACTAGTTTAAAAGAGATAATGTCGTAAGAAGAAAAAAAAAAGATCACCTATTCACTTAACTGTAAAACAAAATTTGTTTTTTTTTTTCGTTTAACTATCGAAAAATTATAAAGAGACACAAGTGCAACTTTTAAAAATTTCATTATCAATTATTAACTATTTACAGGATATAAAGAAACACAAGTTGTTAAAATCTTAAACTTGTGTTTTTTAGAGAACTAAATTTATAAAAATGTTTATTTAAGTAAATGAAGAAACTTTTAAGTGGTAAACAATTTTATTACGTGCAATAGTTTTATAATAATCGCAATTAGGTATCCTAATAGGTGCTGAGTGAACAATATATAAAAAGTAAAACAACTGTAACAAATCTAAATAATTTAGTCATTTAAACACAAAATTTCGTTTTAGCAATGTTTAACTTGAATTGTTACTTTTGTAAACAACGGATTATAATTTCTCAATCTAACATTTAAACCGTTGTAACGAAGCTGTACTTCAAACTAACCGTATAACACTAAAATTTCAATATGATTAAAGCCTGAACAACAAGGACTCATTAAAAATTGCTGTTCTGACTAAAACTTGGGTAATTTTACACACATGAAGCCATAAATATATTTTGTAACTTCAAACTCTTCTTCCTTCCATTCGTTCCGGTCCAAATTGAAAACGGCCACTTTTTTCGAAAAACTACTGAACACGTGTATTTTCCCGCCAACACAGACAGCACCTTGCACTCCGTACCTGTCCATGCGTAACGTTTCCGGCTTTTTGAGGACAGAAAACTTGTCGCTGGAACAATCGTACAACTCACAAGTTTCTGCTATACACCATTTTCGGCATGTCTGACCACGTGTTATTAACATCGCAGTATGCCTCCACGCTGTTTGAATTGTTCAAATGATCGTTGAAATCTAAACTCCCTCCTGAAACAACCAGTTTGCCTTGGAACGCAACGCAGCCGGCAAACATTCTCCCCTCGTTCATTTTTTTGGTGTGTTTTCCTTTACAAGTAACTGTGTCGAGCTCAAAGCAAGAACTTAAAGCTTTCGTTATTATATAGTATCCTCCTACAAGATATATTTTATTCATGAAAGAACAAAAACTGAAATCGTCGCGGATAGTACGAATAGTAAGTAGCTTAGTCCAAATATTTGTTTCAGAACAATACTTGTGGACGCTTAATCTATCAGTGTCTTTGCGTTTAGCCATCACATGAAGTTCGCACATGATATTAACAGACCAGAATTAGTAATACGCTGAAAATTCAGCCACAGTTTCAAGCTCGTCAAGTTTTTCCGCATTAACTTTTGTTATAGAATGACCGATTTTGAAGTTATCGTAACCTCCGCACAAGTAAATATCAAATTTCTTCTGACCGCAATGCCTCGTCTCATAACTCAACGCCGATCTGTTTCGATAAAACTCATCTCTGTCTTCTTAAACTTTCTCAATGATTTCGAGACACTCTTCGTTGTTTTGGAACGACGTGGACTTGCGCGTGTTGTAAGGCACGTCCAAAACCTTCTTCAAAACCGACGTGGAAAGCAACGGAAGACAGGCCGCTAAAAGAAGATCTTTTCCGAACTTGCGTCTCACATTGTAATCATGCCTTAGCCAGGAATCTGCTACTCGCAGGATTTCCAACTCGGAAGAGATGCACAGTTCAGAGCTGGTTAGAATACTTTTTATTGAGGGGTAATCTAACTGTAAGAAGTTTTTAGACTGAACAAACTTAGCAAAGCAGCGCTCAATGAGTTTCAAACTTTTGTGAGCAAGTTTCGGAATATGGAACTTTCTTGCTAGAAAATAACATAGGGCTACATTGTCCAAGTTCATGCCTTTTTTTATAAGTTTAGTTGTTCTTGCTTCTTCATTTTCTTCCAAGACAACTTTTTTTATTTTTAAAACTTGAATAGCTGTTACAACTTCTGTGCATTCATTACCTGATAGAAGTCATTATAAACATTAATGAATTTGATTAGCAACAAATATAAAATTCTTTTTCATTTCTATTTACGTTTTTTTTTTTGCAACTGCTCTGTTTACTAAAAATTATTTAAAATAGTAAGTTAATTAAATTTAAGAAAAGTTTCAAAAAGATTTTATGAACCTTGCTTTTTATAAGTCAAGTGAAAATACTTTAGAACGTTCTGGTTAATTTTTTTGCTTTCCTTTGTAGTACAGATTTTGATTTTAAAAACGTTTGAGACAACATTAACATTCTTAAATTTTTAGGATATGATACTAATGCACTTTTTTTCACTCATATCTTTTGTAAAGATTATAACCAAAACACATACTGTACAAGTTTAATAAAGTAGTATTATAGTTTGTTGTGATTGTTAAGTTTTTGTTATACTTTGTTGATATTAAAAGAGCGGGAGATTAGAAGAATTTGTCAAGAGGGTAATGATAAATTTTTTTAAAGTTTCAATTATCATTATTTATTTTATTTACATGCCATAATATCTCTAAAATTATTATAAATAGCCAATCTTTCACAAGCTAGCCATAAATACATAAAAATTAATACTGTGCTATTTCTTAGCTACTGATTACTTGTCTTTAAAACGAAAACAAATCTGTTAATTTAAACTGAAAACTCAAATAAAAGTTGAACTGCCTTTCTTGTTTCAACTAAATTGAAAACTTGATATTTAATTATCATATAGTAAATAATGTATTGTAATTGTGAATTGTATAACTAAAGTTAAGACTTTTTCAGATACTAAATAAAATTTAATATACACGAAAAAATATTCATGTCTATAAAATTGTAATAATTAATTAAGTATATTAATTAGTTTTGAACTGTTTACAAAAATTGTATTATTTCTTTAACAAGAAAATATCAGAATTCGGTTTATTTAATATTTGAAGTTATAGCTCAAGCTAACAAAACTTCAAAAAACAGTTTTTAAACTAACAGCTCACCTTTGAATTCAAACTTTTTCATTTTTTCAAATGCAGTTTTGTCACCTTCTTCTAAAGAGTTGCTCATACATGACATAATAAAATCATCATGTTCAGTCTTTCTAGCAGTTGCAAAAAATCTGTTTTTAACATTATTGTTTGCTGCTTTCTTTTCAACTGGTCCTACCATAGCGTTGGAATTCCTTCTTTTGGGCATTTTGAAAGTAAAAATAAAGTCTAAAAAAGTTTGATGAATTTGCGTGGTTTTAATTTTACCGTATAAACCTTAAAACTATCCTGCGTTGAACAAGAAACTATCAGGAGTTAGCTATAGTTTAAATACAAATATTCTGAGTTCTTCTGCGTTTTACTAACATTTTCAAATATTTCATAATATCCTAAAAGTGTAGCAACCGTATTGATTATCTTAAATGTCATAACTATAACAAACAGACATAATGTCAACAAAATAAAACATTATTTTTGAAGGCATAAAAGGTTGTAAACTGAAAATAAGCGCTGGTACAGAAAAACCATTGTCTGAACTAACATGAGTATCTATAAAGTACTTGCTAGTCTTATTTTTAATAAAAGTATCAAAAATCCAACTATATATACTGTTCTCAAACAGAATGAAATAAACTAAAAAGTTTATAAATACAATTATTGACAAGTTATCTTTTGAAATATCTTGGTAAGAAAATAAAACTTAAGAGCTGCATAATATTTGGAAACACTTTAAACAGTAAATAAACAAAACAACAAATTAGTTATTTTGTTGTCAGTTTTAAGAATGTTTGTAAAATATAAATAAATATTTACTTTTTTAACTCTCATATTATAAACGTTTTCATAGTCCAAAACAAATCAAATTTTTTTTTGTTTTTTTAAAAGTGTAGTAGTTTTTAGGTTAGCATAACTGGATACCAGAATAACGTCAGCCTGAGTGGGCAAAATCTTTAATTTTTGTGAAGTTTGCAAAATTTTTACCTTTGTATATGTCAATATTACTATACTTTTATCATCGAAGTTATTAGGTTTACGTTTATTACAGAATAGAGTTTGATGTTTCGAAAATCTCTATATCTACTTTGTATGGGTAGCTGTCTAATTTGTACGAGCGTAGAAAGAGCGTTGCACGAGTGCACAAAACTGCACGAAGATACCTTTGCACGAAGACTAAATTTCACGAGGGCTCAAAATTGCACGAAGATACTTTTGCACGAAAACATTTTTGCACGAAGACACTTTTGCACGAGCAAATAATTTTGCACGGAGACATTTTTGCATGGGTCAATTTGTTTTTTTTTTTAATTAGTTTTTTTCCATCACTCTTACCCCTAACCCTTACCCTCGATCGGTATCTGTTTTTTCGAGGGATTTATAGGGATTTTAGTATACTTTTCAATTTTTTATATGGTTCTATGGGGATTTTTCAGAATATTGCAAATTTCTAGGGATTTAAAGGTAAGTGGGAACCCTGTATATAAAACAAAATAAGTAATAACAAATATTGTTACTTGTTTATTTCATTCTCAAATATTTTCGAAAAAAAAGTTGAAACTACCAAGAGTTTTTTATAAGAAACTTAGTTAACATAAGTTTTTAAAAATTTTTGGTAGTATCTTGAGTTATCTAAAATATTGAACAAATAAAAAAAAACATCATTAGTTATCCTGAGTGTACTTAGTATATTTAGTTTGTGGCTGCCATTCTTGTTTCAAATAAAAATTATTCTTGAGAGAATACTTTATATGTATATACATAAAATAAAGTATTTAAACTATTAGGTTACTATAACTTTAAGAGGCAGCAGTTGTTCAAGAAAATTTTAAACTTTTCACGGAAATATTTGTTCTACTTTATACTACTTTTCATCTAATCCAGAATCTAAATGAATTATTAAACGAGCTGTATTTCTAGAGTTTTTTTATTATTTGAATTATTTAAACAAGAATAAAAGAGTTAGACTAAAGTTGTAAAGACTTTTAACAAATTTAGATACATTAAAATTTAAATATTTGTTTTTTTATAAAAAACGTTTATATTAAGTTTATAAATAAAACTTAATCAAAAAGTCAATAGAAGAATCAAGTCTGCAAGAAACTTTAAAGTAAATTTTAGTACTTTTACTGTAATTCTAATGTATGTATGTACCTGTGTAAATGATTGAATTTACTAAACTTTAATTAGTCTGTTTCGCTTGACTAATTTTATATATATTAAATATTCTAAACACAATAATTAAAGTATATTAAACTGAATGAAACTAATTGCTGAAGACAAGGTCTTTCTAAACTAAGTGGTTCCATATTCGGCCAAATCTCATCTAGGATCCGACTCTTTTCTTAAATTGAGGATCCGGCCGGATTGGATCTTTTTTGAAAATTAGGATCCGGTCGGATTCGGATGTTGGATCTGGTAGACCACTACTAAAAACATTTAAAGCACTGTTTATGAATATTCAGTTTAACAAAATGTTTTATATAGATCGAAAAAACATAAGCTTTGATCAATAACTGTCTTAGAAATAGTTTCTCGCCTACAGTTTTTTATATAAAAAATTTAAGTGGTTATTAATCAGAGGTTCCAGTTACTATAGGTGTCACGTGAAGTGTGGCACTATTTCAATGTTGAAACTAAAATGATAAAAAACGTATTGAAATATTATAAAACTATTGAAATTTTATCTTTTAAATAACTTATTTTTATGTAGTAATAAGCATAAAGTTTTAATAGGAAAATTATATTAAACTTAATAGATAGTACATGTAATTTCTTCTTAAAACAATTGCTTTTACTAAATGTCTTCCAAAATATCATAGTTCTTAACTACTGAAGAATAGTTTATGACATATTAAAATTCTTAGTTTCAAAATTTTTTTATAATTTTTATTATTCTGTTTTTAAATTATAATATAAGCAATAAACTGTTTATTTTAACTTTGTTGTTAACATACATTTGAAATTATATTAAAATTATTTTTCTTTGCTTTGTTAATCTTGCTTGACTAATTTTGTATGATAGTTGTTTATTTTGTTCCTTTTTAATATGCTAATTTAATATTGTAAAAAGTTATAAAAAGGCTGAATGCTATGTTGTAATTGTAAAGTTAACTGTGTTGAACTAAAAAAAAAATAGATTGTTATTTATACATTTATATTTTTCGACGAAGTTTTTCAATAAACAAATATAAATGTGTTGTTTTAAATTTTATTTATAATAAGTTTTAAATCTTTAAAAATAAAAACGATGAAAGTAGTTAAGTGTTTAACTAAAAAGTTTTATTTATTTTGTGCACTATTCAATAGTTTACTAAGATTCAATAAATTAAACAAAACTAACACGCTTTAAATTTTTGTTGAAACTGAAGATCTAGTTATCTGTCGTACAGTAGATAACTGCTTCAAGTGTTAATAAAGATATTAAATGCATTGGAAAAGTTTAATTAATACATTTGTAAAACTAGATCTTATTTTTAAATTATATTGTTAAAAACTAGATGCAAGCTTACAACCAATTTTTAAAAAATAATATAATATATACCATAAGCTGTAATGTTAGATGTAGAACTGTTGTAAAAATTTTATTTATGTTCATAACAAAAAAACCTATTGGAAAACAATATAAGGTAATAACAAAACAAAAATCAGTTATTTGTTTTTAATTATGTTTAGTTAAAATAAATGAAAACACTTCCCTAGAGTACAAATTTCGGTCTAAGGAAAGTAAAGAATTGTAATTAATGACGTGCAATAAAAATTCTTGTTAATTAATAAGTTAATTCATATAAGAAATTTTACAGCTTTAGAAATGTCAAATAATTGTATTAACAATTATCATAATTGTTCAAAAACAACGTTTATACAATCAATTTACTGCTTTAAAAGGATTATTAAAATAAAATTATAAATAACTTTCAATAGAAAAACTGTTTTACAAATCTAAAATCATACTTTATTATTAATGTAAAAACTAAATTTTATTTTCCTTTATAAAATTATAATTTATAACCAAAATAATAACTTTCAGAACATTAAGCATTTTATTTTTAAAAATAGTTTTAAAGTTATAAATGTCTTTTGATAAATTTTAATCAAATTTTAGTTACATAAAAATGTTACTTTTTTATAAAGTTAGTTGTGGCGTAATTATGAGAAACCAGCAATAAAAACATGTTTATGGTAAATAATAACCAAATTATTTTAAGTGTAAGTAACATATGCAATTATTGTGTTTCTCTTTGTTTGTTTAACTTTGTAAGTCATCAATAAATGACTAGCATTACCTCACTATACTTTTAAATGGTTCAAAACTGTTTAACACAATTTTTGTAGGGTTTTTATTATCTTGAAGTACATATTTAAACTAAAATTTTTAAAGGTTTGTAATAATATGAATAAAAATTAACAAAAATTTTTAGAACTTTTAATAATCTTATTATGAACTTGAATAAAATAAATTATAGATTATAAATTCAGCAACTTAAAATGCTTGTTACCTATTACTAACTTAAAAAACAACACTGTTATGGTTTAAAAGTTTTAAGACGATCGTTTGACGACTATCTTAAATAAAAAAAATAGTAACCAAATAAAACAAAAGTATCTAATATTTTATTGCATTAATTTATTACTTCTTATATTAAACTATACTATAGTTTTATAAAATGTTCTATAAACATTAGGAAATATATAAAATTGGTCGTACACTAAAAATCAAATAGTTAAAGAAGTTGATTTAAATAAAAAAAATCTGTTTAACTAAATATCTATTAGTAATACTAAATTAACTTAGTTTTTCGATTCGAAAAAGTTGTTTCTAACGAAGAAAAATGTATTGTTTGTTTTGTTTTTGTTGACATTTTTTTGGACTTTGAACTTTTTATTCCTTATAGACAAATTAGTTATTAAAAACTTTTTTTATGTAAAAATATTTAAACTAAAAATATGTTTAGAACTATATTTGCTTGTTAAAAGAATTTACTTTTAACAAAAAGCAAATTTTTCTTACTAATTTTTAAATTACTATAGTATTTTAATATTTAAAGATATCACAGTGTTATATTTAACATCATACAGATTACTATCTTTTAAACTTAGTTATTTTATATGAAGTTAATTTTATTTAGGCATTTAACTTTTAATGAAACTTTGAAATGTTTTATAAAAAATAAAACAACACTTCTTTTAAAGATTAAATATAAATTGAAATCAGTTACCATAAGATATAAAATATTTTTTAGTTCTAATTTCATTATACTGTCTCTTAACTTTTATAAATGTACACGGTAGTGTATTATGCTGTAGTAATACTTGTTTAGTTTATACATCTTTTAATAAACTTATATCCTATAATAAAATGTCGTTAGATTTTAAATAACGGAGTTACATTACATTTTAAAGCTATTTAATTTTTTATTATCTATTCTTATGTACACCTTAAAATAATAGTAAAAAACTGCTTTCTTAATATCATATCATCGACTGACACAATGTTTTAAAACTACTTAAATAATTGTTTATGTTCAGTTTTTTTATGGATATATTTATCAGCTTTAGTAAATAACCAAAATTGTTGAATATAGCTTAATATATATAAAAACTTGTATAAAAATAAATTTTTTTTAACATATTCTTTAATCTCTGGAAAAAGATAAAAACTAATAATTTTTAAAGTTTAATTAACTTCAACTTAGTTTGATACGTAAAGTAGAATTTTTTTAATATGGAATGACAAAATACTTTAATTTCTTTATAAATTTTTAAATCTAATCAAAGAATACATTCTTAGAAAGCTTGTGGTGACGTAATCACTATAAATTAGCAATAAAAGCTTGTAAACGATAAAATATAGTTAAGTATGTTCATCGATCAGTAGTCTTTGTCAAAAATTAAGTAGTTTTGAATACTTAACTTTGTAAGTCATCAGAAAATGACTGAAATAAACACTTTACTTTTGAATGCTTGTTAACTTTAAAATAAGTATCGGTAAACATATTTATTAATTTTAAGTAAAAACTCAAATTAATATTTTACAAGAAACTGTTATAGTTCGATTAAAATATCTATAAAACTTTTACTACGATTACTACAACTTTTGTAGAGTTAAACTAAAATTAATATTTAAGATTATTAATTAAAATAGTTTTTCACCTTTTAAAAACTAAAAGGTAAAACTCTATGGTTAAAAGACTAAGTAAAACATTTAAAGGTTTTCTGAAGTAAAACTTTTAAAAATAAGCTCATAAAAGTTTAAACTATTAGTTTATGGTTTTAACTAAGAACCTTAAATTTTTTACCATGTAAGTATTTTTGAAACTATCTTAAATGCATTTAGTTATATGTAAAAGTTGTTGTTGACCAAAAACGAAAAAATTTAAATAGATTTAATTAAAAGATCAAAGTCAATCGTTTTAAATATTTTACAATCGTTAGAAATACGTAATAATGTTGGTTTATATATTTAAAAAACAATTTAATACAAAATCGGTTATTTTTTAGAACTAACTTTGTTTTTTTTTAAAACTTTGTACTTTAAATTACTATTAAACAAACAAATTAAAAACAAATCATGAACTAATTGAAACATTTACTTTCAAATTTATTTAGTTTTGAAAAACATATAGGCTTCGTAAAATATTATTTTAACAGTTATATACAATCAAAACGTATAGTTTTGATTGTATATAACTTTCAAAATAATATTTACCGTATGATACTATGTAGGTTCTAATAAAAAAAAAAATATTTTTAACTTATAAAATTTGATAATACTATATTTGCTTAAAGTTTAAGAAAGCACAATCTAAAAAATTTAGTTACTAATAGTTTGTAATAATATTTTTCCTTTCATTATTTTAAATTTATTTTGAAAATTTAAGAATTGAATACTAAATAAAAGCTTTAGAAATGTATACATCAGTTCTGTTCAAAAAGTAACGCAGGAACTTTACTGAATTAAACAAACAAATAACTGTTTTTTATCTTATTTATTGTTATTTGTTGCTATAAATGTAAATGATTGTATACTAGATTTTGTTTATCTTTATTCAGTTTATACATCATTAACTAAACTTAAATTTTATGAAAATATGGTATTTTAAAACCGATTTTTTAGTATATTTAAAAGGTTAATTTAAACTTGAATTTCTGTTTTTCTTTTCAGTTTTTATGTATTAACTACAATCAGTGTTAACAACTAAACATTTTTTTGTAGGTTTAATAAGACTGTTGCAATATAGTGCAAACACAATAATTGCACTAATTCTTAGTGTACTTTTTGTTTTTTAATAAGCATATAAACTTGACTTAAAAAGTGTGTTTAATTAATTTCATAAAAGAAACGCATATTTTTATTTACAAGTATAGATCTATTTTTTATCTCTAATGGAATATATTTATACTTTCAAAAATTTATTTTGCAAACTAATGAAATATAATTAAAATCACACTTAAAAAGGTACAAAAATCTCGATTACCTCAGAGTAACTGAGGTATTTTATCTCTATGGATTTTGTAGAAGCTCCTTAACAAAGAATAAAAATATTTAGTTACGTGTAGCCGTGTTGCCATTGTGGCGATAAACGTGTTGTCTCAAGCTTAGAAAATTACTCAATGTCGAGAAATTTAACAAAAATAAACAATGTTTTACTTATTAACTAAAATTTTATACTTCTCGAAACTCTGAAGTAATTTTTTTCAACAGAGTCAATTTAATTTTTTTTTAATATTTTGTTATTTTGCTCTATTTCTAATCACGTCTCGCTAAGGTTTATTGAAAGTTAGTGTTTCTTTTCTAAAGACTTGACAACTTAAAAAAAACTGTGTTGAATATAGATGTAACTTAAGTCGGTTTTTTGTTTTTAAAGAAGATTTTACAACGTATTTTTTTTAAATTTGTTTAATAAAACTCTTAAACTTGATACTAGTATAATAATAGTTTACATAATAGTTTAGTACATTCTAACAGTTTTCTGCTACGTATATGTCTATTAAACTTTTGATGTTGTTTCAAACAGAAAGATAACTTAATTATTAACCTAAATTATTAAACTAGACCTTAGGTTTATTTAAAGTAGAAAATATTTCACTAAAAAAATATTCAATTTAAACTTATGTTATAATTTATTTTAAGTAACTAGAAACATAATCATTTACCTTACAATTTTATAAAACTACTTTTTGTAACGTTCTAAGTTGTATATTTTTTTTATCTAAAATTTATTTATAATAAGAAAACAAGTTACTGTAAGTCAGAACTATATTCAATTTTTTTTCAAATAATCTTATCTATTTATCTTGTTTGAAATCTTAAAAAAATATTGGAAAATAAAAATAACTTTTATCGAGAACGAGAACAGTTCAAGACAGTTTAACGTATAAATGTTATTTTTAATTAAATAACGTTTAAATTTTTTATTACTATTTATAAAAATACTGTTAGCTTTCTTATGAAGTTTAGTAAAGTTGTTTTGATAGCTATAACGGTCAAAGTCCTAACAAATAGAAAAGTTTTAAAATAATTGCTTGTATAATTTCTAAGCTATTTTTATATGGTATTTAGAAGGACTTTGAACTTTTTAATTCTTAGTAAAAACTAAATAGTTTATATTATAATTCTTATAAGGTTATTAAGCTACTATGTTTAAATTGTTTGCATTTGTAAAACTTCAAAAATTACAGATACCACAAAAAATGTGATGTAGTTAATGTAACTATTTTTCGTAAATTTATCGTTTAATACTATGTAAATTCGTTTAAATAGTATTACAATATATTCTACACTTCTTTAGATATTTAAAAAATGTATATAAAGTTAAAAAATTTAGTAGAACCGCCAATATCAGTTTTAAAACATTTACTTAAGACTTATATGGACGATTGTCCGCACGGTTCCAATGGAAGATTGTCCGCGTGGGTTGTCCTGGACATGACCTTAAAAAGGTACCCAAGTGGTGTGCGACTCGATAACCGAAAGGTTTTTTCGCGCACTAGGTCCCAACACCGAATATTTCGAGCATTTTTTTTTGTCGTTCAATAAACAACAACAATTGTTATTTGTTATAAAAGTCTAAAACTTTAAATAGTTTTTTTTTTTTGTTTTCAGTTCTTCATATTTTTCTAAACCCATTTTGCCGAATTTTATGGAGCATAAAAATTTAAAACTGAACACAACTGAGCTAATTTAGTAAGAATTAAAAGTAAATATTTTCTTTTGAATTTTTACTTTAATACACGTTTAAGAAATAAAACAAGTTATTAACTTTGCTTTAAGTTTAAAAACATAACAAGAAATAAGTAAAGTTAATGTTTAAACATTTATTACAACAAGTTACCATAAACTTTTATAAATTTTTGAATTCTCATAACAGTTTTTATGATTGTAGTGTAGTTTATTGATTATTATTTTATTCTAGCCTACTTACATATTATGTACTTTGTTTACTGATGATATTTTAGTTAGGTATTTAAGTTTGATTAGCAGCAAGTTTTTAGCTTTTTCAACTTGTAATAAAATTAGAATGGTTTGATATAACTCAGTCATGTTTGCTTTTTAAGTGGTGATCATGTAAAAGACTAATTTATTGTTAAAAAGTTATTTTATTAAAGTATTTAAATATAATTTTTGTTAAAATATTTTTAAAGTGTTTTTACCTTGTAAAAAGGTATAAATATATTTAGTTAACTTATTACTTAATTTTTAAAGAGTAAAAACTATTTAAAACGCAAAAATCATTTTTAAAGGTTAATGTTTTACAAAATATGAAAAAGCGGTTCATTATATAAAAAATGTATTAAAGTACCGCCCCAAAAATTTTTTTAAAGCTCGGTTTTCATAGAGAAATAGATTGTAAGTAAAAAGTAAAAACTTTAAATTAAACTTATATAGTCGTAAAGACAGTACGTAGTTTTTTAAGACTTAAGTATTTTAGTCATTGTAAATTTTATTTCGATAAGTATGTATAACTTAAATAGGCGGTTTATGTGTAGCTAAAAGTCAATTAAAATTTAAACTTAATAAAAGTAAAACTTTCTTTAGTGTGACTAAAACTAAAACCAAAAGTTTATTTAAAGGTCACTAAAACTAAAACTGTGGCCCGCGAAGATTTTGGAAATTTTCAATTTGGCCCGCGAGCACCAACTGCCTGACGACCCCTGTTTTAAAATTTCAATTAGTAATGTGTTTTTCATTTTTTCAGGTAGAAAACTAAATAATGTAAATAAATGTTAATTCAAACTTATTTAAACTTTTTTTTATTTTTTGTAAATTATGGAGTACCATAGCTTATTAAAAAAAGCGAAAAAATGGCAAAAGAAACAAAAATTTGCCAAAAAATATTGTTAGAAAATTGAAAATATATACCTAACAAAAACTACTTTAGTTTTTGTTATATATATATCATTTTAAGCATGTCTGTACACACTTATGGAAATAATAATAATAATACATTGTTTTTAAACTTAACTTATTCTAACTTAGTACTAAATAAAAAAGTGGTTCAAAAATGAGTATCTGAGTACATTTGTGTGCATAGAAACTAATTTAATGTACACAGAAAACTTATAAAAAATCAAAATGTGTCGAAACCAAAGTATAACAAACCTAAGTTTTTATTATTATGTAATTTTTAATGTGTTCGTGCACATTTAAATATAACATATAGTTATAAAACATCTATGAGAGAAACAAAGGTATAAATTACATTATAAACTAAATACTTAATTTGTAAAGAAATGACATTTTAGTTAATTACTGTGCATTACTTTTGTACAAAACGAAAACATTTGCATTTAGTTTATTTACTAAAAAGGTATTATATAACTATCTTACTAATTCAAAGCACTTTTTACATTCTTTCTACAGAAATTAATTTGCTGTTGTAAAAATAAAATCATTATGAAACTGAGAAAAATAACCTGGTGGAATGCTAACCTGTCTTTTTCACACTTTTAAGCTAAATCAGTAAAGTCTTTTAATTATATTATAATGTTCTACAGGGACTTAAAACTAAATCAATTAAACAAATTTATATATTAAATAAAAAATAATATTAAAGAAATTAAAATAAATTTTTGCTCAGCGAGCCACATTTTCATGCTCGCGGGCCAGAAAATTTTCTTTCGCGGGCCGCATTCCGTTCAAAAAACTAACGTGCTCGCGGGCCACAGATTTACCCTTCGCGGGCCGCATTTGGCCCGCGGGCCGCAGTTTGCCGATCCCTGTTTTAAAACATACTAAAAATTGGTTTTTTAATACTGATTATTTTTTTTATAAAAGTTATGAGCATGAGCATTTTTTAAATATTTCCAAATTTAATTTGTTTGAAGAGCAGTGTTCCTTTAGAACCTTTTATAATGTTATAAATTGTCACAGTTTAGTTTTATTATTTTAAACCTTACAACTTGTAGTTACAAGCATTGTTACTACAGTTTATAAAATTTGATTAATTTTTTTTCAAAATGTTTTGTACAGCGGGATTCCCCTTTACGTTTACGTGACTCCCCTTTGGGCTGTTATGCTATAAAAATCAAAATTTGTGTTAAAAGAGGTTTATGCTAAGCTAACAGCTATTTGGGAAAATAGCTCATTTTTTAACAAATTTTCCGCGTTTCAGCTACATTTGGCTTCTATGACCATGGGTACAGTCTAATGTCTTGTCCAGGACAGTTTAAGACACTATTAGCATAGTTTTGTTAAGGGTGCACGACTATTCAAATTCGGACAATTCAAATTCAGGCAATTCGAATTCTTAAAAGAAAATTGAAAGGGCCACAACTAGAAAAGTAATGTATATTTGTCAAATATAAAAAAATACATAAATAAGTCCTATAAATATCTACAAGTCATTTTTTTCTTTTATAATAAAATTAAAAATTTTTTGAGAATGGCTTAAATAAAGTAAACAAATAGCTATTATTAGTAATTTTAGAATATCTTACAAAAATATTTAAGATCTTACAAAAGAGAAAAAACGGCTTGTAGATTTAATTTAGATCTACATACGTACTTTTTATTTTTTAAAAATTTATATTCTTTTTGAGATATAGCTTTTTATTTATTTTTTTAAGAATTTGAGTTGTCCGAATTTGAGTTGTCCGAATTTGAATTGTCATGTAACCTTTTGTTAGCCATATTATTTTATATTGATTTTATTTTTGCGCTGCATTTATAATTAGAACAAGCTAAAATACTTTAGATGAGAAAATTTGCTATTTTTTTTCTAACAGACTAAAAAAGAAAATTTTATAAATCAGTTAATTGTCTCATCTAGCTACGTACTTTCTAAAAGAAGTTTTAGTAATTTCGTTTTTCAAGATTAGAACAATCCAAAAAAAAACTGTTGTCTAGATATAACACAAAAAATAGAACTTAATTGATTTTTTAACTTTTTTTTCTTTTTTTATTTAGTTATCTTAGCGATAACTTTAGTTTGCTGCTTTTGGAAACTTTATTTTTAGGTTAACGACATGACCTATTTAAATTGAAAACTTAACTCTGTAAGAAGCAGAAGAATAATTCTGACCCTTCAGCTTCTGTTCCTGTTTTTCTTGCAGATAGTTTACCAGTTGATCCGACCTCTGATGTGGTCTCTCCTGCGCCTCTTGTGGTGAACCCTAGTCTACGGTAGAAACGAATGAAAAAAAATTCATCATCTGAAAGTAAATTTAAATATTTTTATTGAAAGATGTAATATAACAGATTTCTAAATTAAATTGAAAGTTTAAATACCTTTTTTTTTAATATAAACTAACAAAGATATTTCAATGTAGCGAATTAGCAATTTTAACAAGAAAACAAGTGTTCTTTTAAAGATACGGAACTGTTAGAAAACAGTATTAATTGTATTCATGTTAGTTTTCAAGTTGGCAACTACATTTTAATTATTTTAATAAACAATTTAAAGCAAATAAGTATCTTAAAACCGTGAAAAATTTGTTTAGTTTATATTTTATAGAATTAATTTTACAACTACATTGACTTAAACTTAACTGAAAATAATAACATAAATCAAAGTAAAACCAAATTTGCTTTAAAAATAAAAATTAAGTTAAATTAACCAACTATCGTTTCAAAAAGTATAACACTCTTAATATTTTAAACTCAAAAGGTAACGTAGGTATAATTTATATAGATTAACCGTAACTCATCATAGTATTAGATTTTTACTAATATTATCTGAAATGTTTTAATTTTGTATTAAATTTATAATTATCTATACAATTGTTTTAAATTAAATTGAATAGATTTATGCAAATCGTATATTTTATTCGCGACCGGTTTCGGTGGCAAGAGATTGCGATCTTTTTAAGCAAAAAATAAAATATGAAACTGCATTGACAATGTTAGTTATTTATACTGTTATTTAAAATTTAAAAAAAATATATATTAATGAAAACTTTAGAAAACCCTGTATGTGTGAGATTTTTTTTTGTATTTTTATTACTTAATTTACAACGAACAAACAGGTAAAATATTTAAACAGTTAAACGTAGCAGTAAAATATTTTCAACCCTCAGCTTTTGCTTTGTTGATTCTGTCAGTTTTGTTATTTGAAACCGCGACTGTGAATATAATAAGCTACACATTTTTTTTAACAAAAAACTTAAACTTAATAACAAAACTTAACAGCTATTTCAATACGTATACTGATTAAGTTGGAACGGGTCGAATTTTCACGAAGGGTCAATTTTGCACGAGTATAAAAAAAAATTTATAAAAAAAAGTACAATAAAAACTAAATAATAAATTAATAGGAAAAAACAAGAAGAAAACAAAACTTACCGACCAAGGGTAAGGGTTCGGGATAACAGTTTTAGTAAAAATAAAAATAAAACTATTAAAAATTACTATTAAAAAATAACAAGAAAAATATATAAATAAAAATAAACTAATAAAAGAAGAAAAAAAGCTACCAAGGGTAAGGGTTAAGGGTAACAGTGATAATAAGAATAAAATAAAAAACAAATAATAACTAATAAGAATTACTTATGAAAGCAAAAAAAAAATTTAATAAAAAAAGAGAAGAAAAATAAGTTACCGACCGAGGGTAAGGTTAGTGTAATAGTGATAGTAAAAAAAAAGAATTAAACTAATAAAAAAAATATTATAATATAAAAATAATAAAAAAAATATAAAAAAGATTTTAAAAAATTAAACCCGTACAAAAATGACCTTTCGTGCGAAAGTGTCGCCGTGCAAAATTGTTTGCTCGTGCAAAAATGTCCCCTCGTGCACACGTGTCCTCGTGCAAAAGTGTTTTCGTGCAAAAGTATCTTCGTGCAATTTAGTCCCCTTCTGAAATTTTTTCCGCTCGTGCAAATTTGAAACCTACCCGATTTATTTTATAAAATCTAAAAATAATAGTTGTTTACAGTAAACAAAATTAGTCACTTAATTGTTTGATAACTTATATTTAGTTTAACTCAATTTATTTTAAAATAAATAAATAAACAACTACCTTTTAAACTTTTGGTAGTTTTTATTTATAAATATATATTATCATATATTTATACTAATATTTCTTAAAAGAGTTTAAAGTTTACAACTCACAACACCCCTAAACCCTATAAGTACAAACGGGTGCACGACTATTCAAATTCGGACAATTCAAAAAAAAAAAAAGAAACAGCCACAAATAAAAAATTAATGTATATTTGTCAAGTAAAAAATAACATATGTATGCCATATTAATATCTACAAGCCATTTTTTTATTTTTGTAAAACATTAGATATTTTTTGAGATATGGGTTGAATTAAGTAAAAAACATAATCATCTTTAGTAAGTTTAAAATATCTTGAAAAGTATGTTACGTTTTGAAAAAATAAAAAAGTGGCTTGTAGATACCAATAAGATTTTTGTAAAACATTAGATATTCTACATATGTTTTTTTTTTAAACTTATATTACTTATTGAGATATAATCTTTTAACTATTTTTTTAAGGATTTGAATTGTCGGAATTTGAGTTGTCCGAATTTGAATTATCATATAACCAAACCCTTATAAGTACAAACAAACCTATAAATATCGATTGGGTACATTTTTATAAATTTTAATATAATAATAATTTTCTTTTCGTGTTTTGCTGCTGACTCACTGCTAGCTGCAGGACAAACTACAAATAAAATTGCGAAAATAGCTGTATGTAATTGTAAATAAATATTTTTAGTTTTCGATAAAAAAAACTGTACAACTAGCTTTCAGCATAGAGAGATTGATTAACGATTGATGCAAAGTTAAAATAATAAGTAAAAGCTTCCGGTTTAATATAGGCTAAATGCTATTGAAGATTTTAATTGAAATTTTGTTTTTGTTTCTAAGTTTTCAAAATAGTGTTATTAGAACATTTTAATATATTAAGTTTCAAATGGTCTAAATGAATACTTTTAGTATTTCTTAAGTGTTTAAGATTTTTAAATTCGTTGAAAATTGTAACACAGATCTTAAACTTTTTACAGTGTTTCTTAAGTTTTTTTCTATTAAATACCAATTATGGTTTGTAAAACTTTGATTTAAACAAAATCAAAAAACTAATAAAAATTACAAGTACTACAGCCTATTATAATGTATAGCATATATAAACGAAAATAGTTATTGAAACATTTTTTATTGAGCAATAAATTTTTGATAAAACGATATTTAGTTTGTAAAACAAATTACAGTTTAAACTACTGGTTTTTACTTTCGGTTCGGACTTTAACTTATTACATTAACTTTGAAAATAAATCAATCATTAACTAAATGAGCAAACTAAAATTGTTTGAATTTCAACTAAACTTAAAGTCTAAATGGATTTATTTATTTTTTTACAAATACTAAACTGTTTGACTGCAAAATAGTATTTAAATATTGGTTACATTAACACTATTGTTATTTAAAACTGAATTATCAATAGAAACAATTCAGTGAAACAATTCAATATTTTTTATTTGAATCAAAATTAAGCGACTTGGTCTACAGACCATGGTTTGCCAACAAATGTCTAAGAAGGATAATTTTCACGGGAGCCGATCATTTCTAACCCGATCACTTTAAACCCGATCACTTCTAACCCGATCACTTCTAACCCGATCACTTCTAACCCAATCACTTCTAACCCGATCATTTCTAACCCGATCATTTCTAACCCGATCACTTCTAACCCGATCGTTTCTAACCCGATCATTTCTAACCCGATCACTTCTTACCCAATCACTTCTAACCCGATCATTTCTAACCCGATCACTTTAAACCCGATCACTTCTAACCCAATCACTTCTAACCCGATCACTTCTAACCCAATCACTTCTAACCCGATCATTTCTAACCCGATCACTTCTAACCCGATCACTTCTAACCCGATCACTTATAACCCGATCACTTATAACCCGATCACTTCTAACCCGATCACTTCTAACCCGATCATTTCTAACAAGATCATTTCTAGCCCAATCACTTCTAACCCAATTAAACCCGATCATTTCTAACCCGATCATTTCTAACCCGATCATTTCTAACCCATTTACTTATGTTACGTTTTAATTATTTAATCTGGATCTCATGCAAAACAAACTAGTCTTAATGAAGTTATTAGAATAATAAAAAGAAATTAAACTTTTAGTTACTTCAAAACATAATTATTTTAATGTGTTTCGTGATAATATTTTTAGTATAAATTTTAATTTTAGTATTAACTTAACATAATCTTAATATACTTTTATTACCTCATTTTTGATTTTTTATGCTACACATAAGTTCAGTTTTTTTCTATTATTATTTTTTGCTTCTTCAATACACTTTAAGAGACGTTTTTCGTTAATCATATACAATTTACTAAATTGTTTACTTTAAAGTATTTTGAACTCTTCTTTGTAGGATTTTAAAATAAGCAGTGATAATAATATTTTAGTTGGATCTTATTGTAATTAACGTGACTACAATAGTTTTAACATAAGCAAATTTTAAAAAGTAAACTCTTACAATTGTCATATTCAGATAAGAAAACTTTTATATTACGGTTTTAAAACTACATTGGAAGTCTAACGTAAATGTTTTATTATTGTTTACTAATGTATTAACCTTTTATAGTACGGTAGTTTTAAGTTTCATCTTAATAACTTATACAAATTGTTATGCAACTTGTATAGGCCTATTAAGATAATGAAATTCAAACAAACATTAGGTGAAGTTAAAATTTTTTGTTATACCAAGTGGAAAATCAGGGTTTTTAAAGAAACTAACTATTAAAACAGTTATGTCATATAACTAAACCGCAAAAGTTGTTATGTCAATTGACCGTCTAGACTTCACATCATTAATAAATTCGAGTAAATGACAAGTTCTGAATATTTAAAAAACCTTCTACCTCTACTTTTGGCTTTGTATTAAACAGTATACACTTTCGTTTAAAGAACTTAGAATTTAATTTTAACAATTTTAAATGAAACCACAATTATAATTACAATAACTAAATTTTATTAACTGTATTATTAAAAGTTACATAAATGCTAAAATTAGTATTTTAAAAAAGTTGTATTTCATATAAACTCTCCCTGAATTTGGAGGCAAACTGGTAATTTGATTTCTATTTTTAAAAATATATATTAACCATATAGAATCATTTCAAAAGAAAGTACAGAATAGACTTTAACCGCTGCGATACTCATTATATTTCTTACACTGAGGACTATCAAAACTTAATATTTAATCTTTAGAATACAAAAGACTTATACTTTTCCCAATGCTTTTTAAAACTAATTAACTACACTTAATTAATTATCCAATTTTAAACCTTTTTGTCAAAACAATAAATAGACCAATTAGTATCAACAAATAAATTTTAACAAAAGCTATCTGAAAATTAGGTTTTATTTTAACAAATAAACCAAACTTACAAAAAACAATTTTGTCGAGATTAATTTGCTTTTAAATCAAATCCTTATCTTGAAAAATGTTAATAAATATATTATTACAGATCGGCTAAATAAATTTCGGGTTAAATATGATCGGGTTAGAAACGATCGGGTTAGAAATGATCGGGTTAGAAGTGATCGGGTTAGAAATGATCGGGTTAGAAATGATCGGGTTAGAAGTGATCGGGTTAGAAATGATCGGGTTAGAAGTGATCGGGTTAGAAGTGATCGGGTTAGAAGTGATCGGGTTAGAAGTGATCGGGTTAGAAATGATCGGGTTAGAAATGATCGGGTTAGAAATGATCGGGTTAGAAGTGATCGGGTTAGAAGTGATCGGGTTATAAGTGATCGGGTTAGAAATGATCGGGTTAGAAGTGATCGGGTTAGAAGTGATCAGGTTAGAAATGATTGGGTTAGAAGTGATCGAGTTAGAAGTGATCGGGTTAGAAATGATCGGGTTAGAAGTGATCGAGTTAGAAGTGATCGGGTTAGAAATGATCGGGTTAGAAGTGATCGGGTTAGAAATGATAGCGAGTTAGAAATGATAGTAAACCAATTTTCACAATTAAAATGCATACCATGACATACGCTTTTTTCTTGTGTTAGCAAACTCGTTCTTGTGCAAGTAACAATAAAAACTCTATTAATTTAGAAATAAAAGATAAAATACAATTTTTAAGTTTATAGAATTCAAACGAAAAATTCACAGCTTAATGTATAATAACCAATTAAAACACTAATATAATTTCATTTGTTAATGTTAAAATTTGATGTAATGATGTAAGCTTAAAAATATTTGTTAATCTAGAGACATCTAATACGAAATTTCTCAGCACCTGAAAAACTGCATAAACGATTTGGAAACAAAATTAGTGGTTTTCTTTTAAACAGAATTTTACTAAATAAAACAGTAGCATAAACTTTAGCAGTAAAACTAAAAAAAAGTTTTTTCAAAAGTTGTCTAAAAATTTACTTTATAACTAAAATACAAACTAAAACTAAAAATGAAATGTTAAAGGTTATTGATAAATATAAAGATAGCAGCAACAACAACAAAAACAATACATAAACACTCGATAATACTGATCTATGCAAGCTCGGCAAAAATGTTCTGTTAAAAATATTATTAGTTTAACAGAGTGCAAATTAACCTTTTGAATTTAATAACTTTTAACTGTTTGTTTAAAAAATACGTAAGAGTATCAAAGTGTTAATTTAAGATAGTAAAGTTACTTTATAATAGGTTGCCAATAAAGTTTTAATATATATACATTATTTAAGCTAGAGTTTTAGGTTAGTTAATTATGATGTGCGTTCTTGCTTAGTGAAAAGTTTAAAAAATTCAATAGTTTTCTATACCTTCAACGCTTAAGAATATTAAAATAGTTGTAAATTTAAATTAAAACTATAAATGGAATTGCAGAAATCAAAAGCATTAGTGGTTTGTTATTATCAATAGTTTTATTATAAAGTTTGTTTTGATTAGTTTAGATTTTACTTCCGTTTTAGTCCACTTACTGAATTAATTAAAACCCACGCAAACAAAACAAAGTAAAAACTTTATAAAAGACCTCGGTCAAATAAAAAAGATCGTGTTTTCAAAAAATATGAAACTAACACTACTTCTAATTTCGCTCCTTTTAATAGGAGTGATTACTGCAGAGCAGGAAGCCAACAAAAAGTTAGTTTATTTACTATTTCTTATGTAAAATAGAATAAAATTTGTTGTGACGTTGAAGTTTTTTAAAGAAAAGGTAAATAAGTTTTATAAAATAATTTAAAACAAACTTCTATCATATATCAACTATACAGTACTTTTTATCTTAATAGACTTGGAAAAGATTCAGAAAACTCTTCATTAGTTTAAAATGTTTACTCCAAAAATACTTTTACAAAACAAAATATTAACTGTAATTTTATTTACTTTACATTAAACTATTTAAACTTCATTTTAATTACTAGTTAAGTACGTTTAGATTTAATTAATATTGAAAAAATAATAATCGCAAGCATTATTTTAGTGATAATGAAATAGCCGATACAGCAGCGACTGAATTGGACCAATCTAATGATAAAGGTAATTTAATATTTTTATAATTCTACTCTTATTACTAAAACGGTTAATTTAAACTAAAAATATATAATAGTTTATATAACTATTTGTATAACAAATAATGATTTATAAAAGAATCTTAGAGATATTTTTTATTTAAAGCAGAAAATAATATACTAAGGAAAAGTACATTCTAATTAATTTTTGTAAATTTAATTAGTATTAGTTGTTTTTTTTTAATTTTTCTGGTAAGGATAAAAAAAAAATAAACTGTTTTAGTTACAGAACAATAGCCAAGTTATTAATAAGCGTTAAAAAATACTTGTTTATTTAATTGGTACTTAAGTAGAACTATAATCTTAACTTTGTTTCGTTGTTAACTTAAAAATAAAAAACTTAGTTGAAAATAAAATTTGGAAAACATTACTTGTCTTAGAAAAAACAACCACATGGCTTATCTTATATCAAATCTTGTTAAAAAATACATCAAAACTTCTACTAACGTCTATATTTTTATTAATGAAACTTCTTGAAGATAATATTTTTAATAAAGTTTTTTTTTAACTGCAGAAGTATATTAACAAACTATATAGTTTTCCACAGTTATTGAACTAATTTAGTAATTTGAGCTAAGTTTTTTATTTTTAAATTAACAACGAAACAAATTTGTCTGTCTTGTTAATTCTGTTGCGTAATTTAGTAAATATAAATCAATGTTTACAACCACTTAGTTTAAAATAAAATTGCAGTCTAAAACTTCTACTAACGTCTATATTTTTATTAATGAAACTTTTTGAAGATAATAATTTTAATAAAGTTTTTTTTTAACTGCAGAAGTATATTAACAAACTATATAGTTTTCCACAGTTATTGAACTAATTTAGTACTTTGAGTTAAGTGGTTGTAAACATTGATTTATATTTACTAAATTACGCAACAGAATTAACAAGACAGACAACTCAGCAAACTAAATACATTTCGAACAGTTCTCATCATTTTTTGTATTCTAAGTTGCTGCTTACAATAGTTTAGATATTAATTATGAGTACTGAGTCAGTATTAAAAAAACATTAGCGTTTATCCTCAAGTCAGGTGTGGTGCTTTTAATATTATGGTATATCAAAAAAAGGTTTGGTTAAAGATATTTTATCTTTTGTAAAATGTACCAATGTTGCTTCAGAGTGTTATTAAAATGCAGTTTGAGTAAAAAGTCGAAACAGGTTATGTTAGTTAGAAAAGTGGTTCTCCACCTTTTTAAAAGCTGTGAACAGTAAAATATTGGGAAATAAGTTTTCTGCATACTAGAATTTATTAAACATATATAAGTTTCCAAAAACAAAAAAAATTATATTTTGAGTTTATAAAAACAAATTATACAGTAATCTTCCTTTATTCTACCAACATATGTTTCTGTGTGTCAACGAATCAACACACTTCAACTGGGTTGTTAATAGGAAAGATAAGATTTTGAGTTTATTAATCTATAAATAACTTTCCACATTGTTTTAATGGGTTCACGACTGTTGTTGGCATATCAAATTCAGAATGTTTTAATTTTACTAATTATAGTTATTGTTAATTATCTCTTTTGATACTTTATTTTATTTTTTTATACTATTCTAATAACTAGACATAGATGAGCTTCTTTTTTTTTTGCAAAACTCTAAATGTTCCTTGAGATAAGGCTAAATAACTTTTAAAACTAAATAAAATAATTTCTTTTTAATAGTTTAAAAAGCTAACTTCTAATATATTGTTCTAATTTTTTACTACAATATTTTACTAATTAGATCTTCATGAGCATTTAAAAAAATGAGACTTGCTTTTTAAGATGCGACCTTTAATTTTTTTTTAAGAACAGTGTTGGTCAAAACTTGAACTATCGTACTTTGATTAGCCATGTAAACGTTTTTATAAATCAAAAAAAAATTGAACGTCTTAACAGAGTATTATTTAACCTTACGAAATTTTATGTTCATAGTAAAAAAAATTTTATGCACACCAGAGTGCACATTTTAAGAGCCACTCAAGTAGAGTATAATTTAAAAGCTTTTCAAATAGCTTTTATATTACAAAAAACGTTACTTGTAAAATAATGTTTCACTATACTAAACTTTCAGCGTAAAGAAAAAAAAATGCACACTAGAATGCACATTGTAGGAACCGCTTAAATGGAGTTTAAATTAAAATCTATTAATCTTGCAGCCAACGACTTCTTCTGGATATTCCGTCGCCACCGCCGTCGCAGGCACCACAGGAGGCGCCGTCACCACCACAGGAGAAGGAGGCACCACAACCCGTGCAAAGGGTGGATCAACAACTACAACAACTGCAACAGGAACTACAGAAGGACCATCGCTAACTGCAACAGGAACTACAACGCGAAAGTGGCCTACAAGAACAAGCTCCACAAGCAGCTCTTGAATCTGCGCAAGCAGCTGAGCAGATGGAGCCAGAAAGTTAAGAGGTGCCAGAGGCACTGTCATCACGGCGGTCACTGGTGTGGAGTGAGGAGACGCCACTGGGTCAGAAGACGCAGATGGGTCAGAAGACGTAGATTCGTAAGGAGACGCAGATGGGTCAGAAGACGCAGATTTGTAAGAAGACGCAGATTTGTAAGAAGACGCAGATTCGTAAGAAGACGCAGATTTGTAAGGAGACGCAGATGGGTAAGAAGACGAAGATTTGTAAGGATACGAAGATGGGTCAGAAGACGCAGATTTGTAAGAAGACGCAGATTTGTAAGAAGACGCAGATTTGTAAGAAGACGCAGATTTGTAAGGAGACGCAGATTTGTAAGAAGACGCAGATTTGTAAGAAGACGCAGATTTGTAAGAAGACGCAGATTTGTAAGAAGACGCAGATTTGTAAGAAGACACAGATTTGTAAGAAGACGCAGATGGGTCAGAAGACGCAGATTTGTAAGAAGACGCAGATTTGTAAGAAGACGCAGATTTGTAAGGAGACGCAGATTTGTAAGGAGACGCAGATTTGTAAGGAGACGCAGATGGGTAAGAAGACGCAGATTTGTAAGAAGACGCAGATTTGTAAGGAGACGAAGATTTGTAAAGAGACGCAGATTTGTAAGGAGACGCAGATTTGTAAGAAGACGCAGATTTGTAAGGAGACGCAGATGGGTCAGAAGACGCAGATTTGTAAGGAGACGAAGATTTGTAAAGAGACGCAGATTTGTAAGGAGACGCAGATGGGTCAGAAGACGCAGATTTGTAAGAAGACGCAGATGGGTCAGAAGACGCAGATTTGTAAGAAGACGCAGATTTGTAAGAAGACGTAGATGGGTAAGAAGACGCAGATTTGTAAGGAGACGCAGATGGGTCAGAAGACGCAGATTTGTAAGGAGACGAAGATTTGTAAGGAGACGAAGATTTGTAAGAAGACGCAGATTCGTAAGGAGACGCAGATGGGTCAGGAGACGCAGATTTGTAAGAAGACGCGGATTCGTAAGGAGACGCAGATTTGTAAGGAGACGCAGATGGGTCAGAAGACGCAGATTTGTAAGAAGACGCAGATGGGTCAGAAGACGCAGATTTGTAAGAAGACGCAGATTTGTAAGAAGACGCAGATTTGTAAGGAGACGCAGATTTGTAAGAAGACGCAGATTTGTAAGAAGACGCAGATTTGTAAGAAGACGCAGATTTGTAAGGAGACGCAGATTCGTAAGGAGACGCAGATTTGTTAGGAGACGTCGCTTCATCAGAAGACGCAGATGGGTCAGAAGACGCAGATTTGTAAGAAGACGCAGATGGGTAAGAAGACGCAGATTTGTAAGAAGACGCAGATTTGTAAGGAGACGCAGATGGGTCAGAAGACGCAGATTTGTAAGGAGACGAAGATTTGTAAAGAGACGCAGATTTGTAAGGAGACGCAGATGGGTCAGAAGACGCAGATTCGTAAGAAGACGCAGATGGGTCAGAAGACGCAGATTTGTAAGAAGGTGCAGATTCGTAAGGAGACGCAGATTCGTAAGAAGACGCAGATGGGTCAGAAGACGCAGATTTGTAAAGAGACGCAGATTTGTAAGGAGACGCAGATGGGTCAGAAGACGCAGATTTGTAAGAAGACGCAGATGGGTCAGAAGACACAGATTTGTAAGAAGACGCAGATTTGTAAGAAGACGTAGATGGGTAAGAAGACGCAGATTTGTAAGGAGACGCAGATGGGTCAGAAGACGCAGATTTGTAAGGAGACGAAGATTTGTAAGGAGACGAAGATTTGTAAGAAGACGCAGATTCGTAAGGAGACGCAGATGGGTCAGAAGACGCAGATTTGTAAGAAGACGCAGATGGGTCAGAAGACGCAGATTTGTAAGAAGACGCAGATTTGTAAGAAGACGCAGATTTGTAAGAAGACGCAGATTTGTAAGAAGACGCAGATTTGTAAGAAGACGCAGATTTGTAAGGAGACGCAGATTTGTAAGGAGACGCAGATTCGTAAGGAGACGCAGATTTGTTAGGAGACGTCGCTTCATCAGAAGACGCAGATGGGTCAGAAGACGCAGATTTGTAAGAAGACGCAGATTTGTAAGAAAACGCAGATGGGTCAGAAGACGCAGATTTGTAAGGAGGCGCAGATTTGTAAGAAGACGCAGATGGGTAAGAAGACGCAGATTTGTAAGAAGACGCAGATTTGTAAGGAGACGCAGATGGGTCAGAAGACGCAGATTTGTAAGGAGACGAAGATTTGTAAAGAGACGCAGATTTGTAAGGAGACGCAGATGGGTCAGAAGACGCAGATTCGTAAGAAGACGCAGATGGGTCAGAAGACGCAGATTTGTAAGAAGGTGCAGATTCGTAAGGAGACGCAGATTCGTAAGAAGACGCAGATGGGTCAGAAGACGCAGATTTGTAAGAAAGCGCAGATTCGTAAGAATACGCAGATTTGTAAGGAGACGAAGATTTGTAAGGAGACGAAGATTTGTAAGAAGACGCAGATTTGTAAGAAGACGCAGATGGGTCAGAAGACGCAGATTTGTAAGAAGACGCAGATGGGTCAGAAGACGCAGATTTGTAAGGAGACGCAGATTTGTAAGTAGACGCAGATTTGTAAGAAGACGCAGATGGGTCAGAAGACGCAGATTTGTAAGAAGGCGCAGATTCGTAAGAAGACGCAGATTTGTAAGGAGACGAAGATTTGTAAGGAGACGAAGATTTGTAAGAAGACGCAGATTTGTAAGAAGACGCAGATGGGTCAGAAGACGCAGATTTGTAAGAAGACGCAGATGGGTGAGAAGACGCAGATTTGTAAGAAGGCGCAGATTTGTAAGAAGACGCAGATTTGTAAGGAGACGCAGATTTGTAAGGAGACGCAGATGGGTCAGAAGACGCAGATTTGTAAGGAGACGAAGATTTGTAAGAAGACGCAGATTCGTAAGGAGACGAAGATGGGTCAGAAGACGCAGATTTGTAAGGAGACGCAGATTCGTAAAGAGACGCAGATTTGTTAGGAGACGTCGCTTCATCAGAAGACGCAGATGGGTCAGAAGACGCAGATTTGTAAGAAGGCGCAGATTCGTAAGAAGACGCAGATTTGTAAGGAGACGAAGATTTGTAAGGAGACGAAGATTTGTAAGAAGACGCAGATTTGTAAGAAGACGCAGATTTGTAAGAAGGCGCAGATTTGTAAGAAGACGCAGATTTGTAAGAAGACGCAGATTTGTAAGAAGACGCAGATGGGTCAGAAGACGCAGATTTGTAAGAAGACGCAGATTTGTAAGGAGACGCAGATTTGTAAGAAGACGCAGATTTGTAAGAAGACGCAGATTTGTTAGGAGACGTCGCTTCATCAGGAGACGTAGGTTTGTTAGGAGAAGCAGAAGAAACTGGGGACAAAGACGTTGCAAAGGGGATGGTAGAAGACGTCGACTTTATTATAAAAGAAGAAGACGCCAATAGTACCGAAGAGGCCCTTATAGTCCGACTTATCAAAAATAAACCGTTAAAAAAACTTCGTTTCTGAAAACAAACTTTTAATGAATGTTAATTTTAGCCCTTTAAAAAATTAGTTTTGCATCATACTAAATCTGTAATAAAATTATAACATAAAGTTGTATATAACTGTGTTTTACTAGTTTTCTTTTATTATTAAACATGGGTCATTTACAAAAATACTTGCAAATGATTTTTTTAAACTATGCTTTAGAAATATGTTTATCTAGAAATATATTAGTTAATTTAGGCAATAGTATATCTTTCGATGAAAATAAGTTTTAATTCGCTAAAAAATCCTCTCATCTTTAATTTATTATTTTAAGCCACTTCTAATAAGTTAAAGCAGGTATAGTTTAAATTCTAAAAATAAATATTATTTATTAATTAATTTTTTGTGCTTTTAATTAATGTAATGATAGTAGAATAGGTAGGTTTCTACTCTTAAAGTACGATTTCTTTACTGTGTACAGAGCTCTGAATGTAAAAAAGAATTCGAAAATATTCTTTTGTTAGTTATCATAGTTTATTAAACGACTAAAAAAAGACGCTCAAAATGATTGGTCTTAGGAGCTGGTGCACGAAGAATCTTTTGGTTATGTAGTCGTACACCACTTGGATACCTTTTAACATCTTGTCCAGGAATGAATATCAATCAAAATTAAAATTAACAAAAGGCAAGTTTTAGCTATTCAGAAGTGGGTTGATTTTTCAGCCGACGTAATTAAATTTATCGTTGTTGTGCTTCAAACTTGTATGACAAAAACGAAATCGTTCTCTAATTAAAATGTACATCTAAAAAAAACTACTAAAAGCTTTAAAGTACTTCATTGAAAATAGATAGGTTTTTTGGGAGTTGAAATTTTCCATTAAACAAAATGTTTGTTTAACAGAAATATCAATAACAATTTTTAAGAAAAAAAATAAATTGTTAAGATTGTTAGAAAAGAAAGTTAAAAACAAAGTTGAAAAATACTAATACATATTTAATAAACGTTTAATTGAACAAAAATAAACCTATAGTAAAGAACACATTTATACAAAGAATACAAGTAATAATTATAATGCAATGACATACAAAGTAGAAAAAAATGAGCTAATGAACTATAATCCTCTTCTCTTTATACTATCTTTGTTGGTCGTCTGACAAAACATTGTGTTGGTCTGATATATTAGTCGGCTCGGGGTTACTTGTTAGTATGTGCTTACTAGAATCCAAAACCTTTACAGCAGCTTGATCACGCGTTGCGTGCTCAGTAACTAACCTCGAGCGGTTATAGGCTGACAAAAGTATGGATTTCTTGCTGCTAGCGCTCATACTCATGTATCAATTATTACTACTACTGGTAGTGTTAACGAAAGTGTGTTACAATTAAACCTACTTTATAAGAGGCCTAATATAATCTAGCCTATAAATAATTGCTAGAAATATAACTTATAAACTTAATTAGGTTAAGTTCTACTTAGTAAACAAATTCGAATTAGCACTCGATAATTATTTTAAAATATTAAACAATCTACGATCTTAGTAAAGAAAATCAGTGACGTCGTCAAGAATATAAATCGATGCTCAATAATGGTAATGCTTAATAAGCGACTCAAAAGTACGTCTCAGACATAATCAAAAACTTTGCTCGAAAACTAACTACATATGCCTACACCTACACACGCAAAACCGCTTCTCTCGATTTTTATACTGTTTCCGCGTTTTTCGCGTCTTTTATCAATCTCTTCAGAACAACACAAAGCAGGTATACCTACAGAACAAAAGAAATGAGTTTCGCACAGCGCGACTGCTAAAGGCAAGTGAGCAGTTTTTGAAAAAAAAATTGTACATTTTTAATTTTAATTTTTCCTTTTTACAAATTTCAGATACAGTTGTAATAAATACTACAACATAGTTTTTTTTTAAAACATTTTAAAGAAGACCACAAGTTAAACAAAATAATAAACAGAAATAATTGTAAAATTTCATATAGCTGCATGAGCAATATTAAGAAACTAATCCAAAAACACAATTGAAAATACTTAAAAACAAGAAACGATGATCCAAACGAAACACTTTGCAACTGCCGAACAAAAAACAAATGTCCCCTTATGAATAAATGCTTAGTTGAAAATGTGGTATGTAAAGCGACAATCAAATCAGAAAACGAAACAAAAAATTATTTGGGCTCAACGGATGGAACTTTTAAAAAAAGATGGTACAACCATATTAGTGACTTTAAAAACTATAAAGAGAACGGAACAGAAATATCAAAGTATATATGGAAGCTTGAAAATAAGAACATTGAATACAAAATAGATTTGGAAATTATCCACCATATTGGCAAAGAAAAAAACCCACAAAGCATTTGCAGTACTTGCATATTAGAAAAGGTCGCGATCGATAAAGCAGACAGAAGGGATAATCTAAACAAACTGTACAAACTCTTTTATTCCAGCCCGCACTTCCGAAAACTCCACTTAAAAACTTAAATTACTCGTAATACAGGTTTTGTGCATGCTTTTTAATTTTTGTAACTATAATTTTCTTAAAGTTAAATTTTTTTTTTTCCTAAATTATTCAAGCAAAAATTTTCAAATTTTCGTAACTATTACAAGCACAAAATTACTTAAATTTACAATATTCAAGTCACAGTAAAATTTAGCTTGATTAAAATGCATCTTAACTTAAGCCCACTTATTACTATTAACCTTATTTTTATTTTAGCAATGTTTACTTTGAAAATCAACTAGAAGAAAATAGAAAGCTACATACAATATTTTTTTTATACTATTAGTATATGTGTTGTTCTTTGATTTTAAATCTAACTAGAATTTAAACTTTGCCAAAATTCAAACTTAGTATCATAATTTAACTTGTTTTGTTTTTAGGTAAAAGTTTATTTTAACTATAAGCTTTCATATAAAGCATTTGAGCGGGATTTTAAATTTTAATAGCGATTTAAAGCACAAGATTGTTCAAGTTTTCAATAATTACGTCACCATTAAAATAAGCTACACTAAATTCAATTAAATTTTAAGCTCACTTCATTAATTACACTTTTGCTTAAGCAATGTTTACTCTGTAAATTAACTAGAAGAAAAAAGAAAGCTACATACAGCTTTTATTATTGTTATTATTGTTGTTGTATTGATTTTAAAATTTAGCTAAAGATTTAAACTTCTACTCAGACTTAGTCTTAATATTTAAATTTGATTTGTTTAGTTTCTTAAGTGAAAAAATTTCAGTAATAATTTGGTTTTACTTTAACTTAATTGTTTAAATGCTATTTTCCATGACTGTCACATATCTTTTTTTAGATTTATTTCAGCACTGACGAGGTCTTTGACCGAAACTTAGTTTGTAAAATAAATTTTTGAAAGAATAAATATACATAGTTTTTTTTTTTTAATCTTTCTAATGTGTTGAATTTTTTATGAAACAACAATTTAAGTTGTTTTGTATCTAAAAGCATCTACTCCTGTTAATCTAAGGTTTTCCTCCGGTCTTCGCTATAGAATTAAATAATACAAAAGTGTATACAAAAACTGCTCACTTACATTAAAAAACTCGCTCTGCGCGCAGCTCATTTCAGTTGTATATTACATCATTTGATTTATTTTTTATGCTTTTCTATTTTTATCATTAGTTCGATTTGTTGTAAAAAAGTTTTTTTTTGTGAAACACTTACGTTTGATTTTTATTTGAAGTTTTTTTTTTGTTTTTATACGTTTACAAGCTTTTTGTTTTAATTTTGAAATTCATACTAATGAATTTAGTTAGTTTATTTGATTGAGACTACTGGATTTGTTAATAGGCACAGTCTTTTATTGATCTAGTAGCAGAATACTTGTTTAAGTATAAGAAGATAATGCTCTCCGAGCTACTAGCGTCTCTAGATTCCTTTGAAGCCACCTCTGTAACAAGTTCGGCAGCGTCGACAGGAGCTAGATTCACGGTGGTTTCGGGGCATTTTTCGATTGTGTTCAAGGTTTCGGTCCGTGTTTTAGGACCGTTTTAAGAAACTTTTCTATGAAAAGCATTTCGAAAATTAATTAAATTAAATATAGTTTAAATTTTGGTTTATTCTTTACAAAAAAAAACACAAAATAATTGCACTGGGCTCAATTATTTAAGTGAAAGAACAGGAGTATGCTTCTGGTTCCGTTTCACTGTAGTGTTACAAGTGGCAGGTCGATCAGGCTTCAGGCTCCGTTGTGGTGGTTGACCTCGAAGGATTGAAACTGAGCACGTCTTGGTCGTTGAATCGTGATCGTGGGGTTGCTAGCGAAATAAGTTAAATTGATACAAAAACTATTGACAAAATAAGAACATACACTATTTTAAGCGTTGGGTTGCTCAACAAAGACTTAGTTGGAATATTACCACTAGTAGTGGTTTTTTAAAAACTATCATACCAAATAACTTAGCTATACGCTCTAGTTCTAAGGCACGTTACAACTCAAGTCGAGTTCTACGCCCGGATGCTTGTAAATTACAAATTTAACGACACGCAAAATTTCAATTCGAGCTATGCGCTTCGTCGACGTAATTAGAGTAGAATCACTCAAAAACGCTGTCAATGATCATGTTGAAGTGCTTGTACGGATACAATCACTACTTGTGACGTAATAAAGCCTCAGACTAAAACTGTGAACACTCGATCGACGTTGTAAGTTCAAGATGGCGGCTGTCGCATCAGACTGAAAACTGGCGTAGCGGTGCTTCTTGCCAAACGACGAATCTTCAACCTCTCGTTCGATCGGCTGCTTATATACGTCTAGATTGCATAACAATCCCGCCTGGTCAAGGTATGATTCATGATCGTAACATGCTGATTAAAGCATGAAACCCGGCGTGATTGGTAGTTGATTCTGCATGACATTTAGCACAATGCGTCAACTAGCAGTTGTTTGATATTTTTAATCAAGCAGTTCGATTAGCATCGGATGGAAATAATGTTTTGAATTTAGAACTTACTTCTGAAATTCGTCAAAAATATCAAAGTTTTCGATTGCCTTGTCTGCGGTATGATTATAAAGAGGTTGTTAAACTAGCCTTGATTTACATTAGGCTTTAACCCTCGCAAAGTTTCACTCTTTAATGCTCCTTTAAATTTATTTGATGACCACACCAGTCAACCAGTCAAAGCCAAGGTTGCAGATGCTTTAAATTATCAAATAAATTAGGAAAGGCTCCAACATTTTGAAAAAAAATAGTCAGCTATCCGTCCTGTTTTGTGTAATGAGAAGCGAGATTTACTAGACTCTGTTGGAGGTAACTCCATGCTCTTTTTTTAATCCTAGACTGAAGTCTTATTAAACCGCCAGAACAATGGACTAGCGACAAAGACTACTTACAGGCAAAATAAAAAGTTACATGAGTGTAGTCAATGACGCTGCCGAAAGAGGTGTTAAATTGTCCAGCAATTTTCTAACTTCGTCGAGAAATCACGTATCAAGACAATCTATTGAGGAGGATAGGAAGCAAGAACCAAACCTCAGAATTATGTATAGTTCAAAAAAGAAAACGTTGTGATTTGTTTCACTTGCGAGTTAATAAAAAAGTTCCATTCTCAACGAATATTTGTAGTTATTTTTTTTTTAACAATAAAAATCTGAAAAAAAGATAAATTTTTTTAAAGAAATATTAATATACTTTAAAAGTTATTTAACAACGAATATAAAAAAATTAGAAAAAAAAAGACTATTTTAAAACATATCGATATAAAGCAAAAAATTGCAAAAGCAATTAGTTCCAACAGGCTTAAAGCTAGGAAGGTAACTTTTTGTGCTGTCTGTTTATGTAGTTTCCCACCTGAAAAAAAATATCTATGCGTAATTCCGATATTTTAATCTTTAGTGGAAACAGATGCAACTATGTGCACGAAAACTCAACTAATGAAATAAAATTAGTATAAGATGCAAATTTCAAAGCACCTTAACGTTATATTGCAATAAAAGAAGCAAAGCAGGCGATGTATGGGCGGCTGGAAGATGTACTTACTACATCACAGACTCGAGATTTTCTTGGAAAGTTGCTGATGAAAAGTATGACAACTTTTGCTCGTAGAAATGTGAAGGTGAATTTCAAACCAATTTGGAAAATACATTTGTGCCAATTTTAACGCAGATGTTTTATGTTGATCTTAATACGATCATTGAAGAAGTCTTAAAGAAATTATGGGCTAGCAAAGAAGATGCAGTTGTTTTAGGTGAGATTTTAATTTTATTTTGAATTGTTGCTGTAGTTTATTCTAACTGGATGATAGTATAACTAAATAAAATCTTCAAGTGCTTAATATAAAGTATAACGGTCTTTTTTAATTTGTTACTCTCTTAAATTTACAACTTTATTTCAGGTAAACTAATATCAATGATGGCAACTTGCCATTGGCAAGTACCAAAAGAAAGCGTTTTATGAAGACAAAAACATGCATCAAAAGACAAACTAATGGCATCACAACATTACAAAAAGTAAATACTAACGCAAGATTCGCAGTTTTTTAACATAATAAGCAGAATTTGTAAACAAAAATTAGTATATAACACATTTTTAGCAGTTTTTATTTTTTATAGTTGGTTTGTAACTAAAAAACCGCATGAAAACTAAGTCTTTGTATCAAACAATAAATTAATACTTGACAAGTAGATATAAAAAATGTATCAAATAACTTTTAACTTTTGAAACAGTCACATTGGAGTGCACCTCAGCTGACGATGAACATGTCGTGCGTGAAAGAGATAGCAACTTTCTCAATACCATTATCTTTTTGAATCCGTCGCGTGTTAACCACGTGAAACTGAAAATGTAAAAGTACGCTTAAAAATGGTTCGCCAATAAGTGTGACATCACAATTCTTTTCGTTCGAGGATGAGGAAATATTTCTCAACAATTTGGTTGCAGACAGCACGTTGAAAGAGCTGGGCAAAGGCAGGAGTTGAAGTACAATAAATTTTAGAATAGTTTTACCTATGGTGGAGTACCTACTTAGGCTAGATTTGGTACAAGCATGATTAGAAATGAAAAGTAATAATCAAGCAAATAGTGATGAGAAAACACTACTGAGTACAATTAAAGTTAAAAGATAAATTAAGCTGATCTGGTGTAAATAGCTGCAGTTCAAGTAACATGTTGGTTGTTTTTTTTGATTATTATCGAGATTTATATGTAAGACTCTCTATATTCATTCTCTATAAAAATTGTTATATATCTATGTTTTTAAAAATTATTGTGGTTAATTTAGCTCATCACCATCAATACTTATACTCGTATTGCTTATACAGTTCTAATAACTTATTAAGTTTTTTTTACTGAACTGTTCTAATAATATGTTAACAAATAATATATATTTTCCATTTTTATAACCCATGCTTTTATTTTTTTGCTTTTACTGACAACTTTTTTATAACTTTCTTTATTTACACCTTTAGTTTTGTGCTAAACTAAAAGTTACTTTCACTATTTTGACCTATTGTATACCTAAAAAAATTCTAAATAGTTGTTGCAAGTATTTTAAAAATGACATCCAATATAAAATGACATATCATTGTGGTTAATCTTTTGATAAATAAGGCAAAAATATTGTGAAAAATCATTCCTTCTGTTTGATATTAGCAGGGAAAAAGTCAAGTCAATACTGTGAATCAACAGCTGTTATGATTAAAAACAAGTTCTTATCATGAAGGTTTATTTGTGTGCTATTATTAGTAGTATAAGCCTTCTTTCGAAAGCCTCATCTATATTTTCTGCCAAGGTTGCTAAGGTTATAGATCTACTCTGACCTGGTGAAATATTAGCTTTATGAATCCAATACTAATTTAGTACTGCTGCATGCAAGATTACACTTGACAGCAATGTGTTGTTTTTACTACACTTTTACGTTACTATGTAAAAAGGTTTGAGCAGTTCATTAAAGAGGCTAACAATTTTCCATACATACAAACAACAGCTGTAAGAATATTTTTGGGTTTAAATTTGTTGTTAGCCACATAGTTCTGGATGCTTACTTTTAATTTTTCTAGATTTAAACAAAAAGGCAATATATAAAAAACAAAATACATACTAATACAAAGATAGGTAAATTAAACTTAGATTTAGTCAATTAAGATTTCAATTAAAATTTTGTGAAATTCCTTCATTTTCCCACCAACTTTGATCTCAAATTAAAAGTTTGTTGTTGTCTGAAAATTGAGCAAAATTTATTAAGTAAATCTTTAGAAATACTAGGGTAAAATTCTACCACTCAAATTTCATAAAAATAAATCAGTACTTTTTTTTGATATTCTTAAACCATCCAAGGACTTCAAAAGAATTTTTCCACTGTAGTACTTCTGTTTTAGATCTTGTTACAGGCAGAATATTATCCAGTATTTTCTTAAAGATTGTTCTTAAACTAGACTTGCATGTATTTATTAATCTACATGATTTTTTGTATGTTTTTTATGATTCTTAAATGTAATAAGAGCATTGGTTTTACCTTTTTCTTAATCAGAAAGATTATAAGTTCTGCCTCAGCATTGACATTATTGAATTTTGGTTGTAGCCTTTTATATTTTGAAGTAGCTACTTCAAATAATAATTTTTGTAGTTATCCACATCTATTGTATACAAATTGTCCGTTTTATCTGCTTTTACTTTAACTTTTCCTTTTTGTTTAAAACGTTATATAGAATGTTTTGGCTTATTTTGAAAAGCTGTATTTCTCTTTTTAAATTTTATGTCTTTACTTAACTGAAACAAACCATTTTCAAAGTGGGAAAAGTTATTACATAGTGGTCCAGATCTTTTTGTGGGAAAAATGTTTTTATATTGATCTGTATCTATAATACTGTTTTCATTATCTCCATTAATCTTCATTTAAAATTATGACCTATCTAAAGTTAGTTTTTAAATCGGTTAAAAGTTTGCACCTCTGTAACTTTCTAACTCTTGACATTTTTTCATTTATATTGTTACATCTCAATTCAATTTATTATACTGTTATTGAATTTAATAAAAACAAAATGGTTTGCTCATTTTTAATTCCATGATTTCTTTAAAAAAATATTAAAACTCCTTGAACAGTGAAATTTAATTTGAAAATGAGCAATGAAGAAAGCAGTAGCACAGCCAAAGGCACACAAGCTTCTAAGCCTTCAAATGACAACAAAAATTTTCTTGTCAAAGGTTATAATAAGGCCAAAAAATTTATTATGAAAACGCCATTAAAGGGGTTTCAATTGACCAAAAATGAAAAAGGGCAATCTGGAGTGATCTCGCCAGAAGTGCTAGATGAGTTTACTGGTAATGAAACCACAAAGGATTTTGGTCCAAATCAAGTAAGTAAAAAAACAAAAACTTAAAATGTTATATTGTATTTTACCTTCAAAAAGAAGTATAAAATCTAGACAAACATCTCAAGAAATAGATGTTAATAATAATTTCAATATTAAGTTAATTGTTGTTAGAATTTTCTGTTACCTGCCATAAAATAGTTTATTTAGCTTAGTTTAAGTGGTTTAAAAGTGCTATGTTGTTCTATTTTATTTTTGTGTCTTTGTAAATTTATTTAATATTAGTCTCATAATATATACATAGTTTAAAATACTAAAAATTAAGATGAAATTTATTAACTGGAGTTATGTTTTGTTGGACTTAAGTTAATCAATGTTTATAAAATAAAACTTGAGAAATAATGTTTCAAATTTGTGTTTTACTTACCAATAAACATAAAACTCTGTACTAAAATTAAACAATATGCTTTGATATTTCTCATTATTGCCTACTTCTTGCTTAATTACAGTTAGTCTGGGCAGGACATGATGAGAATAAAATGTGGCCAGCCCAAGTACTGAGTTCTGACGAAGTGAAAAGCAAAAATATTTGTGAACCTGAAACAAAAGGAGAGTGTGTGAGATATTATGGTTGCAAATTTATAGCTGTTGATTTTGTTAGTTTTTAATATTTTATTGTATTATTTGATATTATCACATAAACAAGGACATCTTTTCTTTTTGACTCTCAAATTATCTTGAATATTATAATTAAATTACTTATAAACATAAATCTGACTTAAGTTAACTTGAATCTTCATTGTTATATATTTGTATATGTATAAGCCAGGGTTTCCCAAAGTGGGCCAAGTGGCCCCCTAGGAGGCCATGATAGATACTCAGGGGGCCATGAGCAGTAAAGGAACCACAGGGGGGACCATGAGGCCATAACTTGAAACTTACACTAGATATGCTTGAGTTGCAGATGAAGAGCAAAAAAAAAGAAAAAAGTCTTATGTGTTTTTTATCGTAGTTTATGAGTAACCTATATGTTGAAGGGGGCCATTGCTTTTTCAAACTCTTTAAAGGGGGCCATTTGCAAAAAAGTTTGGGAAACCCTGGTATAAGCCAATAAAGGTATATTACAAAAAAGTATTACAATACAAGTTGTTAAGGTCAAAAGAAGTCAAATGTCCGATATTCATTTCTGGAGTAAATTTTTTAGACCAGAAATGTACAACTATCAAGGTGAAGTAAACTCATTGTACAAGAAATCTATTGATAAACTTCTTAAAGAACATGCAGGTTTGCAGAACTGAAAGTAATAAATGTATTTTTTAAGTAAATTATTTAGCAATCAACACTTGAATTAATAGCTTCTCTAGTTTTGTTGGCTTGTGGTCTGATGATCTAAGTGGCATGATAAAACTTTAATGTTAACTTAAGCTTGTCTCAGGGACTAGTCATAGCTGAGGCTGTGTAGACTTTCGCCAATGTTTTCTTTGAATTTTATTTTCATTAGTATAGGCAGTAGTAAATATAGCATAAACTAAAAATAAATAAAATTTTTAATATTCAATTTTCAAAACTTAATAACTTCATACTTTAATAAAAGTTAACATTTTTATGATGCTGTGATTTACTAAAAATATTAGTTTGTCTACCATAATACATAATTACACAATAAGATATACAAGACACACAATTTCAATAAAACTAAATATATTTCCAGCAATTCTCATCAGTAGAGTACAAAGCTATAAGTAGTAAGATTTTACAAACTTAAACAGTAACCAAGTAATCACAAAGTAATCAAAAGATTGATAAAAGACAAAAGCAATAAGTAACAGTTAAAACTATTTAAGTTTGCTTATGTTATACTTGATCTACACTACAGTAAAAATAAATATAAATAAAATAAAAACACTACTATAAAGTGTTACGACAATAAAGAAACAGTATAGTCAAAATATTTTTGCTTACATAAAACAGGTTTCCTTGATAAAATACAAATAGTTTCTAATTTAATCCAATCGAAAACATAACTAAAAGTTTTAATAATTTTAAAATCTATTTAGATTATAACTGTTTCCACTTGTTTAAATACTAATCAAATTTTTGCAATGGATGAGCGTTTAGATGCATTTGAAACTTTGACCGGTATATCATGTTCTGAAAAGAAAAAGTTCTCTATACTCTTTGGTACATGCTCTTTTATCCTTTTCCTTAGATGTCTTGTTTTTAATCTAATATAGCTTGCTTTACAACAGCAGCTGTATTGGTAAATTACCATACTTTTATTTAAGTTTGATATTGGATCCTTGCCATCTGGTGTTAATAGTGGCTTAGACGTGAAGACAATTCTAGGGTTTGCTGCATAATAAGTAATTATTATTAATTGTCTTAATTTCTATTCTAACATTTCTGAGCTTTTATTAGTATATGAAATTTTTTTTAAATAACTAGACATTTTTCATGTCCTATTGTCTTTATACTATCCAAATTTTTAAAATTTAAATGAATTGTGTTGTTAATTAAATCTTGTGGGTTATCATTTTTGTTAAATAGTAACTTGATCTGTTTGATTCCACTTAGTAGCAACTCTGGGGTACAAATTTTGTGTGCACGATGACACAAAGTTCTGATTAGATTTACTTTTCTCTTTAGAGTTTGATTGATAATTCAAATAACAGCCTGTAAAAGTTTTCTTTTTGCAAACCTAAGTTAAGAATCTATTTTTTTCTCGTTTAACTTGTACATCTAAAAATAGAAGTGTATTAATGTTTTCTTTTTCCATTGTGAAACTGATGGAGTTATGAGCATTATCCGTAATATTCTCGCTTCTAACTAATAAATACAATCATCAACATAACTTAAGTACCATAAACTATTTTTAAAAGCAGGAACAACTTTTAATTCAATATAACCCATAAATATATTAGCTAATGTTCGTCCCAAGGGGGATCCCATGGCTATCCTGTCTTGTTGCAAGTTTTAAAAGTTTCTTAAAATTAGTTCTGTTGATTGTAGGTTTATTTATCTTATACAATGTATCAACACAAACTTCAATGACCTTTTCCAAAGGTAAGTAACTAAAAAGACTTATAACATCAAACGACCAATAAACGTATTATTTGCTTCTATTTCTTTAAATTTGTCAACGAACGTAAAGGAATCCTTTAAACAATATGTCGAAAAGTGTTTCAAAACTGGTTCAAGACTCAAGTTTAAAAACTTGGCCAATTTATGCTGTGCTGAATTTACCATAGATAAAATGGGCCTCAAAGGAGTGTTTCCTTTATGAATTTTTGTTAACTCATACAAACGTAGGGTAACTGACCCAACTAGTTTAACTAAATTAAATATAAATTCACTAATTTCATTCTTGAATAATAACTGTTTCAGAAAGTTTACGATTTAACTTTCAGCTTTATTAATATTGTTTAGTTTTTTGCTGAGCCTAAAAGTTTAAATTTTATTGATTCAGCAATAATACTATTCATTTTTTCCAAATAGTCAGATTTATTCATTAATACACACCTATTTCTCTTGTCGGGTTTAGAAATTATCGAATTGTTGTCATTTTTCAACTCTTTTTAACTTTTCAGAGAAATCCAACAAACTACTTATTTCAGGTTTTGATTTACTATAATTTTATGCCAAGGATGATAAATTAATTTTCGTAGCAGCTTTCTCATCAATAGATCTAGGTTTCAACATACTAAGTTGTTTTTAAAAACACTCAAACCCTAACAAACCCAATTCCTTATCTACATGTTTTGAAGAGAGCGAAAAACTATTTCCAAGACATAATGCGAAGCTTTCTTGTTCCGCCAACTAACGTTCAGAATATTTAAAGACGTTATATCAAGCTAAAATTCAAAATTTAAACAGCATCAATTTGTTCAATTTCTTACTATTGTATTTCACAATTTTACTCTTTTTTAGTTAAAACTTCTTCCACATAATTATTAAATTTAACTAAGTCTTCTGAAAACAGAACTGCCTTTAAATTACTTGAGTAATTTAAGCTTGCACATTCAAGATATTTATAGTTAAGTTCAACTTTCAGAATTTCAGAATTCAAAAATATTTTTTCTACTTTACTAGATAACTTATTTTGAATTATTTATTCTAAACAAAATCCATTTTGGTATAACCATTTTAATCATACGCTGTTTTAAGAATTATAAGAGCAATTATTTCTTAATACCTTTTACAATGTGTGAAGATCAGCTTATTATAAAGCTTAATAACATTTTTGTTATACTTCTTTTTCAAGTATTGGAACATAAGTGACCAGTATTTGTACAATAAGCTATACAAGACTCACAATTTCAATAAAAATAAATATATTTCGAGAAATTCTCATCAGTAGAGTACAAAGCTAACAAGTAATAAGATTTAAAAACTTATATAGTAACCAAGTAATATAAATAATAAGTAAACCTAAAACTAAATAATTAATTGAATAAAGTAGAATTAGTCTCAAAAAATATATGTTATTGTAAAAATTTGTTGAGTTTATATTTTGCTCTACCAGACTATTTATAAAAACAACTAAGTGATGTTAACAAACTAGATGGTTTACAGTGAAGTATTAAATTAGTTAGATTTGTCTTATTGAGATTGGTAATTAATAACTCTTCAAACTGGTTTTGAAAAATAAATTTTAAAGGAAGAGAAGATTTGGAATCGTTTTATTGGACAAAAAAAGATTACAAGCCACAATCTAATGCTGATGCTGCACTGAGAGATACTTATCTAGAATGTTTGTTTTGTTATTTTAGAATATCATGGTTGTGAATTATTTAAGAAAATCTGGAACATTAACTTGACTACAAATGGTTTAGAAACAATTTATCTAACGTAAAAAAAATAATTTTTTTTTTTAATTTTACACATAGATTTAAAAAAACTTAATACTCAATATAAAATTTGTGAGTGCTTTTAAATAATTGATTAAATGAGATTATTTAGTATAATTTGATAATATTAATAAAAATGCAGTCCATGGCTGCTTTGAGCATAAGGCTGTTTTCTTGTAAAACTATATTTAGAAAATCAAATTATATTCCATTTATAAAAGTAAATAATTAAGTTGTGTTACTTTTAAAAACTTTTCTTAAAAGTTAAAAATATTTCAACAATAATATACTAGCTAAACTTTCTTAAATATCCATTACAGTTGACTTTTAAGTTTTTAATAAACTTATAATGTTTTATACTAGATGTCCTATTATACGTTTGAAAGATTTTTATTCAATATATTAAAACTGTTTGTTGACACCAGTCTCTGTAATTTTTTTTATCTCTTTCATTTTTAGTTGTAAAAGCAAAATGTATTAAAAATATTATTTTTTTTTTCTCTGCAAATCATCTACACTTAAAAAAGTTCAAAATATTTGAGTTAATATATTAAAATAAACTTTTTTTGAATATTAAATGTTTTTTTTTCTTGTTTCAATCTGTTATTAATTTAAAAAGCATCGATCTTGGATTAATTTATGTAAACTTAATTCTAAACAATGTTTTTTCTTGTTTCCATTATTATGCTTACTTAAAGCTTTTTACAATGGAAAAAAATTGCTTTCAATATATATTAAGCTAATTTTAAATCCCGATTCACAAATACAGATATTAATGAAAAAAATCCAAATGTAAATACTGAACATTTTTGGAGTGAAAAAAGTGAAAGTGTTTCGAGTGAAAATTCAAATGAAAATGCTGAAAAAGTCGATCTGAATAAAACAGTTGAATCAATTCCTTCAGTGAATTTTTCAGAAGAGGATAATGAAATTGATGATAAAGAATTAGTTGTTAAACTGTTCGGAAAAAGATTCAACTCTGACGTTGTGAACCAATCCAATGAGTATGTGGCTTCATATAGAAATCCCGGTGACCCATTACCTGATTATATTAAGGCTGATTCACAAATCATTACTGATAATAAGTTACCTGATTGTACGGAAGATGATTCAAAAAATAAGATGGATGTCATTGTGGATGACTTCAGTACTATGTAAGCATACCAGTGGTTGTACTTGAAAGTTGAAATGTTTAAACTTAATTAACTTGAGCTGAAAATTTCAACTACTAAAACTTTATTTTGTATTACAACTATGAAATAACTTATACTAAGCTTAACGATATTTATTAATTAATAAATGAATTGTCTATTACTTAAAGCCTGAATTGGATGTTAGGGTATGTTTTACAAAAATATAAAAATAAACATTACAATTAATATACAAAATATATGAAACACATAATTTTTTGCAGGTCTCTAAACAACGGTGACGCCAACTCGTTTCATACTCCTAAAAATGAAGTTCCCGAAGAGAAAAATGAACTCAAAGTTTGGGAGCCGGTGGAAGAGCAAGTGAAGTATTTCAACCGCGATGAAAGTTTGAATTTCGACGAACAAATGTTCAACTTTCTCTCGGTGGCACCTGATGGGGAGCCCCACGATGAATTGACTTCAGATGAAGAATCATCTGAATATGACTTTGAAGATATTGCACATGACGATAACGTGGCACAGATGTTTTTCTGAACAACTGTATAAAATTCTTAGTTAATAAACTTAGTTAGTTTTTAAATTGCCAATATGACCTCAACATGACCTGGTGCATTTTTTTTGCCTACGCAAATTTGCCAACGCAAATACTATTCCTTAATAATTTATAAAATATTTTTATCATATAAAGGAAATTCATTAAACTCCTTTATATTTATTGAAGTGCACATATTTTTAGTACAAAGTCATTAAGTAATAAATGTAAAGTTTTTTCTTTCCTTAGTAATTATTAATAAATTTTGTATGTTGCAAATTTGTTATGTTAATATAGAAAATTGTTCTAGAAAAAATAAGTTTGTGTATTATGAAATTACTACATTATTTTTCATGTGCTTATTTGACATTTAAGTAGATATGTACTTGATTTTTCTACAAGCATTTTTATAACTATTTCACTTAATTTTTTGTTGTTTCATCTTAAAATTTTTATTTAAGATAATATGAAGAATTTTTAAAGTTAAAAGTTAATAAAAGGTTATGACACGTAATCAATGATTTTTTTATAAGCAAGTTAACATATCAAATTTTAAAGTATCTACTATGTAATTTGAATAGGGAACGGCTCAGAATGGCACGGCATCACTTTAGCACAGAGTGACACTTAAGCACAGAATTTATTTTGCAATGTTTTTTAGTGCTTTAATAATATCTTTACTTGAATGTTATGTTTAAAAATATAAAAACAAACTATTCAACATTTAAACTAAAAGTTATAAAGCTTTGAATGTGTTACCAGTGTTATTTACTTATTTTAGTTTATAACTTTAACATTTTGGTACTTTTACTTTCATATGTTCAACAAAAGAATACAATTTAAATTGTTCAATATTTTTCAAAACTTAGAAAAATTAAACTTTAAGCGTAAATTTTAAATAAAACAGGATATATTTTAAAATTGATTGTTTTTTATAAACAATTAACCTAAGTTTTGACAAGCTCTGATAACTGTATAGCCTACTAGAAATTTACTTGGTTTGTTTAAAAGAATGCTTATAGCTTTAAATATTATAACTCCTAAAGATGTTAAATTCCTCTTATATCTTAATGCACCCGTCTCGCTACTTTTATTTATAGTTATCCATTTATTTATTTTTATTTTTTTGATACTTTAAGAAGCAGCTTAGTTTTAAGATCTATTAATATAAGACTATAATTTTTAAGTGTTAAAAAGAATAATTTAATTGATTTGTTTGTTAATTTAAACTATTTTCAATTACTTAAAGATTATTAAAGCATTTTTTTAAATATCCAAAATTTTGCCGTGCTTAAGTGACGCCGTTCCTAAATGTCCTTCCGTGCTAAAGTGTCACTCTGTGCTTAAGTGACGCCGTGCTAAAGAATCACTTCGTGTCAAAGTGACGCTGTGCTTTTCTGACACCTACCCTTGTAATTAAAAAACTAATGATAATGTATTTAAAAAAAATTGTTTAACTATTTAAAAGATATTCTAAAATTTTCTTAGCGTCAGAAATTTAACGCCGATTATCGTTTTGCATCGATTGAGCCATCTGCTAGCTTGATTTGTATTTTTTACAGAAGCTGTATAAGGAACTAATTTAAAACGTTAATGCCTCAAAGCCCTGTTAAAACATACAAATTTATTACCTTAGCGAAAACACTATTGCGTCAACATTTCAACCTGAATATGAATTTTGATAAAAGTACTTTTCATGATCAGATAGATCCAAATGTATAGAGAAGTATAAAATAGTTAAGTTTTATGTGTGTCGCTCAAAAGATAACTGAGTTGATCATTACAGTTGGTTGAATTATTGAAGTTAATTTCAACAGTTAAAGTTAACTATTCAGTTAATGTCTTACTCCAGAAAAATAGTTAAAATATAAAAAATAAGTAAATATTATTAAGTTTGTAAAGAAACAACAAATTTGCATAGTACATTAGACAACTAGTATAAATTCTTAAAGTTGAAGCTTAATACCTCTACTTTTACTCATTGTCCAACACAAAAAGTCAGAAATTGACTTTTTAAGTTGTAACAGAACATTATTTTCAACAGAACTAGCAAGAGTTTTTGTATGGTCTTAAAGAAAAATAAACTAAAAATGTTTTTACTTAAAACTACAACATAAAGCCAAATAATTCTCATTTTTTGCAAATAGTTTTCTTAAAGTAATTAGTTATGTAATTACTGTTACTAAACATATGGTCGAAACAAAAATCTGTATTCGTAACTAATGTAGTAATAAATTTTATTAAATTTTTTTAATTTAAAGCAATGTATTTTTTTATCATTTTAATGTTAAAAAGAAATATTTTATATAAAACAGTACTTAATACATGAGTTGGTGGCCTTCCTCTTTTTAGATAAGATACTCAAAATATTTATAGTAACTAGTTTGGTTGTACGACTAAAGGCTACAATTGTAGACAATAAAAAAAATGTTTATGTTAGTTAAAGAATTTAAAAATAGCATTTTTCTTTTCTGTTAAAAGTAATTAAACTACATACAACAAGGAGTTATAAAAACTAATCAAAGTTTTTGGATTAAAAGAAAGTTTTGATAAAAGAATAAATTCATTATGAAGGTTTCCTGAAAATTTCTATGATTTTGTCTCAAAATGTTTAGTATTTTATACCAGTGTGACCGCTTTCTACTAGCCATAACTGTTTTTTGCTATCAAGTAGTTCTTAAAAACTAATTTACTTATTTTAATATAATCAATCATAGTTAGTTTGGATAACTTGTCATAGGTAAATTGACTACTGGCAGTTGTAATTGAATTTCTTTTAGGTTTTTTATATAAAATTTATTTAACATTAACGCAGATGAAAAATAAAAACTGGTTTAGAATTATTAATTTTCATTTTCACTAGGTAAACTAATTTAAATTCATTAACTGAAAATAAACTATTGATTTGGTAAACTATTGATTTGGTAAAAGGTTTATTTTTAAAAATCCAATTTTATATGATAACAGTTTTGCTTGTAAAAAACGATACATGAAAAGCTTTTTTTGTTTTAAAAACTTTTTGAATGACACTAGATTGTGCGTATTTTTAACAACTACTTGATCGTTTACCTGATTATATAGTGTTAATTAAATTAATAACTTAATTTTGAAAAATTAAATTACTAAAGCTTTACTTGGTATTTCAAATTTTAAATGCTAGCAATAAATAAACTTCATAAATTTTCTTGTTTATGATTTTTTTAAGTATAAAATAACCTAACTTATATTGAATAAAAATCCACTGTTGTAAAAAAAAATATGTTTTGCTTAAACACGATAGCTAAATTTTTTTACCTTCATGTAAGTATTTTTTAGTTTAAAATTTAATTTTAACTCATTTTGCTATCTATTTTACTTCATGAAAGTATTATACGTTGTTGTATAACTTGATGTCTTTTGTTCCTTTTACCGCTTATAATATTTTTTTATTTGTTTTTATGAATTGAAATAGGAATTGATTACACTTTACCAAATGTTTATGAATATAACTGAGAGGTTGTTTTAACTATACCAATTAGCACATACTATAAGCTTAAATACAGTTAATTAAATGTTTATGTATTTTACACGGGTAAAGCATAAATGTTTGTTTGAAAAGTATTAGTTGTTTTTTTAATCTCAAAATATTTAAGAACAAACCTTGTTTTAAGTTCTGTACTTGGTTTTTTATTAACCTTTTTTTTTGTTAAATTTACTTGGTATAGTAAAACTCAAACAGTAAAAGACTCAATATACGATACTTTTTAGTTCATACTTAGTTTTAAAATTGAAAACAGTAAATTTACAAAGTTAAAATAAAACTTCACTAAAATTATTTGTATATGTAAAAACTTTCTAATTTAGACTTAATTAATGAATATTACTTTATTTAAATATCTTAGTACTTTTATACACATAACTTAAAAGTTTATTCAAATACTATACAACTTAGTTATATTAAAAGCTACCAAAGAAAAATCATAGCTTAATCAAACAGTTTAAAAACTCAAAAAAAGTATTTGTTTTACATTGCTTTTTAAATACTTTTCTTAGTCGATTTACAAAGCCTAGAAATAATTCATTAATCTTCAAGCTCAACAAATTAAGTTTTTACTGCTTAAATTATTTAAACAAAACGTATCGATAAAATGTTTACAAAGTAATTTTTCATAGTATTTGAATATTAAAAAAGAAGACAAATTTTACAGTAACAAAATACCGTTTTAAAAACTTTAAGAATATGACAAATTGTAATATACAAGTTGTTTATATCTTTCCTAAAAGCAGTGGTCAACAAACTGAGACTCACGGGCCAAATTTGGTCAGATAGGTACAAAGTTTTGGTTCGCGTCGTACTTTTTAGCTAATAATATTTAGTGAAGTAAAAAAAATTTTTTTTTCAATGAAAATTTATAAAAATACTCTCTTTTGTTGCTCTTTAACGAACTGTGATAACTTTATTTTTTCGTTGCACATTTGCTCTTTATCGCTATTTTGAGTTGTTTCTGCAGTTTATTTCGTTGAAAAGGGAACAAGACAAAAGCCAGTCTTGTTCATGTATAAATATCTTTGTTTAAAAACTTTTATTATCTAACAACTAAGCTTAGTACATACTTAAATACTGTATAACTGGACACAGTTTGAATACTTTGATAATTAAGTTTTTCTGAACAGAAAGTAAAATATTTTTTCAATTAGTTAATATTCATTGGTTGAATGGTTACAAAATACTATGATCGTATTAACAAAAATATTGTTAAAACAAAGTTTATCAAGTACTGCAATGCAATCAAAATAAAGAAAGCATTTGTGGTAAATAGGTTGAAGTTATTTGAAATACAAAAGAATAAGTATCATAAAACTAAAAAAAAAACGAGTGCATAGTTGGTATTTAAAGTTTACAACTAGAAAATAAATTACTGTTTTTTATTTTATAAGTTAATAATCAAGAAAATATTATTTTAGTAGGTTCATTCAAAACTTAAATATAAATTGAACCTTATGCTTGTAAATAGTTACCTTATTTTCAACAGTAAATAAAAGTCCTTTGTATATACTATATTTTTTCATCACATTAATTTCTTTGATAAACTAATAAAAAAAAACATTTAACTTAATAACTTGACTCATAAAAACCACTTTAGACATTAAAAAAAATTATAAATGTATTCAACCGCACATATAAAAAAAATTTTGACTTCAAACTGTACTTAGTTAAGGTGGTGAAATATAAAGTTGGTCGTCAATCTAACAAGTTGGAGCCAACCAAGTGCATTTATAAACATTCAAAACTATTAATGTAAATGAAATATAGATCACCCAAAGCTGGCGATTTTAGTAAGTCGGGGGCAATAACTAGTCAAGGGCATAAAATTTTGAAACTTACACTATATATTTTTGAGTTGCAGATGAAGAGCAAAAAAAAAAGTCTTAGGTGTTTTTAAATGGTAGTTTTTTGAGTAGTCTTATCGGAGGTGGCCATAGCCTTTTCAACTTCTTTAAAGGGGGCTATTTGAAATAAAGTACGGGAAACCCTTATTAAGATAAAAAACATTTTTATGTTATATAACTTGTTGTTCTTAATAGGTGTAAAAATTTGTTTTTGAAAATTCCTAATACTTTACCAAAATTAACGAGTTTGCCAAAATTAATTGCGACTGTTTAAGTTTTTTACGTTAAACAAATAAAATAGTTAAATTTTTATCTGATACACAAATTTTTAGTTTTACTCTTTTAACAATTTTAAAATTTAACATTTGCAGTTTCTATAAACAAAAGTTTTTATGATGATCAATTTTAATAAAAAAAATTAAATTGTGAAATATATGCAGAAAATGTGCTTTTTGTATAACTAGATATATAAAGCCATTTATTTAATACAATCATTGTTTCTACTATTTCTACTATTGTTTTTTCGTTGAACATCATAAATTTTCTATGAATATAATTTTAGAACTATTAGTTTGGACTTTTAGTTTGTTTTAATTTAAAACCTTTATCTAATTAAACATAAAATCAAGGTATAATAACTATTTAGAAATTTTACCTTAAACCTCTTAAAAACTTTAAGGTTTAGATCTTAAACTTTTAAAGCAAATGCTTCTAATTATAGAATTTAAATGTTTGTATGAACTTCTACTTTTTCAAAAATTAGTTATATAATACACTGTTTTTTAAATGTGCAATCTAAAAAAGAATCTAAAAAATTTATGTCATTAAAAATCAAGTTTTTACAAAATACACACAAGTTCAATGTTTAAAGTCAGAGAAGTAATCAAAAAAGTATAAATACTAAAAAGTATTAAAAACAGAGTTGAACCTTTTCATTAGTTACTGTTTGAACTTGTTACAAATTAAGAGGTTTGAAAACTAACTTTAAATTTAAACAAGAAAAACTAAACGATTTTAATAGATTTTGAAAGTTTTTTGATGTTATAAAACATATTTAACTGAAAACAATACACATAAATTGTTTTATTTAAAACGTGTAACTGTACAATACATGATTTATAACAAATAAAACACATGTGTAATTAAGGCAATAAAATGATTGAAAAAAGTCTAGAAAATTCGAGAAATAAGTACTACAAACTCTTAAAAAAAACAAACACCTTACACATTTATAATAACCGTAACTCAAAAGTTTAAATTTGAATTGTTGTTAAACTGGTTCTAACTGCCAAGAACAACTCTAACAAGTATTAGGTGTCATTAAAAGGCCTCAACGAAATAAAATATCAAATCCAAAACATGCTGTTACTGCAGTAATTGTTCACAATGCTGTTACTGCAGTAATTGTTCACAATGTAGTTAATTCAGGGTTGCCAAAGGTTTTTGAGATATTTCTACCAGGTTTTTAAAAGTATACGTTTTAGGTCTACTTTTAGTTTAAAATTAACTTTAAGGTTGAAATCTGTGTTAAAAAGTATAAAAGCATTGCAAAGATAATTTAATGCGTGACTTTAAATGTTTTTTGATAAAACAAAATTTTGATAATGAAAACAAATTTTTATCTATATGATATATTTTTCGTATCAAATCAAAATTTTACTACTTCAACATGTAAAAATTGTTTAAAGTTCCAGGTTTTTTAGTGATTTTTGTTCAAAATTCTAGGTTTTTTTTTTTCAAAGTTTATCAAACTCCAGTATTCCAGGTTTGGTGGCAACCCTGTTAATTTGTGAAAAATATTGTCACAGCCAAACAAGTTCATGCGACTCGAAACGATAGAGGACGATTTCTTGAAGTCTGCAAAAAATTAACATATATAAGAAAATTGAAAGTTAAACAAAACTTATATTGCTTTAAACCAGGGTTTCCCGAATTGTAATATATTGAAAAACAATCACCGCCCTTTTTACCAAACTTCGCTCCTTTACTAGTAATTTACCTCTTACTAGTTATTGCGCCCAAGGGAACGACATTGCTCACCTTGTGAAACCCTGCTTTGAACAGGAAATATAGAAGAAACTTGCAAGCAAAGACAACTCACTTGTGATGAAACTTGAAGTTGTGTATCTTCCTGCCCAGCTTCTGGTAGTAGTTCTTCATGTTTTTCGAGGCGACGGCGCCGTGAAACTGCTGCAGACTGCACTTGAGCTGCGCTTCGTCGTCGCTCGCTATGATGCTGCACGCAAACTGCTTCATCAACTCGTAACTCAAGTCTACCTGCGTATTGATAATAATAACTGTAAATAACTTGTAAATCAACTTTAAAATATTTTTTTTTAGTTAAGCAAGAAATAAGTTTGTTACTTAAAATTAGCCGTAAATGTAATCTCATTGCTATCCAATAAAAAGTTTTACAAGATTTTATGGTTTTGGATTCTTATAGATGGTAAAAGTTATTAGTTAAACAAGAAATATCGTAATACAAAGTCAGTTAGTAAAAGTAATAATAAAACAGTTTAGACATTGATATAATCAAATACAAAACTATATATACATTAAGAAATTACAATAAATCATTTTCTAAAACTAATGCTTAAACAACTTTAGTATTATATACTTTTTTTTGGTTTATCAAGTACTTTATAATATCAGTCAAAAAGTTTAAAGACTTGTAAAAATGTTTTTAAAAAGTTAAGTTTCAATTACTTCAATATTTGTTATGAAGTTAGCAAAAATCACTGTAGCTACTTAAAATTTTTGGAAATTTGTTAAAACGATCTGCAAATTAATTTTTTTTTTAATATGTTAAAACTCTTATTTACCTACTTTTTACGTCTATGTAGTTAGCAATTTTACAATTTTTACTAAAGACAAGTAGCGATTACAAAATTTTACCCATTGCATGCTTATATTTTATATTATTTTATTAATATTCAAGTAGTTAAACATAACGTTTTTTTATAAATGAAAAACAAGTGATTTCTTAACATTTTGGCTTATATGGAAGTAAATCATTAAAAATTTAACTAAGGAAATTTTAGTTTACGTTTAAATAAATATATGATTGTTTAAAAAAAAATACAACATGAACTTATTTTACTCTAAAGCGAATTTCAGAAAAAAAAACAAAGCAATTTCAAAATGTAAAAGCCGCGTGTTTAACTATCAAAACTCGAAAACACTTACCACAATAGCAGTAACCAAATAATCAACTTTGTATGAAGTTCTATATTTAAGTAAAATTCAACTGTTTCAGCTCACCACAATGACGGCGAAGGTGGCCTTCCCGTCGAACTTGTTTATTTTCAACCTGCCCATCAGCTTCGAAGTGATGGCGTTCTTGATCATTCTTCTCTTGGTGGAGGACACTGTGCCTTGCTTGTACAAAACTTCTATTGAAATGTCCGCGCTTCGCTGCTTGCTGAACTCCGACTGCTTCGCTGCGCTTTTTTCCTTGCTGAAAACATTGTTGTTCGTTATGAAGTTATTAACAAACTGAAGGATATTAGCGATGCGTTAACAATTGTGCATAAATTATTGTAAAGCAGTATATGTTTCAACACATGTAAAAAGTTTCAGATTTATGACCACACCTATTTAAGTTTAATAGTAGTAAGCAACTTTGAAAGTAGTTATCTGTATAAACAAATAAATTATTTTTAAAACCAACTACTGAAACTTGCATTTTAAGTTTTTAAAGCACAAAATATTAGGCTTTTTCTGAAGTTTGAAAAAAAATCACTAAAATTTTTAAACAAAGTTATCCAACTTGCACAAAGTTCTGTGAACTTTCGGAAAGTGAGTTTTCATATCCTGGCAAACTGTTTGTACGGTGCTCCTATGACAAGTTTCGAAGTTCGGAAAAATCCTAATGCAAAACTCGCTGGGATCAGAACTGGCTCCTTTGCTTATAACGATTGCTATCTGCTCCTTTTCTGCCTTTTTCTATTTAATTTTGTTTTAAATTCTATTCCTTAACGATATAAAATATCATTTGAAATAAAAAATACAAGTAAAACAAACTTTCGACCACAGTTTTTATTAAATTAGAAAAAAAATATCCAATTGATTTTATTTAGAAATGTTAATTTTTTAACTTTCCATTAACACTAAATTCTCACCATCGCATCGTCTAAACTGCTCGAGCTCGAACACGGGCTCCTGTGGACGGCGACGCTGTAACCGTTGTGACGCAACAACGACATCATCTTCAAGAAGTGCGGGGAAAGTTGCTTTGATCTTTCCGGCATGAGCACGAGAACGTCGACGTTGGATTTCCTCGCCGACTCGCCGCCACTCGCTTCTCTTCTCTTCTCGCTTTTCGCCTGCTTCGGTTTCAAATAGCACAGCTCGTAGATCTTAAAACAAATTGAGCGTTAATAACAAGCGTCATTTTTTTTTTCAACTTACAGTCTTATAAAAAATTGGTCTCAAAATTAAAACTTTACCTACTGCTCTTCTAATTCTACTATTTCTAGTATTAAAACAAAATTTTTAAGATTTTTTAAAAATTGAATTAATTTTATTTTATTGCAATAATTTTATTAACTAAACTTTCCTTTATAGCTCCGATAAATTTTTATCTACTTTCCAAATTACTTATCAAAATTTAAGTTAAAGTAAAAACAAAAAATACCACTACGCTGTATAGAACTAAAGAAAATATTTTTTAAGTAAATAACAGAAAACTCTTGAAATGTAAAAAAATACTTATTGTTATTCAACAAACCTTGTCAACGTTTAGAGAGAATCCAGTTGCGTGGTGCGTTTTAACCTCATTAACATCAATTTTATTATTATAGTTATCATCTTTACTATTGAAATTCTCGTTGAGCGGCAAGTGGTCCAAATCTTTCAGGAGCTGGTCGTACCTGCCCCCGCTGGCCACATCCGTCATTTGCAACGAGGACGAGCTCTTGCTTTTCAACACCTGTACCTGTGCATGATGTTTAGCATCTGGATTTTTTGTTGCTCATGATCACTTTGTTTACTGGATGTTTCAGTGAAAAGTTACAAAATATACAATTCATCGTTCAATTCGTGATTTTGCTGACAAATTCAAAATTTACAATTTGTATGAAAATCAACTCACTTCGAAAATAATCCCGCTAAAATGCCGGTATTTCTTTCCCACGTACGAGAGCTTGTACGCGATTGGCGGAGAGCAGGTCACGTGACAAATGCACGCTTCCAATTGGCTCATCCGATCCAAGCACGCTTTGACTTCAGAGCTCGCCAGTTCTTCCGACTCGATGACGTCACGAACCTGTTTCAACGAACTCGCTGAAACGGAAATGACGTCATAAAGTTTCGTTATTTTTCGTTGGCTCTCGTCGTTTTCGCTCAAGTCGAGGTTCGCAATCATGTCATCAACAAACTGGAAAATAAAAATTGTGTTCAAAAGAACATGATTTGGTTGTTTGAAGTCGTCATTTATTTAAGTTGAACTAACTGTTTGTGTATAATCACATATCTTAATTACTTTTTTTTTTCCTTAATGTAAAAATTAAACTAAACAATGAAAAAGAACCTATATTTATAACAGCTTATGCTAAATAAATCAAAAGTTTATTTGTTAACTATTTTTCCCTCAAAAATGCTGTAAAAAATCATTTTTGACGTGCATATTCTAAAAGGCTCTATCAAACACTACAAAAACGGAACTAACGCTTCTTTTTTTCAAAACATGTACTTCGCTGAGGTACTGCAGAACGTAGTTTATTTGAACGTTGTTGAAACCGCAACCTTGCGCCAGATAGCACAGCAGCTTGACGCTGTTGATGCAAATTTCAACGTGGAAATCTGAAGTGAAACTCGTCACGACTTCGTACGCGGTGCAAATAACATCTGCGTCAGCAACAATGCTGCAAAATATGAAGGAAATTATTAGAAAGAAATATAAGTGTTTTCATTGGGTTTGAAAATTCCCAAGTACTGTTTGTCTGAAATAAGTTTGATATGTCAATATGGTGGATTGCGACTTTTGAGTTTTCAGTACCATGACCAAGAAAGATTAACAGGCTTTTATACGAAGTTAGTGCTTTATTATTTTTATTACATACTTTGTTTTTGTCTATCTTTTAATCTGAATAAGCTAAATAAAAGAATCAATAAACAATTTAATAAAGTTACAAAATAGTAATACTGAAAACTTCAAGGATAAATTAGTTGATTTATAGCTAAATTACCAGTATAAACTATTTCTCATTACCAGCAGTTGATACAAAAAGATTTCAGATAAAAAAAGAACAAATTTATAGGTCTAAATAAATATTAATCAATTTTTTTTTTCCTTTTAAGTGATAAATTTGAATTCAAAATGTATTTGCGGTTTAATAATAAATAAACAAAATATTAAACAAACAAACGATTTGTCATTAGTTACAACATCGTAGCTTGCTTGCAGCTCAGTTACGAACTCTTCAGTTGAATGGTCACTAGCGGGAATAAAAACTTTGTTCATGTAAAACCTTTTCAGCCCCACTATGTTGTTCATCTTTACATTGCGGCAAAATCCGACCTGAAATATTGTTTAGGTATTTTGAAAAAAAAAACAGAAAAAGTAGTTAACCTTCAAACAACGTGTTGCAAAATTTAATAAAAAAAAGAAAAAGAGTTCAAGTTCTTTAAATTCTAAAGCGCGGATCGTACAAAAAAAAAACTGAAGTTATATTTTTAGCTATAGAAAAATTAATGCAATACAACCTGAGAAAACTACAAACCCTCAAATCGTTGTTCAACGCCACGAGCATGCCGCCACTGTCCATTAAAAGCTGGTGGCTTTTGACGTGCTTGACGTCGTGTACGGGCTGGGTCGCGCCGCACTTGTGGCTGGTAGCTCCTCTCAGCTCGAACATGCGCGTTATGTGTGACGTAACTTGCTGCATTGTGACGTAGTCTGACGTCGGTGCCTTTTAAGAAGTTTAATTTCAGAAGAAACAAAAATGGGTTATTTTTGAATGAGATAAGCTTACATGGTGGTTGAAAAAAATTATTAGTGTTTCGTGTACTAATTAAACTTCTTAATTATAACAGTCTGAATAAAAACTTACATTCGGTTTAGTCAGCTGGTTTAAAACGCACAATTGATCGTCTTTTTTGAAGGCCAGGTCAACTAGTTCTTTGTATGACTTGAAATCGGGTTCTTTCAGTATTCGTTTCATTCCCTTCAGTATTTGATCGTGCTTCATGTTGAGCGAAGGAACCAAACTGTGCTGCAAGTTGAAGCGACATGTCATGTTTGTCTCATCAAAACCAAAATCAAAACAATTAAAATTACTTTCAACAAGTCGTGTGCGTAAGGCCTTTTGGAAGGATTGTGGTTCAGGCACCACTCAACAATTCGAAACTCGGCAGACGAAGTTTCTACGTCTGATGGAAACTCTATTTCTGGCTGGAATTTTAGAGTAGTTATAAAATTACAAAAAGTAACAGAACTAATTCTTTTTAAGTTTTGTTAACAAAATGTTACCCCTTAAACACAAGAATCTAGCTTCTACAAACACTTACCAGACGAAGTTTTTCAATAACGTTTTTCCTTTCCATTTTAGTAGACATAAAATAAACCATTTCAAAAAATATAATTCCCACACTGTACATGTCAGACTTGATTCCATAATTTCTGTTAGAAAGAAGTAATATGATAAGTAATACAAATAATTAATATATTAAGTTCGCAACTCACTGAAAGCAATAATAAAATTGAAAAAACGTGTACTGTTATACTCCTAGAAAAAAAATTTAAAATACTTTCCAAAAACTTTAGTTTGCTTTAACTAGATACAAAAAACATGGTTCAAATATACACTTAAATATCTTACTAAAATCATGGTTAATTTTCATATGAAGTCATAATAAACCTTTGTTCAGCATTATCAGTTTGGTCGTCGAGTTCTGGCGCAACGTACGCCCACGTTCCAATTCTCTCCTGTGAAAGAACATTACCCGCTCGTCGTATTGTGCGCCTGCCGTTTACGTCACAATGCTTTGAATTCACGTATTGCACCTGGAAGCAATTAAAAAATGATAAATGGAGTTCAATAACGTGTAATTGTTTTACCCTTTTGCATGCACCTGGAGTTAAAAAAAAAAGTAAACTCTTTAAATAAAACACAGTACAGCGTAACAACGTAATTTCTTCTAAATATTTTTTTGTTGGAACAAGTAAAAATAATACATTTACTTTTACTTTATTGACTTTCGGACGATCACAAAATACTAATAACAATACTACTTAGTCAATAACTTACACTTTCTCTTTAACAAAACCAGCTCATTTTTCAGCACTCCAACCTTACTTTCTACTAAAAACTTAAATATTTAAACAAACATGGTGTTTTTTCGACTCGGCAGCAAGTCCAAAGTCACCAATTTTCACTCTTCCATCCTTATCAATGAATATATTTTGCGGCTTCAAATCTCTGTGGATTATCTTTCTTCGGTGCAAGTAACACAATCCGTCGAGAAACTCCCTATCATTGTTATATATCTTATGTTATTGTTTATTTATTTTAGCTAAATAACAGTGGTGCCGAATTTGTGAAAAACTATCTTAAATAGCACAAAAACACATGAAATATACTGTAATGATATTTAAATGTGTTCTATAATAAAAAAAAATTAAAAGATACAATAAAAAAACTATCGTATACAAGAATTTTTGTACATAATAAAAATGTTTTCAAATAACATATAAAATTGTTTAAAACTTTTCATTTTCCAGCTTTTTCAATGACTTTTGTTCAAAATTCTAGGTTTTTTCTGTTATTTTCGTCTTAGTAGTTTATATTTAAGTGTTTCGATGGCTCAAGATTTTTGTCAAACTTAAATCATCATCAAAGCTGGCTTTTATAACGTTGAAATAAAATAAGCAAACTTTACTTTTCCATTAAAAGCTCAAAAACATATTAAGCTCTAAAAATATGTTGTTAAAAAACGTTAATAAACATGATAATATTTAAAAATTAACATTCATAGTCCAAGGATTGGCACACTCTAAGCAAGGGCATCATTTTAATTAGAAAAAGTTTTTGGTGGGCAGCCTCTATGTTTAAAAACTATTTTGAACAACATACTAAATAAGACTCTTTAAAGCAACTTTCTGGATAAATAATTATTAAACAGTAATATTTGCTAATAATCAAAGGGTACATTTGCAAACATTTATTATAAAAAGATTAACTCTGCTAGTTTTGAACAAGTTGTTTCTAAGCTGAAAAATTTAACGAACTGAGATTTCTGCTTGGTAGGCCGTACTAAAGTGACCCCTGATACAACCTAAGAAAACTTTTTACGTGGAAAAAAAGCATGTGCTGAAAATAATTTAAGTTATTTTCATATTGTATAAAAGTTATATATACTTTAGTAAAAACCTGAACAATTTCCACATTCTGTCTTTGTCTTCCTTGAACACATTTTCCTCAATCAGCTCATACAACGTCTTTTTCTCACAAAACTCCATCTGAAACAAGAAAGTGAAGTGTTACTTTCAAATCGTCAAACAAACTTGATGTATTAAACTTTTTGTTGTGCTCATACTTAGAAACTTAATTACACTCTAACAGTTTATAATACACAAATAAAACCTGTATGAACAAAAACCGACGGCTCTCTTTGTTATTTTTGTCGTCTTGCTCTATTTTACTTTTCAGTGCACCTTTAAGACAAAATTTAGTTATAAATCATACAAGCGATGAAAACTATAAAACATTTTCAACTACTGTATAAATTGGGTAATCATTTTCTCGTTCGTATAAATAACTTTTATGTTATCTTTGTAAAACTATATAATACATTTTTTTCCAAAATGCATGTTTCTTAGAAATCAGTATGATTATCTATAGTAGTCATGTAGTTGAAAGTTAAATAATTGTTCAACTATATTAAAAACATTTAATGCTGAAATATACAGAAATGCAAACTTTATAAACTATACAACGAGATAAAAAAAAAAGGGTTAATGTCAAAGATTTTTTGATACTTTTATTCTACAACGCCTAAAACTTTTGGAATGGAAGTATATTAAAATAAGTAGCTTAGATTTTGTTTAAATTCCTCAGTCATGAAGTTATTAGTGTTAAAAGCAGCAGAAACGAGATATCATACCCAATGCGGACTTTAAAACTGATGATATGTATAAACTTGATCGCTTATTTTATTCAGATTTCCCTGATTAAAAAAATCTAAAAAGTTGTGATTCATCTTTATGAAACAACGTAATAAAAACAACATACCAGTAACAGGTTGTGGGATGGTTTGTGGTTCACCAAAAACAATAAAATCATCATCATCATCTGAAAAGGCGGTAGTGCTGTGGAAATAAAAATTATTGCAATAAACATCAATCTTTTCATGGGTTACCAACTGTGCTGCTTTTTTCATTGTAAAAAATACGAAAACTAACTTCAAACTGGATTGACCATGACTTGCTTCACTGGTGTCGTATGAGCCTTGTGAACGGTCATCGCTAGAATACTGATCGCTGAATACAATGTCGTTATCACTTTACATTGAACTGATAAAAATATTATAATAACAATACATATTTACATGTACAAATTTTCGTAATAAGTTTGGCAAAAGAAGTAAATTAAAAAGGTCCAATAAAATTTTGTTGGAAAGTCTTACTTTTAACTAACTTTTTTATGAACTAATGTCGTATCTAATCTATAAAACAATATGTTAAAAACTACATATATCATAATTAGAGTCTCCTCCTAAAGTCATAAAAATTATATGATAAAATTATTTATATCATATTTGGAATCAAACAAACTCTTCACAATCCGATTCAAAATCTTCCTCTTCACTCGAAGATTCTTCACCTTCTATTTTGAATGGATCGTGGTATCCATGTTGGTCACTCCAGACCGAACATTTACCACTTTCGTTGTACTTCCACGACTCTACCCACGAACTGTAATATCTGGTAAAAATAATAATAGTTTTGAATGTTTTATATTTGATATACTTGACGTATTATCTTTGTGACCGATAAAAAATTGGAACCAGCTATTCAGCTGTGATCATTGTTCATATTTATTTGTCAATTTTATTTTTAAACAGTTTTTTTTAATATATATATTTTTATAATGAGAGTTTTGAAAGTGCAATTATCAAACAACGGCACAAACTTTACTATATATTTATGGTAATGTCACCTCACTATGTGCCGATGATCGAGAGTGGAGAGAAGCTTAACTTCGCGTTGAATTTTTTTGTTAAAGAAGCTGTTTGTCGGAACGTCTATTCGCTTCAACGCGTATATGTTGTGATCTACAGTGTTCTTTGCCTGTGCATTTTTATTAAGCTAAAACTAAAAAAAAAGAATTATCAAACTTTAAAATAAACAATAAGCAAACTAATCAAAAATAAACTTTTTTCATCTGATATGCTAAGCTTTCTACTTTCCAATTAACTTGTGCGGCAAACAAAAAAAACTTACCTTGACGACTTGGCCGAAAGCGCCTTTGCCCAGCGTGGCGAGAACCTGGTACTCTGTGGCGCACCTGCTGGCGGTAATGTTGGCGAAACTGTTGCGGGAAGGCATCACATCGGAACTTGAACTGCTCAAAGAGCCAATAGAATCTGACCTGCGCAAGTTTTCCTCGCTACTGACATCTCCCGCATCCTCGTCTAAAGGTTCCTGGTGATATTTTATTTCTTAAAATGTGTGCTTTCTTTAAAAACCTTAAAATCTTGTTACAGTGAAAAGGCATAAGTTTTATAAATGCTTCAAAATAATTTTAGATAATAATTTAAAAATTTTAAGTCCAACTTGATTATTTTCATAACTAACATACTATTAGAAACATCGAAGCAACTTTCAATTTTATACATTTTACAAAAAATCCTTTATAAAACTTATTATAGGAAATAAATAAGCTAACAATTTTTTTACACTAACATTTAAGTATCTGTGTGAGAGAAGTCGGCCAGAATCAACATAGCTTTCATAAAAACACAGTTTCAAAAACGATCTTAAACTTAAGTTTTTAATTGATAGTCTGTTGAACTCTCCTTTGGACGGTACTTTTGTAATTATTTTTCCTTGTTCGATAGATAGTAACGTTTTTCCCTGTCAAGAAATAAATCAGTTTGAAACAGAAAAAATAGTAATTGTAACTAAACAGTATAGTATGTACCAGCAAAAAGTCGTATAAATTTTAAAGTACAGACTTAATGCAAATGTTTAAGATTTTTATTGAAATTATACATTATGAAGCAAGAAACAGTTTAATTCATAATGAGGCTAAGAAAAAAGAACATTTGCTTTTTAAAATTTCAAGTTTTAAAACTATTTTAAGTAAATTGAAAACCATACCAAGCACTTTAAATCGTGCCTTACTGCATCTTCAAAGGGTAAAAGCTGTGATTTGGTTTCTGAAAATTCCTTGTCTGCTTCTTTTTCTAATATGCTTAATCTGTGAAAAAAAAAACTTTTTTCTCAATCTATTTTTAATCCAATTTTTTGTTACAAAGCTTAACAGACAAAAGTAGTTTAAATTTATTACTCGATATTACACACACTAAACTTTATTTGAATACATTTAGCAGTATAATGCAGTTAAAATCCGATATAAAATTTGATTTTCACAAACATACCTCTTTTGTCGTAAATAAATGAATTCAATTAAAATTAATATTTTTCAGTTGAAAGATGTTAAGTAATAGGTGTAACTATAAAATTTCATGCTACAATAAATATTTTAATGTAAGCATTTATTTACAGTAATTGCTCCATAACCTCTAATACATATCCTTACTTTGGATGTAAAGAAAGATGTTTACATAAATTAATGTACCACTCACTATATTGGTAATAACCTTACTTTTTCCATTAACCTATTTATTTTAATTTTGAGCAGTGCTTTCAATTTATTAGCAGTAGCGGCAATTATGGTTAAAGAATTAAACCAAAACTAAATTATCAACTAGGTCCTGATAAAGAATTTAGAACTACACTTAACGTTTTTATGTAGTCCATTTTTGTTCAAATTATCTTTTTTAGTTTTCTGATTAATTTGATTAGTTTTATACTAATTATTTTTTAAGTTTACTCGTATTATGTTTGATTAATTAGTTTTGTGAGTACATATTTATTACCATAACTAAATATTATCTTTTTTAGTTTTTTATTATCACTGTAACCCCTAACCCTCGGTCGGTTAGTACCATTATTTTTACCCCGTGCAGAATTGTCACTCGTGCAAAACTTGACGTCTTGTGCATAAGTGACACTTCGTGCATACTGACCCGTCTTGTACAAAAGATCACTAAGAACTTTTTAAACAGATACTAGTTAAATTTTGTTTTTAATAACCTGAAATATAAAATACACATAATTGAAAATATTTAGTTTTTGCTCTCAGAACACCTTTGCTTAAAACCATTTGTTAGTAGCTTGAATGTACGAATGAGAAATTTATTTTATGTATAACTACTTTGTACAACAAGGTCTGTTCTTTGTGAGTCATTGAAATATTTTGTTTGTATTTAAAAAAAACAGTTATTATGTTGTAATATTAAATTAGCAAACAAATAAAAGTGTGGCCCTTGTTTTAAATAATGAAGGGAGGTATATTTCAGTACTAGAAAACAGTTTGTCAATAAGTTTCATTAGCATTTAATTTTTATTTTTTCTTTGTTATCCTTTGCGAATAAATACAAAAAAAATCGCTTACCTTTTAACCAGTTCATGATTACTTATTTTGGTTGTATCCCTGTAAATAGTGACGCTTGAAGGCTGCAAAAAAAAAAAGTTTATAATATACAGTTTGACAAAATGATCATAATAAAAATTACAAACTACCTCTAAAGACCTGTGTGCTAACTTCTTATTATGCAAGTAATGCAATGCAGTTAATAACTTCTTTGCTAGATTCATTTTAAATTGCGGAGAAAACTCGGTCTTTTTCCGAATTTTTCTATCTAAACTTTCACCTAGAAAGTTACTTTTTAAAAGCGACTACACCAACTTTAAAGACTAATACATGACCTTTACTTTTTTAAATGATTTTAAATTTTTCTGATAAGGATACACTTAGTTGTGCAAAAATTGAAGCTAAACAATTAGTTAATTGGTTAAATCTTTAGGTTAAGTTTATCTCGTTTTAGACACAGTCTATAGTTTTTAATTAGACTTATTTACATAAATATTTTATACTCTAAACATACTTAATTTTAACTACTTTTTGACCTATTATTATGTATTTTTTGTTTTGTTACAAAACATAATCTTACACTTTAGTAAATTTTATCGTTTATTTTTTATTGCATAACTTCTTTGTACATTCACATTGAAACAAAACAAAAAAGGTATTTAAAATTAAAGAAAAAAAGTAACAAAAATACCTTTGATATGATCTTTCAACAAGTATATTTTAACAGAATTATCTCCATTCAGCACTTCCATTGAAATATATTTTGCAAGTAAACTGTTATGAGCAGTTGTCATTTGCGCAAAATACTGCAAGTTATTACTTTTATTAGTTTATTTTAGTATATTTTTTATTATTCGATATTAATTATGCATGTTTAAAAAAAAGTATGTCACTATTCAAAGTTTAAATATCTTCCTGTTTTCAAAATGGATTAATAAATGTATTTTGTACTAATATGTATTGGATTTTTATATTAAAAAAATATTTTTTTAAAGTAAGCTTAGAATATTACATTTCTAAATTATTTTATGTGTTATATTGTAGGGTGATTATTTTATCGGCCACTTTTGATTTTCCAGCTTACAATTTTTATGTTTCAGAAATATCAAAAAAAACACTCTATGTAATCTTTTAGATGATTTATAAAAATTTTCACCTTGACTCCAACCAATACTCTAAAAATCACCCCAATGCAAAATGTATGGGATCCAAAAAATTCGACCTTAGAGTTTTAAACAGATTTTTTTTTACATATGGCTTATTATCACACAAACACATCGTGAACAATTTAAACGATTCAAAAACATTTTAAGGGTTGCATTTCTTGTTTTTTGAAAAAAAACTGAAAATTTAAGAAAACTTACAAAAAGTTATAAAATTTACATAAAATTAAGAAATTCCACAATTAAACTTCCTTTGAATCGTTTTAAATTGTTCACAATGTGTTTGTGTGATAATAAGCCACATGTGAAAAAATCTGTTTAAAACTCTAAGGTCGCATTGTTTTGATCCCATACATTTTGCATTGGGGTGGTTTTTAGAATATCAGTTAGAGTCAAGGTGAAAGTTTCTTCAAATCATTTAAAATTTGCACAGATGGTTTTTCTTGATATTTCTGAAACATAAAAATTTTTAAGCTCGAAAATCAAAAGTGGCCGAAAAAAATAAGCACCTTAATATTGGTGTATTTTCTCAAAGAAACTAAGTTAAACTAACTTAAACATACCTTGGTTTTTTAGATTAAAATATTTAAAACGAATTTTAATCGATCAAACCGAGGTATTCATTTCTAAAATAACTTATAATTTCAAATAAAACTTAATTCGTCTCGTCTTGGTTAAATTCAACAATAGTTTTTTCAAAATTATGTAAAATAAAACAAAGTTTGTAAACATTTAACCTAATATAATTACTATAGAAATAAGTAAGTATTTAAGTTTGGCTAGTTCCTAAATCAATTAAACTAAAAAAATATTAGTAATGAAACTAAAATATTTCAGTAACTTAAATATTTTATTTGAAATATTAACTTGTTTAAATTAAGTTCAAATTATAAAACAAATATATACAGCAAAATTCTAAAGTATTGCAAAATCCGATACTTCTGTGGTATACTTTATTTAAGACCAGTGGCGACACGTTGCATTTTTGTAAAGAAAAATTTAAATAAACCATTAATTTCATACTTTTTAAAACTAATCTATTAAGATAAAAATACTACAATTGAAGGGTATCGTTTATAAACAAAAGTTTATGTTAAGGGCATAGGAGGGTCCCTTGATTTTTACAAGTAGATCTTATTTTATAGCGTTTTTTCTAAGCTATCAGACATTTGTAACCGCACGAAAAAGTTCAAAGTAATTTTTGAGATATGAATGATCAAAGTCGGTAACCTCAATAGGTTCCTAATAGAAGGCGCAAACTAAAAACGCGAAAAAAACCATTTCACTAAAAACCTATCTCCTCCTTCATTTTTTAAGCAGTTTTCTTCAAATTTTCACAGAAAGTGTATTATTATATTTCGAAATGATTAAATGCAAATTTTAATTAAATTTTTTAAATCAAATTTCTTTATAAAAAAAACCTTTTTTTGTTTTTTTAATATATTTTTTTATTTTTTAACAACTTTAAAATTCCAACATTCGAAGTCTTTTAAACTACAAAAGAAACGTTTTCTGAAAGTTAGAGGTCTCTAGCTCAAAAAATAAAGGAGAATATAGATTTTTATTGATTTTTTAAATTTCTAAGAAAATTGACGCCAAAAAATCTGCGGTTCGTATGTTTGTTTTGGAAACTTTTTATAAAAACTACAATATCTCAAAAGTTAAATAAGATTTTTTAGTTCTATAAAAACTGGCTAGTAGTTTGTACATCAAGCTTTCATATAAGATCCAATGTTATTTTTAGTAAAAAAAACTGATGGACCCCCTCCTATGCCCTTACAAACAATAATTTCAACAGTTTTATACTACTAAAATAAATTTTCTTAATTTTTTATGAGGACTATTGCTTTAATGCTCCACCCCACGCAGGGATTTTGCTAACGACATTATCTACAAACTCTGCGAAAGAGATAAAATGTGTAAGTTTTACGCTAGAATATTAAAATAACTTTAATGTGAAACAAAAGTCAATTAAAATATTTTGCTGATACAACAACTATAAATTTTTTAACTTGTTTTATAGTATTTATAGAGTTATGACATCGATCGAATAGTCTTCTTTCTTCATATGAAACAGATTCTTTGTTTATCCCGGGACATTTCACATTCCACTTCAGGACTTCAACCATGTTCGTGTTGTCATCTAAAACCATCCCATTCAATGATAAACCACTATCACCAGTTGTTTTTTGATACTTGTTACCTAAAAAACAGTTTGATTTTTATGTAATTTAATACTAATTTAAGCTTTAATAAGATATGGCTAATTACATTTTACAATGTTTTCAAATATTTTTGCGTTTTTAGCCTTTGAAAAAACAAAAACTACATTAAATTTTGTTTTTACGTAATTTGTTTATTTTTGTACTATACATCTGAGCGCTTATTATCAATTATTTATTGTTTATTTATTATTATTTTGATGATTGTAGCAACAAGCTGCATGTAACAGTTTGTAGGTGCTCATTTTTTCAGAATTTTTCACTTTAACTAAAGTTTTGCAAAGCCATTTCAAGCTCACTAAAGACTGGTTTAGTTGAATAAAACCTATTTTATAACTATATTTTATGGGTACAATAACCTCTCGCTTATTTACGCACATTGTGTCCACAGAAAAAATGCGTAAAAATACGAGAGATCGTAAAGATACGAGAGGTACCAATTTTCTTACTATAATAGCTGTTTTTTGATATTGTTTCTAGTTAAAAGCAGACTGGGGACCTTACCACTTTTAACAACTTGTTTACTTTATTTACAAATATAAAACAAAAAATAAAACTATACATGTATTTAAAAAAAAGGATTTAAACTTATATAAAATAATAACACTTGTAGAAAATTTTTAATAACTTTAACAATAAATAGATTTATCTTTATCTTTTCTTTAAATGTGACTTATTTGATACTTAACATTTATATTCTATTCTACTTAGCGAATACAATTTATAATTAAGTATTTGTTTATAATTAAGAAATGGTGTGGTGTCTATATTAAAATTTGTTTCTAAAGCCTTTTACAAAAATATGCATTTGGTGCTGTAATGGATTTCTTCTTTTGAACAAAATATATAAAATATATGAAAAATGTTTAGAATAAGATATAGAGAGTTTAAGAAAAAGATATAGATAGGTGAATTAGCATTTAAAAACATATTTTGAATTAAAAAAAAATATATTTTCTGAACTCTTAAATGCGTAACTAAACGAGAGTGCGTAACGTCACAAGTGCGTAAAAATGCGAAAGGTTACTGTAGCTGACAAAATTTCACGAAGATACTTTTGCACAAAGACACGTTTGCACGAGGGGGGATATAATTGCACGAGCAGACAATTTTGCATGGATACATTTTTACACGGGTTGAATATTTTTTAATTTTTTTATTAATTTAAGTTATTTTAACTTTTTTTTTAACTTTAACTGTTACCCCTAACCCTTACCCTCGGCCGGTAGCTTTTTTTCTTTTTATCTAATTAACCTATCTATTTTTTATTTTTCGTTTGTATGATTTTTTTTTCTAATTTAACAATTTTCTACTTTAACTATCACTGTTACCCCTAACCCTTACCCTCAGTCGGAAGCTTTTGTTTTAATTAATTAATTTATTTTCTTTTTTGTTATTAATTACAATTTTTATTAGTTTTTTTTTACTTTTTATTGTGTCTATAGTCAATCTATCTTTTTTTTTTACTCTTGTGCAAAAAATTATTCGTGTAATTTTGTTCCCTCGTGCAACTTGGTGCCCTCGTACAAATTTGTCTTCGTGCAAAAGTATTTTCGTGCAATTTTGTGCACTCGTGTAATTTAGTAACCTTGTGAAATTTTTTCTTTGTGCAATTTTGACCCGTTCCCATAAGTTATACATACAAATAGTAGATGGCAGTAGCAAATCAATTTGAGGTGTGTTAAAACTGCAGTAAAACTAGTGTAAAATAGATAAAGAGTGATAATTGAGTCTCTACAACGCCTTGCCACTGGTGGATAGTTGTTAAGCTACCTAACTTAAGCCAGATAAGAAAACGCCTATGTTAACATATAAAAAAAAACTCATGTCAACAAGGATTAACTCTAACATGATTTCAACTGGGTATAGCTTATAAAAACTTTTGTTAGTTGATCGAACCATATAACTTGTTTTTACTTATTACACTTTAGTGCTAACAGCAACATAGAAGGACTTGATGCACTAGTAAGCTTCTTTCAGCCTAAACTAACAGTACTTTCATTTTAAAAAAACCACTATATCAAAAAAAACTATGTTATATCTAAAACTGAGACAAAAACATACCTAGTTTTTATTTTTATAAAGTTTAAATCGACTAGCATTAGTATCTTGAATGTGTAGCAATCAACTTGTTATTGTTAACTTAGTTTTTTTTTAAGTAAAAATATATACACTGCATTTTCTTTTTCGCTAGTCACAGCCTGTAAGATGACATTTAAAAATAGGTATCAAAAACATATAATTAAAACCTAAATAACCTTCTATATCAGCAATATTAACAGAGTGTTCAATATGGTTATTGGTGAAGGTGAGGTTTTTTATTTTCTCCTCTTTGCTATCTGTTGCTTTATTCTCCTCCTTTTTATTCCAATTTTCGTCCTCCTCTTCGTCCGACAAATAATCATCATCTACGTTTAATAATTTGTTTAATTCTTTAAAGTAAATTTAAATAATCTTGCAGTGTAGCACATACAATATTACCATACTCAAAAAAGAAACTTAAAACCTTAAAACATACATTTTAGTGTAACCTTTTGAAACTATTTTACTTTTACGAGACTATTGCATTAATAACATTATGGAAAACTACAAACTAAGACGTATGTACGCGTTGTAATCAGGCATAAACTTGAGCCCTTGCCTTCTACACAAGTCTACATCGGCGTTCATCTTTTCTCTCATTTTCCTATTCAATGTGTGTTTCTGTGTTTGAATAATTAAGTATAGTTTAAGCTGTTATGCAAACTTAAACTTTGATTGTAATTAGTACAAAAAAAAATTTGTCAAAAAATCCTTCAACTTTAGACAAATTTGTGTTTATGCTAATTAATATTCAGAATTGATAGAAAACAATAAATAATAAAAGATTACTATATAAAGTTAACATACACATACATATATATATATATATATGTAACAGGGTTGACAGTGGTTTTTTATAACTTTTTCAAGAAGTTCAGATTTTTTTCAGATTTATGGGTTTTTTTTAAAGTACAAGTTTTGTTGTTTATTTTTAGTATAAAAAAAAAAACTCGTTTAAATAGTGTATAAATAGTGAAATGATATTGTAAAGCTATTTTAAATGTGTTGTATAAAAAATAAAACAACATATATATATAAAAAAAAATCATAAACATACAATAAATTTGTCTAATATAAAATTCTTTATTTTATATGACATTTTAAGGTTTAAAAAATAAAATTTCAGGTTTTTACAGGATTCCAGGTTAAATGGACACCCTGATATAAGCTTATTAACAACAAGTACTGTATACTGCTAGATATTTTGTTTTCAAAAGCTTTCTAAGATAGGACAATTAAAAACAGCATATTTCTAAATTCTATCTCAATCAGTGTGAAAAGTTTTATCTGAAAAAAATATTTTAAAAGCTGTGTTATAAAAAAATTATCAATTAGAAACAAAAAAATATTAGCATTTTTTTATCAAGATAAACATAAGTTATCTACAGTTACATCGAATTCTTAAACAAGGTAATAAAAGTTTTGAGAAATTTCTTTCCAGGATTTCAAAAATACAAGTTTTTGGTTCTTTTTTAGTATAAAAATAAGTTGAAGGTAAAAAACTGTCTCAAATAGTATAACAAAATTGCAAAGATACTGTTAACCTAAATTAAATGTGTTTTTGATTAAAAAAATTGATGATAACAAAAAAAAATTATACTAGTGATATTTTTCTTGTGTCAAATCAAAATTTAATTTTTATATATGTAAAAATTGTTTAAAATTCAAGGTTTTTTGAATATTTTAAGTGATTTATGTTCATAATTCCAGGTTTTTTTTTTAATTTTCTCAAATACTAAAGGTATTTTTATAAATAGATATTTTTAGCCTAAACTGTCAAGTTCTACGTTTTTTTAAACCCTGATTTCTTCTTCAAAATAATAACTTCAAATAAAAAATATTATTTAAAATATATACAAAAATACTAAAATTAATTATTCTTTTTATATAAATCCAATCAGTTGTTTATATTTAGTAAAAAGTAGTCAAAAGAATAATTAAACAAAGCATTAATATGTAAGTAAATATAGAATATAGTCTTGTAAACTACTACCAGTTGTTTGTTCTAAGTTCGAGCTTTCCTATTAAAACAGACAAATTTTAATACCTTAAATCAACTTGAAATATTTCAGCTTTTAAAGTTTATAGTTTACAAGCAACATGAAGATATAAACAAGTTTTGTAAATTTACAATTATTTTTTTTTAATATGATATTTGCCCATACAAGTTAAATAATAATTAAGAGAAATAAAAACTCATAGATATAAACAAAACTTTATATATAAAAATATTAAGTAATATTGATAAATATTACAAGTGTTTAACATCTTTAGAAAATCAAAGATTAATCCTAACTTAACAAATTATTACTTTTTAAGGTGTGATAACACTTACCAGGTCTTTAAGCTTCTTTATTTTGTCCTTGTTTTCTTTTGCTTCAGTTTCCCTGATATTGTTTACCCAGTCGAAGTGCAGCCCTTTGTCATTTATTCTGGGTGCATTGCTGAAAAGCTTCAAGTACTCCTTCAAAACACAACTTATTTGTTTGCATGGGTATTTAAAAACAATTTAAGATATGAAAAATTTCAATAATTTATTTTTTTTTCGTTTGATTTGTTTTTAATTATAAAAATAGTAGATAAATACAGCCACAACTGAATAATAACAAGCAGTCAGTTAAAATAAATTAAATTTGTATAGGCATATTAAGAAAGTAATGAAAACATTTCAACCATTATAGATCATGTTTCAGATGAGCTCACGATCACAATTTATGACACTATTTCTTAAATCACCGTAGTAGTTATTTTACAAAATAAATAATTTATTTCAACATTTTTTTTAATTACTGAGATATGAAAGCATATTAAATATATACTACATAAATGTTATAAAAAATATTAGAACATTCATTCAGGAAGTGGGTATAAAAGTTGTATCACAAAAGACACTTAATGAAACCTATACAATTTTTATATCAAACGTTGTCAAACTTTTCTAATCTCATAATATATTTAAATAGTTGAATGACTAATAAATTTCGAGTTATTAAAAATTAAAAAATAAGATCAAAAATAAATTCAGCATGACTTTTTTTACTTACCTCAATCATAGTGAAAACTTCAAAATTATTATAACTTTCATCAACACTACTTGTTTTTCTATTACAAATATTTTTTATTTGTTGATAGATTTCTTTTATATTTTCCTCAGTTAAACCTTTGTAATCTTTTATTAAAAAGTTTGGAGGGCTGCAAGCAAAGTTTTTAATTATTTTATATAAATAAACTTTTTTGTTGATACTAAAGTCTATTTAAACAAACATGTACAACATTTAAAAACTTTATTGAAGTGTTAAGTTTATGATCACTTTAATATTGAACAATTTCCAAATATGTACATTGATTTGTACTGTTTTTAAAGAAAAGGCTGAGTTCTTGATCACATTTGTAATCTAACATTATACTTTATCAGAAATGTGGTTTGCTACATTGCTGCAAATATGCAGCTTTTATTATTGCAAAAAAAAATATTTTATTTAGATCTTTAGGTTAAAAAGACTCTACTTTCTAGGTTTGCATGTATTTTTGTTTTAGCAGTGCTAACAGTAATTTTTAAATATATAGGCAATTATTTTATTCTATAGAATTTTCAACTATTCAAATTTTTTCAAGTAAAATCTATTGCGTCTTTAGGATTTTCTTCTTACAAAAGCACTTCATAAATAAAATTATGACAAAATATTTGAATCTCAAAAAATTAGAGAATAAAAAGTTAAAAGATACACAGAGAGAGGTTGTACTTATAATATTTAAGGCAAATTTTAAAGCGCAAAGTAAAATTGGTAACAAATTAATCCTACAGATGTTATTAATTCATGTAAGGTAATAAATTTTATAAATATATGGAATTATATACAAAAAATTTTTGAATTAATATTTTACATATAAAAATATAACAAGATACTACTTTATGTTTTTTATTAAAATATTTTAGTTTTAATCAAAACTTAAAACATTTAATTTCATTTAATCAAACTTTTTAAGTTTTATCAAGAAATTGTTGTACGTATATCAATTAGCTGTTTAAGTTTCATTTTAAACGCGTTTGTGAAATTGGGATATTCTCAAAGTCATCAGTGGTCTTATTTTATTTTACAAGGTAAGTTTGTCCTATTTTTGAAGATTTAAGTCAGATACATGCAGCTGAACAAAATAACTCGTTTATCATAGTTTAGCTTAGTTTGTGTTTGTTTCTCATAAACTTTTCACAATTATATGGCTTAAAACAAAACTTTTATTGATAAGAGACGGTTATAAATTATATTTTTTAATCTTTTCTACTTTTATTTGAGCATAAAAGGAATGGTCATACATTTTTTTGCAAAAATTGAAAATGACTCTTGTTAGAAAGCTTAAAGTTTATACTAATATTTTAAATTTTTAACTTACTTTTGAGGGTAATTTTCAGGAATTTTATAAACAAGTGTAAGCCAACATTTGCAGTCTTCTTTTAAATTGGTGTCTGGATATAATTTAAGAACATATTTTACTGTTTTCCCGTTTGCCTGTAAAAATAATTGAAAAAATCTTCAAAATATAAGAATATATGATTAATATTGAAAACATTGCATTTTTAGATCGAAAAAATTCAAATTTTCTATAACAACTACTAAAAAAAATAAATACAGTGCTGCTACTTATTGAAGCAAGAAAACAGCTGAGTTTGTGATCAAAAAGTAGTGAGACTTAAAAACCGGAGAAAAACATGGTTATTAAGCTTTGATATCTAAAAAGAGTCATAATAACAACAAAAGTCTTAATTTCAAATTAACAAAAAAATATTTTAATGAAAAATATATTAAATTATAAAATTTTGCTAATAAATAAAAACTGCAAACGTCTTAACACATTTTAAACCAACCTTAATTTTTTCAAAACCCTGTAATTACACACTTTAATAAATTCAAATAAAACCCACTAACATCTCTTGTTCGCTTAAGTTTTGGATAACAAGATTTGCACAAAGCATATGCGGCATCTTCAGGAGACATCCCCTCATTGTATCCAAAATCATCATCCATTGCTTTAGTTAATTATTCATACAAATACTACAACTTCAATAATTAATGTTAATAACAATTAAGGGCATAGGGGGGTAAACACCCTTTTTTGGTTTTTGATCTTATTTTATATAGTTTTAACTAAGCTACAAGATACTTTTTACAGATTTTAAAATTTCAAAATAAATTTTGAGATATAGCCGGTCAAAGTTGGAGCCAACAATAGGTTCCTTATGGGAAGCGCAAACTAAAACGGAAAAAATAGTCTATTTCACTAAAATTCTATCTTCTCCTACGTTTTTTGAGATAACTACCTCAAATTTTCAGGAAATGTTCCTTGATATATTAAGAAAATTCTGTCAGAAGGAATTTCTATAAAAATTTTAAAAAAAAATTTATATAAAAAATAAACAAAAAAAACAGTTTTTTCTTGTTTTTTTGTTATAAAATTTTTATTTTTAAATTTTTTTAAATTCTGTTCCGACGGAATTTTCTAAATACTGCAAGGAACATTTCCTGAAAATTTGAGGTAGTTATCTAGAAAAACGTAGGAGAAGATAGACTTTTAGTTATTTCTAGTTATTTGCCGCTTTAGTTTTCGCCTCACATAAGGATCCTATTGTTGCCTCCAACTTTGACCGGCTGTATCTCAAAAATTATTTTGAATTTTTAAAATCTGTAAAAAGCATCTTGTAGCTTAGTAAAAACTATTTAAAATAGGATCAAAAACCAAAAAAGGGTGTTTACCCCCCTATGCCCTTAAAAATTAAAGGTTTTAAAATAAAATGAATTCAACTTATCAAAATTTAGGAAATATAAATATTTGCAGGCCACAGCTGTAGTTTTTACTCATCAATACAGACTAAAATATGTAGTGTATGTTTTTAATTTTCAATTAACTGTATTTAAGACTGTTTTTATTCATTTCAAACCTTAGAATATCTAGCGTGAGTTTAAACTTTCTTTTACAACCAACATTGAGAAGTAAACCCCCCCCCCCCCCCTATGCCCTTAAATCTGTCCTGATATTTTAAAAAACATCTTGAGTTTTATAAAGAAAAAAAAGTATCCTGAGTCATCTTGAATTAAATAAATAAGTTTTTAGTATTCTGTGCTATCCTGAGATTTTCAAGAATTTCAAAATATCTAGAGTCATCCGAGTGTCCTGAAAACGTTGCAACCCTGCATGTTCTAGTTATTTTTGGCTGTACACACATTGCCAAAATGATTAAACAAAGTGGTTATTTTTCAGCTTAATCATTAAAAAGTATTAAACAAACTTTTATGAATTTTATATTTTTTATGCAATATCAATTTACTTTAAGAATTATTTTTTATTAACATTAACTTTTATAAAAAAAATTATTCTTAGTTTTTCCATAGTAATGTACAATATTATGTTAAAATTTTTAATTTTAAAATTAAATTATTAAAAACTAAGGCACTTAGCTTATAAATCCTAAAAAACAACAGATTTTTAGTAAAAGTCAAATTTTAATCATAAAAAGTCCCGCATACATTTGTATTAACACCTGTTACAAAATCTACTTTACAACAAAAACTAAATATGTTTTTTATTATATAAAAGTTATCTATAGTTAACTTCAAACATTTATTAAGGTTTAATAATTTTAATAAATAATACAAATATTTGTTAAAAACATCTCCCTTAGCTTAAAGATTAACTTAAACATCTCATCAAGTTAAGGTTGTTTATTTTTAATGGACACTTTTTTCATATTGTATTTAAATAAAGGCCAAACAAATAATTTTTAAATGTACCTTTGGAAAACAGAATTTCATTTTAACTATTTAAAACAATTTATTTGAAAAAAAAAAAGTACATAGATAGAAACAAAACAACACTGAACAGAAGATAACTAAAAATATTTTAAAAAAGAAAGAAAACTACAATTTGATACTAGTAAATTTAATTTTGTAGTATTTCAATACTTTAAGTTTACTGAAGTTCTACTCTAATTTAATTTTATTAAAGATGCTAGATGGTAAGTCACTTTTTTTAAAGTCTTATCCATTAGATAAATAACTAAACTACGAGTCAAAGTTTACCATTATTAAAACAACTAAGTAACTTTTAAGATTTAAGTGCTTGTAATAATAGTTAAAATTTCAGTAAGTTCCTTATTGAAGGCTACAAACAAAAAGAACAAAAAAAAAGATTAATTAATAAATATCAATCTTCTCCTTGAACAGAGTTTCAACAACTCTTCCTTAAACTTTCAAGTATTATATATTTAGTAACAATTCTTATGAATAAACATTTTTAATTAAAAAACTTTTTTTTAAATAAACTAAAACGTAGATCTAGTTTTAGATTTATACCACGAAATATTTTTTTATCAACTTCCTACAAATTGTTTGTAGTACTGTAAAGATTTTTTCATCATAAATTGGAGTAAATTGCTTTAAAAGCATAGGTGGTATTAAAATTTCCAAGAAAAACAATTATTCAAACTTCAACATTTCAAAAAAATTAAGCAATGAAAAAGATTTCATCAATGCATTTGTATCTAAAACTTTCTACTCAACTGATTTAATCTCAAAATCAATATAAGTTTTTTGTTGCATAAAAATCATCCTATAGTAGAATGCTTTTATGGGAACAGGTCTAAATTGCACAAAGATAAAATTGTATGAGGTTACTAAATTGCACGAGAACAAAATTGCAAAAAAGCACAAAATTGCACAAAGATAAAATTGCATGAGGGAAAAAATTTGTATGAAGAGGATTTTGCGCCAAGGGTCAATTTTGCATGAGTTTCATTTTTGCACCAGAGTAAAAACAAACAGTAAAAATAAAAATAATTAGACAGAATACTAAATGATAAACTAAAAAAACGAAAAGAAATAAAAAGTTACTGACCAAGAGTAAGGGTTGGGGGTAACAGTGATAGTAAAAAAAAAATTAAAAATTTAAATAAAAAAAAAACATCAATAAAAAATTTTTAAAAAAGCTACCGACCAAGGGTAAGGATTAGGGGTAACAGTGATATTAAAAAAAAAATATAAAAAAAAAATCTAAAATATTAAATAAATAAAAAACTAAAAATAAAATGACTTACCAACCTAGGGTAAGGGTTAGGGGTAATAGTGATATAAAAAAATATAAAATAATAATAATATAATTAATAAAACATTTAAAAAATAAAAATTAACTCGTGTAAAATTGTCTGCTCGTGCAAAAGTATCTTTGTGCAATTTTATCCCCTCGTGCAAAAGTATCTTTGCGCAATTTAGACAGCTACCCTGCTTTTATATATGGACCAATGTCAAATTTAACTTATTTTATACCCCATGGATTTAAGTTTTAAAATTAAGTACCACAAATAAATCAAAAAATTATAATTTCATTATTTGTTTGAAAAAAAACATCAGTAGCTCATATTTAACTCAGCAACAACAAACCTTTTAAAAGGTTAAGCAACTAAAACAGACTACATTTGACTTTAAGTAACCTATAAGTAACTAATATTTTCTAAAACTTCAGTATATCAAATGTAGTCTTTACTATAAAGAATTATAAGATTAAGTGTGCTTAAACCTCATCATTAGGTAATTTCAGATAAGTTGAGTGTTTAGCAATGCTACAATTAAAGATAACAATAACACCTACAGCCAGTTGCTGTAGTTAGTTTGGAATTTTATGAAATTGTTTTATCTATTAATGTATCTATACAACAGTATGTATTGCTACAGTGATATTTCAACTGATTCTTGAAAATTGACATTTTTCAGGGTTGCGACTCATTTTTTCAAAAATTTTTCCAGGTTTTCTAAATTTCTTCCAGGTTTTTAAAAGTACACTTTTTTGGATCTATTTTTAGTTTTAAGCTAATTTCTATATAAGAAACTGTGTTAAATAGTATAAAAACATTGAAAAGATACTGTAAAGTTACTTTAAATGTGTTTAATTTTAAGAAATTTTTAGATGATGACAAAAAAATTTTATTTATATGATAGATTTTTTGTGTCAAATTGAAATTTTACTGCTGAAAATGTTAAAATGATTAAAGTTCCAGGTTTTTTAAATTTTCCTAAATTCCAGGTTTTTTCAGGTTATTTTTGCCTAAATTGTCGAATTCCAGGTTTTACAAGGTTTCCATGTAAAGTGGCAACCCTGATTTTTACTGTAAATCACTATTGTTTTATTGTTTGAAGTTAAATATGGTAGTACTAAAGTATGGTAGTACTAGTTCCTGAAAGTTTGAGGTATTTAAGCAACCTATTGTTGCCTCTGACTTAGACCTACTATATCACAAAATATTTTTGAATTTTTGGAAAACTGTAAAAAGCATTTTGTAGCTTAGTAAAAACTCTATAAAATAAGATCAAATTGTGAAAAAAGTGATTCACTCCCATATGTCATTTATATGTATATTAAAGAAAATATTTAAGATTATAGTTTTATTAATAAAACAAATTTGATAGTACAGAATTTCTAAAACCAATAATCTTTTATAATTTTATAGAAGATTTTGAGATATATTTCATAAGATAAGTTAGCTAGTTTCAACTTTAAATAATTTAAGAAAGTGTGCAACTAAAGGAATCTCTTTGCATAAATAAAATTTAAAATTGTATTTAATTTAGTTGTTTAATGTTACAATATACTTATAGTAATTACTTATACAATTGAAGACTAACTTTTTAGATTTCCACTCATCCTTACTTGTTTCTTAGTTTATGCCTAATATAACAAAATAATGTATATAACATTTTTTCTGCTGTGTATAGAAAATAGTTGAATAACAAAACATAAGTGAATTGTTTTATTGGTTTTTTATCAAAGATATAAACATGCTTAAAATGGTTTTAATTTACTTACATTAAAATTCATTTCTTAACATAATAACAATATTAATAATGGAAAAATTTTAGAAAACATTATCAAAGTTTAGTGTTTTAGTTATATTTAGTTTTTATTTTTAATCTACTTTGTATTAGACGTTGTGCCAATGATTTTGGGAAACCATAATTTGAATGAAAACTTTGAGACAAAAATTATGTGACAGTAAGCTTTAATAATAGGGTTGCCATTCTTCAAGTCAAAAAACTGTTCAAACAACCTAAAACTCTTCTGAGTCATCCTGAGTTTTTTCAAATTAAAGAAATAGAAATAACTTTTTAAAATTACTAAAAATCTAGTCCTTCAAAAAGTTGATTATAAAACTATAAATATTGCAACTAAATGACATAAATCTCTTTCAAATATAGAAAAATATTTTTAAAATTTCTAAATTTGAGTTTTTGTTTATAGAGTAAAAATATTTTAAGTTATTCTGAGCTGTTCTGAGTCACCCTGAGATTTTCAGAAAATTCAAAATAAGCTGTATATATATATATACAACTCTCATATGACCCCATATTAAATCTAGTTATTTTTTATTTTATTTTTGTTTTATTTATTGTTCAGGGATTTGTGCACAAAATTTTTTTCATTTAGCCTGACTGAGACCAATTTAGCCTGACATTTTTCAAAGTAAGGAAAATCCTCTTTAGAAGTCATTTTAGGTATTAAGCGGTCTTAATTAGTACTGTTGTAGATCCAACTTCAACCAGTTAAGTTAAGGCTCAAAAGTATTTTGAGCTATAAAAATCTGCAAAAAGGAACTCATAGTTTAGTTACAACTCAATAAAATAAGACTAAATTGTGAAAAAGGCGATTGAGTTGACAATCGTTGAATAAAAAATATTTTAATATATTCATCCTCAAGTTTATATAACAAATCTTTAAAATTATATTTAATTTGTTTATTTATATTTTAATTGCCACTTTAAGTTTTATGGGGCCCCTAGCAAAAACTAAACCCAAAATTCCTGAATGAGATACTACTTAGGTAATTTTTTTAAGTATTAAAAAAAAGATAAATAATGTAAAGCTAAGGTCATAGGGGGGTCTAACACATTTTTTTACAAAAAATAAATTTGGTTTCAGTTTGAAGCTTGAAGTACAAACCACAAGCAAGTTTTATAGAATTCAAAAGTATCAACTAACTTTTGAGTTATTTAATTTTTTTGTAAAAAGTTTCCGATACAAATGTATAGACAGGAAATTTTTTGGGGTCAATTTTCTTGGAAATTTAAAAAATCATTAAAAATCTATCTCCGTCTTAATTTATAAGCAATATACTTTAAATTTTGAGGAAATGTTTCTTAAATCATAGGAATAAAATGTTACTTATGAATGAAAAAAATTAAAACTTTATTTTAAAAATTTTAAAAAAAAAGTCTTTTTAATCAAAATTTTTCAAAGTTTAAAGTTTTTTTTTTCATTATTTTCTAAAGATTAGATTGTGAAAGTTTAAAGAATATTGCTTGAAAAATGTAGGAGGAGATAGATTTTAAACAAAATAGTCTTTTTTAGCTGTTTTGTTTTCCCTCCCCATAAAGAACCTTTTATGCAGCCCAACTTTCATTGTTCATATCTCAAAAACTGATTTGAATTTTTCTAAATAGTAAAAAGCAGATTGAAGCTTTGTAAAAATTCTATAAAGTAAGATCAAGTTGTAAAAAACATGGCATAAAGCACCAAGTTTTACATTTCAGTAATAGATACCTGATATTTTAAACCAAACTACTATGAGCATAGTTTATAAAATCGGGGAGTTCCCTACTACACTAAAACATAATCACAAGCTTACACAAATTTAATTAAGAAACAAAGTTTGACAAAGTTTTAAAGACTTACAAATAAAGTACATTTATCAATACTTTAATTAAAATTATGTATTTTAAATCACTTTTTTAAAACAGACTTTTTTTTAAAAAGAAAGAAAACGAATTTTACTTGTCTGAACTTTTATTTAACTCTAAAGCTAAATAGTTTTCATGTAAGTGGAATTGTATTATGATTTCTAATTTTATTTTGTGTTTTACTTTATCTAATATATATTTTATAATTACAAATATCATAAATTTATTTACAGTAGGATTTAACATTATAAATTGTATCTATTATATACTATTAATCAACAATAACCTATATTATTTACTTTAATTTTTAGTATACACAGTACACATACATATACCTACTTTAGCTGTTATTATTTCCTTATAGTATTTGTTTTTACAGAGATCCATTGAAGTGTTTTAATCCGTTAACACACAGAAACATGTGTTAGTATAATAAAGAAAGTATAATTTTTAATTTGTTACTATTATATATTCCAGTATCTTGTTTCGCTCGATTTTTTGTTAACAAACGCTAAATTTATATTTTTAAATAGTTAGTGAATATTATATTGATACAAACATCATATTAAGTTTACATTAACTATTGTTTGACATAACTTTTTACAGACATAAAGTATTTACATACAAAAACATTTAACCAAAAAAGCAATAATGTTCTTAATACTATGAAACAAGTAAAATATGTTTTAAAACTGTATTTACAAGTACATGTTTTTTTAACAACAAACTTTTTAGAAAATTAAACCAATATGTAAAGATAAAGTCGAGAATTTGGTTTAGATTTTTTTTTTGAATCATAAAGTATTATAAATTTAAAAAATTACTTTTTGGTCGGTGGTTTTTTAATATAACTAATTAACGTTAGTAACTCTTATAAAGTTTTTAACACTTTACATCTAACAAAAAAATTAAATTTAGTTGAATAAAAAGATTTTATTTATTTTTGATAGTTAAATTTTAATTTTAAAGGGGGAGGTAGAACTACAGGTGATGACAAATTGCTTGCTTGAGCTTCAAAAAGCTTTTATCGTTGTAGAATAAAGAGTAAGACTAAGTCTGATTTTTTTCTACCGTAAAAAATACTTAAGTAAAACATTTCGTTAAAGTTCAAAAATTCAGTTCTTATTTAAAACGCTACAACTTTTATATTGACATGTTTTATCATATATTTAAAAAATTATGGAACTGTAATGTTGAATGCAAAACTAATTAAAAATTGTTTCAAATTCAAAATTTTTCTAGGTTAATGGCATAGGGAGGTCAAACATTTATTTTCAAATTAAGTCTTATTTTGAACAGAATTAGTTAAGTTACTTGTTACTTTTTACCAATTGTTAAAATTCAAAGTAATACAAACAATCAAAATAGACTATTTCACTAAAAATTTATCTCCTGCTTAAGTTTTTGAGCAATTGCTTTTTCAGAGTAATCTTTAATAAATTCTAAAATGATAACGACTTCAGAACAAACGTTTATTTTTTTTACTGCAAAGCAGTTTTTAGGTAGAATAATAAAACAACAATATAAAAAACTTGCTTTTATAATAAAAAACAACTAATATTCGTATTGTTTACTCAGTTTCAACGTTTAATACGTATCTTCAGAACAATATAAAGCACATAGCAAAATTTTAAAAGAATCACACAAAAAGACACATTATGATGCTTCAAATAAAGTTAAATAATTTTAGTTAGCTCATCTTAAAACAACTTGTGTACAAGTTGACTTATTTTTTCCTTTGTTTGTTCTTGTTTTATTTTATTGCTTTTTTTTGTTATTGATTAGTGTTTTTTGTTCTTTTAAAATATATTTTTTGATTATGGAAGCAGGGTTGCCGCCTTTTCTTTTATTTAATGACAATTCTTTTTTAATTTTTTTGATTTGGTACTTTTCTAGGCAACATAAATGGCATGTTTTGTTGTTTTGTTTCAGTTCTGCAGAGAATTTCCCATTTTAAATTATAGTCTTTGTTTGCGTCTTTCAACAACCATATATTGAATAAGGTTGTTGTAAGAAATAAAGTAAATGTCTTTAGAAGCTGAAATCAAAGCTTTGATTGAAAGTTCCAAAATAGGAAAACTGTTGAAAGAAAAATTGATTGCATTTGGATTTAAAAAAGACAATGAATTCAGTTCACTCCAGGCTGATATTTGTAGATTGAAAACTGAGTATAATGAAAAAAGTAAGATCATTGAAAAGAGTATTGTTGAAATTCAGAATGATGACAAATATGTGATGTTTAGTAACATAGTTATTTCCTTAGAAGAAAAAGTCACAGAGTTACAAAGAAATTTTCTAGAATTCAAAACAGAGTTTTCTTCTAAATTTGAAAAATTTGAATCAAAGTTTTTTACATATGTTGATGCAACGGAAACGATGAAATCAAAAGACTTGTTTTCCAAAATCAATACTAAAATTAACAGTTTTGAAGCAACTTATGCTGATATTGTCAAAAACCAGCCAGTTAAAGTTCTTAACGACATAAACAGTAAACTTGATGTTGTGAAAGGTAAAATAGAAGCTGATAACGAACAAAAACAGATTGAAAAGAAAAAACTCAATATAATCGTATGTATTATTCCTGAAAATAAAGGTGTTCCTCAACTTGATAGCTGCAAGAAAGATTTAAAAATCCTACAAGAAGTTTTAGGTTAAAATAAAATCGAGAAAAACGAACTAAAATCTTTATACCGTATAGGTAAATTTGAAGATGGAAAAGTCAGACCTATAGTTGTAAAACTCAGTGACACAAAAGCTAAAGAAAAACTGATAAAACTAAGAAATCTTAAGTATGTGACACATGAATTTGAAGTTAAAATCTACATAAATCAAGATCGAACCATTGAACAACTGAAAATGTTTAAGAAGCTACGAGAAAAATTTAAAAGAAAACAAGCTTTAGCAGAACAAAATAATCTCAACATAAAATATTTGATAAAGAACAATAAGATAGTGGAAGCTACAAATCATCTTTTTCGATTTGACACCCAGAAGCTCTGGGATTAATAGGACAGACTGTAAGTCAGACTTTTTAAACTTTTATAAAAAACTTAATCTATCTGCTAGATTTGGTAAGATTAATCAGTTTTCTATAAATATTTATTAATAGTAATTTAAAGATTTTTTATACTAATATAGGATCTGTTTTAAATAAGATTTATATTTTAGAAAATTATTTATATATGAAAGATATTGACTCATTTTTTTTTACTGAAACATGGTCAACTCCTAAAGTCAACGATGCCGTTATTTGTCCTCGTAATTATAATATTGTCCGAAACGATAGGATAGGTAGGGGTGGAGGTGTTGCAGTTATCTACAAAAATTCCTTTAAAGTTTTTAGTTTTTTAAAATGATTTAAACTCGATTGATTAATACCCTTGGTTTTGAATATTTATGTATAGATGTGATTTTTTAAAAGACTAAAGTAAGATTTTTGTGTATCTACCTTTCTCCACTGGCAGCGAAATGTGCCCCAACTGTTAAAAATTAAAAAGAATTAAAAGATTAAACTGATTAAGTTGTTTTTGCCAGAAAGCTATTCTTTTTTTATTCTTGGGGATTTCAATCTGCCAAACATAAACTGGAGAATTCCTTATACAAGCTTTAATGAATCCCATGAATTTTTTCTTGATTTCTGTACAAATAATTTTTTAACTCAAGTAATTGAAAAACCAACTCATAAAAGTGGAAACATACTCGATTAATTAATTTGCAACCATTTGGGTTTAGATAAAATAAAATCTCTTTTAACTAAGTCCCATTAACAACCACGTGTGACCACAACTTGATCTTATTTAACATTAAAACAGAAAGTCAAAAAATACCTGATTCTAAAGAAGTTTCATATAATTTTTAAAATGCTGATTTTAAAAATATCAACAAATACTTGTCAAACATTGATTGGACTTCATTATTTAAAAAATAAAAAAATCTCCAAGACTTTTATGACCAATTTATCGACTTAATTCAAACTTCAATTAAACTCTTTATTCCACCTTATCCTAAAAATAACAAAAGCAAAAAATATCGATCTAACATTAAAAGATTATTAAAAGAAAAACTTATTATTTACAAAAAAAGTAAGAAAAATTAATCATTCTCCAAAGACTATATAATTAAATCAAAAGAATATGAATTGAATTACAACAAATTTAATTAAATTATTTTAGTTTAATAAAATTTGTTGTAATTCGCATTCATAATAATTTTTTTTTCTATTTATCAATTTTTTATCTAGGAAATGACCAAGGCAAATGATAGTGTAATATACATCATTTTGCTTTGGGGCCAAATCGTAAAAGATATTAACATTATTTATAAAATAAACATTTAAGAGTTTAAATAACATGCAAAATCAGGGGAAAAAAATTAAAAAAATGTTTATTTTTGATTCTAAGGCAGTAATAATGAAAAAAAAAAAAAACTTTTACTTTTGGAGGGACCCCATGAAATAATTCCAACCCCAAACCAATTTTTATTTTTTAAATTAAAGACAAAGGTGTGTTCTCTAAAATAAAATAAAAAATTTAGATAGCTTTTAAGATAAGGAAAATAATTGAAATTAAAGTTTTATGTTTTTTGAAAAATTAATAAATTTGCCTATAAAATTAACTTTATGCTTGTGTATTGTTTAAGCGGCTCAGGTTTTAATGCCCGAGTCCATCTTCGCACAATAAACTCCAATAATAATAATATAATATATAATAGTTCAATAAATTGGTATTGTGTCTTTTCAATTTGTTACTAAAGCTTGACTTATGGTTGCTATATCTGTTTTTAATTGTTGTACTACTTGAACCCATGTAAAATTTTGTTACATTGTTTGTTTATAGACTTTATATTTGTTAGTTTTTTATATTTGTTCAAGAACTTTTTAAATATAGAAAAGAAAAGTAGTTAGGGTTTATTTGTAATACTTTAAAAAGTATTTCTAATTATTATATAGTATTTGTAGTTTTAGGACAAAATTAAATTTAAAAAAATTAGGACTAAATTATGCATTTAAAACAAAATTTAAATTTAGATGAAATAAATAAGTTAAATCAAAACAGTGATGTTTAAAAACATAAACTATCAATAAATAAAATAAGGTTAAACTAAAAATAGCACAATTTAAAGTGGGGGCACATGGCAGCAAGCTCTGTTCGCTGATTCAACAATCTTTTTTGATTGAAATTCTTTTCGAAGAAATAGTACATGCTTTTGATTTATAGGGGGGTTTTTGAATAAATTTGGTATACATAAGTTGTTTTATTTTATATATGCCAGACAGCGTTTTTTGTGCAGATTTGTTTGGCTTCAGACTGATTTACTTCCTAAAACATTCCTGAAAAATAGTCAAAAATATTTTAAATAGGTGTTTTAAATGATTAAAAAAAATCATTTTTATTTAGAAGTGATGCATCTTTGAGAGACTATTTTTTGAATTAAACTTGAATAAAACTAAAAATCCAATTTATCTAGAAGGAAAACATAAGCTTAAGACTCTATAAATATATATTGTTATATATTTATTTCCAAAGTACAGTCAAAGTTATTTGTCATATTAATTTTGAACATAAAAAACATAAGCAAAAGAATTTCTGCAGTTTCTTATCATTTATCCTGGTGAAGCTCCCTTAAGATGAGAAATTACTGCAAATGTAAATTATATACTTTTGTTGGTTTACTAAGGATAATTATATAGTATGTTTTTAAAGTTTAAAAAAAGCTTTAGTTTAATCAACAGCAAACATTAATAATGGGAGAAACTTTTGCGCAAAGACACTTTAGCACGAATAGTTACTTTTCAACTAAATGATTTTTTTTTGCGCGAGCTGTCATTTTTGCAAGAATCAGCATCACTTTTGCACGAAGGGTCTTATTTTGCACCTATTGTAACTTTTGCACGGCGTTAGTTTAGCACAGTTTGAAATTCAGTTTCAGCTAATTGGTTAGCGTTTCCTCCTGATGACTCGTAGAGCGGGGCTATAAACAAATGTAGCGATGTCAGTAACTATAGTCAGGCGTGAATATATTAACTTACAAAAGTTTATACGCTTCAGTGTTCAATTGGCATAAGAACTACTAGAATTTTGATAACTCTGGTCAAAACTTAGATTTATGTTAACTTTCAAGGTAAATAAACAGCTTTAAAATCAGTACTGATAAGTGGGAGAAGATTGCTACTGAGTACTGACCGCAAAAAATGGCAATCATCAATATACAAAAGAATGCATGAAAGGGAAAACAAACAACTTATTAATGCGAAGCGAAAAAAAAGAAAATTAAATTCAATTGTATTTATTTTTGTCTATTTCTTATTTTGTTGCATCGCTGTGTTTGTAATTGACTTTTTCAAGTCTGTATTTTGTAAACAATTAATCTTTTCACAGCACAATACGCATAACCGATTTCAGGTTATAGCGAACCTTATATTGTAATGTTTATTAAATAGTTATTTTAACTCAATATATTACATAATGTTTCAATTTACTTCTATAACCTAAGTTTTATTGAAATAAAAGTGAATAAGTTGAAAAGTATCACATGGTTTAATAACTTTTTGTTATGCTCTAACTAATTTCAATATGATTTTATTAGTGTTAAGTACAAAAGTTGAAATATATATGGATAAGAATAAAATAGAGAAAAAAATTGAAATTTTATCTTAGACAAAATTTAAAAATAAGTAATAAGTTTAAATTTATTCTTTTTTGAAATACAAAAAAAAAAAAAGTTTTAGTTAACAATCAATAAAATTTGTATTACTTGTATTATCAAAGTTTTATTACTTGTATCATGTATAAATTATTACTTTCTAAATAATTTTACACTTTTGCTCTGGTTTCCAAAGAGATATTAGGTCCAAAATAGTACCAAAGCCACAAAGGTTCAAGGAGTTACTAAACTTATTTATTAACTACTAATCAATACTTGACTATAACCTGAATTAAACTTTAATGTATAAAATTTTACTGAAGAAAATGAGCTTGTTTATTTGTGTTATAAATTCTTGTTGTTAGAACTTTTTGTTATTTTCAGCTAAGTATTTATGTTTATTGTGTAAACTTTTGTTATCTTTTTTATCAGTTTAGTTTGGGAAATTTCGTCTTTAAAAAAGTTTTTTTTAATTCACTTAGTAATCCTCATTTTGTTTGTATAAAACATTTTTTTAAATTTTAAGTTGTAATTTAGAACTTTTAGTGCTTTTATAACAATGTAATAACTTAAAAATACCAAACATAGCTAGTAATTTATACTCATGCGTTAAATATAAGCTTAATAAGTTTAAGCTATCTTAAAAGGGTATCTATCAAATTCGCACGAGCATACAAAACTGCAAGAGGAGAAAAAATTCCACGAGTGCAGTCAACTTGCACGGAGACATTTTGCACGGTTGAATTTTTTTTTTTTTAAGTTTTTTTATTAATATCTTTTTTTTTTCTATCACTGTTACCCTTATAAGTTTTTTTTTTTTTTTTTTGTTTTGTTATTCTACATTTGTTAAATTTTTTTAAATTTATTTGAAGTTTTTTTATTACTATCACTCTTACCCATAGCCCAGGGTTCGGCAAACTGCGGCCCGCGAAGGGTAAATCTGAGGCCCGCGAGCACGTTAATATTTTGAATGGAATACGGCCCGCGAAAGAAAGTTTTGCGGCCCGCGAGAATGTAAATGTAGCACGCTAAGCAAAAATATTTTTTAAGTTAAATTTGTTTAATAAATTTAGTTTTAAGTTCCTGTATAACATTTTAAACAAATAAACGACTTTATTAAATTAGCTTAAAAATGAGAAAAAGACAGATTAGCATTCTACAAGGTTTTTTTTTCTCAATTTCATAATAACTTTCTTCTTACAACAGCAAATTATTTTATTAAAAAAAGAGTGTATAAAGTGCTTTGAATTAGTAAAATAGTTATATAATCCCTATTTGGTAAAAACTAAATGCAAATATTTTCCGTTTTGTACAAAAGTAATGCACAGTAACTAACTAAAATGTCATTTCTTTACAGTTTAGTTTTTTTACCGTTTTTTTATACCTAAGTTTCTATTACAGATACTTTATTTCTAAATGTTATATTCTAGTTCACACAAAAACATGAAAAAAAACATAGTAATAATAGTGTTATAAAAATGATTGTATAACAATAATAAAAATAACAATAAGAATAAAAATAATATTAATAATATAAATAATAATAAGAAGAATAAAGAAAGTTAATTTTATTTTAGTTTTGACACCTTTGATATTTAGAATTTTTCTTTGCATTTTAATTTAATTCCTATGCATACCAATAAACAAAGATAGTCATATTTTAAACCACTTTTTATTTAATACTTAACGAGATAAAATTTAGTTTATGCATAATTTTCAAATACTATTGTTTCTACATGTAATAACTAAGAGTGTATAGACAAATTTAAAACAATATATATGACATAAATTAAAAAAGTTTTTGTTAAGTATACTTTTTGATTTTTCAAACCATGTTTTTTGGCAAAATAAGTTAATTTTTATGCGTTGCATACTAATATAAACAGTTGTTGTTTTTTTGAACTACCTATTTAATACAAACTAGATTGAGAAATGGCAACTTATTAAGCTTGTACATTTGTAATCAAAATAGTTCAAAATCAATCAAATAAACAAATAAAAATTGCCTTACACTCAGACTATGACTGTTAGAAGATTTCAAATCTCAGGCAAACCTAGTCATTTTTTGGCTTGAATTGCTTTTTGTATGCTAAAATATCAGGCTAGTTTTGGTCACTTGGACTGACTTTTTCCTTTAAAAGTGGTAAATTAAATTTATGATGTATGTTTTGTTCAATGCACAGTGTAGGTTTGAATTGAAATATACTTTAAGTTTTAAGTCTTTCAGCTGATATAATTTGAATTATTATTTATACTAATTGTCTACATATAAGTGTGAACAATTAGTGTTGCCAAAAAATCCCGGAAAAGCTTGGAATTTGACAATTGATACTTGAAAAATCTGAAAAAGCCTTGAATTTGAGAATTATCAAAAAAACCTATAATTCAAAAAATTTTTACATGTAAAGTAATGAAATTTTGATTTGACACAAAACATCTATTATATAAATATATTTTATTAAAAAACACATTTAAAGTATCTTAACAGCATCTTTTAAATTTTTTATATTATTTAAGACAGTTTTTTTTACCTTTAACTTAATTATATAATATACTAAATTATATACATTTATATACTAAAAAAAGAAGCAAAAAAGTGTACTTTTATAAACTTTATACTGGTGCATTGCACCTTTGCTTTTAAAATGTCTTTACGTATTGTTGTGCTTTGTATTGAAACTAAACCTAGAAATTTTTCTAAAATGTCAAAATTAGTAAAACCATCTCTAATAAAAATTCTAAAACTATTAATATCTGTTGTATCAGTTCTCGCATCTTAACGGATTGAATTAAGTCCTAATATGGTTTATACGTCTTTATAATCTTCAGACATTTCCTAAGCACGAATTCTTGTTGATATTGAAGAAATAAACAAAAATATTATACTAACGCAAACACAAATTGTTTAAATAAGTTTCAAATCTCGACGGCATCTTTTTTTAGTAATTACTTTTGCTACTTGATAACTTGCCTGAACAGTTTTTTCTGATCAGTCTGTAGTTACTGAAAATAATTATGTGCGTTGTTGAAACTGACTTAAGCAATTTGTTTTTGTTTTTTTTTATTCTCGGAATAACTCCAAATTAACGTATTATAGTTCTTATAGCTCTTCTTATAATTCACATTTGCTCTTTTTAAATGAAATATTTTTATTGCAGATAAAGAATTGTTATAATGCTTAATAAAAAAAAGGTTTTTCTAATTCATTAATAGCTTAATACATTTTTATATATTTGTTAAAAGTGTTTAAAAACTTAATTGTCCATTCAAGCTGAATTACAATAATTTTTTTAGTTATATAATTAATTCACAGTTAATAAACTTCGGTATTTCTTTATTTTGTGAACTTTATTTTAAACAGGGTTGCCAAACAAACAGGGTTGTTTAAAAAAAAAATTCAATTCAGACTAGGTTAGAGCTGTTTAAGAAATTTTATAAAACTCGGTGTATCTGAAACTTTTATTTCAAACACTTTGAATAAATCTTCGAATTCTCAGAATAGTTTTTATGACTGTAGTGTAGTTTACTAATTGTATTTTTTTGTCTATTTACATATTGTGCTTTTTTATAATAATGATCTTTTAGTTATGTATTTAAGCTTGATTAACATAGATTTTTTAGCTGCTTTAACTTTTAGTAAACTTTTAATATAATTCAGACATTTTTGCTTTTAAAGTGGCAAGCGTGTAAAAGACTAATTAATTACTATTAAGGTATTTTATTAAAATTTTCAAGCATTAATTATGCTAAAAAAATTGATTTAAATTTTTGATATTAATTTTATGTAAATAACTAATTACTGAATTTTCTAAAGAGTGCAAACTATTTAAGACGCAAAAACTATTTTCTAAACTTAATATTTTTTTAAATATAAAAGGTGGTTCATAATATAAAAAATGTATAAAAGTGACCCATAAATGTATTTCAAGCTCGGTTTTTATAGAGAGTTAGGTTGTAAGTAAAATAATAAAAGTACTTTAGTAAGTTTAACTTATTAAGTATTCATGAAAGTACATATTTTATTAAGACTTAAGTATATTAAACATTATAAATTCTATTACAATAGATATTTATATATCGAATAGGCATTCATGTGTAGCTAAAAGTCATTTAAAGTTATATAATGAATAAAAGTAAAACTATCTCTGGTGTGACCAAAACTAAAGTCAAAAGATTCAAATATCACTAAAACTAAAACTGTGGCCCGCGAAGATTTTGAACATTTGAAGTTTGGCCCACGAGCACCAACTGCCTGCCGACCCCTGCCCTAGCCCTTACCCTCGGTCGGTAGCTTTTTTTTTTAGTTTTTTTTTTCTAAATTTTTATTTTTACTATAACTGCTACCCCTAAACCTAACTATCGGTTAGTAACTTTTTTTTTTAATTATCTTTTAGTTTTTTTTCTTTTTTTTCTTTTTTTTTTTTCTGAAATTTCAAAATTGAACCATGTTGAAAAATTGTTTTGGTGCAATTTTCTCTTCGTCCAATTTTATCCCCTAGTGCAAAAGTGTCTTCGTGCAAAAGTATCTACGTGCAATTTTGTTATAGATTAAAAATTTTGTACGCTCGTGAAAATTTGACAGCTACCCAGCATAAAAACTTTTAAAAAAATTAAAAATTAAAAATAAATTGAAAAAATACTACATGAATAATAAATTGAGAAAAATACCATTTGATCGATAATTAAAAAAAAAAACATCAAGAATGAAAAATTAAAAAGCTGTACAATATGAACCATAAATTATAGAAACATTATTTTAATGTGTTGACCACTGGTTTTGACCTTGCAGTGTTAAACTCAGAGAGTTTTTATGTCATCAAAAAATGGCCTATGCCATAAGGCAAGGCTTTTTACAAGTTCTTAAACAATTTTTAAATATAAGTTGAGTGTAAAAAATTTAAAATATATATTTTTTATTTATTTTTTTTCAGAATTTTATTTGATATGTTCTATTAGTTTTCATAAGACCTTTAATTATTTTTACTTTTATAGTCTTCCTCATTGGTTACAGGAAACAAATAGCTAAATATTTAACAAAAATGACAACAGTTATTTTTATAACTTCTAATTGATGTTGTAATGAGAGTAGTTGTAGTTTATTTATAAAGCTTAGGTTAAAGGTTGGGTATAATTTTTTTTAAAGTTTGCATTTATTTTATTTAACTTTAGTTTGGATAAAATAGTTCTTTAGCTTTTTTTTCAGCTTTTAAATATAATTTCTATTGATTAAAACAAAATGGTTAGTAGTTTTAGCAAATGTTTAGCTTTGATTAAGAATGAATTGTTGCTAAATGTTTTAATTTTTATTTTAGTTTTTTGTTTGAAATTCTTCTAAAATATTAATTAATTTTATCTCTAGTTTTCTACAGAGTGCTAAGAAAGAGATTAAGGTAGTTTTCAAAAGAGTTGACAATCAAGATAAGGTATATATTTTAGATAAAACAGTTAAAAATATGTTTAAAGTTAATAAATTTATAGAATTTTGTAAATGTAGCAAAAACTCATCACTCATAAAGTTTAAAACTCCCCATGAAAAGTTTAAAACACTACAAAAACCTCTTGCACTTGATAATTTTTCTGATCCGTTATTTGTTCCACTTCTACAACTAACTTCTACATCCATAACTATTCCCACTAGTTTTAACTCACCTATTTCTTTACCTATAAAAATTCCAAAAACCGCAAACTCTTTCGATAAATTTTAAAAGGCAAAGAAATTGTAAAACAAAATATGGCAGTAAAGTTGTTTTTATTAGTAATAGATATTATATAAAGTCCTCAAATGAAAAAATAAACTATATCCCATAAGGTAAACAGCAACAGCACATAAGCCTTATAATGGATCAAAAAGGCCAGATCGTTTCCAAAAGTTTCAAATTAAAAATTCCAAATAGTTATGATTCTTGTGATTTATTTGTTTTCTAACGTGTACACTTTAAAAGATATTTAATATCTGATAGTTACTGCATTGTTTTAGATGTTTTTTAAAAGTTGTTTTGTTTTATGTTAGTTATTTAAGCTGGAGCACTTAGTTTTTGTTTCTTTTTTTTTTTGGTTAAGTTCTAAATAGTTATCAAGTTTATGCAAATTATTTGTTTAACAATTATTTAAACTAGCTATCATTAATTTGTATTTATTTCTAAGTTCAATTTCTTGTCTATGTTAGGTTATACTGGAGTCAACTGTGTTTAAGTAAACTTTATTTTTGTAACTTTCCATACTTCACCTTTTTGTAAATATTTTATAAAAACTTATACCCAGTAGTAGGTTAAAGCTTACTTAAGTTTATCTTTTATGGTATTAAACTTTTTTAGAGTATTTTTTTTGTGCTTTGTGTCTTTTTTCAGTTAGTATAGAATTCTTATTACAATAAATTGATTTGTTATTTCTATAATGGTTTAACATTAAAATTTAACAAAAATATTAAACACTGGAAAATATGAACTTCACTTTTTTAATAAAATATTGTATTTGTTTACGTTTTATACAAAATGATTAATATTTTAAATATCAGTTCAATAAGGTGCTAAATTATAATGCAATTAGTGTTTTAATTATTAAATAGAATAAACTATAAACCAAACTACTATTATTTTTTGTTCTGTTTCAATGAACTTTAATTAACAATTACAGACTAATATTAAACTATATTGAAAGCTAAAATGAAGAAAATTATTACAAGAATTCTTCAGAAGCTAGGCTTCAAAGGAAAAACTGTTTTGGTTTGTAAAAGATTTTAGTTTGATATTTTTGTTATGTATCTCAGTTTAGACAAACATAGAACTTATTAAACTTACCTTCAAACCGCAAAATTTACTTAATATTCGTCTTAAAACTTATGCAATTGCAATAAAATTTACTAAGAAAGTGACAACTATCCTTGCTAATTTATAAAACTTCTTGTAGATATAAGTAGAGCTTAGCAAATATTAAAGGTTATTACAACTTGAAGCACAATTTTTTTGTTCAAAGGAAAAGCAGGACACAAGCTCGAAAGCACAAGCCAACACAGTTGAAGATGATGCGCGACAAAACTCGAGCGTGCAAGAAGAAGCACCGGTCGGAAGTTCTTACAAGAAGGTGGAAGAAGGTATTGTGGGTAGAAAGGGGGCGACCCCGTGTCACGAATATTGTCCGGCCGAGGGAGAGGGGACTGAGTGGGACTGGGTGGAAACAATTGTTTACACGGAAAAAGGACCAAGGCTGAAACTGATACCTGGTTAATAATGATTTTTTTTCTTTAATTTCAAACTACCAGTAGCAATTGTATTGGTGTTTGACGTATGCTAAGCTTAGAATTGACTAATAAAACTGTAAGGTTCTTAGATTTAAAAAGTTGCAATTTTGAAACTCGATAATTTTATTTATAATAAAACGTATTTTATTTTAAGGACCACCAAAGTCTCCACACACTCCTGTTGGGCTAACTGTGGGAAGGTTCTCGGTTTACAACGTTGATGAAAGGTCTAATTGGGAGAAGATAGACGAAATGATTGCAATGCACAAAGAAGAACAGAAAAAAGGAAAGCGTGTGAAATGATTTCGTATTAATTTTTTGTATTTAGTAAGTGATTTTAGGATGAAATTATTTTGTTGTATTAGATAATTTTTAATTATATGAAAACTCTTTCTATGCATACACACCTTTTTAGTTTTGATTGTTATTCTTAAAAAAAAATAAAGAAACTTTTATTTTAAGACTGCAATATAATATTTAATAAAGCAAGTATTCGTAATAAAGTATAATTTGAAAACTATTTTAGTTTAATTAAAAAGTTTAATTAATTTAAAGTATTATTAAAAGCCCAATGTACAATGTTACACATACTTTGTTTAAAACTATTAACGCAAGCTTTTCAAGTTAAGACTGACTGACGAGTTTCGATAAAAACAAAGCCCGGGTCTCAGGCTATTGAAGGCTTGTGGTGTGATGATCGAAGTTGTATGATCAAACCTATGTGCTAGAGCTATTTAAGTTATAGTTTGTATGCATCTTTTAATTTGGTGCGGTTTGGAATGAAAAAATATTAAACAATTTTTTCAATGATAAATGCTTTTATTTACTTTAAAGCAACGAAATTTCACAAATTAAACTGTTTGTCAATAAAAAGAACACAAGTACTGAGCAATATTTTTCAAAAAAAATTGTGTTATCAAAAAAGCCTCTTAACTTTTGTTGTAAGATGCAAGATGTCAAGCAATTAAGATGCCTTAAAATGAAAATTGTTTTTAATAGTTGTCTGCTTTACGAGAAAATGTTTAGTATAACAACCCATTTCGTTAGATGTTTAACTTGAAACTGTTTGTATATCATAAATAAACTAAAAACAGCGAAAGCAAATAAATGTTTAGATACGAGTTGAAATTATCCAGACTTGGAAATAAGTAAAAAATTAAACAGCAGATGTATCTGAAAAACCGTGTTTAGTTCCAATACGAAAAGCAACTTGTACACGATATATTAACGAAAACATTAAAACAGCATTGTAATTTAGCTAATAATTCTTTAAAAAATAATTGGTAACAATTTAGTTGTGAAATACTAAAAAGATAAATGTTATTTTGGTGGACTTATGTTCTGTCTTTTACATAAAAACAATACATTAATTACAATTAATTACATAAATTTATTTTTGATAGCAGTTTAGATCTTTAAAGTTTTATCACCTTATTTTATTCTGAGCTGAATTTTGGTAGTAAAAAGGTCAAGTTAGTTATTACATTTTGTAACACAACAGTAAACAACAGCAGTATAAAAAGTAGTTAGAAGTAGAACGCATTAAAAGCTAGCTATAACTCTCCAAGCATTTAAAACAATCTTAACTTTGAGTAAACTTGACCAATAAGTACAATATTAAATTAAAAATGGTGTCTAAGCATGTTTAAAATTTCCTATTATTTTTAAATCTTTTCTAAGATAATGCAAGGTTATCCGAATATTTTGCATTTAGTTTGAACGTAAACACATATAGAAGTAAGTTCAAATAACAAAATATATGCTACACATGTTACAAATATTTTAGTTTATATGTAAACAAAGGTTTCTCGAGTAAGTAAAGTTGTTTTTAGAAAATAAAACTTTATAGACATCTTTTAGTGATGGCGTATCAACCTAACCATTGTTCAAAGTAAAACTTGATACTTTACTTTTTTCCTAACTCATATTGTTGATTTATCTATAAGTTTTTGATAAAACCAAACTTTATGTAATATTTAATTCAAAAACCCTGGTTTATGTGTTTTGATAAGTTAATATTTTTTAATTGATCATTTAAAGAAAACTAAAAATTCTTTATAATATAAGTAAACACTTATTTTTGTATCAACATGATTCTACACATCGTTACTTTTGTATATTTTATAAATAAATTACTTGTTTTTATAGTATTTTAGACTATTTATTCGTAATTGAACAATTACTTATAGAAAAAAACAAAATTTATAATCATAACAATACTTTTATTCACATCTTCTTAGAAATTTAAAACAAATTACAGTAAAAACTTAGAGTGTAAATATAAAATGCATATTTAGTTGTTTTCATTCAAAATAATAATGTTAAAATTGTTTGATTTAAACAACAAAAGTTTGAAGTAAATAAAGTCAATATCAAAGTTCTAGCTTTGAATTTACGTATACAAAAGAAGATATTCCAACGTTTACATAGCAAACTTTAAGAAAACTTTATTACTACACTCTTAAGTGTGGAAAAAATCTCCTCTGTCTCTGCGAACACTTCAGAGGAAATTGTACCTTTTCTACAACTAAGGTAATCCCTTGCACTTTGTGGAAATCTGAATCCCCTTACCCTTTCCAAGCTTTCTAATACTGGACCAATGTCTTTTTCAGTTGCCTCTATTTTAAGATAAGTTTGTTAAGTTTTTTTCAAAGTTTTTTTTATGTAGCCAAATCTTAGCTTTTTACCACAAGCTTTATACGTCGCTTATGTAAAAACTAAACAATTTGAGTTTTACCTACGATGAACGATATAACGATTTTGAACGATTAAAATTTTTAATATCAGTTTGGTTAGCTAAGTATAAACAGTATTTCAAAATTTAAACACATATCAAAAAATAATCTATGTTATATTGCCTTGATACTTAATAGTTTTATAAAAATTTAAAATAGGAGGATTCTGTAAAAAGTGTTTTTTATAGTAATCTTAATTAGCGAGTTGAAATAACTTGGATTTTTTTAAATAATAACTTTGAGAACAACTATTTAGCTAATCAGTCCCATCGTGGTCACCATATCTTTCGCACGTTGCTTGTGGTTGGTCTGATGGACCAGGTTGGCTACGGCGCGAAGAGTGTGGGTCAACACCCCTTTTATTGATTCCTCTGTCAATGTTTCGCTGGCTACAGCGAGTTTCGGGGTTGTTGACCTTGTCTAAGGTATGATGTATGTTCTCTTTAGAGAACATACTATCCTTTTTGGTGGGCTTGGCTCTATTACTCATTATGCTATACCCACTATATACTATATAATATTTAGGTATGGCCCACTAGTTATTTAATTAAATTTAGATATTTTAGATATTTAGATATTTAGATATTTTAGATATTTAGATATTTAGATATTTCAAATTTGGTTTGTAAATTTCAGAGATTATTAAGAGCACCAAAAAGCAGCTTGCTTCTTAACTAATTATCCACAACAAAGCTTATTTAACAATTTTATATAACCAATTTACAGATAATTTCAATATAATGATCTATTAACACCAAAGTTTAGTTATTTAAATTTATGCAAAATCAAAAGTACAATTAACTACAATTTTATTTTATCAACAGCAGAGTTTATTCAAATTTATGCAAACCACAGTAAAATTAACTTCAATTTAACTAATTTAGAAATTTCAATTTAAGAGACAGGATTAGAACATAATAGATTAATGACAATACTCACAATTTAGCACCAGGAAGTTCAGCTTGAGCTTTTTCAAATCTAATTATTTAAAACTAAAGGCGGCAAAGTTAACAAATTAATAAAAAACCCCTAATTAGAGAAAAAACTTTTTTGCTAAATTTAATTTTTAGCCAGAGGCGTTACAGCTGTTTTGTTTTTACAATCTTACAACAATTAGTTTGTTTTATGTATTACTAGTATACATCTTTTGTAACAGAAAAGATTGTTTAATTTTTTTTATTTACCCATTTAGTAGTAATAAATAACTATAGTAGTAATTTAGAAACAAACCAATTTTGATTATTTCACTTATTCTGTCATCTCTAAACGTCAATCTTCCAATGCAACAAACAAGAACAAGCAATGCAATCTTTATACTGTGAATATCAAGCTGAAACTGTCGGTATCAAGCCAAAACAGTGAACACCTAGCTCAAACCGCTAATATCAAGCTAAAATTGTCTTATAAGTCAAACTAGCTGTTGACCTGTCAACAACAAAATTCAATTGTGTATGGGTGTCGTGTTTTGAGCATAAAATAAACTCATTTGCACAGGAAATGAATGTGTCATGAGCAGTTTGGAGTAAGTGTGGCATATTCATGGTATGAGCGTGGTTAAAAAAGAGTTATTTAGTTTTTAGATTTTTAAATGTTTTATTAACAGCATGAGTATAAACTTGATGAAAATTCCAACCAGCTGCTTTAACTCTCCGTATCAAGTTAGTTTTGTTATATTGATGAAAATTGTTTGTATTGGAGTATATATTTTTTTGTTTTTTACTTGTGTGTCCTGTTCAAGTGGCCAAGGTTTTTATGCCTGAGTCTAACATTGCACAATAAATAGTATAATGATAAAATTATATTAAAGTCTCAGAAATAAATTGAACTCTCCTAAGCAACATTTACTGTAAAATTCTTAAATATCACATAACTGCAATGTTTGCTACTTAGAAAGCATTAATTTTGCTGAAGCTAATAAAAAAATCATCAAGTAGAAAAAAAATTAAGCAAAACCTGAACGTCAACATTTTAGAACAATATATTGTTGCTTACTTGTTATTTGAGTCTTAAGTTGTTTTATATAAAAACTGTTGCAAAAACAAATACATTTATTTCTATTAGTTAAATTGAAGTACCTAAACTAGTTATATATAAAGTAAATAGTTATAATAAAACTCAAAGATGACATGTAAATAAGCCAATCTTGCATTAATAAAGAAAATAAAATAATTTGCGGAAGTTATGTAAAATTAATTGTTTCAATTTTTTTTTTGTATTTGAGATCAGTTATAAATAATTTAAAGAGAAAGTTGACTTACAATAATACAACAATTTATATTATAATACATCGAAATACAAATCACTCGTAAATGAAATTCAATAGATTATACATAGCTAGCAATTCTAAAAAACGTTTTGTTTTGATTTTTTAGTATCTAAAATATACATACATTTTCTAAAAGTATGATATCTATAAGTTAGTGTAAAATTAAGCCAAGTCTAAAAAGTATTCAAAAAATCACACTCCTAAATTAAATTTGTTAACAGTGAAAAGTTTGCTGTTGTAAGAACTTATTTATACTAATCTTTAAAACTTTACAATCATAGGTTAAAAAATACTGTTTTTTGATAAATTTAAGAAAGTAAGAGTTTACTTTTAATAAAACTGTTTTTAACAACTAAAAGTTGAAAATGTTTTAGTAAAAATCCTACTCATTATTAAATAAATATATCTTTCTTTGTTGAGTTTATTTACAAACTAGTTAAAAGAATGATAAAGTCTGTAATATAAAACATAACTAAAACTAGGTAAATACTTTTACATCTCCCCCAGATTTTATCTACTAAGGAGATAAAACGATAAATTTACCTAGTAAAACAAAAAAAATTTTAAAACAATTTGTTACAACTTAAAAACATTTTTCAGGTCTAAAATTCAACGAAATCAAACTCAGAAAGACAAAAATCATTTCAAAATTTACGATTAACTTAGTTCACTAATAAATGATTTGTTAAAACATACTACAACTTAAACAAAAAAACTTTAACAAAAAATTTGAAGCTTAATCTTTACTTTTCTTCACTCAGTTGCTGAATACAAGCATTCAAAAACTTAATTGCTTCACCGATTTGAACTTTTCAGCTTTAAAGAACGAAACCACACGTCATTCATCTAACCATCTTGAAACTTCACTTAATTTGCTGATAAACATGTTTATCATATTTTCGACTTTAAACAAAGTAGAAGGTGCATTACTGATAGCATTAAACACTGACGAGATACTGCTACACTTAATTTCCAAATACTCGATACCAATCAACAGTTCGAATTTTTTAAAGTCAATCTCTACGTCCTCATCCAAGATCACTTTGAATAGATGGCTGTTAGACTAGTCTGCTGCAAAGTCAACTACAAACTTTAGGTAGTCACCATTGGACTGAAACTCATTCATTAGACCATAAAACATTAATTTTCAGTGAACATTCCAACTTTACAATAAATGAATATTAGCATCATCGGTGTCACGAAACTTTTGAAAAGCATCGTAAAGTCTTACAAGGAAACGCTGCAAATGATCCGATAATTTCACACACTCATCCCGGACACATTGTTGTTCGCAGTAAACTTTGGCGGTCTGTTTGCTTTTCTGTAGAAAATATAAGTCAAGAAATTATAGATTAAAGCAAATCCGAGCAATTCCAGTTCAACATCAATTTTGAAGAAAACCATTAGTACAGAGGGAAATTACACAATGCTTATTCAAAAAGAATCTTTCTTCTATAAAAACACAGAACATTAAAACTTTTCTTGAAATCTTTTTCTCAACCTAACAGAAAAGACAAACTTTTACAGTGGTATGTTTGCTTTTCGCAGATAAGGGATATTACTTAGAGATTTGCAAACAGGAGGGTAAATCTTCTTAGAAACTTACGATTGTGAACAGTTAAGCGACCTGATCCATCAACCTTGACAACACACTGATGGCTGTCCTTCACTTCCACCACCACTCCACTATTCCCCCACTTGCTAGGAAAGTTACCTGTTTGATTTAGTATCACGACATGATCACCGCAATTCAGTGGTGGCAACGGTTTTGTGTTCTCACTTATATTTTCAATAGACTTAACAAAACAAATACTGAGAGATTCTTCCTTTTTATTCCAAACGTCACGCCACATTTTTGATATCTGCGGGTTTTTGTAAGTCATAACACTTTTTCTGACGTGAGGTAATGACTTCTTTAAATTTCGTCGCGATCCAGTGTGTAAAAGTACGTTTTTCTGTCCCTGTACCTCCTTTTTCTTCTTTGCGTTTTTCCGCTCGAACATATTTTTTTTAAGACCTCGGCTACAAAAGCCATCAAAGTTTTGTGTACACAATCCACCAACTAGAAGTGAATTTGACTCATCAGCATAATTTTGATGACTTTGATAAGCTTCTTTACGGGACTTTATCCAGCATTGTTTACAGGCAAAACACTCAATGTACCTCAAATTTTTACTGCTCCAAACAAATTTATCAGTTGATTTATTACATATGCTACAAGTTGTTTTACTACTTGGTTTTTGTGTGGTTTTCTTTAAGGATTTGTATACATTTGGTGTATACAATCCACCAACTAGAAGTGCATTTGACTCGTCAGCATAATTTTGGTGACTTTGATAAACTTTTTTACAGGACTTTAACCAGCATTTTTTACAGGCAGAACACTCAATATACCTCATATTTTTACTGCTCCAAACAAATTTATCAGTTGATTTATTACATATGCCACAAGTTATTTTACCACTTGGTTTTTGTGTGGTTTTCTTTGAGGATTCGTATGAGAAAACTGATGCTGTAACAGCGGGTTTTGACATTGCATCACGTGCCATCTCTTTTCCTTCAATAAAACCAATTGTCTCATTGACATTTTTCTCATCTAGATTTTCCCATCCTAGCACCTCTTTACGGATATTCTCATCGGCTAAACCTGTTACCATGACATCTTTTAGAATTATGTCTGTAAAATCTATCATTTGATTACAGCCATCCTTTGGGCATTTACATGTGTACGAGCATGTACTGGCTTTTCCCTTTGAACGGGCAGCAAATGATCTAGTGTTTTCAGTCAAATCCTGTCTTGCTCTAAGAAAGTCTGATTGTCGTACAACAACTGAAACAGGAATAACTGCAAGCTGCTTGATCATCCTTAAAAGCTCTTGCTCATTTAAATTTACTACATCTTTATGTCCTTTCAGAATAGCATCGCCTAAATCTTCCTCACAGCACTGGTACAGTTGACGGCGTTTTTCTACATCTGTCATCTGCATGCTATCTTTAAACATAGTCCACTTTTGTACAAATATGTTCCAACCCTCTTCACTGCAGTCTGTCCCTATTCGAGGACGGTCCATCTTTGGAAGCTTTGGTTTTGAAGAATTTGCATTAATGTGTACGTTGTTGTGAATGATAAGCAAAGAAGCAACTACAGAAGCATCGACGTCTGATGTTTCATATGTGCAACTCTCAAGAGGGCATTTAATCACAGGCATTATTGATTCAAATATATTGAATAAGACTTTATCATAAATAAATATATCTTTCTTTGTTGAGTTTATTCACAAACTAGTTAAAAGAATGATAAAGTCTGTAATATAAAACATAACTAAAACTAGGTAAATACTTCTACAATTATACAGGAAGTGAAATAAAAAACAAATGTGTGGTGTCATGTCAGCGTGAATTTAATAAAAAAACGTTTTAATAAATAATTTTTATATATAAACAAACTTTGCAGAGTTCAAAGATAAGACTTCATATGATTTTTGTTATTTGTAAGAATGTTTACAGATAAAGTAAACAATTTTTATATATTGTTTATTGAATGATAAAAAAAGCGCTCAAAAAGTTTGGTCTAAGGACCTGGTGTACAAAGGAGCCTTTCGGTTATCGAGTCGTACACCAAAAGCTTATCAAGTTATTTTTATGATGTATAAAAAAGTTGTTTCAATTGTTTAATAACTGACTTTATTTTTTACACATACTAAAATGAAAATAGCATATATTGAAGTTGACTACTTTCAAAACCGATGTTACAGATACAAAAACTTATTTAGATTATACGATTTACATGCTTGCGCGCCGGACTCCAATTGAACCACTATAAAGATCAGCGGGCAGGTAACTTTTTTTTATCTGCGGATAGAACCCAGATCGCAGGCCGTACGTTTCCCAAATTTTTTAGTAAATAAGTACGACTTTTATTTTGTATTAAGAAACTTACATTTAAACGCTAAAAGTTTGAGATTTGTTATTGTTTTCAAAGAGTGCTCTTAAAGAACTAATGTAATTAAACATTTCTTTAAAAAGTTTTAAATGTTATAAAAAGTCGAAAACTTAAGACTTTTTTAGCATCTTTACTTGAGGAAAAATAAATAGTTAATAAAATTATTATTAATTAGATTTTTGATTAAAATACTACAATACAAAAGATTTTTATGAAGAAAATATCTATGAACCCGAATTTCTTAAATATTTAGCACTTAAGAAAAAATTCTTACATGAGATTTGCTTTGGATAAGTCTTATTAAAAAGACAATCTCGAAACAAAATAAGATTTAAATTACATAAAAAAATATTGTTTACCTAAAAAATTTTTTTTTAAGTTACATTAGCTTACAATAAAACAATTAACACTTAAAAGCATTATTTACTACACGAGCTACTTCATGCAGTTTAAATAAACAAAACAAGTTTTAATGAAAGTAACTGAAAAACAATCAGTTTCGAAATAAACAGCTCAAAAAAGTTTCCATCAAAATGCTTTCACATCTCTGTTTCTTCACCTACGAAAACCCCGGCCCATCTACGCTTGTCTTTAGTCCTCAAACCGGGCAGCACGTTCTTCGTATGCCACAACAAGAACTTCTGCGAACCTCTCAGCCTCCAACAAGCTTCTCCTGAGCCAGCCTTGTCAGGTCTGCTTTTTGAGTCAAACGCTGGTACGTTGGAGTTATTGCATACACAACTGGTGTTGTTGATTTAGGTTTTTCAAATCTAGCATCTTTCATATCATAGAACAACCATTTCAATAAAAATATAAGTAGTGCAAAAAACAATATAGCATTTAAAATTAATCCAAATTTGCGCAAAGCATGCCTGCCAAAAACTAAGCACATAGTTCTAACTTATTGTGCCTAGACTTTTACAAAATGTTACTTTATAAATTTTGATTTGATACATGGCATATTAATTGTGACGTAACTTCACATAATTTTTATTATAAAACTGCCTACAGTGTTTCAGATTTTTATCAGCTATACAACTTACTTATAAATTTCTTTAATAAATCAAAAAAAATTTTGTGCTTCCTATGCTTTAAAACCAATGGATACTTGAATAAAACTTTTAATAAGAATACAAAAATATTTTGTTAAATTAGAAAATAATTTCTTATAGAAAGTGTAAAGTATAGAAAAAAAAGTTTTATAAAACATGAATATTTTGTCCTTTTCTGTCGGAAAAGCAAATTATTACAAAAGTTTTAATTTATTAACACGTTATTTAAAGAAAAGACTTGAAATGCCTCACGCTCATAGATGCTGGGTTACCAATAAGAAGATAAAAAGTACAAGTTTATATTATGATCCGAACAGTAAGGGTTTAATAAAAACTCAAAAAAGTCTAGTGTTATGGGTACATATTAAATAGCAGATGGCTAAGATTTACCAACACGTTTACAAATCTAGAATTAAATGCTATAACTTAGATGTGAAGGGTGACAACTCATGCAAAAGTGTCAACAGTGCAAAAGAACAGCTAATACAAAAATGTTTATATAGTCATCTCTCTTAAATTTACACACTCGTTTGGTCTTGCACTCTCGTTTAGTTAGGTTTTTTAGAATTCTAATTTTTTTTGCATTTAAAGAACTAAACATATAATTTGAAAATTGTTTAATGTTATATCAAATTTCAGGTATTTCCAGAGTTTCATAGGGTTCCCGGTTTTTTGGTAACTATAACATAATGATTAGAACAATTCAAGAAATTAAAAGTAAGTACTTTTAAAAATGTAGGATTAGATACATTTTTATTAAAGTTTGTATTTTTGCATTTTAGTTTTGTGCCTTCTATAAAACATCTTTTGAACTCTATAGCTTTGCTCTTTAAATTTTAGAAGTCTCTTTTTCTATTTTTAAATCAAACAAGGTACAATGTTTAATTCCTCACAATATTTATGGCATAAAGTTTTGTTTCAACTCAATAAATCACTTACTTTTATCTAACTAATCTTTGCCAACCTAAGATTAAACTTGTCTTGTATGAATCTGGACAAGACATTAAAAGGTATCCGTGGTGTACGACTCAATAACCGAAAGGTTCTTCGTGCACAAGGTCTTAGGACCAAATATTTTGAGCGTTTTTTTTATCTTTCAATAAACTATAGTGTTGTTATATAAATGTCTTTCTTTTATGCCATGCAAGACAAGTTTATTCTTAGGTGGGTTTGGAAGTAAGTAGAATAAAATATAGCTTGTATACACATTAAAACTTATCAAAAAACTTTTCATGTATAACTTGAATGAAAACTATTTTTATAAACAAAAAAGTGGGAAGGTCTCCAAACTGTATTTAGTCAAATCCATTAAAAGAAAACAATAGTATAGTAGGTATATTTGCACCCTCTCGTTTAGTTACGTCGCGAGAGGTGACTGTACTTTCTTAACCTGGGGTTAATTTACTCCTAGCAGTAATTTCCCTTGTTTAGGGGTTAAGTTTTCTTTATTACAAGTAATGTTAACTAATTTTTATTAATTTTATTTTCAACTTATAAGTTGGTATTTAACTACAATTATTTTGTCATGAACAAACTTTTACGACTTTTTATATTTCTTGATCTTAAACTTTGATAAATTTAGTGATTTCCCCACAATTAAACAATAATTTGTATATTTGGGTAAATTCGGTAACTACTTTCCAAAAAGTGGTAAATTTGGTTTTAACCTTCCGAAAAGGAGTAAACATAAAAAAAGGTTTAAAACCGCTGTTCTAAAGTGATGCTTCGTGGAAATTTCAAGCCTGCCAAAAAAATTTACCGTGTTTTAACTCCTAGTATTTTACTCGCAGTGCTTATAAACATGTTAATCTACGCTCTTGAGGGACTCACTTAGTAGAAGTACTTCCTATTAATTATTAAAGTTTCAAAATTTGCACACTGCTAATATGGTGTTAAAGGTTAGCAAAGAAAATTTTAACGTTTAAATTATAAAATATAAATATTTATTATTGCCTTTGTTGACATATACAATTTGGTATAAAAGCAAAACTTATTTTGTTACAGGCAGAATATAAGCATGACTAGATAATATAAAAAATTTAGTGTATAGGTTTAGGTAAAATAATAGTTTTCAACTATACTTTAACTAGTAAGACTAAAACTTTTATTGTTTATTTAGCTTTTACTTTGAGCCAAAATTCATTTTGAATTTGTTTATAGCTTAGGTTTATACACTGGTAACCATACTAGTAACAAAAAAGTCAGTAAATACAATAAAGTGACCCATAGTTTTTATTTTGAATCAAGTCAGATGTGTTAGAGCTATCAATGCTTGATCATACAAGAATGTACAAAACTTTGTTCATTTCGCTGATTAAAAGCTCCTCAGACACAAAGCAAAATTGTAAGAAAAATCTTTGTATACAAACAATGATGATATATATATTTTTTTTTGTTTGTTTTGTGTCGGAGGAGCTATTACGTAATTTAAGTTGAATAAGCGTAACTGCAGTTTTTTACTTAATACTCTTAAAACTGTTTTTATATACACATTAGTAATAACTAGTTTGCTTTCTTGACCAATACCGCTTTGTTCAATCCATCAATGGTAAAAAAATTAGCTGGTAATAAACACAACAAGTTTAAGTTAATTTTAGTTGATTATGCCTGCTTGTGTTAGTAAATAAAGTACATATAATTTTAATGGCCTTTTCAAGTTTTTCGGTAAATACAGAAAAAAACACTTTAGAACGTACTTTCAATAACAACGCCTTTATCGTAAAATATATTTATATAGTAAATATATCTTACACCTTAATTTAATTAGTTTTATTTGGTTTTCACAAAAGAATAAAGTCATATATAACTTCTAAGTTTTCATAAACAATAGATTTACAAAACAAAAACAAGCAAAAAGTTTTATTTGTTTTAAATGATTCTATACACATCTCAAAAATGTTAAATCAGAAACAGTTTTTTGCATATAAACTATTCAAAAAGAAATAGTATTCAACTACTTTCACTTAATATCCATTAAATATTTTTTACAACTGATAATATAAAAATGAAAAAGAAAGGTTTTAAATAAAAGCATAAGTTAAGAATTGCTTGTAAATAATAAGAACAATATTTTTTTTTAAAGACTTGTAACGTTTGTTGTCTCAGTTGATTCTTGTGAAAGTTCTTGTGCATAGAATATCGTCTATCGAAAGTTGCTGTGTACAAATTTAGAAATAAAATTATTTTTTTATATATACGAAATATAGTGAGTTTAAGAATTAATAAGTTTTAGGTTTTTTGAAAAAAAGTCTTATAAACATAAAACAATATAAGCTGTGATATAATCTCTGTATGAAAATTAATTAAAGCTTATATTAGTTAAGTTCATTCATAAAAAATTTTTAAAACTATTAATAAAAAGACAATGCTTACTTGATTTTTAAGCCATAAGTATTAAGTTTTGATATTTTTTTCTTAATATTTAAATTTCATAAGATATTTCAAAAGTTTTAGTTAAAACGTTAGCAAATTATTAGCTAAGTTGTTAAATGTTATCGATAAAATCAAAATAAACTTTCACTTTTGGTCTTTAGCTAAATGTTTTGTTAGTTGATATATAGTTATTGAAACTTTTTAGATATAATAAAGTTTTAGTTGAGTATGTACCATTAGTAACCATTAATTTTCTAAAAGTTTTGTTAAATTCTAGAGTATATTTTTTTAAACCGTTTTACACAAAAAACAAGTTTAATGCAACGGTGTTCTATTATTTTGTATTTTAAATAAAATAGTAAATGACATTGTAGATTAGTTTAATTAAACATACTGTTATCATTTCATCCTTGTCATTTACAAATCTGCAAATTTTGGTTTCTTTTCCCGCCCATTTGTGGGAGTGAACTAATTTTTCGTCTTCTTCGTAAAAAATACCCTATAAATAAAATTAAAATCTTATAAAAATTAAGTAAAAATATGATGTTGACTTAAAACTGTTATATATTATCATAAAATGTGATAGTCAAGAAGTTTTTTTTCGTTTTAGGATATACACATAATCAAATTTTTTCATATACATTATACTGAAAACACTTTATTGTAAATCTGAAATTAAAAATATATTAGTAATGGAGCATAACACTAATTCAAGTTCAAACAATATTAAAAACACATCATTAACTTAAAAAGCTTAATTGACACAGTTTAAATTTACGTTTTACAAAAACAACACTTTCACATACTTATGATTATACAGTTGTATTCAAAATATCTCATCGGTTAAACTTAGTTTGATTTACAAAAGTTTGTTTTACAAAGTTTTAATGCAATATTTACTCATGATACTTCCTATATGAATTTTAGTATTCATAAAACTGATATATTTTATGTTACTTAAAGTGTCTCTTACATATAAGTTAAAGCCTGAAGTCGGTATATTTTGCGCATCAAATAAAAGTTTTGAAACATTAAAGTTACAAAGAATAAACAAAAGTATTAATTATTAATGGAAAATAGATAATTTTAGCTTTTATACTTGAATTCCTCATCAAAAAGCAATTCCAATTTTTTCGGTTTAAGAGCTTTTAGTTTAGTTTAAAAACACTTATGTCAATTTTTCAATCAGACGATTATAAAATAAAAACCTTCACATTTCTTCCATCGGGGGTTTTCTCGTCAATTTCCTCACCCAAGTTGGCTTCCAAGCAGGTTTTGAACAGGGACGACTCGCATCTCACTTCAACCTTCTTCTTGCTTTCCGCTTCGCTGAACTTGATTATGACGTCAGGCGTCAGCATTTTCGACATTGCGCGCTTCATTTTTCCGAATCCTGAAAAAAAAGTTTTATTAGGGACTACAATATACAAAAACATTTACTTTTATAGTTACTTCTATTTTGATGACTACACATATTTGGGAAAAATTATAAACTATAGCTATGAACTATAGTTTTTTTGACATTGTGCGCGATATTTGTCAAATCGTGAAACAAACAACAATCACAATTATTATCAAAAAAGTATAAAAAATTAACTTACTTTTATTTTATGAAGATGCTAAATTGACTTTGGTAAAACTGAAAACTAGAGCTTGAAAAATTAGTTTCTATTAGATTGACTCATTTTAGATATATTATTAATGAAACTAGTCTAACTAGTTTTGTTTCTGGAGTATATAGAAAACAAATAACTATGGTTTTGTTTAAATTATTATAAAATATAATTATAACCTTCTCCATTAGTTTTAAACATAATTTTAATTATAAACTCAAATGTGATACATTTTCTACTTGTGAATTGTAATTTTTTGTTGTTTATATTATATAATTGCTGTTTAATCATGGAAAGTATGTTTTATGGTCATTTTGTACTTTTTAAGTAAATATTTTAAGTAAATATTTTGTAAAATTTTAACTTAAAATACTTATTTAACAAAGTTGTTTAAACAACTAACCAATTGCTTTTAAATAGTCGTCATAATTTTCACTGGAAGAAGAAAATTTCCATTTTCCTTCTAGTTTAAGCATTGTTTTAATTATAATATTTTATTCTTCTAAAAATACAGCTTATTTAAAATAAAAGCTTAGCTTTATGCTTTTTTGGTTTCTATGCACCTTTTCATTGATTATTAGTCTGAACACAAAACAGTTGTGTGCTTTTTGATATCTAAAAACAGTTTAGTAAAATTTATAAAATTATTTTCTAACCAATAATGTTAGTTACATTACAGTCTTACAAATCAAACTGAAACAAAACTAAAGAAAACTCAACTTAATTTAAAGAAAAATCGTTTACGATTTTTCAAGTTTTAACTTTTTTACTTAACAAACTGCTTTTAAAAGTTTAGCAACAGCTAATATTTACTTAAATATCTAGACACTTGTCTCAAAAGCTTATATGCAGAAAAGCAAACAAAAACGTGGATGCAACTAACACATTTAAAAATTTCTTATGCTGCAAGTCAAGTTTTAAGCTCATTTTTTTGTTTACATTAACCCTCTCACATGAGCCGAATAAACATGAGACAGTCTTCACTAAAAATATTAACTTGTGACCAGCTTCAAACCGCCTGCAGCTACAGACATATGCACAGTAATTCAATTTGCAAATGATTGGCGATATAATATTAGATTTTAACACAAGAGTATTTTGATTAAATTTTTTTTACAGTCCCTGGCAAAGCTGAATTATACTGATTGTGGTTTATAAGTTTACTGAATTGAAAACTAAATAGTTTTAAAGAAAAAAAATACAAATCCACCCACCAAAAGCTAATGCGTTTAAAATTTATGACAAAATAATTTTAAATCTCTTCCGGTAATTCAAGCAAACTATTTGTTCCTTAACTCATTGCTTATTTTAACACAGAGTGTTAGATGTATTTCCATTTAAGTTATGAAAAAAGAAGTTGAATTGGTGTTTGTGTAGTTTATCAAACTTACTTTACTTCTTAAACTTAATTTAATAGATCTTAATTAATTTTTTTAAACTATTTTTCTATAGTAACAAAACGAGCTGTTGATAAATTTTTCAGAGGTTAATATATTACTTTTGTTATTTCCACATGTTTTGTGATTAACTTTTCTTTACTTTGTGCGCCATAACAACAGCTGCTTTCGTCCCAACACATTATATGTTTATTTATTTACTTCTACCTTGAAAAGACACCGAAAAACATTGAAATGTTGGTCATTTGCGCGTGCTGCAAAGTTTAATTAAATTTCATTAGATGTAGTTAATAAAAAAATTCTCCAACAACTGTCCTAAAGTAAAAATGACTTGTTTGTAAAATAAACAATTGTGTGTTTGTTATTAAATTGTAATTGGTTTAATTAACTTTGTTTTTAAATTAAATTAGTTTGTTGCTTTTGTTTTGGCAAAACTTTGTCGGTGTTTTTTTTTATTTTTACAAACTTTGTGCACCCGTAATCAGTTACGGAAATTTTCAAAACAATTTGTTATTCGGCTTTACACTTTGGCCGGTTTAGCCACTTAGAGAAGTTTATGAGAATAAAAAGGCGTTTTTAAATATTTTTTTGTATGAGTGTAACGTTAAAGTAGTTTTAAAATAAGAAATAAATAAACACTCTTTAATATATTGTTATATGCAAATTAAGTTTTCAGGATACTTTAAAAATATTAAATTCTATCGACTAAGCTAAACAACCATTTGGCTGAGGTTTATCTTTTGTTGCTCAAAGTAGTTTAAAATAAATCAAAAACAAAATTTACATTTTCCTGGACACGTTTTAATAAAGCACTTAACAGTTTAATTTTGTTTAGTTTTACATTTATTTTAAAAAGCATCATTAAGTAATGAAAACTAGAAACTTTGACTTTTTTTTAATGTTATCAAATGCAACAATGTACTAAAACGTTCTTAATTAATAGAATTTTCAAGCTAAATTCATACTGCAATAAAATAAATTACTTTAAACTATTTTTTAAATAGTTTGAAAAGTAAACTTTGTTAATATTTCATGTCTAAAAAAAATTATTTATGTATATTAAGGATGTTGGACTGTTGATGATTGTCTAACGGTTCAGTTTAGTGCTAATTGTGATGGCAGGAAAACACTTTGGCTTTGCAGATGACAGCTAGAATCTTTTCAACAAAGTTAACAATTGAAACCCAGGTCTGATGGTCGCAGTGGTATGACAAAACCTTTATAATAACTTCAATTTGTCTTTCGGCAAACATAAGTCCAAGTTTTGTCCTGATAGACTTACGCCGTTGTTTTTTTAATCATAGATACTTAACTTAAGGGTTAAGTATTATTAAAAGCCTTACGTGGCTAGATGCAAAACTTAAACTAAAATAAATAAAATTTAAGATTATGCGTCTCAGTTTAAATTTGATTTTGAGTTATAAAATATAAGTCAAAATGAGCGTCAACTAAAATGATAGTTGAAACTTTTAACTATTATTTGTTTTTACATTTTATTGTCAACAAAACAATGTTTCACTCCTATATTACTTGACTTTTGCATAAAGTTTACCTTTGAAAAGGGTAAATACAAGTATTTTTAACCAAAAGTTTTTTTTAAGGTATAAGCTTTTAGTTTGAATTCTACCTTTTTCAACAAGAAATTTTTTTTGTGGCTATGAGTTTTTAACTTGCACCCTTCAACTCAAAGATTTATCAAAGCCTTAACTAGGATCCTTATTTTTATTTAAACTTCACTACAAATTTTAAACATCATGAAATATATAATAATTCTAAATGTATTTGAAAAATATATAAAGAACATAATGTTCAACAACAATTGTCAAGTTTGTTGAATTTAGGTTATTGCAACATTTGCTTCAAATTTAATTATAAACAATTAATTTAACCTCAATTGTTGTAAACATTGTTATTGTATTCACATGACTATGTTTGCAGCAAAACCTTCAGTATCCAAAACAAAAACTTAAGTCTGCAATACTCATCGGCTTTATTGCAACCTAATTTGTATAGTTATATAATAACAAAAGTTATAAAAACCTAAGCCGTACTCTCAAAGAATTTTTTGTGAATAATATTATTTTTGTTAACAATGACAAATAAAAACAACACAAAGCTATTATATACCATAAAATTACGCTTTTTATATAGACATAATCAAAATTCGACTAGACTTACATTTCATAACTTTCTTTTAAGCCAAATCAGCCTAAGTAAAATGTAGTTTTTGTAAAAAAAAGTGTCTAGACCTTTTAAAATACGGCTGTTTAAACCAAAGTGTAATACTTTAAAAGTAACTAGTATTGGTATAAATTTAACAACCGAACCAACAATTCTTTACCTGTATCTATATTCAATGAAATATGACTCGATAATTAGAAGGTTTTTTACTACATCAGGTTTTTGTGGCAATCATTTTAAGTATTTTTTTTGTCGTTCAATAAACAGTTTCAATGATTAATAATTACTTTTAACTTAGTAAAAAACATACGGCTAAAAAGCACAGCAAGTATAATCTCTAAGCAAATGTTGCATGGTTAGCAATTTATTAATCTTGTATTTTTATTCACAAGTGAGAACATTTATGTTTTAGCTTAATTATTTTTTACCTATTCAGAACTTAATTTTTACATTTTAAAGTTTCGTTTTTCCTCATTTTGACAGTTTAACAAACGTTATTAGCTGTCAAGCATATAAATGTTTTAATCATCATTTAAGAAGTGCTAAAACTTTTTTACTAAACATAAATCGAAAAAAAAATTGTTTGCTTCAATGTTTTTATACTAAGTTACTGTTTTTAATGTTTAATTACGTAAAAATTTAGTTTTAAATAGTTTTACTTTAATCTCATATATAGATAAATACGAATTTCTTCGTTTAAATTTATATAATCAACTGTGTTTAATTCACAATAAAAGATCACTAAGTAAATAAAAACTTTAATATGCATTGCACAATTATTTGTCATTAAAACACAATTTTTTTCTGAAGGAATCCTAACTAAAACAATTTAAAAATACGTTTTTTTAGTTTTATTCTTATGCACGTAATAAAAAAATTCATCTAACTATAAATTATAAAGCTTTATAAATAAAAGTAATCAATTAAACATAGGAGGTTAAAACCAGAAATTTTTGATGAAAAAATTAATTCTGTTATTTATACTCATGTACAATTAAACAGTTTAAAAATTTGTTATTATTTTATATTTGTGTAAAACAATTCAATAAAAATGAACAAAACATAATAATAAACTTTTCATATATATGTGTAAAAGTTTACACAAAATTTAATATTATTTGTTTTTAATAATAGTACCATGAAAGTTTTAATTTAATTATTAGTATAGTAAATCTAATAAAACTTTATTACTTCTAAACCGTAAAAAAGCTTAAGATTCTGAACTAAATTTTTAATAAAATTAACTCTTTGACTACTAAACAAATAAGCTCATAAAAAACAAGTCTACTGATATTAGTAAAATCTTTGTAAAGTTTTTAGGATATTTTTTATTTCGTAAATATATAACTTTGAGTGTTACTAAGTTTTTAATGGTCTTTAATTACTGTGATATTTTCAGCTTTCATTTTATATTTTATAAATTACAAGCATTAAATAAAAGTTTGTCCGCTACAATGCACTTTAATTTTTCTCTAAATAAATGAAGAAATTCAATACAGAAATTTAATATAGCTGCTTTTGGCATCACTAAGTGGGCTAATAAATGATTACTGTTTTTAATTTAGAATTTTATCCTTTTTTTTTTACAAAGCATATTCTTTATAAACGAATATTAATAGATATCGCTGTTTAAAAAAAATTAAATGTTTAAGTTTTATTCGTCAACACTAAACGCTTGACAACCTAATTTTTTTTAATTTTTACTGTTAACGTTTTCAACAAAATTTTACTTTTAACCTGAAATTTAACATTTTTCTATAAAAAAATTTGTATCTAAACCAAAATAAAGAGAAAACTGACGAGAGCCATTGAAGCTAAAGCTTGAACTCTTATATGCCATGAGACAAGCGTTAGTCAAAATAAAGTTTTAACTATAACACTTGGATAATCAAAAACTGTTGGTAATTTGACGACTGCAAGTTTCTTCTATACAGTGCGACCCGTTAGCTGTTTTTCAAAACTTTGGCCTGTTGTTTACAAAATACAGGGTGTAGAGCCGATATAAAAGTGTAAATACAAGCTCACGGCAAGCATAAGACCAATCTTTGACCTGACAGATCTTTTCTTTGCGTATTCAAAACGAGCGTAGCGGCTGTATAAAGTGTCTATCAAACGTTGCACGGCAAGTAGACAATGCTGAGGGAATGATAAGTGGCAAAGTCACTGATCATCCCAGCAAAAGGAAAGAATTGTAAACCGTTTGTAAACTGACGACTTTGTAGAGTGACGAAAACCGGATCCAAGTTTACTGAAAGCTTGTAGTCGGGTGATCAAACCTTTATATAAACTTGGGCTTGTGTTATGGCACGTGTAAGTCCAGACTGTTGACTGGTAGACTTAAGCAAACTTTTTAAAATCTTACATAATTTAGGGTTAAGTTTTATTAAAAGCCTTACGTTGCTGGATACAAAATTTATTTTTAAACATAAAAAAATAGATAACATTAAAGTTATTAGCTCGAAAATATTATATATATCTCCTTAATGTTTAAATAACTTAATACAGTTTACTTCATAGTATTTTAACATAGGTTAATTATCTATATATCCTAGTATTCTGCAAAAACTTACTTAGAGATTATGCATTAATGAGTACTTTCATAAGCAAACTAATTGGTTTAGAACAAATCACTTTCAAATTAGTTTAATAGTAAACATAGAATAAACGTTAAGCGAAAATGTTAGCACAATAAACGTTTCAACAGATGCTTATCAACAAAAAATCTCGAAAACAGCAGCAAGAAGTTCAAGATCTCACAAACAAAAATACAAAATTAATCCGACTATCGCTAAAACTATAACTCCGATGACTCCAACAGCCACCATCACCTCCCTCACAATCTTTTGGTACCCGGGGTTCCCCTTTAAGCTCTCGTTCTTGCCGAACTCCCCGTCTTTGTTCTCGTGCGGGAAAGGAATTTCTTGAGGGGGGATTTCCCCCAAGAAGGCACACAAAGGCGCCCAGCCTTGAGAGCAGCTGTACTGAAGTAACTGATGTGGAGGCACTCTCTGAAAAAATAATTATTTTTTATTATCAAAAAAACTTTAAATAGTAATTTAAAATCTGTTAACAATAAAAAAATACAAAGTACTAGATTGTAACAGAGTGTTTCATTTGGTAAAAAGTTTAAAGTAAAATAAAGTTGCATTTACTTTTAGTTTTTTTGTTTGTTTTTTGTTTGCATTTAAAACCTACCTAAACAAATTAAATCGAACTTTTTTATAATAAAAACACAGCATTAAGAAGTTTATCTAAAATGAAGTTACCTGGAGGACTCTTGCATTGTGGTTTCTGTAAGCTATTTTCATGACTTGGGGACAGGGCTTTTTGATACTTTCAACACCAAGCGCTATTCTCACTGTTAATTAAAATGTAAGTTGTAAAAATGTTACAAATATAAATTTGACAAATTTTCAATACTGTATTTATACAGCTAAATTTTAATCTTTTTCAGTTTTTCTTGATAAGTACTAATGAAAATAATATATTATCGCTTTTTTACTTTACATTTCTAGCTCGTTGATATATGTCGCTATTGCTACTTCATTTTTTTATAGCTAATAGTTTAAAATAATTTAACTTAAAAAAACACTAATATGTTTTGTATGTCTAATTTATATTTAGTTCTAAGTTACTCTAAACATATATTAAAATTACTTTAACTTTACAACTAAGAGTTTTTAAAATACTATTAAAATTTACATCCTATAGTATTATTTATATTTTAAAGATTAAAGTTCCAAAACACTATAAAAAAAGCTGCTTTTACTTGTGTGAGACATGATCTTCTGCAGTTTAGCAGCTGACGGGGAAATGTATTGAATGCAGCCGAAAAGAGGACTTTCTGACATGATTTTGAACTGGTTCATCATCGACTTGCACCATATATCCTCGTTTTTCCGAGTCATCAAAATTACCTTTGATTTTAAAATTTTCAAGTTTTTATCTAATAACTATTTTAATTATTGAAAAAAAATAATTTTAAGTTTTATAAAGTTTTTAAGACAAGCTTGAATACAAAATAGTACACGCCATATGCTAATACAAACTAGATTTAACATATTTGACAATGCCTGAATTTGTGTTTTCCAAAATGGGCCGTATGTCCCCCCTTGGAGCCCCTAAGGGGGGAGGAGGGAGGCGTGACTAGTAAAAGGGTCATAAGACCATAATTTGAAACTTACACTATATGTTCTTGAGTTAATGTTGAATAGCCAAAAAAAAGTCTTAAGCGTTTTCAAGGGTAGTTTGAAATTTATAAAAGGTATTACGAGAATGTTTAAAACTTACACTAGACCAGTGCTTCCGAAAATAGGCCATAAGATGCAAAGGAGGGGGGCAATAAGGTTATAGTTTAAAATTTACACTAGATATTCTGGAAGTTATGATGAAGAGCAAAAAAAGATCAAAAACGTATTTAAGATTAGTTTAATGAGAAATCTTTTATTGGTGAGGGCTATAGCTTATTTGTTTTCTTCAACAGGGGGTCTCATAAAAAATTACTTTGGGAAACCAGGTCTATAAAAATTTCCAACTTATACTTACTAGAAATATTATTAGTTTTTGAAGATGGAAAGTTAGAAGTATTATTGATTAAAACTTTCTGTTTTAAAAAAGTAATTTCTACCTATCTCAAAACTTAAGCTTTTTAATTTATATCAGTTTCAAAAAATCAAACCTTGCAATCGGGAAAATAAACATATTTTCTAACAGATCCGTACTATGTAAAGTTCTTTCACTAACAAGTTCAAAACAGAAAAGTTTAACCGATATGAACGTTTTAACAGTTCCAATTAAACCTTGGCATCGGGAAAAGCCTCGAAAATTTCCTCCCAGTAATGCGCAGCCGGAACATCTCCTGTAGCGTCCACTTGTTCGTACATCCTCCTGAAGTCTTCCGCTGTGCCTTAAAATATAATACAAATAAATTTAAAGTTTAAGTTTTGTAAAACTTGCTTGTTGAACAATTTCAAAATTAAGTTTACACTTTAACGTATTATTTTTTTTGCAATATTTTACTAAAACCGTAGTTTTAAACTGAATTTTTTTGATTTGTTTGCACACCTCCCTTTTCCATGATATTCAGCCACTCCGTGCCGAGGAAGAGGAAGTTTTCCGTGGCGTCGTAGACTTGGTAGCCGAGAATGCGAAGCGCAGCAGCCATGGACTTGGTGCCCGTCTTGGAGAGGCCGGCGAGAATCACTTTCATTTTATTTGTATATTATGTACTGTTGAATGAAGTACGGTTGTTGAAAAGTTGAGCGGAAAATATTTAAAGCAAATACTTGTTTAGCTGAAAAATTAAATTGAAAAAGCGTGTTTAAGACTTTAAACTGTTTTATTTTTTGAAACATAAATTGTTTCCTGACTAAGTAATTTTTTCTAAATTAATTTATCATTAAAACTATGTACTATAAAGGTTTTATTATAAATATACCAACTAATAAGTCAACATTTTTTTAAAGCTTTATATATATATTTAACTTGTTTACAGCATTTTTTTCTTTTTTATATAATACAACTGTTTTATAAAAATGTTTTCAAGTTGTTTCGAAACTGTCAAAACTTTTTATAAAAAAGTAACCTTAAAAATTTATTTATAAAATAGTTCTATCATCCAAAAACACAAACACTAAAAGCAAGTTAACTATTTGTAGATCTTAAAGAAACTTTGACTTCTCTAAATGATACCTCTGATTCTTAAATAACCATTCTCAACAGTGTGTCATAAAAATAGCCTATTTGTTTTTGAAAATTATAAACTTATTATTAAGAGCTAGTTTAAACAGCAAGTATTATTATTTTTTAAACAATATAAAGTATGCACACTTTTTAGAAAATATGGTTAATTTAATATTAAAACAATAAACTACTAGTTTTTTATTGAACAAAAACGAAAAATTGCTCAAAATTTTTTGGTTCAAGGACCTGTATACGAAAAAAGACCTCTCGGTCATCGAGTTGCATACCCAACTTAAATAGTCAAAATTTAAACTCTAAAACGAAAAACTCTATGAAAAATGAAATTAATAAACTTTTCAACATTAAATATTTTTCTAAAAAAATATCCAAAAAAATCTTTATACACACATATATCTAACATTATATACACATAAAAAACATATTGAACTCTACGTCTAAAGGTAAAGTTGCTACCTGAAATGTTTTAAATTTTTAAATTTATTAATAATTTTATCAAATAATTTAACTTTTTATATGAGTTAAAAAGAGAGAAAAAAAAATTTATAAAAAAGTTTGAATTTTTTTTAAAGTATGTTTAAGAACTTAGACTCTACTATCAACTTAATTCAATTTACTAAAAAATAAGCAAAATTAAATTAAAGCTAATACATTTAAAATAAAATAAAACAACAATAAATATATAAAATAAAGCTGCAATATTCAAAAACATTAGTAAAATAAAGCTTTATCCATAAAAAAAAGAACTTTTACTTTAACTAGATAAAAATTATAAAATAAATATATCCTTATAATAAAAACTAAGACACTGCCCTGAATTTAAGTGGTTTAATATGTTTTTACGTATAAGCAATTATTAAGTAATTAATATATAAATTAATTTTATTGTTGCTTTGCCTTGTGATTGTAAAACTTTATCATTTTTAAACAAATATCCCCAGTTTAAATATTACATAGCCAAATTTTTGTATAATAAAAATAATACTTCCAGCAATAAACTTATATTTCCTGGAATAAAACTTATACTTCCTGAAGCAAAACTAATACTTACTGGAACAAAACTAATACTTCCTGGAATAAAATTTTAACTTCTTTTCCTGGGCAAGACGTAAAAAGGTATCCGTGGTGTGCGCCTCGATAACCAAAAGGTTTTCGTTCACTAGGTTCTAGGACCAAATGCTTTAATTGTCTTTATTTTTTCGTTCAATATACCATATTTTGAAACAGAATTTGTTTACTTTTAGTTTGATTTATTTTTTAAATAAATTACATCATTTTAAAAAGACAACTCAACTCTGTGGGGAAAAAAAAATCACGAGTTAAAGTTATTTATTCCCAAGAGACCTGTTTGTTACGTACCTTAAGACTGTCTCGCAAAAATATGGTTTGTGAAACTTTTAGGTTGATTCAAAATATGTTTTTGCTATTTTCACGCAAAGAGAAGTTTTTAATAATAAACTAATTATTATACGTTTCTAAAATTAGTTACCAACATTGACTTTTTGGTAGTCAGTCTAATTCATATAATTTTTAAAAGTATTATTATAAAAGGTTTAATATATCAATAAAGTAGTAATTATTTTAAATTAGAAAATTATAAAGGCATATAAAAATATTAATTATAAACAAAAAAAAATGTTGTCTTTTGAGTTTTTTTAGAGTCTTTTGTAAAGAGATACAAAGTTTACATTTAGTTATTCATACACTTGATATAAGTACCATTTTAAAAGATCTACTTCAAAATTAGTTTCAGACTACAAAATATATAGTGAGATTTAAAATAATTTAATTAAATATTTTAACTGCCTATAAAAAACTTACTTGTGACTACTATATCATAAGTTTTAGTAACATGAATGTAAATTACCATACAATAAATTTAAACAGTTAAGTGTGCTCTACATTGTTCAAAATAAAAAAAGCAGTTAAAATATAACGATTACTGCAATAAATTAGGGTTAAAATATTAAAATTTATATTTTACTTATTATGTATTAACCTTGTAGATAACATCGTGTTACTTTAAAGTTTTATTTTTTTTATTGTTCAATATCAACTAAATTTAAAAAGCTTTAGCTTTTAGCAACTCCAACATAGATAAAACAAAGTTAAATAAAAACTTTTTAAACTAAGTTTAATAAACGTTAGAAATACAACCTTTACCACAAGTTTAAATTTCCTTAATAAAAAGTATACAAATGTAATGATCTTTTTCTCAATTCTAGTTTGAAACGTTACAAGCCAAGTTAAAATCAGACTTTTGCAGAAAGTAATTTCTACTGTTAAATATAATAATATCAACAAATACTTAACTTAAGGTTAATCTTAGAATGATCCTATAAAATTATAAAATAATCTAACTAATCTAAATAGTTTAATAATTAGTTCTAAACTAAGAATTATATACTAGTTATTGTAAAATGGTTTTATAGAAGTAGCTTTAAATATATTAAGAACCTGCCTTGCTTTCAGCTTATACATAACTATATTCCGACTTATATTTATCAAATACATTAAAACAATTTAAAATCTTGTCTTTATTCTACTATACTTTTCATTTACCAAGTAATGCTTAAGTTTTTTTTATTACTTTCATTAATAAAGCTATGATTTATTTAGTATGTCTATTAAGTACATTAAATGCAATAAATAATGAGCTTCAACACAAGACCAACAGCATTAATAAATACATTAATAATAATACCAACTACCTTTTTTTAATATTTCTTTATAACATAAGGATTAATGTAATACTAGTTTTAGTACTGCAACTTGTTATTTTGCATAACATCAAACTTGATTAAATAACTAGTTATGCTTTCATCGGAAATTACAACTTTTTTTAGTCTTAAACGCTCCAACTAAATTATTTAGATGTTACTATCAAAATGTCCATAGCAACTTATTTCTTTAACAATACTTCTCACTCTCAGCGTTACACTTCATATTAGTTCTTTTTCTTACTTCTTTTTCAAAAAAAACTTTTTTAAGCTTATTTAAGATGAAAAAACACTTATTATAAGGTCAGACTTGCAGTTTTAAACTTCTGTGTGACTCATAAATGGAGTTGTTTGTTCAAAAAAGTAAATGTTGTTTCGTTTAACAAGCTTTTCTAAAACAAAATTGAAGTAGAACTGCATCTAACTTGTTTCAACTGGAATATTGATGTAATTTAAGTTAACTGAAGATTTGATGTAAAAAATAAAAAACTAATTTCATGTGATGTTGCTACACGAAGTGAAACAAAAATACAAATTGAAACTTTGAAAAAAATCACTAAAAATTTTGAGAAAAAGAAAGGCTTGTGTAAAAGTGATGACGTGTGTCAATTAACAGCTGCACAAAGGTCACAAACTTTCTGAAAGTTGACCACCCGTGAAAAGGTTTCAGGTTATTTAAATTTGATCAACCGTGTAAAAATAACGAACTCTTCAAAATTAACCAACCGTGAACAAGTAAAGACGTCATAAAAAAAGAAACGAACCGTGTGAAAGAAGCTTATAAAACTTTAAAAGTGTTAAAGTTAAAAAAAATAATTCATTGAAAGTATAATTAAATTTATTAGAAACATTCAAATTCACAAAGAACTGGGTGTTGAATAGTTATAATTTTAGAGTGCACTTATCTGCTTTGTAAAAATTTACCTTTTTACAGCTAATTTAATACTAATTGTTTAAAAATATAGCAGTAATGTTAAGAAAAAGCTAACCAAAACAAATTTTCAAAGTAAGTTACACTTAATTAATAGTCTTAGTAAAGCTCTTAGCAAACCAACTAAAATTTGTTGTAAACTGAAAGAGGTAACTCAGGCAAAATTTCATTTTCAAAGTCAACGTCTCACAATTCCAATAACGGGCAAAAAATACTAGGTTAAGGTATTTACTGATAGAAATAACATTACACAATACTATTTACTGGACAAAATGAAAGAATCAGCCTCAAAATGATAGAACGTACTCGGTTGCAATGGTTTCAGTCGTTTTTGTAGTTGTGTTCATGCTACTTATAGTTGTGTTTTGGTCTCTAAAAACTTCAAAGTTGATCTCAGTTTAATAATAGATATTATCTACAAATTTATAAAAAAAGAGTTATTATATAACTTTTTGTGATAAAGTATCATTTTTAACATGTTTGGTTACTTAGTTGTCATAGTTCAGCGCAAAAAAATGCACGCAATATAAATTTTGAAGCGTATTTTTAAAAACAGTCCTAAAAAAGTGCAAGAAAACAGAATTTATGCACTTACAGCTTGTTTTCTCATATGCGGTAAAATAATTTGTTCATGTAATAAACAGTAAAACAAAAAAAAAACAAACAATAATCTTTTTAAATTAAATTGATAAAAATCAGTACGTATATTTTGTTAACTAATTATTATTCAACCTAAAAAATATTTTAATTGTTCTTTAATAGAAAAAACTAGTAATCTTCAAAGGTAGGCAATTACTTGGAAATTTTAGTTAAAAAATAATTAAAATTCACATTTAAGAATGCTTTGTTAAGTTTTTTTAACTATAAATTGGGCACAGTATTTTTTAATACTTACTTAACAATAAATTAAAAAAAAAACCAAACAAACCGATACGTTAAGGCTCAAATTTTTTTTTATTTAAAATTTTTGTTTAGCTCCGCAAGGCTTTTATTAAAGTTTATCTTTTACTAGTTTAATTAAGCTATATTTTAAAATAGCGTTTAATTTGATGCAGTTCGAGCTGAAAGCTGTTACACAAATTATACACTTAATTACTTCTGTTGCCTCACAGCCACAATGTTTTAAAGATGAACCTTTTTTTTTAGTAAAACACAAGTAGCATGCAATCTTTTGCAAAATAATTTTTTTTATCAAAAATTATTTTGTTTTTTGTCTCAATTGGAACGCCTTTTATTAAAAAGAATATTATTTATCTGTTTTGAGAAAAAAATTAGTAATACAGCTCATTTTGTTAAAATTTAAAACAAACTAATAATAGCTGAAGCAAATAGAACATTGGTTTTGCACTTGAAACTTTTAAGACTTGAAAACAAGTAAAAAGTTCGAATAATAGATGTACTTGTAAAACCTTGTTTTGTTCTAAAACGGAAAGCGATTGCTATGGTCAAGTAAAGTTTATCTTAAATTAATCATAGTTCATTAAGACACATTAAAATTTTTTTTATACTAGGAGACATTGTAGGTCAACTATTACTTGTTTTAAAATATTTTGAATTAGTTTAGTTTTGATAGACTGACTGAAAGGATAAACGTTAACTTTCTAGACTTACAACCTGTCTTTTTACTAATCATAATATTTTTTATTGTTAAAAGTTTAGCTTTACAATGTAAAATAAGTTACTTTATTTCACACAAATCTACTTTTTAAAGTTACAAAGCTTAAGTTAATTGTCATACTTTTTTTTATACAATATTAAACAACAAAAGTAAAAAAAATTGAACAACGATAAAAGTCAGTTGTAAACTTTATTAGTATTAATTTGTATTACAACCTAATTGAGTACTTGTTTTTTTATTTTTGTTGATTTACGCAAAATGAACGAAGTTTAAATAAATTTTTTGTTTAATTGGTCGTTAATTTGTATAACACATTTGAATTAGTTAATAAAATAAATTCGTTTTATTATACATTGTTGTTTTTAAAACTTAAGTATTACATTATGTTTAAAACTTTAGAAATAAAAAAATTAAAACAGTTAGTTTAAGTTCTATAAATCGGTAGTTGTAACAAAACAAAAAGTCTTCAACAAAGTAAACTAAGAAATCTGATTAAATAAAACATTTTATCCAAAATCCATTTTATTCTGTCTTGTTTTAAATGTTTACAATTACCTTAGTCATGATTGAAGAAATGCTAAAATTTTGCATCTAATATATATTTAGTTTTAAATAAGTTACCACTTCTAATAATAACATTATAGAGCAATTTTAATTCATAAATTGATGTTGCGGAGCTCTTTATAATGTGTTACCTGCTATTTAAAACGAACAAGTTTTTACATTAGCAGTTATGGAATTGCTCCATTTGCAACAAGTATTTTATAAAAAAATCAAGAAAAATCAGTTGTAAAACTCAGATTGAAATTTTGTCTGTTATTTGCTGATTATAAATTAAAAGTAATAAGCCAATATTTTTCATCTGAGATTTTGACACAATTCTTATCAGAAAACCATCTTAGAAACACTACTAAAGGTTTTGAACGAAATAAGTTGATCCAACTACTAAAAGATGGTCTGTCTGTAAACAAGGCAGTGTTTTTAAAGCTTAATATTATAACCAACAGCTTTCACAAGCTATTTAAAATATGTAGCTGTTACTTACATGTTTGTTATAGGACATTCCAAAGTAGTGTAAACAACATACTTGATTTTTTTAATTTGTTTATATTTTCATGGTCAAAAAACATCAGACTTACTCTTCCCTTTACAATGATAAATGTTTCCTCCAGTTCAAAAAAAAAGTTTAAATATTTGCATGTAATAGTAGAGGAGATTTATTTAAAGTGTCTGGCTCATTACATTGACATTTTATGTTTTGCAATCAGGATTGCAAAAAAACTTAAGATTCTGGAAAAACCTGTATTTTGAAAATTTAGATAAAAAAAACATTGAATTTGATAAATTTTGAAAAAAAAAACATGAATTTCAACCAAAAATCACAAAAATACTTGAAAATTTTCACATGCAAAGTCACAAAATTTTAATCAGGTACAAAATCTATTATAACCACAAATTTTTTTTTGTATTATTTAGTTTTTTTCATTTTAAACACATTGAAAGTAGCTTTACAGTATCTTCTCAATGTTGTTATACTTTTTTAGATGTTTTTATTACCATAAACTTGATTTTATATTTAAAGTGGACTAAAAAACTTGTTTTTTTTTTCAAAACCTGGAAGAAATTTACAAAAGTTTTTGGAAACCCTGTTGCAATGTAGCCCTGTAGCTTAAGTCATGTTTATTTTAAAAAATCCAACTGTGCCCAAAATTTCATCAACTTGGACACAATATTTGTCTTACAATTATGTTTTAGTAATCTTTTAAAACTTTTTTCCAGGAATATTTAATAAAAATCTAATGTTTTGATATTTTTTTATTAAGAAATCCAGTATTAAAATTTTGAATGAAATTATCTAAGAAACTTTCAACACACTTGACAGAAAATAGAAAATTTTTAAAATCAATTTTTTTTAATTGGATTCTTTTGACACTTAACAGTTAAAAAGAAACTTATAACAATTTTAGCATCAGAATTTTCAACAAGAAGTCTGAAAAGTAAAAAAAGAAGTTTAAATGTTTCCAAATATAAGCCTATATATTTAAAAAATAATACTCATGTAGGGTAAAATTCAACAAACAATTTTAAAATCAACCAAAAATAATTTGAAAGGAACTAGAGAAAATTTTAAATTAAGGGGGAAGGGGGTAACCCATGTTTTTCTCATGTTGATTTTATTTAATGGAGTTTTTACTAAGTTTCAAGTTTTTCCTTACCATTAAAAAAAATTAATTAGTTTTTGAGATATGACTGGTCAAAGTCGACCGCATAATAGGTTCATTATGTGAAGAGAAAACTAAAACAGCAAAAAAAGACTATTTCATTAAAAATCTATCTCCTACATTTTTTAAGCAATCTTGTTAAAGCTTTCATAGTCTAATCTTTAACCAATAACAAACCAAACTTACTTTGGACTTTAAAAAATTACAAGTAAAAATACCTTTTTTTGAAAAAAAGACTTTTTTTAATATATGTCATAAAGTATATAGTTTTTAAATTATTAAGATTTGTAAATAACGTTTTTTTTCTTACAATGTAAGGAACACTTCCTGAAAATTTAAAGAAGATTGCTTGGAAAATGAAGGAGATAGATTTTTAGTGATTTTTTAAATTTCTTAGAAGAATGACCCCCAAAAATTTTCAGTCCATACATTTGTATTAGAAACTTTTTACAAAAAATAAAATATCTCAAAGTTAAATAATATTTTTGAATTCTATAAAAGCTGGCTTTTAGTTTGTACTTTAAGCTTTTATATATAAGTCAAAGTTGTTTTTTGTAAAAACTAAATGTTGGAACAACCCTATGCCTTTAACTAAATATAAAATGTTTTGATAAAAGTATTGTATATGTTTTATAAAATTTTAAGTAAAATACTCAATATATAAGAACCTAATTAAAAAAAATATTTTATTCAACAATTGTCAACTTAAGCTTACGCTGTTTCACCTAGAAGGATCTTCAGAGCTGTAACAATAAAATGATATGAATATATATAATGAGATTAGTTAAAGAGAGAGTAAGTAATTATTAATCAATTAGTAATTAAGTGCTTGAGCAAATACTAAGGAAGTTAATTGCCTAATTGTAAAATGAAACTAAGCAAAAAAACTCTTCAAATAAAAAAAAACACTTATAAACAAATTTATATAAATAAATAGATAAAGCTTAAGATGGTATAATAAACAAAAATTAAGACAATAAATAAAAAATATCAAAATTAAAACTAAAAATAACTAGATCTTAAGTGGGGGCATATCAAAGTTAGTTCTTTTCTTACATTGAGTGTTTTATCTCTGTCCGCTTCAGCAATGGCCATTCTTTATAGATTGCAAATAGAACAATTATCTGTTTTTCTGGGTACTGAGCAGTTAATTATAAATAATATTTGCCATTTGATTTTGGAGAATTCAATATCATTTGATGTTGTAAATTTAGCCAGGGCGGTTGATCGTAATTTCTTAAGAATGCTGTGCTTGTGTTGTTGACACCATGTTTTGACTGAATTTTCTGTAGAACCAATGTATTCTTTATCTTGAACTTTTGCTGTATAAACTAATTTAAAGAGGCATTCACCGTTAAATGGGTAGTTCAACTTATTTCTGCAGTTGCAACTTCTATTTGTTTTGTTTTCAGCCTCTAAAATCTTATTGTTGTGTGAATTGATGATATTTTTATACTGGGCAAACAGCTATTTAAGATTTTAATTGTGTTCTTCTTAAAAATTGTATGAAGCTTAATGTTTTTGGGAAAATGTAGACAAATAAGGTCCAAGAATTTCTTACCTACATTAGTTTTTCAGAATTGCAAAACAAAAGGTTGAAATGTATAATTTTTCTAAATCTTTTGTTATTCTTACTGTTACAAATCAGACCATTTTTGTCATAGTCTTTTAGCTTATCATGTCCGCTTGAAATTAGTGCTTCATTGTAATCTTTTTTGATGTTATTAAACATCTTCTTGTTACTAAAGAGTTTGATTAGTCTCTTATTAATCATTGGACTTATGCCTTTTCTTTTTATTTTGGGTTGATTAGACCCACTATTTATGTATTTTACTTAAAATTTTCCTTATTATATGTTGCAAAAGTATTACTACTTAAATTCATACTAATGACCAAAAAATCTGTTTGGATTAGATTGAATATGTTTTTAATTGCTTTTATTGTTCTTTTCACTTTTGCACTTAAATCTATTTAAAACAGCTAGGCTATTGTCACAATATAAGCCAAAAGATAATCAACTACCTATGGCAGATAAATAGAACAAAATGTAAAGTCCTATTAGGTCACAAATCTCAGTGCCCATATAGCTGCCCATAGCAACGTCAAAGTTACTAGTGTCATTTTTCTTTACCCATTCTGTACCATTAGAGTCAGATAATACACTTGGCAAGAATGAATTATTATTCTTTTGTTTTGAGGACTTATTTTGATATAGCTTTCTGCAAATATTAATGCATTAGATAACTCATTACTTGTGATAGAAAGATAAAACTTTTCAATATCAAAGTTCAGGAAATTTAGTGTTCCCGTTTTTTGTATTTTATTTAACCAATCAATAACTTAAAAGGAATTCTTCCATTGAACCAAATTAGTTTTTAGATCTAATGTTTCTAATTATTTATCAAGTATATTCTTACTAATAATACCAATTTCTGATTTCATTGTAATTGTTAATTGACATTCCAGTGAGTTAAGGAAGTTATTCTTGTAAACTTTGACTGTTATTAAGTTTCTTTTTTGATAATTTTTTTTTGCTTTAACTGTAATGTTTGATTCTTTTATTATTTTTGCTGCTTTCAGATTGATTTGTTCCAAACAGCCTTTAGAAACTATCTTATACTTGCTAGTCAATGAATTTTTCATTAATTTATTGTAATTACTTTAGCTAGTTGAGTAAGATTGTCAGTTTTGTTGCTAGAAATAATTAATTTGTTTGACAATTTGATTCTCTTTATGTCAGAGGAGAACTTTTTCTGGAAATGAGGTTTATATTTTCTGAATTCAATGGACCTGGCCAACAAATATAAGTCATGTTCAAAATGTTTAAGATCTTTGCATTTGGAGCAGAGTTTTTGGCTGGGAAGCCAAAATAAATGTTGTTGTTGTTATCAAGTATACTATCATTATGTCTTGAGTACCAATAAGCTTTACACCTTAGATTTTAAATGAATTTATATAATTTCTGATATAGTTTCTGCTTATATGTTAGTTTAAATGCTATCGGAATGTTTTGAGGGATAGTCTAATTTCATGTGCTTCAAATCATTTGTTGAGTTCTTATTAATAGTTTCAATAGAGTGCCCTTCTAACAGGAGCTATAATACATATGTTGTGAAACTATATTTGATAGAAGTATTGTATAAAGTTTTGCTAATTATTATCATGTGTGTTAAGGATTTTTTAGAAAGTTTTTAATTGAAAAAGTAAAAGTAGATTACTTAATTTAATTACGGATATTCAATGATTTTTTACAATAACCCTTGAATAAAGGTCTTTGTAAACTGTTATTAAACCTTATTGTAAAAAAAAGACTATGTTAAAGTCAAGGAATTGTGTCATAAGCTGATAAAATTTTCATCTCTGTTGGATACTATTTTTATTCACAGCTTAAGACTAATTTAGACTAATAAAGTTCACAATAAGGCTTTTGTTTCTGTGGATATTCTATTAGGTACTCAAGTTTGGTTTATAATATTTTATTATTGTTTTTGTCGTTACTACTTTGTCTTTTATTTTCTTTTTAATTTAGGTTAGTTTCTTGTAACTCTGATAGTTTGTGATCATTTAATCAATTGAATATTTTAGTATACAATTTTGACAATGTTCCTCTACACCAGGGCTTATGTAAAAGTTTAGAACAAATGACCCCTCTTTATTAGTTAATTACCCTTACTAGTTAGTGCCTCTTGATATTGCCAGGGTTGCCACACACTCAGGATAACTCAGCATATTTTGAAGTTTTTAAAAATCTCAGGATAATTCAGGATTCTTTGATTTAAACTCGGGCTGACTCCAGATAGTTTTTTTTTTATAGAAAACTCGGGATAGTTTTATGGTTTAAAACAATTTAAAACAGCTTTTTAGGTTTTGAATGAGATTTCTTTGATTTAGTTTCAATATTTTGTTTTTTATAAATTATTTGGTTAAATTTTTAAAATTTGCAAATTTTTATTTTTAAAGTTTTGAACACTTAAGATGAGTCAGGTTAGTTAGTGGTAACTTAAGACAGTTTTCTTGACTAAAAAAGTTGCAACTCTGTATCTGGCATTTGAATCCTGTAGAACACTAGCTTTAAGAGATGTACATTTTTATAAGTTCATTTCATGAACAATTATCTTGAATGTATGCATTACAATTAAGCCTTAATATTTAAAGTTTTAGTCATTACCTACTTATTATTATAATAAATAGTTTATTTTGCTGTTTATGTAAAAACTTTTTTATTTTTTGTAGAGTAAAAGTTTACCTTTTACAGGTATTTTCCTGTAAATTTAAAAAAATAAAAAATAAAAAATTATAATAAAATAAAACTAAAAAAAACTGTTTTTTTTGTTTATTTTTTTTATAAAATTTTTGTTTTTTAATTTTAAAAAAATTCTTTCCAACAGAAATTTCTAAATATACCAAGAAACACTTCCTAAAATTTTTAGTTAGTTATCTCAAAAAATTTAGGAGAAGATATATTTTTAATGAAATAGTTTTATTTTTGCTGTTTTAGTTTGCACCTTCCATAAGGAACCTATTGTTGCCTTCAACTTTGACCGGCTATATCTTAAAAATTATTTTTATTTTTTATAATCTGTTAAAAGCATCTTGTAGCTTAGTAAAAACTTTATAAAGTAATATCAAATTTCAAAAAAGTGTTTTACACCCCCTCCCCCCGCCTATGCCCTTAATTATTACTGATTTTGTTAATGATTTTAATTTTTATTAATTTGAAAAGTTTTAAGACACTTATTTTATAACTCAAAGACAAGGCAACCCAGGTATGTACTTGAAATTAATATTTATATGTACATATTGTGTCTTTTTAAGTATTAAAAGTATATTTATTGTTATAATTTTGTAGTTTTTCAGCTTAAATAACATAAGTTTTTTCAGTTTTTGTCTCTGACTACTTATTTTTGATTAAATCATTAATTGAGGTGGACTTAAGTTAATTTTTGATTAATCATGCTGGCTTTCTTACATCAAAGAGTAGCAACGCTTACTAGTTTTAAGTTAGAAATTACTTTAAGAACTAAAAAAATTATATTTCTTTGTTATTTAGTGTTGGATTCCTTAAAAGATGTACTATTAGAAACTTAAACATATATAATTTGTGACAATGGTTTTAATGAAGTAATTTATCAATGTGCTTTGACTAATACTACCTAAAATTGTAAGCATTAATATAAATAAAAATTGTATATGATAAGAAATGAAAAGTATATGTAATAGTAAGTACTTGTTTTTAGTATTAATGTATTTAGTTTTGTTAGTTCTTTAAAGTCAATGCTTTTTATTCGAGCTTGATAATTAAAACAAACAGCCATTAACACTTTATAACAATTAGAGAAAGCATCATTAAAATGGGTAGGAGTCAAATATGCACAAAGGGACACTTTTGCACAAGTTGAATTAAAAAATTTTTTTTTGATATTTTAATTTATTTGTTAGTTTTATTTTTTATTAATTCAATTTTTTTGATATATTTTTAAATCTTTACTTTCATTGTTACCCCAAACCCTTACCCTCAGTTGATCACTTTTTTTATTATTTTTATTTATTTTTAAGTATTTTTAATATTATTTATTTATATATATTTTTTTTATTAATATTTTCTATTAATTTTTTTTGTTAACACTGTTACCCCTTACCCTTGGTTGGTAACTAACATTTTCTTTTTTTAAATAAACTTTTGACACTTGTGCAAAAGTGACCCGTTGTGCATATTTGGCCTGTTCTCAACTAGAATATACTAGTTTTATCTCTTGTTAGTATAAATAACTTATAGAACAATCATAACTTTATAGTTTACAACTACTGATAAAGAGCTCAGTGAAAACATGAAACTTTTTTTTAATTCAGATATATTTAGACCTTTTAATGTAATTAAGTACCATTTAACTACAAGACAAACAAATTTTTTCATTATAAACTTTATTAAAACTTAAGCGCTTTCGGAATGTCCAAATTCCCTTATCAAAATGCTAAACACTCTCTAGTTAAACTAACACAAAATAAATTGAGTGAAATTATATCATTTGTAAAAAACACAACTAATTAAAACGACAAGTAATTAACAAAAATGGATTTTTATAAACAATTAAGACAAAATGGATTATTTAAATACATTAATAGTTACTCTTGATCCTTTATCAGGACCAAGCTGATTATTCAAATTTGGCTGAAATTTTTTAATTAGTAGAGCTTCTGAAGATAATAATTCATTATACGAAGTGCACGTTTTAATAACTTTGAAACAATTATAAATATTTTTACAATTAGTACAAAATACACAATTTTCAATATGTTTAAACACCGCACTGTTGGTTGGAGTCACATGTTCTTTAATTCTGACGAAAAGTTGTCTTTCTGTCTCACCAATGTACTGGTTGTTCAGATCTCCTGGACACATAAATTTATAGACCAGACAACTTTGATACAAGCTACTTATTGAATCTTTTAGAGAGAAATATTTCCCTACTTTTTCTGATCTATAAGTAATGCGTAGTTTTACCCCGATGCTTTCAAATACTGCTTTTATGTTCTTGGCGAATTTCTCTGACGTCTTTTTAACATATGGTATTGTAAAGAATTGTTTCTTATCATCTTAATTTTCAATTAATTCTGTCTCAAAGGTGTCTTTCTTTTGTATTTGTTCATCGATAAACTTGGCCGGAAATGAGTTTTTCATCAACAGCTCTTTTACCTTTTGCCACTCGTTATTTTGTAAATCTTCTGTAACGAGATTTTTGATTCTGTGATTCAGGTTTTTTACTAAATTTCTCTTCCACGACTGCGGTACACACGAGTTAAAATTCATGAGCACGCCCGTGCTTGTTGGTTTTCTGAATATTGATGTTATAAACTTGTTGTTTTTTATTGTAACCTGTGTATCGAGATATGGTAGTTTACCTTCTTGGCAAGTCTGGATTACAAATTTCATGTCTTGATGCATATTGTTGAGTTTTTCATCAAACCGATTTTTTTTTAAATTGTTTACTTCTTTTTTTATTATGTGAAAAAAAAAAAAATAAATAAAAAAGTTTACATTTCTAATATCTTATTTAGTTTTATTTAAGTTTGAAAAGCCTAATGTAGCAATTTTAACTTTCAGCTACACTACATGTAATTAAATTTTTTAAACTAAAACCAGTTTTTAAAAATTCATACTTTTCAAGTTAAATAGTTTTGTTGTATTAATTTTACCCAATTTTCATCAAAGCAAAAGTTGTATATAATCATAAGGTGTAAAACTTTTTGTAATAGCAGCATTTATAAACAATCAAGTATGACATTTCCTGATGGCAACTACGGGCTGGGAGACAGCGAGGTGACTACCGGAACAACCATCATGGCTTGCCAGTACGACCAAGGTGTCATCATTGCAGCTGACTCGAGGACGTCATCCGGTGCTTACGTTGCCAACAGGGTCACTGACAAGTTGACGCCCATTCACGACAGGATTTTCTGCTGCAGGTGCGTGGTGTTTATGCTCTAACTAAGAGATTCATTTAAATAGTTTTTGTTATACTTGGTTTTATATTGTCTTACATTTATAAGTTCCAAGTAACTGCTTACATGCTCATTCGTGTGTTTCACGTTTCATACCTTCGTGAGTTAAAAAATATTTGAATGCAAACAATTATATAAATGTTAGCTAGCTTTTTGTATTATTAGTTATAGTTTTGTATTTAATTTAATTACAGACAAACTTATTTAGTATTAAATAAATTTTAAAAAGTATTTATTTTCGTTTAACCAAGTTTTCTGTTGCAATTAAAGGCTAAAATTTTCAAGATGTAAATTTTTCATGTCACTTTATTGTTTTTAATCTGTTTTTAGTAAAACTCAAACACTTAGTATTGCTTATGTAGTATTGCTTATATATTTAACTTTTATTAAACCTTTCCAACAACACTTGAATAATTGCTATGTCCTTTTTATTAGATGCATGTTTCAAAATAGTTGTTTTTTTATACACTTTAATAGTTATAGCTATATTTTTTTTTACAACTCAATCATTATAGTCTTTTGATTGACTCTTGTTTTGTCTAAGTTTTCTGTTACAAGTTGAATACTTATAGCATAATTATGTTTGTATGAATAGAATTAACATAATTTTTTTTTTGTTTATTGAATTTTTTAATTTTATATAAAAAAAATGTGTAAATTTTGTTGTGCGTTTAATAATTTATTAAGTTTTCAAAGTCTCCTAATATTATTTTAATAAATAAGCTTTTGTTTTCTTTTCCTTGTAATATTAAAAGTTATTGTCAGTAAAATATTTCAAATATACTAAAATTAACTGTTTAAGTATAAATAAGGTTTAACGTATAAAACGTTTAGCAGGAGATGAAAAGTTGAAATTAAAACAATTTAATGTTTTATTTTATTACTTTTTCTAATCAAAAAGAAAAATGTTTAATTCAACAACTTTTAACTATATTTTATAATTAGAAAAGGCTTGAATTATTTGTCCCTAAGATTTTTAAAGAAAAAGAGGGGTATGGCACATCTGTAATAAACAACTAAGATATCATTAACTATTTATGTACTGTTTAAAAAATAATTACATGCTGTAAAAATTAGTTTAAAAGTCATACTTAAAGCTTTCGTTTAAAGGTCAATGTTATTTTTTGTAAAAACGTGTGGGCCCTCTTATGCCTTTAAACAGTTTTTTTAATGGCAACTACAACAAAAATAAATTGGGTCAATAACATTATTTTATTTAAAAAAATATTAGTTGACTAATTTTTTTTTTTGTGTTTATAAATATATTAAAAGTATGCTTTAAATTAAATTTCAAATGCTTATATAAACATGTAATATGTATTACATATTTATAATTTTATCATAATTTCTTTAATATTCGAAGTTACATTTTTCAACTGTATAATCAACTTACTTTCTATTCAAAACTATTATATTTTTTACATGTAATTTCGTTACTTACATTATTTTTTCTATCACTTAAAGCTAAAAAACCTAATTTAGTTTAAACATTGAAATAAGTCTTAGTTTTTTTATATTGTTCATACAAATATTTTTTACTATTTGCTTTTTATGTAAAAGCTATCCTTTGTCATCAATAAAATTGTCCTTAGACGAAGGAGTTAGTTTTTTAGTAAAACGTAGAATTAATTGAACATTATTAAACTCAAGTTTTACTGATGTTTCCATTACTTTGTTATCATTACAAAGATCCAATGCTCATATCATACAGGGTTGCCACTTTACCTGGAAACCTGGAAAACCTGGAATTTGACAATTTAGGCTAAAATAACGTGGAAGAACCTGGCATTTGAGAAATTTTGAAAAAAAACCTGGAAAAACCTGGAATTTTTGATAGTTTTAACATTTTCAGTTGTAAATTTTGATTTGATACAAAAAATCTATCATATAATTAAGATTTTTTGTCATCATCAAAATTTTTTTTAATAAAAATCACATTCAAAGTAACTTAACAGTATCTTTTCAATATTTTTATACTATTTAACACAGTTTCTTAAATAGAAATTAACTTAAAACTAAAAATAGACCCAAAAATGTGTACTTTTAAAAACCTGGAAGAAGTTTGGAAAACCTGGAAAATAATTTGAAAAAACGAGTGGCAACCCTGTATCATATGAACGATTTTAAGTATAAATACTTCACATCGTATATCAGGATCGGCTGTATTATATATTGCATGTATGATCATTTATTAATATCAATTACAGAAGCTTTTTTTGTAAAACGTATCCTATTAAACAAGTATAATTGTGCTTAAGTAAAATAGCTAGCTTTTCACCATGTTGACCTCAAGTTTAATATTGTTTTCAGCTAGTTAAAGTTTTACTTAAAATAAATTGAATTACAATACACAACAAAAAAAGAGAATATTAAATGAAAACTTAAAATTTTTGATAAAAACATTGCAGGTCTGGATCGGCTGCAGACACTCAAGCCATTGCAGACATCGTTGCTGCAAACGTCGAGTTTGACGGAGTGCAAATGGGCGAGAAATTTCCAAGAGTCAGAAAGGTTTGTAAACATTTTTAATATATAGATTAAGGCTTATGTATTTTGTTCTGGACAATTTAATAGTATACTCTGTTTTACACTTCATTTTGTGCTTCTGAGGATATTTGAAAATAAAAAAACTTAAACTACAGGGTAGTCATGCTAAACAGTTGAAATGACTTTGTAAAAAAAAGTTTAAGAAAACAAATTTTAGATAAGCAAAAAAATAAACTTATTGACCAAAAAAACTTTTTGGATAAGTGAAATTTTTTTAAAGTTTTAAGGCTATAGGGGGGAGGTAAGGGATAGTAAAAGATATGTATAGTAATATGACTCATTTTATTTTTAATACTATAACTGTAGTAATCCGAAGTTTAGATAACTGATGCCTGCAAAATCTTTAAAACTATTACCTTTTATTTACTTGAATAAAAATAATTTTAGTTTTTGCTGTCTCATAATAAATTAAATAGTGTTAGTTTTATTTTCATATCTACATTCTAAACAATGAATTGATTTTTGTTTGGCTGTAACAACTGCATAATAGTTTCAAATAAAGTATATTACATTTAAAAACCAGAAATTATGTTCAATTTGTTAAATACTATTTACGTTTTTTACTTCAAATATCTCAAGGTATTACTTATTTATATTTTTTCATGCTTGTCACAAGTTATAGTTTTGTTTGGCAGAGCTCAGTTCTAATGAAACTGTTATTATTACAGCTTTGTGGTTATTAAGGCAATTCAAGTTGTAATTTAACTTAATTATAAATTTTTGATTAATTTCAGCCAAAATTGGCTATATATTTTTTTCGTATAAATTGTATTTAAAATAAAAAGATATAAAAATACTTGAACTATTCACAACTAATAAATTAACAAAAAAAATTACTAACTAAAATTTATTGTCTTTGCTATGATTAGAGGGTTGCCAAAAAACCTAGAATTTTGAACAGAACTCTCTATAAAACCTTGAAAAAATGTAAAAACCTTGAATTTTAAACAACTTTTACAGGTTAATTAGTAAGATTTTAATTTGACACAAAAAACATATCGTACAGATAAAAATATTTTGTCATAAATTTTATTTTAAAATACATATTTAAAGAAGCTTAACGATATCTATTCAATGTTGTTATACTACTTGACACAGTTTTTTACCTTGAAATTAGTTTTAAACTAAAAATATACCCTAAAACATATTATTTTAAAAACCTGGAAGAAATTCGCCAAAAATATTAGGCAACCCTGTATGACAACGAATAATACTTTGCAAAATTTTTATTCGTTTTTCTAAATAACAGAAATTAATTGAACCAATATATATGTTTTGTTAATAAAACTATACATATTACTGCTTTGTATTAGTATAAAAATTGCCAAAACTATTACTTCTTTAATGAATAGTATTTTTGTTTATTTAAAATATTCTTAAATCATCATTTTCTTTTTTCTCGATTAAAAAAAGCTATAAAACGAAGAAATTGTAAAATATAGAAACACCGACTAAATAACCAAAATAGATGTGTCAACTGTTAATTTTTTTTATTTGTTATTTGATCTAAACGTTGTTTTACTAATATTTGGATTAAACTGATTTTGTTAAAGATTTAAATTAGGTAAGTTTACATCAGGACATATTTAAATTATTTTATAATTTATTTAAACTTAAATTAAAATAAAGTGTCAAAAAAGCCAAGCTCTCATTTTTCATCATTTATAACTTTTTTATGGAATTATTTTTCGAGTCAATGTAATTTTTTCATTTTAACTGTTTATTTTTACCTAAATGTCCCTAGCATCAACATAGATTATAGAGCTAAAGAGAGAAACAAAGATATTTTCTATAAAAATTCCATGACAAATTTAAATTTAGCTTTGTAACTTTTACAACGGTTTTCGAGTTCTAACAAGGACTTGGTGACTATAATAAGTGTATAATTGTTTTCCTGAATCTGATAATTTAAATCAGTACTTACAATCTTACAAAAATAAGATCAAACTGGCTGTGTGCAAATTTAACTATCAAATCTGTTAAAATCAGGACTTACTTTAATTGTCTAACTAAGAAGTATCAATAACTATTTTAGAATCAATACTTGAAAAAAAACAAGCTAGCATTATTTTAATTAGTTTTAACTTTTCAATATATTTATTATTTTTTTAAAATCTAAAATTTCAGAGATTGTAGGACAACAATATACTATTTTTTTTTATAAAAGTTCAATAACAAATTTAAGTTTATTCGTGTTATTTTTATAAAGCTTTTCGTGTTCATGACTTTATAAATTTTGCTTAACAAGCAGCGCCGTTGAAAAAATAACATGGACCATACAAAACTACACAACTTGATAAAATACCGCTGTTGTCTTAAAATTTAAAATTCTTAATAAAACGTTTGAAGTTAAACATAAAGGTTTAACCATGCCACTTTGATCATCAGAATAGACAAGCATGGGTCTTAGAATCCAACTGGTATGATCAAACCTTTATGTTAACTTGAGATTGTCTCACAGCACATAAAATTCCCTTTGGTTCTTACAGACGACCGCCAACGTTTTCTTTTAATGATTCAAGTCTTTGCATCAAAAAATTATTGAAATGTTCATCTTGAAACCTAAACAGGATTTATTAAAGAAACAATTCTTAAATTTAAACGCAAATTATTAATAAACTTTTAAATTTTTTATTGTAATTTATCATTTCAAACTTCAACAGGCGGCATCCATCTTCAAGAACTACTGTTACGACTACAGAGATCAGCTGATGGCGGGAATCATCGTGGCTGGGTGGGACCCCGTGTTGGGCGGGCAGGTTTACACCATTCCTCTAGGTGGCATGGTCCTCCGGCAACCGTTTTCAATCGGCGGCAGCGGGTCCACTTACATTTACGGGCACGTCGACAAAACTTTCAAGGTTTTTGTTTGTGCTTATAAACTAAGTTTAAGTTATTTTACTTCTTAAAAAAGTGTACTTGCTTATTAACAGTTGGTTGTTATAGTAAATAGCACTACAACTTTGTAAAATAGTGGTGATAAAAAATTAGGAAATGCATTGTAAAACAATGATAAAAAAGTATATGTGTTTGCATGTGTGTTTCATTATAAGTAAAATGGTTCCATTACACGTGTTTAAGGGCATAGGGGGGTTAACACCTTTTTTTGAAATTTTATTTTAATTTATATAGTTTTTACTAAGCTACAAGATGCATAAAATAAAAAAAATTAAATAAATAAACTGTTTATTTTTTAATTTAAAAAAAATTCTTTCAGACAGAATTTTCTAAATACATCAAGGAACATTTCCTAAAAGTTTGAGGTAGTTATCTCAAAAAACGTAGGAGGAGTTAGATTTTTAGTGAAATAGTCTATTTTTGCCGATTTAGTTTGCGCCTCCCATAAGAAACCTATTATTGCCTCCGACTTTGACCGGCTATAACCCAAAAATTATTTTGAATTTTTTAAATCTGTAAAAAGCATTTTGTAGCTTAGTAAAAACTATATAAAATAAGATAACATTTCAAAAAATGATGTTTACCCCAAGCCCTTGAATGTTTTATTATAAGTGAATGTCGATTTACACTTTTTTTTTGATAATTGAACTATTTGTTAGTTAAAGTAATTTGTCAAGCAATATAAATTGTAAAGCAATGACAAATAAAAATTTAAAAGGTGCGTAATTGTATGTGTGTGTTTGATTGAAGTAAAACTTGATTTATACTTTTTAATAAATTACATTTTTTACTTAAAACATTTTAAATTTAGTATAAATGATCATGCAACATAGTTTGTATTAAGCAATAAAAATTTAAATTGAACTTCAATTTTTAATGTTTATAACCCTATAAACAAGTGCTGTGCAAAAACCTTAACTAGAAAAAGATATTTTTTTTTTGTGAAAAACTCTGGTAACCAATGCGAACTTGACAATTGTCACTGCATAAATATCAGTGAAGCAATATTGTCATTAAATGTCAATAGCAATTCCTTTTTTAACTAAATGTGTACATTAAAACTCGTGTTTAAAATTTTAACAAGCTATTTAAAAATAACAATTCGCTTTCGATCTCATGATTTCAGATTCAAAAAAATTTAGCTGTATAGATTAATTTTATTTTTGACATTTATTTTGCTTAGTAGGGGTTGACAAGCTGCTACCAGCAAAGTGCTTTTCAGCTAAAAACATACCCGCAGGCCCGTAGTCTGCCGACCCCTAATCTATAAAAAATATTTTTTATTACCTTACAATTACGCTGTTTAAAATTGGTTATGCGTAGGGTTTTATTTTTCAAAGTGATAAAAATAATTCTGTTAAAAAAGTTAAGTTTTCCAGGATTACCAAAAAATCTGGAATCCTGGAAAAACCTGGAATTTGATAAATTTGAATATAAAACCATTAGTTTTAAACAATTATCACATGTAAAATAAATAAAATTTCGATTTGACACAAAAAATCTGTCATAAAATGATTTTTTGTAATCATAGTTTTTTTAATCAAAAAACATATTTAAAGTAGCTTAACAATATCTATTCAATGTTGTTATACTATTTAAGACAGATTTTTACCTTAAATTTAATTTTATACTTAAAGACCCTAAAACTTGTGTTTTTGAAAACGTGGAACAGATTCAAAAAACGTGGAAGAAAATTCATAAAAACCTTTGACAACCCTGTAAATTGTAATGCTGTAATTAAAAGTCTTGTAATTATTATATTTTTATAGTTTAGTTCTTACTGTTTATCCCGCTAGTGTAAATAGTAGTGTTGATTTAATATATATTTAAATGAAGTTTAAGTAAAAATACTAACAGCATGTTAAAACGGTGGTGCTTATTTGTACAAATCATTTTTATTATACCAACCTTCAGTCATGTACTATCTGTTTTAACAATGTAGTCTGAGATTTTATGAATTAAAAGCTATTTAGATTAGCTAATTTGAATAAGTCCCCAAAACTTCATTGAAACTAAACACCAAGGTTTTGAGAGTCAAAAAGACTCTCAAATGAAACACTTTCTCCACTTCTGAGCAACTCAACTACTTTTCAATCAACTCATTTTAAAGCAAAGGCGTAATAGATAAAGTTGAAATAATTCTAATATTTTTTAAATTTATACCTATTTACCTAAATTCGTCAAGACTAAACTCTTAACGATCTAATAATAAAGAACTATACCATTCACTAACGCATTTCTTAAATTCTTTCAGCTATGATAAATAAATGCTTGATAAAAATCCCCTAAACAGGAAAGGTTTGAAGTTTTTTAAGTTTGTTACATTTTTTTAAAATTTAGTTTTCTATCTATTTTGCTAATGTTAAATCACATATTGCGACTCGCGAATAAAAACTAAATTAGTTATTAAATTTAATTTTTGCCTCAATACCTAACGCAACCATATCATAAAGATATTTTAGCGAAACTTTTCAAATTAAACAAATCATAATCACATTGATAAAAGAAATTCCCAAACGTCCCCTCTGATGAAGTTTATATATAATAAAAAATCAGTTTTACTAAAACTACATTTGATTATCTACGTTTAAAAACTTTAACTGTTAAATTTTTTAGTTTGACTAAAAATTAAGTTTGTTATTTTTGTTACAAAACTGACCAATTTTTAATTACATAAACACTTCAATCTCCCAACAAACAAAAAAAATCATAGAATAGTATGTCGAAGGAACAAATCGCTGTATTTATTTGAACGTGAAATTTTAAATTAAAACAAACCAAAGTATATTATGCTCAATTGCTATAATACAAAGATTTTTATATTTTTTAACCATATTAAAAAATAAGTAAATAATCAATAAAATAGCTGTTTAAATAATAAAATCCCTTACACAAAAGGGAATGTCGAAGGAGGAAGTGCGTGAATTAAAAATAAAATCTAACTTGAAAATATTGTCTCAAACAAATCAAATCACGATCAAAATAATTCTTGTATCATGTAAGGCCCTTCAGAGTTTTTCTGCAGTTTAAACAAAAAAAAAAATTTTTTTGGCCAGTTTTGCTCTCATATGAAACGCTTGAGTCCCCTCACAAATCAAAATATAAAAAAAAATCCCCCATTGTAGGAAGGAATGACGAAGGAGGAGTGCGTGAAGTTCTGCAAGGACGCAATCGCGCTGGCGATCACCAGGGACGGAAGCAGCGGCGGGGTCATCAGGCTGGCCATCATCGAGAAGGAAAAGGTCGAGAGGCGGGTGTTCACGGGAGACGACATCCCGCAGTTCTACCAGGGGTGATTTCCCTGAAATGAGAGTTTTTTTTTTCAATACGGTTATTTAGTTATGTATTCTTTTGTTGTAAATTGTTGAAATATAATAAAACTTGAACACGTTTTACTTGCGTAGTTTAACTTATTATATTTATTATTTGCTCAGTATAATCTCTTATTAAAATTATCTGCTGAAAGTATATTTTGAAGTAATAGTTTTGAATAGCTTTTGTTTTAAAAATAATTAAGTATAAGTTGTTTTTTTTTACAGTTGTTGTTTTTTCTTTAAGTTTCTTAAAAACTTCAAATTTTTGCTCCTAAATGGTATTTATTCAAGTAGTGCTTTTTTTGGCAAGATAATTTAATAATCAATTTGAAATTTTATAATGACCGTAGTTGGTAAGTATATTGATTATGAATTTATTATTATGTCTTAAAAGAATGTTTCTAAATACAATTTTGAAATTAAAAATAACGAAGTCCGAATAGCATCAGTAAATTTCCTACAGTGGAAAATAATTGTAAATATACAGAAGGTTGCCAAAAAACGAGTCCTGAAAAAATTTGGAGTTAGACAATTCAGGCAATAAACCTGAATTTTGAACAAAAGTTACTAACACCTAGAAAATTTAAGAATTTTTGTATGTTTAAAGATAAAGTTTTGATTAGGTACGAAAAATATATGCAACAATTTTTTTGTTTATCATTTAGTATTTTGTACTACAAAACACATCTAAAGTAGCATAACATTATTTAATCAATATTTTATACCATTTTAGACAGTTTTTTTAACTTGAAATTAATTTCAAACTAGAAATGGACAAAAAAATTTGTACCTTAAAAACCTAGAAGAAATTTAAAAAACCTGAAAAAAAATCACAAACCTTTGTTTAATTTTGACCTATAAATATAAAAAGCAATATGTCTGAGTATTAACAGCGAAGTTTTATATATCGAACACTAATAATGACACTTAAGCAATTTTCTATTACGGAAGAAACATTGAAATTATGGTAGAGCAAGTGTTTATTTGAATGGTTTCTTTGTATTGATCTGTTATTGTTAGAAGTTATAAGATTTTAAGTTGCCATTTTTCATGATCATAAGTTTTTGCACGGTTTATACTCCATATAACTAAGGCATGTTCAAAATTTTCGAAAAAATCAGTCCAGTTTGGATATTTTTCCTAAATCTAGCTAGTTCTAATCTCTGAAAGTTATTAATTGTCGTTATTGTTTTAGAATTCAAACTTGATGATCTTTTTTTCTTCAATTAAGGCTTTTAATTAATATTTTTTGAATAAACTACGACTAGTTTTTGGTCACTCAGACTGACTTTTTACCTTACCGAGTATCAATCATGGTTTTAACATAATTTCACAAGTACTACTTTTTTTAGATTTACAACATAATAAATACAATTTAGCTGATTTTGTTATTTAGAAAAACTGTCCTTACACACACTTTTGAAAAAAAAGAATTAAAAGTTTTGTTGATTGTTCTTCAAAGAGCTGTTATTTAAGCACCATATAAGATCAAACTTCTGGGTAAAATTACAAAATTTTTATGAACAGTTATAACATGTTAAACGACAAGGTTTCAATTCATGAATTATTTAGCTCTGCGTTTTTCATCTTGATATAAAAACTACTTGTGAAAGCTAAAAAGTTTTACGATAAAAATGTTATAAAGCAGTTCGAAAATGTTAATTGAGTGAGCTAAGCAAAATAATTCATGTTGACAAGTTTTATTTTTAAGTAATGTTTTCAAGTAATTAGTTCTCATTACTCAGTTCTCGTCTTAATATCTATGTAAAACAGAGATTTATAGCTAAATGAAGAAAATAAACTTTAATAAAAAAGTTTTTACACAAACGTTAAGAATGCATTTTATAACTGATATGCTAGACTTATTGAATATTTTTAAGTAAAAATCATTTATATAGATAAGTTTAAAGCGTTAATAAACTTGAGAAAAACAAATGCAAATTGTATGTCATACATATTATAACAAAAAAGACTTATCTGTCTCCTAAGAAATAAATCTTTTTTATGTCGACTTTGCTATAATAAAAACTAAAATAGGGTCCAAACAAGTAAAGTTACATAAAAATGTTCAAAATTATTTTAGAAAAGTTAAATTTGTTAAAAAAGAACTATAGACTTAAGATAGTAAAAATTGGTCTCAAGGAAAAATATTTAATGTATAAATTACATGTTTCAAATATGGTTTACTATCATTTCTAATTCGCTATCATTTCTAACCCGATCACTTCTAACCCGATCATTTCTAACCAGATCATTTCTAACCAGATCATTTCTAACCCGATCACTTCTAACTCGATCACTTCTAACTCGATTACTTCTAACCCGATCACTTCTAACCCGATCACTTCTAACCCGATCACTTCTAACCCGATCACTTCTAACCCGATCACTTCTAACCCGATCATTTCTAACCCGATCATTTCTAACCCGATCACTTATAACTCGATTACTTCTAACCCGATCACTTCTAACCCGATCACTTCTAACCCGATCACTTCTAACCCGATCACTTCTAACCCGATCATTTCTAACCCGATCATTTCTAACCCGATCATATCTAACCTGATCATTTCTAACCTGATCATATCTAACCCGATCTTTTCTAAGCCGACAACTATTAACCCGATCTATATTAATATATTTGTTTATTATTGTTTTAAAATAAGGATTTGTTTTAAAAACAAATTAATCTCAACAAAGTTGTTTTTTTAATGAAATTTAGTCAGTTTTGTTGAAAATAAAACTTAATGTTCAGATAGCTTTGTTAAAATTTGATTTTTGATATTCTTTGCTAATGGAAGTTTGTTATCCTACGTTCGACCCAGGCATCAAAATCTGGGCCAGTTAAACTGAATGCCAAATAACAAAGAGACGCAAATTTATATACCTTAAAATCAAAAACTATAGTTTTATCTAAGATTTATAGATTAACAGCAAAAGAATTTAACACTTTTGTATAATACTAATTGACTTATTTATGATTTGAAGGAGAAGGTTTTTAACAAATTTGGTTTTAACTTCTGAATAAGCAAGTTTAACATCAATTCTTTCATCGATCAGTGAGTTCCAAAAAAACCAAACATAGCTGCACAATCTTTCAATTTAGAATTAGCTTCCACTTTCTTTCCAGCAAAAAACCTTCACTTAAAAATTCAGCTACACATATTGAGACGATTTAGTAAATTAAATCAATGATTTTAGTGCAGCAATCAGCAAAACAGTCTGAATTACGCACTTTTTCATTAAAATAAGGTTCATGGTTACTTTTATAAAATTCTTTCAGAACATACTAGAATGCCAGAATTCAAACAAACTACATAAGTTCATGAATAAAATTTATTTCTGTTCAAAAATCAACCGGATATACACATCCTAACTTTTAGAGTTAGGTTCTGTACATTCGTGCAACCGTTTTGTATTCCATTGTTTTCTTATCAACTATTTTTGTCGCTTTGCCTAAGCATAATCGATACAATTAAAATAAACATTATTGGAATTAAGGTACAGACAGTTGTAAAAAAAATAAAAAAATTAAGTGCATTGACTGACCACTAAATTTAAAGTCCAAAGCACATTAGGAACACAGATTAAAAAAATATCTATCGAAAATATTGAAAAACCTTATATTATTTACAGAGGAAAGGCGCTGCTAACAAAATCAAACTCTAGAGTTACCCAAGTTCTACATATTATATCAATGGTTTATAATGGTTTATTTTTGTTAGGTTTATAAATCAATGGTTTATTTTCGTGGTAGTTAATTATTTAAATAAAGTTAAAATGAATTAATTATTAACTGTAGTTAATTAGTTTTTGAAAGCATTACGAAAATTTTAAGTCTTTTGTCTTCTAAAGATAAAGTATTAAGTTTTGATAGTCGTCAATGTAAGAAATATAATGAGTTTTGCAGCCATTAAAGACTACTCCGTACTTTTTCTTTGAAGAGATTTTATATGGTTAATATACTTTTTTTAATTATGGAGACCAGATTGGAAAGTTGCATTCAAATTTAAGGCGAACTTATATAAAATACAATTTTTTAAGAATATTAATATCAGTATATATGAAACTCGAAATAATACAGTTAATAAAATTTAGTAATCGTAATTAGTATGGTGGTTTCATTTAAACTATTATTATTAAATACTAAGTTCTTAAAACGAAAGTGTATACTGTTTAAATAGTCAAAAGTAGAGGTAGACGTTTTCAATATTTAGAACCCGTCATTTACTAGAACTTAAATTTAATTTTCTTTCTTTTAGCCAATAGTAATTTATATTTAAAGATTTAATATGATATATTACATAATAAACTTAACTATAAAAGTTAAGTGTCGAAAACTTATTATTTTGCTTTTTTTTCTTTCAAAATATGATGTATATAAAGAAAAACAAATTTACATTTATCATGAAAATTTAAAAGTTTTCAAAATTTAAAATTGCAAAAACAGCTATTACACGATTAATAGTAGAAACTTCTTTAAAAAATTTCTTGACATCTTTTAAAAGTTATTGTATTATAGGTTTCCAAAAACACAAGAACTTAAGATAATTCAGCGAAAATTAAATATGAAATATGAGTATAAGTTACTTGATTAAAATAATAAAATTTGTTTGTATTGTGAAACTCTAATATAGGTTTCTAGAAAATTAGAGGTGCAAAAATTGTTTTTAGAAATTTAGAGGTGCAAAAAAAAACCGTGAATAAAGTCAATAGATTTTAAGCTGGCTTTACTGTAATGAATAAAAAGTAAATATGTTGCGAGTTTAAATCGTCTGAAAAAATAGTTGATTAAAGGAAACAAAAAACTTGATGTAGTTTTTATAAACTTTTGCTTCTAGTTATACTTAATTTAACTATAATTAATTTATTGCTCTTAATAAAATGTTTTCAGTACTTATTTCATTTATAATTACATTATTTCAACTGTTCATAATGAAGTAAATTTTAAAGAATTTTTGACTACTAAAGTACTAATTTAAGTCGTAATTAAAACATTTTGTATGTTATATAGATTTAAAAAAAGGTTTTAGGAAGATTACCTGGGCGAGATTTGATTAACCTCGGTCTTGTTATACAAATAAACATGTCTGTTTAACTGTTAGTGACTTTATTTGCTTTAGGACTAATGAGGAATTTATTAATGATGTGAAATCAAGACGCTCAATCGACGTAATATACTTTTGCAGTTTGTTATACGACATAGTTGTTTTAATATCTTAGTTATACCTAAAATTCAGGCTTTTACACTTAATATAACAAAAGTATTTAATTTCTACTAGTGTTTGTTTAAATTCCATTATCTTAATAGGCCTATGTAAGTTGTATAACAATTTGTAAAAGTTATTAAAATGAAACTTAACAATAACCTACTATAAATCGCTAGTACATTAGTCAGCAATAATAAAACATTTACAACAGACTTACATTCTAGTTTTTGGACCGTAATATAAAGGTTTTTTTTATCTGAATGTTACAATTGTCAAGGTTTACTTTTTAAAATATGCTTATGTTAAAATTATTATGGTCACGTGAATTATTACAAGATCCAACTTAAATATAGTTATAAATTCTTACTTTAAAATCCTACAAAGAATAGTTCAAAATATTGTAAAGTAAACGATTTAGTGAATTGTATATTATTAACGAAAAACGGCTGTTAAAGTAGATTTAAAGAACAAAAAAATATGAAATAATGAAAAAAAATTGAAATTATGTGTAAGATGAAATATTAAAAAATAAGGTGACAAAAGTAAATAAAACTTATGTTTAATTAATACTAAAGTTAAAGTTCATACTAACAATGTTTTTTTACGTAACACATTAAAATCATAATTTTTTAAAGAAAGTAAAAAAAAAATACTTTAATAGTTTTTTAAGATTAGTTAGTTTTTGAAGCAATCTATATTAAAATTAATAAATAAAATAAAAAACTAGAATGGGTTAGAAATGATCAGGTTAGAAGTGATCGGGTTAGAAGTGATCGGGTTAGAAATGATCGGGTTAGAAATGATTGGGTTGAATCGGGTTAGAAGTGATCGGGTTAGAAATGATCGGGTTAGAAATGATCGGGTTAGAAGTTATCGGGTTAGAAATTATCGGGTTAGAAGTGATCGGGTTAGAAATGATCGGGTTAGAAGTGATCGGGTTAGAAGTGATCAGGTTAGAAGTGATCGGGTTAGAAATGATAGCGGGTTAGAAATGATCGGGTTAGAAATGAACGGGTTAGAAATGATAGCGGGTTAGTAATGATCGGGTCCCTTCAAATATATAATGTTTTCATTTAACACATGCATCAAATGAAATTTGCGTATCATAACATATTTCTTAAAAGTGGCGTTTTTTATATTATATGAAATATACCTAGCTTTTAAAAAGCTTTAACAAACATTCATTTTAAAATATGTTGCTTAACCTCAAAATTTACTAAGTATTTAGGTTTTTACAAAATTTATAACTTTAAAAGACTTTTTTTGCCCAAACATTTTAAAGATATATAAATATTTACTTATAATGTTTATCAACAACAATCTAAACAAATACAGCAAAAAGATTTTTTTTTTCAAATGTTTTCCACAAATCTCTTTTAATTAAGTTAGAAAGTTATACTGTAGGGAAAAAATTAAAACATAATTTTTATGTTTAGCAACATTTAGTAAATTTTTTCTGAGCATTTAATACAGTATAACTCCTTTTAGTGCTCAATTATTAATTTGTAATTCTATACAGTTTAAAATAAATAACTATTTTTTAAATCCATACATCAAGTTAATCGAAATAGGTTATAAGACTAGAATAACAACAATTTATAATAAACTTAAAATTTTCAAGTTTATCAAATAACGATTCAGTTGATTTGCCTAAAGTTTAAGCTTGCATATTTAGTCTTGATAATTCATTTATATCAAATTTTCTTCAAAGCTAAGTAGTTTATCTCTTTTTGAAATTTCGCAATACTTAAAACTTATAATCAAGAATAGAAAAGTTATGACAAGCATTGTGTATGTGCGAATGATTGCATACAAAATGTCAGCTTAAAAGTAATTTTGATACCAAAGCAAGTTTCTAAACTCCTAAAAGATAACGTTCTAATGAAATAATTAATTCATATGCACAACTGAACAATCAAAATTAGAGCACAATTACAAATGTGTGTTTTCAAAATTTCAATTTTGTCAGTTTTGCACAAAAGGTTTTCAAGCTGGAAATACGTCGCGGGCCAGATGTTTCAGCTTGGTTGGCCGGTTTAAAACATCCACGCGAATCGTAGTTTAACAATCTATGACTCATTTGTTAATATTTTATCATTCCATAAGAACTATTAACATAGCACAAAATAGACACTAATGTTGATTTAAAGCAGTTAAGGTAATGGCGTTAAAAGGTATACAAAAGGGTAATTGATAATTGAAACGCTTTTTAGTGCACCAAGTCTTGGGAATAAATTATTTTGAGCGCTTTTTTTTCGTTCAATAAACATTAATATATCTACTAGATTTCTAACAAAGTACCTCTTTTTTTAAGCGATAGAGTATCATCGATTTAAAATTTTGATAAAGTTATGTTTTATATTTATGTTCTTTACTCTTATATTATTCTAAGTTTTGTATGTTTGTCTGTTTTTGAAAATTGTTGGTTCTATCTAGTATCTACCCATTTATACAAATAATGAGTCTAAATTTCAATGGCAATAGTTTTAAAAGTACTTAAAAGATTAGAACATTACAATTAGAAATGAATACTTTAAAAAAATATATTATAACTATATAGTAACTTTAAGTGTAAGAAAGCAAGTTGATAGCTAATAGTACCATAATTATCAATAACATACAGTATTAGTTTAAATATTCTTGTATTAACCTTCTAAAAATAGAAGCAATTATTTTTTCAGAACTCGTAAATTGCGTTATTTGTTGAACACAGAGAAACTTGCTTCAGTTTAATAAAGCGAGTACTTTGCAAGCTGTTGTTGTATTCAAGGGACGTAGCTTGGTACGTTTCTGCAAATCTACAGAAACATATACTTATGTGCGAAAAAACTTGCTTTTATTTCAGCTTGAAAAGACTCTGCTTTCTTAGCTTTTAGTATTCATTTTTGCTTAGTTATGCACTCCTGAGAGATAATTTTAGTATTTTCTAATTAAGTGCACTCTTTAGTATTTTTAGTGTCGTAAAAAAGTTGAACGAATTAAATAGATCCAAATTGTAACATTTAGCGCAAATTGTTTTAAAATAAAAAATATTTGTTTTGTCAAAAAGCTACAATGCAAAATTGAATCTAATGGAAGCTGTAGCTTCAAAAACCGAAATCATACAATTTATATTACAAAAATTTGCATAACTTGTTGTTACATTTGACTACGTTAAATGTTTGATTTTATACGTTTAAATGTTTGAATGAAAACAATATTAATGTTTTAATGTTTTTGAGATAAATTGTGATTTTTTTATACTTATTTTTAATGAATGTTTCTGGGTTTACACAAGTGGCATGACATAAAGAGTAATATGGGGTGGGGAGCAAAATAAATTGCCTTGTATACAGTTATCACTCGTACTTCAACATTCCATTTTTGATGTATTAACATAACTGCATATTTTCAAATTAAATTTAATAATATTAGAGGTAGTTTAAATTGCTGTGTTCCCGCTAGGACGTGTTATTTCAGATGTTTTAGTTTTTGCAGAATCGTAACTTTTTTGAGCTAGCTACGTCCCTGTTGTATTCCAACAAGCTTATTAGGTTAGGATCTTTTTTAGCAAGCATTTTAGCAATACTATATTTTTAAACATTTGAGATTAACTTTTTCATTTTAAAATTAAAAAAAAATTAGGTTTAGAATTTCAGCTAGCAAAAAAATTTTATAACGCTTATTAATTTTGTAAACTTTTTATCGAATATAATTGTTTATATTTAATTGAAAAAAACTCAAGTTATGTAATCATTGGCTAGAATACAGTCTAATGTTTGAAAATAGTTTTAATCATTATTTTATACAAGGTTAAATTTTCTTCTGCCGGTTAAACGAGATTTGGGTCGACTGTGTAGTGATAAAAGTTTAGTAATTGAATTTAAATTTTATCAAAAATTCTTCATAGTTTGGTACAAAGTGTAGCTTAGTTTAGTTGAAGATAAAAAATAAACATTAAGTTTTATTATAGTTTCAGTTTAGACTTTTGTTAATTACCACTTTATACTTTGAATACCGAATTCCTTTTGAAGAAGTACAAAAAGCGCTAGCAAATAAATTTCTACAATTAAATAAAAATTTAATAATTTTACGATATTTTTACAAACTTAATTTCAAACTTAATAATTCGTCGTTATATTTATAAGTTATATACACAAAACTTTTAATTGTTATTAAAAAGTATTTAAATAGTAAAAATTCAATATGAAACTGTAACAAATGTTTCTGTTTTTTATGTATAAATATATTAACTATTTATATGTAATTATACAGGTATTTTACAAATACAAATGGTTAATTAAGGTAGTGAAATTCACTAGCTAAGCGCTATATGTAAGTTATCGAAACTAGTACTTATTTTAAATGCTCGGAGTTAAATTTTTGTTGTTACAAATTAGTTGTTTAGAAACACTTTTACTTTAAAAAGTGTACTTTTATGTTAAACGCTTACATTTTTCAAACTAATAATTTTTTCGACTGTAATTAGTTCTTAGCTTGTGTAGAATAAAAGACACATTTTAGCAAGTGAGTTTATCAAACACGATAAAGAAATAAAGTCTTTAAAAATTGTAGAAAGACCTTACTTCATGCATGGTACGAGCTTTTACTTCATGCATGGTACAAACGCCCCTAAAGCGTTTAGACAAATTTTCTTACCTGCAAAAAAAACTATTAGTCAAAAAACATTTTGTCTTCAAATTTTTACAATAAAGTATCACTTGGCTTCTTTATACTTACCAAAAAAATATTTATCAGCTTTATTTTTTTTTTAAATCCTTTACAAAAAATAATAAGACTACAGTTATGTGTTAATATAAGTAGGTAAACTATTTATTACAAACATATTCGAAAACTGTTAATTTTTATAAAAATTTTAGGTGTGGCAAACCAAACCAAGTTTACAACTTTGCATAAATTACATAATACACAAAGGCTAATTATTTTTTGTAAAAATACTAAAAAAGTTTTATTAAATCACAACTAAATTTATCTGAAACATTGAATTTTCATATTAATATAACTTACTTTGAAAACAATTATTTTAAAATACTAACTAACGAACGATAATTAGAAAACGTTTAAAGAATGTATAAAATTAATTACAACAGGTAAAGTTTGAAATATAAGAACTTCATTTTTCAAAAAATTTTACTTACAACTGTCATTGTTGATGCAAAAAAAAAAACTTACTTATACAAAAGATTTATCTCAGACTTTGAACATCGAAACTATGAGATATGATATAATTTTAAATTTTATGTTATAACAATGCGGTCTGCTTTATATGAGTTACATGCACAAGTTAAAGTACCTATTGTAAAGTTGATTTTATGAATGTTTGAAAATGTTATGTCTAGTTTTCAAAAAGATTTTAAAAGTAAAAACGTAAGTAAAATATTCCAAACTTTAGTAAGATTTGAATCAAGTTGTTACTATAAAGAATGTATAGACTATAGAGAACGGATTTCAAAACTCAAACTTATCTTGAAAATGTTGATTTTATCATATTAGCTATTTTAAAGTAAAATAAATTAAAATAAGGGACAGAGAGTAGTAAAAAAACTATAAAGAATAAGTAAAATTGAGTTGAAACTTATGGCAAATACAACGATGCAAAACAAAATAAGAGATAATTCAGTTTAAAAATATATTTATTAATGTAAAAAAAGCTCTTAATTTAATTTTAGTTTAAAAAACTGCCTAAGTAATAATTTCCTTTAAATACTGCCTTTTATTTCATTTTTGTTATATATTCTCTAAAAATACGTGACCATCAAAAGACGCTTTCTGATGAATCTCATCAGCTGATCAAAAAAGTTGCCTAAAACAAAACCTACAACATCGCCACTTTTGTATACAAAAACATCATGATTATATGTGGTGATGGAACAAAATGAACTGCTAAAACCTACAAGTATTTAACATACATGTATAATGTATATATTATTAAATTCGGAAACTCTAGCCACTCTGCTGTGCAAAAACAAAAAGACTTAAGTTTTAAAACATTTGAAAAAATTTGACTAGTTTTTTTTGTTTGCTTTCCTTGTTTTAATTTGGTTTTACCAACCTGCTTTTTTAATATTTAGTTAAAATCTTTGACCAGACCGCTACAAGTTACAGTTTGTAAAGAATTATGACATGTTTATAAATACCTCACTTTTCCTTATCTAGGTTAGTTTGTAAAAGTTTAAAACACTATAATTGTTAAATAGTAACAAATTATACAGTATCCTTCATTAATTACAGTAACACATGTTTCTGTGTGTTAGTGTAATAAAAGAAGGATGCTGTACAATTTGCTATTGTTATATATTCCAGTGAACTTGTTTCGCTAGGATGTTTTGTTAACAAACGCTTAAATTTATATTTTCAGTAGTTGTAATTGTCAAAACTAGCCTCCTGGTGGGCCGTCTGCTGGAACATCACCTGGATTAAACTCACTATCACCGTCAGTCCATACTGCAACAAAATACGTTCTCAAATGTAAGCAACAAAAACTCTTTTCGACATAAAAGCTGTTCTGTGCTTCTTTATGATTGGCACGTGAAATATTTAACTCTTTGCTTTTATTCTTAAACTGACAGGTTTGAGTTGCTCAGTTTTGTTATAAATAAACGTTATGTGAAGTTGCTTAATTAGTTAAAATTTTTATAGATAAATTTAAAAACGTATCAATTTAAATAGTTAGCTGAATGCGAAAAAAAATGTTATACAGTATACAAGAATACAGTTCTATTTTTAATTAAGTTATTTAGATTTGTTAGTACAGCGACGGAGATAGAAATAATTATATCCCTGATATTAGACTTTTAAATTATTTTAAAATATTTTTAAGACTACATCTTTATCATACTTACTTAGAAACGAAGATGCAAAAGCAATAGTGACAAGGAGTATAAACAACTGTAAGAGTTTCATTTTCTTTGATTCAAAGATCACAAGTATAATGTTTGCTGTAATAAAAGTGTGATTACTTTTATATAGATACGTGACTTTGCCGCAGGACATTTCTTACGTAAAACTTTCAAATGTCACCTAAACTCAAGGTTATTGTTACATAAAAATGTTCTCTGCTAATATCAACCAAATGCACTCTAGTTTAAAAGTAAACTAAGACACTAAAGCTGTTTTCGTTTGCAATAGTTTAATTTTTCATGTCTTTTGTTTTTTGTGTTCAATATAAGTGATTTATATAAACTGTTTTTAAATTTCATTTAGAGTTTTAATATATTTTATACTGAAAGTTTTTCTTTAATGAGAATAAAACTAAAAACTCAAGATTACCTTAAAAGTATGACAGTTTGACCATTTCGGCAATCTTAAAGAAATAATACATTAACGTAAGAAAGAGAGAACAATATGAAGATTGTAGAGAATTTTACATAAAAAAAATAGTAGCACATCGCAAAGTATGTTTTTGTTTAAAAACTTTGTCAACTAAGAAAAACTATTTTAATAGCACAGAAACAATATCAAAATTTGAAAAAAACCCAATTTTCAGAAATTAGAATTAGCTAGATTTAGGAAAAATATCCGAACTAGACTGATTTTCTCGAAAAAGTTAGAACATGAAATTATATGGAGTATAAACCGTGCAAAAACTTATGATCATGAAAAAAGTGATTTAAAGTTCTATAACTCCTAACAATAACAATTCAATACAAAGAAACCATTCAAATAAACACTTGACTTGCTTAACCATAATTTTTATGTTTTTTCCGTAATAGTAAATTGCTTAAGTGTCATTATTAGTGTTCGATGTATTAAACTTCGCTGTTAGTACTCAAACATATTGCTTGAAGATGCATTGTACAACGCTGAGCGAATGAAATTGTACTAATAATAAAAACATTGGTCAAGTTGCAAAAGACTGTAAGTCAACTTTTGTATTATTAATCCTTCTATTAGTGCACCTTTTTTCAGTAATAGCTTAAACATACTACTAGATAAGAGTTCATGCTAAAAAAACATTTAAACGAGTGTTTCATAAACTCATTTTAATGAGCGCCCCCTTAAATTTAATAGTATCGCCGTAATTTACTAGGTATTGTCCTTTTACTGGTTAATTACCCGTTTATTTTTCGCTACCTAAGAGGCGATATTGCCCACTTTTGGAAACCCTCGTTGAAATAGAGTTAATTTGGATTTTATATAGCAAGTTCAATACTAGGCTAGACATACTTTCTACAAAATTTTCTTTAACCAGATAAAGACATGCTATTATGTTTTTTTACATTACATTAAATAGAATAAGGTTGTACATGATACATATAAAAAAGAAAGTTAGGTTGTAGAAAATTTCAGTTTATGTAACAGTTTCAATTTTAGTTTATGTAACAGTTTAAGTTTAGATTAAGTAGATAATAAACTCCACATCAATTGCCGAACACGTTTTTTTGTTGCGGTTTATAATCATAAATACGAAAAATAATTAAACGGAATTTGTTTCATGTTGCTTAAATTATATTTTTTCTTCTTACTTAATACAAATCTTTTACTAACAGCTTTTTTTATTTTAACCAACAAGATTGTACCTGCTCATATACTTTTATAAAATGTATTTTTTATAAAACCATTTAGTAGCTTGATAATTGCTTATGATACTTTATCCTTTTTCAGGTATGTTAATCGACAAAAATTTGCTGACACCACCACTTATATAAGCTTTATTGAAATTTATTTTTAATGTTATATCAAGGTAGTACTGAAAATTTTCATATATTGAGTTTATTAAAATTATAAATTTGTCTGGAATATATATTTGCTATTTTAAAAGTAAAAATAAATCAAACCACGAGTTAAAACCAATATGAGCCCAATAAACACCAATTCAATATTAAAGTAGAAGCAAACTAATTTGCATTCTTTTATAGCGAGCAAGGTCTACTAGAATAATTGTTTCGCAGAAACTCTGTAGTTAAAAAAATACTAATCGTTTTGAACAACTTATAGAAAGTATTTTATAAAAATTATCATTTTTGTACATAAATAACTGAATGAGTTCAAGTTAAGAGTACAATTATTAATGTTTTCTTCGTAAAAGGTCAATTTCGTTAGTTTTAAACAAGTTTTTTCTGAACCTAAATACGCGTTGTTATTATAAGCTCGTTGGTATTGATTAAGGAGTTTATGAAACGAGTTTGGGAAATCGTGGCTTAAACAGTTTTCTAACATAATGCTAAGTATTTATATTTTAGTTTATAATTTGGTTAATAAGTATAAATCTAAAGATTTTTTTAAAAGTTTGTCTAAACTTAAACTTTCATCAGATTAATGTTATAAATGTTATCAAGCTACATAAACAATGTTTATTGGAAAAATAGTTAATGTTGTATAAGTATATAAAACTCAATCGTATTAGATGAATCTACGATTAAAAGGTTATGTTTTAATACAGAATAAGGAAATACTTCACTTTTTAAAGTTTATTTACATGTTTCAAACAAACTAAAACAGTAATTAAAACTAAATATAGAAAATCATGTTTATTATTTTTATTATAAGATCGAAAGTATACAAAGTACAGTTTTGCTACTATTTAAATATTTTGTTCAAACTTTTAAAAAGTTTACTTATTGTGCTTGTATCCTAGCTCATACCAAAATCCTTTCATGTTACTGTTTATCAACTTTAAGTGGGTTACTGTTTCGTATATGTTTTATGCTATTGTATATGATTTTATACATTTTCCGCAATTAGTATATACATTTATTCAACAAACAAAATTGTTATTTATAGGATGATAATTTTATATAATCCCGTGTTAAAAGAGTATTTGAACTTATCATGTTCACCTAAGTATTTTACGTATTTCATATGCTTACATAAACTTTGTTTTAAACACACATTATTTACGCGGCTAGTTAACATTTATAATTTTAAGCTTGTAAATAGTTCATGTTCAGAAAAAAAGTTACATAAGTTCATTTAAACTTTAACAACGTTAAATTTGTGATAACATAATGTTAAATTTTGTTTTATCTTAGGAATATTAAATTTTAGAAAAATAGTTAAGATAAAAACATGTTTATTTGACTAATACAAAAATATACCAATATATTTTGTTTCGTTATTTTTTCAATAGTTTTAGAAAAAAAAAAACTCGTTTTAAAAGAATTGAAAACTTCGTAAAATAGGAAACAGTTAAGTTCGTATACAACTCTAAGTGTTTTATAGTTTAAACTTATGATGAAAGTAATTAACAAAGTTTTATTTGTTTGATCAAAACAGAGCTTTAACATAACTTTAAGATAAAATATTATTTAAAACTTATAATCAAGAATAGAAAAGTTATGGCAAGCATTGTGTATGTGCGAATGATTGCAAACAAAATGTCAACTTAAAAGCAATTTTGATACCAAAGCAAGTTTCTAAACTCCTAAAAGATAACGTTCTAATGAAATAATTAATTCATATGCACAACTGAACAATCAAAAACAACCTTAGAGCACAATTACAAATGTGTGTTTTCAAAATTTCAATTTTGTCAGTTTTGCGCAAAAGGTTTTCAAGCTGGAAGTACGTCGCGGGCCAGATGTTTCAGCTTAGTTGCCAGGTTTAAACCATCCACTTTAACTTTAAGATAAAACACAAACGGAAAAAGAAGTCTGAATAGACATATTACAGATTTTTGAAAAATCTGTTTTCATCAGTGTTAAATCAAGCTTTTTGGTTAGTGCACATTAGCTCAACATATAGATTTATTCTTTTTTTAAACAATTATTGATACTTTAAGAGTGTTTTTTGTATTATTTTGGTTCTATTGTTGTATTTTTATCCAAGCTCATGTTTATGTAATTTTGGTTTGATATTGTTTCTGTGCTACTAAAGTAATTTTTCTTTGCTGACAAAGTTTCAAAACTAAAATATATATTGCGATGTGCCACTCTTTTTTTTATGTTAAGTTATTTTTATATTGTTCTTCATTTCTTATTTTGATGTATAACTACTTTAAGATTGCGGAAATGGTCAAACTGGCATGTTTTTAATGTAATCTTGAGTTTTTGTTTTATTCTCTTTAAAGAAAAACATTTAGTATAACATTTATTATAACTCTAAATGAGATTGAAAAATAGTTTATAAAACTTTATACAAACTATTTTTATTCGAAAAGAAAAAAAAAAAAAGACATGAAAAAATTAAACTATTGCAAACAAAAACAGCTTTAGTGTCTTAGTTTACTTTTAAACTAGAGTGCATTTGGTTGATATTAGCAGAGAACATTTTTATGTAACAATAACCTTGAGTTTAGGTGACATTTGAAAGTTTTACGTAAAAATGTCCTGCGGCAAAGTCACGTATCTATATAAAAGTAATCACACTTTTATTACAGCAAACATTATACTTGTGATCTTTAAATCAAAGGAAATGAAACTCTTACAGTTGTTTATACTCGTTATCACTATTGCTTTTGCATCTTCGTTTAAATGTTAGTATACTAAGGATGTCGTCTTAAAACTAATTTACTAGAATTTAAGAATATGTTATCAGAAAAATATTTTTTCTACCTCCGTTACTGTACTAACAAATCTAAATAAATTAACCAAAAGTATTATCATATGTTGTATAATATTTTTATTAAGTGTTCAGCTAACTATTTAAGTTAACAATTTTTAAATATATTTGTAAAAATTTTTAATAATTAAGCAACTTCACATTACGTTTATTTTTAACGAAACTGAGCAACTCAAACCTGTCAGTTTAAGAATAAAAGCAAAGAGTTAAATATTTCACGTGCCAATCATAAAGAAGCACAGAACAGCTTTTATGTCGAAAAGAGTTTTTGTTGCTTACATTTGAGAACGTATTTTGTTGCAGTATGGACTGACGGTGATCGTGAGTTTAATCCAGGCGATGTTCCAGCAGACGGCCCGCCAGGAGGCTAGTTTTAATAATTATATTATTTAAAACTTTTATAACCTAAAAAAGATAAGCAAAAGTGACGTGTTTATAAAATTTTTTTACAAACTATAGTTTGTAGCGGTCTAAGCAAACATTTAAACTAAATATTAAAAACAAGTTAGTAAAATTAAGTTAAAACAAAGAAAGCAAGCAAAAAAAAAAAGTTGTCAAACTTTCTTTTTAATGTTTAAAAACTCAAGTCTTTTTGTTTTTGCACAGCAGAGTGGCTAGAATTTTCGAATTTAATAATATATACATTATACATGTATGTTAAATACTTGTAGGTTTTAGCTGATTATTCCATCACCACATATAATCATGCAGTTTTTGTGTACAAAAGTGGCGATTTTTTAGTTTTGGTTTTAGGCAACTTTTTTGATCAGCGGATGAGATTCATCAGAAAGCGTCTTTTGATGGTCACGTATTTTTAGAGAATATATAATAAAAATGAAATAAAAAGCAGTATTTAAAAGGAACTATTACTACTAAAAGTAAAACTAAGATATTTTTTTACTTTAATATATATATACATATATATTACATTTATATTTAAACTGAGTTATCTCTTATTTTGTTTTGTATTGCTGTATTTGCCATAAATTTCAACTCAATTTTACTTATTCTTTACAGTTTTTTTTCTACTCTCTGTCCTTAATTTTAACTTATTTTACTTTAAAATAGCTAATATGATAAAATCAACATTTTCAAGATAAGTTTGAGTTTTGAAATTTGTTTTCTATACATTCTTTATAGTATCAACTTGATTTAAATCTTACTAAGGTTTGGAATGTTTTACTTACGTTTTTACTTTAAAAACCTTTTTGAAAACTAGACATAACATTTTCAAACACTCATAAAATCAACTTTACAATAGGTACTTTAACTTGTGTATGTAACTCATATAAAGCAGACCGCATTGTTATAACATAAAATTTATAGTTATTCCATATCTCATAATTTCGATGTTCAAAGTCTGATATAATTTTTGTAAAAGTAAGTTTTTTTTTGCATCAACAATGACAATTGTAAGAAAAAGTTTTGGAAAAATGAAGTTCTTATATTTCAAACTATACCTGTTATAATTAATTTTATACATTCTTTAAACGTTTTCTAATTATCGTTCGTTATTTAGTATTTTAAAATAATTGTTTTCAAAGTAAGTTATATTAATATGAAAATTCAATGTTTCAGATAAATTTAGTTGTGATTTAATAAAACTTTTTTAGTATGTTTACGAAGATAATTAGCCATTGTGTTTTATGTAATTTATGCAAAGTTGTAAACTTGGTTTGGTTTGCCACACCTAAAATTTTTATAAAAATTAACAGTTTTCGAATATGTTTGTAATAAATTTCATATAGTTTACCTACTTATTTTAACTCATAACTGTAGTCTTATTGTTTTTTCTAAAGGAGTTCATAAAAAAATAAAGCTGGTGAATATTTTTTGTGGTAAGTATAAAGAAGCCAAGTAATACTTTATTGTATAAATTTGAAGACAAAAATTTTTTTGACCAATACTTTTTTTGCAGGTATGAAAATTTGTCTAAACGCTATAGGGGCGTTTGTACCATGCATGAAGTAAAAGCTCGTACCATGCATGAAGTAAGGTCTTTCTACAATTTTTAAAGACTTTATTTCTTTATCATGTTTGATAAACTCACTTGCTAATATGTGTCTTTTATTCTACACAAGCTAAGAATTAATTACAGTCGTAAAAATTATTAGTTTGAAAAATGTAAGCGTATAAGATAAAAATACATTTTTTAAAGTAAAAGTGTTTCTAAACAACTAATCTGTAACAACAAAAATTTAACTCCGAGCATTTAAAATAACTACTAGTTTCGATAACTTACATATAGCGCTTAGCTAGTGAATTTCACTATGTTAATTAACCATTTTTATTTGTTAAATACCTGTATAATTACATATAAATAGTTAATATATTTATACATAAAAAATAAAAGCATTTTGTTACAGTTTCATATTGAATTTTTACTATTTAAACACTTTTAAAAACAATTAAAAGTTTTGTGTAAGGCCAGAATTTGTATATGATTTATAACTAAAGCGACGACTAATTAAGTTTAAAACTAAATTTGCTTAGCTTATTAAGTTTGTAAAAGCAGCGCAAAATTATTAAGCGTTTATTAAATTGTAGAAACTTTATTTGCTAGCGCTTTTTGTACTTCTTGAAAAGGAATTCGGTATTTAAAATATAAATAAAGTAAATAACAAAAATCTAAACTGAAACTATATTAAAACTTTGTGTTTGTTTTTAGTCTTCAACTAAACTAAGCTAAACTTTGCACCTAAATATCAAGCATTTTTAATAAAGTTTAAATCTTATTACTAAACCATTATCACTATTAGTCGACCCAAATCTCGTTTAGCTTAAAGAAGGAAATTTAACCTTGTATAGAATAATGATTAAAACTATTTTCAAACATTAAACTGTATTCTAGCCCATGATTACATCACTTTAGTTTTATTCAAATAAATATAAACAATTATATTCGATAAAAAGTTTACAAAATTAATAAGCGTTCTAAATTTTTTTTGCTATCTAAAATTTTAAACCAAATTTTTTTTTAACTTTAAAATGAAAAAAGTTAAACTCAAATGTTTAAAAATATAGTATTGCTAAAATGTTTGCTAAAAAAGATCCTAACCTAATAAGCTTGTTAGAATACAACAATAAAGTACTCGCTTTATTAAACTGAAGTAAGTTTCTCTGTGTTCAACAAATAACGCTGTTTAACAGAGTTCTGAAAAAATAGTTGCTTCTAATTTTAGAAGATTAATACATGAATTTGAACTTTTTCAAACTGGTACTGTATGTGATTGACATTTATTGTAACTATTAGCTGTAAACTCGCTTACTTACACTTGAATTTATTATATAGTTATAATATATCAAATATCATAATTTGTACAAATGTATAGATACTAGATATTAACAAAAATTTTCAAAAGCAGACAAACATACAAAATTTAGAATAATGTACGAGTAAAGTACATAGTTATACAACATGTCTTTATTGAAATTTAAACCAATGATACTCTATCATATAAAAACAGAGGTACTTTGTTAGGAATTTAGTGCATATATCATTGTTTATTGAACGACAAAGAAGCGCTCAAAATAATTTGTTCCTAAGACTTGGTGCACGATAAAACGTTTCAGTTATCGAGTAACCTTTTGTGTACCTTTTAACGCCATTACCTTAACTGTTTTAAATCAATGTTAGTATCTATTTTGTGCTATGTTAATAGTTCTTATGGGATGATAAAATGTTAGCAAATGAGTCATAGATTGTTAAACTACGATTCGCGTGGATGGTTTAAACCGGGCAACCAAGCTGAAACATCTGGCCCGCGACGTATTTCCAGCTTGAAAACCTTTTGCGCAAAGCTGACAAAATTAAAATTTTGAAAACACACATTTGTAATTGTGCTATTAGGTTGTTTTTGATTGTTCAGTTGTGCATATGAATTAATTATTTCATTAGAACGTTATCTTTTAGGAGTTTAGAAACTTGCTTTGGTATCAAAATTGCTTTTAAGCTGACATTTTGTTTGCAATCATTCGCACATACACAATGCTTGCCATAACTTTCCTATTCTTGATTATAAGTTTTAAATAATATTTTATCTTAAAGTTATGTTAAAGCTCTGTTTTGATCAAACAAATAAAACTTTGTTAATTACTTTCATCATAAGTTTAGACTATAAAACATTTAGAACTGTATACGAACTTAACTGTTTCCTAATTTACGAAGTTTTCAATTCTTTTAAAACGAGTTTTTTGTTTCTAAAACTATTGAAAAAATAATGAAATAAAATGTGTTGTATATTTTTGTATCAGTCAAATAAACATGTTTTTATCTTAATTATTTTTCTAAAATATATTACTTTTCAGGTAAAACGAAACTTAGTATTATATTATTACAAATTTAGAGTTGCTAAAGTTCGAATGAACTTATGTTTTTTTCTTTTGAACATGAACTATTAACAAGCTTAGAATTATAAATTTTATCTAGCCGCGTAAATAATGTGTGTCAAAAACAAAGTTTATGTAAGCATATAAAATATGTGAAATATTTAGGTGAACATGATAAGCTCAAATACTCTTTTAATACAGGATTATACGAAATTCTCATCCTAAAAATAAAAATTTTGTTTGTTGAATAAACGTATATACTAATTGCGGAAAATGTATAAAACCATATATAAAAGAATAAAACAGATACGAAATAATTGATAAACACATAAAGTTGATAAACAGTGTTATGAAAGCATTTTGGTATGAGCTAGGATACAAGCACAATAAGTAAACTTTGTAAAAGTTTGAACAAAATATTTAAACAATATCAAAACTGTACTTTGTACATTTTCGATCTTTAAATAAAAGGAATAAAAAATATTTTCTAAATTTAATTTAAACTACTGTTTTAGTTTGTTTGAAACATGTAAATAAAAACTAAAGAAAAAAGAAGTATTTCCTTATTTTGTATTAAAACATAACTTTTTAGTCTTAGATTCATCTAATACGATTGAGTTTTATATACTTTTACAACATTAACTATTTTTCCAATAAACGTTGTTTATGTAGCTTGATAACATTTATAACATTAATCTGATGAAAGTTTAAGTTTAGACAAACTTTAAAAAAACTCTTTAGATTTATATTTTTAACCAAATTATAAGTAAAATATAAATACTTAGCATTATGTAAAAACACTGTTTAAGCCGCGATTTCCCAAACTCGTTTCATAAACTCCCTAATCAATACCAACGAGCTTATAATAACAACGCGTATTTAGGTTCAAAAAAAAATTGTTTAAAACTGACACAATTGATTTTTTTTGAAAAAAAAACATTAAAAATTGTGCTCTTAAATTGAACTCAATCAGTTATTTATGTATAAAATGATCATTAAAAAAAAAGGCTACCAATAAATTTTTAAAAAAACGATTAGTATTTTCTTAACTACAGAGTTTCTTCGAAACAATTACTCTAGTAGACCTGGCTCGCTATAAAAGAATGCAAATTAGTTTGCTTACTACTTTAATATTGAATTGGTGTTTATTGGGATCATATTGGTTTTAATTCGTGGTTTGATTTATTTTTACGTTTAAAATAGCAAATATATATTCAAGACAAAACTTCTATTTTTAAATAAACCCTATATATGAAAATTTTCAGTATTACCTTGATTTAACATTAATATCAAATTTTAACATAGTGGTGGTGTCAGCAAATTTTTGTCGATTAACATACCTGAAAAAGGATAAAGTGTCATAAGCAATTAAATTTTTTATAAAAAATACATTATAATAAAGTATATGAGCAGGTACAATTATGTTGTTTGAAATGAAAAAAGTTGTTAGTAAACGATTTTTGATAAATATGATGAAAAAATATAATTTAAGCAGCATGAAACAAATTCCGTTTAATTATTTTTCGTATTAATGATTGAAAACCGCAACAAAATAAACGTGTTCGGCAATTGAAGTGGAATTTATTATCTACGTAATTTAAACTTAAACAGTTACATAAACTGAATTTGAAACTGTTACATAAATTAAAAGTTTCTACAACCTAACTTTCTTTTTTATATGGACTATATACAACCTTATTCTATTTAATGTAATGTAAAATAACATAATAGCATATTTCTATCTGGTTTAAAGTTTTTTTATAATTAGTATGTTTTAATTAAGTATTGAACCTGCTATATAAAATCCAAATTATCTCTATTTCAACGAGGGCTTCCAAAAGTGGGCAATATCGCCTCTTATGTAGCGAAAAAAAAACGGGTAATTAACCAGTAAAAGGGCAATACCTAGTAAATTAGGGCGATACTATTAAATTTAAGGGGGCGCTCATTAAATTGAGTTTAGGAAACACTCGTTTAAATGTTTTTTTAGCATGAACTCTTATCTAGTAGTATGTTTAAGCTATTACTGAAAAAGGTGCACTAAGAGAAGGATTAATAATAGAAAAGTTGACTTACAGTCTTTTGCAACTTGACCAATGTTTTTATTATTAGTACAATTTCATTAGCTCAGAGTTGTACAATGCATCTTCAAGCAATATGTTTGAAAGCGCATTTTGTAGTGAGAATCATATGTCAATAGTAGTAGACTCAATACCGTTTTAAAGTAACAATTTTTGTGCTGTATATACAAGTATTTATGCTTCTTACAAAAAATATTAATGCTTTTAGATGATAACTTAAATAAAAGGGTAATGTTTAAAAAACCAGACTGGTTTTTAATAAATAATTATATAAAACTAAATAATAATGAACTGTTTCAAAATATGATTATGCAAAAATTTTTTTGTTCTTAATTTTTCTATAATTTTCAAAAAGAAAACTCTTTAAGTTGTATTACATTTTAAAGTTAATTAGTAATATACTTATTCATGAAATCAGAATAAAAAAAACCTTTTTCATATTTGTTCAAAATAATCAAAATTTCTATTTTAATTTTAAAATCAAATTATAAAAGCGTTACAAAATCAAGTAAAATAAAAAACTTGCTGAAATTAACAAATAACAACGTAGATTGTTAACTACGTAGTTTGCGACTCGATGACCAAAAGGTCTTTCTATACACCGAGTCATTTGGTTAGAATTTTTAATTTTCGCTTTTTATCGTGTTCACCAAGCTTATTTATTTAAAAAAGGTTGTGTGCATGAAGGAAAAAAGCTTACTCTCATTTTTTTTAATATGGTGAAAATGCAGTAAAAAACAAAAATTTTTTAACATGAATTTATATTTTACAAACACTAAGATTAATATTAAACTGTTTAACAATAATATAAAAATAAAATATCAAAATTTATATCGAACTTGCTACTATTAACATAATAATTACTTTTTGCTTTAAATTGTTTAAAAAATATGATTTGTGAATTTCTATCCTAAGTTATTCACACTTGGTATTTAACACAAACAGACTAAGGTAAACTTTTTAACATTGCTAGACTGCACGTACTAGTTAATAATTAGTGCTGGACAAGACGTTAAAAGGTATCAGTGGTGTGCGACTCGATAACCGAAAGGTTTTTCTGTACCAGGTCCTGGGACCAAATATTTTAAGCGTATTCTTTTGTCGTTCAATAAAGCATAATTACGGTTAGTTATAAAAATAACCTTAGTTGCATTAAACGGTAAGAAAATTCCTTTTGTTGCTGTTAGTTTTTCGTTTGTGTAAAGATAGATATAACTATATATTTACACGTTTATTTTGAAACTTTTTCACATCAGCTACTCTAAAATAATTCACACCACAGTTTTAACATATTTTAAATGCTGACAACAATCAAATATCAATAGTTTTGCCACGCTTTTCCGGATTTAAAAATTTTTCTTTAGAAACGATGCTCTACTGATTTGATTAGATTAAAAAGCTTTAAAAGAGTCACTTTGCTTGTAAACATAAACTCTTATTTGTTGCATTGTTACGGTGGCTCCATATTTCTAATGAAACTATTTTTCTAAATATTGCTTAGCGAAAAATATCGATGCTATTTGAAAAACTTTAATCAGTTTCTGAAACAGTAAAAAAATTTAATTAATAGTAATTAAATTTAGCAGTTATTAAATTAAAGTAGTTTTTGTACAACTTGTTATAGTGCATTCAAAAAAAACGTTAATTCAAAATAATACTTTAACAATAGAAAAAATTAAAAAATTTATACTAACAATAATTTAAAATATACATCTATTATAAGTTGAGCTATACTTCTAAAGTTATCATGATGAATTTTAATGTCAATCCAAATAATAATTATGATTTTTCACTAATAGTAATTAAAAATTGATATTAATTAACAAATAAAAACTTTGTAAAAAACTATGATAAATTATATCTTTCAATTAAAACAAGGAAAAATATATTTCTTTGTTAGATACCAGATTAAAATATCAAATTAGAGTAAAACAAAAGTCATATACACAATACACATCACCATAATAATTACAACCATTAGTAATAGCTTCACACAAGTGTAATATTTAAACATATCAACACTTTTTCGTGTATTAAATGCAAAGTCTTTGTTTATCTTTATTTATTTGACTTTTAATCTCAAACCAGCTACCTCTAGCTTGCAAATTTGTAAATGTATGATCAGAAAAAAACTGTTAAAACTAAAAACAAAATGACTTTGAGTTTAATAGCCCTAAAAACTGCATTTAAACAATATTAAATATTTAGCAGTGATTTAAATTTTTAAACATAAAAATAACTCAAAACATAATTAAATGACTTACACACATAGGTTTTAGTTTTTAATGTTTATCTCAGTTGGTATTTGACGACAATCATTTACAAAATAGGAAAAATTTGAAAATTTTTTATTGAATCCAAAATTTCAAAACACAGTAATTTCTTTGTTCTTTGGTTATAATAAACATATTTTAAAGAATTTAATAGCTGAATAAAAGTGCTAAACTAATTTTTTTTTTCAGTTTGGGTTTATTGGGTTTGTGCAAGAGCTCATATAAAAAGTGGGATATTTTGGATTTTTTTATTCCTCAAAATATCTCTTAAAAAATAGAAATAAAATTCTTTTTATTAAAGTATTTTGCGATAACTAAAAAATATGCAAAAGGGTCTATAAATATTTTATACTTCTCGCAACATATTTTTGTAAAAAGATTAAATAAACATTTATCTTTATTTTTAAATGTTTAAAAAAACATCTTTATTCCTCAGTGAATTGTAATTTTTTTAATACTTTTTATTTTTTTTTTATAGAAAGACCATAATTAAAGAACAAAACTAAAAAAACCAGAAATAGCTAAAATCTCTAAAAATACTAAGTTTATATAAAAAATAAAGAAATTAAAGATAATATTATCTCACTAAAGATTAAAAAAAAGTTTAAAAATATATACCTGTTTTTAAATATGTGTTCCGAGAAATAAAAAAAATCCAAATTGTCTCACTTTTCCTATGCGCTCTAGCGCCTACTCAATAAACCCAAACTTAATAAATAAACATAATTAATTTTAGATCTATCATTTAGCTAAAAAATTCTGTAAAAATATAGTTTAAAACCAAAGAACAAAGAAATCATTGTGTTTTGAAGTTTGTGAGTCAAAAAAAAAAACTCAAAGTTCCCCTTATTTTAAAATGGTTGTCGTTGATATTTGACGAAATCATAACTTGTATTGTACATAACTCTTTCGATCCATTCTCAGTTTTCTTTAAGTAAACCCACTTAGTTCTTTACCCTGTTAGTTAATAAGGTTATTAAGACTTTTAATATTTAAATTTTAACTTTACTGAGATGTTGAAAAATATGATAATAATTGATTTGAATGATTTGAAGAAATTCAAAACTTCCCTGAATTAACTACTCAACATGCATTCTCAACAACAAGCTGAATTTAAAATAAATTACAATATGTATAGAGGGCTTTGGGGTAAAATTTTAATAAATTTTATTTAGATACCTTTTTCTTATACTATCAAAAACTATTCCAGTCTAAGATTTCAGTTTTTAACTTATGACTTTCGTTTTTTATTCTAGTTGCTCTTTAATATAATTGTATTTTTCATGTTTATTAAGTAAGTAAAAAAAATTTAAAAAAATTAAAAAAAAATTAAACTACTACGAAGCCTGTTCTGATATCTTCCAAATAAAGTTATAACAAACTAGCAAAGCGTGACAAATGTCAAAATAAAACACGGAAATAAAAAAGTTTATTACTTAACACTAAAGTATCAATTTATTATTCCAGTCTAGGCAGTCGCCAGTCACCACTTACCTGTAATAAAATAATACCTTTAATGCATAGCTTGTTTCTATTAAAATTAATTAAAACTTTAAATAATTTTACTGTTTTCAACACCTTTCTATTAAATTATCAAAATGCTTAATTGCACTCTAAAGTTTGATCCTATATTCATATAATCAACATTTAATATTAAAAAAACTTAATCTTAACTAGTTTTTTCATAAAAAAATAATTTATAAAACTTTTAAAAACAATTTGAACAATGTTTTCTAACTTTTATTTTACAAGTTTTAAAATTTTCATTATCATAAATTGGAAATGCTTTCGTAAAGTGATTTGTAAGTTTTGCAGATCCAATGTCCTGGACAAGATGCTAAAAGGTATCCAAGTGATGTGCGACTCAATAACCGAAGGGTATTTTCGTACACTAAGTTTTAGGACCATATATTTTGAAAGCCTTTTTTTTCATTCAACAAACTATAACAAAATTAGCTGTAGTGTTAATAAAACGTATCAGATAGCTTACCTAATCCCATAACAACAAAAATAAGTTTATAGGTTATTATATTCTAAAATACAAAACATAACTGATAGTTTATTAACCGACCAATATTGCTAATCAACTTTTAATAATATTTTTAATAAACTAAAAACTACAAAAATCCAAAACTAAATAAATATATTGAGTTATTTAAAAAAATAAGTAGTTTATTAAGATTAATTATTTATTTTTTACCTGTAAACAAGTATTATAAAACTTATTAAACAATTAACTCAAATTCTGTCGGCTTTTAGACAAGTTATTAAAGATTTTATACGGATAATATACATTTGTTAATACTGATACTTTCAGCAAAACTTGGGAAGTTTGCTGCAGTCTACTTATAATAAAATTTAACACTAAAAGTGCTAACTATCTTGCTGTATCATATTTAACAAAACTTTTAAGTATTTCTTTGTTTGTTAAACATTATATTTAAGTTTATTAAACGTTTTTTTAAAATTATATTTTAATATTCTATGTCTAGCACTTAATTCTGTAATTTTTATTTATAGTTACTGTTGTTGACAGTGCGTTTTGAAATGTGTAAGGTATAAAGCAATTGATGCATAAATTGACGATCATAGATTTTCAATAAATTTCAAGGGTTTTCAAAATTCAACTTTAGTATTCGAAATTCATTATCTTCACAAAAAAAAGCAACATAAAATATGTTTAGTTACATACCAACATTATATAAATGATACTGAAGTGTGATTATGTAAATGTCGTAGTGAGTTTTTTTTATCTGGGTATTTCAAAGTTCTATAACCTTTTTTACAAAATCAAATAAATAATATGAAAACATTATAGTATAGTGCGTTCGGTAATCTATTGTAATACAACCGAACTTTTAATGAGTTTTTAATTATAACAAATTAAAAAATTTTTCACATAACTTTTTAACCTACAACTAACTACGTTTACTCAAAATTGAGTAAATATCATTAAATTACAATTTTAGTTCTTAGTTCCAAAATAGTACATTCCATACTCTTATTTTGTTCATGCAAGTCACTTTTTATTAAAAACTTTATTAATAAAACTAGTATACGTTTCCTAATGCGATTGGGAAACGTATACTAGCTTTAAAATATATATAACTATATATAAAAAATTATATACTTAATATGGCATCACAATTAAAACAGCTGATTCTTAGTATTGCATCAAAATAATATGAAGCTAATGTTTACACCTTGTGAACTCAACATTCAATAATTAAAAGTTTTTTAAAAAACCCAAGCAAACTTTTTAGAAATGTGTAAAGTTGCTGATAAAGGTTTTAATTAATTTTTTTAAGAGATGTTTTATTTTCTTTTATTTTTTGAGGGTCTTACAGGGCTTTCAGGCTCCAAAAAAAGTTTAAAACCTTCCTAGTATACTAGTGAAAAATATAAGTTTTTAGGTTTTGAAGAGACGCATTTCAAAGTTTGTTTACTTTTTTATTAAATAACAACACATACTTGAATTTTATTAATTTTTAGATATTTTAATAACCAAACTATAAAACTAAAAGAAGGTACAATAAATATTTTTTTAATAAAAAGTTTTTTTTTTTATATATTGATCTAGAATTTTACTTATAGTTTCATATTTATTTTTAGTTAAACTTTTTAAACTTAATTGCTACTTACTAATTTTAATGATAATTTACTAAACGCTACTTTTAAATATTTACTAAACACTGCGTTTCATACTGTTTCCTCTAAATCTAAATTGATTTAATTCTTAATGCTTACTTTTTTCAAAACAACTTACTTTTGCTCATAATTGTTTATAGTTTGTTTATTTGTTTTATTTGTTCTTATTGAAAAGAAATTAAACAAGAAATCTAAAGAAAACAGATAAAGATAAACAACAGGTACTTCGTATGATATAAGAAAATATGTAAATACATGAAAAATTAATTTAGAATAATTAAAAAATATTGACGTGAGATTACAAAGACAAACTATTTGTTTCAACATTTTCCTAAATGTTGAAACAATGCACTTGTTTTATAAAATTACTTGATCATTTGCACACTAACAACGGTTGTTTCTACACTGTGAAATTAAATGAAGACATTGAAAAGTTTTAAAAAATTCAAAACAGTTTTTTTAATTTATAACTAGGTTATAAGTTAAGTTTTTCATTAACTGCCATATTTTATAAACAAATATTTCTATCACTTCGCATTTTTAAATTTTATTGTCAAAACAATGTTTCACTCGTTTAAAATGATTCATACAAGTCCTCAGTTGATTAATAAAATTACATTTTGTTTGAATAAAATTTTAATAATCAACTAGGGATCAAGTCAAATTATTTTAAACTAGTGAACATTGTTTTGACGATAAAACTTAAAAGTTGAAGTGACATTGTTCTCTTTATTTTTAGGTTGAAAAATTTTATTTCAGTTTTAGAAAGTAAAAAGCACATAAACATTTTATACTTAAAATATTTTTGAACAAAAAAAAAAGTTTGTCTAATACTTTACAAGAGATCGGTAGGCATTTGGTGGTCGCGGACCAAACTTAAATAACAAAAATGCCAACGGGCCGCAGATGTACTTTAAGTTTTGAACCTTTATTACAAACCTGAAATAGTTAGTTAAAGTTTTAAATTTCCCGTGAAATTAACCTGAGACTGTTTTTTTTATCTTCATTTCTTGAGCCAGAATATTCAGGTAAGCTTCAAAATTTTATTTCCCGGGCCGCACTTTAACTTCTCACGGACCGCAGTTTGCCGACCCCTGTATCAGACGAATAAAGTTCAAATTTAGTAGAATTCAAAATTAAATCGAACTTTACTATAATTGTTTAAATAAAAGCGTTATATTTCGTGTAAAATAGTTCGAAGAAACGTATTTTGTAGGAAACTATTGGCCGTAATACCTCTGCTTTCATCTTTATTTTGTGTCAGCTTTTTTGTTTCGTGTCTGAAAGTAATATTAAAAAGAAGCTTAAAGATATATAAAAATGCTTTAACTTTTTAAAACTTTTTAAAATAAGTAATAAAATTAACTTTATTTTTGATAGTGGTTAAGACTAAAAAACAAAGAGTTTGTTTTGTTAATTCTGACTTTAACCCACTTGTTTTTGAGAAATTTTTAACAGTACACTTTAAACATAAAAAAACTATTTGTTTATTTTTACGATACATCATTTTTAAGTGCTTAAAAGTTACGAACTTTAAATTACATAAGCAAAAATTTAAATTACATAATTTCAATTTGCTTTCGTAACAGTAATATTGATTAAAAATTATTTTTGAATGCAACTGTAAAAAATTTAAAAAAAAAACAATACTTCTAATTGTTTCATTGTTATCAATACAATAGATATTTTGTTTACAATGATAAGATATAGTCGGATTTAATCCAAATACATTATACTCTTTTTAGTTTAAAACATAATGTTCAAAACTAATTTGTATAAACTTAATAAAAAGTTAAATTTTTACTCAAACCTTATAAATTAGTTAAGACATACAGTTTAGTATTTAAAACAGTGATTCAGTAGAAAAAGAGATTAAAACAAACTAAAACACTATGTTAGTTCAGTGCTATAAAAAGTATGTTTTAAGTATATAATTTTTGAATAACTGAGTATACTTTAAATGGTTGGTCTTGTACATTTGTTGTTAGTATAACATTTATAGTTTTGTTAGTTTTACGAAATACTTTAATTAATGTTTAATTAACAATTTAGTTGAGTGTTGTCTTAAATATAAAACTTTACAATTGTTTGAGTAATGGGTACGTAATGCATTAAAAAATCTAGATATAACATTTCAATAATGTTAGCATAATAATATTTTACTTAGCAAACTTTAAACTTGTTTATATCAGTTATTTATAAATCCGAAGTTTCTTTTTTAAAGTAACCTCATTTTGGAATAGTACTCTTAACATGCATTAGTTTTAGTTTAAGCTTCTTCATAGGTCTATAAGAAAAACCTATTGTTATCTTGCCATCGGTACCACTTAAAAATCGTAATGGTACCGGAGGTAATAAAATAAAATACAAGTAGTTGCAGCCACCTAAAGATAATTTCTTGAGAAACAGTTTAAAAAGCTAGAATGCTAAAAATTCTTCTAAGTACATTAATATAAGAAGTTAAAATAAAGTTCTACGTTAAAATTTTTAGTAGTCTGTTATGTTTATAAGCAGTTTACAAAACCAGCTACTTTTCCTTTTTATTTTGACAAAAGCACTCTGTAAATAATTTCTTAATAAAAATTACGTGATAAATTATTTCAAAATTTGTACTAAACATGAAAAAAAAAGTCAAATAAATAATTGTAAGTCTAATTTTACGACGTAATGATTTATTCAACTCTTCAATTGAAACTGCAACAAAGCTTTTCAACAGCATTTACTTTATTGCACTACTTTACAGGAAAACCTTAAAGCACCATGAAAGCAATTCATGTCATAAACTTGGTGCTGGCCTGCCAACTTTTACAAGCATCGCTGGCAGTGGAAAGAAAAAATTCCGCCGCGCTGGAAACACTCACCAGGGCGTTCAGCAACGTCACGCATCGCAACCACCGTTTCATCAAGGCCTACTTGAAGGAGGAAATTTACGTGAAAAGGTACACGCGGTCCCAACTCAACACCACCAGCGAAGTGAAAGCGGCCCTCATCCACAGCACTTTCCCGGGGTACATAAAAAATGACACGCACTCTAATGACTTCTATTGTGTTAAAAACATGACTATGGAGTTGCCTGTTTCTGCTTTTGAAAACTTCACGGCACACTTCAACGGCTTCCTGCTCAAATTTGATGACGCGTGGTATATAAGAAAAGTTGAAGAGGATCGCATAACTTACTCGAAAGTCGCAGGTCACAACGTAATGGAGTTGGTGGAGTTTTTGTTCGGCTCTGGTAAATACTTGGACAAACCGATGCGGGTTCAGTTTCGCGTAGAACGTCTTTTAGCGCTGATCCAAGTGAAGTATCAACTGGAAGAAGACATCGGAAAGACGGGAAGGAGCATGTCAGGGTTCGAAGAGAAGTTTTGGCGGCAGTTCGACTTGGGTTCCGACCTCGTTCAGAAGGTTTTGCGCCTGATTTTCAGCGACAGGGCGGCTGACGACTCCGAGGAAGAACGAGATGTTGCGTACGCGAGTTATGGAGCGTGCGGGCAAGCGTTGCTCGCTGAAACGATACCCGACCTGACCGAAGAACGGAAAGAATTTTACGGGGACTTGAGATACGTGGACCTTCTTAATAATTTTTACGAATATTTGGTTTCTGACATGCGGTTGAACGAGGTGACTGAGGATCGAAAGATGTTTGAAAGGGACATCAGAATTGCTACTGCCAACGAATATTTGAAAAAGGATGATGGAGATGAAGGTGAGGAAGCAGAAGCACTTGACAGTGAGAACAATATCAAAAAAGACGCTGTCGAGGAAAAGAAAGTTTATAGAAGATCTGCAGACGATGTTTCAATTGAAATGAAAGGTCGTTTTTTTGTTTTGTTTTGAAGATAATAAACTAAACTTGTTTTACTTACTGTTGAAATAAAGTGTATTGTTATAAGGTTTTTTGTGAAAAATGTGAAAAGTGTTATACCAACAAACAGGTAATTAGAGTAAATTCTGTTTGTGCAGTATTAAATTCATTTTAAATACACAGGACACGAAAAACTAAGACGAATGGAAAGTGAGGTTGAAGCAGGGTTTTATTCGACTCATGAAAAAATTGTGAGTTAATACTACTTGCTGTTACAAAACAAGTAATACTGAATAAGTTAATAGAAACTTGTTAAAGTGGAAAAATGTACAATATATTTTAAACTATTAATAAACTTACTGTTCAAAAAAATGCTTTATTTTAAAAAAATGTTCAACGCCACTACTTAACATCATTTTTATACAAACGCAAGTTCTTTCTTTTAAATTTAAAAAATTACACACTTAAAAAAAGCTTTATTCGTAGAATATCAAAACAAATTTTTTCAAATGCCAAAGCTTAATAATTAAAGATTTTTTTATAATTTATGTCACACCAATGTAAAACTTAACTTAAGACCAAATATTAAGACTTTACACATGTTTTGCAATACGTTTATGCTTTTAAAAACCTTTATATAACTTTACAGTGTAGAAACAATCGTTGTTGGTGTGTAGATGATCAAGGAAAGTTCTTTAAAAAAGTGCTAAAAAACTTTGAAAAATGTTGAAAATAAATAAGATTGTCTACTGTAATTTTATCTTAACATATTTTACTATTCATTTGAACTTATAATTCATATAATACATGTAGTTTATTATCTTAAACTTTACTTATTATAAAGTACTTACTGTTTACGTTTACCTTTTAGCTCCATATGTGTATATAGCTATATACATGCCTTATCATTCTTTTTACCTAATAAACGTATATTGCTTAAAAAAAATGCAGTAAAAAACTATAAGGTTATTTTAATGTGTATATTTTAAGTACGATACTTTGTGTTTCATTATAAATCATAAATAAAATTGTTAACGGTAAAATGGTTTTCTTTTTAAGTTTCTGTTTTGCTAATATTAATCGACAAAATATTTAAAAGTAAAGAAATAAATATTTACACTTTTTTATGATCTATTAATTTTTTTTTGATTTATCTAATACCATATAGCTTAAAATAGTAATGTATTTTGATAATTCATAATATTCTTTTTTTTACTGTTCTCAAACCAATCAGGCTGCATTTTTTTTAGTTAATCCTTTTTCGTTTTAAATTTCGTAAATCAAAACTTAGTTTTCAAACTGTTAATTTTAAATAAAATAAAATACAAAAATAAGCTGTATTTTTACTCGATTATACGTAAATGTAATCATTATGTGCTTGTTATTAAATATCTAGTTAGGACTAAACTTTTAAAGAAAAATTAAAAAGTTTATTAACTTTACGACTTACTTTGGAAAATGAATTTAACAAATATTTACAATAAAATAAACAATTTCAAAAAGTTTTATACAAATAACGCTGTAGTTTGATAATTACAGTTTAACAAAAAGATAAAGTAAAAAAAAAACAAAGTAAAGTAAAAAAATGTTTTTAAGATAAATAACAAAACGAACCAAAATAAGTTTCAGGTAAGTCGGAATAGTTACTTTCAAAATTTTTTGAAACACTTTTTCCACACTATTAAAAATTATAGGATGTCGAATTAGGGATATTATGAAAAATCTTAAACCAAAAATAAAACTGCTCATTAAAGTTTCACAGTTTGATTTGCTTGAGTTAAGCATGGCTTTAATCAAATCAACTATCACCCATATTCGACTAGATTAGACAAACGTTCTCAACAGTTCCGTTTGATTTAGCACGTAATGTGCAATCATCCGTTACACATTCTGAGAGTTCTGGCATAAATGCTTCGGTTTTCATCACGACATTCTGTACGACTTCAACACTAATTGCACCATTTACAAAATCTGAAACGCATTCAATATGCAACTTGTTGATTGAATGAACTTGTGCAATGCATTTCATCAAACTTGATTTGTTCATGTTTATTACAGCGTTTTCGTGGTTGACCAGTTTTTTTTTTTGAAACGTCAACTTTTTTTTTGAATGAAGCCTTCTGCTTCTCAAGTTATTGCAAAACTTTACGTTTGTGTATATTACTTGATGGTCGTTTTTTCACTGGGCATGTGTACATGTTTTATTTTAAGGTAAAGTTGAACTAGCTTTAAATTTTATATACACTAGTTGGAGCAACAACAAACAAACGGGTTCATAACTGTATATTTAACGACATGTCTGTAAAATTTAAACCTTTTTTTATAAAGAACTGATTGTTTTAAAATGCTTTGGGTAATGGCCTATACATTGAAAAAGCAAGTATAGGTGTTTATTAAAGTTAAAATTTAAACAATCGTAAAACTTAACAATTAAACAACATTTATTAACAATTTGAACGGTTTTAAAAAGTTAATTGTCAGTGTTAGAGCGGTTTGTCTGATTTTTTCCAGTGATAAATCGACTATATCTTACTTGCTCTAAATTTATAGTAGTAATAGTTTTTTATTACAATTTGGTATTTAGGTTTGCTGCAAAATGTAAAACAGTCGCATTTTTGAAAGCCAACGTGAAAATATTTATCTTTTTACTCGTCACTACAATGTGAGGACTTACACTTTAATAGAACCCTTAATGTTTATATGGTGTACAAAACTTGAAAATTTTTTGTGCTTGAAGTAGTTGAGAAGTATATAGTCTATAAACAATTTTTGATCGGGAATATAAAATTTGTTCTCTTCAACGTCCAACGAAGTTTTACTTTTACTCCTTTTTAAATAAGGTTAACAATTTTGTCTGAAACATTTTTTGTTTTAGTACCATATAATAATAATTATAAAGTACTCCTGCTAAAAATAATTCAGAGGTTTTTAACATTAAAAATTCCTTAAAATATGTTCTACTTTATTGAAAAAAGTATTAAACTTCCGAAAGAGCTCAAGTCTTAGACTTTTTTTTTTATAAAATAAAACTTCTCGAATTAGGATCAACTAGTAAAAAAAAGATATTCTAATGAGGAAAACAAACTACTTATTTTTTTACTTACGCACATAACTAACTAGTTTTAAAAAGTAAAGATATTTTTTTAATCAGAGTGAAAAAGCATTCCATTTTTAATTTTAGTTTATTTTAGTTATAATTAACTTTAATTATGTAAAGGTAAAAAATTGCAATAAACATTACTCAGTTTATTCTTAAAGTAGAAGTATGAATAGTTAAATTCAGGGCTCCCACTAAAATAAAAAACTTATAGGAAAATCCATAAAATACAGCAAACTTATAGGGAAATAATGCCCCATGAAAAATGTGTAAGTTACACGTATGTTCACTAGCTTGGGAAGATGTTGGTTATCACAATCCTTACCTAAGGTTTTAAACAATAACCAGTTCACATCAGGACTATCCATTGATAGTTGGATTAATTCATTTTGGTCAAAACCTTCAGTTGCTTTTTTTATAGAAGACCTTTCGATAAGTAGTGTGTCAAAAACTCAGATGCCAAATATCGATTACATACTTTAAAATACTTTTATCATCAAAATAATCAGACAATAATGTCCATCTGAATTTTTTTTGTAATTGGGTACTGAAGTTTTTATCAAAAGATAAGCATAACAGGTGCTCTCTTAAACTTTATTTATCAAAATACCTTTTGCATATGGAGCAATGGAAAAATTTCAGACCTATGACAACTTGGTAGATTTCATTTTGTAGCTATCGAACTATAATGAAACATAGTTTTAAATAGTTCAGCAAGATCCTCTGATGAATTAAAATAATAGTTACTTTCCACTGTTTTTCATACAACAAGAATATTTAAAAATGCGCTTTATGTTTTGCACTCTTAAAAAAAGTGCATATATAGTATAAATGAAATTTAAAAGATAATAATAGTGGTTATTTTATCACAAAAATTTCAATCACCAAGCAAAAAAACGTAATTTCTAAGGGTTTTCACATATTTATCTGTTTTTTATAGGGACTTTTCAGAATATTGCAAATTTCAGAGGATAAGTAGAGAAGTGGGAACCCTATACATTGTATTTTTTCAAAAATTTGACTTTGATAGAAAAATTGTTAGTAGATTTAAAAAAGAGTAATTTAGTTTTAAAAACAAATTTATATTTGTAACGTTGCACACAAAAATATTTAAGACATTTTCTACTCTTATAACATTAAGTACTTTCAACTCTCAAAATATTTTTCAAGTAACTGATGACCAAGTATTGAAACAATTAACATAAAAGTTTTTGTACAAAAATTTTACAGATAGAATGCTAAAAAACTCTAGTGCATTAACTCTACTGTTCTTTCTTCCAGTTTATCTAGTAAAACTGATCTCAAAAAAGATCATAGAAATTTAAAGTTTACTAAAAGCAGAGATCGGCAAAACGCAACCAGCAATTCAATTTTTAGCTAAAATCGTTTCTTTTGCAAAGAACAACAAAATATTTAAAAATTAGTTATTAATCTATTACCGAATGTATTATGTTAAGTAAGAAAGAGTATTTTTGCTGATACCTACGCTTATTTTAACAACCGTGGCTAACGAATGACGCTATTCCACCAAGTGGTCCCGCAAAACATTTTGCAAGGAAAACTGGTCCATTACTTATAAAAGGCTTCCTACCTCTAACCTGGAGCAGTGGTTCTTTGAATTTAAAAAGCTGTGATCATTAAATTTCGAAAGAAAAAAAAAAACTGTGACTATTTTTGTGAAAACCATTTGAATGTTACCATTTGAAAACAAAAGTAGATATATTAAACAGTTATTTTAGAAACAATTTTACTAGCCATCTAAACTTTTGTGCACGTTTAAATGACATCTATGCACACGACTGTGCTCATTCACCTTGACTAAGGAGTTTAATTTTTTAAAATCGAATTCTAACAACTAAATAAATTTAATGTTTAGCAAAAAAAAATATTACAAGTATGTCATTAAAAATATTTCAAACCGGAAATACAAAAACTTGTTAAATGTTGCAAAGAAAAAGTTTAGTTTGAAAAATTCCAGCAACAGTCTTATTACTTCCGTGCTATAACTTTAGCATAATATAGTTAATATTAAAACAAACAGACAATTTTTTTTTATATACATGTTTAGTAAAATTAAATAAACACACATGTTACTTCGTGCAGGTTATCTTTTATATCAATAATTATTTAAGTCCGAAAAAAAACGTTAATAACACCATGTTTACATTATAGTTCGTAAATAAACAAAAACTAAGATGAAAAGTTTTAAAAACACGTTAAAATTTACGACAGTAAAAACTAAATACCATAAAATACACGACTTGATTTGTTAGATGTTTTATGTGTTCAACATTCATTAATTACTTTTACTTTCAAACTGAAGTTTTGTATTATTTGTTAACAAAAAAGGAGCAAAGATTAATTACGTTGAGATTAGAACGATTAATTCACTTAATTTGTATTGCACGAACATACTAAAATGTTAAGTTTAAAAACTTTTACATTGATCATCAACTTGAAAAATTATAAAAATAGTTTTTTTGATTTTACATATACTACTATAACCGACGAAATTCACGAACAAAAAATAAGTCAAAACGATAACAAAGCATATAAAACTAAATAGATTTAAAAACATATAAACGTTTACAACATGTAAGAAAAGCAAATTATACAAAAAGTTTTCAACGTTGCGAGTAAAAAGAATGTGTGTATAACAATATTGAGCGTGGTTCATTATATTTAACAGGATAAAAGTTTTTTTTTCTTCTTTAGTAAGAATTTTTTTTCTTCAACAAACAAATTTTCAACTTTTTTCACAAACTATTAGAACACAAAAAAAAAGCGAGTGACAAAATGTGCGCGAAAAACCACGTGCATCTTGACAGGAGAACTTTCACGTTCTCACCTGGAACTTTCCCGCCTTGGTGATGTACTTGACCCCCTTGAACGGCTTGTACCGTTCGTTCCTCATGTCCAGCCTGCTGATCCGCAGCCCGCTCAGCGCCACCTGCTGGATCTTGAAGTTCACGTTGAGGCTCGGCTTCTCCTCGGGCGCCGGCACGCCCGCCTGCAGCGACAGGACTCCCCTGAGCTGGGGCGGCCTGCCCGGCTGCACCTTGCCCACCTCCCACGTCAGCAAGTTGGTCACCGGGCTGAACGAGTACTCTCCCTGCGAACGTTGGAAAATATGTAAATGGTATGAACCGTTATACTATAGTAAGTAATCACAAACAAAAAACAACAATTTAATTAAATTATATTTTCAAAGATTAGTTTAGATCTCTGACGAGTAGTCTCCCTGAAAAATAAATGAGGCGTTACAAACATCAATTTACACGACTTTATATTAAATTATAAAATGTGCGGCTTGATCAAGCTTGACAAAGGAATCAAAGCCCGTACGCGGTAAAAATCAAAAACTTTCAATGATTATCTCTCAATTAATTTCGTGTGACCTTAGAAACTCTTAAAAATACATTAAGCCGAAAGCGATAAAAATATTATGTGTGTTGCCCAATGTTATATTAAAAACAAGAATAAAAACAAGTACGTAAATAATTTTAAAATATCATTTTGGCAGAGACTTTGCATTCATACAAAAAGTAGCTATGAAAAGTTTTCCGCCAGAAAAAAAGTATGAACTTTTAACTTAAAAGGTTTAGCAAATTATTTCACACAAAAATCAGTTATAAAACGTTTGTTTTTTCCTACCTGCGACGGTTCCAGGCTGACGTTGGTGACCTGCTTGGGCAGCTTCGAGGTCACCCTGACCTCTTCCACGGTCTTGCCCGAGGTGTGCCTGCCGCCCACCGACACTTCCAGCTTCCCGCCCGACCCCTGGTACTGGACGTTGTGCTTGACGTAGACGGGCACGGACACGTTGCCGCCCTGGTTCACGTGGTACGTGCACAGCTTGAACTGGCCGTCGGGCGGCACGAACGACATCACCCTTTCGTTCTCCCACCTGAACAAACACATTTCTCGAAATGCTTTTATCAACAAACTGCATGAAAGGTATCAATTTTACTTATAAGTATTAGGACCTTTTGGAATGAATATCTTTCATGGTTAACTTTTATTAAAAAAACGAACATAAAATGACTTATATGAAACATAATGAATTTAACTATTAATATAACTCTATAATTATTTTATTGTAGCTCGCTCCCCAACCTTATATTTTTATCAATTTCAATAAAAAATCACGCGCGCAACAAGTTGAAGCGAATTTCCTGCATTTCTAAAAACTGCAGGCCTTCTTTTTGTTTACTTTAAAATATTTTTTAAATTACAACAAAATAATTGTTATTAAATTTTATTGTATTTTTAAGTAATTGGGTTTGAATTTAATCATTTGTAAATAATATATATAAAACAATTTATCGCACCCTCTCCCAGTTCCGCAGTTACTTAAAGGGCTTGAGTAACTTTTATCAATAATTAAACTACAAGAATGGCAGGGTTGCCAAATGTTTTTGGGAAAAAATTCTCCAAGTTTTCAAAATTTCCTCCGGGTTTTTAAAAGTACACATTTTGGGTCTATTTTTAGTTTAAAATTAAGTTTAAGGTGAAAAACTTCGTTAAATAGTATAAAAACATTACAAATATACTGTAGAGATAATTTAAATGTGTTTTTAAAATATAAAATTGTTGATTAGGAAAAAAAACTTCATCTATATGATACATTATTAATGTCAAATAAAATTTTCTACTTAACATGTAAAAACTGTTTAAAATTCCAGGTTTTTTTAAAACTACAAGTCAAATCTGAAATAAAAAATAACGAATTTATCTTTTAACACAAATATACAATTGTAGCAAATACCTTCGCAGCCTGACGCACGGGTGGAAGCTGACATCGTCCAACAGGCGCGGGTTGACGAAGTTCATGCACAGGTCAGGCATCCCTGACAGCTTCACCTGAATGAAAAGATTAGTTGAAGCTTAAAATTAAAAACCCTAGTACGTGGTATTTAATTTTCTCATAAGTCTCCATCAGATACTATGGTTTGGCACACCAGACAACTTCACCTGACAATTAGAATATTAGATGAGGCTTTTTTAAGAGGTTTATTTAAAGGATTTTATTTGATAACTATTAATGCTTTATATTTAATTTACTCTTCTTGAGTCGCATAAGATACGGTTTGTTGGGATTAACAAATAAAGTGTTAAGATTTAATGAAGTTTTCATACTTATTGATTGAGCACCTAAATGTATGTACTAGTTTAAAAAAGCATGATCAAGACAGTAAGAAATAATATTTTATACTTAAATAAAAGTCCTAACACATAGAAAGTTTCATCTGCGAGACTATTAACAATCTAATTAATGGAAAAAATTCTTTAGTGTAATTTGCAGGATCAAATAAATTAATTTTTTAAAGCGTACCTGTGCGTTGATGGATCCCTGGATCTCGGCAAAAACAATCGAACCGGAACGGTCGATGATGGCGTCAACCTCCTCTGTGACGTCAAAGTAGGCCTCGTTCGACGCGTACTTCACCCCCTGCCTCCGCCACGGCACGTTGCTGAACTGACCCGAGGGCAGTTGGTCGGCCACGTTGCTCTTGCCAGTTACGCTGTTCACCACCTTTCATGTTGGGGGGTTTTATGAAAAATAAAACAAAAATGCTCAAAAAACTTATCTGCTGGAAAGATATAACAAAATATTATTAAAGCTGATCACCACCTTGCGTATCATGTTAGGGGGTTTTATGAGCTCCTTGAGCACGTTGCTCTCGGTTGCCAATGGATACCCGTTGTCCAGCATCTCCTCTAGCAACTCGTAGACCACGACGTAGTTGTCCTTGATGGTCCGCTCCTGAAGAAAATTAAAGTTTTCAAACGAAGACTTAATTCACAAAACACAAAAATGAGTCGAATAAAATATTAACATACTAGAATTTTAAAATTAATGTTTTTTTTGCTACATAATAACCTGGCACTCGCCAAAATACGAGATGAAAGTATCCACGATGCAGTGCAAGAACTCGACCACAAACAGGGGCTGCACCTCTTTTGAATAAAAATAATTATTATAAATTAGTCAAAATTTTATTTTTAAATAATTATTTTAATAGTTTAAAACTTTTTAAAAGTTTAAAAAAACTAATAAAATAATTTACAAACATAAAATCATGTGCACAATAAAAAATCAACAAAAAAAGTTACCTTTGGCGACCACCGACACGAAGTACAATCTCTCCCTGTAAATGCTTATCAAGTAGTGGTTGGGGGTGACTATTATGGGCGGGACGTCTTCCGGGTTGGCGGTTTTTTCCAGTTGCTGGAAGAAGGAGTCGCACACCGACTTCTTCACCGCCGTCCTCCAGTGCTTCTCCATAAACACGTCCCGGTGCGAGTTGATCATAAACAGGGAGTTTATCATGGTTTCAAAATTTAATAAACCTGGTAGAAACAATGTTTGACTACATATAACTGTGTAGTTAAAAGAAAAAAGCTTATAACTAAAAAATAAAAAAATTAGGAGAATTTTTTTAATAATAAGTATAGTATTACAGACTGAGTTTATCATCATTTTAATATCAAATACTTGGTAGAAAAACAATATTTAATAAATATAAGGTACTTGTGGGAATGTTAAACATTTGTAACGTTATTCCAAGACAAAATGGCGTGCTTTTTTTTCAAGGCATAGTTTTAAACGCTAGTAAAAATTTTTTGATGAAAATTAAATAAACTTAGTTGACAACATTACTTGGTAAAAAGTTTTGCTTTTTATTTTAATTTTATTAATAATCAAGTATTTTTAAAGTTTTTCAATAGTTTTGTTATAAAATCTATTTGATTCTATAATGTTTTTTAAAAAGTGTCAAGTTTAATCATTGTTGGGTATATAAAGTATAAAGAACACAATACCAATTAAAACATTTAAAACTACTATTACAAAAAACAGATATTCGAAAAAAAAAAATAATAATATGAAACGTATTATTCTGAAATTGAATATTTTAGAAAAGTTTTGATAAATTAAAAAGAAATCTACAGAAAACTCTAAAACTATAACATCAAACATCAAAATTTTTTACAGCTAGTTACTTCAGCCTAATAAAAACATCTTATAAGCTTTATAACGCAACTATTATTTACAAATTTAGAGAACAAGAAATTAAGTAAATACAAAATGATTAAACCAAGCTTGTTTCACTGTTATAATAGCAAATGGTGTTTGTACATTTAAAAATAAGGCCGTTTGCTATACTAAAAATGTACTTTTGATAATAACCAGAATAGTATAGGCTGGATTTTTTTTTCTAGATAAATATAGTACTTTAATACGCACATCATCACTACTCCATAAAATAATGAAAAAGTATGTTATGGGTACCTAAACAATGTTAATTTGTGAGTCCACACAAGTTAACTAATGATAGAACATTAAAGCATGAGTATTTAACTAATCAAACTTGTCCACTTGTTTCTTATTTCAGCTTTTTAATTTAACCTCTTGCTGAAAACATACTTGAATTATTTGTACTTTGCAAATTTTACTGTACGGATTTTGAGAAACAACTGAACAGTCAGAAGCCATTCAAACATCAATCTTTAACATTGATCAGGTTGCAGCAGGTCCAAACAGATAAAAACCTGATTCCTATATGTATACACGTGTAGCTCCAATTTCCTTTATGTACTTCAACATTTTGGATGGCTACCTGGTTGACAGGGTGTTGGATAACAGGGTTACCTCACTGCACTTTAAGATGCATTTTTACTTTAAGATCATTCTATTTCAATTGATGTCACAGCCACCAAGTTGTTTAGTGTGAAAAAATGTAGACCCGGTATCAGAAAATCTTTTTAGAAAGTCAGGGCCATAACCAGTAAAGGGAATACTAAGACAACTTTATGAAAAATTTTAAACTGGGGTTTCTAATTAAAAAATTGTTGAGTACATTTCTTAAGAAGCTTGAAACCTACTCTAGTTATTCTGGGTTTGTATGGGATAGCAAAAAAGAGATTTGAAACTAACACTAGATGTTCTGGGGATCATTTTATAATTTCCTGAAAAAGAGTCTTTATGAAAATGAGTCTGGAAACTCCTGGTCGAAATGACTGCTTTTATGCAGCAGTTTAGGTTGTCTTTAATTAGCTATTTATTACTACTTTCAGGGTTCCCACTAAAACTTCAAAAAAATTATAGGGAAATCATAAAATATAGCAAACTTATAGGGAAATTAACAAAAATAAAGAATGTTAAGAGTTACAAACATATCTTTAAGATACATAAAGTAAAATATGTCATTAGGGGAATAGGGTAGTTAACACCTTTTTTTTGAAATTTGATCTTATTTTATATAGTTTTTACTAAGCTACAAAATTCTTTTTACAGATTTTAAAAATTTCAAAATAGTCTTTGAGATATAGCCGGTCAAAGTCCAAGGCAACAATATGGGAGGGGCAAACTAAAACGGCAAAAATAGACTATTTCACTAAAAATCTATCTCCTCCTACGTTTTTTGAGATAACTACTTCAAAATTTCAGGAAATGTTCCTTGATATATTTAGAAAATTTTGTTGGAATAAAATTTAAAAATTAAAAATTTTCTATAAAAAAAAAACAAAAAAACAGTTTTTTTACTTAGTATTTTTTTTAGTTTTTTTATTAACTTTTTTATTCCATTTTTTTTAAACTTTGTTTTTACAGAATTTTATAAATATAGCAAGGAACATTTTCTAACCATTTCAGGTAATTATCTCAAAAAACGTAGGAGAAAATAATTTTTTATAAAATAGTTTTTTTACCCCTTTTTTACCGATATAAAGCAAAATTTTTATAAGTAATTTGGTCAAACAGGCTTAAAGCTAGGAAGCTAATTTTTGTGCTTTCTATTTATTTTATTTCCCAACGTCAAATAATTTTACTTAGCAAAATTCCAAGGTCGGGCAACAGATGTACCCTAATATGTATGCTTCTGTATTAAATGTTCACAAAACTTATGAGAAATACTGTTTTTAAAGATTTAATGATATAAGTAAAATAAATCAATTGAGATTAGAATATAAAATATGTAAATAATTTTATGTAACCATGTTAGTAAACTTTATATATAATAGAAAATAGTTATAATTTTTTTTTGACATTATAACTGACTAACTTAAATCTTACCACATAAGGTACTAACTTGCATGAACAAACTTAATACATAATAACTTTTAATTTCAGATATAAAACAAAAAATTACTGTTATTTCTAAGAATAGTGAAGAGCTAGATGCAAGGCAGAAAAATTTAAACAAACATTTTAAAATCAATAACATCATATCTTTAAACCAAATTGTGTATATAAAATAAAAAAAATATTGAAATTGGATCAACTTAATCTCATTCTAGATCTAGAAAAATCTAGCAAAAAATCTTAAAACTATTCAGTGATTTTTTTTAAGAATTTTCCTGAGTCATCCTGAGTACAAAAAAAAAGTAAAAATGTGCAGAATTATATTGAGTCTTTCTAAAATTTTTTACTACTTTTAAATATTCTGAGTTTCCCAGAATACCATGAATGTGTAGCAACCATGAAAGGAATGAGTCTAAATTGCACAAGAAAACAAAATTATACAAAGATAATTTTGCACCAAGGGTCAATTTTGCACAAGTTACATTTTTGCACATAAGTAACAGAAAAATTTAAAAAATAAAAAGAAAAGCTACTGACCAAGGGTAAGGGGTAACAGCGATAGAAAAATAAAAAAATGACTAACAAAAATTGAAAAAATAAGAATATAAAAAAAAGCTACTGACAAAAGGTAAGGGTTAGAGGTAACAGAAATAGTAAAAAAAAAAAATTTTTTAACATTAATCAAAAAAAACTTATAAAAATAATAACTTTCAAAACAAGGGTAAGGGTTAGGGGTAATAGTGAAAGAAAAAAAAAGAACTAAACTAAGAAAAAAAAAATTAAATTAATAAAAAGATTTAAAAAAAAAAAATTAATCTTGCAAAAATGTCTCCGTACAAAAGTGTCTTTGTGTTAAAAATAACCCTTTTTGCAAAAGTGCCTTTGTGTAACTTTATTTATTTGTGCAAAAGCATCTTTGTGCAAAAGTATCTTGGTGCAAATTTGACAGCTACCCGAATTAAGCACATAAGGTGTGCTTTCAAATCACTATCATTCTCCATACTAAAGTTTTGATTGAATATTGTTTCATTATAAGGGATAGGTTTAAAAGGTAGTCTCTACTTAAATTATATTTTAGAAAAAAATATTGATAAGTACCTAATAATTCTATACTATATATATTGTAAACACTCCAAGGATTAATTCATTTCAGTTTTGTAAAAATTTATTGTTTTAAGGATATTTATACTGACCTTTTTAGATTTATTTTATAACAATGTATATAAAGGGCATAGGGGGGAAGGGATAAAAAAACTTTTTTTTTTTGAAATTTGATCTTATTTTGTATAGTTTTTACTAAGCTACAAGATGTTTTTTATAGATTTTAGAAATTAAAATATTTTTTGAGATATAGCCTGTCTAAGTAGGAGATCCTTATTTGAGGTGCAAACTAAAACAGCAAATAACTAGAAATCACTAAAAATCTATCTCCTCCTACGTTTTTTGAGATAACTACCTCAAATTTTCAGGAAATGTTCCTTGCAATATTTAGAAAATTCTATCAAAACAAAGTTTAGAAAAATTTAAAAATAAAGATTTAATATGAAAAATAAACAAAAAAATGTTAGTACAATCCCCCTATGCCCTTAATTGTACTAAATTTTGATTTTTTTCCCGTATCCAAGACAATGAGAACTCCTTTGTTCAGACAGTAAAATACAATAAATAAGTAAATACAAAATGATTTAAAAAATACAATATTGCTTCTACTGCCTTTGAAAAATGAACAAACACACGCTTTTGTTTCACTAGTATTTTGTTTAGTGTGTCTAATTGATAAAACTTTTTTTTTTTGTTGAAAACACATATGGAATATTGTGCACAGAAATATTAATAAACTTTCTAAAACTAAGGGAGTGGAAACCATGCAATAAAACAGTATACTTACAATTCCCACCAATATTTTTTTAGCATAACTTGGCAAATTTTTTAAACTTGAGTTATGAACCAGTGTTGAAACATTTTTTAGCATACTGTTTTAATGATTCCTTTACTTTCATTGACAGAATTAGAGATATGTAAGTAAATATTATGTTTATTGTGACATTAAAAGTCTTTTTACTAATGAACCTCTGGAAAAGGTCATTGAAATTTGTATTGATACATTGTATAAGATAAGTAAACCTACAATAAACAAAATGAATTTAAATAAAACTTTTCAAACTTACAACTTCTGGTGTTAAGTTTAGTTTTAACTCTTTAAGTCCATAGGGGGAGTAAACTATGTTTTTTACAAGTTGATCTGATTTTATAGAGTTTTTTCTAAGCTTCAAGATGCTTTTTATTGATTTAAAAAATTCGAATTATTTTTTGAGATATGACCAGTCAAAGTCGGGCCGCATAATAGGTTTCCTATGGGAAGGGAAAACTAAAACAGCAAAAAAAGACTATTTCATTTAAAATCTATCTCCTCCTAATTTTTTCAAGCAATCTTCTTCAAACTTTCACAGTCTAATCTTTATACAATAACAAAAAAACGTTACTTTGAATTAAATAAATTAAATTTTTTTTTTTGAAAAAAATCTTTTTTTTTTTGTGATAATTTTTTTTTTTTTTAAATTACTAAAATTCTAAAGTAACATTTTTTCCTTTTATTATAAGAAACTTTTCCTGAAAATTTGAAGAAGATTGCTTGAAAAATGAAGGAGGAGATCGATTTTTAGTGAACTTTAAAATTTCGAAGAAAATTGACCTAAAAAAATTTGCGGTCCATTTGTTTATATTGGAAAATTTTTACAAAAATTAAATATTTCAAAAGTTAAATGACGTTTTTGAATTCTATAAAAACTGGCTTGTAGTTTGTACTTAAAGCTTTCATATAGAAGCCATAGTAAATTTTTGTAAAAAAAAAAAATGTTGGATCCCCTATGGCCTTAATTTATTCCCAACTGACAGGACAGCCATGGGATCCCCCTTAAGACCAATATTGGCTAACAAATATATGGGTTTTATAGACTTAAAAATTATTCCTGCTTTCTAAAATAAATTATTGTACTTTAGATGTATTGATTGTTTTGTGTTGGTCAGAAGCAAGAAAATTGTGAATTATTTTTTTAATATTTTGAATAATAATCATAACTCTAACAGTTTCACAATGGAAAAAGAAAATATACTAAACTTGCTTTTTTAAATGTACATGTTAAACAAGAATAAAATAGATTTTCAACATCTGTGAATATAAAGAAAGCTTTTACAGGTTGTTATTAGATTTTTAAATCAAATTGTAGTTTAAAAAGAAAAGTTAATCTAATCAGAACTCTGTGTTATGGTGCACATAAAATTTGTTCCCCAGAGTTACTACTAAGTGAAATCAAACAGATCAAGTCACTATTAAACAAAACTGGTACACACAAGAGTTAGTTGATAAAACAACTCATTTACATTTGAAAAATTTGGATAAAATAAAGACATTAGGACTTAAAAAAAATGTGCGCTTACTTTAAAACTCCCATTCAATTATAAAAGCTCAGAAATGTTAGAAAAGAAAATTAGACAACTGACAATAAATACTTATTATGCAGCAAAACCTAGGATTGTCCTCACGTCAAAACCACTATTACCACCAGGTTGTAGAGATCCAATATAAAACTTAAATAAAATTATAGTAATTTACCAATTCAGCTGCTGTTGTAAAGCAAGCTACATTAAATTGACAACAAGACAAGAATAAGGATAAAAGAGCATATTCCAAAGAGTGTAGAGAATTTTTGATTTTCAGAAAAAAAGGATGACATACTGGTCAAGATTTTAAATGCATCTAAACCAGGGTTTCCCAAAGTGGGCCGTACCGCCCCCCTAGAGGCGATTTTAGTAAGTTAGGGGGGAAATAATTTGTAAAGAGGCAAAAAGGGGGGGGGGGGGGCAATTTTGAAACTTTCACTAGATATTCTTGAGTTGCAGATGTTGAGCAAAAAAAGGTCCTAGGTGTTTTAAATGGTAGTCTTGTCAGGGGTAGGTGTTAGAAAAGCACAGCATCACTTTAGCACGGAGTGACACTTTAGCATGGCGTCACTTTAGCACATAGTGACGCTTTGGCACGGAGTGACACTTTTGCTTGTAAACATTTTAAATATTTTAAAATGTTTATCTAAATAATGTTTAATTATCTAAAATAATTAACTTAACAAGCAAACAACTGTTAAAATTAGTTTTAACACTTTTAAAAATACCGTCTAAAAAAAATTATAAATAAAGTTTTTACTATGGGCTTAAAATGAAATAAGAAAGTTTTCAATCTTTATATTAAATTTAATAATGTTTTTATTTAAACCTTACGCTTAAAGTTTTTAGTCTTATTAGAATTAGTTAGAAGCATTTTAAAAAATTTAATAATCTTAGAGCTTGTATTTATTGCTAACTTTATTAAAATTGTTTTATGTCAAAAACTTTAAAGTAAAAGTATCAAAATATTTTTATCTAAAGTTAAATAGTGAAACAAGTTAATAAAGTTTTTTAATTAAATTTTTTCTTAGTTTAAGTAAAACTTAAACTTGTAACTCATTTAAAGTTTGTTAAATTTTAGTTTACATGTTGCATAGTTCGTTTTTAGATTTTCTAAACAGTACAGTACCTAATGTGATTTAAGCAAAGAAAAAAATGCAGAATAAATTCTGTGCTAAAATGACACTCCATGCTAAAGTGACCCTGTGCTAAAATGACATTCTGTGCTAAAGTGTCACTCCGTGCTAAAGTGTCACACCGTGCTAAATTGTCACACCATGCTAAAAAATCACTCCGTGCAAAGTGTCACTCTGTGCTAAAGTGTCACCCGTGCGTTTCTGACCCGTTCCCCTTGTTGTAAGGGGCAAAAGTCTATTCAATTACTTCAAAGGGGCAATTTGAAAAAAAAGTTTGGGAAATCCTGATCTAAACGTTCATACATTGCAAAACATTTGGTTAATAATTTAATATGTGCAAACAGTTATAATCTAAATATATTTAAAATTATTAAAACTTTTAGTCATGTTTTTGATTTGGTTAAACTAGAAGCTATTTGTATTTTATTAAGGAAACTTATTTTATGTAAGCAAAAATATTTTGATTATACCATTTCTTTATTTTTGTAATACTTTATAAGTCTTATTTTCATTATAATGATGAAAAGTTTTACTTTAGATTAATTATAATGTAAGTAGAGATAAATGATTTTAATTGTTACTAATTGCTTTTGTCTTTCATTTATGTTTTGATTACTTTATGATCATTTGGTTATTATATAAGTTTGTAAAATGTTATCTGTTGTTAGCTTTGTACTCTACTGGTGATAATAGCTCAAAGTATATTTAGTTTTATTGAATTTGTGTGTCTAGTATATCTTATTGTACAAAATTTTTTGTTATTTTCATTAACAGTTTTTTTTTTGTTTGTATTTTCTTTTGTTTATCTCTTTTATTTGTAACTATCACTGTTACCCCTAACCTGTACTTATCATTGGTTGGTAAGCAACTCTCAGATTTGATCAGGTGGGAATTGAGCGGTTCCCTAATGAAACAGTTGTTTTGTCAATAGAAATTGTGATAAATTTCCTATCTAGTTTTGTTACTACAAAGTTGTTACTAAAATTACCTTTAGTTGTAGAATTAATGGTGTGCTAGATGAGTTCAGCAAATTTTGAATAAAACTAAATGATAACAAAACATTAAGTGGAAAGGAACTTATTGATAAAAAAGTTTTGTTTTTATTCAGTAAAGTTTGAATTTTTAAAGTTGTTTGTGAAAGTGAAATTCAAGTTTATATTGTTAAAGAATATAAAACTTATTGAAAGTATGCATTTACATTATCCAGGACTCCACTTTGTGAAGTTTGGTGAAAAATTTATTACTCCTTGAAGCAAATGCTTACAGTTTATAGTATGTTTCTTATGGAGGTTTAATATATTTTATAGGCTGAGGTAGCTCCAATTTATAGTTTTGGTAAAAAGTTATGATAATAACTGTAAACCTTATTTACTCCTGTCCACCTATTTTAAAAAAGTTTTCTATGCTTGATTGTAGTTTTAAGTTTGTGTTAAAAAAATTATTCATAGTAACATTAACAGTTCTTTCTACTTGTTTATGTTTGATTTTTTATTTATTTGTTTGTTTAATTTTTTGCTTTTGCTCTTATACAAAGGTCAACAAAAAAAATATAAATATAAATGATTGAAAAAGTCAAAATTTAAGAGGAGACATTGTGGTTTGAATGCAGACCATGCTTTCCAGTAAAGGGTTTAAAAATACAAAATTACATTTTTCCTAAAAGTTATTTACTTGATTATTTTTTTTTAAATATTATATCTCATAGTTATTTTGTTTATGAGTGGACAACTGGGTATAGATCTTGTAAAGTTTAACTCAAAGAGTTTTCAAAGACACCACTAGGACTCCTACAATGAACCTATTACTGTTTATTAAAGGGAAAAAAGCACTTAAAAAGTTTTGTTCAAGAACCAGGTGTATGAAAAACCTTTTTTTAGTTATTGAGTTATACACCACAGATACAGTTTAATGTCTTGTCCAGGGACTAGACAATTAAAAAAAAACTGAAATAGCTCAAAATATTATTTACAATCAAATGGTGTGTAGCTTAAGATCGAAAAGTTATTTCTCTAGTCTTCCATTGACCATAATTGTGAACATTCACATTTTCCTTTCCTTCATTTTAGCTAGTAGTACACTTTCTTTTTGGATAACTTAATAGCATCATTTGAGCACAGATTAATAATACAGTTTATGCATCAATTGCTTTATATTTTACACATTTCAAAACGCACTGTTCACAACAGTAACTATAAATAAAAATTACAGAATTAAATCAAAGAATGATAAAACAAAATTTAAAAAACAAATAACAAACTCAAATTACAAAATTACAAACTCAAAAAACAAACTAAATAAACGAATAAAAAAAAAATTAAAAGATTGTTTAATATGCAACTAAAGTTAGATACTTAACACTTATAGTATTAAAAACTTCTTTAAGTAGACTGCAGAAATTTTTCAAAGTTTTGCTGAAAAAAAAACAAGTATTAGCAACTTGCTAATTGCAAGTATCTATCATCCGTATACAAAATTGTATAAAATCTTGTTTAAAAGCCAACAGGGTTAAGTTAAGTATTATTATAGGCTTTGTATCAAAAGTTATTTAGTGATCTTGGTCGGTTAATAGAATATCACTTATGTTTTATATTTTCCAAAATAATAACCTTTAGGCTTATTTTCATTGTTTTGAGATTGAATAACTTCTTTTTGAAACGTTTAATAAACATCAAAACTTATATAGTTTTTATTTTTTAAATGAAAAAATACTCTCAAAATACTTTGCCTTAAGACCTGGTGTACGAAAAAATCCTTCGATCATCGAGTTGCAAACCACTTGAAAACCTTTTAGAGTCTTGTGCTTGTCCTATACAATAGGTCTGCAAAACTTACAAATCAGTTTACGAAATCATCTTCAATTTATAAGAATAAAAAATTTTAAACTTTTAAGATAAAAACTCAGAAAACATACTAGAGTAAATATATTTTTGTTAAAGATTTCAAAATAATATTTAAATACTTATTTAATCTTTTTACAAAAATATGTTGCGAGATGTATAAAACATTTATAGACCCTTTTGCAGATTTTTAGTTATCGCAACATACTTTAATAAAAAAAAAATGAATTTTTAGTTTTTAAGAGATGTTATGAGAAATAAAAATCAAAATGTCCCACTTTTTATATGGGCTTTAGCACCAATCAAACAAACTTAAACTCAAAAAAACTTTTTTTTTTATTAGTTCTATCATTTAGCTATTAATTTCTGTAAAATATGTACTTTATAACCGAAGAACAAATTACTGTGTTTTGAAACTTTTGAGTCAAGAAAAATTGAAAAAAAAATCCTTTTTTAAATGATTGTCGTCAAATATCAAATGAATTAGACATTAAAAAACTTAAATATGTGTGTGTAAATAATTTTTCTATGTTTTAGTTATTTTTTACTTAACATTTTCTGATTTAAAAGTTAAAACAACTGCTTACACAGTTGAAAGTTTTTAAAGGCAGTTTTTAGGGCTGTTAAACTCAAAGTCATTTTGTTTTTAGTTTTAGACAGTTTTTGATCCTTCATTTACAAATTTGCAAGCTAGAGGTAGCTGGCTTGAGATAAAAAGTCAAATAAATAAAGATAATCAAAGACTTTGCGTTTAATACACGAAAAAGTGTTGATATGTTTAAATAGTACACTTATGTGAAGCTATTACTAATGGTTGTAATTATTATGGTGATGTGTATTGTGTATATGACTTTCATTTTACTCTGATTTGATATTTGAAATTTTGTATATAACAAAAAAATCTTTTTTTCCTTGTTTTAATTGAAATATATAATTTTCATAGTTTTTTACAAAGTTTTTATTTTTCAATTAATATAATTTTTAAATTACTCTTAGTAAAAAATCATAATTATTTTTTTGATTTATATTGTAATTTATCATGATACCTTTAGAAGTAGAACTCAAATTATAATAGATATTTATATAAATATGTTATTAGCAAATTTTTATCAATTGTTTTTATTATTATTAAGTATTCTTTTTTATTAACTTTTTTTTAATGCACTGTTACAAGTTGAACAAAAAATTACTTCAATTTAAATTGGCTTTCAAGATTTTTTGTATATGTGTCAACCACTGGGTTTTATTCTCGCATTTCAACTCAGAGAGTTTTAAAGCTGTCATTAGGACCCCTACGCGATCAGTACATACAAAAACAATAATAAAAAGTTTTACTCCTTTTTAATGTAAAATTTAGTTCTAAAAGTATATTATTTCTTGTTTTATTTCTAGTTCTTGTTTTATTTGATTATCCATTTTTTTATGCTCTGAGGCAATGTTTATAAAAAAAAAAGTACTAAAACAAACTATGTTATTTTACTTAGTCATTGCCTAAGTAAATTAAAAGTTGTATAATGAAATAAGCTCGAAAGCTTATTGTTTTTATTTTAAGTATCACCTTGATACAGTGAAGTTGTTTTGAATAAAATTAACAAACTTTATACTTTAGTCCTGTTTTATAATTATGGTTTAAAAGATTAAGTTTAGAAATTTAAAAGTAATGACTGAGTATTTCTAATAAGTACGTTTAAAATAAATTAGTTAACATTTCATCAGAAACTAGAAAAAATGGTTCTTTAAGATAATACTTTAGTTATTTTATGATAAGTTAAAACATTTTTTTGTCGATTTAATTATATATTTCATAAAGATACATACTCAAATAACAATATATATTTCGTGCGAAACTCTTAAGTTATTTACAAAGCAATAAGAATCAAATCCAGCTTATATAGTCAAAAGATAATCAATGTAAATGTATTAAAAATGAGCAAAGGGTAATTAGAAAACCATAAGTAGTTTTAATTACACAAACTAAAAATAAATAAAACTTTTTATAAAACTATTTATGAAAACAAAGAAACAATATCATCAAATATTTTTGTATACACAACTTAGTTCTCTAATATAAACATATAACCCCAAGTTTAATTAAATCAAAAATGTTATAACAATTCTTAATAACTTTAAACCTAATCAAATTACAATTACTTGCAAAATCAGGTTTGCTAACTAGATGTTCTGCTACAACAGATCTTTTTGAAGCATTTACTACTCTTTTGGATTTATTTTTATTAGTACATACTCATTTAACAAAAGTTATTAATACTTTTTGAAATATGTACTTTTATTCTTTTACCGAGTTGCCTCGAAGTCATACCGACATAACTATCTTCACAGAAGCAGTTGAACTACCACACTTTTTTTATATTCTGATATCAGATCTTTGCCCCCAAGTCTTATCAATGGTCTAGATGTGAAAACAACTCTCGATTTTGCTGAGTGATAAGATTTATAGGGTAAAGTATTTTACTAAAGAGTAGCAAATGCTTCAAATGGATTTGCTATTGCAGAACACCTAGTTAACAACCCTGATTGTGCAAGTAATTATAATTTGAAAAAATTTAAAGTTATTAAAAATTATTATAACATTTTTGATTTAACTAAACTTGAGGCTATATGTATCTTTTTTAAGAAAAACCAAGTTGTGTCAATATAATGATTTTGATTATACTGTTTCTTTTTTTATAAATAGTTTTATAGATTCTTACGTGTGTTTTATTTGTTTTTAGTTTCATTGTAAATAATACTACTTATGTTTTGTTAATTACCCTTTGCTCATTAAAATTATATTTTGATTGATTACTTTTTGACTATATTGGCTGGATTTGAAAATTTATTTTTATTTCTTAGTAAACAACTATAGAGTTAATCACAGAATATATATTGATATTTAAGTTATATCTTTAAAGTAAGTATTATAGTAGTTATATATTAAAAAAAAAGATTACTATGGTGCACTTTTTAAATCTTATTCTAGCTTATTGGGACTAGATCTAACAATATTAAATTATACCACCACTTATAAGATTTAAAGTTTTTTTATATTTTCCGTTTTCTGCTTTTTAATTTAATATTTTTTTAAGGGTAAATTTAGTTTTTCATATTAAATTTTGTGCTGTGAAAGAAAAAAGTTAGTCAGTGTAATTCAGAAAGATATAATAACATTTGGTTGTTTCATTTAGGTTTTGTGTTTTTTAGTACTATGCTTTTTACTTTTATTTTTTTGTAATATACAGGGTTTCCACTTTACCTATAATCCTGGAAAAACCTGGAATTCGATAATTTAGGCAAAAATAACCTGGAAAAACCTGGAATGTGAAAAATTAAAAAAAAAACCTGGAATTTTGAACGAAAACCGCCTAAAAAACCTGGAAAAGCCTAGAATTTTAAATTTGTTTTCATGTTCAGTTTTAAAATTTCATTTTGACTCAAAAAATCTATCATATAAATAAAAAAAATTGTAATCTTCAAAAATTTTTTATTAAAAAACATACTTAAAGTAACGTTACAATATCTTTTCAATGTTTCTATACTATTTAACACAGTTTATTACCTTAAACTTAACTTTAAACTAAAAATAGACACAAAATGTGTACTTTAGAAACCTGGACGAAATTTGGAAAACCTAGAAAATTTTTTGAAAAAACGAGTGGGAACCCTGAATAAACTGCCAAACGTTATAATAAATGTAAAGAACAATAGTTGAAATAAAAGTGTAGTATTACAGAGAGGGATTAAAAAAATGAATTGTGTTGTTTTAAAATATCAGAGGTTTACAAATTTAACTAATCAATAATAACTCTAACATGTGCAAAATAGGGGAGATTTTTATGGTTTTATAATGCTTTTTCTTAATTAATTTTAGTTCTAACAATAGCAACTAAACTAAAAAAGCTATAATGAGATTTAAAAAAAAGTTCAATATTTTTTTAGATTTTAGCTAATAATGACATATGAAGATGTCGACAAGCTTATTAAAAGCCTAGAATTAGGTTTATCCTTGGACAGGCAAACAGTGGAAGAATTGTCTGAAACTTTATCAAATTTAAAGTTGCACAGTAAACTTTCAAAACAAATAAAAGACGGTAACAATAGTTATGTAAAGAAGAAAAAAGGTTAAACATAGTTTTTGTTATAAATGCATGGTTCAAGACATAAAAAAAACTTTGTTAATTAGAAATTAAAGTAGATTGCTATAAGTTTAGTTAAGTTAAAACAAATTAAGTTAATTTACTTAAACTGGTAAGTTATGTTGTTAAAACAACTTACCTATGTTATATGTGTTGGTTGTGGTGGTTATTTAAGTATGTAAATTTTAGTTATATCTAGATTGTATATAAGTAATTTAAATTCAAAAGTAGTACTTCCAGCTTTTTTTAAAGTTAATGCTAGTTTTAGTTTTAAAAAGATTCAAAACATAAGATCTATAAACTAGTTTATAAACTTAAAAGTTAAACGACAAAAACATTATAAACCTGACAGTGAAAAAACTCGTTCAAGTATGATATGCTTCATAAATTTTAATAAAATGTTTTACTTAAACCTCGTGACTGAAGTAAATAACTTTGTACAAATAAAAATTGCTCCTTAATGATAAATGTTTTGTGAGCTTTATCGACTCTTTTGTGTATAAATTTAGTTAATAGTAAAAGGCGTTCAACACCTTATTTCTTAATACTATGATATTAGTTTGGTTATATCAAAATTAGTATGAAACTTTACAATAAAAATTAAAATCTATTTTTTAATTAGTAAAATTGGTACAACTTCTAAAGAATTTTTTTAGAAAGCCCTTAAATAATTTGTACAGTTTAATATTATTTAGACATATAAAAAGTTATTGTAGTTAAACTGTTTTTTTTGTAGTTTTTAAGTAAATGTTCAACTGTTTTTTTAAGTTCGTTTATTCAAATGAATTATTAAAAAAAAAAAATTTAAAAACAATAATTAAAAAAAATATGGAAGGAAAATAAAAAAAAAAAAAGAGCAATAAAGGCTCCAATTTCGCCCGCGAGCACTTTTAAATATGTATTAATTTGAATTTTTTTTTATTTTCAGTTTTAAGCGAAGAAATAGCCTAAAGTACAAAGAAAAACAAAAAACTTACTTCAAAGAAAGGTTATTTTCTAATATTTTGTTTTAATATTAAAACTTTTATTACTTACTTAACTTTTCGATACACAAAAAGTTTTAATTGTTTTTTTTAAATAAATTCATTTTTTGTTCTAAATATAATGGAAAGTAATATCTTTTATTTAAAAACTTATTGTATACGTAAAATTTTAAGTAAATTGTTAAAGAGAAAACAGTAAATTAAATTTATCTAAGACTCTTATCAAACAAAATTAATATGTAACAATTACTTATAATCAGGTGTTGCTGTTTCTAAGTCCACAAAATTAAAATCGGCAAAAAACAAGTTCGATATTCGTAACAAAGATGAAATTATTGACGCTGATGTAAGTTGTTACTTTTATTACTTAAATTATACCACAGATGTTTTTGTGTTAAAACCTTATTCCGAATTCACTGCATATTATTTCATTGCTCTCAAATAAATTTCAGAACAGATCTACGGAGTCTCAAAAAAGCTCTAAGAATAGGCTTTTCGAGACTCCGTAGATCTGTTCTTAATTTTAACTGAGAGCAGTGAAACGCCGTTAGTCGGAATAAAGCTTTAAGACAAAAGCATCTGTGGTATATATATTTGATAAGCTTAGCTTATCAGGATCTCTAGGATTTAACGCCTTTTAATGTTACATCTTATAACTTAAATTATAAAAAGTTTTGTTATAAGTTTTTTTCAATTTGATTTATAGACATTTTTGCTTCAAGAGTCTTGTTAAGTATCTAATAACCGTAAGTTAAACTGCAATTAGTAAAATGTAATATTTTTTTAATTGATATGAATATTAAATCATATAAAAATGTAAAAACAAGTGTTCTTAATTTTAATTGAATCAAACACAAGCTCAAATGAAGACTTATCAATAGATCTTTTGTTTTAACATAATTTAATAAAATATATTGCTTTCTGAAGTTGATGTATAAAATCTATAGTTATTCTATAATCTTCCTTGATTTGATAATGATATAATATGTGCTAAAACTTGTTAACTACATAAAGGGATTAAGAAAAAAAACAAATATTAATAATTTCAGAGTTACGTTTGTTCTAGTTCTACATGTCAGGAAAAAGATATTGCAAGAAAGGTAATTTTTATTTAGTTGATTTGGAAACCAACTTTTTATTTAATTAATATGACCAATTCATTCAACATTTTAGATACACGAAAACAAACAAATAGAAGAGTTTATTGAAGAGTGCACGTTAGAGTTACAGTTGGAAGATCCGACTACTAGTGAATATAAAAACAAGGTTTTGTATCTTTATCACTTTATGAAAGTTCATATGTTTTTTTTTTATCTTTTGCATTCAAAATATGCTTCTTTGAAACTTGTTTATATACTCTATTTCAAAAAAAATACACCAAGTATTTTTTGTATAAAATATATGTTGTAGCTAAAATGTAAAATGGTGTTTGTAAGTGAAGGAAAACACAGTAACATGTTGTATTGAAATGTTTCTTTAAGCAAAAACTAGCTGCAAAACTTGTTTTTTAGTTATTATTACTTACCGCAGAATTGTTATTTTTTTTATTTGTAAGCTTCAGTCTGTCTTTATCGTTACTTAACAAACCTTGTACTACTGTACTACGTATTTTTATAATACTTAAATGTGTCGTTTTTAAAACTTCAGATAATACTTGTTTTTAATGGCTGCATTTATAAAATTTATTTATATAAAAACTGGTACAAAACTATAACATTATTCCAGAAAAGGGTTATATCCGCAATGAAAAAAGACAGGGGAATATTAGTTAAGAAGATAAGCATTCAAAATCGATTCGATTGTCAAGTTTTTGTTGAAGACTTTAGAACTCTTGGATTTCGCTTGGATAATTTGGTACGTTCTAATGAGATTTTATTTAATAAAAAGTGTTAAATATTTATTTTTCTTACTTTTTCAGGTTATAGAGTTTGCTATTTACTCTCATTTGGTTTCTTGTGGAAAACAAAACGACATACTGTATCTGAATCACGATCTCACGAGAAGAATTTTATTTAATGGAGAGTTTTGTTTAAACGATGAAGTAAGTAAATGCAGAAAATTATTTATTATTTTTTCTAAATTATATATTTATGCTTTTTACAGTTGCGGCTAGAGAAGTATTCTTCGTTTATTGCATTTCTTTGTCTGAATGAAAAACACTGGGTATTGATAGTAAGTAAAAAAAAGTTTTAAGAACTAAAAAATTAGTAAGCTTAAGTGCTTAAACAAAAAGAGTATTAGATAATTTTGTTTACTTTTTACAGGACTGCCGTTTTTTGAACCGTTAAAATGTTTTTAACAATAATTAGTAAGTAATTATCAACAATTTCTGATTCTGTTTGAACATACTTAATATTTTTAGTAAGTTTTAACAATTATTTTCGTTTACTACAACATTTTACACATTTTACTAAAGTTTCATTGTATACTTAACTAACTAATAAACATAAAGTTTTTTCTCTTTTTGATTAAATCAAATGAGTTTATAAAACTTTTTAGATTTATAATTGAGAGTTAACAAAAATAGTATTGAAAAAATGTTGAGTTCATAAGTTAAATTTCTTAATTTATAGTATAAACAGCTGTACAAAAAAAAGTTTATGATATAAATTTTTACAGTTCTTTAGCAACAATTTTTTTTTTGTTTTTGACTCGTTAGTAAAAGATGACAAAATAAAACGTAGCATGGCAGAAGAAATTTCTAATAAGTTTAAGTTAGTTTTCTATTTTCTACAAACAAACATACCTAGTATTTACTAATTTGTTTTATAAAATTGTTTTAATCATTTATTTAATACTTTAAAAGTCCTTCAACATAGTATAATCAAAGAGTAAATATTCTTAATGTTATAGTAAGTATTAAGTTGATTAAATGACAAAGTACAAAATTATATTGCTTCACAACTATAAACCTTTGTGAGGATCATTTTGTTTTTGCTTGATATAAAAAGTAAGTTACTATTTTTCAAATTGACTTCTAGGAAGGTATTTAAAGAAACAATGACTAGTCCTCAATGCATTGACTGGCTTAGTAATTGGAATTGTGGATTTTTGAAACACGATATTCAGAGAGACAATTCAAGTTGTGGGGTTCACGTTATTGAGGTAAAAAAATAAACAGTGAATTCATTATTAAGTTTTATTCTTTCTGGACAGAAAATTAGTTTAAAACAGTCATATTTATTAGCCTCAAATAATAATTTTGATAAAATAATAACACTTTATACAGATATGTAATATTTAAAAGCTTGTTTTAATGTTTTCTCTGTATAAAAGTTGGAAATATTTATCAAAACACGAATAAGTTTTTGCTTAAACATTTAATAAAGCAAAAAATTTAAAGTAGTTATTTACTTATTAAATAAGTTTTAACTAAAGATTATTCAACATTAATTGGTTTTCGTTCACAATGAAATTGGAATTGAATGACTATGAAAAGAAAATAATAACAAATATCTAGCATGAATTTTGTCTAAATTGTAAAAGTTATAAAGTTTTGACTTTAAAATTTTTCTTATTTTATTGCTGATATTGCTAGTTTTATATAATATTGTTATATTATCTAATAAATTATTTATGCAGACAGCTGAAAATCTCATAAATAATTATCCTTCAGTTCCTTTTTACCTTTCTCTAAGTGACACAGAAAATTCATCTAAACTAAAAAGAATTGAAATCGGAATGAAAATAATCAACTTTAGAAGTAAGTTTGAGCCTAAAAATTGTTAATTTCTTCGTATTTTTTTAAGTCTTTTAAATATATGTGTATATTAGTTTTTTTTTTTCTCCATCAAATTTTTATAATGTCTTATTTGAAGTATACCTAGATAGCTATTACAAGCACAGGATTGTTTAAATTTTCAATAGTTACGTCACGACTAAAATAAGCTACGTTAAAATGCATCTCAACTTTAAGATCACTTTATTAACTACATTTTTGCTTAAGCAATGTTTACTTTGAAAATTAACTAGAAGAAAAAAGAAAGCTACATACAGCTTTTAACATTATAATTTTTGTTATATGAATTTTAAAACTTAACTAAAATTTAAACTTTACCTTTAATTCAATCTTAATACTAAAATTTAATTTGTTTAGTTTTTTAAGAAAAAAATTTGAGTAAAAAATTGTTTTTATTTTAATTTAGTTGTTTAAATGATATCTTCCATGACTGTCACATATCTTTTTAGATTTGTTTAAACACTGACGAGGTCTTTGACCGAAACTTAGTTTGTAAAATAAATTTTTGAAAAAACAAATTCATTATTTTTATCTCCAGTAGTTGAAATCTCTTTATTTGTTTTCTTAAAACCAAAACATATAGTTTACTTAGAAAGCTAAAAATTAATATTCTTCTTTATTAAATAATTGACTAATTCTAAAATTTAATTCAATCCTCAAGAGCACAGTGAAGTAAGGAAAAGTAATTTGTGTAAATGTAAATTATTTTATTTTAGCACGCATACGTTTTAAATGATAAAAGTATTAAAAAAAATTAAATTGATACCAAAATTTACGAGTTTATTAAGCTTCACACAAATTTATTTTTTATCAAGGTGAAATAAGACTAGTCGATGCCAACAATGACAGCGAAGTTGATCATCAAATCTTGATTGACAATGTGTGCAACGATCTGCGTGATTCTTACGGTGACGACTACTTTACGCTTGTTGGAGATCAGCAAACACCCTCGTTTTTAGACGACGAAATTAATCTTTCTTTGATTTTTTTCAACGATCTAGAGGACTCACCAAACTATGATTCTTTAGAGCTTAATTGCCTTGGTGATCTTCACAAAAGCGACTCAAGTGCAAGTCTAAACATTCACTTAGACAACTTGAATAAAACAAATGATAACGACAGTAAAATGGACTGGATTGCAGACGATCATGTTTTTTTCAATAACCATGATAATAAATATGACTTAAGAAAAAGCAAGTGCTTGTATGGTGACAACATATCGTTTGTGAACAATCTAGGGTCTTTTAGTACGCTTAACAAGTCTTCAGAAGTGGATACTGTCTGTGATTTACAACAAAATTACCAAGGTACAGGTCTCTACGATAACTCAGAAATGATAAACAAAAGCTTTGGTAGTAACACGACTGAATTTACCAAAAACATAGACGCAGATTTTTCTAAAATGCCATATTATAGTAAAACAATAAACTTGGCAGATGTGGAACAAAATGGATTGTTGGTTTTACAGCCTGAGGATAAAATGAGTAATAATGTAAATCCTGAGTTTAATCTACTTGACTTTTATAATAAAAACGAAACATCTTTCGAAAACAAGTCCTATATTACTTCCAACTGCAAAAGATCACAAGACCTATTGACTTTGGTTGATCTAAATGAAACTGATAGAAATCAACCACAACTCAGCAGTGATGATGCTGACTTGTTTCACCAAGTCGAAGTTTGGCACCCTGGCATAATAAATTTTGATAAGACAAAAATTGATTTCAAACACGAGCTGGACCTTTCTGGAAAGTATTCTGAAAAACATTTAACTAAAGTTAGCTTAAGGTTTCCTAACAAGGAGGTTGATGTTAGTTTGTTAAAAAAACTCTTTTTTGGACATCTGATGTACAAGACAACTGAAGGTAACATTTGATCTGCTAGCACAACTATTGTGGAGTATACAAAAAATAAAGTTTATAATATAAAATATAATAAAAAGATATAAAATATAATAAAATAATATAAAGTCATGTTGTTTTTATAAATGTATTGAAAAAAAAAGCTATAACGTTAACAACTTTGAAGTTTGTCTATAATACTGGTTTGTATAAAGTATACTACTGTTTCACTTTTTATTGTAATTTATAAAACTTTATTAGTGACACTTCAACTAATTTTTCAGGTCTACGCTGCACGTTTTGTTCAAAACTCTATCCTTGCATCACAGGACTTTTAATTCATCTTAGGCAACAACACAATGACATTTTTCCAACGAGTTACCACTGCGTCACTTGCAGCAAAAACTTTGCCAAGTTGTGGACGATGAAATTGCATCTAAACAGATTTTGTCACATACATGCATAGTTGCCAGAATTTTTCTGCTATTTTTGCCCTCATTCAACTTGTATTGGAAAATTGACATATACAGATTTTTAACCGTTAAGTATCGCCCAAGAGCTAAGTTTGGCTTTTTTTTGAATTTCAGTAAATGAATTAGTCTACAACTAAAACACTATACTATAGTGCTATTCTTATTAACTTTCAGTTTACGGAAAATAACTTCTTTATACTAAAATACTAAAAGAATAATTCTTGCAAACTTAAAGTACAAATTCCGGTATCATTCTTTAGCTGATTTGAAAGTTGCTTGCAGTTTTTTGTTCATACTTAAAATTTTCAAATGCAGAAGTCTATCAGTTAGGTTCGTGTTTTTTGAGTTCGCACAGTCGCTTAAACTTGCAAAATTTGAGTTCGCACTGCTGTTTAAGTTTGGATTTTAAATTTAAAATATTTGCTTAGTATGTAACTTTTTCAATTTTAAGTTAAGTGAATTTAAGTTTAACATAAGCTTCAAAATATTATTTTTGATTGAGTAATTTTTTTCTAATGTATATAAATAAATATATAAAAACTTTAGAAAAAAACAAAACGTAAAACTTTTAAATGTACTTTAGGTTCTAATCAAGGAAATAAACTTAATTCAAAACTTAAATTTTATATTTCTGTAAACTCAGTCTCAAAATAACAGTAATAAACACTTTTATTTGAAAAAAAGTAAATTATAAGATTGTTTTTCAATTTTTACTAAAAGACGATTCTTTTAAAAATCTTTAAATGAAATTGTACTTAATGTTTAGAATATGATTTTTTTTTATAATTCACAGTAACTTCAAAATGTGTAACCTTTTTGTAATAAATGTTGGTTTAAATTTTAACGATAACAATGGATAAAATCATTTAATATTATTAATAGATTAATTTATAAAATACAGTAATTAAGTATTAAACTCTAATATTTATATAGCTTTAGACTTTTACACTGAACACGAAGTGAAATTTATTAAGTGTATTTAAAAAAAAGGTTATTTATCAGTTTTACAATAAATATTATAAAAAAAAAATCTTTAGTTTATTTAGTTTGCATATATTCCTACAGTGAACAGGATTTTTTGATAACCTTAGAAAAACAAATGATATCATTTCTAATAATTGGACGTGTACAAATTCGGTGCATTTACCAATAGGATACAGAAAACTTTTAAATGTAAAAAAATCATTAGTTTAAAGTTTAGTTTTTAAAGCTAATTTAAGTATTTTTTTCCAATACTTGAAATATATTAAGTTATTTGTTGAATAAATTTGCGATAAATTAGCTAAAAAGAATATATTAAAAACTAAAGCTTTATCATAGTCAACATATAAAATTTACAAACAATAAAAACAAATCAAAGCAATTGCAGAAATTATTAATTGCAGAAATTGTAAATAGTTCACTGTCTAAAATCCAGCAAAACTATTTACATAACTAAAAAACACCTTAAAAAACATCTTATAAACAGTAAAACTTATTTTACAATACCTTTACAATATAAAACACCTAGAAGAACTTATTTCAAATTTTATGCTGGTCTTTTAATCTTTTTTGTTCATCATAATAATGAAAAACAAATGGATTAAAGCTATTAGAACTAAATTGCTTCTATTGGTACTTCTTAAAACTAAATTATAAAAATAATAGGTATTAATTTAAGCTTCATAATTAACTGTTTTATGTCATTATTTTAGGTATTGATTTGAAAAGTTAATAAGAAATAGGTCAAAAAACATCATATAATCTACTGTGAAATTAAAAAGACTAATCAAATAGATTTAAGATATTTTCTACACTATTTATTCTTAAGAGGTAGTTTTCACATAAAAAGTAGAGCTTACTTTTGTAGTTTCAAAATTTCATTTCTATAAAAGCTTTTGTGATTAAACAATTATGAAAAACTTTAAATTTGGTATAAAGAAGTTGATAAAAAGATACAGCTTAAAGTGCATTTTAAGATCAAAAATACTGAATATCAAAATGTTCTATTGAAAACAAAACTTCCAAGGTACGAGGTAAGAATTTCACTTAGTTTTAAGCATCTGAACGAAAAGATCGGTTTAATAAAAACACAAATTAAATTTAAAAATATTTTGAAATGTTACATAAGCTTGGTTTATACAACTAATTTGTTTAAGCATTTCTAAAAAACTAGTAAATCAGTAAATCAACAAGACAAATAAGTTTTAACAAAACCAACAATTCATAAATTGACACAAAGAATAAAAAACTGTTTACTATTTCTAAAATTTTTAATAAAGTTAGTATACTAAATTGGTAAATTTTTACATTTAAAGTAAAAAATAGACTAAACAGACTAAAACTAAATAAACTCTTATTTAATTAAAATAATCAGAAAAAAACATCAGTAATAATATTGTAGATTGTAAAGTTGGCTTAAAACATAAAGAAACTCTAAAGCAATTAAAACAAATTGCTTTAAACAGTAACCGTTTTTATTTTTAAGCCACGTAATTATTTATTTCTGATTGAAAAATAACACTAAAATGGAACAAAACTACACAAAGGAGGAATTTTCTATTGAAACCATTAATTTTTAACATACATCACTTTAAAAAGTCAATTGCTACAGTATATAACTTTTAAAATGTTTGTTCTTTTAATAAACATGACTATAAATAATAACCAGAAATTTATGTTTTTGTTCAAAATTAAATAAATTTAAAAGATCTAATAAAACAAAAAATATTTTTTGAACATATTTTAATTAAAAAACAAGTAGTTTATATAATTTTTGTTGTTTAAAGTTGTTTTACAAAACAGTTAGTGATAAAACTATTAGTTCTATAACTTCAAAAAACACAAGAACAACATTTTGTGAACAAATTTAACACAACTAAATTTACTTAAGTGCAAAATTTGTTACATAAAGCTGTTAGTAATAAAATAATAATTATACACTGAACTAATTAAAAATTAAAAGAGTTATATTTTTTTTTATTAATCTGAAAAAACATTTAGAACAAATTACTTCAAGTTACCCTAGCAGTGAAGTATATTATATTTAATGTATAATAATTAAAATTGCAAACAATTAGGAAATGAAATAACTGGCATATAACAAACATTTATTTATTTATAGTTACAGAACATATACCTTTATATATATTTATTTAAAACTTATTTAAAACTTTTCTTCTAGTTCAAATGTTTATCTAAATCATTTAATTTTTTATCATTGTAAATTAAAAATTTTTAAATATTTTAAAAATTATTGTGCTCTCAATTTTAAACAGTTATATTTCAAAATTTGTTTAATAAATTAAATAAACAGTAAATAAACAACATAAAATTTAGTTAAAAATCTACAAAGTAAGATCGAGCTATACATTGTTTTAAAATTCTTTAGAATCTATTAAACTTCAATTCAACTGATACAGTATTCATGAAGTAATACTTAAGTTAACCAAAAATAAAAATTACAGTTCTTTTGATCAGAAAGTTGTATTATATGACACAAAGCAAGAGCAAATTATAACAAAAATAAAGCACTTTGAGTATTTTTAATCTCTAATGTTTACTTAAACTTAAATTAGCATTCTAATAAAAATCTTTATACAAAAGTTTTAAAATTTGTTGATTTTTGAGTAAATTTATATCTAAGTTTAATTGATAATTTTATGTTTTTCTTCATTGCAAAAAAAAAAAAAATAATTCAAGGTTTTTTGCTTAAAAACATAAGAAAAGTTGTGTAAATTAGTTAAAACTTTTAAATATAACTACAAAAGCTTTGTTTTACATATGTTTGTATTTGAAACTTTTTATAGAGAAGTAGAATTTCAAAAACTTGTTTATCACTCAAAAATATTTTTTTAAATATTTGAAAATCCATTGTAGTTAAATATAATATTATTATACATTTTAAAACGAAGAGTTAGAAAAACAATATAGATATTATGAAGTGGAAAAACAGGAATCATACTTTTATATAAGTTGAAAAAAAACTTTAGAAAGGTTAAAATCTTTTTTTTAACTAACTTTTAGACCAAAGTATCTTTTAATTAGGGAAGATGGTCTAAAAATAAATAAATAGATAAATTACAAACACTGATGAGTTATATAGAATAAATGAAATATTAAAACAAAAACTAACTTAAAGAGATGAGTGCTCCTGGGACAATTAAAATCCTACTTGTTTTACAACTTTGACAGGCACTATCAAATTGAAAAATTCTCTTGAAATCTTAACTAACTTTTTGCGGTTGGCTTTACTAAAATCAGTGCTTCAAGTGATATAAATTCCTGTCAAAAAATTTTTCTAAAATAGGTTGAACTAGAACAAACACATTTAATACTAAACAAAAAATATAATTAAAAGTAGAAAGCTATAAAATTTATTCAAGTATAAAACATTAAAAATTGATTAATTTGTACAAATATTTCAATTAAAAAGTTAAACAAAAAATAAAAAACAACTTTCATACAAATACACTTTATCAAACTTAATAGATTACTAGAAATAATTGTATATTTACTAATAATACTTTTATAATGTTTATAAAATGTTCGAATATAATTTAATTAGATTTAAATTGCTTTTATATGCAATAAAATGTACGTGTAGTATATTATTCTTAATTATTTTTAACAATAAATTTTAAATTAAATTAAAAACTTAATATTAAACATTCTTATTAAATGAAAACTGTGGACTTAAATAATTGGAAGAAACAATATCTCTGTAAAAAAAAATTATAAAATTATTGAATATATAAATATCTCATTTGTGGCCTGTGAATAAATCTAAATTATGTAAGCTTAAATGTAGCAAATTTTTCCTTTTTGAAAAAAGAAAAATAAGTTGAAAAAACCTAAAATTTTTATCAAAATTAAGGCCAACATCAACTGCTAAAAAATACTTTAGAAGCTTTTATATAAAAACTTTTTTAGGTTTTTCGATTTCTTTGGTTTAGTGTTAAAAAATGTCAGAATTCTTTAAAAAATTGAAAAAAAAGTGTATATTTTCTCAATTTAAAACTTATAATCTTTTGAAAATTTCATTGATGATTTATGGTAATAATATACTACAAAGTATTTTTAAAAGAGAATATTTCAACTGCTTGGTGCTGAAATATCTTCATTTTTTTATGTTTAAGCAAATGTGATAAAAATTCTATGTACAATTTTACAAAATAAAACAATCATTAGGAAATTAACTAATTTTAGGTTTATACAAGCAACATCCTGATGCCTATTTGCACTTTTTTTTTTTGAAAAAATATCAAATAAAAAAAGTTAAGTTAAAAATTTTAAGTTTTTAAATAACTTATTGTATTTTCCAATACTATTTCAACAAAGTTTAAGAAAAATGCTAAAAAAGTTTCTCTAAATTAGTCTTACAGAAATTTTTCTCTAACATTCTGCAAGAAAATTTTGTCAAAACTATTAAGAATTCGGAGTAGTTTTCAAACTGTATAGGCAAAAACTAGTTGGATTTAAACTTACATAACTTCTTAAATACTTCAAGCAGAAAAACAACAAAACCAATTTTAAAACAAAAAGAATCAAACTTTGTTAAACTATGTTTAAAAATTTGTAGAATTTTTTTTTTTAGCAAGATTATTTTATTATAACCAATGGCCGCTTTAACCCGTTTTCAGCTTACTGTGTTCTGGTAAAGTTTATACAAAATGATAATATTTTAGAAAACAAGCATGCATAATCTAGCCCATCTATGAAAAAATAATCAATAAAACCTGTTATTGAAGTTTTAATCATGAATATCTATGAAAACTACATGCTAATAGTAGAGCAGTATGAAAATTAGTTTAGTTATTTTTAAAATCAAGAAATGCAAACAAATTTTAATAAAAGTATCAAGGGCATAGGAAGGTTAACACTTTTTTCACATTTTGATCTTATTTTATTGAGTTTTTAAGCTACAAGATGGTTTTTACTGGTTTTAATAATAAAAAAAAAATTGAGATATATCAGGTCAAAGTGGGAGGCAACAATAGGTTCCTTTAGGGAGGGGCAAAGTAAAACAGCAAAAAAAGACTACTTCACTAAAAATCTATATTCTCCTACGTTTTTTGAGATAAATACCTCAAACTTTCAGGATATGTTGTTTAAAGTACTTCAAAACTTTGTCAGAAAGAATGTTTTAAAAATTAAAAAAAAAAAATTATAAAAAAAAAATAAAAAAACAAACAGCTTTTTTTTTGTTTTTTTGTCACAAATTATCTATTTTTATTTGTTTAAATTCTCTTCCGACACAATTTTTTAAAAATTGCAAGGAGCATATTCTGAAATTTTGTGGCATTTATCTCGAAAAACGTAGAAGAACATAGATTTTTAGTGAAGTAGTCTTTTTTTGCTGTTTTACTTTGCCCCTCACAAAAGGAACCTATTGTTGCTGTCCAATATGACCTGCTATATCTCAAAAAGTAATTTTATTTTTTTAAATTTGTAAAAAGCAACTTGGAGCTTAGTTAAAATTCAATATTATAAGACTAAATTGTAAAAATGGTGATCACATCCCTATGCCCTTAATATGTTTTTAATTGTTATTCAAAATTTTTGGTAGGATGATTAATTAAAACTAACTTTTTTCAAATGTTGGCTAGTATTAGCATGGTATTTAAGACTTAAATTTTTTCTTAAAATATCTACACCATTATGTGGTATGAACTAGAAACATCAGGCATAATCCAGTCTATTAGTAAAATCATATTCTATATTTAATAGATAAGTCTTATTTATGTAAAGCAATAATCAACTACTTTACCTTTAAACTCAGGAACAGATTTCCATTTAGAAGTGTATTTTTGTTTATTCTTCCTAGTAGGTGCTTCAATTTTGACAGCTATCATTTTTAACCAGCTGTGACAAATAAATGTTTTAGTGCTTTATATTAAATAGGCTGTTATAAAGTTAACTATCATAAAATAACAAATAAAACTTTTTTAGTATTTTGGATTAAATAAATATTGGGAATCATAATTGTACATATTTTTTTAGTAATATTGTTACTTTTTTTAAATTAATCAATTTAAAGTTCTTGACTTAAATGCCTATTTCAATATTTTGTTTTTAATTTTATTTTACTTCCATTTATTTGGTCAAACTTTTTTTTTTTCAAATTTGTTAATAACAACTGAGGATCTCCTATATACAAATATAGGAGTAAAACATTGTTTTGTTAGTAATAAGCTATTAAAATAAATATTATTATTTTTTCTTTACTTAATACTTAATAAAAATTCATTAGTTAGTTAGATAGATTTTTTTCCTACTTTTTAAACAACTTACAAATGTATACTTTGCTTTTAACTATTCTAACTACTAAGTTAATGCAATTATAATTTAGCTGAGTTAATAATAATCAGAATTGCCACTCTTTGAGACAAAATAGTCAGTCTGTGTTACCTCAGACTAGTTAGAGTTTATAATTAAATAGAAACAAAACGTTTTTGTTATAAAATTTTTGATTAAAAATAATACTTATTAAGTTTAAATACGAAAAGATACCTAAATAATTACAGAAGAATTTAAAAAATCAATATTTGTAAGAAATAAGAAATAATTAAGGCATAAAAACTGGTATGAGATACTTAAAGGATATCAACACTAGCATGAGATTTCAAAAAAAGTTCATACTAGCCTAAGAGTGCCACACACAGTATGTATCTGAAACTTTTTTTTAACTGAATATATCTTAAAAGTTAATTGAAACTGTTTTTGGTTGTATAAAATATCTTAGTAAAGACTTGATAGATGATACTATAAAAAAAACTAATCTACTGATGTTAAATTTTTACATGATACAAACAAACTTTAAAACTGAAACATTAATTCTTAGCACAAACATTTTATCTAAAGTCCACCACAAAAATTAAAGTACATTTTCATTGACTATTTGGATGCTTTAAAAACCATAACTTTACTTGTTTGCTCATATATTGTAGGATATGAGAAATGTGAGCTGAAAACTTTTTTAATGAAGCAAATCCATCAAATTTTATAATGAATATTTTATTAAAACTGTTCTTAATGATTCTTTTTTATAACAATTAGATGATTAAGATCAATTATTTAACTATTATTTTGTTATACTTATTACACAAAACTTATTTTTAATTTTTTTAGGATTATTTTACATAATACTTGATTAATTGTTTTTAGTGAATAAAAGACATTGTTTAGTTTTGATTTAAACACAGCTGTTTTTAGAAAAATTTGTACACTTCTAAACTTAAGCTATAATATCATAACTTCTATAATTCTTGTAAAACATAATTTATCAAAACCAAAATTGTAACAAAACTATTTGTCAAATAACAGAAGAACTTATTTAAGAAATCAAAGAAGAGCTAAAAAGAGTAAATAAAATGATAAATATTAAAAAGAAAACATTATATAACTGTTAAGTTCTAAAATAATAGATAAAGTGTTTTTTACTAGTCTAAAGTCATTTAGATAATTCTTGAATAATTAATAAGTATACAGTTAAAATATTTAGTTGTTACAAAAGGAGAGTCTTCAAAGATATTTTTAATAAGAGTTAGCTTATAAAACTGGACTAATTTAATAACACAGGTTAACCAATTTCATCATTTCAATGGTTAACACAATTATGCACATTTGTAGGCTACTTTGTATATGGCTCCTATACAAACAGTCCTAGACTTTATAATGCAAGACATAATTAAATTAAAATTTGCAGATAGATTGTTACAAGAAATCTTATTTACCAATTTCATTAAGACTCAATCTGTTGTTTTTTTTGAGTAAAGAGTGACCAGCAAAAATGTGCAAAAATTAAGTCAAAGAGACATTTCTAAAAACTAAAAAAAAATGTTAAACCTTATTTTTGTTTTTGAAAAAATGATAAACTTATGTTTGAATAAATAGTAATTTGAATATAGTAATGTTTTGGTTATAAACTATATTACTTGAATGAAATCATAAAATTTGAAATTTAAATAAGGCATTTGAAAATTCATTATAACATTCAACATATAAAAGAGAATACAAAAATTTAAATAAAAAGAAAACTTTTTGATAAAAATCTTTAAGTATTCTAAGACTTTAATCACAATTTATTATTTTATTTCTAGGATATTTTAATTTTTTATGGTAGACAACCATCAGATTTACTCCACCCTCCTCTATTTTGCTTCTTAACATTAAATTGAACACTTTGTAAATTTAAAAATGTGTATATTTAGTGTAATTAGGGATTTGGCAATGTTTCATAAACAACTTACTAAGCTTACTATTTTGCTGAAAGTCTTATTTCGTCTTATTTTCGTAAAACAATATAAAAAAGTTTAAATAAGTTTAAATTAACATTTAAATAAGTTATTTAATTTTCTATCTGAAAAAATGAAAAATATATATAATTTATTGAAATTTTAAAACATACTAAAAATTGGCTTTTTAATACTGATGATTTTTTTTATAAAAGTTATGAGCATGAGCATTTTTTAAATATTTCCAAATTTACTTTATTTGAAGAGCAGTGTTCCTTTAGAACCTTTTACAATGATTTAACTTGTCACAGTTTAAATTTATTATTTTAAACCTTACAACTTGTAGTTACAAGCATTGTTACTACAGTTTATAAACTTTGACAAATTTTTTTCAAAATGTTTTGTATAACGGGATTCCCCTTTACGTGACGCCCCTTAAGGCCGATCTGCTACAAAAATAAAAATTTAGGTTAAAAGAGGTTTATGCTAAGCTACCAGCTATTGTGGAAAATAGCTCATTTTTTAACCAATTTTCCGCGTTTCAGCTACATTTGGCTTCTATGCATACATGCCTCGGAAAACAAAAGTGGGAAAAGTCAAAATGAATTTGATAAAATTCAGCCGCAACCCAGTAGTCTTGACAACAACCTGCTGCACCTGGTTGAAGTTTGGTATCCCGATACAATAAGTTTCGATGAGACAAAGGTTGATTTCGAACGCGTATTGGATTCACGTTCCGGTGAAAAGTTCAACAAAGTTCTGTTGAAAGTTCCATGCTGGCAAACTGATATCGCTTCGATTAAAAAGATACTTTACAGAAATCTGGTGTCTAAAATTGAAAAAAGTAAAGTTTTTGTTTCTATGTAATGTATACTATTTTGTAGGAGTAAACTCAAATTTTTTTTCTCGCCTAAATTCGAAAAAATGTTTTAAAGTTTTTCAAATTAATGGCAATTTTTTAATAGCTCACATCTTGTCATGCTTCAGAGTTTTAATGAATAATTTCGCTCACAACTTAACAAATAACTACAAAAAGTACTAATGTCCTACTTTTAATTTCAGTTGAAACATGCGTGCTGTGTGGAATAATAGTTCGGGACTTCGACGGATTTTCAAGTCATTTTAATTTAATCCATGAAAAAAAGTTCCCTGTGAAGTTCCACTGCGTCACATGCAACAAAAGCTTCTCTAAACTGAAAAGGGTCCGACTGCACCTGGAAAGAATTGGTCACAAAGTTTTGTTGAAAAAGCAAAGTGCGAGTTCGGGTTTGTATAAAGTTGCTGGTTAAACTTTAAAAACTACTTTTGTTTTACATTAGTCATTAAACAACAAAAAACATTGGCGAAAGTCTGCAGAGCAGAATTCCGGACTTTCGTTTGCCGTGAGACAAGCTCAAGTTTAACAATAGGGTTGATCATGCCAATTCGATCATCAGACCACAAGTTTCGGTAGACTGAGACCGGTTTCGTCCTTATTAGGACCCATCAGTCAGTCACAACCGAAAAACTTCACAAAACTTCACAAAGATTTTCGGTTGTGACTGACTGATGAGTCCTAATAAGGACGAAACCGGTCTTAGTCTACCGAAACTTGTGGTCTGATGATCGAATTGGCATGATCAACCCTATAGTCATTAAACAAGTAGAACTTTTAGTTGAAAGTTCAGTATACAGATTTGAACTTCTATCCTAGCGATAACCAAATTTAAATTTGTATAAATATTATGTTTCAGTAGTTTCATACTTTTATACAAGTTATTGTTAATTAATTCTAATGTAGTCGCTTAAACTGACAAAAATGTAAAATACATTGAAAATATGGTTTAAAATTATATGAAGTAAAATTAACTTTAACTATAACTAAAATGCTAACTTAGATTTTAATAATTGGAGCTTTTTTAAAAATATTTAAATTCAACAGCTAATAAAACAACGACTGCAACGGATTGCCAACAAAACAAGACGTTACCTTTACATTTTGCGTCGTCGAAAAATACTGAGGTATTCCCTAAAGCGTCACCTGAATTCGATTTTGTTGACTTTTGTGAACACAACAACGTAACTTCAGGCATAAAGGTTTCTAATGTTCAAATTAAAAGCAACGCTCACTCAAATAAAGCTGAAGATACGATTAATGATTTTTCCGTTCTAAGCGAATACGATTTGAAAAATCAACAAAACCTGAATGTCGATTTGAGTGAAGACGATCAGAAATTAGTTCACCAAGTCGACGTTATTTACTCTTCCAAGATACCATTCGACGCGAACAAAGTAAATTACGTTTATGAGATGGACTCAAGTGGCAATGTGGCTAAAACGGTGGTTCGGGTCGAAATTCAACATAGCGATGAAAGCAAACTTGTGACGTTTGAAAATTTACACTCTCAACTGATGACTTCTGATAACGAAGGAACAAGTAGAGGTAAGTGACTAATACTTTTGTTAATATGCAGCTATTGCTGTGCGAGTTATCATACATGTTTTCATGACGACATTTCAAACTAAATTCGAAGTTTTTTGCGAAATAAAAACATATAAATAAACATTTAAAGCATTTTAAAATCTCCAACTTTGTTTTAAATAAAATTTAACTAAATTGTGAAAGCATTTAAAGTACACACTGTAACATGTTTATAGTAAGTAGAATAGGCAAGTAGGTGAACTTAATACGGTTTATATAATTTTTCAAAGGAAACAGTAAAATAAAATAAATAGTCTTCAACTCAAATACAATTAACTTTTTTAATGCAAGTAAATTTTTGTTGCAAAAAAAGAAAAACTATGTAAAGCTTCAGGTCTCCGCGCGTCCAAGTGTGCCTTATGTAATAAAGAATTTGAAAAATTCAGTGCACACTTGGTGAGAAAGCACACCGATGTCGGAAGAATTTCCTACAAATGCGCTACTTGCTGTATCTATTTTTCCGGAGTACATAATTTAAATAGGCATCTGAAGGCCAAATCACACAAATTAATGCTCGAAACTTCAATAAATTTAGAATCCTTAAAAGGTAAAAACGTTTTTGTTAATATACATGTACGTATTTGATTAATATTTGTCTTAAAAACCGAAAAGTTATTTTTTTTTTACATTTCTAGGATTAGTATAAAAAGAAAGCATTTGGCGAAATCAATTGAAATAATTAAAACTTGTTATTAAAAATTTAATAAAATTTGTAACTTTTAATAATTAATTACAGTTTTATTCTTTACTAGACTCAAAATACGAAAAGTTACTCACAAAGCTGTATTAGAAAAGCAAAGAGAAACTTAAATCAAGAAAAAGGCTACTAAAGGACAAATTATGTAAATGACTTCTTTTTTTAAGAGAGATGTTTGTAAAAAATTTACATGACTATTAAAACTATTTTATGAAGTTTTTAAGATTTTTAGAAATGAAAACTGTAGTTTTATAAGTTAATAGCAACTTGAATATTTTTATGCTTTGTGAACATGTTATTGTGCAATTCGTGATTTAATTAAAGCTTGATGACAAAATGTAAAAAAAAATCTGCTTGTAAAATCTTTTGAATTTATTTAAATATGTATACTTGTCGACAGTTTATTGGCAACTTGATTTAAATTTATCATCAAAAATACTTGTTTAAATAAAAAATGCAAACTCAAAACTTAAAAAAATAAAACATAAAATACATTTTTGATATGATTGTTTTAAAAAGCTACAAAAATTTTGAAAATGGGATCTTTAAAATACGGACTATGGACCTAATCTGATCCGTTTAGGTGGTTTCTTCAGGCTGCGATATTTTCTTAACTTAAAAAGCTTCTACGATGAAACATTATAAATATTATAAAAAGTTTATTTAGGCTTAACGAACATGATACAATTAAATTCAGAGTAAGTAAAATTTTTTATTTGATTATTTTTTTTGATAATGAACGCAGTTATTATTGTTAACCTGTACTTACTTAAATACGGTATCCTGCAAAATGTATTGGCTATGTAACCCGGTACACTTATGCTTTGCTGCAAACTCTTGATTTAGTTTAAAAGCTCAGTTTTTTTGCAGATAAAGAAAAATATATGCTAAATTTAGCCATCTAACATTTTATTGCTTTTCGAACGAAAAACAAAGCGTTCAAAATAACAGGTCCTAGGAGCTGGTGAACAAAAAAAAAAACCTTTCGGTTATTTAGTCGCACACCTCTTAGATAACGTCTTGTCCAGGACAGTAAAAGCAATTTAATACTTGAATGTTGTTTGACTTTAACAATGATACTTTTCTACGCCTGCAAGTAACCATAAGTTCACATGCACGGTTGAGATTACTTTTGTTCTTTTGCGCACACATAACACAAATCGCCTTTTCTTGCTCTATGATTTTCAATGTTAAACCAGTTATTTCTTTTTAACGCATAACTATATACAAATATTAAACAACTTAATGTAAATTCGCTAACAGAAAGACATTTTTTTAGAATTTTTATGTGCATTATGAAATCCCTTAGTTAGACCGTTTAAAATGATCTTATATTTAAACAAAAAAGTAGTTTCTAACAACTTGTGTTAAAAATTTTGAACATAACTATGTGTTATTTCAAAAAAGGTTAATATTTACACTCTCTGTGCTAACATTGTTGTAAGTTACACCTTTTTCTTTTTGTTAACTTAAAATAAGAGAAAAAAAACTAACACATTAAAACAAACACAATCTATTATGTATATATGAAATTTTCCATTTGAGTGCTCACTTTTAAGCTAAAAAACTGTGTTAAAACTTTAATTTCACACATAAAAAGATTACTAGTAAAATTCAAAGAATGAAAACTTTTTCATACTCAAAGAAAACTAGATAAAGTGTTTTGCGCTACAGATAGTGTGTAGGCCAGGATTTCCCAATTTTTTTTTTTTCGAAAGAACCCCTTTAAAGAACTTCAACAAAAACATCAGCGAAAGTCTTCAGAGCAGAAGCCTGGACTTTCGTATGCCGTGGGACAAGCTCGAGTTTAGCAAAATGGTTGATCATAGCAACTCGATCATTAGACCACAAGTCTCCGGTAGACTGAAACGTTTGAAAAAGTAAAAAAAAAGCTATGTCCCCCTAACAAGGTTTCTCAAAAAACTAACGATAAAAACGCCTAAGACCTTTTTTTTTGTACTAGTGTAAGTTTCAACTTTTTGCTTAGTGGGCCCTTAAATGCTAATGGCCCCCATGGGGGGCACTTGGCCTTTCGGGAAACCCTGTTGTAGACTGTGTGAGTTCTTTTTAATACTCTTACAGTAGTTATCACAATTTTAGAGCTTTCTCTTAATCACAGCTACCATTAGTATGTAATTTTACCATCAAATTCAACAATTTTTAAAGCAAAGTCCTTGAAAAGAAATTTACTTTTAAATGCAGCGGTCCTAAATTTTTACTGTTTCAGAAACTCGTTAAAAATTTTCAAAAAGCATTGATATTTTTTGTTAAGCAGTATTTATAAAAACAGTTACATTAAAAATATGTCGCCACCGTCTGTCGTAGTTCAAACTTTTAATATAACAAAGCAACAAATAAGAATTAATGTTTACAAGCAAAGTGACTCTTTTAAATTTTTTAAATCTGATTAAATTAGTAGAGCATGGTTTCTAAAGGAATATTTTTTAAATCTAGAAAATTGCGGCCTAACTAATGACATTTAATTATTGTCAGAATATAAAATATTTTAACATTGTGGTATGAAATTTTCTAGAGTAGCTGATGTAAAAGAGTTTCAAAATAAACATATAAATACATAATTATATCTATCTTTACACAAACGAAAAACTAACAGCAACAAAAGGAATGTTCTCTTATTCTTACCGTTTAATGCAACTAAGGTTGAAAAACGTTGCTATTTAAACAAAACTATTTACAAATTAAGAAATAAATAGTTTAAGTAAAAAGTCTCGATTTTTTTAAAATTTTTCTCTCCAATTTTCGATATAGTGACAAAATAATTATAAAAAATAACATTTTATAATCACATGTCAAAGCAAAGACGTAATTATAAATAATTGACATGTTGGTAAAACACTGTAATGATTGCACAGTGTTTGTACACATAAAAACTTTTATACTAAATAAATTTTTTTATTGCATTGTCAACTTACTGAATCTAACAAATTTTTCAATCCAAATACGTGGAATTTTGTATACACTCCAAGATGTTGTTGTTTGAAAGGAAAAGCAAGATCTAAACTTTAAGGAAAAACTGCTAGAACTACTATATGTCTTTATTACATATTTAAGCTTAAGCAGTGAAGATAACAAAAGGTTTTTAATGATATCTAGGAACTTAAAAACAAAGCTAATAAAAATACTGTTTTTTTTTTTTCGAAAAAGTCAATTTAAAGTATAGTTTTGTTTAGCGGGCCAAATTTAGATGCTCGAGGGCCACATTTAAATAAAAAAACATGCTCGTGGGCCGCAGTTGGCCTGCAGTTCCCTGTTTGTCGACCCTTGGTTTATAACAACTTAGTGTATTAGTTATACTTCGTATTAAGCCAAAATAATTTTTTTTTTTGTTTTTATACTTTTTCATATTTTTTTTAAACTAGATACTTTGCAGTATTAAGTGTAGTAAGTAATTATTAAAGCTTCGAAAAATTGATCTAAAACTCTAACCTGCTTTTTTTTGTTGTAATAATATTACATTACATATCAATCTAATATAACTAAACATTTATTTAAACTGAACATTTAAAATAATTTGTTTACACAATGTATACATTTTATAAGTACAGTTTACAACAGGGTTTCCCAAAGTGGGCCATGACAGATACTCAGGGGTCATGAGCAGTAAAGGGGCCAAAGGGGGAGGGGGGTCATGAGGTCATAATAATTTGAAAATTACACTGGATATTCTGGAGTTGTTGATGAAGAGCAAAAAAAAGGTCTTAGGTGCTATTAGTAATAATTTTTTGAGTAATCATGTTGAAGGGGGCTATAGTTTTTTTTAATTTCTTTAAACGGGGCTATTTGAAAAAAAAGTTTGGGAAACCCTGATTTAAACAGTATAATCGTCGATAGATAATAGTTGGAAGATCGAGATTCTACATATGCAAAAAACAGCTATTTGTTTTATTCAAACCAAATAAAAGTTATAAAAATGTTTAGATAAAATGTAGAAATAGCCTAAATTATTGTTTTTTTTTGTAGTTGTTAAATTATATTGCTTTATAAGTGTATAAAAATTACTAAGTAAATTATTTTTTCTTTGAATTTGCTATACTAACGGAAAAATAGCAACAGTGTATCACTTTTTCCATGCACTTCAGAACTATTCAAGCTAACCAGCTAACCCAAAAAAAAAAAATTCAACCTAGATAAATTAAACTAAAAATTACCGTATAAAGTATAAACCTATATTTGAAAGTTGGATATATTGTGAACTATGCAAATAAAAAAATATGTAAGCTGTTCTACACTTGAAAATAAAAAACAAATTTTTTTTTTTTTTGTTTACCAAATAAAAGTGGCGAGTCTAATTGAATATTATGAAACGAGTAAAATATATTATTATGTTAATTTGAATGAATTTGTTATTTTATAGGTTTAATATAAATGTAACGTAAAAACTATTCACTTATTGTCAAACTTGCTATATTTACAGAAAATTAGACAAAATGTATCACTTTTTATACAGGTTACATCACCATTCATAATAACCCTACAACAAAACGAAAAGTTACGAAATAGTAGATTTAACTAGAAGATTGTGTATAAAATATACTCTAAAACTAGAAATAAGTAAGCTAGGAAACTAAAGAAGTTTGATAAAAACTGTAAAAGTTATACCGTAAATAAAGTAAAGCTCGTGTTTAAAACAAGGAGCGAGTTTTTAAGTCTTTTTGTTAGTTAAACTGTAAAACTTTCTTGTGTGTAGCGCTATAATAGAATATTGTTAGTATGTAACAATTTTTTAAAAATACTACAGGTTTTATTTTAGACTTTTCTTACAATTTTAAAAGTTATTACGACTATATAAAAAGACTGTAAAAAATTTATTTGCGGCAATATAGAATATCCGGGTAGGTGTCAAGTATGTACGAAGGGTCGCTTTTGCGCGAAGACAATTTAGGCAGGAAAGCAATTTTGCACTGCTTGATATTTATTTTGGTTTAAATTATTAATATTTTCTGATTTTTTTTCATTTTTAATATCACTGTTACCTCTAACCCTCGGTCTGTAGCTTATTTTCTTAAATTAATTTTATTTCTTTATTTTTTTTATATTCATTGTTAATTTTTATTTTTACTATCACTGTTACCCCTAACCCTTACCCTCGGTCAGTAACTTTTTTTGCCTTTTTTATGAAATTAATTTTTAGTTGTTTTTTCTATTTATTTATTTTAATTTTTTTCCGTATTTTTTACTCTCGAGCAAAACTGACCCTTGGTGCAAAATCGTCTTTGTGCAATTTTGTTCCCTCGTGCAAATTTGTGCACTCGTGCAGTTTTGTTCTCGTGCAATTTAGTCCCCTCGTGCAATTTAGATCCGTTCCCCATTTTGTTTATGCTGTCTATTAACTTTTTTTAAATAAGTATAATTTTTTAGACTGTTAGTTATAATTATAAAAGTTAAAGTTTAAATTTAGACGATAACATAAATCATAACTAGCTTTTTTTCTCTCATTTAGAATGTAATATAAAATATTTTAAAATTAATAAATATTTAGAAATTTTATTTAGTTTATGGTAGTTAAACTTATAAAAACATAATTTTAAGTATCAAAGAGTAGTATAACGTTTTGTAAATTCAATTGAAATTAAAGTGATTTTGTTTCAGTTTAATAACTTTTTATAAAAACTTTTTTACTTCTTGATTACTGCTCATTATACCTCTCTGTAACAAGTGTTTTTTATGGTTTTATAACTAGAATAAGTCTTAGTAAACATTAAAATGCAAGTTTTTGTTTAAAAGAAATAAAAACTATAATTAAGTATTATTTAGGTATAAGTTTCAATGTGTTTTCTTACATAAGTTAGTGGTATTAAAGATATCTAAGTCTAAATTTTTACTAAAGTAGTTTGTTATCTTTTAAAAATTCATGATTAAACTAATTAACACTGCTTTAAAATACTATAGTAGAAACATTCAAGAGGTCACCTTTATGCTGATAGTAAGCTAAGTTTTAGTCTAATTCTAGAATCAAAAAAAAAAATCCGAATTAATTTAATAACACATATGTCAAACGTTGAGTGATTAATTTTAGTAAAACTTGTAGTCTCTTACTAGCCACGTTTTTATCTTATTTAAAAGCCTTTGTTTCTTTCATTTTTGTTACTAAAAAATGCTTAAATTTCAAAGTCAATTACAATGATTAAAAGAAAATGTCTAGCTCTTGTAAGGTTAGTAGAACTATTGTAGTTTTAAGTCAGTTTAAATTTGTAGTGAAATTATAGAAAAATGAGCAATAGAAAAACATATGGTACTGAGTGTAAATTAAGTTAACATAGATTTTTTCTTACTTACAAGCGATTTATTTTAGTTATGTTCATTTTCGCATGATATTATACAACTTTTAATACATATACTGTTTATTAAATGATATAAAAAAGTTTGGTCTAAGGACCTGGTGTACAAAGGAACCTGGAAAGGTTATCGAGTCGTAAACCAATTTGATAGCCAAAGTTTAAGAAACATTGTACCATAAATTAGTTTTAAAATCAAACTTATTAATGTAGTAATTTAGAAAAACCTAGAAGAACAAGTTTTGTACTAAATGTTATACATTCTTTTCAACAGCATTTGAATAAACTAAAGATTGAAGATTAATGTCTTTCATTTAAGTATTTTCTAGTATTAAAAATTTTATTTATGTTAATATTTTATATGTCAATTAGTACTAGTTTAAGCTGATATGAATAAAGGAAACGATACTGCCAAAATTGCTGACCAAGCAAAAATCACTTGTAGGGACTCGAATGGTCATAAAGTTACTATAACAGATAGGTAAGAGTTTCCATAAATATTATGAATTAAATAAGTACTTAAATTTAACTCTTGTTAAAAGCAGTTGTTTAAAACAATTTTTGTTGTTGTTTTTTTGTAGGTAGAATCAAAAATTAATTACACTTTGGCACTGTGTATTAATACTTTAAAATATTTCAAATATAAAATAATGAGGAGACATAAAAATTTTACTCAAATTACTGTATTATTATTATTTGGTAAACATAGTACTTATAAAAGTGATTTTATTAATAATTGAACTGCTTTGAAAATATACTTTAAGAACCCAAAAGCAGAACGCTTCTTCAAAAAACAAAGAAGATGAAAGTACAAATTCGTCTGGTGATGAAGATCAAAGTACAGATTGGTCTCGTGATGAAGATGAAATTGCAGATGATTCTGATGATGAAGATGAAAGTTTAAATCCGTCTGATGATGAAGATAAAAGTACAAATCCGTCTAGTGACGAAGATAAAAGTACAAATCCGTCTAGTGACGAAGATAAAAGTACAAATCCGTCTAGTGACGAAGATAAAAGTGCGAATCCGTCTGGTGATGAAAATAAAAGTGCAAGTCCATCTGATGATGAAGATGAAAGTACAAATCCGTCTGGTGACGAAGATAAAAGTGCAGATCCGTCTTGGGATGAAGATAAAAGTACAGATCCGTCTTGGGAAGAAGATAAAAGTATAAATCCGTCTGGTGATGAAGATGAAAGTACAAATCCGTCTGTTGATGAAGATAAAAGTGCGAATCCTTCTGATGATGAAGATAAAAGCAAAGATCCGTCTTGGGATGAAGATGAAAGTACAAATCCTTCTGATGATGAAGATAAAAGTGCTAATATGTCTGATGATGAAGATAAAAGTACAGATCCGTCTTGGGATGAAGATGAAAGTGCAAATCCGTCTGGTGATGAAGATGAAAATACAAATCCGTCTAGTGACGAAGATAAAAGCACTGATCCGTCTTGGGATAAAGATGAAAGTTTAAAGACGTTTAGTGACGAAGATAAAAGTGCAAGTTTGTCTGACGATGAAGATGAAAGTACAAATCCGTCTGGTGATGAAGATAAAAGTACAGACGATGCAAAATCTAAGGACACTGAGAAGTCGTATGATTATGGTAATGTTAAAAGATAGTTCTTATTCAAGTCTTGGTGTTTTTTTTAAAACAAATATAGACAGTTGTAGAGTTTAACCAACAAGAAATTACCTAAAATCTTTGAACATACTTTTAAGAAAATAAAGTTGTTTGTGAAAGAGAAAATAAACAATTGTGAAATTTTAATATGAGCTTTTTTAATATAATACTCAATAAGTGTTTATTGTTAGTTACAAAGTTTTCAAAGTTCAACAACTAATTTTTGATTTTTAAGTTTACTTAATGTGCTAACCAAATTTCAGAAAACACTAAAAACATAATTGACGTAAATTCGGTCCGTCTAGTTGATGTACCTTCAGGCTTTAAAAGAGGTTTAAATTTTGACCGAATAGTCAAAATTGTAAAAGTAAACGGAAATGTTTTATGTCAAATAAAATGGGAGGGATTCCATAGTTTAGAATACATATCTCTTAATGAGCTAAAAGAGAATGAAAACCACCTAAGAGAAAAAAACAAAGGTTGTTAGTTATAGATACTGTATATTAATTGTAATAATTAAATTTAATAACTTTATACAGAACATGTTTAAGCATAAAGTTTTTAATATACAGCAGTCATCATGTCGTATACCTTAAAATAAGATTTTTTTGTTTGTTTGGTTTATGTAGAGAAATCTAAGTGTTCAGAAATAAGTGTTTAACATAAGAAACGTATTTCTAATATTTAAATTTTCAAACTAAAGTTTTTTTTACAACTATGATTTTAACTTTTAGATCCTAGTAAAAAGCGTTTGGAGGAAGCTCAAGAAATAGATCCGGAAAAAACAAAAGGGCTTTCAAACTTTAAAAAGGGGTTAAAATTGGAAAGGATCCACGGCGTAGTGGATGTTAATGGTTTCAAATATTGGAAAGTGCAGTGGATCGGGTCTGATTCAACTGATTATGTCAGTTTCCCCGAGATTGAGTTTAAGGATAAGGGGGAAGGAGAGAAATTTTTCGGAAGTTATCACGTAAAAAATATCTATCATGGTCAGTTACATTTTTGTTTCTAGATATTTACCATTTCAAAGATTTAGAATTTACACTAGAGTTTTGTTAATTAGTGAGTTTCTTATAGTTGTGGCATACTTTATATGATTGTATAAAACTTTTTAGTATTGATATGTATCATACTCAATATTTTTTTCTTCTTTATAACAAAGATGTTTATGAATTTTAATGCATCTTTTTATACAACATGGCTGTTATTATAAAATTGTTTTTAAATAATTAACTTGTCTATCTCAATAATGTGTTAAAAAAGTTAAAAAATTTAAGACGAAACATCAGATAATCAAGACGTTATACATAGGAACAACGAAAGAGAATCAAGGTAAACACCATTAGATAGTTAAAATTAAACTTAACTCAAAAAAAAACTAAAGTGAATCAAAATATTTACTACGTATTTAGTTGCAAATACCATTTTTAAGATATCAGTTGGTTAGAATTTTGAATTTTCGAAGAAGTAAAACTAAATTAAAATATTAGATTTATACAATAGTTTTGTGTTAAAACAATCTTCAGAAATATCGTTCGACAACTTGAAGATTTTAACAAACGGGGAAATAAAGAAGAAATGTTAGTTTTTATTTTGAGTTAACAATTTTTTAAATTCTATTATAGCGTACTGTTTTTAAAGATTCAAATAGTTTTAGACGAGATTAAAAACAATAAAATGGTTTCATTAAAATTAAAATTGCCACATTTCAATTTCTCAAAGAATTTTAAGCGGTAATAGTTTGAATAAAACTAAAGAACTGAATAATGTAAAGTCTAATAAATAGTGTTAAAATGGAATAAAAAATGTAAAGCTACATTTAAAGTAAGTGCTTAAAGTAAGGTTCTTACACTTAATTTAGTAGGTTAGGAATTAAACGAAAGAGGAAAAAAACTGATCGATTGCAACACAAAGGATAGTGAAAGATTTAAAATTTTTAAGATAAAAAAAAATCTAAATTGAAAAGTTACTCTGTGAAAAATCGGTCCGCAAGCCAAATGCAATTTATATTAAGTTTTTTTTTCTTTTTGAGCATTACTTGAAAATGTTTTTGCAACTGTGTAGACTTAGAAATTTGATTTCAATATATAAATTAGGTTTGACACATGTACAGTAATTTTTGAGTTGAAATTTTTATTGTCTGCTGAATATATTTTTCCCTGAATATATTTTGCTGTTGACTTACAAATAAAAAAATAATGCTAAAATATAAGTGTATAGTTTGTTATATCTGAGAGTCTTTAACTTAAAACAGGAATATAATTTTTTGAAAGAACAACTAAACTTATAGTTTCAGTCTAACATGTAACCATAACTATCTTAAATACAACTTTATAACATCCTTTTAAAACTTCTTGGATATGAATATGCACTTTTTTATGTATTTGAGAAATTTATTTAATATATAGTTAGCCAGAAAAATTAGATTTTAGTTAAAGTATTTGTAGTTTGGTAGTTTTATTTGAATATATTACACAGAAAACGGTGTTAAAAAACCTGTCAAATTGTTTCTAGTAAAATTTTGAAAACAAAATAAAAAGTTTTAAGAACTTAAAAACACTAAGCTGATAAGTATAAAATACATTATAATAATTACTAGCTAAACAAAACTTGTAAAGCAAATACAGTTTAAACTACTTAACGATAAAAAGCTTCAAAATCTTTCTATTTTTTGCAGGACGTTAATGTTTAAAAAAATTGTTTAGACTGTTGTAAACCAAGAAAGTGATAAACAATGCAACAACAAAACAATAGCAGTTACATTTATTAAATTAAGAATCTAAGGGTAATATTTTATCATAGGTTTCAAAGCGAATGTTTGCCTAGAAAGTACATAACGGGCCGTAGCATCAGGACAGGGGCGTACCGTGGAGTGAAGCAGATGATCCACTTAAAAAAAATAAGACTTATTGTAATATTTTGAAACCAATAAAAAAAGATTTTATAGTCTTTTCTTTCAAACGATTTGTAGGAACTGTATTGTATTCACCTAAATAAATTAGTTTGAAAAGTATTAATTTAAGTTATATTATTGATATTTTTATTTATTTTGAAATATCATTTTTTGCCACTTACCGTGAACACTAATTATAATTTAAATGTTTTAAAACTTTAAAATAAAAAATAAAAGAGTTTAAAGTATTACTTTTCTAATGTTAGGTATCCCAAATTCTACTGAATTATCTATAAAAGTACTTAAAACACTATGAAAAAAACAAAAAAAAGTTAAAATTTAAAAAATGAATATAACAAAGTAGATTAACCAATATAACTCTGCGGCAAAAAATAAATGCAATACAACTAGTTATGCTTTACAAGTATTTTAAGATAAAATTCAGAACTGAATACCGTGTGAACTAAAATTCCTTAGCTATTTTTTCAACTTAAAAAGTTTTATCAACTGTACTGTCCTCTGACCTCAAAATGCTCTGATACCGCTTTATTAGTGCATGATATAACATTATGTTGATTAGTTTAAATATCGATAGTTAATTGTATATAAATAATGGTCCAAGTATGTCTACCAGTACCCGAAGTTTATTCAGCTACTTGCGCAAGCGTGTCGTGATTAATAACCATTTTTGTAAAGCTACTCGCAAACAAAGGCTTAGTTTTAATGTTACTAGAAGGATATATGTAGTAATTTTTCAAAAACTAAATTTAAAGCAAGGTTTTCAAAATCATTTTCACAAACACCCCATTTCAGAAAATTAAAAAATGGCCACCCTCCGATTATTGCAGTTTCAAGAATACCTAGTATAATTGCAAGAAGGAATAAATTTAAAGTAATTTTCACTTTTTTTTTCTAGTATAAGTAACAATTATTTGTAAATTATGCTTAAAACCTTCTTGATTTTATTTTTGATCTTCAATACAAACCCCATAAAATCTAGTATATGTTTCGAAAACTTCATTGTACTTCTAAGTACATCCTTAATTTGCTATATACTTTCTATTTAGAACTTAATTTTAGCTTGAGTTTATTTAACAAATTTAATTAAACTTCAAAGACTGTAAATATATTCATAATTTTCAAATTTGATTTAAGAACAATTTATTTTTGGGTTGATAAAACGATAATTCTACTTAGTTTACTTTTAAATTTAGTTTTATTTAAATTTCGCAAAAGTTATACGTTGCAATGATCATGCAGTTCAAAAGTGTTAATTACTGCAGAAGTGAATACTCGTGTAAAATGTCAGCCCTTTAAAAGTGACGTTGTGTAAAAGGGTTACATGACTATTCAAGTTACGACAACTCAAGTTCTGACAGCGCAAAAAAAAAAAAAAGACAAAGGACCATATCTCAAATAGCAACTCAAAACTGAAAAAAGTAAAATAATAAACGTTTGTTTAGGTCTAATTAATGAAACTTCAATAAATAAAAATTTGAAATGATAAACGATTACATACTATGAAAAATTAGTGAAAGCGTTAAATCTAAGAATTATTAAAATTTGAGTTGTCAAAATTTTAGTTGTTCAAATTTAAATTGCTAGAATTTTTATAGTCGTGCACAAAGTTGGAAAAATGCTAATGCTAACGGTTGTAATGTCACTTGAGCACTGAAGCTTATAATCTTTCGTTGCTGAAAAACGCAAAAGTAGTTAGTCATGCAGTAAAACAAACAACCGTGCAAAAGTGACCCTCGTGCATTTTTCACACCTACCCGTTTAAAAAAGGGTGAAGAGAGATCAGGAAATATCTGCGAGACAAGTGAACAAAGATAACACTAGAGAGTGTTTTTTATGCTTTACTACAAGATATGTGAGAGAGGTTACCTCACACCTGTTCGAAATAAAAAGGTTTTTCAGAATTTTCTTCTTAAACATTTAATGGCTGACCCAGCAGGGCGAGAAATCGTTTTTTTATTCAAAGACTGTTCTCATTGGAGTTTCTTATAATATTTAGGATGACTCAGTTATAACGCAAAAACTCTTGATATAGAGTAACATTGCAAAATATCTTTAAGTTGAGACATTTTATAAAACATACTTTCCACAAACTGGAAGAACATCTAATAAACCTGTGAAAGAAGTTTTGAAAACCTGGAGAAAATTTACTAAACCTGTGGCCTACCTATGTATGTAATACTATATACTTTAATTTGTAAAACTTTTTCAAAGCAAATTATTATTATTTTTAATTAAACTGTTTCCTACAATTTTTTCAAAATGAAATATTGTTAATCCTGAAAAATTTTCAATAATTGCTCAAAAAATGAATGATAATATAGGTTTTTAGTGAAAATGTCTGTACTTGCCTTTTGAATTTGCACTTTGGAAAAAAAAACCTATAGAACGTTCTAGCTTTGACTGGTTATAGCTTCAAAGTTACTTTTAATTACAAAAAGTTGTTGAAACTAACTGGTAGCTTAAAAATTGTAAAAAGTTAAGACTGAATTTCAAATAAAGTGATTTACCCCCTCTTCTATGCTCTTATTAAAATTTATTTTATAATACTAGTTAGCTATGAATGCACAACAATTTTATTCATTTCTGGATGGAGAAGTCATACAAATGATATTCCAAATTATTATTTTGAACATTAAATAACTAAAAACACAACAACAATGTCTTTTATATCTTTAATTTGAAAAACATTAACAAAAATACAAACTTAAATAATAATTTGAAAACAAATGATAAAAGTAATTAGTTTTTTTCTAAAAAGCGAATTTTTCTTAAAACTTTTACAGCTGCAACCAACACAGACTCTTTATCACACGCCTTCGTTTTAAATGCCTGGGCTTTCGTTTGCCGTGAGACAAGCTCAAGTTTAACAAAAGGGTTGTTTATGCCAATAAACTGGAAAAAGATAAAATGTGAACTTTTTTGAAAATCTATGGTCGTACAAAACTAAGATGTTGCATATTTAGAACTTTAAAATACTTAATGTATAATTGGATTTAATACGTAAATATGCTTTCGAGCTAGTAAATTTAACAATTTCTTACTGATCAACATTAATAATAATATAAGAATTAAACCTATAAATAAACAAAAACTGTATTTTGAAAGCAAACTTTGAACACTATAATTGTACGGTGGACATTGTTACCACTTTTGGAGTCAAAAAACTGTTCCGATAGACCTCAAACTGTTTTGAGTTAATTTACGCTATACTGAGCAATCCTGAGTTTTTTCAAATTCCAAAATTATTTTCTTATAAAATAAAATTAAGTTCTTCAACAAAATATCTATAAAGGGTTGCCAAAAAACCTTGAACCCTTGAATTTGACAACTTATGCTAAAAAAAACCTGGAATTTGAGACATTTTGATATAAACTTAGATTTCTGAACAAAAACCACTGAAAAACCTTGAGTTTTTAATAAGAATTATTAAAACACCTGAATAATTAAACAACTTTTTTATGTTAAGAAGCAAAATTTTGATTTAACACAAAAAATCTATCATATAGATAAATTTTTTTGTCATGATCTAATTTTATTAAATCAAAATTTAAACAAATTTAAAGTAGCTTTACAGTATCTTTTCAATGATGTCATACTACTGAACACAGTTTTTTTTTACCTTAAACTTAATTTTAAACTAAAAATAGACCTTAAAACATGTAATTTTAAAAACCTTGAGAAAATTTTCCAAAGACATTTTGCAAACCTGTGTATAATACAAATGATTGAACTAAATCAACCAAACATAATTTAAATTTATTAAAACAACTTGCCTGAGATTTTCTAAAATCTTATAACTATCCTGAGTTTTTTAATATAAAACCAAAACTAAACTGAATCATCCGGAGAATTTTTAAGTATGCTGAGTTATACTCAGTACTGCCACACACTTTAGATATTCAGAATGTTTTAAAGGTTTTTGAGAATCACAGGATGACTTATGCCAGCTCAGGATATGGTCAATATTTTTGAAACACAGGCTGACTCGTAATAATTTGTTTTTAAAGTCTTAGGATAGTTTCAAGATATTTTTTAATCTCAGAATTTTTTTATTTTGTATTTTGAATGAAATTTAGTTGATATAGTTGCAATATTTTTAGTTTTTTATAATCGATTTTATTGAAAATGTTGATTGAAATTAATTTTTGAAAGTAAAGTAAACTTTTTTTTAGTATTTGAAAAAACTCAGAATATTTTAAGGTCACTTAGGTCACTTTTTTTTTGACTCAAAGAGTTGCAACCCTGTATCCTGAGTATGTGGCTACCCTGCTTGTAGTAAATTTTTTGAAGTTTTCTTTTCTGCTCCAAGTATTTTAAAATGGAAGTTAAAGTTTGTCAGCTACAATTTCTAACTGCTTCTGATTGACTAAATTTTCAATATTATTTACTTTTAATTTTAATTAATAAAACGTTTTTTTACAGTTTATTTGATATATGTTTCGGTAAGGTGGGTTAGGTTTAAATTAAATTTTGAGGTAAAAAGGTTTGGGAATAGAAGTTTAGATTTAACTAATGTACTGCTGTACTTGATTTAACTTTACCTCATTTGCATATTGTAAAATGAAAAATTTTAAAAACCCTATTGCTGCAACTGACTGTTGAAATGGAACACTTTTACTTTGTCAAATTAAAAATTACTAAAATATACTCAGGGTTGCCAAAAAACTTGGAAAAACCTGGAATTTTAAACATTTTTTACATGCTAAGTGGATATTTTTTGATTTGATACAAAAAATCTACCATAAAGATAATTTTTTTGTCATCATCAAAAAGTTATTATACTTAAAAAAACATGTGAAGTAGCTTTTACAGTATCTTTTCAACTTTTTTAATACTAGATAATACAGTTTTTTACCTTAAACTATACTTTAAACTAAAAATATACCTGAAATTTTGTAGTTTTAAAAACCTTGAGTAAACTTTGAAAACCTGTAGAAAATTTGCCGAAAACACTTGGCAACCCTGTATAGTTTAAACTTTGGTTAAGAAATGTTTCAACTACAAAAAACAATTCAAACGCCCACTATATTTATAAGATTTTGGTTATATGGGCGATAAGTTGCAAAGACGCCATAGGGGACTATAACTAGTAAAGGAGCCGTAGGAGAATCATAATTTCAAACTTACACTAGATATTCTGGAGTTCATGTAGAAAAGGCCTTAGGCATATTTAAGGGTAGTTTTCGAACTTTAACTAGATGTTTTAGAGTTATAAATGAAAATAAAAAATATCTTACACTATTTTTTTGAGAAATTTTGTTTTATTTGGCCAATTTTTTACTTAAAAGGGGCCCTATTAAAAAAGCTTTAAAAACCTTAGTATTTAATATAGGTGCTGATTAATTATACAAGTTGTTTAGAAATTTTGTTTTCGGTATATTTCAAGCTTTAATTTGTGCTTTTAATGCAACTTGAGGCCTTGGGAGGTCCAATTTTGTTTTTAATTAAGATTGGCCTTAACATGAAAGTCAAAATTATACACTATAAGATACCTTTCAGAGAATATAAAGAACTAATAATTTTTTAAATTTAGTCAGTTTTGTAAAAAGTTTCCAATACAAATGTATGGATGATATTTTTTAACTGCTTATTTTTTATGAATTTAAAAAAAAATATTAAAAAGTATATGTTCTTAATTTTTTAAAACCAATAAACTTATTTTTAATCAACTTTTGTTACATTAATAAAAATTCCTTTTGTAAATATTAAAAAAAAAAAATAATAATTTGTTTATGACCGAAATTAAATATTTTTTTTTTGTGAAAAAAATTATTTTTACATAATTTATTTTTAATTTCATACAATAGGATTTTTTATTGCTAAATTAAAATTAGGTTGATAAAGTTTCAAAATGATTGCTTAAAAATTGAAGTAAACGATAGACTTCAATGAATTAGTCTTTTATGCCATTTTCCTTTGGCCCTTCCATAAGGAACGTATGGAATACTCCGACTTTGTACCCTCATATCTCAAAATTCAATTTTGATAAAAAAAATTAAAACGCCTCTACTTGTTAAAAATATGATCAAAATTAAAAAAAACGTTTTACCCTCATGTGGCCTTAAGTGTACATTGACATTGAGGGCTATGTAAATTAAAACATTATCTGATTTTTCCAAGCTAGAACACATACAGTATGAAGAAAGCAAATAAACTAAAAATTTTGTTTAAATTGAAAAACTTTTTGTTCAATAACATTATTAAAACTAATAAGTATTTCTTAAATATTTACTTTTCAAACAACTTATTATTATTTTTAATAAAAAATGTTTTAGAAAAATCGTGAAAACAAAAGCTATACTGCAGGATTCTTCTTGGTATTTCCCGTAGTTCCCAGGACAGTTGCAGTTTTATCAAAACACTCGAATTCCTTTCATAAATTAGAAAAAATATATGTGTATATTAAACTGGTTCAACATGCATTTTACCCTTGTGATAGACCAATTATTAACTAGTTTTACAAATTTTAGATGATAAAAAATTGAGTAATTATAGATAATATTAGGAATATTAAAGAAATTCAATTGCCTTTAATGTAAAGTTGCTTAAATGTAAATTTAAGTAAACATTTTTCGATAGAATTCTCTAGATTTTTACTCTTTTTCTATGGATTTTTCTACATCTTTTTAAATATAAGTGTATAAATATAAAAATATAGTGGTAACCCTTTTTATACATTATATAATTTACAATGTAAGAGCCAGTGTACTTAAGAAAAAAAAACGTGAACCCTCTATTGATATTTTTATAAAAACTGTCACTTCATTAAACTACTAAATTTTGTTTTCAAGATTTTAAAATAAAGTTAGGATAACTCAGGACAGTTTGAGGTTATTCATGAGACTTCTATTGGTTCAAAGAGTTGCAATAAAGTACTTAAGTAATGTTGCATTGCAATTAATTAAACTATCGATGGAGTAATAATCTTAGCATTTATTATAAATAATGGAAAGTTTTCAAAAGTAATTTTAAGTTTAATTTTAAATAAAATTGTTTACAAAATGAACCTTTATTTTTTCCGTTTTTTTTTTTTTAATTTAATGTTATGATGAAGTGCAGGTTTGAAATGTTTTATTTGTTTAAGCTTTCTATTTTTACTTTCTAAATTTTAAATTTGTTTTTACAAAAAATTATTTATATACCCAAGAATTTTAACATTTTGGTCCTGAAAATTGTTAATTTTTGTTTTGTTTTATAGGTATTAGAATTGCTACAAGTGATGAGCTATTACCTACACCTACCTATTACCAGAAATGAAGTGAAAACTTAAAACTGTATCAGACCAAAAGTTGAACTTTCTTTTGTTTTCTGTTTTACTTTTTAATTCATATTTTTGGATAACTTATATTTTGCTTAGTTTTTGAGAATGTCCATATAATGTCTAAATTTGATCTTAAAAACATAGAAATTTAATTAAAATAAACTTGGCCAGATTTCTAAAGTTTATATTAAAAAATTTACCACTTAAGTTTAAAATTTTTAGAATATTACGGTAAATATTTAAATTATTCTAATGTATAATATCACTATACTGGACTGAGTATTTTATAATTTAAAATTTAACATCAATTAACTGCTAAGAATACTTTTTCTGAAAAGTGAACATAAATATTTGATTGAAAACAATTTTATTTAGTTAGTAAGTTGCTATATGAGAGTTATTTAAAATGTTGATTTTTTTGTAGACTTTAATAAACACTTATATTGTTTTATGTATGTTATAAAAGATGTACATTTAGAATAAATAATAATCATGCTAAGAAATTAATCAATACTTTTCAATAAATAGTTTTGAAACTTACTTATAGTTAGTTTTATTTATAGAAACCAAAACTGGGTGAAAATTTAAATATTTTTTTTAATAATTGTATTAGTAAAATAACTTAAAATTACACAAAAACATGTATTGGAAAGTTTAATTATAAGATTATTATGGTAAAAATATAGAAAGAAAAATATACTGAAAGTGTAAAGTCATATTTACTAAAATAAGCCACATATTTATATAAAGTTCTTAATTTTTTTCAGTCAAATCTCATAAATAGCTTAAATAAAAATATAAAATAGGTCTAATTAAAAATAAAAACAGTATTTTCAAATGAAATACTTTATAATAAACCAAGACTTGAATCGTTGTGCAGTGTTCATCCACAAACAAATATACTTTCTAAAAAGACTTAAATTAGAAATAAATTGAGGTCATTCATTGGAATTGGAAGTTTAAAAATAGTTCAAATCAACAATTAATTAATCTTTTTTATATTTTTATTTATCAACCCTAATATTCAATAAATACCACCCCATAAGAGCCCACTTACTCTTGCCAATGTTTTATTTTTCTTATATTGTTGAGATATAAACAGTAAAGACAATCATCAGTTAGTTCAGTAAAACACTTTTTTTGGCCTTTAATAATTAAATATATATAAACCAAAACAATTTTTTTTAATGAATAGTTTTGTGGAAACACTTTTTTAGACAAACTAAAAATTCTTTAAAACTATAAAAATAATTTACCCACAGTAAAAATATAAAGTACAAAGTAGCATTAAAAGTTTATTTACTGTAAGCTAATCTTTTTTAAGGGATAGGGTGTCCAACGTTTTTTTTTTGACAAAAATAATATTGGCTATAATATGAAAAAATTATGTACAAACTAAAAGCCAGTTTTTTAAGCTCAGTTGTAAAAATTCTCCTATATAAACGTAAGGACTGCAAATTTCTAAAGGTCATTTTTTTGGAACTTTAAAATATCACCAAAGTTCTATCTTCTTCTACTTTTGAGATATAGACCTCAAAAGTTTAGGAATTTTTTTTTTTATAATTTAAAAGCCTTTAAATGCCGCAATTTAAAAATGATAATTTAGATTAAAAAAAAGGAAGTTTTTTTAAATATTTTTTTTTGTCAAAGTTAAAATATATTTTGCATTAAATCGATTGAAGTATTAGTAATGGACTATCTGTAAAAAAAAAAGATTGGTTAAAAAAATAAATGAGAAAACAGATGTTTAGTGAGATAATCTTTTTTCGCAATTTTGATTAAATAAGTCCGTTAAAAAAAAAATTATGTTCGGATTTTATGTTACAAACCTATAAGTTAAATCTTAATCAATGAGTTAAAAGCTAGAGATAACATTTAGGTAAATCTTAAGGTTTAGAGTAAGATCATCAATTTAACTGTGAAGTAGCGTGCAAATCTGATAACTATACTTGAGAAAAATGTGGTTTAGTAATAATGTTTGTAAAGGCTACGGTTTGTAATACTTCGAACTTTATGTGTCTAATCTTTGACATACTAGTGCAATACAGTAAAAATTCATATTTTTTTTAATATTTAAGAAAGTTTCATTTAAAACAGGGATCGGCTCACCACTCGGCAGCCTTTTAAAATTGAGGGCAAATTTTACTAAAAAAAGTATCCCCTAATTTCCTTTTACAATGAAGTAAGAAGGTTCACTTATCCACCCGCACAGCTCCCAACCGAATCAAATCCCACCCACGCAATTCCTAATCCAAACAAATTTCCCCCCAAAGTCTAATTACATCAACTCAAGTTAAACAAAACAAAAGGATTAGATAAATGATATGAAAAACAATAACAAAAACAGTCACCGACAAAGGGTAAAGTTTAACATTGATAGTAAAAAAATATCCATAGTATTAAAATAGTATATAAAAAAGAAAAAAGTTTCGGCCGAGATGTGATGGCGTGGGAGATTATTTGGTTGGAAATTGTGTGAGTGGAAATTGTGCGGGTAAGAATTGGGAGTATACCAATTGTCGTTTTTAATAAAAGTAGACTGTAAATATTTTAGGCAAAAATTGTAAATTTTTTGCCTAAAATAATTTTTAATTTAGTTGTTTTAGTGAACCATTAAGAAAAAAGTATTAACTTTATTTTACTAATCTCCTTTATTATTGTAAATTCTTTATACATAAAAATGGTAATTTTTTAAGACATAAGCGTAAAAAGACAAAATGTTTTATTTATCTAAAGGTTTAAGCAAAAAAAAAAGTAAAAAAAATGTGAACCTTTACATTAACTGATAGTGTTGAAAATGATTTGTGGTAATCGAACTACGCACTGTGTGCTTAATAGATAGTGTCTAGGCTCCAGAGCTGTTTTTTTACGTAGTAATAAGAATAATATTTTTAACATTAACTTAAACTAGTTTTTTTTTTTAGTTATTAAATTCAGATCTTATCCATTTAATCTTAGTCCAAAAAATGTTTTTTTTTTCGAATCCACTTCTTTCAATTGGTTGACTCAACCAATTGGAAGACAATGGAATCTATAGTCTAAAGAATTTAAAAGCTAGTCCATACTCAATTATTGGTATAAAATTCAAAGTGATTATTATTAATCTGATTATTAATATAATATAAGCAGTTAACAGATAATTTTTAAAATTTGAAAAATTCTTATTCTTAATTTTAATTTACTGATATGATCATAATTTTCATCTATATATTTATGTGGTCAAGTTTAAAGTAAAGTTTGCCTTTAATGCTTTTCACCAACACTTTTTTTTTCTTTTTGAACTTAAATTAGCTAATTTACATTAAAAAAAACAGAATTGCCAATAAACCTGGAAAAACCTGGAAATTTTAAATTTGTGACAAAAAAAGTAGGAATTGGTGAAATATTGAAAACTTAATTAAATTAAATTAATTAAATTTTAAATAAAACAAGGTGGCCACTAAACTCAGAAACTCCTGAAATTTGACAATTTAGGCCAAAAAAACTATAAAAACCTGGAATTTGAGAAAACTTTAAAAACCTGGAAATTTGAACAAAAATCACTAGAAATCAAATTTTATACAGTTTTTACATGTTAAGTAAAGAATTTTAACTTAAAATACTGATAAAATTTTTTTGTCATTATTGTTTTTTTAATTTAAAAACACATTTTATGTAGCTTTATCTGACTTATATTTAAATTAAATTAGACTAAAAAACGTGTAAGTTTAAAAACCTGGAAAAAATTTATAAAACCTTAAAATTTCCTAAAAATCAGTGGCCACCCTGAAAGAAATCACTAAAACTCTGGAAAAATCTGGAATTTTAACCAACTTTTTCATGTGAACTATAAAAATTATATTGTTTACAATTATGGTAAAACTTAATTTTTTTTGTATCATTTAGAATTTCATAAACTATGAAATACATTTAATGCATTTAAATATATTTTAAATGATTTTATATTATTCAAAAAAAAAAAAAACTTAAATTCAGTTTTATAGCAGAAATGGTTTAAAAAACTTTAATATGAAAAATCTTGAAGTAATTCTAAAAAGCTGATATTCTTTTAAACTTGAGGTAACCCTGTAAGAATTAATTTCATTACTAAAATTGAAAACTTGAAATTCATACAGTTTTATACAAAAGAAAATGATATTTAACAATTTAACATCTTTAAAAAAATTCTGAAGTTTATTATCATTGTTTTCACCTATAATATACAGTATTTACTGTATTATTAAACTTTTATCTTTAGAAATGTTCTTTTAATCAGTTCAACTATTATAAATACTACAGTTTACTTTAGTACATGCAGATTAGTGCACAAGTTAGTCTATATTTGTTTGGTAGATATTAAACTGATTAGAAATGGTACGACTGGCAATGTTGTTAGACCGAAGTCTTAAAGGCGACTTTATCATAAGAATAATTCTATTTTGTTTTAGATTTGAAGCTACTTATTTTTTTTGCTCCACTAAAATATTTTATTTAAAATTAGAAATTAATAATTTTTACTAATATTTTGTCTTCATAATAACTTTAAATTTTATTTATGTGGTCTTTAAAACTTGTTGCACATCACAACACATAAAAAAAAAACTTAAGTATTAAAATCTGTTAAAACTTATTTTGGTCTTAATTTTTTTTCTTCTGAGAATTTAAAGTAAATCAAGTTGAAGAAAAACTAAATTTTCTATGCTGTAATTTATTTATTTATTACAAATATATATATATTGAACATTAAAAAAAAATTAAATGAAATTTTGCAATACCGTATAAGTTGTATCTGAAAATATTAATATTTTTTCAAAGTTAGTTAAACGTTTTGAGTTTTTATGTTACTATTCAGTAAAAATTGTTTGCAATTTTTCAACTATTAAATCAAAGTTTAGCCCTGCTATAAATTTAAAATTATTTTTAATAGTCCAAAATGTCTATTTCTCTTTTTGTCAAAATTTTAGCCAATCAAATTAAAGCAGTACTAATGTGGCTGGGAGCTTCTGCTTTTCAGCCAAAAGTGTAGGTGTTCCATAAATTTTCACAATAAATAAACAAAAAAAGAAAAGTGTTTAAAAGACTTTAACTACTTTTAAATATAGATTAAACTAGAACTGAAATTCTAAATATTAGGAGTAAACTATGTATAACACATCTTTATATGCTGTGCAGATTTTTTATACTCCTAGTTATTAACTTAGTAAATTATAATATTTTTTAGGGTTGTTGTTGATATCAAAATCAACATTATTTATAGTAAGGAGTTAAAAACTAATAAAAAAAATGTTACACATGTTTTATACTAAAATAATACTTAAAAGTATTCCAAGCTTATGTTTAAAATTTTTATTTGGCTGATACTTGTGACTGTTTTTTAGTAATTTTGTATGTCATCATCTTAACTTTGTTTTATCTTTTATTTTATTGTAAAATAACTTTTTAGTTTTGCTGAAGCCTATTTTGAAATAAAAATTCAAGTATTATATATTTTGATTAACATGACTATTTTTAGTGCTTATTGTAACATAGTAACATATTGAGATTTTTGCAAAATACTTGTTATAAATTGTATTCAGAGTTATCAAAAACCTGGAGTCCTGGAAAACTTAGAATCTGACAATTTAGGCTAAAAAACCTGGAATTGTAAACAAATTTTACATATTAAGTAGTAGAATTTGATTTGACACAAAAAATCTATCAAATAAAATTTTTTGCCATCATCAAAAAAAAAAAACACATTTAAACTAGCTTACAGTATCTTTTTAGTGTTTTTTTTATCATTTAATACAGTTTTTAACCTTAAATTTAATTTTGAACTAAAAATAGACCCAAAAACCTGGAGGAAATTTTAAAAACCTAGAAAGAATTTGCCAGAAACATTTGGCAACGCTGTGTACTGTTTGCAGATTTAAATATATAAAACTTATTTTTTAATCAAGACCACAAGGTTAAGTTTTAGTAAAATTTTAGAAATTGTTTACATTTAATTTTTTATTCAGTACTAAACTTAAGTTTTAATTTTCTAGATAATTGTTTTGAACATTTAATTCTCATAACACCAAAAGACTACAAAATATTTTTTTTTTAATTTAGGAGTTGTTGACATTAAACCTTTATGTTCAGTGTTCAACTTCAGTTTGAAAATTACTTACCTATGGTTTTGAACACTGAATTTTGCTATGAAAATTAGACAAATTGTGTGTAGTTGTAACTTAGGGGATTTTTAAAATCTGTTTTAAAGTAAATTTCATTGATTGCACATGCTTTTTTATAAATTGAAACACTTTTGCATACTTTTCCAAAAAAAAATCATGCCTAGTGAAAGATAAACATTGCTTTGGAAAAGAAACAACAAAAAAGTATATTTTTTAAACAGAACAAGCGAAAAAAAGTTAAAGTAATTAATTATAGATAATTTGGTAATCACCTAGGATGATGTTGCACCATATCAAGCTGAAATTATATTATGATATGTTTTTTAACCATAAATTTAGGCTTAAAAAATATATAAAAAATTGAGCTTATTTATCATAAACTAATAACATTTAAACATTTAATTATTTTAATTTACAATACAAAGTGATGATATCAATACAATAATTTATGATAGTTATGATACTGTAAAATTAAATCAATTAAATATTTTAGTTTATAATAAATAAATTCTTACTATGAATTTATATAGCTTGTTTTAAACAAAGTATCATTTTAGATCAAACATATTAGGCTTAAAAATTGATTTTTAGCCTAAAGTTATGGTTAAAAAAGACATTGAATATAATATAACTTCAGCTTGATATTTGTGCTACATCATCCTAGGTAACTACTGATAACTTTGTATATTTATTTTCTATTTATTTTTTAAGGTAAAAAATTAATATTAAACTGAAAAGTAGTATTCCATTAATTAAAGTGTTTATAACTACAAATGTACTTAAAGAATTATAAAACTATTTATAAAAATGTTAGTTTGAAATTATTCAGAAGAGTATTGTTTTTGGTTTATATACTAAGTTATAGTATATATATATATATACTTAGTTTTGAGCTTAATTTTATAATTTAGAATATTATTGAACTTAGCTGAATGCAAATTTGAAAGGCAAACATTTTTATGGTATAATTTTATAGTACTCCAAATACAGAAAATAGTTAACACAAAAGCAAATATCTACAAATTTTTAAACAAAGGTTAATTTTGCTTTTACATGTGATAATTTCTCTTGACCAATTTTTATTACTTTATTTTTTTCAAGTAGGGTAGTTTATTCATTGCCTGGCATGTTTGACAAGTTAACATTTTAATCTAGAGTCTTATGTTGAAGTGTTGTATAAATAATTCCTTATATAATTCTTCTTATAACTGAAATACTTTTTAATAATTATTTTATATAACAATATGTTAAAATACTTAAAAAAAATATTGATTAAATAATGACATTATTTATAATAATTACTAAGTTTTTAATTAAGTAATAACTATTTATAATTATAATTTAAAATGATTAATAAATTTATTTTCATTTAAATAATTTTCTTCTCATGGTGCAAACCTTTTCACAGACATTTGTTAGTATGACTTCAACCAAAGATGCGGTGTATTACACAAACAAGTATCCTGGTGACTACGCGGAACACGAAGGAGGGTTGGCCTGCTGTTGGTGCATGAACCTGATTCCCTTTGAACAGGCCGAATCTCATTTGAAGGACCTTGATCACATTGCAACCAAGCGAAAAGGTATTACACAAAATTACATATTTGTAGTCAAAACTTCAGCTATAGTAAAGAATACTGTTTTTTGCTAATAGTTATATTTTTTGTTTTTTAATTTTTCTGTGTTTTTGTTTTTGAAATCTGCTTAAACTACAACTGTTTTTAAAGGAGGATTGCCAAGTGAAAAGCAAACTGAAAATGAAGTGAGATCTTTTTGAAAATAATTAGTTACAAGATATATAGTTTTAAATTCTAATATACCTATCATTAAAACTTATTTGAATAAAACACTATCCTAAGCACTAGTACACTTAATAATTTAGGTTTCAAATGCTCAATTTTTGACACAGTGTTTAAATGTTGTATAATTTTTAAGAAATAATTCCATGAAATAATACTTTTTTTTTTCTCAAAAGAAATCAATAAAAATTAAAGTATTTAATGTATAATACATAGTTATTATAATGATAATATTGTGTAATAGTTATACTACTTTAATTTATTTTATTACTGTCAAAAACATTCTAAATTTAATCTAAAATCTTCTATTAAAGTGTTGTATAAATAATATTTTTATAATTCTTCTTATAATTGAAGTATTTTATAATAAAAAATATTTATAATAACTGTTTAAAATAGTTAATAAAATTATAAATTTTTATGGTTACATTAGTTATAATAGTTAATATGTTTTTAAATTATTAATAACTAACTATCACAATAATTTTAAATGATCAATAAATTTCTTCTTTCTTAGAATATTTTTTCTTCTCATGGTGCAAACTTTTTCACAGACATTTGTTAGTATGACTTCAACCAAAGATGCGATGTATTACACAAACAAGTATCCTGGTGATTACGCGGAACACGAAGGAGGGTTGGCCTGCTCTTGGTGCATGAACCTGATTCCCTTTGAACAGGCCGAATCTCATTTGAAGGACCTTGATCACATTGCGAACAAGCGAAAAAGTATTACACAAAATTATATATTTGTATTCAAAACTTCAGCTATAGTAAAGAGTACTGTTTTTTGCTAAAAGTTATATATTTTGTTTTTCAATTGTTATGTGTTTTTTTTTTTTGAAATTAAACTACAATTGTTTTTAAAGGAGGATTGCCTAGTGAAAAGCAAACTGAAAATAAAGTGAGAACATTTTTAAAATAATTAGTTACAAGATATATAGTTTTAAATTCTAATATACCTATCATAAAAACTTATTTGAATAAAACACTATCCTAAGCATTAGTACACTTTATAATTTAGGTTTAATATGCTCAATTGTTGACACAGTGTTTAAATGTTGTATAAAATGTAAGAAATAATTTTCATGAAAAAATAAATAAATATTTTGTTTCTGAAAAGAAAACAATAAAAATTAAAGTATTTAATGTATAATACTTAGTTATTATAATGATAGTATTGAGTAATAGTTATACATACTACTTAAATTTATACATACTACTTTACTAGTTTCAAAAATATTCTAGATTTAATCTAAAATCTTCTATTAAAGTGTTGTGTAAATAATATTTTTATATTTTCTCTTATAATTGAAGTATTTTATATTAATAATTATCTATAATAACTGTTCAAAATATTTATAACATTAGTTATAATAGTTAATATGTTTTTTAAATTATTAATAATTAACTGTCACAATAATTTTAAATGATCCATAAATTTCTTCTTTCTTGAAATAGTTTTTCTTCTTATGGTGCAAACCTTTTCACAGACCTTTGTTAGTGTGGCTCCAACCAAAGATGCAGAGTATTACACAAACAAGTATCCTGGTGAATACATGCATTACCAGGGAGGGTTGGGCTGCTGTTGGTGCTTTAACCTGATTCCCTTTGAACAGGCCGAATCTCATTTGAACGACCCTAAGCACATTGCGAACAAGCGAAAAGGTATTACACAAAATTATATATTTGTATTCAAAACTTCAGCTAAAGTAAACAATAATGTTTTTGCTAAAATTTGTATTTTTGTTTTTCATTTGTTCTGTTTTTCTTTCTGAAAATTGCTTTAACTACAATTGTTTTCAAAGATATACCTGCAGAGGAGCAAACTGAAAACGAAGTGAGAACTTTTTGAAAATAATAAGTTACAAGATATTTATAATTGAAATATTATATACCTATCATTAAAACTTACCTGAATAGAACACAATTCTATGTACAAGTAAACTTAATAATTTAGATTTAAAATGCTAAAGTTTTGACACAGTGTTTAAGTTCTGTTTATGATGTAAGAAATAATTTGCATGAAAGTATAAAAATAGATTAAAACTTTCATTTTTGTTTTCAAATTAAATCAAAAAAAGTAATTAATGTTTAGCACATATTCATTATATATGAAAAGTATGAGTATAAGTTACACTATTACTACTTTAATTTATTTTACTAGTGACAAAAATATTCTAGATTTAAAGAAACTATAATTAAATGGTTTTTATAAATATTTTTTAATAAAAAAAGTTTAGACTTGTATCTAACTTTTTTTTGTTTAATTTTTTCTAAAAATATGTATTATTATATATGAAATCATAATTCAACTTAACTATAATAAATTTGATCTTCTTTATAGAAAATATTTAAAGTGTTTAAGAAATGCTTACTTTTTGTTGCTACTGATAAAGTAACTCTTCTTGACAATAATGTTACATATTTTTAATTATTGAATAATATTGTACTAATTTTTGTTATATAAAGAAAATATTTTAATACAATAAATTGTCAAAAATTTTGAATTAACATATAGCACAGAAAATCTTGTAATTATTGTGGCCTGTTTAAAAAGGTATATTCTTTATATTTTAAATAAAAACGGTATCTATCACATTAACTTTTTAACAACACATAAAATACCCAGAGCACAGAAAATTTGGTCATCAATGTGGCCTGCTTGAAGAATCCAAACGTGTTGGAGAAGTTTGTCGAAAACGGTGAAGTTGCTCTGAAGTGTTTGTTGTGCAATGAAATAGTAAGAAACATCAATAATTTAGACGATGTTAATGTTCACTTGGATAAACAGGAACATATAGATGCTGTAAAAGTAAGTATACTGTGATTAAATAAATGGTTAAAAATTATATGGTTGTTCTCAGAATTTAATTACCATTTTTTATACTTTTTGTTGTCAACTTGGAGAAAAAATAAACTTGTGTTTTTTAAATATAATTGGTTTTTTATAATCAACTTTAGATTTTGTATGATAGCTGTGGTTGCATATACTATAAGTTTTTTTTCAAGTAAATATTTTAAGTCAAAGGATTTTTTGTACCAAAATTTGTCTAAGTAAATTATTGCACCTATACTATTTTTTACAACTTAAAAAACTTATGCTAAATAAAACAGTGCGGGTTTTTAGTTTGCTAACACCTGTACATTTAAAGTTGAATTTGTGTTTTTTGAAAATCCAATCATAACAGATAAGTTTATATGCTTTTTGTACATAACTTAAAAGTAGTTTTTTAACTGATTTCAAACCAGTTCATAAAATGAAGTAAACTCTCTAACATCTTATATCAAAAAAGAGTGTAGTTATAGAAATAACCTGCTTACATAAACTAATTGATAAACTTTTGTATAACTTAATTTATAAGTTTTAAAGATCTGTTGCTCTTGGGTAAACTTATTAGTTTCCCTTTTAACAAAAAACAGAGTAACCAATAAAAATATGTTACACAAAAATTTATACAAGTATATATATTTTTTTTACTTAGAAAATTGGAATTTTAATAAGAATTTTGAGAAAAAAAGAGATTTTTTTTGACTTAAAAGGCTAATTGTGTTTACTTTATTAGTTCTCTCATATAGAAATTTTGAAGCTCGAAAGATATTTACTTTTAGGTCATTTAATTTTTTGAACTTAAGCTTTTTATGTTACATGTTTAATTTAGCTTGGTTGTACTCACTTTTGTTTAATTATATATGTATTATAAAGATAACATATTATATTAGAGTTGCTTAACCCAGTGGTCAACTAAACTGACTATTTTTTATTTTTATACATATTTTCAATGATCTTTTTCACAGGCAAAAAAGGAACGAGATAACAAAAAGAACGGTAATGTGAATGAAGATGACAACGTAAGTATTATAAAGTGTAATTTTTATTTTTATACATGTTTATTTCCATGGTTTTTAAATTGCAAGAAAATAACTGTGATCGCTCAAGATAGACTCATTTATTGGTTAACTTGATAAAGCTCAAATATAAAACATGCAATTTCTTAGTTCAGTTGTTTTTATCCAGATGAGCCCAACTGACCTTTGCATCAAGTACATTGTCTTGTACCAGAAAGATTTAGAGATGGTAGGCGAAGATTTGCATTGTAAAACTTGCAATATTGTAATGCAAAAGCCATACGACACCTTCATTCAAAACCATTTGGAAAGCAAATCGCACTCAAATGCTAAAAATGGTTAGTTTCTTTTTTAGATTTTAGAAATTATTTAAAAAAATGTTTAAATGAATATTGAAAATATTCTGTATACTGTCTAACTCTATAAAAAAAAGAATATAAATTGTTACACTTCATTTCCTCCTAAAAGTAGAGAAAACTTGGTAACTAAGTTTTAGAATGAGTAAACATGATAACATGATACAAAGCACAAAAGTTAGCTTTTCCTTTATTACATGTTTCAAATTATATGTAAATTGTTCAACTTATTTCAGAAACTTGAAAATAAAGTATATCAAACATATACTTAAGTTGGTTTGTTTCTAAATCTTCTAAATGCTTTGTTGGAAAACAGTAAACCACCTTGTGTAATTGGAAAAAATCCAAAGAGTACTTAAAGACTAAATCAGTTGATGAATATACTTTATTTTGAAGTTATTTTTTTTTAAAGATTTTATTTGAAAAAAGTACATATCATCATTCTTTTGAAAAAATGTTATTTAAAGTTTGATCACTTAAGCTCTATGCTTAATTATATACTATGTTTAAATATTATTTTAATTAATATTTATGGACTGCATGACAGTTTATCTTAGGAGGATTTAAAGATTTTAATTTTTTAACCTGTTCTAGTAACCGATAGAAAATACTTGACTTAATTTAATTCTGCCTGACTATTTATTTAGGTAAAATTTTAAAATGTTTTAATATTTTTGCTCATTTCTTAGTATGAAAAAAGTTTTTTTTGCTGCAATTCAAAAAAATTTACTGTTAACATTAACATTGAATATTAGGGAAAATATAAATTATATTTAGATATATTAGTTAAACTTGCATAATTACATAGTTACAGTTAATTTAAAAAAAAATTAGGTAAAGCAGCAAGTTTAAAACATACCAAGAAAAAAGTGATGACAAAAGCAGAAAAGAGAAATGAGAGAATCGCCAAAGAAAACGAGAAAAAAGAGAAAAAGCGAAAATCTGGTATGTTGTCCGAAGATGAAGTGGAGTATACTGAAGCAGCAAGTAAACCTGTGGTGACCAAACACAGGTATTTTTGTTTTTTTTTATTTAATTGTTTTATGAAACTAGTAACAAAAAAACAATCATAGTTTTACATTAATTAATTTCCACACATTTGATTTTTGACTGGTGTGATTTCTCTACTAAATCAGTTTTAGCCAAGTAAATATTTTTTTTTCATACTAAATTGAAGTTAGAAAATAAAGAAAACTACATAGATACTTGTTTAGTTCTAAACTCTTTAAAAAAACTTTAAAACTTTAAAAAATAAATTGTGTGGTTTGTATCATAATAGCTAACAAGCTAGAATTTGATTAATTAAGTACTTTGAAAAAAAAACATAATGTTCCTAAATTTTGACAAAAATTTTCTGATCGCACGGTTCTAATAACGCTAATTTAAAACTCTAAAAAAAAAGTAACTGATAATAAAAATCAAGGACAAAAGTAAGGGAGAAAAGAGAAGTAAGGAAACCGAACAAATTCAGAAATAATTCGGAGTCTGATAAGGATAAGAAACAGGTGAAAATTTCAAAGTTACCCGTGGGAAAGAAGAAACTTACCGAAATCAAAAAGTAATTTTCTAATAAATTAATCAGAAATAATCATAAAAAATATAACATACTTCAATTTATTCAAAATCAACTGTGTTTTTTATAACTAGTCTAATAATTCAACTCTTTTCTTTTTGAAAAATCCACTTTACAGCACTACATAAATACCTTCTTTAGAAAAAGGTTTTTTTTTACTTAAATTTAAATTTTAGGAAAGTAACTCCTGAAAAGAAGGAAGTCACTTTGACAAGAAAAGAAAAGGAGGAAAAAGAAGAAAGTCCTCCAGTTTTCAGAAGGTCTTTGAGACACGAAAGAACAGAAAACAAAATTGATGGGAAAAATGAAAAAATATCTAAAGTGCAAGTAAGTTGAGTTTGTGCGCTTTTAAGCGTTTAATGTTTGTGAAATGTCATCTCTGCATACTTTTTCAACACACATATATTTAATGGGTTTTAAAAATTATTTGTTACAAATATTTCCTCATAATTATTGCTTACTGATGTATGTGTATTTTTTGTAGCAAACTAAATGTTTTTGAAATTTTGTTTTTAAAACAGTTGCAAAAAAAGGGAAAATCAAAATATAAAAGTAAAGATTTATTTGATAAAACTGGTGCATCAAATGATAAACATAAAACTGCTGTTAAGAAAGCAACCTCTAAAGTCTCCCCAAAAAAACAGCTCGATACCAAAACTAAAAAAGATCCAGCAGTGGCAAAGCAACCGCAAGTGAAGCAACCTAGAAAACCAATCTTTGAAGTGATGGGCTCCCCGGCGGAAAAGAACCCGGCAAAAGTTGCAAAGCATCAGCCTAAACGAACTGAGGTCAAAAAGCCGGAGTTCAAATCCAAGGTCAGCGAGGTCGCCTCCCCGGAAATACAGCCGATCATGCGGCACGTTCCCGGCGTCGGCATGATCGGAACTTTCAAGAGGACTTCGAGGCCGAGCGGCGGCGAGCCGACGCCTCGCGGGACTGCGGAGGGGAGGAGGAGACGGACCAAGCTGCCGCTGAAGTACAGGGACAGCGCGATCGACCCCGGCGCGAGGAAGAAGAAGAAGACGCCGTCAACACCCGTGAGTTTGCTGAAGATTGTTGTGAGATGGAAAATTGTTTTTGAAGTATTTTCACATTGAAGCTAGCATTAGTTATTGTTAAAACTATTTAAATGGTTCATTGAATATCAATGTGTATTGTACTTTTTACAAAATTATAAAAAAAAATGTTTTGCTCAATGAGCTTTTTAGTGCATTAAATAAATTCTAAATCAGGTAGAATTTTTGAAAAAATTAAAATACAATCTTTGATTAAAAAGAGACCTCTAATTGAATTCAATAACAAAACTTATATTAATTATCAAAATATTTGTATTAAAAAAAGAAGGTATATTTAAAATAATGCTTATAACAGTAAACTGGTTAAACTTTGGGTTTAAGTAAAAACTTGAGAAAGCATTTTGTGTTCAACAAAATAGATTGTCTTTCTTAATCTTTATAAAATACAGAAAAAGAAAGATGTAAAAGAAAACGCCAGACCAGACAGTGACAGATCTTTGAAGAAACCGCAAGTTTTGGACAAGACTTCAGTCAAGAGGAGTAATAGACTTTTGCAGAAACAGCAAGAAAAATCACCATCATCAAGTGGTGAACCAAAAAAGAAGAAACATCGCAGGTATTGCAGTAAAGTTCATCATACAAAAAACAAAGAATTAACTTAATCAGCACTTAACTCTTACTTTCTTGAATTAAATTAGCTAGCACTAACAAAAAGGGTTACAAAAAAAAATGTTTTTTTTATTCATTTCATACTGATCTGACTACTTAAGTTTTCATTTTTTACAGAAGCAAAAAACCCCAAGAAGAAAGCCTAAGCGGAAAAATTGTCGCAGATGAAGCAGCTGAAGAGCACAAAAACACTGACCCTGCAGAAGGCATGGACTTCTTCGAAGAGTTATACCGGGCCGTGGATGAAGACGGTGGTGCTTATAAACCAAAACAAATCGTTGACAAAACAATTGACGACGACGGCCCGGCCGAATATTCGGATAGCGAGGACCTCGTCATGGATTTATCGGACGAAGATCCGCCTTACAACGTTGGTCGAGATCTCCCGGATAAAGGTCTATATTTATTTTTTTTCAATTTACTTTATTTCTGTAAAACCTTTTTCATTTATATATTAGTTCAGATATTATTATTTGTTTCATAACTTTTTTATATGAAGTTGTTTGTTTATTTTAAAGGTGCATTTTTTTTAATTTGTTTAGTGCAATGTAACTTTTTTTTTTATATTTTATTTTATAAATTATTATCTTTTTTTAATTTAAAAATTAAATTATTTGTTTACTTAAAAGGTGAATTTTTTGATCAAGACTCCATGGCTGAAGACGACGTTGACCAGCATACTCCGGTGGACAGTACGTCTCCTGAGTTCGATCAGGTAAAAGACATTCCCGAGGATCTGCCTCCTGCATTTGATCAAGACATTGCTGAGGATCTGTCTCCTGGCGTTGATCGGGATGTTCAAGAAGAAAATAGATGTCAAGTAAAGAAGAAGAAGACAAAGAAATCGAAAAAGAGCAAGAAGAAAAAGGTAATCTAAAGTTTTTGATTTTTGTTTATATAACCGAAGTAAGAATTTTTGGTATCATATTTAGTTAGAAGCCTTACATTGAAAACTGTAATTACAATTTAATCTCATAATGTTTGCTTATGTACCACTTAAACTTTGAATTAGTTACGTTGTACTATTGCTGTAACCAATTTTTCCACATTCTTCTAACTAAACTATTTTGCGCTTAAGCTTTCTTTAATTATGTTTTTTAAAGTCTGTTCTAAAAATTGATTGTTGACTTTCTTTTTGACGGTATAAATGGTTGTGTGTACACTTAATTTTTAAATTATTTTAGCCGTTGTTGTATCAAGTTTTTTTATACAAATTATTTAGTAGTATTTTAGTGTGATAAGTCTGCACTACGTCCTTTAACAAGTAAAAGCCAGTAAATATACAACAGCATTTAAATTAAAAAAAAAATAACTTGGAAGTACTATCCACCTACTTATTTTTACATTGTATTAAAAACTCTGCTTCAAATTAAATATAATATTTTCGGAGAAACACTTATTAAATATAATATTTTACAGAAAAATTCTCCTGCCGCAGGTGCCAGAGAGTCTAAAATTTTGGATGACTGGGATAAACGGTACGAAAGCGAGAAAAAGGTTTGATACAAGTTATATCGATAAATTCAAAGTTTATTAGCATTTATGATATACACAAAGACTTTGTTTGACGGGTTAACAAAAACAACACAGTGTTTTACTTTAGGCGTGTTAGAAATACAGTGTTTCGTTATCATGTTTATAACATTACAGCAGTTTCCACAAAATTTATTTTATCAAAAACCTAAAGTCGTATTCTTTATTTCAAACTAGCAACGCAGCTTTGCGAAGTTTTTCGTGATATCTAGCAAACATTTTTTACATTTACAAATCATGTTTCAACAGAAAAATTCGTATGCATGGCCGACTTACGAAACGGACGACGCCTGCGACATTATGGAGTTGGCGCAGAACCACAAAATCAAATGTTTGTTTTCAACACTTTTATGTCTTTTTCATCATAATTACAACAGTTCTTTAAATTGTTTTCGTTTATAGTTTTTAGAACAGTTGTATGGCTTACATTCTCCCCCTTATCTTGTCAATGTTTTCTAAACAAAGTGTTATGTTTTAACATGGTCGTTTACATAACTTGACAGTTGGAAAAAAATAAGTTTTTGAACGTAACGTTTTACAGCTGTTAAATAAATAAAAAATAGCGTATTGATAATTAAAATTCTGCGACAACAGCTGCAGTGCAGGACTGCTTGGTTTTGATCGGCAACGATTACTTCTGCAAGTTCTGCTTCAAAAGGCTGGCGAAAACAAGCGACTCGCTGCAGAGTCACTTCGGCAATCAGAAGCACATCGAGTGTTGCAAGTTTTCCACAACGATCAGGATTATGAGTAAGTTGTTGCTAATCTAGTTCTACATTTTCAAAAGCGGTTAAAACTTGTTGCGTTTGCAATATTCGTTTTGGATATAAACTAAGTAGTTTTTAGTTGTCTTATATAAAAAAGTAAAATAAATAGTGTTTACGAAATTAATTTCATTTGTATAATCAAGCACTACCATTTGATTTTAATTTTAAATGCTCCCCGCAAATAGTAAAATTGAATAAAACGTTTTAGTAGTACGAGTTTGGTTTGAAATTCGTTAACATATTTTATAGATGGTCTTTTTTGAAGTACTCTGAATTAAAATTATTTTTTTTTTACAGGCGTACCTACTTCTGCTGTGAGTTGATTGTTAAATTGTTTAAATCTCATGTTTTTTGTACACAAACTTAATCAAAAACATTAGTTTACTAGCTTTTTATTTTAATTTCCAAGTATAATTATTTTATTTTTTGTAGTGTGTTAGTTAAATTAAATGATTTTGTAAATACTCTGCATTTTACTTTTATGTTTCACTTACACAACTTGGTTTTTATATACGAGTATCTAAAACAACGTAACCATTTTTAATCAGGTACCACTGGACTACACTAAAGAACACTTAGAGTGAGTTTTTCACTTGATATAAATTTATTTTGATTTATGATTTTGAGTACAACAAAATGTTATTCACTCCGGCATAAAAACGCATATTTGAAAATAGCATTCGTTTGTGATCTGAATTTATCTTAATATAAAGACTGTTGCAGCAAGTTTAAATTTTATTACCAGTTGCACTAAACTTATGAAAATAAATCTTCACAGAAACAAGTTCAACGTCGGAACAACACTTAAACCAAACAGATTTGACACAAATATGTAAGTTAAAACAGAAATAGTAGCTGTATAAATGAGTTCAAACAGAAAATTTTAATTTTTTTTTGTAAAAGTGTAAAAATGTATACAAAATATTTGTTATAACTTTTTGTAAAACAGTATTTGTTCAGCTTTCGAATCACTTATACTTTTGTTAAGAAAACTTGATGAAGTGTTTTTTGTTTTACTTAGACTTTAAAAAAACTTATAAGCAACAAGTTCCTTTTTTTAACTTGTAATTAAATTCCAAAAAGAACCAAGTCTGCTTTTCTTGTTTCTTATATAGTTAGAAGGTTGTAATTTTATTTTAATTCAATATTTTAAAATTACAGACGGATACACAACAGTGACTACAGAGATTGTAAATACATACCAAGTTAGTTTCCTTATAAGCTAAATTTATTTTCTAAGGAATTTTAAATATATATTTTTTTATTCATTAAGTTTGAACTTCTGAAATCTTATAAAATCGAAATCAAATTTTAAAATTTAGTTCTTAGTAAGATTATATATTTTCTTATGCATTTGCTAAAACCGTTATTTTCCAAAACTGTATTCATTGACCAATAAACAAAATTTTTGTCAACCACAATCAACTAATTTAAAACATCAAACCAATACAGTAAATCTGCAATCTTGCAAAAAATAATTATTAAAGTTAGAATTGTTTTTAACTCTCGGCAGGATTGCCACTTTACCTGGAAAAATCTCGAATTTGACAATTTGAGCAAAAAAACCTGGAATATTTAACAGTTTAAACATGTTCAGTAGTAAAATTTCGATTTGACACAAAAAATCTTTTGCATAGATAAAATTTTTTGTCGTCATAAAAAAATATTTTATAAAAAAAAGATTTAAAGTAGCTTTACAGTATCTCTTCAATGTTTTTATACAATTTAACACAGTTTTCTTGCCTTAAACTTAATTTTAGACTAAAAATAAACTCACTAGTGTTTACTCAAAAAACTGGAAAAATTTTTGATAAAACTAGTTGCAACCCTGTGTTGGTATCCACAAATCAATACACACACTTGTCACCAACCACAATCCTATTTAAATATTAAAACACAGCGCCCCTGCACAAGCAAGACGTGGAGAACCAACAACGCGCTTTGCACAGCTACCGCGCGAACGCCAACCAGAACAGAACCGCGCAAAGCAAACTCAACCAGCTGTACGACCAGGTACCGTTTGGCAACCCGCAGCAAAACATGAGGAATGCTCTCACTAACAGCTCCAACACAGGTGTTTAAAAAGTTAATTTTGAGCCTTTTCCATAAAATAATACAATTGATCTTTAATCTGGTATTGCAGTGTTGCTGTGACTTAACTATGAAATTCATTAATTATCTTTCAATTGTTAACGTTTAAGACATTAAAAAATCAATTTATCTTTTAAAAAACCTGCAACAATCTAAAGCTTTCATTTTCAGGTGCGAACCGCAAGTATGTACCGGTGAAAAACAATCGGTTGAACGGTGTTGGTGTGAGTGCCAACCGTCAAACAATCGGCAACGGGCCGAAGAAAGCGGGACTGAACGTCAAATTGGGCAAATTGGGCTCCCTGGGTTACAACAACGAGGCTAACAGTTATTTGTTTACTTTCTACTCAAACTCACGCTAAATAGATTTTTATAGTCACAAAAGAAGTTAGCGTGCCAATAACGCTGAGTATTTTTATATGTTCAACTATAAAAAAATTAAATCAGTTTCTGAAAGTAATCTATGAAATCTGTTAGTTGTTGTACAAAACTTTTTTTTATTTTCAAGGTACTTTAATTACTTACTAGTAATGTGTTATTTGTATTTAAGCTGTGTGAAACACATTATATAATGTTTTAAAAGTAAGTTTTAAAAAACATGTTAATATTAAAATTCATATTAACTTATAACTCATTTATTTGCAGGGTACGCAAAAGGAGAAGATAAACTTAAGGCTGCCCAACGACCAGGATTTTTCAGAAATGCTCATCAAAGTAAGATTTCATTTCGTTCAACGTATTAAAGTATTAGATATATCTATCGTTTAACATTGTGAACAGAACTTTAGGAATATTCTACTTTGATTTTTACTTTAATGTTCATATTTGAACTGCAATGATTTTAAAAAGTTATTTAGTTGTTAAAAACTAAATATTCAATATACGACAAGTTTTGGAACAAATCAAATGATTTTAGTATATGTAAAACGTAGTAAAATAAAGTCAATATTGTAATGTTTTCAATTTTATATATATATAATTGTTAGTAAAACTTTTTTATAACACAGACTTTTAAATACCAACTAATAACAGTTTACATACTTTGTAATAATGGTTGTAGAAAATATAAAAATTAATTACTGTTATAGAAATGTATAAACTAAGTTCTATTTGCAAATAAGAAAACAAAACATTAAGTTATTTACTTTGCAGCAAATTAAAGCTTCTACCATCTTAAAATTATTTCCATAAGTTTTTCTTCAATTCCCATATGATAACCTGTAAATTACCACTTATAAAATATTTTTTGCAGCACCCAGGCCCATTGCTCCGAGACCGACTTCTGCCAGTTTTAAGAAATACGAAAAAGTGCTCACAAAACCGCTCAGGCCCGGTTACAGCCAGCCACGCGGCAAAGGTCATGCGTACAACCCCCCACATATGAACTACAACCAGCAAACGGCCATCAACAACTTGCTCTACAGATTCTCAGGTTACTATCAGGCTTTTTTTAAACAAGCTCACTTTTACAGTGATTAAGTTATGAGTGCACTCACACTTATGAATAAAAAGTTGGAATGACATTAGAAAATTTAGATTGTACTTGGTATTTAGTTACAATTATATAAAGTATTTAATGCACGGTAAACACAATTTACTAATAAAATATACACATAGATTATTAAAAAAAAACTATACTAAAGCCTGAAGTATTTTTTCAGGTAAAAATATGAATAAAGGAAATAAAATGCAGAGTATTACCCGTTTGAAACAACCAGCACTAAAAAAACCCACCATAAATATTTCTGGTAATTATTTCAATGTTACAAAATATTATAATAACATCTTATTTGCATGTTTAAAACCTTGTTTTAAAAAATATAAATTTAATGCTGATATAAAGTTAATAACATTTGTAGACTGTTGACTTATAATTAAACACTAATATGATATTTGAATTGACCACTAAAGCAAACAAAAATTAATAAACAGTTCCCACACAAATGAACGGCCAAAAAGCTTTGAAAAGGCCGGAAGCTCCAACGCATAGAGCCGTGCCTCCGAAGATCATCAAGTTGGACCCAAAAAATATAAACATAACGCAGTTGAACGGGGTCAAAATATTGAAAATCCCCAAAAACGGTCAAATTGTCAGGCGTTTGGACAAGAACAGTCCCGTCATTCCCATAACTTTGAAAAGTTTGGAAAAGTTAACGCAAAAAGCAAGTCCTATGACGCCTCAGATGTTACCAAAGGGAGCTTCTGTGAAGTCACAAAGCGCAGCGAACCAACATAACGATGACGTCATAGTTATCGACGACAGTTCTCCGATAAAAGGACCCGGAAGGGTCGTCAGCACTGTGGGTAAAGTGGCGATTCGCACCAACAACGTAAACAGTGCTAATACATCCAACACGATCAGTACCACTAAATCCGCGGCTCACAAATCGGCCACGAAACCCGACGTCATTGTTCTTGACGACGATGATGACGAAAAGACGCTTGGAGGCGGTGAAAAGGACGCTGACGGAGGCAACAAGGTCACGAAATCAGCACCGAGCAGTGGCACTGCGGCGAGTGAGATGGAGTCAGCTGCCAGCAACAAGGTAACTGCTAAAAACGCAGTAGCAAACAGTGATACTGCAACAAATGTTATTTGCATAGATGATAAAAGTAAAGGCAAATCAGCTGGTGTTACTGAGGAAAATGCCGACGACGTGGTAGATATGAAGTTGACCGATCTTGCCAGCAAAAACGCCGACAACGTAGTAAAAGTTAGTTCAACTGATTGCAATCAAAAGTTACCTGGCTCGAAAACCACCGAGTCCCCGGCTAAAAACAAGCCAGTGGAAGTTTTAGATTTGACCAAAGATGACGGCACCGCGGGAAACAGGCTGGGCGCGGGAATTCTTGGCTCCATAACATTGCAGCACGTCAGCAACCGCTTCCTCCAGGAAGATGACGTCATAGTACTTGGAGATGACGCGGAAACGAACAAAAGTGCCAATAAAAATGCAGCTGAAACTGAAAACAAACTTTGTGTGGAGAAAAAGATAACTGAAAAGGTTGATGCGACTGCTGAAAGTCGTGAGGCGAGTAAAAGTAATGCCGGTACTGTTGTTGAAGGCGAACAAAAAGAAACCGTTCCTGCCGAAAAAAATAGTTCTGAAAACGACCAAGTTGACTTACCAGTTCCCGAGCCAATGGATGTCGAAAGCGGAACTGAATTTATGGAAGAAAATAGAGAACCAAACGGGAAACTGTCTAAGGAAACATTGAACAATGAAGAGTCCGCAAAAATGGATGTGGACAATGAAACGAAAGAAAACGATCGTGTTGTTGGTGAACATGAGTCTGATAAAACTTCCGATCAGAATAGCAATGAAGCTGCACAAAGTACAAACCAGTCAGACAATTCAAGCTCAAACAGCGGTGAGGAGGCTGAATACTCTCCTGATTCTGGCCCACAAGACTTCGAAGAACAGGTTTTTTGTTTAATTATTCAAATTAGCGCAACTAATAGTAAGACTATATATAAAAAATTGTTTTTTGGAACTATTTTTATAAGGTATTTTCTTTTATACTTTTATATCAGATTTTTCATCTCAAATTAGTTTTGATGAAACTAACGCCATAAGTTTTAAAGATAAAAAGTTATTTACTAAATTTTAACTTAGTGTTTGGAGTCATCTGATGAAGAAGATCAAAGTAATCCTGAAAATTTAAACATATCTAAAGATGAAAAAGAGAGTTCAAATGATAAAGAAGTAAGCATTTTTTATGAAAAATCAAAAATTGTTTTGCTGAGTTTTCAATTATTATCACACACTTAAAAATTACTTACTAAAATTATCACAAGTTTCTTCTCAAAACTAGTTATAAATGTTTTAAGATACCAAAAGGTTTATTTTAATTATGATGACAAATATGAGTTTTATTTGTAATTAAATTTGTTTTTTCTTTTAAAAACAAAAAAAGTATATAGTAAATTTGTAGCTAACAAGTGTATCTAACAGAATCTACTAAAGCAAATCTTAACTAATAAAAGTTATATTTTTGTTTGTTTTAATACTGCTTTTTTTTTATTTTGAAGTTTTACCAGTAACTTTTGAAACATAATGTAAATAATATTATGTTTTAAGTGTAAAAAATTGAATAAAATAACTTTTTAAGTTTCTAATAAACTGAGGCTCTATGAATGTAGTTCAGGGTAGTTTTTGTTCACTCATTCGCTTTTTGCTCCGAATAAACACAATCCTTAATATTTCAAAACTATTTTTTTTATTAAAAAATACATTTAAATTAGGTTTACAGTATCTCTTCAATGTTTTTATACTTTTTAAGTCAATTTTTTTTTTACCACAAGTTTAATTTGTACTAAAAATGGACCAACAACTTATAATTTAAAAACCAGGAAAAAATTTACAGAATACCTTTGGAAAATCGGTAATTATTTTTAAATATTCTTCTAAAACCAGAAATTAATAATTATTCAATTAATAATAAACATACTCAGACTAACTCCAGCTAGTTTAGTTATTTATCTTAAATATTAGGTGAGTTTCTTATGACTTTATTTATTATTTTTCTCAAATTTTTTTTTTCTTAAACTCCTCTATCATTATCTTGGTGTTTTTAGGTATTTAAGCTTGATTTTTCTTTTTTTATTAGTATTTGGCTTATATTAATTATTTTTTAAAATTTGATCACAAACTCAGGCTTAATTTATTTTTTCTGCAAAATTTTTACTTGTTTAGATAATTTTCATAAAACTTGGGATATTTTTTAAAACATTTGTTTAAATTTATGCTTTGATTAAGTGATGATGTAACTGTTCTAATGTTGTTTTTTTATTTTCAACTGATTTTTCATAAAATTCAGGCTAGTCTTTAGTCACTCTGGCTGGCTTTTTTGCTACAAAGTTTGGTTTAATAAGTAATTAAGTTAAAATTCAGAATTAAAAAAACTAGTTCAATCAAAAAATTTCTATTTTTAGTTGCTTACGGTTGTTATGCTAGTACAGTATTATTTTTTCTACAATGTTTCAAACTTATAAATGTCTGTATCTTTTTTACTTCGGTTTTGGCCAACTAGAATACTAACTAGCCTGCATACCATTTTTAGCCTCAACTTATTTGTTTTGATATTTTATAATAAAGTCCTGCTTTTATTTAAGAATATCAATTTGTTTTGACATTTCCTTTTTTTCAAATGTATATTCATAAGGAAAAACGATTAAATATTACAGTGTTGCTACGTCCATCAATAGATCTTCTATATAAACAACTTCAAGTATTAAAAAAGAAATTGAACTTTTAAAATCTCAAACTTTTTATCATTAAATTTCATAAATAGTATTTTTTATATCTCATTAGTTATAAACTATAGAAATAAATAAATATATATATATATAAATAATTGCTTATAAATGTACTCAATTAATTATAGTTTTAAAACTACAACTGTAGTTAAGCAATAATAAAACAATTTATAGAAATTTTAATGTAAAAATATTCAATTGTGTATTTTATGTTTTAGTTTAAATACTCTACTTAGTTTTGAATTTAATTTTATAATTTATAATATTATTGAATTTAGCTGAATGCAAAACTATGCAAAATTTTTTATGATGTAGCTTTATATTACAAAGAATAATTAATACAAAAACAAATATCTACAAACTTATAAACAAAGGATAGTTTTGCTTTCACATATGATAACTTCTCTTGAATAAATTTAATTTAACTTAATTTTTCAAAGTAGGGTAATTTATTTATTACCTGACTTATTTAACAAAATAACCTATTAATCTAGAATCTCCTATTTAGAATTTCCTTATAATCTCCTATTAAAGATTTCCTTCTATAACTCTTCTTATAATTGAAATATTTTATAATAATTATTATTTAAAGTTATAATTTAAAATTCTTAGTAAGTTTATCAATTATTATGATACATTAGTTATAATGATTTATAAATTATTTAGTAGGTAATAATGATTTAAAATGATAAATAGTTTTCTATTCCTTAAAATAACTTTTCTTCTCATGGTGCAAACTTTTTCACAGACCTCTGTCAGTACGGCACCAGTCAAAGATGCGATGTATTACACAAACAAGTATCCTGGTGATTTACTGGAACACGAAGGAGGATTGGCCTGCTGTTGGTGCTTTGAGGTGATTCCCTTTGAACAGGCCGAACCCCACATGAATGACCCTAACCACATCGAGAACAAGCGAAAAAATTTTACGCAAGGTTGTTTATTTGAGTAAAAACTTCAGCTAAAGTAAAGATTAATGTTTTTGCTAAAAGTTGTATATTTTGTTTTTGATTCGTTATGTGTTTTTTTCTGTTGTATGTTTCAACTACAATCGTTTTTATAGGAGGAGAGCAAACTGAAAATGAAGGTGAGGAGCAAACTGAAAACGAAGTGAGAACTTTTTGAAAATAATAAGTAACAAGATATATATTTTTGAATTGTATTATACCTATCAATAATGTAGGTGAAAACAAATTAGGAATATGTTTTTTTTCACAGGATGAACCAATTGAAACGCAACTGCTTGAAGAGACAGATGATGAAAGTTCTAGCAATTAAAGGTTTTCATTTATTTATCATAGCTTGCTTTTATAGCTTCTAGGTATTTAAAAATAGTAGGTAGTTTTTTATTTAAATAATAATTTTTTCAGAAAAAATTGAATTTTATGTGTTATCTATAATTGCTTTAAAACCTCAGTATTTCTTTAATAAACATTTTTAGAATAACTACAAACTTTATGTCTAATATAACTATGTTTGCAATGTAAATGTTATGTTATGAAACACGGTAACAATTTTTTAATTTAAGGAACGCAAACTTGATTTTGAAGTTAAATGGAAAGATGCTGTGTAAAAAAAGTTCAAGCTACAGTTTTTATTTACTATTTTTTGGAATTAGTACGTTTCTTTCTGCCACGTTTTTGGTATGCCAGTTCACACAAACCACAAGTTGTTTGTATTACAAAGGCAATAATGGCATTTCTTTTTATGTTGATGTAACTTTGAAAAGCCTTTTCTTTTGGTAGCAGTTTTGACTTATGCTCGATTTTACAAATAAAGCTGCTGTTTTGATGCACAGTTTGCTAATTTTGTATTTGTCCTCAGCAGCAAAAATTTTATGTTTTTTTTTTCTTAAATAAAGTTAAAATGTTTTCATATCCTTTGGTTTCTTGGACCAATTTACAAAGCTGCTTATTATTTTAAGGTATGTGCTACCTTTAAAATTGTATATAAAATTACTGTTTTATTAAGTAGTTAGTGAAAAGTATTAAGATATTTAAAAAAAAAGTTCAAACGTTTTTTGCTTTTATTTAGTTATTGCTTTTTTCCAGCTTAAGTTTATAAATAAATTGAGTTTTTATACTTCAAAGACTAAACATACAATCATGATAAACTTCCTAAAATGTTCTAATATATAATAACAAAATTATAAACAGTGTTAGGAAATTGAATTTAGTAAATTGATTTTTTTGTTCAGTTTTTGTTGTCTCACATTTACTTCAATATGTTTTTGTTAGTGTATATCTTTTTCTCTTTTGTTATTGTCAATTAAACCATAAATAAATAAAAAATTAGCTTATTTTTAACTTGTATCGCTTCCATTAGTTAAAATTTTGAATAAATTGGTTTTCTATAAGACCTAAAATAATAAAAACTAACGTATGTTTTGTGTAGAAACATGAAGTTAAATATTTATTTACTACTTAAAGGGTTGCCATAAAACCTGGAATTTAAAGATTTAGGCAACAAAAATCTAGCAAAAAACTGAAGTTTAAGAAATTTAAAAAACTGGAAAAACCTATATTTTTAGACTATTTTACATGTAAAGTAATGAAGTTCAGATTAGATAAAAAAATCTGTCATGTACAAAAAGAATAGTTTGTGTTGTTTACAGTTTTGTTTTAATAAAATATAAATAATGAAGCAGTACAGTATCTTTTTAATATTTTTATACTGTTTAGGATTTTTTTTACCCTAATTTTAATGAATTAGTAAAGATGGACAAAAAACTTATATTACAAAAAACCTGGAATAAGTTTAGAACACCTGGAAAAAAATGTTAAAAAACCTATGGCAACCCTGTGTTTAAGGTTATTGTATAAAGTAAATAACAAATGAAACTTTAAACAACAAGCTGTAAAGAACTACCAAAATTGGATTATTTTTTTTTTTAATAAGCATATAATTTTTCTAAATATTATAAATTAGTTTTACTAAGTTGTAGAAACCGCTCAGTTCTAACCCACAATCGATTCCGACCCGATCAAATCTTAAAACCGCTTACCGACCAAGGGTTGAGGGTAAAAGTTATAGTAAAAAATATACTAAAAAATAAAGATAAAATAAATAAACAAAAATAATTAAAAAACATGTTTGACTGGGAATTGTAAGTATACCGTTACTTATAAAAAATATAAAAACTAAATGTTTAAAATATGACTCCTAGTTTTATTTATAACAATGATGTATAATGTATAACTTGTTTCTTAACAACACGAACAAAAGTATTCATATATACCCCTTTCTGCTAGAATTAAACAATTTACACAACAAAAAAAAATTTAAATTTTATTTCAACTGCACGTAAAAAATACAATATCATGATTAGCTTGAATACAAGTTACACCAAAGTAGCTCTTATTTGAAATCAAAAGAGTTGTAATACTGAAGGTAATATAGTTTTTTCTAAACCGTTTTATTTTTTGTAAAAAGTTACAATTTACTCCAAATTTTTCGATTGTTGTGGGTTAAATAACTAATAGTTATACTAGTTGAAAAAAAGAAATCATAAAAAATTTATCTAAGCCTATTTATTTCTTGCACTAAAAGTTTTCAAGGAGTTTTTAAAGTAGTAATGATTTATTTGTTTTTATTTAAAAACGAGCCTCATCAATTATTTTCTATTTTAAAAATACAAAATAAACAAACGTTAAAAAAAATAGATTAATATTTAGTAGTAAGTTAGCTTTTAAATTTTCATTTATATTTTATATACAATGTAGAAAGAACAGCAAAATTTTTAGAAAATCCAAACCACAGGTAACATTTTTTAACTTCTTATAACTACGTTTTGAGATACATCAGTATTTGCCTCTATGTTATTAATTTAAAAATTATTTTTTTAAGGGTTTGAGTATCTATAAGATTTAGATTTTGGTATGTTTAATATAAAATATTGACATAAGTATGTCTTAGTTATTTACTACTAAATCTAAAAACAGTTATTAAAGCCTACTAGTGATGAAAGATTCGATAACCGAAAGGGTTTTTCGTACACCAGGTCCTTAGAACAAACTTTTTGAGCGCTTTTTTATCGTTCGATAAACAATATACTAGTAAACGACTATTACGAGATGTCTCGGTACTTCTAAACACCATTAAAATTTGTAACATATTCATAAAAACTTATCTAAATATTTCGAGAAACTTTCCAACTGAGTTACAAGTAACCTAGATATGATTTTTACAAAATCTTTAATAATTTTGTTTTTGTTTGATTTAAACAATTCTAAAGATTATTTTGTCAAAAGTAAGGGTTAAAATTAAAACATTTCTAAAGAGTTACTAAAGAGACAGGAAACATTTTTATTCTGTTGACGATACTGTTTTATAACAACAACATAAGTTTTTAAACTAATTTAGAGATAAATTAAGTGATAAGAAACGTCCATTAAAATATTGCTTCAGTCATTTAAACTATTTTAAAATGTTTACTTAAATGATTTGTTTTAGTTTTAAACTATAAATTACTCAATTAAATTATATTTTTTTTTAAATAGTTGTATTAATAGTATTTGTATAAAAATACACGCAAAAAAAGTTTATTGCTAAAGTAAAATTAGTTTTTTACTTTGATTTTATTATAAAAATTTTAAATAAGTTTGGTCTACTTTTCAACTTTTTTTTAAACCAAGTAGTTTCAACTTTTTTTTATTTTTTTAATATTTTTATCTTTAAATAATTTTTTATTTGGCCTATTATAACTGAATATTCATTTATTTATTAAGTTATTATTTAATATCAATATTTTATAATTAACTTTAGTATTTAATTAAACAAAGTTAAGCCTTCATATGGAAGTGCACATATGATTAAATTTACTTATAAACCATGCACTTTTATTGGTCACAAACTTTTCTGTTTATGATAGATATAATTTTCAATTTTAAGAAAAAAGTAGCTAAACAAAGTATGCAGATACATTTATAAGCTTATTTTATTAAATTGCAACAAAACATAAACTAGCAAACAAAAGAATATTCTCGCTAACAAAATATATTCAACACAGCAAAGGCAACACATTACAAAATCAAACTGAAAGCCATCCACGTGATCAATACCTCAAAATACTGGTGCTGATGACGCCATGAATATCCGCCACCTCCTTGCTAACTTCCCGCGGAACTTCCGCTTTCCCGCCAAAATACTGAACTATCTCGTCGTTTTCCCTGTAAAGCTGAAGCCGCTGACCGTTCCAGTTGGACGCGTCCTCGATCGCCAGCTTTATGATGTCATCAACGTTTGTGACGACCTCCTCTTCGGAATTGATCTTCCAAAAGTGGGCCACCATCCTCCTGACGTAGTTGACCATCCTGACCAAGCTGAAGTACTCCATTTCACTCGTCGCAGCCTCAAAATCAAAACCGTGTTTGGTTTTCATGTGCTCGAAAACGCGCTTGATCCCGTATAGAGCGTCGGGGCAAAACAGGCAAGCGCCCAGCCGGTCCTTTTCGCGCCAACCGGAGAAATTTTCGGCCTCGTTTTCGTCGTCGGCGCTGATCAGGCAGCTCGGGAGAGTTCTCTCTTTCAGCATTTCCTTCCAACTTCTTCCCGGCTCGAGGTAGTTGACCAGGTAGAACTGGTCGAACTCCTTCATGTGCTCGCTGATGTACAAGAACTTTCTCCTGCCCCGTCTCGCGTCCAGCTCCTGATGGAAGTGGGCGATAACTCCCGACGGGTAGAATCCCCCGCAGTGAAAGCACTGGTTGCTCGTAAGCTGCGACTCCAGCATGCCCAAAAACTGCTCGATGTTGACCAAATCGTCAGGGTCGCCCAGTTTGATGCAGTGGTCGTCCCTGAGGTGATGGACGAAATCGTGCCTGGTGCCTCTGATCCTTTCCCGGCAAACGAAGCACTGGCGCTGGTAGTGGCTGTCGCTGCGCTCGTACTCTTTCCACGACAGCAGCTTCTTCAGCCTCACGACCTTCAGCTCTTCCCGCACTCTCACATCCGTGCCCTGGTTCGTTCCGAAGTGGTTGCTTCCGGGCGCGCTGCGCAAAAAGTTCTTCCAGTTGATAAAGTACAAGCGTTTTTCGAGGATCTCGTCTTCCTTTTCCAAAAGCTGGTCGTGGTCTGCAACGAGGTGACAAGCATACTTGTGGAAACTTTTTTGGTCGGTGTCGATGTCGAACGCCCGGAACTTGTCGCAGAACACGCACGGAGTTTCGTGGTCCATTAAGTTCGGTGCTTCGAGCTGGAGAAACGTTTTCTCTTTTGGCGGTTCTTTTTCAAATTTGTTTTTTGCCTTACACGCCTCAGCTGGAGTGAAATTGAAGTTCGAGTCTCCTTTGAGCATTAGCATAAGGTTTCTGTGTTCCACAATAGCTGTTGGGCTGAGTTGCACGTTCACATAACTGCTCAGCACCAACTGTTCTAAAGCACTAAACGGTTTTTCTTCAGGAATTTTTGTTTCAACCAAACTACTTTTGCATTTATCTTTTTCAATGCGTGCTTTTTCGGAGCTGGTTTTCATTTTTTCTGAATCGCTACTTAAAGGCTTTTCTTCAGAGATTTTGGTTCCAACCAAGCTATCTTTGCATTCGTCATTATCATCAATACTTGCTTCTATAGGATGGAGTTCCATTCCTTCTAAATCACTACTCAACGTTTCTGCCATGTCTCAGATAATGCAGCAAACTACTAGTCAGTTTAAAAGTATATAGTCTTTCTTACAATTCTAAAAATGTACTAATTTAAGTTGATTGAGAGAATACATGGTCAACGTCAAACATTTTAAATTGATATGAATAAGGTTTAGTACAAATTAGAATGGTTAATTTTAAGTTAAGTCTATAAAGAACAATATTTTGAGATAAAGTATTTTCTACTTAATTAAGAGATTGTTTTAAAATACGAATAAGTAGTTATATTTAAGAACTTTTCTTCTGTAATTTTATCATTCTAAGTTCGGTGATACTTATACTAGACTATTTAGTTTACAAATATTATTTCTCATTAATAATTGAATACATTGGAGGAAACTAGTAAAGCATTGTTTTATATACTTAACAAAAATTAGAATTAGTTCAGATGTGTTTTAAAACATAATTTGTTGACTTAAACTATTGTAAGATTTAACATTATATTATATAGTTTGTCTAGATTATACTAGACTGTAAAAGTTTATAAATAATATTTTTCATCAATATCAAAAAAAATTGGAGGAACTAGTAAAACATTGCCTTATATGGTTAATAAAACTTAAAAATAATTTAAGTGTGTTTTAAAATATTCTTGTTGACTTAAACTAGTATAAGAACAATGCTTTTAAAATTAAACAATTTAGCATGTATATATTTTTACTGACCTTCAAATAATGAAATTAAAGTTAAGATGAATGAGCCTTTCTGTGAAAGCCAATTTGTTACTCACTTAAAAACTCTAGGAGTGCAAAACTTAGCTTACCTTAAACAATGTTTCTAAAATGTTTTAACTATTTTATTAGCTTTAGTAATTTGAACTTTTTAACACAAAAAGTAAAGATATTTTATATTTAAATTTGTGCATAAAAATATTTAATTAATTTAATTGTTTTTTTATGCTTAATTAGTACGTAGTTTTATTTTAGAACACACACGGCATTAAAAAGTAATAAAAAAAGAATTTATAAAAATTTTTAAAAAAATAAGAAGAACCATAGGAAAGTGATATTGTTTTAAACTAATTTTTAAAGCTGGTAGAGCTTACTTAACTCTGTTTGTAAACAATTAGTTTCCTTAATCAAAAAGTTTACTAATTTTTTAAACTATAAAGGATACTAAACAAAATGGACTTAGTTTAATTTTAAAAAAACTAAATATAAAAGTGCTATGTTCGAACTTTTATTTATTTATTGCTATATACTTATTAGTTTTTTATCAGAAATTATTTGAAATTAATCTTAAACTACGGGAAATGCTGCAATGCTTGAAACTTGCCTAGCTGCTATAAATATTTACATAAAATAATTTATTTTTTTTTTAACAAGATAGCAAATACCAATCTTTATCATGCCTATTTTACAATCGTAAAGCAAACTAATGCTGTTTAGTTTTAGTTTTAACCAACAAGTGCCTTATTTTTTCCGTTTATAACTTTTGGAGAACTTTTATTTGAACAAAACTTTTAAGTTGCATTTAAAACTTGGTAAATTTACCTGAGCTATGTTATATTAGTTGTATTATAAAGTACTTGTAAAACTTGTCTTAAATTACAGCTTACTTTGCTAAGTTGTGGTTGCCTTTCAAATTATTAAAAAAAAATGTTTACAAAAATAAAAAGTTAAAAGTCTTTAATGGAGTAATTAAAATGTGCAAATCTTAATTTTGATTATATTTTTTAAATCTAGATCTCTTTTGAATAATAGCTTTATTTTTGATATCAAAAAACACATTTTCAACATTTAAAGCACTATGTTTACTGTAATCGGCTAACTAAAAACCTAATTTATACTTTATTATTTTCTTGTATTTTCTGAAATTCTTTCAAATTACACAAAGCTTATGAGGCATCTTTGCTAATAAATTTTAAAACGTTAATTAAAATTTTAGCAGTAACCCACGTTAACACTAGGTTTTTATTGTAATACAAAACAAGAAAAACGTATAACAAATATTAGAACTTTAGATCATAAAATCACGGTATAAACGTTGTAACACAAGTATTAGCTACAATATAAACTGTCGCTGATAGTCTTTTTCAAAGTCTATAAGCACAAAACAAATTAAACCAAGTTGTTTATCAAATAAGAGATGTTAATGGTTTGACTGTTTATATCGTTGCTGTAGTTATATGAAATGGAGAATGTTTATTAGTTTTACTTTTTTATTTCGTTTATTGGTAAAGCAGTTTTAACAAAGAAGTTTAAACATTAAAAAACAAATTTATGATCAACTTAAACTTGAAAGAATGTTTTGGCAATTGTAGTTTTAAATTTTGTGCAAAAAAAAGACTTTGTAAGCTTAAACAGCATAATAATTTTATACCTAAACAATTATTTATAAATATGGTGTAAAATATTTTTAAATTGCGGTAATTAAGTCAAGTAAATAAACAGAAAAATTTCAGTACTTTACTCTTGTTTTAAAGTTTTTCTTCTGAAAAATGTTGAAGACACGTTTTCAAGCTCCTCAACAAATTCATTTTCTTCTCCTGCGTTCCTCAGTAGGCTGAATGTTTGTTCCGGTCCGTCCGTTTTTTTACCTTATTTGTTTCAATTTTTTTGTAACCGGAGCCTCTTTTACAGTCACCTTAAACTTTTAAGATTTTTATTTTACCGAAATGAGCATAGTTTTTAGATAAAAATAGTGTTTTACTAATATTGTGTTCAAACTTTTGTTCTAAACATCACTAAAACTATATGCTGAACTGATATGCAAATAAATTACAGCAAGGACTAACAATCAACTTAAACCAAGTCAGGGGTTGGCAAACTGCAGTCCGCATAATAAGGTTCTGCGACCCGCTAATAGTTATCTTAATTTTTTAATTGTGGTAAAAACTTTCAAAATGGCTCTTTCCTAATTTAATACTTAATTATTAGTATTAAATTCATTAACTTACACAAAGGCAATGACGTTTCACCCCTTGTCTCCGAAATTAATTTTGTTGAGACCTCTTGTGCCTAAGGAATACTCATTTCATTTACTTAATTGTTAATAGTAGTCTAGTATTTCTGATTTTATCAAATTTTAGATATATCTTACTGCAACTATTTTAATTATCCGAGTCCCGCAATCACCGTTTTCTATAAAAACCGACCCAAAACATAAAAAAAAATCTAAAAAACTATTTAGAACAGTTATGAATGTTTTTTAGTACGTTGTTCCATTAACTACGAAAAAAAAACATACTTTGTTAATTTAACTTTTTTTTTAAACTTTCGTTTTGATCTTCCTCATGAATATTAATTAAATTCACATTTTTAACAAACCCAACTACTTATTCTTCTAAATAAACTTATTGATCTTCAGCTACTAACTGTAGAGTTATAAAATTGATGATTTATAGACTTAGTATTTGACTTAAAGGTTTAGTTTTCATGATCGCCCACTTGGCAGTAGTTTAAAAAATACCCACTTTCTTAGATATTGCCCATTACAATATATATTTGCTATCTTACAGTTTACTTTCATACTGTTTAAAATGTTTTTTAGTTAAGATAATCAACTACATACGAATGTGTACTAAAAAAAGTTACTAACAAAGAAGCCGTATAGATTAGTTAAAATATTAGCTACATTCAAGAGAAAAAAACATTTAAAATATATCAAAAACAGTTTAATCACTTAATTGAAAAAGCCGAGAGAGTATAAACTTATAATAGTACAAGTAGTTTGAATTAACATGCTCTCTTATTTCACCTTCAGTCAAAACAAAGAAACTAATATCAGTAAAATTAAGAGCGATTTTGACTGACTTTGAGTGCATCAAAATGTAATTCAGTGTGTAGGAAGCTTTCAATAGAGAACTGTATAGTTATTTTTTTATAACTACTAATCAATTTCCTAAAGAATTAAAAATTTCTATCAATTTTAAATGTTCAAAGTTTTTGCTTTTTTAAATAATTTCAATACTAATACTTACAGAACTTTTATTATAAGAACATTAACACAGTACTATTTTCTTAATTTCAATGAGAAAACTGTTTATCTCAAATAAAACACAAGGTATAAAAACAATTTAGTCCAGAACAAACTTTGTAGCTTTTGTGTTTTCATAACTATAAAAACTTTACAAAGCTAGTGCGTTCAAAATTCCATACAGTTTAATTATTACGTCATAGACAATAGATAAAACAAAGAAAAAAAAGTATCATATTTATATATTAATTAACTTTAGGTTAGCATGTCCAAACTCGAATATTGGAGCATCGAAAGGGTTTATTCCAAATAAACATCTCAAATATTCTTATCAAATCTAACAACTACATATATTTTCGATAATAAGTTTATGTTTATTTTATGGTGTGTTCTAATTACTGACCTTACTATAAATAATTATTTTTTAATTATCATTATCTTGAAACAATAATTCTCTATATCTAGTTTTGATAACAAGTGCTTATAGTTTAGTTGAAACTTTTTTCTCGTTCTAGGTATGTTTTTTTTTGGTTAACTTACTGGCTGTTGTTCAAAGTATAATTTTGAGGTTTTAGTATTATACATTTAGCATAAAAGAAAAATACAACTCATAACAGTATAAAAATTGTTTATTATTACATCATAATTACATAATTTCATTTTATATATACATTCATACCTCAAATGTCATCAGCCAATTTTCTAGCGGGTGCAGCTTTTATAGTGGCGTAATGAAAAAAAATAATAATACTGATAATTTATTCATTGTAATCTAGAAGTATATATATATAAGTTTACACATGATGAATTATTCAAGTTGTAACTTAAATTTTATGGCCTAGATTTTACCAGTGATTTACTAAGTATTAGAGGTTCTGATTTCTAAGAGATTATTTAGTATCATACGCATCTTTATAAACCATACAATAAAGTATGTGTTGATGTAAAACTTTGTTTGAACAAGCAGGTTGAAACTTTTAAATGATGACAAACACAACAAAATTTTTTATATAAAAAAACTATCTAAAGTTTTTCGAACTGTTAGTATAAAAATATAATTTATGTACACAAAAGATCTTATAAATATAAAAATACTTTATCCTATAAGAACAAAGTTTTCGACTGACTTATGGCTTCTCTAAAATTAAGTCCTTCTGCAATTTTTTTAGTATAAAAGATTTGTTTTAGTTTGCATTAAAAATTGTTTCTAATCAGACTTTATCAATACATGAAAAAAAAGCAACAACATTGACTATTTTTGGTACATTTGTATCTAATTCTATTAAATAAGGTATGCAGTGTTAAAATATTATTCAGATGTTCATTAGAATCTACTATACTCTCTGTTAAAAACTTATTAATTTTTAACGGTTTTACTAAAGTAAACAACTAGTTGAAATATAAAAGAAAACTTTTTTTCCTACACACAAATACTTGTTATTTATAAAAGAAAAAAAAAGCTCTTGTAACTACAATGATTAAAATAATTGTATTTAATGTTTTGTTTTACCGTAAAACGTTTAAATAAAATTTTTATCAGTGTTCTAGATTTCGTATGACAAACAAAATTTTAAAAGCAAGTAAAACGTACTATGTTTTAAGCTATTTTTAAGTTATCAGTAATCTAAAATTTAAAGTTTTCTTAAATAAGATTGGCTGAGTTTTACGTAACTGTTTTAAGCTAAATCTGATTTATTTTTAATTGTTTAATCCTTTTTGTTGTTAACTTTTTGTGAACATTATCTATTTAAACAAGTAGTATTTATTTAAAAACATTAGCAACAGATTGCTACAAACAAATGCATTTGTTATTCAATTAAGATTATTAAATGTCATACGAAAAATTAACTCCGGTTATTACTATTTATTTTTTGTACGTTTGCTAGAAAAGTAATGGCTTCTTACTAGTTTTTATGTTTAACTAATACTAGAACTGTATTTACGTTAGATTTAAGTGTACTAACAGTCATTATGTTACAATCGAATAACATAAAGTGTGTGTTAAAATAACTAATAAGAAATGGTTTTAAAGCTAATTTAATGTTGTATAAAATATTATTATTCTTAGACCATTGTTCGTAATTATTGTAAGAACGATTATCATTTTGGTAACAAATCGAATTATATTTGTTGGGGTGCGGAAAAAATAAAACTATCGTTAAATTTGTTAGAAAAAAAGAAAATAACCATAAGCCGAACTTACTTTAAAATAAAGTAAATTATTTGTTTTTACTTGATGAAAATCGGTTGGTGTAACACTTAAGGTTTTCGTTGTCTTTTTTATTATTACTGTCATATTGATTAACTGTCTTTTACACTTATTGTTTACCTTTGACTTCACAAAAAAACCAAAGTAATTGTTTTACTTCATAGTTAAAATCATTAGTTCATCTTTAAACAACAAATTTGAAAAACATCTTTCAAATAAAATTGAAATTTGTTTTTAAGGAATGTTTAAACTGTAGTTATTAAATATGGTTACGGTTGATTCAGGATTGTTTATCAAAACTCATTAACAACTTTTCGAGAGTAGAAACTGTTAACACGTTACAATACTTGTTTATAAAAAAAAACGTACACCTGAGTTTTATCTTTACATTCTGTTTTAATTGGCAATGAACTCCAAACGATTTGACAAGCTTTTGTTCTAGAATTCTGATTCTAAGACAAAAATATATAGCAAGTTTTTTGATAAATTATAAAAATACATAACACATATTTTTAGATAGTTAAGATTCTATCTATAGTGTATTTAAACTGCCATTTTAAGCCAGCTAATTTTGTTAGTGTTGTTAACTGAATTTTATTTTAATACATGTAATGGTTATATTTCTTATTAGCGATATTGAAGTTATGCTAAAGATTATTATTATATTATTAAAGATTAGATAAGAATAAAAAAATTTGACGAAAGTTTTTAAACTATAAACGGTCTTAAAATGCCAACAATAAATAAACACAAAGCTGAAGGGAAAAAAATACAGAACATATGAAAAATATTTACTTAAACTGTTAATGACGTGTTTAAATCAATGTTATTTTTTAACTCATAATTTTTTTTGTATTTAAAAAGGTTTTGTAGACAAACAAGGAACAACAAAAACGTTAATCTAAAATATATGATTATATTGCGCTTAAAACAGTAATTTTGAATTAAGTATTTCTTTTTGTAAAAGATTAGCTTTAAATTTTAGATTAATGTTAATTTAAGTTACAGCTTAAAACATTATGGATTTTACTTATTTTGTTACATTTCTTTGTCTTAAAATTCTAAGACATCAATAAAACTACTAAAAATTTTTGATATGAACTAAGCATAAAACGCAATACTTTTAATCATCGGAAGTATAACAGCTTAAAGTTTTTTTCACAATAAACAAAAGTATTTTTACTTTTTAACGTGGAAGCTTACTTTTACTCTTCGGTTATGTTATATTAAGTTTAGAGCAAGTAATAAAAATTAAATATCTTTTTATAAGGAGTATCGAAAAAATTCTGAAAACTTTTAAAGAAAGTTGTAAACCTAAAGAAACTTAGTTGGTAAGATAAAAATGAGTATACTTTAAAAATATACATATAATCATGTGTTTATTACTACTTGGTTTTTCTTTTAGTTTGTTGTAATAAAATTTTAGTTATAAGTACCTTGAGCAATAAAAACAGCACTTATAAAAGCTGTTTGTAAACTTAAGTTTGTAAAAATCAATTAAGACAATCTAAACAAAGTTCAAGTTTATTTAGTTTTAAATTCAAATTGAAAATACTTTTAATGTACAGCAAAACATACTTTATATAAATACTTTAACAAAGTTTTTAACAGTTTTAGTTTTTTGTTTTCTTAAAACATTATATAGTTTTAGTGTTTAGCTGTTTTGAATATTAGTCTGTATTTTGATAACTTTAAGTTTTTAAAAGTTCGATTAAGTTTTCTTTTGAGATTTTGTAAGTTTTAGTTGCTAAAAACTTTCTGTTTTTTTATCAATGCAAACTTTGTGTAAAATGTATAAAGTTACGTTGAAAACTAAATAACCATGAAAATCAAAGATTTTATTATATATAAAATACAGCTATAAATTTCTAAATTGTTAGCTAGACTATTTTCACGTATAGAAAAATAAAATATAATTATATGATAAAAATTGCTTAAAAAAACATTTTACGCACGCTTCAATATATTAGCCAGTTAATAATGAATACATTATCTGTAATATGTTTGTTTGTTTTCTATTACGTCACATTACAAGCTGCACCCGCTAGACAACTAGCCGATGACATTTGTGGTCTGCATGTAAGTTTTTGTAACAATAAAAAGTTTAATATATGTTACTTTTGTACAATTATCAAATAAAAGCTTTTACTTTAAGATTCAGAATGCCTTATTAATCCTTAAAGTATTACTTTTTTTTAATTGATAGTTTTTTTAATACATTAAAGTAGTAAAAAGTTCAAAAACATATAACAATTCGCAGTTGAAACAAACTGAACATTAGTATTATTTCAATTATACTTAGTAAAAAGTAGCTACAACGAAGTCTAAATAATAACAAAAAAAGTGAACCGAAACTAACTTTAATATCGAAGCAAATACAAAAATATTAAATAACTAGTAAAATTTCTTCTAACTGTGTTGCAGCCGGCACATTTGACAACCGAAGAAAAAAAGGTTCTTTCCCTAACAGGAAACAAGTTCAACAGATGGGTAAACCCCTTTGGTGTTCCAATATTCGAGTTCGGACATGTTCACCCCAAGTTCGTTAATGTTTAAATACGCAAGTTTAAAGTTTTTGAAAATATATAGTGATATGTTTTGTACTTTGTGCTAAGTTATGTTTGATAACACTTATGAATTTATTAGTTCATACGGTTTTTTTCATACTGCACAAGCAATTTCAACTTATGCTGCTATGCAGAGTTGCCCTAATGCTAAAGTCAAACGTTTGTTTTAACTGATTGAAGTCCGGCGACTATGCAGCTAGGTATTATAAAGTAAAAGTTTTTATAGTTAATAGATCAATAAAACAGATATACTTAAAAGCTTTTTTTTGGTCTAAAATTATTTTGTATTTTACTTTGATTAAAATAAACTGTTTGCTAATTACGAGGTAACCAAATAAATTATAAATATGAAATAAAAATCATAAGAGTTAGTGAAGAGTTTCTTAAGAGTGATTAAATCTTTCTAGTTGTTTGTCTACAATTAGAAAAAAAAGTTCATCAAAACACTTTTAAAATTATTGTATGCAGTTTCAGAGGTAGTGTACTAGTCTAAATAATGGTTAACGCTATAAAAAATCTAAAAAAATATGACTTGAATTTTTGTTTCTGAAAATATTGCTGTTTGATAAATATAAAACAATAACTAATAGCTGTATACCCAATTTGAAAAATGATTACTATTTATATAACTTTTTTATGCAGTTCGCTATTGAAAGCTTGCTACACACTGAAATACATTTTGATGCACTCAGAACCAATCAAGGTCGCTTTCAATTTTACTGATATTAGTTTCTTTGTTTTGGCTGAAGGTGAAAAAAGAGAGCAGGTTTGTTCAAAACACTTATACTTTTATAAGTTTATATTCTCTCAGCTTTCCAATTAAATTTTATACTGATCATAGTTATTTAGTATATTATCAGTGTTTTTTTATTTTTAGTAAAACTAACTTGTTTACTTTACTATATGGTGCACTTTGCCATTGTTATTTTTCTTGTTAAAACAAATTTTATCTTCGAATATAATTAAAAAACTTTAATTAAATAGTTATTTATTGATGAAATAATCTTTACTTACAAATAAGTTCATCTTAAAAAATCTGTTCAGATACCGGGTGTGATTCTTCCTCGTAACTATGGAGACGACGGGGTCTCGTTCGCAAGGAGGGTTGTATACGATCCGTCCGAAGGCGTCCGTATCCTTCCTGCTGTGATCTTAACTGAGAAGTTCATGGAGTGCTTGCAGTTCGTTTTAATTTGTGTAGTAAAAAAGTTCGATGGTGTAACAATTTGAGTTTTAAATTAGCTATAAATATTTTGAAATTTCATTAGTTTAATTTTTTGCGGTTGTGAGAGTTCAATTAAACTAGGAAAAATGTTTAAAATTATGTATTTTAGTCTTCTTAATACTTAAGTCTTATTTCTAGCAAAAAACATAATTACTAAGTTGGTATGTTCTCCAATTTTTAAAATGTTTTAATGCAACTATTTTTCATTTTAAACCGCAAAAATTAAACAATAACACCACAAGTATTGTCCTGGACAAGACATTAAAAGGTATCCAAGTGGCGTGCAACTCCAAAACCAAAAGGTTCTTTATGCACCAGGTCCTGGCAATATTTTGAGCGTCTTCATTAAGTCTTTTAATTAACTGTAATATACAAATTTATAATAACGTTTTTACTGAGCAGAATTAACGAGATATTTCTGCACACGGTGATTAAGTCGATTTCAATTTACATGGACGAATTCTTTCAACCTTACTTGAACCCGTCGCTGGTAACCGATGACGTCAAGTTTCTTTATGACGTCGACGGCCTTTTCTTCAGATCAAAGAGTTTTTACCGGAACCCGTCGGTTCACGATTACTTTGCTGAAGGTAGTGTTTATCTTGTTGCTGTTTTTTTTTGTTTTAAAGCTGTTTTCATATATGAAGGTAAATAAAGCCGGTTTTTTTCTCCAGTTTTGATAAATTGTAGCATGACTCTCAAAGTTGATTGTTAAGTCATTACAAGTCGAAAATAATTAACTAAAAGAAAATAAGTGGCAAAGTTTAACAATTAAGTTACAAACTATTTAAAAAGTGTAATGATTATTGAATGATCTTTAGGTTTGTTTTGAGAAAACATTCTGCTAGTTAAATACTTTAAAACTTTTTAAATGCAATACCTAAGTTGCTAAATAAACTTGTTATACAAGTTGGAACTAACTTTTAATACTTTTAAATATTTTAAACATAAAAAGTAAACATAAAAAAAAAACAGCTGCTCTTCAATATTTTGAATATGTGGAGGCAAGAGATAATGGGTTTGAAAATGAAGCGATGGTGACTTTTTTGAGGGGAAACATGAAGGATAAAGCGTTGTTAAAAATTTTTGTCAATTTGTTCCCATGCGGAAGAGAACCAATACTTCCATTGTTTATTTTTTTTGCTAAATATAATTTTTGGTATCTACATATATGACTAACTTGGTTACAGTTTTTTTTTTAGTAATAAAATGTGTTACTGTGTTTCAAAGTAAATTAATATAGAGTTGGAACTTGGTAAAAACAAAACTTTTGCTTTAAACCTTACTTAGCCATAATCAACAAACTTATAATTTCTACTAAAAACCTAAACAACTAAAAAAAAATTCTAAAAAACTTAGTTCCAAAACTTAGTTTTAAACAGCACTTAAAAAAAAATACATTGAAAAAACAAATGCCGACCAAAAACCTTTCAAACCGGACACAGGTGTACCTCAGCCTCCGACATGGGGAGACAGGTGATAAACAACAAGTGTTCCACAACGCTGCTGAAAAACTGCAGAAACGTTATACCAGATGGCAAATGCGACAGGTTGAAATCCATGTTCATTGGAAATTATCCCGGTTCGGACTATTGCGGGAACAATGTGTTCTACCACATGTGTCCCGATTCTTGTCGGTTCGTCGTATTAAGTATTTATTGTTAAAAAGTAAAAACAGTGTAGTTTGTTTTAATAGAAATGGAATTAGTGATTAAATTTTGTGGTATAGTTTGATTCAATGATTTTTAACGTTAATTTTAAGTTGATCAAGGACAAATAAATATTTTGTTTAAATTAATTTAGATTTAAATTAGTGAATTGAGTTCAATAACAGTATTGATGATTAATACCGTTAAAATTAACACTAAGCCATTAAACTAAGCTCTAAATCAAATTTTGAATACTTGAAATAGTTGCCATAAAAGGAGCTTCCGCGATTCGGATTACGAAAATGAAATCACTCTTTATGAAAATAGCTACAACGAGAAATTGGAAGAAAGTTTGATGCAACTTTACGGGGTAAGGTTTTAGTAAGAAATATTGAAAGGTTTTCCTTTTAAAAACTTCGGTGTATCTTTGATGCACCAAAAAGTTAAATCCAAAAAATTCCATAATGATAAAAAATATTCACGACTAATCCTTTATATTTTTTTTTTGGTTCAACACTAAGTAATTTTTTCATCAACGTTTCAAAACTATAGTTAGTAGCCGAAGAGGCGGAAAAATACTATGTTGAAGCTGAAGTACAAAACGAAGATGAAGTGATTGGAACTGTAAAAATTGTACATCCAAATAATCATCATGATACAGAAAAAAAGGTAAATAACTATACTAAAGTAGGTGTTGTTTGTGAAACTTAATAGAACGCGTATCATGAAACTATCATGACTGTTCAAAGAAAGTTTATCAATTTTTTTTAAGTAAAATTCATCCAACTAAAATGTATTTTACGAAAATTTCAACAATAATATACTTATTACTAATTAATTTAATAAAAAAAAAATAATTCTTGTTCACATTTATTTAATTCATAAATTTTTATTTTATTTTTTTTTTTTTTAAATTGCTCTTAACTAACGAAAAAACACTTTTGTACATAAAGTTATTGCTAAAAATGCAGGAAATTAAAAATTCAAATTCAAATGAAGTTATTGGAAATGTAGAAATTATATATACAAACGATTTCAATAAAAGAGAACCAGAAAATATTTTGAATAAAATCAACCAAGTGTGTTTTTAACTTATTTAGTTTATTAAATACTTGTAAATAAATGCACAAAACTTTAAAAATATTACATTCCCCAGCGTTTGAAAGTTCATCGCGTGAAATAAATTTTTCTCTACTTAATTCAATAAATTAAAAAGTTTCATAGATTTTTTACAAAATTACTTAAGAAGCTTTTAGATTCAAACAAAAGCCGTTGTATTTAACACTAAGGAAGCAATTATAGCACAGTTTTTTTTAGATGTAGTAATGATGAACAGCCACTTTGCTTAAAATTTTGTAATTAAATTTGACTACTTCAAGTAGTAAAAATACAAAAAATTTCTGTTACATGTAATAGCGACTGAATTTACTTAAACACTTTTGAAAACGCTCCTATTGCTAACATTAAAAACTTGAAGGTAACTGTGAAAGAGGCTCCGGTTTACGAAAAAATTGAAATAAAAGAAGAGGAAAGAATAGAAACGGACGGACCGGAACAGACATTCAGCGTACTGAGGAACGCAGGAGAGGAAAACGAATTTGTTGAGGATCTTGGAAACCTGTCTTCATCTTCTTTCAGAGGAAAAAATTAGAAACATGAATGCAATACCGAACATGTTTCTGTTTATTTACCTAACTTAGTTCGCATACTTTGGAAAAAAAATTATTTCTAAAACTATTTATAAAAGTATAAAGTCGTTATGCTTTTTACTATTTATACAGTCCTTCGTTTTACACACCTTTTAAAGTTTCCAAAAAAGATATGTTTATTAAAAAAAAACATATGCAAATACTTTAGAATTTTTAACCTACTTTTTTTTGATTAAAAACTGTTATGTTGTTGATTTTTACTATGCCAACTTATAAACATGATCGTTTTGTCAACGTTAATAAAAAATAATTTGTTTTAAGTTTATTTTAATTGTTGTTAGCTTTACTACCAATAAAACTTATTGTTGAATATATTTATGTGTTTTTAAAGTTACTTAGAATTCTTATAATAGTGTTGAGATGACTTAACGCGATTAATACTTATCATAAACAACTCAAACTCGAGACAGACTGAACTACAATTTAACATTTAGAACATTTAAAGTTAAGTTAGCTTAAATATAGCTGTGGCATCACATTTTAAATTTAATGGCAATATTTTTTGAAAAATAAACTGGAAAAATTATATGATTTTGACCACTAAGTGTGCTGTTTGAACTCAAACTGTTCAATCTAAACACAAAATTCTTTATAACATAAATGAGTTTTTGTGGTCCAATAAAAATTCTTTGTTTCGGTTGTTATTCTAGTTAGTTGTATAAGTTTTTTAATTTAAGAACATAATTATCTGATTAATATTTGGCTATCAATAAAAATATTGTTAAATATTAATTTTAAAAAATGCAATAAATGTCACCAATAACTACTTAATAGTTTTTAAGTATAGAAATTGTTTAAATTTTAGCAACAACAATACTTTTAAGGTTATTTTCGTTATTATTATATTACTAATAGATTAGTAAATTAATACATTAAAAACAACTTAAAAATTAAAGTATAACTGGTGTAGTTTACTAAAACATTTAGTTTTTATTAATGACTATAAATTATTAATTGAAAAAACAAAAAAGTCGGTTTTTAAAAATTTTACACCAACAGAAATTAAATATATCAATAGAAAAGTAAAACATATTTCTGAAAACTTAAACTGTTGTAAAGATTTCAGATTTTTTACAAGTTAATCTAATTTTATATGAAGTTATTATTATAACTGTCAAATTTTAAAAATCTGTAGCTGAAACTATGCACTTAAATTTTTTTTTACTACTAAACTAATCTGAGATATACTTTTTAATTTTTTGTGATTGTATTGAAGTATAGCATGAAGCAAAATAAAATTCGTTATTTGTTTGGTAGTGTGGCTGGTTGCATAAAATTATAAGCTTAACGCCTGAATGGTTTTTTGTTTTTTCTTTCTCGCTTCATGTTAAGAAGCAATGTAAGGCAAGTCCACTGTTCAGTTAATGAGTTTTAAGTGTAATTTTTTTAAATTATAATAATGAATTATTATGGTAACTAGTAAGTTTAAAACAATTGTTTGTTATAAACATTATAAACACTGCAAAAATTGTAATAAAACATTATATTTTTTTATGATTTGTTATTAGTGTTAAATGTAAGGCTTTTATTATTATTTATTTTTCATTAATATGATAGTTTTTATGTTTTTATATTAGTTAAATTCCATTCTATTAAGTTTTTAATTATAGGGTTACAGTTAGAAATGATTAAGATTTTATTTGAATGTTTTATAAAACATAAAAGTTTTCATTTAAAGAGTTTAAAAATACAAACTTTGGTAAAAAAAAATTATACTAAAGATTTGCAGATATGTTTACAATTATATTTACAACTTTCTTACTCTTAAGCACAAAAAAATAAAACTTACAACTTTTAAGGAAGTTGAAGGTAATTTAGTAAGTGATTACTTATGTATAACATCTTAAGGTTTGTAATACATTTTAAAATATTTAAAAAAGCTCTAAAAATAAAAAAAACTACTATCATTGTTTTTTTTTGAAAATTTATTAGTTAAATGAGTTTTAAAGTTTTTTTGTGTTACTTAAATTTTGGTAATATTTTAGTTTTACACCTTTAAATGTTTGTTTTATATCTAAGTGCTTTACTAAAAGTTAATATTTTAATTACTAGTTACTATTACCTTTATTAATACCCTGTGAATTCTATCACAACTGAAATTAATTAATTTTACAACTAGTTTTTTGATGTTTGTTCATATAGTTTATCTTGTTAACTAATGTAAAAACAATGTACTGTTATGCAAATCATTTTGCATATGAAAAGTACTAAGTTTAGCCCTTGGGCATTTTAGTATATGGACTAATACATACTCACACAAACTCACTAGTTTTCATTGTACTTAAATATAATTTAACAGCTTAATGTTATATTCTTGATTTCTTAGCAACTAAATATCTTTGCTATAATTTTTTATCCAAACACTAAGTTTCTTTACTTGAATCAAATTGTTAAAAAAATATTGGTAAATCATTGTAAAACAATACAGGGAATTTTTAACAAACTCATTTAAATTTAATGTAGTATGTAGTTTATTTATGCATACATTATAAGAAATAAAATGATAGTTTAAGAGAATTAAAAACTCAAAAAAATCATTAGACGTTGAAAGTCTGTATCTATATGAACTAGGTCTGTTTATGTTTAGGTTTAACAATAATCTGTAACAGAAAACTTGAAAATTTACAATAAAAATGTAAAAAATGTCCATAATTATCATACCAGGTCTTTAGAAACAAAATTTTTCCTATCTAGATTCAACAGCAAAATAGGTCATAAATCACTATCTTACCGAGGAAGTAAGTTATGGACTGAGCTACCAATATAATTAATAAAATATGTGTCATTTTGGAAAATTCCAGGATGAACTTAAAAGTTATCTATGAAAAAGTGATTAACAAGGTCATTAAAGATCATTGCTACTCGTCTATTTACTTTTGTTTAAAGAGTTAATAGTATTTTTCATTTAATAAATAATTCTTTTATCTATTTAATTTTTTTTTTTTTTGGTCAAAAGTTGAATTGCTCGGTTACAATAACAGTGGTTTAGTCTAGGCTGCAGCATTTTCTACCTGGTTATTCTTTAGATTATTTTTTAAGATTACTATTTTCAATTAAGTTTAGAATACTTAATTTTTAAATTTATTTATTCACAAAGGCAACAATCATGTTAGCAACAAATTAAGTTTGTCTCCAAAACTATAATTGTCGAGACCTGTTGTGCCCAAGGAATAATCCTTGCATATATAAGTTTAGAATACTTTTAAACATTGTTTTGTTAGCATGCCAACGTAAAAAAAAATTGTAAATGTATATACTTTAACAAAAAATTAAGTATTTAAAAAGTACGCTGAGATAACTGTTTCAAATCAACTTAAGTTGAAAAATTTCTTTTTCTAAAAAAAAAAAAAAAAAAAAAAAGAAAAACTTCTTCTTTATGTTAACAATTATTTTTTGCCTTCTAATAATACAATTTTAGACTTAGACAAGTATTCAAAAAAAAAAATTAAACAGAAAGAAATTTGTTGTTCTTAATATTATTATAGTTTTTATTTTTGTTTTCTTATTAGGAGCATAAATTTAACATTACTTGTCTTTTTATTTTCATTTATAAAAATTAAATTCAGTTATGGTAGAATTCACTTCATTAAAGTTATTGAAAATTATGCACCAGTTTATTTATCTAATCCAGTGTGAAGTTATTTTTACTGTACAATTTAATAAAATAAAGAACAACACTTTTAGCACAAAATACTGACAAAATTGAACGTAAAGATATTTTAGCGTATTACATTTTTACTTTCTAAAAAGAGGTTGTAACCTATCACTCAAGTATTCAAATGTTTTTATTAATATTGTTTATCTCCTTTTATAAGTTGATTTTAAGTTATATATATTTTTTTAATTCTTATGTTACTAAATAAGTTTTTAAGTAAATTTTATACACAAAGTTCAGTAAATTTTTGTTTAGTTTTTTTTTCTTACATTTCGTTTCATTGATTGTTTTATTACAAAAGGTTTAGATATTTAAATGATAAAGAATTATATCTAATAGCTAGTCAGAAATTTTATAAGTATGTGGTGTACAACTCGATAAACAAAAGGTTCCTTTGTACACCAGGTCCTTAGACCAAACTTTTTGAGCGTTTTTTTTTTTATCGTTCAATAAACAATAGTAAATTAAGTGACTTTTTATGCATTTTAACTATTCAAATTTACATAAAACTGAACTTTGACAGTGTAACTTGAACTTTACTCTTGAGTATTTTAAAGCTTAATGTATTATACTTCAACTTTTGTTTAATACTTTTGTTTCAATTAAAACAGTATATGTTTTAGACTATTACACTTAGTTAAATACAGCAATGGAAGCGGAAATTTTAAAACTTATAGAAGTTGAAAGAAGAGTGCTCAACTCCATAGAACTTCAAAAGAAAAAGTTGAAAAAACGCAGAGAAATTCTTGGAAGGCAAAACGAGAGGAAATCGACCCTGCCTTTGAGGAGCGCAATCGCCGAGTGCACCATCAGCGTTTTCGACTTGGAAAAACAGACAAAGAAGACGTCGAAAAACGTGGAGCGCTTGAGAGAGCAGCACGAGAGGCAGACTTACAAAAGACAGCTTCAGGAGGCGATGGGGGAAGCTAAAATGTACCTTGAAGAAAAGGAACGGTTCGAAGAGGAACTTGAGTATTCGGTCAGGGAGAAAAACAGAAAGGAAAACGAGATGTTGAGGGAAAAGATTGCTCAGTACGAGCGGTCGATAGGCGAGGACGAGAAGCGAGAAAAGATGGAGCTGGCCGCGAAAGTGGCGGTCAGGGAAAGCAGCATGAAAGAGGTCTTCGGAGCGAAACTGTTTATGGAGGAGTCTCACAAAAGAATGGATGTTTTCTTTTTCGCGTTGGAAGGAGTGAGAAGGTTTAGAGAAAAGCTTGAAATCGAGGTTTACCAGCTAGACGCATTGCAAAAGACGCTTGACAAGTGCAAGGACTTGGCAAAAGTGAAGTCGTTTAAGTATCTGGAAGACAAAATGCTAACTTGCGTATTGGAAATACAGGTCAAAAAAGAGATCAAGAGGAAGACTGAGAAAACCTTAAACGAAAATTTAAAACTTTTGGTAAAACTGGAAAGTGATGAGTTGAATACGGAGCACAAAGAACAAGAGGAACTCCAGAAAATTTTGTTCGAGCTGGTTTTCAGTCGAAATAAAGAAAATGAAAAAGTTCATGAAGGTTGTGCCAGCTGTTTTTGGGATCGCTTTGTGAAACAATACTTTCATGAGTATGTCTGTGGAGATGAAGATGTGAATGATTTGTCTGCAATGCTGTCAAGGACAAATTTTTCTGGTGTTAACTCATTCAAGAGCAAAAATGAAGAAACTTTTGCAGTAGAAAATGGTTCCAACAAAGACGATCAAAGTACTCTTTCACAGATTGAGCAAATATTGACAGTACCAATGGAGCAAAGAAAGGTTATTTTTTATTTTTTGTATCAAGTGTGTATATTTTATTTAAAAAATTGCTTCTATGAAATCAGTAACTTTTTGAAGTTTAATGCACGCTTATTTTTGTAGCCCGAACAGTCAAAAACATTGGAGGTGAAAGTTAAAGAACTTGTTAGTAGAATTTTTGGCAACAGAATGGATTTGGAAAACGTGAACTCTACAAATGATTTTGAATTCAAAGTAAGTTTAACTTTATATAATAAAATTTTAGGAGACACGATCACCAAATAGGTGCTATTTTATCAATAAAATATTACCTTAATTTACAAATACTTAAATAAATATTTTTTTGGCTAAAGTTAAATTTTGTATTTTTTAAATCTATAAAATATTAAAGTTATTAATTTACTTTAGAAGTCGGCAGCCTTTAAATAAGTCACATGTTTCCTAAAACAACTAGTATTTAGTAATATTTCTAACTTATAGCTTAAGTCATGAAAATTAGTTGTTCTAATCAATAAAAATAATGCTATTTTAACAAAAAATGTGGTACATAAGTAATATTTATAATAAGTCGCAAATACTCTTAAATGACTGAAATGTATTTTTTTTAATCAAAAATATTATAAATTCTGTGTTAAGCAAAACAGTACATTGCAAGCCAAAGTTTGCCGACCTCAGGTTTACTTTATAAAAGATTTTGTAAAAAATTGATAAACTTAAAATATTTTGCTAATTACAGGTGAAAAAACTTTAAATAATAATTAAATAGTTATTTTATTGATAAAAAGGTTGGTTAAAAATAAACATTTTAAAAGTTTTAGCTCTCTTTAAACAAGTCCACAACTTTTTTAAATGTTTGTTCAACATCTAAAACTATGCTCCTTTTGTTTTAAACATGCCAACTGTTAAGCTTAACTTTTTATTCTAAAACTTTATCAAAAGGGTAGAAATAAAATACTTATAATTTGTTTAAAAATTTCATGATTTTTTTTTTATAAAATAATAATTTTTACTTACATATAGTTTATTTTTCTAATAAGCAATATTCAAACAGTTAGTTTAAAACATAGTGAGGTAGTTTTTTTAGTTTGTATTTGCGTTTATACTCAAAAAAAAACAAAGTTTGTAACGGTAGACAAAAAAAATATTTTTGTTAATCAAATAGCAAGTTAGTATACGGATTGCATATACAAAGTTGTATAATATAACATTTTTATTTATAGAAATGGAGTGATGAGTTAGACACCAGTTTGTTAAAGGGGCCTTTTTACCAGTTCCAAACGCACTTAGCCGAAAAAATATGCCAGTGCAAGCATTGCCTGAAACTTGGAAGTTGCTTAGGTTAGTTACAAAATTTAAATAACTTCATACAGTCAATTAAATCTATACAGTTGTTTCTTGTTTACTTACAGTCTAAAGCGCTTATTTTAATAAAGCTGATTTGTTTTTAACTTTTGTGTCTTAAATTTAATATAAATATAACAACTTATAGACGAACCATCTCCTGAGCTTGCCAGCGACGGAAAACCGATCCATGTGCCTCCCAAGCAGGAGTGTGATTGCAGCTGAACCTGAAAGCTCTAAAAGCACGTCGTATGGGCAACACTAGATAATTTTGTGGTACATTTTAGAACATTTATATAGTAAAAATTCGTTAGTCAATAAATAAACTGTTATTAACATATTATTTTGTTGGAGATTTTTTTTTTTATGTTTTATATCTTGCCTTAAAAGTAGGTCTGTTTTAAAAAAAAAAGTTAGTTTCAATTTTGATTTTTTTTTTAAATCAAGAGTATTAATACCATAGATTGTTTACTTTAAACTAAGAAATAGTAAGATAAAAGTAACACAGCTACTAAAACGAAACTAGACATATAACTTGTTTTTTAATTTAAGTTTTACAGTATGATTTATATTTATAAACTTGTTCATTACATAAATTGTTAACTGTTATTAATTTTTTATAATTAAACAAATTTAGTTATAAAACTACAAAAGCTTTATGAATGTTTGATGGTACTTGGTTTGCTTAAAACAACCTGGTAATTTTTTTTTAAGTCTAACGGTTGTAAAAATAATTTTTATTTTTATAACCAGATTGTCATCCATCTTAAAAAAATTATAACAGTTTAAATCACAAAGTATGATCGCAAAGAGAAAAATAGAAAAACTAAACTGTATCTTTTTATGTTGCGTCATTTGAAATTAAATAAAAAGCCGTTTATGTTCTACATTTAGCATAGCTGATAAATACTTCTAAGACAAGATGTTTGGTTAAAATAGATAATTTTCTAGTATTAGTTGCCCTAAGTTATTGTTTTATGTTATTATCTATACTATTGTTTTGATTAAATTACCGTTTTCAAATCTCGTCTACTTTTTAAAATACAAGTTTTTTTCATTGTTTTTGAACAAAAAAAAAAAGAAGTTTTTTTTGAATAAATTACGCATTTAAATGATTTTTTTTTAAACTGATATAAGAAAAATATTAAAGACGCGGATATTAAATATACAAACAATTTTGTATTTTCGTATTTATGAAGAACAACAATAAACATTTTTACAACTTGAAATTTACATGACACTATTACAACTTTACTATGTATTAACCTTTTCTTTTCTAATTTCAAGACTTGATAATAGGACTTACATTCTATTTGTAATTTTTCTCAGATACCTTGTTTATAAATACTATTATAAAAACATTTTGTTGTTGTTTTTGAGTTGCACTATCTTATAATTCAAAATATATTGTAATTTTGTTTTAACAGTTAAAGATGAAGATTTCTTTAGGAAAAAAAAAGTTTTTTTATTGTCCTAACCTCCTTACAAATAACAAAAAAAAGTTTTATTTTAGTTAATTTAAAAACCAATCATGTCTCAGAAAACTTATCTTACTTATTTAACCTTACTAATGACTAATGAGTAAATAGATTTGCCAAGAGGTATGTGATTAAAGGTTAATTTTGTTTAGTTTTTAAATTATCAACTTTTTCGATTTAGTATAAATCAGTAGGACTTTGAAAGTTAAAAAAAATATTGTTGTCAATTACTTAATTGTTTGATTATAATTGTATTAAAACATTAAACTAGCTAGAGTGAATAAAACTTATATGGCCATTTTAATTTTTTAAACCAGGGTTTCCCAAAGTGGGCTATTTGACCTTTAGGGGTCATTAAAGAAATATAGGGGCCCTAACTAGCAATAGCCCCAAAAGAGGTAATGAGGCCATAACTTGGAACTTACGCTTGATATTCTGGATTTGATGATGAAGAGAAAAATTTTAAAAATATCTTTAAATTTTTTTTTAAAACCTAATTTATACTTTACTATTTTCTTGTATTTTCTGAAATTCTTTCAAATTACACAAAGCTTATGAGGCATCTTTGCTAACAAATTTTAAAACGTTAATTAAAATTTTAGCAGTAACCCACGTTAACACTAGGTTTTTATTGTAATACAAAACAAGAAAAACGTATAACAAATATTAGAACTTTAGATCATAAAATCACGGTATAAACGTTATAACACAAGTATTAGCTACAATATAAACTGTCGCTGATAGTCTTTTTCAAAGTCTATAAGCACAAAACAAATTAAACCAAATTGTTTATCAAATAATAGATGTTAATGGTTTGACTGTTTATATTGTTGCTGTAGTTATATGAAATGGAGAATGTTTATTAGTTTTACTTTTTTATTTCGTTTATTGGTAAAGCAGTTTTAACAAAGAAGTTTAAACATTAAAAAACAAATTTATGATCAACTTAAACTTGAAAGAATGTTTTGGCAATTGTACTTTAAAATTTTGTGCAAAAGAAAGACTTTGTAAGCTTAAACAGCATAATAATTTTATACCTAAACAATTATTTATAAATATGGTGTAAAATATTTTTAAATTGCGGTAATTAAGTCAAGTAAATAAACAGAAAAATTTCAGTACTTTACTCTTGTTTTAAAGTTTTTCTTCTGAAAAATGTTGAAGACACGTTTTCAAGCTCCTCAACAAATTCATTTTCTTCTCCTGCGTTCCTCAGTAGGCTGAATGTTTGTTCCGGTCCGTCTGTTTTTTCACCTTATTTGTTTCAATTTTTTTGAAACCGGAGCCTCTTTTACAGTGACCTTAAACTTTTAAGATTTTTATTTTACCGAAATGAGCATAGTTTTTAGGTAAAAATGGTGTTTTACTAATATTGTGTTCAAATTTTTGTTCTAAACATCACTAAAACTATATGCTGAACTGATATGCAAATAAATTACAGCAAGGACTAATAATTAACTTAAACTAAGTCAGGGGTTGGCAAACTGCATTCCGCATAATAAGGTTCTGCGACCCGCTAATAGTTATCTTAATTTTTTAATTGTGGTAAAAACTTTCAAAGTGGCTCTTTCCTAATTTAATACTTAATTATTAGTATTAAATTCATTAATTTACACAAAGGCAACGACGTTTCACCCCTTGTCTCCGAAATTAATTTTGTTGAGACCTCTTGTGCCTAAGGAATACTCATTTCATTTACTTAATTATTAATAGTAGTCTAGTATTTCTGATTTTATCAAATTTTAGATATATCTTACTGAAACTATTTTAATTATCCGAGTCCCGCAATCACCGTTTTCTATAAAAACCGACCCAAAACATAAAAAAATCTAAAAAACTATTTAGAACAGTTATGAATGTTTTTTAGTACGTTGTTCCATTATTAGTTCCAAAAAACATACTTTGTTAATTTAACTTTTTTTTTTAAACTTTCGTTTTGATCTTCCTCATGAATATTAATTAAATTCACATTTTTAACAAACCCAACTACTTATTCTTCTAAATAAACTTATTGATCTTCAGCTACTAACTGTAGAGTTATAAAATTGATGATTTATAGACTTAGTATTTGACAAGGGTTACTTAAAGGGTTAGTTTTCATGATCGCCCACTTGGCAGTAGTTTAAAAAATACCCACTTTCTTAGATATTGCCCATTACAATATATATTTGCTTTCTTACAGTTTACTTTCATACTGTTTACAATGTTTTTTAGTTAAGATAAACAACTACATACAAATGTGTACTAAAAAAAGTTACTTACAAAGAAGCCGTATAGATTAGTTAAAATATTAGCTACATTCAAGAGAAAAAACATTTAAAATATATCAAAAACAATTTAATCACTTAATTGAAAAATCCGAGAGAGTATAAACTTATAATAGTATAAGTAGTTTGAATTAACATGCTCTCTTATTTCACCTTCAGTCAAAACATAGAAACTAATATCAGTGAATTAAAAGCGATTTTGACTGACTTTGAGTGCATCAAAATGTAATTCAGTGTGTAGGAAGCTTTGAATAGAGAACTGTATAGTTATTTTTATATAACTACTAATCAATTTCCTAAGGAATTAAAAATTTCTATCAATTTTAAATGTTCAAAGTTTTTGATTTTTTAAATAATTTCAATACTAATACTTACAGAACTTTTATTATAAGAACATTAATACAATGCCATTTTTTTAAATTTTAATGAGAAAACTGTTTATCTCAAATAAAACACAAGGTATAAAAACAATTTAGTCCAGAACAAACTTTGTAGCTTTTGTGTTTTCATAACTATAAAAACTTTACAAAGCTGGTGCGTTCACAATTCCATACAGCTTAATTATTACGTCATAGACAATAGATAAAAGAAAGAAAAAAAGTATCATACTTATATATTAATTAACTTTAGTTTAGCATGTCCAAACTCGAATACTGGAGCATTGAAGGGGTTTATTCCAAATAAACATCTCAAATATTTATATCAAATCTAACAACTACATATATTTTGATATTACTTTTATGTTTATTTTATGGTGTGTTCTAATTACTGACCTTACTATAAATTATTGTTTTTTAATTATCATTATCTTGAAACAATAATTCTCTTTATCTAGTTTTGATAGCAAGTGCTTATAGTTTAGTTGAAACTTTTTTCTCGTTCAAGGTATGTTTTTTTTTTGGTTAACTTACTGGCTGTTGTTCAAAATATAATTTTGAGGTTTTAGTATTATACATTCAGCATAAAAGAAAAAATACAACTCATAACAGTATAAAAATTGTTTATTATTACATCATAATTACATAATATCATTTTATATATACATTCATACCTCAAATGTCATCAGCCAATTTTCTAGCGGGTGCAGCTTTTATAGTGGCGTAATAAAAAAAATAATAATACTGATAATTTATTCATTGTAATCTAGAAGTATATATATAAGTTTACACATGATGATTTATTCAACTTGTAACTTAAATTTTATGGCCTAGATTTTACCAGTGATTTACTAAGTATTAGAGGTTCTGATTTCTAAGAGATTATTTAGTATTTTACGCATCTTTATAAACTATACAATAAAGTATGTGTTGATGTAAAACTTTGTTTGAACAATCTGGTTGAAACTTTTAAATGATGACAAACACAAAAATAAATATAAAAAAAATATCTAAAGTTTTTCGAACTGTTAATATAAAAATAAAAACATAGATACTAATTTATGTACACAAAAGATCTTATCAATATAAAGATACCTTATCTTATAAGAACAAAGTTTTTGACTGACTTATGACTTCTCTAAAATCAAGTCCTCTGCAATTTTTTTAGTATAAAAGATTTATTTTAGTTTGTATTAAAAAATTTTTCTAATCAGACTTTATCAATACATGAAAAAAAAGCAACAACATTATCTGTTTTTAGTACATTTGTATCTAATTCTTTTATATAAGGTATGCAGGGTTAAAATATTTTTCAGATGTGCATTAGAATCTACTATACTCTCTGTTAAATACTTATTTAATTTGAAACGCATTTACTGAAGTATACAACTAGTCGAATTATAAAAGAAAACTTTTTTTCTTATATACAAATACTTGTTGTTTATAAAAAAAAAAAAACGTTAAGCTTTTGTGACTTCAATGATTAAAATGATTGTATTTAATGTTTTGTTTTATCTTAAAACGTTTAAATTAAATTTTTATCAGTGTTCTAGATTTCGTATGACAAACAAAATTTTAAAAGCAAGTAAAACGTATTATGTTTTAAGCTATTTTTAAGTTATCAGTAATCTAAAATTTAAAGTTTTTTTAAATAAGATTGGCTGAGTTTTACGTAACTGTTTTAAGCTAAATCTGATTTATTTTTAATTGTTTAATCCTTTTTGTTGTTAACTTTTTGTGAACATTATCTATTTAAACAAATAGTATTTATTTAAAAACATTAGCAACAGATTGCTACAAACAAATGCATTTGTTATTCAACTTAGATTATTAAATGTCATACGAAAAATTAACTCCGGTTATTACTATTTATTTTTTGTACGTTTGCTAGAAAAGTAATGGCTTCTTACTAGTTTTTATGTTTAACTAATACTAGAACTGTATTTACGTTAGATTTAAGTGTACTAACAGTCATTATGTTACAATCGAATAACATAAAGTGTGTGTTAAAATAACTAATAAGAAATGGTTTTAAAGCTAATTTAATGTTGTATAAAATATTATTATTCTTAGACCATTGTTCGTAATTATTGTAAGAACGATTATCATTTTGGTAACAAATCGAATTATATTTGTTGGGGTGCGGAAAAAATAAAACTATCGTTAAATTTGTTAGAAAAAAAGAAAATAACCATAAGCCGAACTTACTTTAAAATAAAGTAAATTATTTGTTTTTACTTGATGAAAATCGGTTGGTGTAACACTTAAGGTTTTCGTTGTCTTTTTTATTATTACTGTCATATTGATTAACTGTCTTTTACACTTATTGTTTACCTTTGACTTCACAAAAAAACCAAAGTAATTGTTTTACTTCATAGTTAAAATCATTAGTTCATCTTTAAACAACAAATTTGAAAAACATCTTTCAAATAAAATTGAAATTTGTTTTTAAGGAATGTTTAAACTGTAGTTATTAAATATGGTTACGGTTGATTCAGGATTGTTTATCAAAACTCATTAACAACTTTTCGAAAGTAGAAACTGTTAACACGTTACAATACTTGTTTATAAAAAAAAACGTACACCTGAGTTTTATCTTTACATTCTGTTTTAATTGGCAATGAACTCCAAACGATTTGACAAGCTTTTGTTCTAGAATTCTGATTCTAAGACAAAAATATATAGCAAGTTTTTTGATAAATTATAAAAATACATAACACATATCTTTAGATAGTTAAGATTCTATCTATAGTGTATTTAAACTGCCATTTTAAGCCAGCTAATTTTGTTAGTGTTGTTAACTGAATTTTATTTTAATACATGTAATGGTTATATTTCTTATTAGCGATATTGAAGTTATGCTAAAGATTATTATTATATTATTAAAGATTAGATAAGAATAAAAAAATTTGACGAAAGTTTTTAAACTATAAACGGTCTTAAAATGCCAACAATAAATAAACACAAAGCTGAAGGGAAAAAAATACAGAACATATGAAAAATATTTACTTAAACTGTTAATGACGTGTTTAAATCAATGTTATTTTTCTAACTTATAATTTTTTTTGTATTTAAAAAGGTTTTGTAGACAAACAAGGAACAACAAAAACGTTAATCTAAAATATATGATTAGATTGCGCTTAAAACAGTAATTTTGAATTAAGTATTTCTTTTTGTAAAAGATTAGCTTTAAATTTTAGATTAATGTTAATTTAAGTTACAGCTTAAAACATTATGGATTTTACTTATTTTGTTACATTTCTTTGTCTTAAAATTCTAAGACATCAATAAAACTACTAAAAATTTTTGATATGAACTAAGCATAAAACGCAATACTTTTAATCATCGGAAGTATAACAGCTAAAAGTTTTTTTCACAATAAACAAAAGTATTTTTACTTTTTAACGTGGAAGCTTACTTTTACTCTTCGGTTATGTTATATTAAGTTTAGAGCAAGTAATAAAAATTAAATATCTTTTTATAAGGAGTATCGAAAAAATTCTGAAAACTTTTAAAGAAAGTTGTAAACCTAAAGAAACTTAGTTGGTAAGATAAAAATGAGTATACTTTAAAAATATACATATAATCATGTGTTTATTACTACTTGGTTTTTCTTTTAGTTTGTTGTAATAAAATTTTAGTTATAAGTACCTTGAGCAATAAAAACAGCACTTATAAAAGCTGTTTGTAAACTTAAGTTTGTAAAAATCAATTAAGACAATCTAAACAAAGTTCAAGTTTATTTAGTTTTAAATTCAAATTGAAAATACTTTTAATGTACAGCAAAACATACTTTATATAAATACTTTAACAAAGTTTTTAACAGTTTTAGTTTTTTGTTTTCTTAAAACATTATATAGTTTTAGTGTTTAGCTGTTTTGAATATTAGTCTGTATTTTGATAACTTTAAGTTTTTAAAAGTTCGATTAAGTTTTCTTTTGAGATTTTGTAAGTTTTAGTTGCTAAAAACTTTCTGTTTTTTTATCAATGCAAACTTTGTGTAAAATGTATAAAGTTACGTTGAAAACTAAATAACCATGAAAATCAAAGATTTTATTATATATAAAATACAGCTATAAATTTCTAAATTGTTAGCTAGACTATTTTCACGTATAGAAAAATAAAATATAATTATATGATAAAAATTGCTTAAAAAAACATTTTACGCACGCTTCAATATATTAGCCAGTTAATAATGAATACATTATCTGTAATATGTTTGTTTGTTTTCTATTACGTCACATTACAAGCTGCACCCGCTAGACAACTAGCCGATGACATTTGTGGTCTGCATGTAAGTTTTTGTAACAATAAAAAGTTTAATATATGTTACTTTTGTACAGTTATCAAATAAAAGTTTTTACTTTAAGATTCAGAATGCCTTATTAATCCTTAAAGTATTACTTTTTTTTAATTGATAGTTTTTTTAATACATTAAAGTAGTAAAAAGTTCAAAAACATATAACAATTCGCAGTTGAAACAAACTGAACATTAGTATTATTTCAATTATACTTAGTAAAAAGTAGCTACAACGAAGTCTAAATAATAACAAAAAAAGTGAACCGAAACTAACTTTAATATCGAAGCAAATACAAAAATATTAAATAACTAGTAAAATTTCTTCTAACTGTGTTGCAGCCGGCACATTTGACAACCGAAGAAAAAAAGGTTCTTTCCCTAACAGGAAACAAGTTCAACAGATGGGTAAACCCCTTTGGTGTTCCAATATTCGAGTTCGGACATGCTCACCCCAAGTTCGTTAATGTTTAAATACGCAAGTTTAAAGTTCTTGAAAGTATATAGTGATATGTATTATACTTTGTGCTAAGTTATGTTTGATAACACTTATGAATTTATTAGTTCATACGGTTTTTTTCATACTGCACAAGCAATTTCAACTTATGCTGCTATGCAGAGTTGCCCTAATGCTAAAGTCAAACGTTTGTTTTAACTGATTGAAGTCCGGCGACTATGCAGCTAGGTACTATAAAGTAAAAGTTTTTATAGTTAATAGACCAATAAAACAGATATACTTAAAAGCTTTTTTTTGGTCTAAAATTATTTTGTATTTTACTTTGATTAAAATAAACTGTTTGCTAATTACGAGGTAACCAAATAAATTATAAATATGAAATAAAAATCATAAGAGTTAGTGAAGAGTTTCTTAAGAGTGATTAAATCTTTCTAGTTGTTTGTCTACAATTAGAAAAAAAAGTTCATCAAAACACTTTTAAAATTATTGTATGCAGTTTCAGAGGTAGTGTACTAGTCTAAATAATGGTTAACGCTATAAAAAATCTAAAAAAATATGACTTGAATTTTTGTTTCTGAAAATATTGCTGTTTGATAAATATAAAACAATAACTAATAGCTGTATACCCAATTTGAAAAATGATTACTATTTATATAACTTTTTTATGCAGTTCGCTATTGAAAGCTTGCTACACACTGAAATACATTTTGATGCACTCAGAACCAATCAAGGTCGCTTTCAATTTTACTGATATTAGTTTCTTTGTTTTGGCTGAAGGTGAAAAAAGAGAGCAGGTTTGTTCAAAACACTTATACTTTTATAAGTTTATATTCTCTCAGCTTTCCAATTAAATTTTATACTGATCATAATTATTATGGTATATTATCAATGTTTTTTTTTACTTTTAGTAAAACTAATTTGTTTGTTTTACTATATGGTGCAATTTACCATAGTTAATTTTTTGTAAAAACAATTTAATCTATGAATATATGTAGTTAAAAAGCTTGAACTAAATAGTTGTTTATTGACGAAATAATCATGACTTACAAATTAGTTCACCTAAAAAAATCTTTTCAGATTCCGGGAGTGATTCTTCCTCGTAACTATGGAGACGACGGGGTCTCCTTTGCAAAGAGGGTTGTATACGATCCGTCCGAAGGCGTCCGTATCATTCCTGCTGTGGTTTTAACTGAGAAGTTCATGGAATGCTTGCAGTTCGTTTTAATTTGTGTAGTAAAAAAGTTCGATGGTGTAACAAGTTTAGTTATAAATTAGCAATAAATATTTTGAAATTTTAATATTTTAAGTTTTTGTGGTTGTGAGAGCTTAACTAAACTAGTAAAAATGTTTAAAATTATCTTTTTCAGTCTTATTAACAGTTAATTTTTTTGGTGAACTATTTTACGCCAAAAAGCTCAGCTTATTTCTAGCAAGTAACATAATAACTAAGTTTGTATGAACTTTTAATTTTAACATTATTTTAATGCAACTATTCTTATAGTAAACCTTAAAAATTAAACAATAACACCACAAGTACTGTCCTGGACAAGACGTTAAAAGGTATCCAAGTGGCGTGCAACTCGAAAACCAAAAGGTTCTTTATGCACCAGGTCCTGGCAATATTTTGAGCGTCTTCATTAAATCTTTTAATTAACTGTAATATACAAATTTATAATAACGTTTTTACTGAGCAGATTAAACGAGATATTTCTGCACACTGTGTTCAAGTCAATTTCAATTTACATGGACGAGTTCTTTCAACCTTACTTGAACCCGTCGCTGATAACCGATGACGTCAAGTTTCTTTATGACGTCGACGGCCTTTTCTTCAGATCAAAGAGTTTTTACCGGAACCCGTCGGTTCACGATTACTTTGCTGAAGGTAGTGTTTATCTTGTTGCTGTTTTTTTTTGTTTTAAAGCTGTTTTCATATATGAAGGTAAATAAAGCCGGTTTTTTTCTCCAGTTTTGATAAATTGTAGCATGACTCTCAAAGTTGATTGTTAAGTCATTACAAGTCGAAAATAATTAACTAAAAGAAAATAAGTGGCAAAGTTTAACAATTAAGTTACAAACTATTTAAAAAGTGTAATGATTATTGAATGATCTTTAGGTTTGTTTTGAGAAAACATTCTGCTAGTTAAATACTTTAAAACTTTTTAAATGCAATACCTAAGTTGCTAAATAAACTTGTTATACAAGTTGGAACTAGCTTTTAATACTTTTAAATATTTTAAACATAAAAAGTAAACATAAAAAAAAAACAGCTGCTCTTCAATATTTTGAATATGTGGAGGCAAGAGATAATGGGTTTGAAAATGAAGCGATGGTGACTTTTTTGAGGGGAAACATGAAGGATAAAGCGTTGTTGAAAATATTCGTCAATTTGTTCCCATGCGGAAGGGAACCAATACTTCCATTGTCTGTTTTTTTTGCTAAATATAATTTTTGGTATCTACATATATGACTAACTTGGTTACAGTTTTTTTTTTTAGTAATAAAATGTGTTACTGTGTTTCAAAGTAAATTAATATAGAGTTGGAACTTGGTAAAAACAAAACTTTTGCTTTAAACCTTACTTAGCCATAATCAACAAACTTATAATTTCTACTAAAAACCTAAACAACTAAAAAAAAATTCTAAAAAACTTAGTTCCAAAACTTAGTTTTAAACAGCACTTAAAAAAAATACATTGAAAAAACAAATGCCGACCAAAAACCTTTCAAACCGGACACAGGTGTACCTCAGCCTCCGACATGGGGAGACAGGTGATAAACAACAAGTGTTCCACAACGCTGCTGAAAAACTGCAGAAACGTTATACCAGATGGCAAATGCGACAGGTTGAAATCCATGTTCATTGGAAATTATCCCGGTTCGGACTATTGCGGGAACAATGTGTTCTACCACATGTGTCCCGATTCTTGTCGGTTCGTCGTATTAAGTATTTATTGTTAAAAAGTAAAAACAGTGTAGTTTGTTTTAATAGAAATGGAATTAGTGATTAAATTTTGTGGTATAGTTTGATTCAATGATTTTTAACGTTAATTTTAAGCTGATCAAGAACAAATAAATGTTTTGTTTAAATTAATTTAGATTTAAATTAGTGAATTGAGTTCAATAACAGTATTGATGATTAATACAGTTAAAATTAACACTAAGCCATTAAACTAAGCTCTAAATCAAATTTTAAATACTTGAAACAGTTGCCATAAAAGGAGCTTCCGCGATTCGGATTACGAAAATGAAATCACTCTTTATAAAAATAGCTACAACGAGAAATTGGAAGAAAGTTTGATGCAACTTTACGGGGTAAGGTTTTAGTAAGAAATATTGAAAGGTTTTCCTTTTAAAAACTTCGGTGTATCTTTGATGCACCAAAAAGTTAAATCCAAAAAATTCCATAATGATAAAAAATATCCACTACTAATCCTTTATATTTTTTTTTTGTTCAACACTAAGTAATTTTTTCATCAACGTTTCAAAACTATAGTTAGTAGCCGAAGAGGCGGAAAAATACTATGTTGAAGCTGAAGTACAAAACGAAGATGAAGTGATTGGAACTGTAAAAATTGTACATCCAAATAATCATCATGATACAGAAAAAAAGGTAAATAACTATACTAAAGTAGGTGTTGTTTGTGAAACTTAATAGAACGTGTATCATAAAATTATCATGACTGTTCAAAGAATACTTATTAAATTTTCTAACTAAAATTCATCCAACTAAAATGTATTTTACGTAAATTTCAACAATAATATTATTATTACTAATTAATTTAATAAAAACAGTTTTAATTCTCGTTCACATTTATTCAATTCATAAGTTTTTATTTTATTTTTTTTAAATAAAACTTGCTCTTAATTAACGAAAAAACACTTTTGTACATAAAGTTATTGCTAAAAATGCAGGAAATTAAAAATTTAAATTTAAATGAAGTTATTGGAAATGTAGAAATTATATATACAAACGATTTCAATAAAAGAGAACCAGAAAATATTTTGAATAAAATCAACCAAGTGTGTTTTTAACTTTTTTAGTTTATTAAATTCTTGTAAATAAATGTACAAAACTTAAAAAAAATTCATTCCCCAGCGTTTGAAAGTTCATCGCGTGAAATAAATTTTTCTCCACTTAATTGAATAAACTAAAATGTTTCATAGATTTTTACAAAATTACTTAAGAAGCTTTCAGATGTAAACAAGAGCCGTTGTGTTTAACACTAATGAAGCAATTATAGCACAGTTTTTTTTAGATGTAGTAATGATGAACAGCCACTTTGCTTAAAAGTTTGTAAACAAATTTGACTACTTTAAATACTAAACATACAAAAATTTCTGTTAAATGTAACAGCGACTGAAATTACTTAAACACTTTTGAAAACGCTCCTATTACTAATATAAAAAACTTGAAGGTAACTGTGAAAGAGGCTCCGGTTTACGAAAAAATTGAAATAAAAGAAGAGGAAAGAATAGAAACGGACGGACCGGAACAAACATTCAGCGTACTGAGGAACGCTGGAGAGGAAAACGAATTTGTTGAGGATCTTGGAAACGTGTCTTCATCTTCTTTCAGAGGAAAAACTTTAAAACAAGAGTAAACTGAACTCTTTTCCGTTTATTTACTTGACTTAGTTCACATACCTTGAAAAAAAAATCCATTTCTTAAACTATTTATAAAAGAATAAAATCTTTATGCTTTTTACAAATTATACAGTCCTTCGTTTTACACACCTTTTAAAGTATCCAAAAAAGATCTGTTTATTAAAAAAAATGATATACATATACTTTAGAACTTTTTACCTACTTTTTTTTGATTAAAAAACTGTTATGTTGTTTATTTTTACTATGCCAACTTATAAACATGATCGTTTTGTCCACGTTGATAAAAAAAATATTTCAAGTTTATTTTAATTGTGGTTAAATTCACTACCAATAAAATTATTGTTGAACTTATTAATATACTACCAAAGTTTCTTAGAATTTGTATAATAGTGTTGAGATGACTTTACGCGATTAATACTTATTATAAACAACTCAAACTCCAGACAGACTGATTTACAATTCAACATACTACAACATTTTAAATTAGGATAGCCTGAATATAGCTGTGGCACTTAACTTCAACTTTTGTGGCAGTATTTTATGAAACATAAACTGGAAAAATTATATGATTTTGGCCACTAAGTGTGCTGTTTGAACTCAAACTGTTCAATCTAAACACGAAATGCTTTATAACATAAATGAGTTTTTGTGGTTCAATAAAACTTTTTAGTTAAGGTTGTTGCTATATAAATTTTTTCAAAATTTTTGATTTAAGAACACAATTATCTAGTTAATATTTGGCTATCATTAAAAAATTTGTTAAATATTAGATAAAAAATTTGAAAAATTGAAAAAATGTCACCAATAAGTACTGAATAGTTTTTAAGTATAGAAATTGTATTTTTCTACAAATCTTAGCAACAAAAATACTTATAAGGCTATGTTCTTAATTATTATATTATTAACAGATTACTAAATTAAAAGTAAAAAATTATTAATAACTTAACGTTTAAAGGATAACGTCGGTGTAGTTTACTAAAGCATTTAGTTTTTATTAATGACTATAAATTATTAATTGAGAAAACAAAAGGTCGGTTTTTAAAAACTTCTACACCAATAAAAAGCAAGTATATCAACAGAAAAAAAATAAATATATCTGAAAACTTAAACTGTTGTAAAGATTTCAGATTTTATTTATTTTTTTTAATTAATCTATTTTTACATGAAGTTATTTTCATAAACTGTCAAGTTTTCAAAATCTGTAGCTGAAACTATGCACTTGAATTTTTTAAATTACTAAACTAATCTGAGATATACTTTTTAATTTGTTGTGATTGTATTGAAGTATAGCATAAAGCTAAATAAAATTCGTAATTTGTTTGGTAGTGTGGCTGGTTGCATAAAATTATAAGCTTAACGCTTGAATGGTTTTTAGTCTTTTCTTTCTCGCTTCATGTTAAGAAGCAATGTAAGGCAAGTCCACTGTTGAGTTAATGAGTTCTAACTGTTATGTTTTTTTAATCATAATAATAAATTATTATGGTAACTAGAAAGTTCAAAACAATTATTTGTTATAAACATTATAAACACTGTAAAAATTATAATAAAAGATTATATTTTTTTATGATTTGTTATTAGTGTTAAATATAAGGCTTTTATAATTTTTTTTTTTTCATTTGTATGATAGTTTTTATGTTTTTATATTCGTTGAGTTCCATTCTATTAAGTTTTTAATTATAGGGTTACAGTTAAAATGTTTAAAATTTTATTTGTATGTTTTATAAAACATAAAATTTTTCATTTAAAGAGTTTAAAAATACAAACTTTGGTAAAAAAAATTATACTAAAGACTTGTAGATATGCTTACAATTATGTTTACAACTTTGTTACTCTTAAGCATAAAAAAATAAAACGTACTACTGTTAAGGAAATTGAAGGTAGTTTAGTAAGTGATTACTTATGTATAACATCTTAAGGTTTGTAATACATTTTAAAATATTAAAAAAAGGTCTAAAAATGAAAAATACTACTATTATTGTTTCTTTTTCAAAATTCATTAGTTAAATGAGTTTTAAAGTTTTTTTGTGTTACTTAAATTTTGGTAATATTTTAGTTTTACACCTTTTAATGTTTGTTTTATATCTAAGTGCTTTACTAAAAGTTAATATTTTAATTACTAGTTACTATTACCTTTATTAATACCCTGTGAATTCTATCACAACTGAAATTAATTAATTTTACAACTAGTTTTTTGATGTTTGTTCATATAGTTTATCTTGTTAACTAATGTAAAAACAATGTACTGTTATGCAAATCATTTTGCATATGAAAAGTACTAAGTTTAGCCCTTGGGCATTTTAGTATATGGACTAATACATACTCACACAAACTCACTAGTTTTCATTGTACTTAAATATAATTTAACAGCTTAATGTTATATTCTTGATTTCTTAGCAACTAAATATCTTTGCTATAATTCTTTATCCAAACACTAAGTTTCTTTACTTGAATCAAATTGTTAAAAAAATATTGGTAAATCATTGTAAAACAATACAGGGAATTTTTAACAAACTCATTTAAATTTAATGTAGTATGTAGTTTATTTATGCATACATTATAAGAAATAAAATGATAGTTTAAGAGAATTAAAAACTCAAAAAAATCATTAGACGTTGAAAGTCTGTATCTATATGAACTAGGTCTGTTTATGTTTAGGTTTAACAATAATCTGTAACCAGAAAACTTGAAAATTTACAATAAAAATGTAAAAAATGTCCATAATTATCATACCAGGTCTTTAGAAACAAAATTTTTCCTATCTAGATTCAACAGCATAAATCACTATTTTACCGAGGAAGTAAGTTATGGACTGAGCTACCAATATAATTAATAAAATATGTGTCATTTTGGAAAATTCCAGGATGAACTTAAAAGTTATCTATGAAAAAGTGATTATCAAGGTCATTAAAGATCATTGCTACTCGTCTATTTACTTTTGTTTAAAGAGTTAATAGTATTTTTCATTTAATAAATAATTCTTTTATCTATTTAATTTTTTTTTTTTTTGGTCAAAAGTTGAATTGCTCGGTTACAATAACAGTGGTTTAGTCTAGGCTGCATGCAGCATTTTCTACCTGGTTATTCTTTAGATTATTTTATAAGATTACTATTTTCAATTAAGTTTAGAATACTTAATTTTTAAATTTATTTATTCACAAAGGCAACAATCATGTTAGCAACAAACTAAGTTTGTCTCCAAAACTATAATTGTCGAGACCTGTTGTGCCCAAGGAATAATCCTTGCATATATAAGTTTAGAATACTTTTAAACATTGTTTTGTTAGCATGCCAACGTAAAAAAAAATTGTAAATGTATATACTTTAACAAAAAATTAAGCATTTAAAAAGTACGCTGAGATAACTGTTTCAAATCAACTTAAGTTGAAAAATTTCTTTTTCTGAGAAAAAAAAAAAAAAAAAAAGAAAAACTTCTTCTTTATGTTAACAATTATTTTTTGCCTTCTAATAATACAATTTTAGACTTAGACAAGTATTCAAAAAAAAAATTAAACAGAAAGAAATTTGTTGTTCTTAATATTATTATAGTTTTTATTTTTGTTTTCTTATTAGGAGCATAAATTTAACATTACTTGTCTTTTTATTTTCATTTATAAAAATTAAATTCAGTTATGGTAGAATTCACTTCATTAAAGTTATTGAAAATTATGCACCAGTTTATTTATCTAATCCAGTGTGAAGTTATTTTTACTGTACAATTTAATAAAATAAAGTACAACACTTTTAGCACAAAATACTGACAAAATTGAACGTAAAGATATTTTAGCGTATTACATTTTTACTTTCTAAAAAGAGGTTGTAACCTATCACTCAAGTGTTCAAATGTTTGTATTAGTATTGTTTATCTCCTTTTATAAGTTGATTTTAAGTTATATATATTTTTTTAATTCTTATGTTACTAAATAAGTTTTTAAGTAAATTTTATACACAAAGTTCAGTAAATTTTTGTTTAGTTTTTTTTTCTTACATTTCGTTTAATTGATTGTTTTATTACAAAAGGTTTAGATATTTAAATGATAAAGAATTATATCTAATAGCTAGTCAGAAATTTTATAAGTATGTGGTGTACAACTCGATAAACAAAAGGTTCCTTTGTACACCAGGTCCTTAGACCAAACTTTTTGAGCGTTTTTTTTTTATCGTTCAATAAACAATAGTAAATTAAGTGACTTTTTATGCATTTTAACTATTCAAATTTACACAAAACTGAACTTTGACAGTGTAACTTGAACTTTACTCTTGAGTATTTTAAAGCTTAATGTATTATACTTCAACTTTTGTTTAATACTTTTGTTTCAATTAAAACAGTATATGTTTTAGACTATTACACTTAGTTAAATACAGCAATGGAAGCGGAAATTTTAAAACTTATAGAAGTTGAAAGAAGAGTGCTCAACTCCATAGAACTTCAAAAGAAAAAGTTGAAAAAACGCAGAGAAATTCTTGGAAGGCAAAACGAGAGGAAATCGACCCTGCCTTTGAGGAGCGCAATCGCCGAGTGCACCATCAGCGTTTTCGACTTGGAAAAACAGACAAAGAAGACGACGAAAAACGTGGAGCGCTTGAGAGAGCAGCACGAGAGGCAGACTTACAAAAGACAGCTTCAGGAGGCGATGGGGGAAGCTAAAATGTACCTTGAAGAAAAGGAACGGTTCGAAGAGGAACTTGAGTATTCGGTCAGGGAGAAAAACAGAAAGGAAAACGAGATGTTGAGGGAAAAGATTGCTCAGTACGAGCGGTCGATAGGCGAGGACGAGAAGCGAGAAAAGATGGAGCTGGCCGCGAAAGTGGCGGTCAGGGAAAGCAGCATGAAAGAGGTCTTCGGAGCGAAACTGTTTATGGAGGAGTCTCACAAAAGAATGGATGTTTTCTTTTTCGCGTTGGAAGGAGTGAGAAGGTTTAGAGAAAAGCTTGAAATCGAGGTTTACCAGCTGGACGCGTTGCAAAAGACGCTTGTTAAGTGCAAGGACTTGGCAAAAGTGAAGTCGTTTAAGTATTTGGAAGGCAAAATGCTAACTTGCGTATTGGAAATACAGGTCAAAAAAGAGATCAAGGAGAAGACTGAGAAAACCTTAAACGAAAATTTAAAACTTTTGGTAAAACTGGAAAGTGATGAGTTGAATACGGAGCACAAAGAACAAGAGGAACTCCAGAAAATTTTGTTCGAGCTGGTTTTCAGTCGAAACAAAGAAAATGAAAAAGTTCATGAAGGTTGTGCCAGCTGTTTTTGGGATCGTTTTGTGAAACAATACTTTCATGAATATGTCTGTGGAGATGAAGATGTGAATGATTTGTCTGCAATGCTGTCAAGGACAAATTTTTCTGGTGTTAACTCATTCAAGAGCAAAAATGAAGAAACTTTTGCAGTAGAAAATGGTTCCAACAAAGACGATCAAAGTACTCTTTCACAGATTGAGCAAATATTGGCAGTACCAATGGAGCAAAGAAAGGTTATTTTTTAATAAAGCTCAATGTTTTGTTTCAAGTGTGTATATTTTATTTAAAATTTTGCTTCTATATAATTATTAACTTTTTGAAGTTTAATGCGAGCTTAATTTTTTGTAGCCCGAACAGTCAAAAAAATTGGAGGTGAAAGTTAAAGAACTTGTTAGTAGAATTTTTGGCAACAGAATGGATTTGGAAAACGTGAACTCTACAAATGATTCTGAATTCAAAGTAAGTTTAACTTTATATATTAACATTTTAGGAGACATGATCACCAATTAGGTGCTATTTTATCAATAAAATATTACCTTAATTTATAAATACTTAGATACATATTTTTGTTCCTAAAATTAAATTTTATGTATGTCAAATCTATAAAATATTCAAGTTGTTAATTTACTTTAGTAGTCGGCAGCCATTAAATAAGTCACATGTCAGTTTCATAAACAATTAGTATTTAGTAATGTTTCTAACTTATAGCTTAAGTCATGAAAGTTAGTTGTTCAAATGAAAGAATGCTGTTTTAACAAAAAGTGTGGTACATAAGTAATATTTATAATAAGTCGCAAATACTCTTAAGAGTCTTAAATGTATTTTTTTTCATCAAAAATATTATAGATTTTGTGTTTAGCAAAACAGTACATTGCAAGCCAAAGTTTGCCGACCCCAGGTTTAATTTATAAAATATTTTGTAAAAAATTGATAAACTTGAATATTTTGCTTATTAAAGGTGGAAAACTTTAATTGATCAGTACAATAGTTATTTTATAGATAAAAAGGATAAATATAAACATTTTAAAAGTTTTAGCTCTCTTTAAACAAGTCCACAACTTTTTTAAATGTTTGTTCAACATCTAAAACTATGCTCCTTTTTGTTTTAAACATGCCAACTGTTAAGCTTAACTTTTTATTCTCAAACTTTATCAAAAGGCTTTTAATTTGTTTAAGAATTTCATGATTTATTTTTTTTTATAAAATAATAATTGTAACTTACATATAGTTTATTTTTCTAATATGCTATATTCAAACAGTTGGTGTAAAACATAGTGAAGTAGTTTTTTTAATTTGCATTTGCGTTTATACTTAAAAAAAAAAGTTTGTAATGGTAGACAAAAAAAATTTTTGTTAATCAAATAGCAAGTTAGTATACGGATTGCATATACAAAGTCGTATAATATAACATTTTTATTTGTAGAAATGGAGTGATGAGTTAGACATCAATTTGTTAAAGGGGCCTTTTTACCAGTTCCAAACGCACTTAGCCGAAAAAATATGCCAGTGCAAGCATTGCCTGAAACTTGGAAGTTGCTTAGGTTAGTTACAAAATTTAAATAACTTCCTACAGTCGATTAAATCTATACCGTTTGTTTCGTATTTACTTACAGTCTAGAAAACTTATTTTAATAAAGCTGATTGTTTTTAACTTTTGTATCTTAAATTTAATGTAAATTTATTAACTTACAGACGAACCATCTCCTGAGCTTGCCAGCGACGGAAAACCGATCCATGTGCCTCCCAAGCAGGAGTGTGACTGCAGCTGAACCTGAAAGCTCAAAAAGCACGTCGCATGGGCAACACTAGATAATTTTGTTGTACATTTTAGAATATTTTTATAGTACAAATTCGTTAGTCAATAAATAAATTGTTATCAACATATGTTTTTTGAAAGTTTATTTTTTTATTATTTTGCCTTAGAATTAAGTCTGGTTTTAACAAATGAAACTAGTTTCAATATTGATAGTTTTTTTTAAATTAACAGTATTAATACCATAGATTGTATACTTTAAACTAAGAAATAGTAAGATAAAAGTAACACAGCTACTAAAAAGAAAGTAGACAAATAACTTGTTTTTTTTAATTTAAGTTTCACAGTATGATTATATCTATAAACTGGTTCATTATTACTTTAAAATTGTTAACTGTTATTAGTTTTTTTTAAATTAAACAAATTTAATTATAAAATTACAAAAGCTTTATGAATGTTTGATGGTACTTGGTTTGCTTAAAACAACCTGGTAATTTTTTTTTAAGTCTAACGGTTGTAAAAATAATTTTTATTTTTATAACCAGATTGTCATCCATCTTAAAAAAATTATAACAGTTTAGATTACAAAGTATGATCGCACTGAGATAAAAAAAAAAAACTGTATCTTTTTACGTTGCGTCATTTAAAAATTAAATAAAAAGCCGTTTATGTTCTACATTTAGCATAGCTGATATATACTTCTAAGACAAGATGTTTGGTTAAAATAGATAATTTTCTAGTATTAGTTGCCTTAAGTTATTGTTTTATGTTATTATCCATACAATTGTTTTGAGTAAATAACCGTTTTTAAATCTCGTCTACTTTTTAAAATACAAGTTTTTTTCATTGTTTTTGAACAAAAAAACTTGAACTATTTTTTGAATAAATTACACATTTAAATGAATTTTTTTTTGAACTGATATAAGAAAAATGTTTTAGGCGCGGATATTAAATATACAACCAATTTTGTATTTTCGTACTTATGAAAAACAACAATAAACGTTTTTACAACTTGAAATCTACATGACACTATTACAAATTTACTATGTATTAACCATTACTTTTCTAATTTCAAGACTTGATTATAGGACTTACATTCTATTAGTAATTTTTCTTAGATACCTTGTTTATAAATACTATTATAAAAACATTTTCTTGTTGATTTTGAGTTGCACTCTCTTATAAATCAAAATATATTGTAACTTCGTTTATAGTTAAAGATGAAGATTTGTTTAGGAAAAAAAAAGTTTTTTATTGTCCTAACCTCCTTACAAATAACAAAAAAAAGTTTTATTTTAGTGAATTAAAAAATCAATCATGTCTCAGAAAATTAATCTTATTTATTTAACCTTACTAATAACTAATGAGTAAATAGATTTTACCAAGAGATATGTGATTAAAGGTTAATTTTGTTAAGTTTTTAAATTATCAACTTTTTCGATTTAGTATAAATCAGTAGGACTTTGAAGATTATAAAAAAGTATTGTTATCAGTTACTTGATTGTTTGTTTATAATTGTATTAAAACATTAAACTAGCTAGAGTGAATAAAACTTATATGGCCATTTTAATTCTCTAAACCAGGGTTTCCCAAAGTGGACTATATGACCTTTGGGGGTCATTAAAAACATATAGGGGCCCTAACTAGCAATGGCCCCAAAGGGGGCAATGAGGCCATAATTCAAAACTTACGCTTGATATTCTAAATTTGATGATGAAGAGCAAAAATTTAAAAATACCTTTAATTTTTTTTTATAGTTGTTTTTCAAATTTCAATGTATATAAAACTATAAAAAAAAAGTTATATTTTTAATTACACTTGTTGTTTTAAAACCTATTGAAGACATAGTTGGAAAAGGGTATTTAAATTAAAAAATAGTGAACGCTGGATAGCCAGCCGATTTTGTTTCGGTTGCCGGTACTAGACGTGGTAAAATTTGATTATCACTGTTTACAGCTGTTTCATCACTATAGTAATTAGAAAGCAAATTATCAAGTTATAGCTAACTTTTTTTCATATTTTGCATTTTATTAAATTTCATATCTTTACAAAAAATTTAAACAAAAAATTAGGTTCTTCTTTTGTGATTTTTTGCTTAAAGCTTTAAAAAAAGAATAAAACAACTTTTCAAGTATAAAATAATTTTCTTTGTAACTTTATTTTTTACTTAACATTATTCGTTGACTATCATTTGTTTGTATTAATACTTTTTTAAACTTAAATACATAAGTTATTCAAGGTACAACAATCTTAAACGTTTTAATATATTTTTTAATTAATAAAAGTTAGAAACAACATTATAAGAGAAGTACTTTAATGTTTCATTTATAATGAGTTTAACAAAAGGGTTGATCATGCCAATTCGATCATCAGACCACAAGTTTCGGTAGACTGAGACTGGTTTCGTCCTTATTAGGACTCATCAGTCAGTCACAACCGAAAAACTTGTAGTCGTCAATCTACAAACGGTTTATCATGCTTTCGCATGAAGCAACCATTTGCTGGCAATGATTAGTGACGTCAGCATTGTCTTTGCCGTGCAACGTTTAAAACATTATCCACTAGGCAAGACATCTGGTACGCTCGTTTTAGTACAATCAACAAAATCGGCGAAAGTCTGCAGAACAAGTCCGGACTTTCGTTTGCCGTGAGACAAGCTCAAATTTAACAAAAGGGTTGATCATGCCAATTCGATCATCAGACCACAAGTTTCGGTAGACTGAGACCGGTTTCGTCCTTATTAGGACTCATCAGTCAGTCACAACCGAAAAACTTTATAATGAGTTGAAATAAGTTTTGTTTTGTGCATGATTTGTCCTCAAAAGAGAGTTGTAAATTAGTAGGCTGAATTTTTCTAAATAAATAATTAAATAGTATAAATTTGTGGCTATAATATAAATCAAAGGTTTTAATTATGAAATCAAAAATATTTTTGTTTAAATAATTTTTGATATCTTAAGAATAAGAAAGCTAATCTTAAGACGAAAAATTAGTTAATTTTTAAAAGTTTATTTATCTTTACGATTAAAAAAATCCTACTGACGGGAAATTTTAGACAGTGATTTAAAATATGCGGCGCTTTTTACCATCCTTGACCGGTCCTTCGTATCAAATTCACGTCCCGACGAAATTACCGTCTCCGTTTGAGACCTCCTTCCTTGAGAGGTTTACAATCTATCACAAACCGGGCTAACAAGAGTTATATATTTGCTTCAATTCAAATTACGAGATCAATTAAAGATTCAGTTTTTCTTTAAAAAGACTGATAAAATAAAAAACGTGATTGCATGGTTTTATTATAAGAACTTAAAATAATAATTGGCTTGCTCTAACTATTTACAGTTAATATGCAAATTTCGAAATAGCTTATTGAGTTATATATATAAACTACAGCATCTTAAAATTACATTTTCGTCATTAAAAACTACTTTAAAAATTATAAAACACAGCTTTTGAAAAAAAAATACTATTAAACAGTGTAAAAATAAAACTTACAACTAAACAAACAGTAACTAATTTAATACAAGCAATATGTAAAAAATAATTTTTTTGATTAGATGTTTTCAGAATTTTATTCTTTATTTTTGTAAGGTTTCATAAAACACATAGATGTTGTTTTAATTAAAATAGTTGTAATTTAAGGCTTTTTATTAGTGCAACATCGAGAAACAAAGACAAGTCATACTAGTTACTCTAAATTACTTGTAAATATAGAAGACAACTGCTGGAAACATTAAATTAGAAAAGTTTAAGCTACTAAAAAAAAGCCTTAAGTTCTTCTCGTACACTTAAAAATCTTTGACAATATTGAAACTTGGAGTAAATTAACTTTTCATGTATTTTAAATGTAGTTCAAAATTCAAATTATAAAATAACTTAAACACTTTTACGTTCATAAAATTGTTGCTACATTCATACTGCAACTTGCTTTGCCTGAATTTTCACTCGTTAACACGACACCGACCTCTTCGGCGTAACAATCTTCAATTACTACGTCATTACTTTCGATTATTACGTCATAACTCTCGTTTGTTACGTCACAAACAACTTCTTCCGAATAGTCATCAACTTCGCAAATTTTCAAAATGACTCCGTTTCTTTCCTTCAGAACAATCTTTACTGAAGTGAATGCCTAAAAAGTTTTTATAATTTATACAGCTGGTAAAGAAAAAAAGTGCGTTAGGAACTTCAAATAGTCAGATGGATTTGATATAAACTTATTGGTTACTTAGCTAAGTGTTTATTTAGGCTTAACCGTTCAAGTAAACTAATGTTAAAATGATTTAGTCTTTACAAACTATATTTTTGTGTAATTTATGAACATAGAATTACTTTTTAAAGTTATATCCTTGTTAACCTCATTGCTTTATTTTTTTCAAGAAAATTTTAAGAAATACGCTTGACCTATGATTAATTAAAACTTCTGTAAATAAAATATTGGTTCAAACGTCAACTTAAAAAAAAACTTATAATCAAAAACACGGTAAGCAGCTACTTAAGAAGCCCTTGTACAGCTAATTAGATACAACTTTACAAGTGCTGTTAAATTGAGGTTTTTACTTTACATCACCATTAAAGAACAAACTTGAAACTCGTATGTGTAAAGGAACAAGCACACCAGAATGCCTACTGTTTGCATCCACTCCACAAGGGCGCCGAACAAATCAATTTTCTTGTTTTCGTTGTAGTATTCGGCGCACTCGCCATTGTCGAGCATCATCAATCTGTCGTAGTCTATCTCCCTGTCTTCTGGCTGTTTAGTTAAGCTTTTAAGTTGTTTTTTAATTCAAGAATTAGTTAGTTAAAGTTTGCAAAATCTTTACAAACGTGAACTACAAATCTAAAAACAATATTTCAGCTTAGTTGCATCTGAGTTCAGTATGACGATAACCAAAAAAAAATTAAAAGTGATACAACTATAAGGTAGTAAGCTTGTATTTAACAAACGCCATAGTTAGTTTGGAAAAATTCTAAGCTGTTCTAAAAAAGTTGTTTAATTTATTTTAAGTACAGTAAAAACAATGAGAAGTTAGAAGCCTTATAATGGTTTTGTAATTTTCTTACTGGAATATTTAAAAAAATCACATAAAGTATGTTTGAGTTTTTGCAAACCAATTTGTTTTATAAAAAAAATAGCAGTATTTAAAACTAATCTCAAACATTCAAGTTTAAACTTACTTTTAAGAGGTCTTCTAAATACAGTTTTTTGTAAAGCACAAATCCAACAACTGAAATAAAACAATTAAAACAAAGATATTACTATAAAAAGTTTGATAAAAGGTTTTTTAATTTGTATTGCCAATTTTGAAAGAAGGGTAGAAAATATGTGTGCAAAAGTTAAACTTTAAAAAGTTTAATACAAAATAGTGATGCTTTATTTTTAAATTTCGAAATCAGACTTTAAAGTTTGAGCTAATTTTATTAAACTAAATTTATTTGCTTCTTTATCTATTTCACAGGTTTAGATAACTGTTTGTTACTGTTATAATAATTTTTTAAACTTCAAAAAAATTTCTTCGTTTTAAAGAAAACTAAACTTCAAATGTTTTCAAAAGCTTGATCAGAAATATTTTCTTTTTATAAAGTTAAAGTGTAAAATTTCCACAACAGTACAAGTTTAAGAGATAACTAGTTATTTTTATTTCAAACTAAAGCATTTAAAGACTTCAATATTTGTCATTCTAAATTTAAACCTAAAAATCGTCCTTTAAACGATTTTTTTTAAATAAATTTTATTATTTTAATTTAAACAGGTTTAAATAACATCACAGTTTGTATTTTTATACATTTTTTATTAAATCTTTTAGTTGTAAATGATAAACAAACAATTTTTTAATTTAAATTTATATATGTTTAAAACTATATTAAAATATTTTAAATTTTTGTTCTATGTCTGATTTTATATTCAGCCTTTTTCGATAACAAAACATGAAAATAGTTAATTCACATTTTAAATAAACGCATGTTCCTTGAGGTTTAGTTGTTATTTGATAAACCAAGAAAATACAGATAAAATAAAAGTAAACTTGTTTTAACATTATACTTTCAAAACTAATTCATTTTTATTTTTTTAAGTTTAATTATTAAGTTTTTCATAAAATTTTTAAACATGTCGCTCATAAAAGCCTAACCAGAAAATTTACCAAAGTATTCGAAAAATATTAAGTTACAACTACATAATTTTTTTTTATAAATTTTTAAAGATCGCAGATTCATTAGATTAATGTCATTTAAAGGACAACCTAATTTTTAATATGTTGAAAAAAAAGAGTCCTAGCACTGAAAAAACTTTATAAATTACAGTACCAGCTAAAAAATAGTGTTACGTTTTATCGTAGTGTAGCTTTTATAAATAGAATAACATACACTAAGAACAAAAAACCTAAAATATAGTTATAATTAAGCACTATATACCTAATATACCTCTTCTAATAAAGTTAAATGTAATTAAGCAAATAATAAAGTTTAAAAGTGGATTAATTTATCTTTCTTGTAAACTATGGTGGTAAATTGATAACGCAGTAATTAAGTGCCAGACGTTTTACAGCTTAACAAAAAATTTTAATGGTTCAGATAAACTGGTAAACACTTTTGATTTAACTGCATTAAGAAATTTCACAACTAAATTTTAGACATTAAACTATTTTGTAAGTTCATTGTTAAGAACAAAGTACGGTTAATCTGAAGTTTTTCAAATTTTAAACGAGCCAAGTGATGTACTTATAAAAACTGCCTCTAATAATGAAGTTTTTGGTTATTCAAAAATTTATTTCCGTTGTTGTAGAAGTAAAAAAAATTAATATATTTAACAAGTTAAAAAAAATCAAACAGTATATAATTTTTTTTCTTAAATACAACTTTTTATTTATTAAAGCAAATAGCCTCCGAAATAAAAAGTTTAAATGAAAAATCAACCAAACATTAACAATTATATATCGCTCATACTAAGCTACTTGAACGTTATATTTACTAAAAGCACATAGTTTGTCAACTAACGTGTTATTAGTGATAAAGTCATGACAATTGCCAGTATAGTACGACACGTTTTTACTCGATTTAGTTTCGAATGTTTTTTTGAGTTCACTCGACTTTGTGATGTTTTGATGCTCAAAACTGCAGTCAATATTGTGTAAAGAGTTCCAAAAACAAAAGCTAATCCTGCTCCGAAATAATGGGGATATTTTGCGTATGATACCTAGCAATATAAACACATGTAGCTGAAAAACATTGGTAAAATAAAAGGTTGTTTAAAATAATAAATAGTTCAGTTTTATGTTTAGATATGTCGTTATTACTTATTACAGACTTTTTTTCATAAGCATATGTGCAAGTTAAATGTTAATGTAAAAGAAATTGATAACAAAAAACTAATTGGTATTTTGAAGCTGTTTATAAAGACTCATTTATATTATGCTTTTCATACATAAGTTTTAAATTAAATAAACATGATAGGATTTTTACTAAACTGTATTTATATAAAAATAATTTAAAAACTTAAATTGAAAAGTATGTAGAACTTATAATGTTTTAAAATTAATAAACAGCTACAAACCGGAAAGTTTCCAACTATGATAACTCCAAAACAACAAATTGAGCCAATCAAAATTGTGCAATTATTCAGGAATCCTTTTTGTCCTAAATGACGGTAATATCTCCAAGCTAGTAAAACTGTGAACATTCCTGAAAATTTACAAATAAACTTAAAATATTTAAATCATTTAGTTGCTTACTTAGATGTACAATAGCTCAAATTTTCAAAAATAAAAGTGTATGTACAAAAAGTACAAAACGTTAAGAAAAAAGAAATATCAATAGTAAACCGGTTAAACAGTTTTTTTTTGTAAAACTTGTAAATACAACTTAATTGTTTTTTTTAAATTTATTTAATCTAGTTTCACTAAGTTTTTTTTCTAGATCTAGAAGGCAGTTTAAATTCAAATAATAAACTTTGCACAAATTTTTCACAAGTTGCCTAACATAGATTTTTTGTTTATTTATTTATATTGTAAATATTAATCCTAACCTAAAAATCCTTCTAAATTAAGCAACAACCCGAAATAAATGAGCTCTGGAAACTTAGCTCCCGTGTAGCTGAATAAAAAAGCTCGTTACCGTCTTATTAAGAGTTGTCACAAAAACAATCTCACCTCACGTAAGGAACATGCCACTTCTCCGTGTGACAGTTCATCTTCGCCACTAAATATCTGCAAGTATTTTTAGTTTGCTCAAGATAATCTTCAAACATGTTATGTAATAAATTCGTGCAAGTTCAGTCAAGCGGCAAAAAAATATTGCTCGAAGATTAAATTGTAACGGCATATGATTTCAAAATACAAAGACACAAATTCAAATAAATAAACAGAAAAAAAAGAGTTAGCATTAAGCTATTAAAACTTTTTGTTAAAATAGCTTTAAGACTATCTTAAACTTTATTTAAACTTACAAAGCATTATTACTAAAAAATGTGATGAATAAAGATAACAATTCATAAGCTAAGTAATAAATTAACCAAAAGTTGCAGTGTTTTATACATTACCTAGGTGTTGCACTAAAACAAAGTTGAATTTATTAGCGTATGTTTATACTTATGTACTTTCTAGAGATAAAAAACTGATAATGTTTTCTCCTAAAATATTGTGTGGTAGATAAAAAATATGATAAAGTGTCTTACGTAATACAAAATCCGATTAATGGCAAGACACTAGCAATGATTGGAAGATAGTTCCAAGGTATTGGACCACACATGCCATCCGTGTTTTGTCTAAAAGTAGTAAATGAGTGTTAATCGAACTAAAGCGTAGATGCAAGTATAGAAAACATAAAATTGGAATTACCTAAAATTTTACCGTTTTTAAATAAAATATACAAATACCTCAGTATATCGTATAAACATTTAGACAGCAGTTAAAAATATTATGTTTAAATAAAAATTTTATTAGTTTACAGAATACAGTATGTTGGTTATTTTGAGCTATGGACATATCAAATGTATAGTTGAGATTTTTAAGAATGAATTTTAAAATTTGAAGTTTTGATATATGTATAAAAAAAATATATGTACAAAATTTTGGCTAGATGATTTTATAATTCTTGAATACTTTAACAACATAACTGAAACTATTTTAAATTGATAAAACTTATAAAACTAAATTATTAACTTTTGTGATAGGTATAAAAGCCTAGTTCTAAATTAATCAATTTGTTAGTTTTTATGTTATTTAAAAACAAACAACAATCCTAGATTTCTATATATTGATCACGATTGGATTCTTTTATTTATATAAGAAAACATTAGTGTTATATGACTTTTATATTGTAATTATGCTTGAAGTTAAAAGAAAAGTTCTTCTGTTCTTTTCTTAAAATCCAAGTATAAAATTTTCATCGCAACAAAGCGCTTTGTAATTGTAACCATATATTTGTAAACACTTAAAATAATTTAAAAAACTTTCTAAAGTGTTTTGTTTAAAAAACAGAAAAACATTTGTTAATGAACGATAATATTTTTGGAAAAATTATTTTTTTTAAATTAGCTTTTTTATAAACTTAGGACGAAATACTTATATAGTTAGACACATATTTTTTACTAATTTATATGTTTATTAAGTAGAAAATTCAAAAACGTAAGAAATCCGATTTAAATTGTGTATATAATTGTTTGACATATTTGTTAATACCGTAAAGTTCTAACGTATTTAAAACTGAAAGACTTAAATTTAATTAAAAACCTTAAACTACTTAAACCTTACATTTCATAAATTTTCTTTTTTAGCTTAATCTGAACAGTAGGTACAATTAAAAAAAAAATATTGAAAAAAATTGCAAATTAAAAAAAAAAATTCAAAAATAACGCTAACATGTTGTTTTCAACATAGAAAATTTTGTTTTATGTTAGTCTTAAAAGTGAGTCAAGAAATTTTGCGATTATTATAAAAATTAACAATTATAAGTATTTAAACGTCCACAAAGCGTATTGTGATAGTAAACAATGTTTTATAAAAAGAGAAAAAAATTCTCATAAATATGGATTTTTATCTTTTATAAGTATAAATAAATGCGTATAAAAATATAAACTGTTAACAAACTTTTTTTAAAGCTGAAAACTTATTGTTCCGAAAGTCTTTTTAAGGTTGGGATAGTTGGAAGCTTTAAACCATCCTTTTTTAATTTACTTAGTGTAGTTTACTTTTAACTTTAGACCACGCATTATGTGGTACTTTATCTTTAGAAACCACTCAAACAAACAGGAAAATTACATTTAAAAGTAGTTTTTTGACAGATTTTATTAAAGTAAAATCAATGTGTTTAAATAATGTACTGTTAGAATAATGGTAAACCACGGAAATTTTTGCCATAAAATAATTAATTTATTCAACTACTTAATCTGATTAAACTCTTTGTATCCAGCTGAGACTAAAATTTGAATTTAATTACAGCTTAGTGCTACTGTTTTTACACGTTTGCACTTTTTATAAAGTATTAACTTATAAAATCCAAACAAAAAACGAACGTACTATTTTTTAAATCTATACAATTTTCCTTCAGATTAAGTTAGCTTGTTTTATTTTGTACCTATTTTGTTATTGTTTATTGAACGACAAAAAAAAAACGCTCAAAAAGTTTGATCCTAGGACCTGCTGTACAAAAAATCTTTCGGTTATCGAGTTATACACCAGAACAGTTTAACGTCATGCCAGGACAGCATATAATAGTTTAAAAAATGTTATCAAGTTTATTTGAAGAATCATAAAAGTTAAATACCTACATCTTAATGGTAAATCATTTTATTTTTATTGGAAGACGAATTTTGAGCAAACCTTTAAAGTTTTACACACTTTAACTTTTAAACAGAATTGACATTTGTTGTTAATAAATTGTTTTTATTAAAAAAAAAGTGCTTTTCCTAGTCTGAGTTTTTAAAAACTCAGCATCTGTTTTTTGTTGTATCCAGTTTTTAACTAAACTAGTTCAAAAACCTTAATGTTTATTTTTATTGAACAACATTTTTTTTTTAATTGTACAAAATTTCATTGATCGTAGCTTACCGCTTAAAAATTCTAGTGACAATGTTGTTTTTATCATCTTTTTCGGTTTCTGTTGGCTCCAACAAACTGTTAGCTCTTCTACCTTTCATTTTTTTTCTTTTTTCAAATCCTAATTTGTGGTTTCACTCCACGTAAAGTATACTTTAAAGTTACTGGTAATGCTGATACTTAAAATGAAAATAAAAAACTTGATAACTTCTTATATTTTAAAAGCATAAACTTATAACTAAGTTTTTTGAAAAATTAAATTTGTAGCAAACTAAAAAAATGTTTTTTGTAGTTTTTTAACAATTTAATAAAAAATAAATTTTGGTCAAAGTAATTAACGAAATGGTCTTTGTGTAAAATTTTTTCATAATTGTTAAAGTAATTACGTTTTATAAACGTTTTTTCCATACAACTAATTTGTTAATATAGTTTACAACGAAACAGCTAATTTTATTTTAAAGTTGCAACTTTATGTAAGCTAATACTTTAAACTTTCTAAACGTGTTTGGTAGCTTTAGTAAAAAACAACAAATGAAAGGTTTTTAAGAATAAATAAAAATAAACTATCATGTTAAAAACTTTTATACTACATGATTACTAAATCTTTATTTTTGATATTTAAGCAAACTTTGGTAAACGCATAATAAGAATAATTATTTTAGAGCTAGTACTTGTTTGTTATAAAATTGTTAAAACAAAAACACATTTTGATAAATAATTTTACTAACAAAGCATAATTAATTAATACTGTTAACATTTTCAAACGAAAAATAATATACATTCAGCAATGTTTATAAAAATTGCAACGAATTTTTACGTTTACCAGTTATTAAGCAAAAAATCAAAATTTAGTTTGAGAAAAACAAAATTTAAGGCTACTTTATTTACACTTTTAAAGTATCTAAGCTAAAAATAAATGTTAATTTTTGTTTTGAAGACCGATTTTTTTTGAAAGCTTTCTTTCAAAAATTCGATAAAGGTTGTAAAAAAGAGAAAATAAAGTTACACTTTAAGTTATTTACAGCTTTTTGTTTATGTAAATACAGAAAATTACAAATTAAATGTCAAAACTGAATTAGCTCATAAGTAAAACAAAACCTCTACTTGTATTTAAACATAGACCTCATACATCAAACTGCACTGAAATCAATTGAATTTCATTTTTCACTATTTTTAAACTAAAAAAAGTTTTAATTATATTATTTTACATGCAGAACCAAATAACTTTTAAAACTTTTACATGTGCAGGAAACCTACATTTTCAAAAGAATAAAATCATAGAATTGCTTTAAACTGAGATATTGCGCTAATTGCTTAAGGCATAATTCTTTTTGAGGTCATTAATACGATTGAGGTTAAACACATATGATCCAAAGATTACCAAAAGAAATATGTATATTGTACTAATGTTTTTAAGAAAGTATAGTTCTGTAAAAACTACGTTAAATTTCTATTTAAACTTAGTATTGTAAAGTACTTGTCAAAAATACTGAAATTTTTGTTTTATAACAGTAAGCCTTGAATAACTTTGTAAGTCAATCTAAAACTTAGTCTTTTCTTTATTAGGTTGATTTAATTAACATTTCTATCTTTAAAATTTTTTTTAGTTAATTAAATGATAATGTACAAAACATACAGTTATAGTTGGAAGCAAGGTTTCAAAAAATTTAGCTATAAAGCAGCAATAAATAATAAAAGTGCAAAAACTTGAATGATTATTATCTCATATTTTTAAAGTATTTAAAAGTAAGAAATTGCTTGAAAACATTTCAAAATTTACAAATTTTGAACCGATAAAGTTTAAGATACAAAAAATTATTTATCTATTAGGTTAAATCCTTTGTTAGTGTTATACTGTTTATGAATTTAAGTAAATGATAAATTTTAAATTTAGCTCTCTAATTTTAATAAAATAAGATCTTTAAAAGTTATTTGTATTTAAAACTTGGGAAGGTTTAGTTTCAAAAATTATTCAAAAACAGATAACCTTAATTAGTAAAATTTATTTTATAACTTTGCCGAATTTTAAAATTGGTCACTCAAAATTACAATTATTCTTCAATTTAAACAAAAAGTATTTTAAACGGTTCGTAAAACTTTTTTTATTAAGTTGCAATTGAAATAGGGTTGTTTGTCTTAAGTTTTATTATTAAAAGATTTTAAAATTACAAATAAACTACTATTAGAAAATAACTGTAAGCTAAAAACAATTTTTAAATACTTAGTATGAAAAAAATTATTGCATTTTACTGATTAGCGGTAGACTTTATCTAGTTTGTTTTAATAAACTGATACATCCAAATATATAAGGTATTTTAAAAAACACATGTAAAAGTTTTAAATTAAGTAGTATTAAAACTATTTAAAATAAAAAATTATAATAGTAAAAATCAAATAAATGAAACATATGTCTGTAAAAAGATTTAACTTAAAATACTGTCCAATTTTTTGTATTTTGAAAATATTTTACATTGATGTCTTCGATATTTTTTAAAACAATAAATATATTAAAAATCAAATTTATTTTCTTTAATTTTGTATACGATTGAATTGGTTGAAAATATATACTAATGTTTTTTTACATAATTCATTGAGGTTTAATGGTTTATATACCGTAATTAGAGTGGACAATAAATTTATAAAAGTTTATTATCAATCTATAAAAAATAAACAATAGTAGAAAATTAAATAGCCTCCAAATGCAATTCAGTTTAATACTATCAAATGTTTTTTACTTTCACAAAAAACTTGCACACATTTTATAATTAAAAATTTTATTAAATACGACAGACCGGCTTATACGTTAATTTAAATACTTTTTTTTATCAACTAAATTTTGCAAACAAAAGTAAAAATTAACAACTTTGTTTTTTTAGCAATATATATTTATATTATGTTATATTATAGATATCAAACGCCAAAGTATCTTCATTAATTTTGAGCAAGATCAGACTTTGCTTTTGGAACTTAATACACATTATTGATAGCAAATTATTGTCATCATCAAAAACTTTTTTTACTAAAAAACATATTTAAAGTTGCTTTACAGTATCTTTTTTTATTTTTATATTATTTAACACAGTTTCTTACCTTAAACTTAATTTTAAACAAAAAATAGACCCAAAAGTGTACGTTTTAAAACCTGGAAGAAATTTTGAAAAATGAGTGGCAACCCTGATTAAGTTATCAGGTCAGGTTGTTTAGTGATTTCAGGTTTATTGTTGTCCAGAATATGTAAATGCAGAAGGTATTTCTGAATGCATTTCAGAGCAGCTTAAGATTGTGCTATAGTTAAATCTGGAAAAAAAAAGCTCAAATTTTTGATGAGCAAACGTAATGGAAGGAAAGAAAAAAGGAGTTCAGGCTAAAATCAAGAATATGTTCTATAGAAAGGCCCACTACACACATTTTCATTGCTAACAAATGCAGTTAGTCATAAAAAAAGCATCTCAGCAAAATGGGTAGCTGTCTAAATTGCACGAGGGGACAAAATTGCACGAGTGCACCAAATTGCACGAAGATACTTTTGCACGAAGGGTCACTTTTGGACGAAGACACTTTTGCACAAGCAGACAATTTTGCACGGGTTATTTTTACTTTTTAACTTTGGTAAAATTTATCACTTTTACCCCTAACGCTTACCCTCAGTCAGTACTGTTTTTTCTTTCTTTTTTTCTACTGAATATTTTTTTTTAGTTTTCTTTTCTGTTTATTTTTTTTCTTTAACTTTTTCACTCTCGTGCAAAAACGTAACTCGTGCAAAATTGAACCTTGACAAAATTGTCTTCGTGAAATTTAGTTCCCTCGTGCAATTTTGTGCCCTCGTTCAAATATGGCTTTCAGCAACTTTGTGTTTTCGTGCAATTTTGTTCTCGTGCAATTTAGTAACCTAGTGCAGTTTTAACTTTGTGTAGTTTAGACCTGTTCTCCAGTAAAATAGGAAAAGTATTAAATTTTTTGAAAACATTGAAAATCTTATCTTGTTTTAATAAATCATTTGAAAGTAAGAAAGTTAAAAAAAATATACAGGAGGAAGTTTACCAACATGATCTATTACTAGGTGGAGATATTTCAGTAGAACTTTGAACAGGTTAGTTTCCTATTTCAGTGAGTACAAAGCTTGTTTTCAGAAGTTACTACCCTAAGCAAAGTACTGTTTTTGTGGCTAAAAAGTTTAAGACTCTTTTTGATAGTGATAAGTTTTTAAATTTTTCAAGTGTTTTTCAATCTATTTTTATTCAGGTAGAGTTGATTTTTTATGGCTACAAAGTGTTAGATCTACAGCAAATTCCGTGAACAACAACTTCAGAGAATTAAGCGAGAATATTGAAGGCGTCAAAGTTAGTAATTTTCTCTTTTAACATTCAGAAAACATCAAGTGAGGCTGTTTGTAAAACTTTAGTTGAGTTAGGGAATAAATTTGAAAATGTTGAGATAGGTCGTTTGGTAGCACAAGAAATATTTATAAACTTTTTTATAAAAGCTGTTCTGATTTGCAGTTAGGTGAGTTTTTTAGTAATGTTTCTGAAATTTATCCTTGTATTAATATTTGTAAGGTTAGGTCACACTTCAAAATTTATTACCCAAACGATAGCTTGTGTAAAGAATTATATAAAACCTAATGAAAAAATTCAAGGAAAAAGGTATAGATTAGGGTTTTAAATTTTTTTTTCAACAAGATTACTCAAAACACAACTATTAGAAACCTAAGACCTTTTTTTTCCTTTACTTTTCATCAGCAACTCTAGAATATCTAGTGTAAGTTTCAAATTATGACCTCATAGCCCCCCTGTATCTCCTTTACTGCTCATGGCCCGCTGAATACTTGGAATTGATTGGCTCACTTTGGGAAACCCTGGTTTAGATAGTATTTTTAGTGAAATAGTGAGTTTTGAAGCAATTAACATTACAACCCCTATGTCAAGTGCGGATGATGAAAAGAAATTTTCTTGTATGACAAGGATATAAAACAGGTTAGAAAGCTGGGTGAGCAGTACAAGATTAAATTTATTAAGCGTACTTACAATGAAAAAGTTCTTGGTTAATTAAAAGGTTCTAAGAGGAAAAGAAAACTTTTAGGAAAAATTTTTACAACCCGTCGTTATAATAGAAAAAGGAAAATAAAGTTTTTATACAAAGAAAAAAAGTACTGTTTTATAAACATTTTTTTAAATTTTTGTTATTGTTCTGTGGTAAGGGCTAGTTTTATGGTAAGGAAAATTTAAGAAAAACTTCCTTGAATTGGTGATGGCCAGACTTCAGAATATAAGTTGTTTAATTTAAAATGTTATATGATTTGATATAATGAATTTGTTTTCTATACATAGTGTTTTATTACATGAAGATTTTCAAAATTTTTTGTTTTTGTTCATAACGTTCAATGGTTTTCATTATCTCTGTTTTTTTCATCTATAAATATATCAAATTTAAAAAATACATCAGTTTAATTATTTGATAAATGATTTTTTTTCCATGTTATGTTAAAGTAGGTAAAATTAATTTTATATAATTTTTCAACCAAAAAATAAAATAAAAAAGCTTCAACTTTTTTATTTTAACTATTGTATACTTTTACTATGAATGACAAAAGTTTTTCAATAAATATTTTTTACTAATTTTTTAGTTTTAATATTTTATGATTTTTATATATAAGTTTAATGTGTAAAATTTATGTTTTTTAGTATATGTATATATGTGTCATACTTTGTACCTAGAAAAGTATAATCAAAAATGTTTTTCTTTAATATACTTATAACGTTTTGTTTTGTTTATGATTTTTTAATATTAACTTTTTCATTTACAGGACTTTAACAAATAGTTTTAGTAAAAAAAAGTTAGGACTTTTTTACAGCTATAAACTTTACGCAATCAAAGCTAGAAATAATATTTAGTAAAACATGTACTCTTTATATATTTACAATTTATTTTTTGATAGCATTAAAATAATTGTACATCTAAATAAAATACTAAATAAAAATATCATGATTTTAAAAATGTTATAAACCAAAGAATTTCATTTAATGTGTATAACTTTATTATTGTATATATTTTTTGTTTTTTATTCAAGTCATAAGTAGATCACTTTTATCCATTAAAACAAAAATTTTTGAAAATATTTTCAGAATTGTAAAATTTATTTTCAAAATTATAAATGTTAAGCCTTTCAATAATATTTTTAAAATTAGATTGTATTTTTTTTTAAATAAATGGTTTTATGGGTTTTCAAAAGTGGCAACACATAAGGAATCATGATGGGTCTTGCATACAACTATTACTAATAATTCAACATTCAGTTTGTTTTTGAATTTTTAACATAACTGCATATTTTGATATAAAATTAAATAATATTAGAGGTTGTCTAAACTGCTCTGTTCCTGCAATGACGTCATCACTTGCCGTTCTTGGTGTGGTTTTGTTTGAAAATCGTAAATTTTTTGAGCTAGCTACGTCCCTTATCTGGTATAAGTTTCAAAACTACCCTAAAAATACACTTAGACCTTTTTTCTTCCATCAGATCTAGACTAATAACAAGTTTCAAATTATTACCACACCCTTTGGACCTTTGCTGCTTAAGGCCCCTTAATTGTTTAATGGCCCTAAGGAAGACCATACGGCTTTTGGAAACCCTGCTGTAAACAATACTACTAACGTAATATTAAACTTAATATCATCCTAATAGATTTAATTTAAAAGCTTAATAAAGTTTAACTTTCCTTTAAGATTTTCAAGATTAAACAGTTTTCGTTTTATTTTTTAATAAGTTGAAACAAATACAGGTTTTTTGAAAACTTTAGGCAAGTTAGGTGTACAAAAATATGAGTAAAGTAGTTATTTAAAATGGTTGAGTATCAATAAAAACTAAGTAAGTGTTAAACAAGTATATTTTTTTCATTATCAGCTTGTTTTATGTTCGTATTTTATTTTGTTGAAAACATAATTGTTAAAGTATTACAAAATTGCTTAGTACTCTCATTATTACAGTCCGACTAATTTTAACATAAGTAGTTTAAGTCAGTGCTTTTGAACCTTTTTCTAGTGGCGGAAACCTTTTCCAAAGTTCAACTTTTTCGCGGAACCCCTAATTAAATTTTACATAAAATGTTTAATATAATATTTCCTGCAAAAAACAAAAGAATTTCAGTGAAAAACGAATTTTTTAGCAAAACTATATCATTGTTAGAAATCATACCAATTGTAATAGTATTAAGTCGAGTCAAACTCAAAGTGCGCCAGAGGCAATAGGTATTTTACGATTCTATAATAAAGAAAGGAAAACAAACATGATTAATCGCAACGTCATAAAAAATTTTCCTTGCATAATAAAAACAAAATGAGAGCTACAAACAATAACGAAATGAACATGAACCTAATCGAATTCACAGATTATTGTAATAAACGGGTAAGATGCCTAACAAAAAATAAATAAAAAACTTTTAGTGCGAAACTTGAACTTGTCTCTTAGCAACAAGCATGTCAATGCGCGGCTGGATTTTGGATAGACTGAGACGGAGACAGGCAGATAAGGTTGGAGTCAGCATATAGTTCCTTTGCTTCGTTTTAATGTTTGTTTCATGCGAAAAGTCGGGCTCGTAAAGATAAGAATTTTATTTGTTCCATTTTTTTTTGAAGTTTTATGGTTTATGTTTTTTTTTCTTTCATTTTTTTTTAAATTTCGAAGGCTTCGCAGAACCCCTGAGAGGCGTTGCGGAACTCATGGGTTCCGCGGAACCCCATTTTAGAAGCACTGGTTTAAGTAATAAAAATTCTTTAATTTACAGTTCCTAAAACTAAAGCTTCTAAATTAAATTTAACAAGAACTAAAAAAGATGCCAAGCACAAAAAATAGAAAATCTGTTAGAAAAGAAGCAAAAGCTGCTAAACAGACAACAAAAGAAATGGGGAAAATTCTTTTCGACAACCTCAATTTAGCTAAAAACAATGCACGCAAAAATATTGAAGAAACCAAGCCGCTTGAAAAAATAGATTGGTCAATTAACAAAACGATTGAAAAAAGTATTAGAAAAATAAGCATTGATTAGGAAAATGTTCAGATATCATGTTTGAAAAATAACCTTAGATAAAAAGTTATTTAGCTAAATACGTTTATACTTGTAACGTTAATCGATTTCTTAAAAAACATTCACAACTAAGCCTTATAACTCTAAGATGTATAAATAACAATTTAAACTTTTAGTTTGAGCCAAAAATGTCAAAAAGTTACTAAATTTAATTTAAAGTGTAGTTTTTAAACATCATTTTATTATTACAGTAAGCTTTATTTTTCAACTTTTAAAACGGTGCAGTTAAATTAAAAATAAGATTACAAACACATTTTAAACCAGCGCAATACTAAATTGAAAATGTTATTTTTAGGTAAAGGAATTTAGTAAAGAACAAAAAACAAAAGAATTTGGGAAAATGGGTACAGATGTTTACAACCCGGATGTAGTTCCTGAAAAGGGGGTTTTGAAAAACAGCACAAATTAGTTTTTTGGTATCTTTTTTATCGTATGTGCGTTTGCCTACACTAATTTTACAGTAAACTATATTTTTGATCATTGTAGGAAATAAACTTAATAAATTTTATCTAGTGACTTGTGTTACGGTTTTCTGTAGTATTTTAATAAGTTTACTTATATAAATAAATAAAAACTTAAGTTTAGTAGGTAGAAGGTATAAGTTAAAAATTGTTTTTACAGTAAGTAGATATAAAAATTTACCCATATTAGTGGCTTTTAAGTACACTATATCGTCTCGTATAGTTTAATATCTGCTTTATTATTTTCTTTAACTTAGTTTAAACAAAATGATTATTGTTATGGAGCCATTTAAGTTTTTTTTTAATTCATTTTTTGCTAAATTTTGCTAAGAAATGTTAAGTAACTCGTTTTAAGATTTTTTTTTATTACTAAATTAGTGTAAAACAGAAACAATCAAATAAAATCATCTCTAAATCGGTAGTAACTGCAATTCCAGTCCTACTAAGTATTCTGTCTATAAAGCTTTTTGTAAACTCGTTTTTTTTAAGGTTGCTAAAAAACCTGAAATCCTAAAAAAGCTCAAATTTGACAACTTAGGCTTAAAAATCTGTAATTTGAGAAATTAAAAAAAAAAAAAAACATGGAATTTGAACAAACAGTTTTATTAAAATTCATGTTTAAAGACTTTTAAGTATCTTTTAAATGTTGTTCCACTATTTAAGGCAGTTTTTATTTTACTTTAAACTAATTTAATGCTAAAAATAGACCATAGAACATGTATTAAAAAAAAGCAGGAATCAATTTAGAAAACCTAGCAAACTTTTAAGAGCCTTTGGCAATTATTTTTTATAAGTTAGGTTTTAGTAAGTTTTGATGTAAATAAAAATGGCTTTATTTTAAACGTTTAAAATTTTTTTATGCTGTTTTTGTTTTGTATTCAAACTAGACCTGTAAAGTCATTATAATCTAACTACACTTATGTTCTATTCTACAGGTAAATTTTACTTAATTGGTCAACCAACTAATTAAAAAACAAAATAAAACAAAAATATTTAAAAGACCAGTATATTCAAGTTTTGTAAAGTAATTATTTGTAATAGATAAAGAGAACTTCCAAAAGATAAAAACTAAACTTGCTGGTTGTTGCTACTTTTGCTGTGACTTTAATAATTAAAACTTGTCGTGGGCAGAATGCATTAAAAAAGTTATTTTCTGCCAAATATATTTAGCTATTTTAGCTATTTCTTTTAAATTTCTTAAAGCATGGATAAGAAAGTTTTAAATGAAAAAATAATTTAAAACAAGCAAAAGTTTTATATTTGTATAAATGTTTTTTTGATTGCTAAATGTATGCTTTCCTTTTGTTTCGAGTAAGTGTGAAGAATACAAAACATTTAGTTTTAGTTATTGTTTACTTTTTTACAAAGTGAACCTTAACATTTGTTGCAAAAATTAAAGTTGCATAAATCAAAAGCTGCTTTGTTTTAATCATCAACTAATAATAAAATAATCAATATCAAAATCTTTGTTCTGTAACCATAAAATATTTTAAGACTTTCTCGACGTTAGAGTTATAAACACGTACGTATAAAGAAAGTTTATATAAGGTTTGATCATACCAATTCGATCATCAATCCACTGGCTTTCGGTAGACTGAGGCCGGTTTTGTCCCTAACAGGACTCATCAGTCAGCCGCAACCGAATACCTGCTGTCATTAATCTAAAATGGCTTATGAAGTTAAAACATGAAGCAACCGTTTGGTGGTATTAATCGATGACGTCACCATTGTCTTCTGCCGTTTAACGTTTAATACACTGCATACTAGACTAGGCAAGCAGCTGGTACGCTCGTATTGAATATGACCAAAAAAAGCATCGACGGAAGTCTACAGAGCCTAAGTCTGGACTTTGGTATATCTTAAAACCTCAAATTATACAATGTTTGATCATACCAGTTCGATCATCAGACCACACGCCTTTGGTAGACTGAGATTGATAACTGCAGGTTTTTCGGTTGTGGCTGGCTGATGAGTTCTAATAACAACGAAACCGATATCAGTCTACCTAATGCTTGTGGTCTGATAATTGAACTGCTATGATCAAACCTTGTATAATTTGAGCTTGTCTCAAATTTCCAGGCTTAGGCTCTGTAGACTTTCGCTGGTGCTTTTCTTGATTATATAAGAATTTAGTATGACAGCTGGATTTTAGGTGAACGGGTCAAAATTGCACGAAGAAAAAATTGCACGAGGTTACTAAATTGTACGAGTAGACTAAATTGTATGAGATCCAAATTGCACGAGTGCACAAAACTGCACGAAGCTAAATTTGCATGAGAGCACAAAAATGCACAAGGGAACAAAATTGCAGGAAGACGATTTTGCACCAAAGGTCAATTTTGCACGAGTTACATTTTTGCACGTCAGTATAAACTACAGAAAAAGATAATAATAATAAAAAATTACTGATCGAGGGAAAGGGTTAGGGGTAACAGTGATAGTAAAAAACAATAACAAAACTAATAAAAAAAAATTAAACGTGAAAAATTGTCTCCGTGCACGACTGCCTGCTCGTGCAAAAGTGACCCTTCATGCAAAAGTATCTTCGTGCAATTTTGTCCTCTTGTGCAATTTTGTAAACTCGTGCAATTTAGACTGCTACCCAGGTTTTAGATATGTTTGTTTTTCTAAGTAATCTATGGTATATATTTGACAAATACCTTTTGATAACTTTCTGGAAAATTAATTCAGAAAATAAAGAAAATGTTCGTTATTAGAAGTAATTCCTATTTCAACTTTTAACTTATGTGTTTTTTACACCATATGAATTAGACGTAAATCGTATTGTTTTGTCGAAATAAAAGTTAAAACAAGTCGAACTTCAAAAGTGTTGATGTAGTTTGCAAGAATATTTAAAAAAACATAAAAAACAGGGTTTCCATTATTTTTTCGTAAGACCCGGTTTGAAGATATAATAGATATTAAATCCCTGTCCGACAAGACTTTTCAAAAAACTAAACTAAATTAAATAAAACCAAAACTATTTATTTTTCGCTTAACCATCAACCATAAAATATCTAGTAAAAGTTTCAAATATTTAAAACTATTCTTTGAAACACCGGAGACCTTTTTAGTTTTTTTTTTTGCTTGTTAGAATATCTTGTATAATTTTCAAACTATAGCCGACCGGTAACCCTTTTACTGCTTAAGGCACCCTAAATTTATGTAATGACCCACTTTGGGAAACTGCGGTTGAAACAAACACTTTATGATAGAAAGCTTAAACTTGTAATTCTTCTTGTTGGTTTAACATATATAAGCTACGTAGGAAGAAAAACACCGCGATACTTTTTTTGATTTCGATGGTCGCCTTCGCTGTGACATTGTTCAATCAAACTTAGTACGAGGGCAAAAATTGAACTAGTTTCTTGTTGCTGAACAGAGTCGGCTTAGCTTAGCTTATTTTTTAAAGTACGTATAATCCAAGTTTAATTGAAAACTTTTAAGTAGAAAAAGAACTATTCATATGTTTCAAATTTATATATACTTCGCTTTTTTTAACTTAAATTGGTGTGTAGGCGTCGTACAAAAATAATAATTTTCTGCTGATTATTAGAGTTAGCTCAACTTAGCTAAAAATTTTATCGAACTTTTTAAAACATGCAATAACAAAGTTTATCAAAAACCTTAAATTCCAATAAAAATAAGTTAAACTAAATGGTTAGTTAAAAGAAACTTTATTTAGTTTATAGAAACGTTACATTTTAATTATTCTACGTAGTTTTAAATTATGCATTTTTAAATACACGTAATGATTTTGAAGTTGTTTGTTTTAATTTTTTATCACAACATAAATCCTAACAGTTGCTAAAAAAGATTAAAATAAAGCATAAAAAAATGCTTAGTTGTTTGTATTACTAATTTTTAAAACTAAGATATTATTGGATATTTTAACTTGTAAAGTAAAGTCTCCTATACAAAAGAAAAACATAGTTATGTTTTTACCTTAAGTAGTATTTTTATGAAAAATTAACCTAAAAAATTATTCTTAGTAAGAATTTAGTTAATAAACATACGAAAACAAAAATAACTTAATTAATCTTCCAAAGAAAAAATTAGTAAAATTTTTTACATACTTTCTCACTGTTATTACGTATTTTAGTGCAACATATGGATTATAAAGTTTTAGGAGATTATATTATAAAGTTTCTGGTTTAACTAAAAAAGTGACCACAGGTTTTATAAGATAATAACATGACCACGAAAGTTTGAACAAGTAAAAATAACGACCCCGGGTATATTTTGTAAAAACATGACTTCTTTCTAATAGAATATTAAATAAAACAAGTTTTTTTTCGTTTCGTATAATTTATTAAAACGACTAGTAAAGAAATAATTAGTTATAATACTGTTTATTGTGCAACGTTAGTATCAGGAATCAAAATCTGAGCCGCTTAAACAATACACACTTGTGTAAAATAAAAGTGAAGTAAAATACATTTATACTCATCAAAAAACAAAAATAAAATTATAAAAAACTCATGAATAAGTTTAAACTTATTTGCATGATATAAAGGCGATAAAAGGCGAAAAAAAAGATATAACTTTAAATTAACTTCCAAAAGGAGATAAACAAAACTAATAGCAAACGTGTGGATATTTGAATTATAGATTACAACCTCTAAAAAGAAAGTAAAATGTAATACACTGAAAGATTTTTACGAAAAAAAAAATAAAATAAGTATTTTGTGCTAAAAGGTAGTTTCTATTTTATTTGATATTTCAAGTTGAAAAATAAAAATGTTCCACGTTTGAATAGTTAAATAAACTATTGTAAAATTTTTTAAGAATTTTAAAGAAGTGATTTTTACAACAACTGAACTTAACTTTTAGTAAATACAAACGCATTTGTACAAAACTAATAAAAGTAAATTAACAGTCTGTTAGGGGGAGGCGTAGGGAAATAAAACTAATTAATATTAGAAATAGGAAAATGAAGAAATAACTTGCTAATTTAGACGGGATTAATATTTAAAATTTTATTTGTTTAAGTTTCTGTATTACTTTTGAGAAAAGTCACTGAATTTTACTAATATTTATATTATTTAGATTAAATCATTTTAGTTAAAAGCAAAAGTATTCCACCCTCTCATACGATACCACATCCTGTTTGTAACTAATTCCACATAGTCTTTGCTCTGTAAAAAAATGAGGCTTGCCACTGACTGTTGATAAAAATATGAATATAAAAGTTTTTTCAATTATTTCCTCCTAACTGATCTAAACTAAATAGTAAAGTTAAAATATAAAATACAATCAAAATACTAACACAAGTTTAGTTTTGTTATTAAAACAAAATAATGACCGTTAAATTAAATCAAACTATCCATGGAACCAGCTAACAGAGGAACAATCGTAACCTTCATACAAGTTTTGAGACATACTTTCACATATCAGCGTACACAAGCTACTTTGATTCAGAATCAATTATATTATTCAGTGATGAGTTTTAAATTCATTGTATGACCACTGCATCATAGAGACAACTTTTAAAAAGTTAACTGATTTAACGTTTAAGCAAACGTTTTATATTGAGTTTACTAACTTGATCAAGTAAAAAAATAACCCAAAACTTTTAACAAGCTTAAATAATGACCCTGTTATTGAATACTTTTCATGATCATATTTAAAAAATGTTATCTTATCTTAAACATTATATACTAACTTTAGTTTTAAACAAAGTTTAAGAAAGTACTTACCATTAAAATATTAGCTGTAGTAACTTTACTTTAGTTATGTAATGCATTCTACCTACTATTTAGTTTTAAACATCATGCACGCACAAGCTCCTAACTATAACGAGCTAACATATAAACGTCAAGTTTAATTCTTGAGCTAGTGTTAGACTGATCTCGTTAATTAATAAAGTAGATTTATAAAGTGTAAATTAAACCTATACTATCATTCTAATAGGTTCTAAGAGTTGATTAAACTACTGTTCATCGAAATAGGTTTACAAAACTGTAAGATAATTTAAATTATTGCTTATTGAAATAAGTTCTTAAGGTTGTTAGAAAACTTAAATTACTTGTATAATTGAAATCGAGTCTATAAGTTAATAAATAATGTATTTACAATGAATAAATGTGCGAAAATTTTAACGTAATATTAATTGTATTGTATAAGTTTCAAAACTTCTCATGTGTACGCTTATGACTTTTTTATATACTTTCACCATAGTCTCCAGAATACCTAGTAAAAATTTCAAATCACGGCTTTAAGCCTTCTTACAAGTCATGCCTCTCCCCTTTGCAGCCTATGGCACTTTAAAACTCTGAATGGGCTACAAGGAGGCCATGTAGCTTAATATAGAGTTTTAGGTTTTACTTTATTTTAAAATTCACTTCTTTAGTTTTTTTAAAATACTAGTAGGCTCAAATTTTATTTTATTAGTTTCTGCAATAATCATTTTATTTATTCTAAACAAAAATAAAACTGTTTTTAGTTACAAATCAATAAAGTAAGAATTTCATAAATTTTAAAGTTCCGAAGTATAACATATGAAATGGAAAAGACATAAGGTATCGTGGTGTACGACTCGATAACCGAAATGTTCGTCGTGCACCAGGTCCTAAAACTAAATATTTTGAACGTTTTTTATCGTTCAACAAACTAAAGTATTAAGAAAAATTAAACTTTATATAAAACACAGTAAGATAGCAATCGGCATATTACCGTTTAGTTCAGGGTTTCCCAAGCTGTTTTTAAAAGGCCCCCTTTAAAGGAAAACTTCTCAGAGAAATACTATAAAATACGCCAAAAAACGTTTTATTTTTGCTCTTTTAATCAACTCCAGAATATCTAGTGCAAGTTTCAAATTGTAGCCTTAAGGTTCCTCCTTTTGCAATTTAAGGCCTACTAAATTTCTGAATTTTCCTATAGTATCTGTACATGTGTTTCAAAAGTACCACTAAATAAGCTTAAGACCTTTTTTTTTTGCATTTCACCGTTAACTTTAGAGTATCTAATGTAAGTTTCAAAGTTTCCAAACTATTACCTCAAGATTACAACTATCATATCACAGTAGATCGCAATAATACAAATATCATATCACAGTATATCGCAACAGAACAACTATTTTATATCAGTAGATTGCAACGATACAAATATTTCATCACAGTAGATAGCAACAACAAAACAACTATCACATCACAGTATACCGAGAAACTACACCTATCACATCACAGTAGATTGTAACAATGAAACTATCACATCACGCTAGATCGCAGTTGTACGACTATCACATCACAGTAGATCGCAACGATACAACTATCACATCACAGTAGATTGCAACACTACAACTATCACATCATAGTAGATCACAAAAGTACAACTATCACAGATGTTTTATGATTTTAATCAACCTTTGACACAGTTCAATAAAAGACGTAGCATTTTTTAAAACTTAACAAATGTTTATACAATGAAGAAAATAAAATTAAAGCTAAGTTGAATTTAGTGCGAAAAGAAAAATCTCACAGTTTAGTTAGTATTTGACAAGTCATTGCTTATTAGTATGACATAAAAACCTTAAGTTAATTAACTTTAATTAAGTTTGATTTCAAAACTTATCAAAAAATTCAATTTTTTCTTCATGTAGTGTTGAACAAATTAAACCAATCGGTATAACTACACCTTGAAACTTGAAAAGTTTTAAAAATTACGCAATTAACAGCTATTAGTCTACAAATAATTATAATTGTTGTCTGCATCACTATGGCGTCTACAACAATTACATCACCGTTTCTGTAACACTATGTAGCTACAATTATCACATCTCTGTTGTTTAATTATTTAAGTAAACAACCTTTGACACAACTTTTCGAAAGATTCAGTGCTTTTAAAAGTTGTCTTACGTTTACACAAATGTTTTATCTAACTGTCTTGAAAAATTTGAAGTAACCGTATGAAAGCCATCACTCTGTAATGGATTACAAATTAAACTGCTGTTACATCTGATTAAACACTGTATTAATTTAAAAAAAATTATAGTTAGTAGAAAATAAGTCTGATGAAATATTTCTTAGGCTATGTTCAGCTATATGTATACTGAGTTCGGGCAGTGACAATAATTCCAGACCACCTTTCTGCTGCTAACATGTTGTTCAAATAGACATCTGTATTATTTATTGTTTTATGTGAAGTTCTTTTTAAGCAATGTTATTTTTTATAAGCAGTTTTTTGAATAAAATTTAAGTAGTTAAATGTAATACGGTTTTATACATGTTTTAATTATATGCCTTTTAGAATGCAGAAGGGGATTCTTGAGATTTAAAAAGCCATTTCAAAGAGCATTACAAATTTATAGTGTATTTCATGTGACCCCGTATATACTTGAGTTTAACTTGGCTAAACACTAACTTTTAGTTATTTTGCACAGTTTTGTTTTTGTTAATAACTAATAACTGAGAAACAGTTCAATACCGACGATGTAAACAATCAAGTGCCATCTTATATGTAGATGACATGATCTTTTTTTTCGGAAAGATTTTTTATTTGAAAACTTCCACAGAAAGTTAAACAAACTGCATAAATCAATAAAATTCAATTATGAATTAGGTGGAAACGAACTCCCGTTTTTGATTATTACAATCAAATTAACAGCAGACAAAGTAATAACAAACGTACACAAAAATTAATCATATGTTATTTTAAAAATTTAGTTAAATTGACATCAGTTAAATGGAAAAGGACTATGGTTTTTGAAAAGAGAAAAAGTTTTAGCATCTAAAATCTTACAATTCACAAACAAGAAATCACAACATTAAAATAAAATTACATAAAACATTTTATCCAAAGCAAATTGACGATGACGTAATTGAAATACCTGTTACTAACGATAAAGAGTGTGCTAATGAAAAACTTAGTGGTTCAAACTTTAGAAACATCATAAAAGTACCTTACATACGCAAATTAAGTAGTGAACATAAAAATAAATTAGAAAAATACTAAACAATTTTATTGATGACTTCAAAGTTATTTCTACTACAAGCAAAGTAGTTATTTGTTTCAGCAACTAAGACAAAACATCTCATGAATTTTAATCTAACATGGTCTACGAATTTAAATTCTATAAGTATAAGTTGATCAAATATATTTGAACTTCGAGATCACTGATAGAAAGATTAAAAAAAACATTTAAGAGGGAAAACAGCTGTATCTGACCTTATTAGTAAATGTAATAATTTTAAAATTAAAAAAGAGCTATTAAAAATTTTGGTATTTTAAAGTATGTAGAAATAAATTTGAAACTTTGATCAGTGACGCTATTTCAATTAAACGTTATAACCCATTTTTTTATAAAATATCAACTAAACTAGGCCTAGTATTAGAAATTTTTGATTAGTAGTTTATGTTTTTTTTATTATGTATAAATATTTCTGTGCATCAATTTTATTGTAAACCTTGTAGTTTTACTGTAGTTTGTAATTTCTAATGTATAACTGTTTATATCCATCTTCTTATCTAATCTGTCTTATATTTTTATTTTTTAACACTAAATTTTAGTTGTTTTGCATAGTTTAGATTTTGAGAATGACTAAGGAAATATCGAAACGACGTCAACATAAAATAAACTATGAACTTTTAATGTGTATCTATTTAAAATGGTTTCTAAATTCTTTTTAAATTTGATCCTTTATGTAATAGTTTTGACCAAATTTAAGGTATTATCTGAAGTATGATGTTTTTTATGTACTCTTAATATTCTTTAATACTATATGTTTATTTAATTCATGCCTAGTTTTTTCTAAGTAGTTATAAAAATCATTTAGTATCAGTACTAGTCGATTAATGTTATTGTTTATTTGTTATGGGTTATAGTGTAGGTTTGAAGTACACTGTAACCATAACTATAATTATATGTTGGTTATAACTCTAAGCAGCATTTTGTAATAATCTTATCTAATTATTTGTATTGTTGCAGACTACTGTGATGTGTTAGTTGTATTGTTGCAGTCTACTGTGATGTAGTAGTTGTAAAAATGCGATCTACTGTGATGTGATAGTTGTAACGATGCGGTCTACTGTGACGTGATAGTTGTATTCTTGAGATCTATTGTAATTTCATAGTTTTATTGCTTAGATATTTGTGTTTAATTTTGTTTAATTCTTTGTAAAGGTTTTGAACAAATTTAAGGTATTTTTTGAAGTATGATGTTCTTTATGTACTGTTAATGTACTTTAATACTATATGTTCATTTAATTCATGCCTAGTTTTTTCTAAGTAGTTCTAAATATCGTTTAGTATCAGTACTAGTCAGGTTAATGTAATTATTTATTTGTTATGGATTGTAGTGTAAGTTTAAAGTACACTGTAACCATACCTATAATTCTATGTTGGTTATAACTCTTAGCAGCATTTTGTAATAATCTTATCTAATTATTTGTACTGTTGCAACCTACTGTGATGTAATAGTCGTATTGTTGCAATCTACTTTGATGTGATAGTTGTATTGTTGCTATCTACTGTGATAGTTTTATTGTTGCTGTCTACTGTGATGTGATAGTTGTATTATTGAGATCTAATGTGATGTGATAGTTCTATTGTTGCAATTTACTGTGATGTGATAGTTCTATTGTTGCAAACTGTGATGTGGTAGTTGTAACAATTCGGTCTACTGTGATGTGACAGTTGTATCAATGCGGTCTACTGTGATGTGACAGTTGTATTATTGCGGTCTACTGTGGTAGTTGTAAAATTGCGATTTACTGTGATGTGATAGTTTTATTAATGCAGTCTACTGTAATGTAGTAGTTGTAACAACGCAGTCTACTGTGACGTGGTAGTTGTAGTCTTGAGATCTATTGTAATTTATAGTTGTATTCTTGATATCTTTGTGTAATTTTGTTTTATTCCTTTTGTAATAAATTTTAACCAAATTTATGGTATTTTCTGAAGTATGATGTTCTTTATGTACTGTTAATGTACTTTAATACTATATGTTCATTTAATTCATGCCTAGTTTTTTCTAAGTAGTTCTAAATATCATTTATTATCAGTACTAGTCAGGTTAATGTTATTATTTATTTGTAATGGATTGTAGTGTAAGTTTGAAGTACACTGTAACCATACCTATAATTCTATGTTGGTTATAACTCTAAGCAGCATTTTGTAATAATCTTATCTAATTATTTATATTGTTGCAACCTACTGTGATGTGATAGTTCCATTGTTGCAGTCTACTGTGATGTGATAGTTGTATTGTTGCTATCTACTGTGATGTGATAGTTGTATTGCTGCGGTCTACTGTGATGTGATAGTTGTACTGTTGAGATCTACTGTGATGTGATAGTTGTAGTTTTGTGGTCTACTGTGATTTGATAGTTGTAACGATGCGGTCTACTGTGACGTGACAGTTGTATTCTGGAGATCTATTGTAATTTCATAGATGTATTGCTTAGATATTTGTGTTTAATTTTGTTTAATTCATTGTGTAAAAGTTTTGACCAAATTGAAGGTATTTTTAGAAGTATGATGTTCTTTATGTACTGTTAATATTGTTTAGTGTGTTGTTAATGTTTTTTAGTGTGTATATGTTGATTTAATTCATGCCTGTTTTATTCTTAGAAGTTCTAAATATCATTTAGTATCAGTACTAGTCAGGTTAATGTTATTATTTATTTGTTATGGATTGTAGTGTAAGTTTAAAGTACACTGTAACCATAACTATAATTCTATGTTGGTTATAACTCTTAGCAGCATTTTGTAATAATCTTATCTAATTATTTGTATTGTTGCAACCTACTGTGATGTGATAGTTGTATTGTTGCAATCTACTTTGACGTTATAGTTGTATCGTTGCAGTCTACTGTAATGTGATAGTTGTATTGCTGAAACCGTGATGTGATAGTTGTACTGTTGCGATCTCCTGTTATGTGATAGTTGTATTGTTGCTATCTACTGTGATTTGGTAGTTGTAACACTGCAGTCTACTGTGATGTAGTAGTTGTAACAATTCGGTCTACTGTGATGTTGTAGTTGTTACATTGCTGAAAGTCAAAATCTAAAGCATATCTAATTAGCGATATAAATATTACAACATATAAGTTTTTAAACATAGATTGGTGACTAAAGATAAAATTATAATAAAGCAATTACTACCTTGTAATCCTTAACAATTTTATGTTTCTATAAAAATATTTGTATAGCTAATTACTTCCTGTATTACTACAAAGAAATATATAAAATCCGTAGTCAACAATTTAAGCCGTTGCAAATTGTTTTTTTTTCGTTAAAAGAGTTATATAATAAACTAAAATACAAAAGTTTAAATATATTTACACATTATTTAGTTTGCAACAAAATAAACAGTGAATCTTTTTAGTAAAATAGTATATTTTATTGCGTTCTTTATATCAAATACCTAATTAAAATCTATGAGAACAAAAAGAAGCTAAATCATTATTTATATTTTTAACTAATATATTTCTAAAATGCGACATAAAAAATTTTAAGTAGTGGATATTTTTTTAAATTACATTAAATTTTTTATTTGTAAAAGTAGTTTGTTTTTATTTTGCTAAGAAGTAAGTAGAAGTCACTATAACGTTTAATAAGTATTATTTATTTTACTAGAAAGTTATTATTTTTATAAAAAATATATAATATAAGCACTAATAAACTGGTTCTTGAAATATTTCAAGTATCATAAAACTAAACTTTAACAATTATTTGTTGTAAAATGTACAATGTACATACATCCATAAGAGCAAAAATAATGAATTTTTAATTTAAATTTTCTTGCAGATTAGATTCTTCTACTGACTCTAAAATTTAGTTCTATTTATAGACTTTAAATATTTTCTTTAGTTAGAATAAAATATATATTCAAATTTTTATGCGTTTAAATTTGATAAAAGTTTTTACAACATTAACTAAATAATTTTAATCGCATATAGTTGTATTAAATAATTTAAAATCAAAGTACGACTCATTTAATATTTGGTTACTGAAACTTTAAGAGGCAGCAATAGTTCAACAAACTTTACTATGCGACAATTTATTAAACATGAAGGCTGGTTTATTGTTCTTATAATCTTCTTCAACAGCCTGTTTCATTCAACCGCTTCAACTGATATTTACATATTCACTGTTTGCATCAAATTATATAAGTGTGTTAATAGTCAAGGGCCGTAAAACTATTGGCCACTTTAGTCATTCTTCTAAAGCGTGCGAGATACTAAAAAAATCTAGGTCACTTTAGGTTCACCAGTGTCAATACAAAAAGCCTTGCTACTCGTGCAAGATGTTAACTTAACCTACCTTATGCTGAAAAGACTAAAAAACTAAAAACAAGTGTCCAGAACTACGTGGCTAACTACAAATTTAAACCCAAAATTATTCTTACAGCTGATGAATGGAAACTTTTTGCCTCCTTAATGAGCTGCTCGAACCCTTTTACATAGTAACGTTGCAGCGTAGAAAAAACTACGCATTGCTGTCAAGCGTAATCCCGCATGCAGCAGTACTAAAACAGTCTTTAAAACATAAAGCTTATGGTCCACCAGGTCAAAGTAGTTCTACAGCCTTAGCAACCTTGGCAGAAAACATTAAAGAGGTTTTTGAAAGAAGGTTTTATACTATTAGTAACAGGACAAGAACAAACCTTCATGATAACAACTTTTTTTTACTCACAACAGCTGTTAATCCACGGTATCGACTTGACTTTTTCCCTGCTAATCTCAAATAGAAGGTTGTAACGCTACTGAAATCACAAGTAAAAATCATAGTTTTCGTGAGACTGGTCAAAGTCGTTAAGTTCCTCTAGTACCGCTTAATAAACCTAAAGGTCAACTACCGAAAAATGAAGTTCCCAGATAAAAATTGTCGTTCTATTTTACATTTAAATCGGAAACAAATGCAATACTCACGAAAGTGAGCAACAAAAATCACTTGATCAAGAGATTGAGACATAAATTAAGTTTTTTGTTTGGCTGAAGAAAAAAATGTAGCTGCTGAAATAACCTAAAGTTTTGTTTTAGTGGAACTCTAACAAGAAAAAACACAAATCTTAAAAGGTTTGCAAGAAAGTATCTTTCGGCACCACCATCTTATATTTATTCTGAAAGGTAATTTTCAGAAGCTAGTAACTTTTACGAACAATAGCGAAATTGATTGCTTCCAAAAACTGGCAAAAACGTTTGTACCTTCATAACAACTTGAAAAAAAAAATGGTTTCTTTGTAACTAAATGGCTTTGATATGAGTAAACGTTATTTATTAAATTACTTAAACTTATATTTGTAAGCATAAACAGTTGCGAAAGAAGTTATTGTTCATCTTACAGTTTGAACTTTTATAAACAAAAGTAAAACGTAAAGCTTTACATCATTAAAATAAATGAAGTTCGTTTACTTTAATGCATTATAACATTTGTTTTTTTTTTAAGTCGTACAAGTTACAAAATTCAAGTTTAATCGTATAAATAGCATGAAAATTAACATTTGAATTGAGATTTCATATAACTAGATTTTTTTACAACGTGCTTTTTCCTAGTGTAATTTTTAACAAAGTGTTTGTATTAAACAACTTTTACTAAGTAATGGTATTACAACAAATAAATTTTATAACTTTGTTCTCTATTGAAACTACATACAACACTTAGGACCCGATCCGGCCGAATCTAAATAGTGTGTCCTGTAGATCACTAGTGTCTAAGATATTTTTCACTATATAGTTTACTTTAAAACTAAATATCTAGGACGAGTTATAACAAAAACTACTATTTTTGGTATCATTATATGTCGAAAAATGTGTTTGCCAGTGATCATTTTACACTTGCGTAGTCGTCCAAAAAAAGCGACCATCGGAACTCGAACTCAAAACGCAGGACCAGCAGTCGGAAAACTAAACCGTAGGGACATACAGGCGACCGCCTGACTACTTTAATTACGATGTATAAACCATTAAGTTTCAAACAACTTCTTTTTTTTTAATTTCATTGTATATAAAATGATAGGTATCAAGTTTAATTTTTAAATACTCTAATTGTTTTTAAAAAATCGATGATAAATGGGAAAAATTTATTTAAAATAATAAATGTAATTTTGGGGTACTTGTGAAGTCTAATCAATATTTAAAGTTACGTGTAAAACTAATTATTATCCTTTGGTTGCTTTTAAAATAGCTATAACTAAAACAATACACATAATTTTTATTAATTTATAGTAGTTAAAATTTTGTAAGTTTCGAAACTTTTTTAGAACTTTAATTAAAAGATAGTTTTTGTGAACTTTACTTTGTTTTTAAGCACTTTAAGAAATAACTGAATCTTATAAAAATGTTTAAAACCTACTGCATTTGTAATAAAAAAAAGCTAAACTAAGAATGCAAAGAATATCCATACAAAAAAAAATTACGCCCATTAGGGCTCTATAACAAAAATTAGTTTCAAAAAATAAAAACAAACATTTATCAAATTAAAAAACATATTGTAAGTAGTATTTAAACCTTTTATAAAACTTATTAGAATTTTATTTTATTTTACTTAAGTTAGCCTCAAAATTTACACTAGTCGCTAATAGTTTTTGATTGTGAATTTAAATTAAGCCTCAGTATTTTAGACTCTGCTTAAATTTAGAAACAAAAAACTAATAAAGACACGTAAAAACTTTAAAGCTACTTTAAATAAGACAAAAAGCGTTATTTTTTAGTATTTTAATAGATGTTAGATTTATAATTTAGGTATTTAAAGAAAATACTTTAAGATTTCTTAAAGATAAAGCATAAGTTAATCAAGCGGTTAAACTAAACAAGATGAAGAATTTCTTATAAAAAATAGAATACTTGTAAATAGTTTAATTTGGTTCAAGCTACTTATAGGCACATTACCGTGCCTTCTAAAATTTAATATCACGTAGATAATAGTATGGTTTGTAAACGTGTTGACTTACAAAATGTAGTTACTTAATACTTACAAGCTAAATTTTTTTATGTGTTTAAAAAACTAGTGACGTCACTAAGCGTGTCAGAAAGCACAATGCTTTTGTCTGTAAAACTGAATTCTAGAAGAACATTAGTAAAATAATTTAAAATAGTATTAATTTTAGTATTCTAATTAGAACTAAGTAATATATTTTTAGAATTTATTTTTAATTGGACTAAAAAATGCATATTTCAATCAAAACCGTTTTTGAAAGAAAATTAAGATATAAGAAAAATTGTTGTGACGGCTAACTCCTTCAAGTAAAACCTTTAAAATATAAACTTTTATTTTTTAAAACTAAAGTTATGTAAAATAACTAAAACTACAATAAATATGGTTATATCATTGGCTTGGTGTGATGAAAGGTTTTTGATACGTTTTTATTCGAATAAGTAAAGTAGAAAAGGTATTATTGCTTAAACGTGAGAATAAAAAAAATTATTCTAGTTTTGTTTTTGAACATAGTACAAATTGGGAAACATTTAAAATTTTAGTATTAGTTTAGGTAGATTAGATAGATATAGATAGACTATAAACGTTCTTAGTATAATAAAGTTCATAAACTTTTTTCCTGTCGGTAGTAAAAACACTCTTAGTAAATAAAAATAGTTGATTAAATAATCCAAAAATTTTAATTTTAGATATTTTTAGTTTAGGCCTATAAGCAGAAAATAATAGTTTATTTATGTTTTATTAACCATAAAAAATTTGAAAATAGGTATAGTCATAGGAGAGTTGCAAAATTAAAGGATTCTTAATTCTTAAAACACGTTTGTTTTGTTGTTAATTAAAGTGTCATGCTTGATTTATTTTAGCAATTCGCTCAATGTTAACTGTGAGTCAAAAGATCTTGTAGATCAAACCATATTTTTAAATTTATCTAGCTGTACACTAGGGGTGTTTAATGGTAGTTTTAAAACTTGTACTAGACATTATGGAAAAAAAGGTTTTATGCTCAATTAATGGTATTTTTTAAGAAATCTCGTATGACGGTCATAAGTGTTCTCTACTTCCTTGAAGGGGGCCTCATAAAAAATAAACTTGCTTTCTATAGTTTTATATACGCTAAAATTTAAAAAAAGATATATTGAAAAATAATATAAAAATTATTGAAACTCTATAGTTTATGTACCGTAATTAGAGTAGACAGGCGGGTGCCTGTATGGCCCAGCAGTTTGGTTCACCGACTACACCTCATGGATCCCGAGCATGAAATTTATCGACATTTTTTTTAGTTATGATTTAAAACTGTAAAGTTTTGTTTACGTTTTCTAAATTTTGATCTTTTAAAGCATTTCAAAGCAGTCAAAGTAAAATGTTTATAGTAGCTTAGCTAGAAAGTAATAAAATAGAACATCAAGGTGGCAGATAAATAAGTGTTGTTTGTTAAGAAAAAAAAGTGCATGTCATTTTAAATGTAACAGTTTCTACAAAAACATAATTAGTCAAGTATAAATTTTTATAGTATTAGTTAAACTTGTCAAAATTATTTATTTAAGTCAAACTAAAAAGTAGGTATTAGTTAATTAAAGCAGTTTAAACTAAGTATAGACAACACTATTTGATTTTTTAATGGAGCTTAACTTCCTTTAACAGTTATAAAGTAGACATCTATGAAAATTTCTTTAGGGTTTATTAAAAGATTTCACAAAAAATTTTTGAACAAAAAAAACGTGCCACCCCACTGAAAAAAATCTAGACACGCCCTCGATGAATATTATGCGTGTGTCGTTTCAAAATTTCTAGCAAATCTGTTTTACATCAACTGCACAGTGTAAAGAGCATCACAGGTCGCATAAAGTTTTTTTGCTGGCCAAATTCGGCCTGCAGCTTGCCGACCCCTGTTTAAATTAATACTTTTCTATTTAAACTACCATATATAAGACGCATCATTTATGCTTATAAATATGACACATTAACTTAATGTTCTTACAATGTATAGTCATAAATTTTGTAGTTGGTAGTATTAGTTTCACTTTTTAAATAAATAAATTTTACTCTTAAATATTTAACTTTATAATGTATATATTTTGTGAACGGGTCAAATATGCAAGAAGACATGTTTGCAAAGGACACTTTTACACGAGGGGTCACTTTTGCATGAAGACACTTTTGCACGAAGGGTCATTTTTTCACGAGAGTAAAAAAAAATAATAAAATAAATAAAAATAAAAAAATATATAGAAAAACAAAACCCTTTGTGCAAAAGTGTCCCTTCATGAATATTAGACTCCTACCTATATTTTTTATAGAAAGTTAGATTTACATTTAGCAATGTAAATGAGTAAAATTTACGCTTGTTAAACAAGAAATATTTTTTTATTTAACACATGCTTAATTTTTTATAAGTAGACTTAAACTGTTTCTTAGCCAAAGTTAAGCATTTGAAGAAGTATTTTCTTAGTTTTCAACATTTAAGTTTTACATCAAAATAGTTGTGTCATTAAAACTGGATTAATTTTGTCTTTGTTAACTAGAACCTTTATAGACAAGAAGTTTGTTTTTGTTTTGAACAGCAAAATTTAAAGCTATTTGACTTATTTTTGAAACTCAAAACACTTAAGCTAATTAAAAAAACTGATAATTTTAAGTACTTTCAACAAAAAATCGAATTTAATAAATATTTACGGCTAGTCTTATCAAATAATGATTGAAATGTTGTGTGATTTATCTGACTAATGCAATATTACACAACAATTTTGGTGCATAATAATTGATTTCTTATAATACAAGGTTCAGTGAACGATCATAAGTAGTTTTAGCCACATTCGCAGTTGGTTTTGAAAAATCTTACAGTTTTTTTGCTAGTAGGGGTTTGTTTAATCATTAGTTCACTTTTATCTAGTTATACAAAACTGTAAAGTAAGTTTTGTGGTTATGACATTATTACGTCACCAAAAGTGTTTAAGCTCACACGAGTAGCTTTAACTTGATCAGGTTAGTTATGAATTAGAGAACGTTTGGTGACCAAATAAAATTTTGGTGTTCATTTTTATTATAGTGGCTCACCGGATCCGGTCTGTTTTGCTAGGATCAATACCCATCCGAATCCTGAAATCCAAAAATGCATCCGGTTCTGGTCGAATTCATTCAGTTTGAAACGGTCAAAGTGTTTTTTTCAAATAATTTTTTTTATAATTAATTACACTTAATTATATATTGATAATTGCACGATTAAATTGGCGCTCAAAGTTTTCTTTTCAAGGACCTGGTGTACGAAAAAACCTTTTGGTTATCGAGTCGCACACCACATACAAGAATAATTTATAACAGCAGTTCCCTGAAATGATAAAAAACTATCAAGCAATAACAAAGCAAGATTATTAGATACTTTTAAACATTGCAATTGTAACTGAATTGTACAATAAAGGTTAATAAATATTTACTAATGCTTTCGTGTCGTTCAGTACCTACAAAAAATAATGAAAGATCTAAAGGTAAGTTGTAAACTTCATTTTATTGGCATTTGTTTTCTTTGACTAGATCATTAAAATCATGTTGATTGATTCATCGTAGTTTTGTTAATTTTTTTTTGACAAACCAATGTTACTTGTGGTTTTTCTGTAATTCATTGTACTTTAATACAAATGGGTTTTGTATATTTGTTCAATAGTTCACACCACTAATAACTAATAAGCAACATATTAAGTCGGCGGGTACTGTTTTACACAACAGGCCAAATTTATTGGACAAAAAGTTTTTCGATTCACTTTACTTTTGAATAGAATATATAAAATAAAGTTTTTATTTTATATGTGTATCAAATCAAAAAAAATATTACTGTTGAATTAATACCATAGTTTATTTTATTATAATTCATATTAATGACGTTCAAACTTTATTTTAGTTTTACTTTGCTTATTTAAATTTGTTTTAAACAATTATTATACTGTTAAAAGAATTAAAATTTTTCAGAAACTTAATTGTCAATTTTAATATAAAACTTTTATGATTATGGAAACAGTGTAAATGTTTATTTTAATAGTGTTATAACATTCAAAAATCTCAACACGAGTAAGTAACAAGTACAAAAAAAAATTTTTAACCACTAATCTTTTTTTTTTTACTTTGGTATGCTGTACTTTTTTTTTAATATTATTCTTTTAAAAAAATATTTATTTTTTACTCAACTTCTAAAAATTATCTTAATTGTACAGAAATTAGAATGGTCTTGGCTATGACGTTAAACTGTTCTAATGTATGACTCGATAACCTAAAGGTTTTTTGTGCACCACATCCTTGGGCCAAACTTTTTTACCGTAATCTTTGTTGTTTAATAAATTATAACATTATATTTAAATTCTAAATACTTTCACAACCGATCATCCAATCATTAGGAGAGAAAAGTATTTTTAAATAATTAATAAAAACATAAATTATACATTACTAGATCGTGTTCTTTTTTAATGTTATGTGCCAAAAAAGTGTCAAAAAATACTAGTAATGGAAAAGGTTAAATAATTTAAAGTTAATAATAGTCATTTAGAATTTTGAGGTCATTAAATTAGACTATTGACTATATAATTAATCAAATGTACTTTTTTAACATTTTCAACAATTAGTTTTGATTTTATAACGATATTGCATTTTGAACTTAAATTTTTTTCAAATCACAAAAAAATTACGAAAGTTGATAAAAACGACTTTTTAATTACGTGAACTAGAAAATTAATATTCATTTTTTTTTTCATTGTTCTACTAGAGCGTAACATAATCATAAAATATTTTTAATCAGTATAAAACAACAATAAATCTTTAATCTTTTTTTAAAATCAAGTACAGGAGGTAAATTTTCAGCACAAAAATAACGTTTTATTATTTAATACCGAACAGTTCGCTTTTAAAATTTTCAACTTCAAGTTCAAAATCGGAACTACTTCAGCGTAATTATTCACGATAAAGTAAAAATGAATAAATAAGAGAAAAATTTATTATTTTCTATCCATAAAGTTATATACTATGTTTATTTCAAAAAGTTAAAAAAATACTTAAAACTAAGTTTATAAAAATTTTAAACTATAGCTTTTTTTAAACAACTACAAAAATTATTTTAGTCAAAGATTTGTACCATGTAAATTTGTTTAGTTAGTTTAACTCTTTTAATATATTTATTTTAACCAGGTCAGAGTGACTGATAATTTGTTTGCAATTACAAAAGTTTTATATTTGTAATTGTTTTATAAATATTTGAGATGTTTAGTTTACAATAAAGCTGGTTTTACTACTCAATTAATTTTGATGTACACTTTAATTCACAGTTTATTTCATGAACTATGCCACGTTATTTTGGTAAACACACGCTTATTACAAAACCTATCAGCCAAACTTGATGTGATGAGTTGTTTACTACAGTGTGGCTTTATTATTAAGGTCAGGCAGTAAATTTTTGATATTAAATTTTTGATATTAAATTTTTTAATTTTTCCAGACAAGCAACTTCGTTTAAAGTAAAACATAATTGTTGCAAAAAAAATATTTTTGAGAAAATCTTGAGTTTGCATAACTTTTTTATTTATTGAAACATCAAACAAGAATTTTAAATGCACGAAATAGTTTAGTTGTATGAGATTTTTTAAATAAAACAGTCAGATGTATAAAAACAAAATAAATTGATAATGTTTTGTTTTACTATCATCATTTGAATTAAAAAAATAAAAGTTTTGTTTAAAGTATTCTTAGTAGAATGAAAGATAGTACAGCTTAAAACTTTATTATTTAACTTATAAAAATATTTGTACTTATTATGCTTACAAACTCAATTGTAAGCTTTGTAACGTGAACTAGTTGTTTATTTTAAAACGTTTTGTGCTTTCAATCAGTCAAGACAAAACCATTAAGTAGAAATTCAAATTACAAAACACCTAATCTGTTTACTGTTAAAACTTATACTGGCAGACAAAAGGTGTGAGAAAAAGTTAAAAATTCAAAACTTTTACTGAAGTATTCAACTTTGCACAGTTTTTATTTAAAGTTTTTACAAAAAAATAATTCAATATGAGAGGAAGTAAACTGAAACGTTTATCCATCAAACTATAAAAAATTTTTGTCGTTCTCCTTAAAAACTAGAAAAAAAAGAAAAAAAAAATCAAAACGATGTTGTTTGTTGAGGCGTTTATTCGAAGTGAGCGTTTTACGCAGATAACAGGTTTTAACATTTACACAACCACTATCAGAATTTGTTTTTCTAGAAGGAATAATAAAGAAAAGGTTAATTTCTAGTTAGTTTTAGTTTTATTTTATTTATTTAACTATTCTGTATTGCACTAAGTAAAAGAAAATACTATAAAAATTAACAATTTTAGTTTGAGAGTGTTTACTTTTACAGGTTGAGTAAAATGTTCTTATATTTTTTTTAATTTGTATAATTAAAATATATTTTTATATATACTGACTTATTTTCTTGCTTTTATCTTAAAGCCATTTTTAGTATGAAGTCTTTTTTAGTTAAAATTTGTTATACTTAGAATTTAATATCGCATCTACAAGCAGTATTTATGTTCAAAACAGAAAGAGCCCAATTAAAGATTAAAATACTTTTATCATTAACTAAAAACTTTATGTTTGCACCAAAAGTATTCTAAGCACAATTTTCATGAACTTGCTAATAAAACACTGCTGACAGCAATTTTAATATTTTGAACAATATAACAAATTATTATTGATTGTTTATAGTAAAATGTACATTGAAATTAAATTACGACAACATGATACGTAAGCGATAAGATTTCACTTATTCTCAAAACAGATTATCGACACTGTTTTCAAATTTAATTCAATATTTAATTGTAAAACAAAATACATTTGTGTCATTAACTTGTATAACTTTTTTTTATACAGAACCGACTTGTTATAACTTGAAATGTGACTAGACTTCGTAAACATTAAATATGACAGCTTTTGTTTTGCTACTATGTTTTATTTTAAAATATTTATGAAATTTGTTCCAAACAGTCTTGAGCTAACTTAACTATTTATTATGTTTAACTAATTTTTCTTTATCAATGTTAAACTTTGTTGTTTATAAATTGCTAATGTTAGTTACTTAAACCTTAAAAGCATCAAGTTTGATACAATAATTTTTAAGATTTACATATTGTCTATGAAATATGTTTATCTATTGAATTTTAGACTTCTTTCTGGAAAATTAGCCTGAAATATTTTAATCAAATTTTAAAAACCAGAACGCGTAAAACAGATGGTTATATGTCGAAACTTGTTATAATATAACGTTTCGTAAATTAACTCTTTTTGTAAAGGGCAGTAGTTATTATACACCACTTAAATTTTACTTTGTTGTTGTTTGTAATACATTTTTTAATTTAGCTTAGCTGCAGGTAATTTATATTGAAAATAAATCTAAATAAGTAAATACTTTTTAAAAGTTTATTAAGTTCGTGAAATTAACCTTTTTGTAAAGTATAATAGTTACTAAACACATTTTAAACTTTACTTTGTTATTTAAACTTGTTATTTTATTTTAACTACTAATAACTTTCATTTAAATAATATTTATGCAAAAGTGTAGTTATTTTCATAAGGGTTATATAATTTTGAAACACAAAAATAAACTTTAAAAAAAATCCTACAAAGACAAAAATAGTTCAGTATAAAGCAAAGGCTATAAAACCTACTATCATCAAATGTTTACCTTATCATTAAAAATACATGCAAAGGTGTTGTTTTTTACTGTATTAAAATGTTTAAAAATTTTACTTAAATTATTTTCGAATTTTGCTGCAGTCTTAATTTATTATTCAATTTTTTGTATGGTTAGTTATTAAGTAGCTTGAAACTATTTTTTTTTAAATAAATACTTGTGTTATGCATACTAATACTTAATATAAAATATAACTAAATATTTTTATAAGTATATGTAAGTTTATACAGAAAAGTTGCAAGTATTATAAACATATTTAAACAACGAGTATTTTATTAAACTGAAAGTTTTCGTAAACCAAGTACTATATTGTTTTTAAGAAATACGTACACGACTTAGTATTTTTTTTTTCAATTTTAATGCATTTAATACATTTTCATTAACGTTTTTAGAAGTTTCAAAAAGAGTTATTTTAACAACAATTTTGATTTTTTTTTTTTTTTTTAATAAAATGATAAAACTAAACAACTCATACTAATTAAGCATAATAAACAAGTATTTTTATTTTTAAATAATAACAATAAAGTTTTAAAAATTGTTATTAAGTAAAATTTTTGTTCAATATAACCTTATAATACAGGTTTCTTAAAATGCTACCATAGAAGTAAACAAGTTCAAACAAGTAACGTCATTTAAAATTTGTCTTTGTTTGTTTAGTACATGTTGCAGCAATCTAAGCTTATACAGCATTTACAAAAGACGATGAACTATGTACAGTATAAAATTATTTAATTAAACTATTCTCAATAGTGCATAACTTCAAAACTGCATAACGTAAAATGTAATTAGCTTGTGAAAACGACTTTATTCTGGTAGCCCTTTTAATAAAGCATTTATAACTTTTAATATAAAAAAATTAACAAAAATTGAATGCATATCAGCATATTTTTTTTAAGTTTCAAAGACTTTACTTATTTGATGTTCAATCATTTACGTTGTTAAAATATTTTTTCTTATTTTATATATCTCTACATCAAAAATCATTTTATATACGTATATAAGCCAGTTGCTTCTTGATAAAAATTGTTCATTCGTCCTTTAAGGATGGTTTTTTTAAATGAGGTATAAAACTGTATTAAGACAAAAACCGCAATGAGAAAATATCTTTTGATTAACTAAAACAATTTCCAAGTAAACTTAATGTACAAAAATTTAAGCCAAAGTCTAAATTAAAACGTGCAAGAAAGTACAATCCACTTGTCAATCAGCTCAAACTTTATCAGAAGAATTTTCAGCTATGTGCAATTCTGCTGTATAAAATAAAATTTCTTGCAAGTTTCATTCACCTACAATCACGTTTATTTGAATAGTTCAAAACAGTTTCCGGATAGATATAAGTCATAAACGGGTGTTGGGAATGCTATTCAATTTTATCCCTATATTACCACACAAATACGTGTATTGGTTTTCTACGTGATTTATCAAAATGACTTCAATAGTCAGACCCCTTTAAAGTGCCAACGTTTTAAACGTTTTGTGATAAGAAGAAAAATTCAAATGCGTTATTATACAAAGCGCCGAAACATTTTTCAAAAAAGCTTTGGAAGTAACACTTTTCGTTGTTGGGTTTAATAAAAAAGCCAGTTTAAAAAAAAATTTACTTTTTGTACTGACACTTGATTTTATGACTTGCATAACACAACAAACTTTATTTAATGTTGATTTAATTTTTTTTATTTTTTATTTTTTTATTTTAGTTTATGTTTGAAATTAAATGATAATATTCAACTTAGACATAATTTCTTAAATTTTTTAGTGTGAAATTTTAAGATAATATATAATAATCTTCATTCAATACGATAAGGTAGACTAGTTAAGCATTTAAGTTTAATATAAAAAATACTAAAATTGTTTTTCTTATATTTAAATTTTACTTAAGTTTTTTTTAATTCTTTTGTTGTAATTTCGAAGCCTTTTGTTTAGAAAAATTTTTAAATCTTAACAATTAAAATTTTTAGACTGTTTATGATATAATAAGTCCTATATAAAAACAAAAAACGGTATGAGTTCTGACAATCATTTTTTTCAATTGCTAATACAATCAAACTCAAAACTGTTTTGTAAATTGAAAGGAGTATAAAGGTTATCTATTTAATTATATATATATCAAAACCACAGTTTTCCATTATCATAAATAGACGATAAGATTTAATCATGCGTACACAACAAACAGTCGTTTTAAATTATAAATTTCAGTTCAAGTTTTTAATAAAAAACAAACTAGTTTCGTTTATTTAGTTAGTTTTTATTACGATTATAATGTTAATTTCTATAAAATACTAGTTTGTTGACAAAAAAAAAGTTGTAGTAGGTTTAGTAATCGTTGTAAAATTGTATGTTTGCAGTTTTTGTTAAAATTTTTCTCTACTTTAGGAGAATTACAACAGTTAAAACATATTAAACTGTTTAAATTTATTTTTAAATAAATTATTAGTTTTCTAAGTTTTTTTAAGTTATCAGAAATAATTTGAACTTGTAATAAGCATGCAGCTACTTATATACTGTAAAAAATTATGACTGATGTTTCCATATAAAAAGTAAGCCTTATGCAGTAACTAAAAGATTGTTTAAATTTTTAATTAACATTTATGTTGCATTCGAATACTTGAGTAGCTGACTTAGTATGTTTTGGTTTAATCAAATAATTAAAAAGTATATTTATAAGTATTTTTATTAATGTTATAACCTATTAAACCACAAAAAAATACAGCTTTTAAAGTGATGATTATGATTTACAATACAATATAAGTATTAAACTCTTATAAACAAATGTAGAGTTTTTAAAGTAGAGCTTAAAGTTGTTTTACTTAACATTTTTGTGAAAACCAAATCGGTTTACAACAAATCGATATTTGGTGTCTACTTTACAGTGAAAACAGTATTTACATACTTATAAAACTGATAAAAACGTTTTGAATTAATAAAACACATGTACTGTGTAACAGTGGCGACTAGTGATGCTGTCATGATGGCAACACAAACTACCTTAAATACAGTTTATCTTTCGTACTTAAATCTTTAAATCAGCGTGTTTTGCAGTTTTATTATAAGCAGAATTTTAGAACATTTCACTTCAACAACTTAACTAGCTTAAATTTATCATTATGACATCACAGCGTCGTTACAGCTGTTTAGTTAATAAGTTACTGAATACACAAAATAAAATAACAAGAAAATATAACTTCATCAGATGAAGGTTTTATTCGTTCTAATTTTAATTTTCATCTCATCAAACCTCACATGCGGTCAGATCGAGCAGACCATATTTTGCAACGAAAAGTTCAAAAAGAACACTGAACGAGATTACACGGGTTACTCCGGTTGCTTGATAGAAAAACAACGACCGCCCAAGTCGGGTAAGCTTTTTTGCTGTTAAACAGTTTTAATATAACTCAGAAACTTTAAAAGTGTATAAAAATTAAAAAAACGATATTTATATTAAAAAATAACATCAGTATTCTGCTAAAGTTTGCTCTGGTAAAAAAAAACCTTGCATAAAACAAAGAAATTTAAAGTTGTTGCATTTTTTTTGATTGTTAAACAATTTGCTAATAGTTGTAAAAACATTAGAACTTTAAAAAAATAAAATAAGCCTTACTTATAAATAAACAAAGCAATCTTCTGCTTGACTCGCACTAGTTAACTATTAAGGTTTTTTTTTGCTCATTTTAATTTTGATTTAAGTTGTGTGTGGAACTCGATGACCATGAGGTCTTCTAAGTCCATGGACTAAAACTTTTAAAGTATCTTTTAGTTTGTCTAGTAAATTAGTAAGAAAAGTTTGATAAGCTATTTGCACGAAACTAAAAACTCTCAAGTTTTTTTGTTATATTATTCTTTTTGAATATACAGACCGGTCTAAACTTCCGTGGACGTACAACAGGTGTTCGGCAAAACAGGTTAAATTTGTCGAAGAAGGAAAAGTCGTAGAGTACATTCAGCTCAACTACACCATCGGTTAGTTTCGTGTAGGGGGATTTTGTTGATATTTCATGTCTTTTGCAAAGGTGTTGTACAAGTGTAATGTAGTCGGTGTAAGAGAGTTTGATCTTTTAATGGTTTTATATTAGCCTCTTTATAAACTATAAAGTATTATAATCTTATGCATTGTTGGTCTGTTTAGATTTTAATTGTTTAGTTTTTTTATTTAATTTAAATAACTTTATCGATTTAGAGCTAGCAGAAGGCGACCATGAACATTTTAAAGGTCTGAAAATTGATTTTGATGGTACAAGCGACCATATGAGTTCCACTTACTACTTCGAGTTTCCTGAATATTATGATAAAAATAAAAAGGTATTATAATAAATATATTGTAAAATACATACAACAAAAAAAAAGCTTTTATTAAATTTATTCTAGTAATTACTTTTTTTGTCATAGTTTTATTACTTATGCTGTGCTATAGGGTAAAAAATAACAGAACTAAGTTGTTTACTTTTGTATAGTTTTTATTTTAATGGTAAGATTAGGAAGAGTTTTATATTTCTCTATTTTTTGTTTTAAAGGTTGTTTGGCTATAACATTTAAATTATTTTTAGTAGCTTTCTATCTTTAACTAAGCATATAGACTAAAGAGCTTTAAAAAATAGCAGCATATAAAAAAAATAACTACTATTTTAGGGTTTTTTAAAAAAGAAATCTTTACTATTTGGACCTTTGTGATTATTTAGGTATTAATTTTTTAACTTGCAGTAGTAAAATTTTTCAAAGAAACCATCTAAGGTTCAGCAAAGTTTATATACTAAACAACGTAATTCAGAAAAACTGTTTGTACTTTTACTGGTTATTCTCAAAAGCAACTTGTTTAACGAAGGTTTATAATATTTCCAGTTTTGTACTCACTTGAGTATTCTTACAGACAAGCTTCATATTCCTTGTGAATCCGTTCGGAGATCCACTTTATGAAGGAACACAGAAGCTGGAAGAATACGATGAGGAATACTTTATAGACTTCCAGGCAGTCCCACAGAGGGGGATGTATTGTGATTATGAATTTGCAACTAAAATTATACGTTTGTTTAACTAAATACTAGAAATATACGTTTGTTTAATTAAAGTACTATAAGTATATTTTTTATTTGTTTAAAGTACTAAAGATGTACGTTTGTTTATTTGATTATAAATAATACAGAGTTTAGAATTTTTTTTTTGAATTTTTTAAACTTGCAACTAAAGATGTTTTGTTTATTTGTTTAAACTTTTAACTTCGAATATGCGTTTGTTGTGTTTTTTTTTTCAAGTTATTTACTATATACATTTGAAGTGTTTTTAACTTAATATTTAAGATTTAAATTTACTTGACATAAGTTTTTGGTAAGCCACATGTTTCTAAAGCAAACCAGATAGACAACCATCACTGGTTAGTTTTTGTAGAAACTCTTATAAAGGAAGTTGGACTTGTATAAAGAAGCTAAAACTTACTTTTAGGTATTATGTGAATACTTAGCTTTAAAACTTTTTGAATAGTTGAATAAACAGTAATAAGCACATTTTTCAAAGTTTAACTTTCAGCGATAATATACTGTATACTTAAAATATAAAAAGAAAAAAATATTGTGAGTTAAAAAAATTTTTTTTTCTAGCAATTGGAGTAAAACCTACTGCACCACCAACAGAGCAAGCTGAATCACAATACTCTGTATTGCTCATTGTCCTTTACGTATTTTGTGCACTAATCACAGTTCTAGTACTAGGTTTGTTGATTATAATTTCATATATGCTACATATGCATGTAAGTTATATATATTATGTGAAACAACATGCTTTTTAAATTATCTGAATTTATGGTCTAATTATTGTTATAAAAACTTGAAGGTTTTCTCTACTTTTACTTCAAGATGCCAACGGACCCCGAAAAAGACCGTCTCGTTGTCTTGGTCTCCAGCGGCGACCAGACAGCAGAATACATAAAGAGGGCCGGTGAACTGGCGAGAAACCTTAAATCCAGCGGTCGGTTCGCGCACGTCTTCTTCAGCGGCTGGCTGAAAAGGGGTCAGGCGGGAGAAAACACCGCCCAGCTCGACGACGCCATCAGCGGCGGAACCCGCTTCGTCCTGTACGCGTCGCCGTTCGGAAAGAAAAGTTACGAGGAATCGGTCGCCAGGGGCAGCCAGGCAACGTGGAAGGACGAGTTCGTCGTTGGGGCGCGCTCGTTGCTGGGGAAGGAGGGGAAACCCCTCGAAGGAAGAAAGTTGTTTGTGGTGTTCGATTCGGGGGTGGCGGGGAGGGAGGAGGTTCTGTGCGGGGATTTCAGGAAGCGCAGGTGCTACGATCTTAGCAAGGAGTTTGACAGGAAGGTTTTCTTCACCAAGCTCATCGGGTTCAGGTATTCGAGGAAGAAGGAGAAGGAAAGTTTGGAGGCGAAAGAAATGTTAATTTAAGGAAACAAGCAGAAACCTCTGACCGGCAAAGTGTTTATAGTTTGGAAAAAAACTTGCGTTGTATACAAAACTGAGGTATTTTACAACAATTAGTTTCGAATGTGATTTATTTTGATTTTCAGTGTGCACTAGTGCATATTAAATTAATAGTTTTAGGAAAACTTTGCTTTTGAACACTCTATTCAGCTTTAATACTAAATTTAATTCAGCTTTTCTAAATCAATGTTTTACACAAAGTCCGGTTTTTAAAAAGTTTTTATTTTCTTAAAAGCTGACGAATTTTACAGATGTTTAGTTTATTTGGCTTTATAATTAAAAACGTATGGCAGTTTTATGGAACTATCTAAAACCTAATAAAATAAAATTTTGTTTAAAGTCTTGGACATACCGAATTGTTATATTAGTAGTTTGCTTTCACTTAAATTATGTGTAAAAAATACAAATGATTTGTGTAGAAGAAATTTTAAATGTACATCACAAAACAAATTACTTCATTTTCAATTTTTATCAAAATGCACTTGGTTTTAAAATAAGAGAATTTATTATTTTCTGTTTTTATTTCATAAGTAATTTTTGATTTTTTTTTTGCGCTTTTTAGTTTTTTGCTAAATAATAAAAACGTGTTTAATAGAATCAATATAAACAACAAAAACTATTAAAATGCTTATTGTACATATAAGAAATTTGTTTTTGTGTAGATTAAAAATAAATTTTCAGTTTTTAGTCAATGTTTAGTTTAGTCAAATGTTATGTCAAATGTTTAGTTTTAAGTATTTTAGCTTTAAAGTAGATATTTTGCTGTTTAAATTTGTCTTAAAACAAAATATTAATTCCTATCACAAAAAAGTGCACTCATGCTAGAGTTTTGAAATATTACATACATTTTTTAATGATTTTTTTTTTCTAAATGCTTTTAAATTTTTCAGTTAAGTAAAAGTTATCTAATAATTTAAAACTAAATGTTTCTTTTTTAAAAATTTTCAGATGCTAAATTAATCGTAAACTTTTTATGCTGTTTTAACTAATTAAAATAGTTCAAAAGTGATGAATTGTTTTTTAGCCGTAAAAAGTTAACCAAAACCACAGAAAACCGTTAAACTTTATTATGCGTATAAATATTCTGTAAAATGTTTTCTTATTTTGTATATAAATTAAAATATAAAAACTGCACAAGTATGTAAATTTGATTGAAAATAAAATTATGATTAAAACTTGTCTAACTTGATGTGGGAAAATCAAAAATAAATGTTATATTATATTGTCGTGAATTTTCAAATGTCGGTTCACTATAAAAGATTAATGGTAGACAAACAAATACAATTATCAAACTAAATTATACTTAAGTACTTTTTCTGCCTAAATTGAACAGAAGATGTTTTTTAAAAGAAACATAAACTACTGAAGTCATACTAGAGCTAAATGTTTTTTTAATGATAATTTTTTTATGTTTTTGTCAGCTTAAAAGTAAGTAGTATAAGGTTTTATGTTTTTAAACAAAATTTAATTCTTTGCCCGAGAAAATAATATTCAAGTAGAAAGTTTTTTTATAATTTAAAATTTAACAAGTTATATCGAACAATATTTTATAAAATTGCTTTCATGCTATGTATAAGTTTAAATTTTCTATTTAGTTTAAGTTAATTAAAAGGTATTTAATAAACTTTAACAAACTTTACCTTTTTTTTCCAGGTACTAAACTAACCCTTAACCTTTTATACTGTTTTAATTAATTAAAATAGTTTTAAACGATGAATTATTTTTAGTCTTAAAGAATTTACCTAAACAATAGAAAACTTTTTTATGCGGAAAAATAGCAATATTTTATTTTAAATATAAATTGCAGCTTTTAAGATCCACAAATAAATGGCCTGTTTAAAAAAAATGGTATAAATATAAATCTGTTTATACTTTGTTGCATTACATAAGAACAAAATCACTTTATTGAAGTAAAAAATAAAATTTTTGTTTACTTTAAAAGATAAATGGCCGACAAAAACTACAATATAAAACTTGTATTATCCTTAAACAATTAACACAGGAGAATTTTACTAAAACTTATCTAAAATACTTTTCTATTGTATATTAACTCCCTAAACTATTCAAAAAATGATTTAAAAGGCGATTTTTAATTTAGCTATTGTAACTGTTTTGATAAAACTGAGATATCGTTTTTTTTTAATTTTAGATTTAACAGTTAAAAACAAAGTATACTATTCAGATTTTAAAAACCATTAAACAACTGCTTCAATTAAAAAACAAAAACATAAGGATATAATTAAGCTTAATTCGTAATTTTATCTTATTAAAATTTTTGTGGCAATTCACAAAATACTTCATAATCAACTTTAGTCATCAGTGCAATAAATTTCGCGCGAAAAATTTAAAATTAGTTTGATGAAATCTTTTTAACAATAAAACCTATATTAAACATCAAATTAAAACTTATATTTTGCGTCATAATGAGACCTCTATAATAATTTTTGCTTTAAATTTCAATGTTCATTTAAATAAATTTTAACATGAAAACAAAAGTTTTATGTTAACTAAAATTTGCCAGTCATTGAATAAATGTAATAAAAATATTTTACAGTTTTTTCTTTCTTGACCAGTAAACAGATAATAACTTTAATAAAGTTTATTCTTTTTTTTTTTGTAATAGATAAACTATACCGTTAAAATTTTACAAAAATAAATTAAAACAAAATTTATTGTATATGGAATAAACTAAGAAGTTACTGTGAAAACTGTAAAAGTAATAAATATAAACTTTAATTGTTATTATAAAAAGTTGAGTCTAAATCTAAAAATTGAACCACAACGATTTGAAATTAAGAACTCAAATCAGTACTACATAAACAGTCGGAACTAAATACTATTTACGTTTATTCATTTTTTATTAACATAAACTTATTTGTGATTAGTAAAAAATCATCTTACACCTAATTGATTGAAAACTTAGTTAAGATCTATTTATCAAAGGTTTATTAAAATAACGTTTTTCAAGAAATGTTACGAAGTTTATCTACAGTTCGAATAACATTCCGGTAAAACATTATCAAAAAAATACGGGACTTATAAAATTTGAACAGAATAAATTTTCGTGGCTTTACTTATTTTTCTAGTTATAGAATTTTTTTTTTTTTTTATTTTACCTTAAAGATAATTTATGTTTTTAAATATATTTTATAAATATTTAAAAGATTTAAGTAAGCTAACACTTATTTTAAACAATAAGAATGTACATAACATCTTTTTTTTAATTGCTTATTGATGAACTATGAAAAATTACCAAAATAGAAAAAAAAATTAATCAAAAATTCATTTAAATTTAACTTTAAATTTTATTCAAAAAAAAGTTTTTAAACTAACATTTGATTATAAAGTAGTTTGGAAAACAGATGCAATAGTGTTTAAGAAAGAAAAAAGTAAATTTTAGTTACAAAGCAGTATATGAAACCATTTAAACATACTGTAAAACTTTTAAAGCAGCAATAAAACAGCTTTACATAACTAAAATAACAAAAAAAAATTAATGTTCATGTAGTTTAAATTTTCTGTGAAGTTACTTTTTTATTAAAATTTTCAATGAGCCGGTTTAATCATTAATTTCATACTTTTCAACGCATCGTATCGGTTATTGAAATAATACCAACTCATGTAGTTCCTACCTCGGTCACCTGCAGTCCCGTAAACTCCGTTTATGTTCTGATCTGCTGAATAACAATAAGAATGCCACCAGTTTCCTCCATTTCCTCCGTAGCTAGAGGCGCATCCATTGGTGTCGTTATCGTGAGTAGAAAAAGTTGAGTTGCTATTTAAGGACAGGCCGTCACCTGGTTAGTAACAAATCGTGTAAGCTACAAGCAATGTTGAAACAATTTTCATATTTTATTAACTTTTTCTTCTGATTCGTTACAACATTAAGAACATTTTGTGTTTTATTTTCATTTATTATTAGCAACCGTGGTTTCAAACTTTATTTTTCGTATTTCATTCATCTTAAAAAAGAATATTGCTCACTATAAATTGATGTGAGAAAGCTTATGACGAAATAGAAATCATAATAGGCAGTTTAATTTAATTTTTTTATGAAACAGAAAGTTTTGCTTTCTTCTAACAAATTAAAATTTTAAGAATTTTCTATATCTTACTTAACGGCGATGTACAAAAAGCTAGAGCACTATAGTTTTATTGATTTTATTAACAAAATTTCTTTTCACAATACTTATATGTTCTGAACTTAAGATTTTTCCGAATATTATAGCCTTGATACTACGAAAAATAATTACTGTCACCTTTTAGTAAAATCAATTAACATTTATAAAAAGTAAAAGTTGCTTATAAACAAAAAATTAAATATTTTATTTTAACATTTACGAGTTTTAAGTACATAGTTTCAGTGTAAACTTAAATAATATAATGATTACAGGACTAAAAAGAAGCATTTAAGTAAGTTAAGTACTCATTTTGTGTACTTAAATGCTATTAATTTCGATATTTTTTAATTAAAAAAGTCTTTTAACCTGCATTACCAAAGTAGGATCCGTTCTTTAAGGAAAGTCTATAGTTTTCTGTTGAGTTACCTATGTAAAAATTTCTGCAAAAAAGTCTATAGTAAAATAAAAGAAATAAAGTTTATTTAAAGGCTAGTTTATACAAATTTTACACTTATGAGCATTACTAAGTTTTATTTTTTTTAAAGAACTAAATAATAACAATTATTACTTATATTCAGCGAATTTTGTTGTTCCATTGAAATCGCTCATTTCAATTTTCAAATCAAACTTTTCCGAGCTGGTTATATTGTGCAGGTTTTCAAGGCCTGTAAAATTGAGTTGAGTTTTGAGAGAGGCTGTTAAACTTTAATGAAAACATATCGAAGCGTAGCATTCTGCCAACCAAAAATGTTTTGTTTTTTAGCTACACCTTCTTAATTAGTTAGAAACCAAAAACAGCTGACTCACCCAACCAAAATTCCCCTTTTAGGTTGCCAAAACCTTTTACGTATGAGCGCCAGTCTCTTCCGAAGTAAGTGCTACCATCGTACCGACTATGAAAAACCTTTAAAAAAAGTCAACATATAATTTAATTGTTCTGCTATCAATTGAAGTATAAGATGCAAATATTTGTTAGATAAAAGTACAAATTAAATTCAAAACTGAGTTGTTAAATAGTTATTCGTAATTTAAAATAGAAACATATTAACAGTAGTACAAGTAAAACTCACAATCCATCCGGTTGAGTTGCCTCTCATTTCGCAACGAACTTGTATTTTTTCACCTTTAACTTCAATTTCGTAAACTCCGCTCTCTGAGCTCGGCATGAAGTATTTGATTTCCTGGCAATTTCGTGCTTTATCTTGATAAATCAAAGATTAAAAAACTTTTGTTCTATTAATTACAATATTTAGTTGGTACAATTTAAAAACTTTACCCAGTGCTTTGGTTTGTAATTCTTCGAACTCTTTTCTTTGCTCGGCTATTTGATTGTCTCGTTCTTGTATTTCCTTACTTTTGTTTTTTAATTCAAATCCTAATTCTTTCAGCTTTGCATCTTTTTCGTCAAGCAACTTCTGTACCTCCTGTAGAAATAAAACTTAGTAAAATAAACACAATTAAAAAACAGAAATAACAAAAAACACCTCTTTTAAATCTGCGGTGATTGAAAAAGTTCCAGTTTCAAAGAGAGCACCAACAACAATTATCATCAAACAAGCTGATATGTTGAGTGCCAAGACAATCTTAAAAGCTTTCTCCGTGCTTATTTTCATTTTATTTTTTGATTAGGAATATCTGCTGAAAACTTTTGTTTGCGATTTAATTTCTTTCTACTGTTACATTTTTAGTATCGTTCCTTTTTATTTTATTTTATTACCATGAATTGATATTTGTATACTAAGTGAGAATATTTTAGTTTTAAATTTCTCAAATCTTCCTTTTAATATTAAATTTAATACTTTATTTCCATTTAATCTAATTTAATACGAATAAATTTGTAGATTTTTTTGTTAATTAAAAAAAACTTTTTTATTTAAAACGTGTATACTAAGTAGAAAGAAACAATAACAAAAAGTATTAAACAAAAATAAAAAACGGTTAAAACCTTTAAAAAAAAACAGTCACAGTCTTATACAAGCACTTTGAAGAGATATTTCGTTTATTAAAAAGCAAACATTTTTTATTCTGTAGAAAACAAAAAATATACTAGCAACTAGAGAAAATTAAGTACCGTAAATTAAATATTTTTAGTAAAGTTTAAAATAAAACTAAGAACTACCATATCATTAAAATACTGAATTTCGTTGTTTTACTTCAAAATTAATGGAACACTTATATTTTAGATTAGTCAGTAAAGTTTGATATGATATTTTCAATTTGAGAAACTGAGAAAAGAGTATTAAACATTAAACTTTCAAGTTTGTTGCTTACCTGTGCTTTCAGTAAAAAACAAATTGTGAAACAACTAAAGTAAATACAAAACTTTTAACATGGTCTTTTAATAACTTTATACAATAAAAAATAAACCAAACAAAGTTTATCATTTTTGGTTTGAACAAAGTAAAATTTTGTAACTAGCTTTTATTAATACAATATATTAAGTACAAAACAACAAACTTAGAATAACTTTATGCAACAAAACCTTCGTTTTCAATTTCACTACAGTAAAAGCACACGTTTGATGATTTATCAATCAAAAAACGTACTTCAGTGATTCAACCGGAATAACGTTGTTAAAATCATCAAATTAGTTTTTTATATTTTATAGAATTTCTTTTTCGAATTACTATTTTTAAATTTCTTTATCTTGTTTGATAATTAACATTTACATAAGTTTAATAATGCTTGCTTTTAGAAAAAGTTGAAAAACTGACTAAACTTCAAGTAAAGTATATTTTTAACAGCTTTCATATACAATTAGAATAACACTTTAAGTTTTAATTTGAACACTAACAACTCTAAATTTGTTATAATACAAGGTGACAAATTTTTGTTTAATGTAAGAATACATATATATGCAACTTATAAGAAAAAGATAGCATTCTACGAAACTAAACCAAGTTTTTTTGAAACTTATATATTTTGTTGAACAACTTTTCAACAAAAACTAGTAATTGTATATAATCAAAATGTTAAACTTTTGAAATTCTGTGTGAGCAAACTTCGTAAACTGATGCAAAAAAGAAAAAATTAAAAAATAAAACAATAAGAACTAACCATTTTTATCAAACGTAATCCAAAGGTTGCTAAAGGCAAACTGCTTAACGCTTTTAACAGTCAAAACTTTATCTACAAATCTTTTTTGAACAAACTAAAGGAAACACAATTGTAATATTTTTTAGAGATATCATAGAAGCTTAGAAGGCCACAGGAGCCATGAGTTTATACTTTCTTTAAAAGGGGGCTTTTGAAAAAAAGTTTGGGAAATGCTACTGTAGACGTTAATTTTTTTTTAAATAGATACTTGTGTGATGCATACTGTTATTTAAAATAAAAGATAACTAAATACTTTTATAAGTCTAAGTATGTTTGTACAGAAAAAATGCAAGTATTCTAAACATGTTTGACCGAGCAGTTATTTATTTAACTGAAATTTTTTCGTAAACCAAGTACTTAAATATTTTTAGAGAAATAGGTACACAGTTTAATTTTTTTTTCATTTTTATTGCATTTAATGCATTTCGCACTAAAGTTTTGTTTTTTACCAGGTCAGAGTGACTGATATTTTGTTTGCACTTACAAAATTTTATTAAATATTTACAATTAAAACTATAAAAAAAAATTTTGTTGTGTTTTAAGTTTAAGATTTTTTAAACTAGGAAGTTTAAGTGCTTATTTTATAACTGTTTTAGATCTTTAGTTTACAGTAAAGCTGAACTTATTGTTTAATTAATTTGGATCTACCACTTTAGGTTACAGTTTATTCAAGAAATTATACTACATTGTTCAATAAAAACTCGTTTTTTACTAAACTATCAGCCAAACTTGATGTGATGAGTTGTTTATTACAGTGTGATTTTGTTATTAAGATCAGGCAGTAATTTTTTGATACTAAATTTTTGATATTGAATTATTAAATTTTTCAAACAAGCAAATTTGTTTAAAGTAAAACATAACTGTTGCAAATAAATTGTTTCTGAAAAACTCTTGAGTTTGCATAATTTTTTTTATTTATTGAAACATTAAAACAAGAATTTTTAATACAAGAGATAGTTTAGTTGTATAAGATTTTTTACATAAAGAAGTCAAATGTATAAAAATAAAATAAAATGATAATTTTTTTTATTTTACTATCATCATTAGAAAAAAAAAACTTTTTAATTTTAGTTTAATTTAAATTTTTCTCAATAGAATGAGGATAGTAGAGTTTAAAATTTTATTAACTGACTAAAAAAAACTTTGTACTCACTATGCTTACAAACTCAATTGTGAGCTTTGCAACGTGGATAAGTTGATTATATCAAAACTTTTTGTGCTTTCAATCAGTCCAGACAAAACCATTAAGAAGAAATTCAAATTATAAACCACCTAATCTGTTTACTATTAAAACTTGTGGCTTTACTGTCATACAAGGTGAGTAAAAGTATTTAAAATAAAAAATTATTGCTGAAGCATTTAACTTTGCACAGTTTTTTTAAAGTATTTACAAAAATTAATTCAGTATGAAAGGAAATGAACTGAAACGTTTATCCATCAATCTTTAAAAAAAATTGTGGTTCTCCTTACAAACTTGAAAAAAAAAATTCAATTTATAAAAAAAAAATTACATAACCACTTGATTTCAGAATTTGTTTTTTCTAGAAACAACAATAAAAATAAGGTTAAATTCGTATTTAATTTCAGTTTTCTTTTATTTATTCAATTATTCAGTATTGCACTGAATAAAAGAAAATACTATAAAGATGAACAATTTTAGTTTGAGAGTGTTTACTTTTGCAGATTGAGTAGAATGTTGTTATATCTTTTTTATTTGTATCGTCGATATATGTCTTTTTCATACTAATTTTTTTTTAGCTCTTACTTTTAGATAATTTTTAGTTTAAAGATAGTTTTAGGTAATAAAGATTATATTTAAATTTTAATATCGCATCGACAAGCAGTATTTCTGTTCAAAACAGAAAGAGCCCAATTAAAGATTAAAATACTTTTATCATTAACTAAAAACTTAATGTTTGCACCAAAAGTATTCTAAGCACAATGTTCATGAACTTTCTAATAAAACAATGCTGAAAGTAGTTTTAAGATTTTGAACAATAAAACTAATTATTATTAGTTGTTTTTGATAAAATGCACTTAAAAACAAATCGTGACAACATGATACGTAAGCGACAAGATTTTACTTATTCTCAAAACAAATTATCAACACTGTTTTCAAATTTAATTCAATATTTAATTGTAAAACAAAATACATTTGTGTCCTCAATTTGTATAACTTTTTTTAATATAAAACTAACTTGTTAAAACTTGAAATGTGACTAGATTACGTAAACATTAAATATGACAGCTTTGATTTTGCTACTATGTTTTATTTTAAAATATTTATCAAATGTGTTCCAAAAAGTCTCGAGCTAACATAACTATTAATTATATTAAACTAATTTTGCTTTAACAATGTTAAACTTTGTTGTTAATAAATTGGTAATGTTAGTTAGTTAAACTTTAAAAGCATCAAGTTTGATACAATATACTTTAAGATTTACATATTGTCTATGAAATATGTTTATCTACTTAATTTTAGACTTCTATCTGGAAAATTAGCCTGAGATGTTTTAATCAAATTTTAAAAACCAGAACGCATAAAACAGATGGTTGTATGTCGATCTTGTTATAATATAACTTTTCGTAGATTATTTCTTTTTGTAAAGGGCAGTAGTCATTTTACACGACTTAAATTTTACTTTGTTGTTGTTAGTAGTATATTTTTTGATTTAGCTTAGCTGCAAATAATTTGTATTTAAAAAAAATCTAAATAAGTTTTTTTTTTATGTATTGAGTTCGTAAAATAAATCTTTTTGTTAAATATAATAGTTACTAAATACATTTAAAACTTTAATTTGTTGTTTTATTTTAACTACTAATAACTTTCATTTAAAGAGTGTTTTAGGCAAAAATGTAATGATTAAAGTTTCACAGTTTTGAAATATACGAAAAATTTAAAAAAATCCTACAAATACAAAAACAAAAATAGTTCAATATAAAACGAAGGCTATAAAATCTTCTATCATTAAATGTTTATCTTATATTATTATTAAAAATACCATAGGTAAAGGTGTTGTTTTTTACTGCAGTTAATATGTTTAGAAATTTTAGTAAAACTATTTTTGAATTTTGTATTTGCAGTCTTAATTTATTATTCATTTTTTTGTTTGGTCAGAATATGAAGTTATTAAGTAGCTATAAACAAGCATTGTTTTTCAAAAATAGATACTTATGTTATGCATACTAATACTTATTGTAAAAGATAATTAAACATTTTTGTAAGTTTAAGTAAGTTTATACAAAAAATTGCAAGTATTATAAACATGTTTGAACAAGCAGTTTTTTATTAAATTGAAAGGTTTTTAGAAACCATGTACTTTATTATTTTTAGAGGAATATGTACACGATTTTTTTTTAAACTTTAATGTATTTAGTGCATTTCGCATTAACGTTTTTTTAAATTTTAAAAAAAAACTATTGTAACAACAATTTTGATTTTTTGTTTTCAATAAAATAAAAAGATAAAACTAAACAACTTATACTAATTAAGCATAGAAAACATGTATGTATAACTTTTTATAAATAACAATAATGAAGTTAAAAAAAGTTACTGTTAAATAAAGTTTTTGTTTAACACAACCCTTCAATACAGTTTTCTTAAAACGCTACCATAAAAGTAAACAAGTTCAAACAAGTAACGTCATTTAAATCTAGTTTTTGTTTGTTTAGTGACTTTTGCAGCAATATAAGCTTATGCAGCAATATAAGCTTATGCAGCATCTAAAAAAGCTGATGAACTATGTACAGCATAAAAGTATTTAATTAAATTTTTCTCAATAGTGTTTTCTGTATAAGGTAATTTACGTGTTAAAACGACTTTATTTTGGTATCCCTTTTAAAAAGGCATTTATTAATTTTGATAAAAATAAGAAAATATGAATGCTTATCAGGAGAATTTACTTTTTAGGTTATAAAGACTTTACTTAATAGATGTTCAATCATTTACTTTGTTATTTTTCTTATATATTTCCACTTCAAAAATCATTTTATATACGTATATAAACAAGCTGCTAAAAATTGTTCATTCATGCTTTAAGAATGGTTTTTTAAAGTTTTTTAAAACTGTATTAAGACAAAATCCGCAATGAGAAAATAGTTTTTGATTAAGTAAAACAATTTCCAAGTAAATTTAATGTACAAAAATTAAAGCCAAAGTCTGACTTAAAACGTGCAAGAAAGTACAATCTACTTGTCAATCAGTTTAAAATTGTATCAGCAGAATATTGAGTTTTGTGTATTACTGCTATATAAATTAAAATTTCAGTACAAGTTTCATTCAGCTTTTATCACGTTTAATCGAATAGTTCAAAACAGTTTCCGAATAGATATAAATCATAAACGGGTGTTGGGAATGCTATTCAATTTTATCCCTTTATTGCCACACATATACGTGTATTGGTTTTCTACGTGATTTATCAAAATGACTTCAATTGCCAGACCCTTTTGAAGTGCCAACGTTTTACACGTTTTGTGATAAGACGAAAAATTCAAATGCGTCTTTAAACAAAGCGCCGAAACATTTTTTTAAAAAAGCTTTGGAAGTAACACTTTTCGTTGTTGAGTTTATTCAAAAAGCCAGTTTAAAAAAAATTTTACTTTTTGTACTGAAACTTGATTTTATGACTTGCATAACTTTGCAAAGCTATTCAAATTTATCCCTTTATTGACTAAATACACATATACGTATATTGGTTTTCTACGTGATTTATCTTGCAAAATGACTTCAATAGCCGGAATATTTTGAAATGCCAACGTTTTAAAAGTTTTGTGATAAAAAAAAATCAAATGCCTCTTTAAAAAAAGTGTCGAAAAAAAAATTAGGAAGTAACACTTTTCGTTGTTAAGTTTATTAAAAGAGCCAGTTTAAAACAGTTTTACTTTTTGTACTGACACTTGATTTTATAACTTTGTTTTTCAAAAAAACGTATAAAGGATATTTAGTTTTTTTACTTTATTTAGTATTGATTCGAATTTTTATTTGTTGTTTAGCAATTTCAAAAGTCTATGTTTTTAAACTACTTGATAATATTTAATTTAGAAATATTTTTTGAAATTTTTAATCTGAAATTTTGAGAAATTATATGCTAATGTTCGTTCAATAAAATAAAGTAAGATATATAAGTTTTTATATAATATACAGTTAAAATACAAAAGTTACCAAACACGTTTTTTTTAAATACTCAAATTTCACTTAAGTTCGTTTTGTTCTTTTGTTTTAATTTTTTCAAAGCCTTTTGTTTAGAAAAAAACATATAAAACTTAATAATAAACATTTTTGACTGTTTATGTTTTAATACGCACTATACAAAAACAAAATACGGTATGTGTTCTGACAATCATTTTTTCCAATTGCTAATATAATCAGCCGCAAATCTGTAAATTGAAAGGAGTATAAAGGTTATCTAAATAGTTATATTTATATCACAACCACAGTTTTCCATTATCATAAATACACGACAAGATTTAATCATGCGTACACAACAAACAGTCGTTTTAAAATATAAACTTCAGTTCAAGTGTTTAATAAAAAACAAACTAGTTTCGTTTATTCAGTTTTTATTACGACTATAATGTTTAATTTCTATATAATACTAGTTTTTTGTCAAAAAAAAGTTGTAGTAGATTTAGTAATCGTTTTAGAAATGTATGTTTGCAGTTTGTGTTAAAATTTTTGTCTACTTTAGGAGAATTACAACAGTTAAAACATATTAAACTCTTTAAAAAAATTTTTAAATAAATTATTTGTTTTCTAAATTTTTTTAAATTCTTAGAAATAATTTAAATTTATAATAAGCATGCAGCTAGTTATATACTGTAAAAAAATTATGACTGATGCTTCCATATAAAAATTAAGCCTTATATAGTAACTAAAAGATTGTTTGTTTTTTAACTAACTTTTATGTTGCATTCTAAATACCTGACTTAGTATGTTTTGGTTTAATCAAATAACTAAAAAGTATACTTATAAGTATTTTTATATACTAGCTTAAATATTTATTAAACCACAAAAAAATACTGCCTTTAAAGTGATTACTATGATTTAAATCATGCAATATAAGTTTTAAACTCTTATAAATAAATATACAATTTTTAAACTAGAGCTTAAAAGTGTTTTACTTAACATTTTTGTGATAACCAAATCGATTTCAAACAAATCGATATTTTTCGTCTACTTTACAGTCAAAACAGTATTTACATACTTATAAAACTGATAAAAACGTTTTGAATTAGTAAAACACATGTACTGTGTAACAGTGGCGACTAGTGATGCTGTCATGAGGGCAACACAAACTACCTTAAATACAGTTTATCTTTCGTATTTAAATCTTTAAATCAGCGTGTTTTGCAGTTTTAATATAAGTAGAATTTTAGTACATTTCACTTCAACAACTTAACTAGCTTAAATTTATCATTATGACACCACAGCGTCGTTTCAGCTTTGTAGTTAATTATTTACTGAATGCACAAAATAAAATAACAAGAAAATATAACTTCATCAGATGAAGGTTTTACTCGTTTTAATTTTAATTTTCATCTCATCAAACCTCACGTGCGGTCAGATCGAGCAGACCATATTTTGCAACGAAAAGTTCAAAAAGAACACTGAACGAGATTACACGGGTTACTCCGGTTGCTTGATAGAAAAGCAACGACCGCCCAAGTCGGGTGAGCTTTTTGACTGTTAAACAATTTTAATTTAACTGAGAAAGTTTCATAGTGTATACAAATTAAAAAACAATATATTTATAAATAAATGCATAAGTATTCTGCTTAAGTTTGCTATAGTAAAAATAAAAAAACAAAAACCTTGCATGAAACTAAGAACTTTAAAGTTGTTGCATATAATTTTTTATGGTTGTTAAACAGTTTGCTAACAGTTGTAAAAAAATTCGATCTGTAAACCAATAAAATAAGCCTTACTTATAAATAAACACAGCAATCTTCTGCTTGATTTCGCACTAGTTAACTATTAAGGTGTTTGTTAGCTCATTTTAATTTTGGTTAAAGCTGGGTGTGCAATTCGATGACCAAGTCCATGGATCAAAACTTTTTTGAGCACCTTTTAGTTTTTTTGATAAACTAGGAAGAAAAGTTTTATTAACTACTTGCACGAAAAAACTCTTAAGCTGTTGTGCTGACCAAGTCCATGGACTAAAACTTTTTAAAATATATTTCGTCTAATAAACTAGTAAGAAAAGTTTGATAAGCTATTTGCACGGAACTAAAAACTCTCAAGTTTTTGTGTTAAATTATTATTTTTGAATTTACAGACCGGTCTAAACTACCGTGGACGTACAACAGGTGTTCGGCAAAACAAGTTAAATTTGTCGAAGAAGAAAAAGTCGTAGAGTACATTCAGCTCAACTACACCATCGGTTAGTTTCGTGTAGGGGGATTTTGTTGATATTTCTTGTCTTTTGCAAATGTGTTGTACAAAAGTAATGAATAGTAGGTGTAACAGAGTTTGATTTTTAATGGTTTTATATTAGCTTCTTTATGAACTATAAAATACTATAATCCTATGCATTGTTGGTCTATTTAGTTTTTAGTAGTTTACTTGTTTTATTTAATGTAAATAACTTTATCGATTTAGAGCTAGCAGAAGGCGACCATGAACATTTTAAAGGTCTGAAAATTGATTTTGATGGTACAAGCGACCATATGAGTACCACTTACTATTTCGAGTTTCCTGAATATTATGATAAAAATAAAAAGGTATTATAATAAACATGTTGAAAAATTCATAAAATAGAAAAAAAAAAAATAAAACTATTAAAGTACTTAATTTTTTGTCTTAGTTTTATTACTTTTTAAATTTATGTTGTGCTATAAGGTAAAAAATAACAGAACTAAGTTGTTTACTTTTGAATATTTTTTATGTTAATGATAAGATTATTTAGAGTTTTATATTACAATTTTGTTACTTTTAAAGAATGTTTAACTATAAAAGTCTAACTATTTTAGCAGCTTTCTATTCGTAATTAAGTCTGTAGAGCTATAGAAAATAGCAGCATATAATCAAATCAACTACTAATTAAGGATTCTTTTTACAAAAAAAAACAATTTGGAGCTCTGTGATTATTTAGGTAAACTTCTTTTAGCTTGGAGTAGTAAAGTTTTTTTTTAAGAAACCATTCAAAGGTTCAGCGAAATTTATACAGTAAAGAACATTATTTAAAAAAAACTGTTTGTACTTTTTGTGGTTATTCTCAAAAGAAAATTATTTACCAGAAGGTTTATAATATTTCCAGTTTTGTATTCACTTGAGTATCGTTACAGACGAGCTTCACATTCCTTGTGAATCCTTTCGGAGATCCACTTTATGAAGGAACACAGAAGCTGGAGGAATACGATGAGGAATACTTTATAGACTTCCAGGCAGTCCCACAGAGGGGGATGTATTGTGATGTTGAGTTTGCAACTAAAATTATACGTTTGTTTAATTAAATACTAGAAATTTACGTTTGTTTTGTTAAATGACTATAAGTATATTTTTTATTTGTTTAAAGTACTAAAGATGTACGTTTGTTTACTTGATTAAAATCAATACAAAATTTATAAGTTTTTTGAATTTTTTAAACTTGCAACTAAAGATGTTTTGTTTATTTATTTAAACTTTCAACTTCGAATATGGGTTTGTTGTGTTTTTTTCAAATTATTAACTAAATTTATTTGAAGTGTTTTTTACTTGATTTGTAATAATCAATTTCTCATTATATATGTTTTTTGTAAGCTACATGTTTCTAAAGCAAACCAGATATTTAAGCATCACTGGTTAATTTTAGTAGAAACTCTTATAAACCAAGTTGGACTTATATAAAGAAGCTAAAGCTTATTTTTAAGTTTTATGTAAATACTTAGCTTATGACTTTTTAAACAGTTGAAATAACAGTAGTACGTACATTTTTCAAAGTTTAACTTTCAGCGATAATAAACTGTATACTTAAAAAATGAAAAGAAAAAAATATCGTGAGTTAATTTTTTTTTTCTAGCAATTGGAGTAAAACCTACTGCACCACCAACAAAGCAAGCTGAATCACAATACTCTGTATTGCGCATTGTCCTTTACGTATTTTGTGCACTAATAACAGTTCTAGTACTAGGTTTGTTGATTATAATTTCATATATGCTACATATGCATGTAAGTTTTATACATTATGTGAAACAACATGCTTTTTAAATTATCTGAATTTATGGTCCAGTTATTGTTATAAAAACTTGAAGGTTTTCTCTACTTTTACTTCAAGATGCCCACGGACCCCGAAAAAGACCGTCTCGTTGTCTTGGTCTCCAGCGGCGACCAGACAACGGAATACATAAAAAGGGCCGGTGAACTGGCGAGCAACCTTAAATCCAGCGGTCGGTTCGCGCACGTCTTCTTCAGCGGCTGGCTGAAAAGGGGTCAGGTGGGGGAAAACACCGCCCAGCTCGACGGTGCCATCAGCGGCGGAACCCGCTTCGTCCTGTACGCGTCGCCGTTCGGAAAGAAAAGTTACGAGGAATCGGTCGCTAGGGGGAGCCAGGCAACGTGGAAGGACGAGTTCGTCGTCGGGGCGCGCTCGTTGCTGGGGAAGGAGGGGAGATCCCTCGAAGGAAGAAAGTTGTTTGTGGTGTTCGATTCGGGGGTGGCGGGGAGAGAGGAGGTTATGTGCGGGGATTTCAGGAAGCGCAGGTGCTACGATCTTAGCAAGGAGTTTGACAGGAAGGTTTTCTTCACCAAGCTCATCGGGTTCAGGTATTCGAGGAAGAAGGAGAAGGAAAGTTTGGAGGCGAAAGAAATGTTACTTTAAGGAAACGAGCAGAAACCTCTGACCCGCGATGTTTTTATAGTTTGAAAACAAACTTGCGTTGTATACAAAACTGAGGTTTTTTACAACAATTAGTTTCGAATGTGCTTTTATTTTTATTTTCAGTGTGCACTAGTGCATATTAAATAATCGTTTTAGGAAAGTTTTGCTGTTAAGCATTTTATTCAGTTTTAATACTAAGATTTTTCAAAATCAAGACTTGTTTCACAAATAGTCCGGTTTTTAAAAGTTTTGTTTTCTTATAATCTGACGAACTTTAAAGATGTTTATTTGGTTTTATAATAAAAAAAGGTCTGGTAGTTTTATAGAACAGTCTAAAATCTAATAAAATGAAAATTTTGTTTAAACTCTTGTACATACCGAATTGTTATATTAGTAATTTGCTTACACTTAAACAATGTGTAAAAAATACAAATTATTTGGGTAGAAGAAGTTTTAAATTTACATCACAAAACAAATTACTTCATTTTCAATTTTTATCAAAATGCACTTGGTTTTAAAAAAAAACATTTTTTTAATTTGTTTTATAAATAATTTTTGATGTTTTTTTTTTTGCTTATTTTATTTTTTTGCTAAACAATGAAATCATGTTTAATAAAATCAACTTAAACTTCAAAAACTATTAAAATGCTTATTGTACATATAAGAAATTTTTTTTTTGTGTAGTTTAAAGATAAACTCTCAACTTTTAGTCAATGTTTAGTTTAGTCAAATGTTATGTCAAATGTTTAGTTTTAAGTATTTTAGCTTTAAAGTAGATATTATGCTGTTTAAATTTGTCTTAAAACAAAAGTATTAATTCCTATCACAAAAAAGTGCACTCATGCTAGAGTTTAGAAATATTACATAAATCTTTTAATGATTTTTTTTTCTAAGTGCTTTTAAATTTTTCAGTTAAGTGCAAATTATCTAATAATCTGAAACTAAATGTTTCTTTTCATAATTTTTCAGATGCTAAATTAACCGTAAACTTTTTATGCTGTTATAAGTAATTAAAATAGTTCAAAAGTGATAATTGTTTTTTAGCCGTAAAAAGTTAACCAAAACCACAGAAAACCGTTAAACTTTATTATGCGTATAAATATTCTGTAAAATGTGTTCTTATTTTGTATGTAAAAACTGCACAAGTATGTAAATTTGATTTAAAATAAAACTATGGTTAAAACTTGTCTAAATTGATGTGGGAACATCAAAAACAAATGTTATATTATATTGTCGTGAACATTCAAATGTCGGTTCACTATAAAAGATTAATGGTAGACAAACAAACACAATTATCGAATTAAATATTACTTAAGTACTTTTTCTGCCTAAATTGAACAGAAGATGTTATTTAAAAGAAAAATAAACTACTGAAGTCATACTAAAGCTAAACGTTTTTTTTTATTGATAATTATTTTATTGTTTTTGTCAGCTTAAAAATAAGTAGTATAAAGTTTTTTTTTTTAAACTAAATTTAATTTTTTGCCCGAGAAAATATTAATCAAATAGAAAGTTTGTTTTATAACTTAAAACTTTACAAGTTATATCGAACAACATTTTATAAAATTGCTTTTATGTTATGTGTAAGGTTAAATTTTCTATTTAGTTTCAGTTAATTAAAAGGTATTTAATAAACTTTAACAAACTTTACCTTTTTTTCCAGGTACTAAATTAACCCTATACCTTTTAATACTGTTCTAACTAATTAAAATAATTTAAAACGATGAATTATTTTTAGTCTTAAAGAATTTACCAAAACAATAGAAAACTTTTTTATGCGGAAAATAGCAATATTCTATTTTTTAAAGATTTTTATTTTATTTTGAGTATAAATCGCAGCTTTTAAAATCCACAATTAAATGGTCTGTTTCAAAAATATGTAATAAATATAAAACTGTTTATACTTTGTTGCATTACATAAGAACAAAACCACTTTATTGTAGTAAATAATAAAACTTTGGTTTAATATGAAAGATTAATGGCCGACAAAAATTACAATTTAAAAATTGTATTATCCTTAAACAATTAATATAGGAAAAATTTATTCTATTTATTCATTCTTTCAAAAATTTATTTTACAAACTAAGTTTCGGTCAAAGACCTCGTCAGTGCTTAAATAAATCTAAAAAAAGATATATGACAGTCATGGAAAATAGCATTTAAACAATTAAATTAAAGTGAAACTAAATTATTACTGATAATTTTTTTACTTTAGAAACTAAACAAATCAAATTTTAATATTGAGACTGAGTTTTAGTAGAAGTTTAAATCTTTAGCTAAATTTTAAAATCAATACAACAACAATAATAATAATAATCAAAGCTGTATGTAGCTTTCCTTTTTCTTCTAGTTAATTTACAGAGTAAACATTGCTTAAGCAAAAGTGAAATTAATGAAATGAGCTTAAAATTTAATTGAATTTAGTGTAGCTTATTTTAATTGTGACGTAATTATTGAAATTTTGAACAATCTTGTGCTTTTAATCGCTATTAAAATTTAAAATCCCGCTCAAATGCTTTATAAGAAAGCTTATATTTAAAATAAATTTTTACCTAAAAAAAAAACAAGTTAGATTATGATACAAAGTTTGAATTTTTTGCAAAGTTTAAATTCTAGTTAAATTTAAAATCAAAGAACAACACAAATACGAATAGTAAAAAAAAAAATATTATATGTAGCTTTCTATTTTCTTCTAGTTGATTTGCAAAGTGAACATTGCTTAAATAAAAATAAGTAATAAGTGGGCTTAAATTAAGATGCATTTTAATCAAGCTAAATTTTATTGTGACTTGAATATTGTAAATTTAAGTAATTTTGTGCTTGTAATAGTTACGAAAACTTGAAAATTTTGCTTGAATAATTTAGGAAAAAAAAAAACTTTTAACTTTGAGAAAATTGTAGTTACAAAAATTAAAAAAGCATGCACAAAACCTGTATTACGAGTAATTTAAGTTTTGAAGTGGAGTTTTCGGAAGTGCGGGCAGGAATAAAAGAGTTCGTACCGTTTGTTTAGATTATCCCTTCTGTCTGCTTTAGCGATCGCGACCTTTTCTAATATGCAAGTACTGCAAATGCTTTGTGGGTTTTTTGTTTTGCCAATATGGTGGATAATTTCCCAATCTATTTTGTATTCAATGTTCTTATTTTTAAGCTTCCATATATACTTCGATATTTCTGTTCCGTTCTCTTTATAGTTTTTAAAGTCACTAACATGGTTGTACCATTTTTTTTAAAAAGTTTCACCCACTGAGCCCAAATAGTTTTTTGTGTCGTTTTTCGATTTGATTGTCGCTTTATATACCACATTTTCAACTAAGCATTTATTCTTAAGGGGACATTTGTTTTTTGTTCGGCAGTTGCAAAGTGTTTCGTTTGGATCATCGTTTCTTGTTTTTAAGTATTTTCGATTGTGTTTTTGGATTAGTTTTTTAATATTGCTCATGCATTAATATATGAAATTTTACAATTATTTCTGTTTATTACTTTGTTTAACTTGTGGTCTTCTTTGAATTGTTTATCTATTATTTGCAGAAAAGCTTTACCTATAATGGTTCTTACTGACTGGCAGTAGGGTGGGTTAAAGTAGATTGTTTTTATTGTTCGTGCTGGTTTCTTTTTGCTTTGGTTGTTTAGGTGGTTGGAGTATATAGGTTTGTGTTTGTAACCAACTCAAATTTCAAACACAAACTCAAATTTTACTTGTAAGTAAAACTATTTATATTTAGTGTGGCTCGCAACTTCTTCTTCTTTGTTAAGCTGACCAAAAAACCTTTTTATTAATCACAAAAAACCAAAGCCGTCGACTTCTAAATTGTTAGCGTATTGTTAAACTTAAATAGAAATGTTTAAAAACTATAAAGAGAACGGAACAGAAATATCGAAGTATATATGGAAGCTTAAAAATAAGAACATTGAATACAAAATAGATTGGGAAATTATCCACCATATTGGCAAAGCAAAAGACCCGCAAAGCATTTGCAGTACTTGCATATTAGAAAAGGTCGCGATCGCTAAAGCGAACAAACGGTACGAACTCTTTTATTCCTGCCCGCACTTCCGAAAACTTCACTTCAAAACTTAAATTACTCGTAATACAGGTTTTGTGTATGCTTTTTTATTTGTAACTATAATTTTCTCAAAGTTAAAAGTTTTTTTTTTCCTAAATTATTCAAGCAAAATTTTCAAGTTTTCGTAACTATTACAAGCACAAAATTACTTAAATTTACAATATTCAAGTCACAATAAAATTTAGCTTGATTAAAATGCATCTTAATTTAAGCCCACTTATTACTTATTTTTATTTAAGCAATGTTCACTTTGCAAAGCAACTAGAAGAAAATAGAAAGCTACATACAATATTTTTTTTTTTACTATTAGTATTTGTGTTGTTCTTTGATTTTAAATTTAACTAGAATTTAAACTTTGCAAAAAATTCAAACTTTGTATTATAATCTAACTTGTTCTGTTTTTAGGTAAAAAAATATTTTAACTATAAGCTTTCACATAAAGCATTTGAGCGGGATTTTAAATTTTAATAGCGATTAAAAGCACAAGATTGTTCAAAACTTCAATAATTACGTCACAATTAAAATAAGCTTCTCTAAATTCAATTAAATTTTAAGCTCACTTCATTAATTTCACTTTTGCTTAAGCAATGTTTACTCTGTAAATTAACTAGAAGAAAAAAGAAAGCTACATACAGCTTTGATTATTATTATTATTGTTGTTGTATTGATTTTAAAATTTAGCTAAAGATTTAAACTTCTACTAAAACTCAGTCTTAATATTAAAACTTGATTTGTTTAGTTTCTTAAGTAAAAAAAATTTCAGTAATAATTTGGTTTCACTTTAATTTAATTGTTTAAATGCTATTTTCCATGACTGTCACATATCTTTTTTTAGATTTATTTAAGCACTGACGAGGTCTTTGACCGAAACTTAGTTTGTAAAATAAAATTTTGAAAGAATAAATATACTACTTCTCCTCCATCAGTTGAGATCTCTCTATTTGTTTTCTTAAAATCAAAACATATATTAGGAGAAATTTACTTAAACTTCCCTAAAATATTTTTTTATTGTATATTAACTCCCTAAACTATTCAAAAAGTAATTTAAACGACGATTTTTAATTTAGCAATTGTAACTGTTTTGATAAAACTGAGATACCGTTTTTTATTTATTTTAGATTTAACAGTTAAAAACAAAGTATGTACATATCCTAATTCAGATTTTAAAAACCGCCAAAAACTGCTTCAATTAAAAAACAAAAACATAAGGAAATAATTAAGCTTAATTCGTAATTTTATCTTATTAAAATTTTTGTGGCAACTCACAAAATACGTCATAATCAACTTTAGTCATCAGTGCAATAAATTTCGCGCGATATTTGTTTTGAAAATGTAAAATTAGTTCGATAAAATCTTTTTAACAATAAAACCTATATCAAACATCAAATTAAAACTAGTGATGTACCGGACTCACTATCCGGGTCCGGCCGGATATTGCCATTTTTGTCTGATATCCGGATCCGGCCGGACTCTAATTTGAAAAAAAAGTCCGGATCCGGTTCCGGCCGGATTCTAATTTGAAAAAAAAGTCCGGGTCCGGTTCCGGCCAGATTCTAATTTGAGAAAAAAGTCCGGATCCGGGTCCGGCCAAATCCTAACAGAGATCCGGCCGGACCCGGATCTAGTTAGTAAAAAAGAGCATACTGAAAAGTATTTTTTCAAAAACAAACCCTGTGAAAATTAATAAGAGTCATTTTTGTCAGTTAAAATTAAACACCTACCGTGATTGGCTTATTTTATACACGTGATTAATTTACATTTGTTTACATTTAAACTATAAATACACATTTCATGAAATGCAACTCTTTACATATGTTGTAAAATTGAAAACTTTGGAATAAATACTTGCATTATTTATTGTTTAAAGTTGAGCTCAGAGAATATTTAGAGTTAATACGGTTTAATGTACGAGTCAATGAAAATCATATGACGAAATGTTTCAAACAAAATACTGATGCAACAAAACATCAGAACATGACAGGCAGTTTATATGTAAGCAGTTAGTTAGTTTGGTGTGTAGCTTGATGCAACAAAATATCTTGAACGTTTTTGTGAATGCTTATTGTAAGTAGTGTTTTGTCTTAAAAGTGAAAATTTCAACAGGTGTTTAATTGTTTAAATATTTAAGCCAGGTTTATAGTTTAATAGTTTATTAAAAATTTTACAGTTTCTTGTTTACTAAAAGTTTTATTTAATTTTTAGTTTTTTGTTTTAAGTTTTTTGATATAGATTTAAATAGCTTCCAGTTTTCAAAGTGTTACCAAAGTAATTAATAATTTTGTATATGCTAGTATTTCTTGTTGTGTTTTATATATAAGATCCATCACTCAAAACTGACGTGTCTGATTATAGAAAGTAGTCTCAGTTAGAATTCAGTATTTGTTAGATATTAATTAAATAAGGTAGGATTTAATTATGATGGGTAGTACTAATAAGTTAAATGTACCACAATCAGTCTACAACTTTACTACCAAATTGTCAACCTTTGCTAGCTGTTCTACTGATTATTAGATTAAAGTAATTTTTCAGTTTTTAAAAACCTCATTCTGACTCAGGCTTGTTTATACTCACTCTAGCTAGTTTTATTGACTTAAACAGTGGCAACCCTGCTAGTTTGAAACATTTTTGGAATTTTAGAAAATCTTGGACTGCCTCAGGTTAGTTTAGTTTTTTATAAAAACTCAGGCTAGTTTTCTTTTAGATTTTGAATGAGTTTGAGCTGATCCAGTTTTTAATATTTTGTAATTTTCTAGTGTATTTTGTTCAAGAACTTGATTTCAGATTTTTAATTGTAAATAACACCTAAATTTGTAAACCTTGTGGCTAGCTGTTCTACTTATTATTAGATAAAAGTTCTTTTTTTTCAGTTTCTAAAAACCTCATTCTGACTCAGGCTAGTTTATTCTAGTGATGTACCGGACTCACTATCCGGGTCCGGTCGGATATTGCTATTTGTGTCTGATATCCGGATCCGGCCGGATTCTAATTTGAAAAAAAGTCCGGATCCGGTTCCGGCCGGATTCTAATTTGAAAAAAAAAGTCCGGATCCGGTTCCGGCCGGATTCTAGTTTGAAAAAAAAGTCCGGATCCGGGTCCGGCCGGACCCGAAATTTTGGGTCCGGTACATTCACTATTAAAAACTTGTTTAGTAACATAAGAACTAAAAAAAAAATTATAACTTTAAATTAACTAATAAAGGGAGATAAACAATACTAATAGCAAACATGTGAAAACTTGAATGATAGGTTACAACCTATTTAAAGAATGTAAAAGTGTAATACGCTGAAATAATTTTACGTTAAATTTTATCAGTATTTTGTGCTAAAATTGTAATTTTTATTTTATTTAATAACTTTACTTGAAAAGTAAAAATAACTTATAATTTTATTAGATAAATAAACTATCGTACAATTTTTTATGAACTTTAAAGAAGTGAATTCTACCATAACTGAACTAAGTTTTACAAATGAATATGTAAGCATAAGTACTGTAAAATTTATGCTTTAAATAAAGAAAAAAAAAATAGTAGTATTAACAACAACAAATTTTCTTCTGTTTTCAATAATAGATTTTTGTATTTTGTCTAAGTCTTAAATTGAAATAATAGAAAGCAGATAATATTTGCAAACATACAAAAGAATAACCTTTTTTTTTGATTTTCTTATAGAAAGATGTTTTTTTAACATAAGTTTGCTTAAAACAGTTATCTCAGCTTACTATTCAAATACTTAATTTTCTATTAAGGTATACACATATATAACTATTTCTTTTTTACATTGGCATGCTGAAAAAAACAAAATATTTGTAAGTATTCTAAACTTAATTCAAATAAGTAATCTCAAAAAGTAATATGAGGGATTTCATGTTCAAACAATAACAATTTTAGTAAAACGTACACGGGTCATGTCTTACATAAAAGCAGTTTAGATAAAAAAAAAATGCTTAAACCTTTTATAATAGTCATAATTATATGTATAGAAAGTTTAAGTTTTATTTTGCTACAGTGACCGTTGGAAAATTGAGAGTCTTAGTTAAGCTTTAAAATCTTAGTAAGCTTTAAAGATAAGGAAAACAATTGGATCTAAAGTTGGGACATTTTTTTTAATTGCATAAAAGTAATAATCGAGCTAAGTTACCGCTCGTGATCAAAAATTATAAAAGTTTGTAATAACGTCTTTAACAGATTAATACATATGCAATTTAAAATTAATCTTTAAAGCTTCATATAGTTAGGAAAGAAAGAAGGTATAAAACAAATCAGTATATATTTTATGTAGTTTCAAAACTTTATAAACATCATGTTACGCATTATCGGGAAATGTAGGGTGTTCACGCTGGCTGAAAGATTTATAGCCGCATTCACCATATGCTTAGTAATTGAAAGATTATCTTGGACCGTGTTCACGTTTTTTTCGAGACAATGCACGCAACATTAAGCTGAAATTACCATTGTTAAAATCCTTGTAAGTACCCTGTTTTGTTCATTCGCTTCAGCTAGGTTCATTGTTTGTCGACGATCGTATATCATAATCATAAAATCATAATCGATTGCTTCAAAAGATTGGCGAAAAGCTTTCACTTCTCCACTACAACTTGAATTACTAGAATATTTTTTGTATTGAAATTGTAGTTCGTTTTATATTTTTAACAGCTGCTTGAGTTAGTTTATATTTCTTTTTTATAGTAGTTAAAGCGTAATCCTAAGTCAAACTTTTAAACTTTTCATTAAAATTGTAATTCCTATTCTTTTATAAGATTTTTTATAGTTGATATCATATTTCAGTTGTTTGCGGCTCCATGCTATTTTTAATTTACTTTGCTTTATAATTATAAACCCTTGAAAAACTTAATGTTCTGATTCGTTTATTGTAACAATAATACTTAGTCTTAACTTAAGGTTTTTTTTTTTACTTTTTTTGTGATTTGTTTTCTGCATCAAGCATTTGTTAAAGTCGATGATTTATTTATTTCAAATAACACAGATATAAAAAGTACAAGTTAACTATTAATGTTGCCTGCATGCATATCAAAGTATATAAACTTAAGTTTCTTGTGTACGTAGTTTGAAATTTTTCACTGCTTAGCAAGAAATTAGTTTTTTTTGTTCGCTTATAAAACAGATTATTCTTACAATAAAAATGGATTTATTTTAAAACACGGTAAATAAATTTTTCAAAAATTTTTTCACAAAGTGAGTAATGATATTTAAATAACTACTGTATGTAAACTTTTATTGTACATACATTACAAGCAACTTAAATATTTAGGATATCAGTTATTAAAGTATTCAGATTTGTATCAAATTTTTAATGAGATTCGGATCCTAATATAAAAATAAACACGGATCCGGCCGGATCCAAAATTTTTGGATTTGGTATATCACAACTAAAATGTAAACACTGATTTAGGTTAAGCTGATATCAACTAACTTTATTACATAAATCATAGTTTCTCTAATGTTTAGTTATTTTTACAAAGTAAGTAATATTATACATAACTATTGTATGAAAACTTTTATTGTATATACATTACAAATAACTTAAATCTTTAGCGTCTTAGTTATCAAAATATTCAGATTCGTATCCAAATTTTTAATGAGATTCGGATACGGATCCTACTATAAAAATAAGATACGGATCCGACCAAATCCATAATTTTTGGATTTGGTAGATCATACTAAAATGTAAACACTGATCTTAGTTAAGCTAAAATCAACTAACTTTATTACACAAATGATAGTTTCTCTTATGCTTAGTTTTCAGAGTTATATAGAGCAAAAAATATTTCCTCTTTCAGCTAGAAAAGTTTTGTCTAAATAAGTATTTAAAGAAAAACTATTGAACTTTAAAGCATTGCTGTATCTTGCTTTTACGGATTTTTCTTTGTTGTTTTAGATTTTAATAATAACTGTTATATCTGCTTTCTACACCTATAACATATGAAAATATTTTAATTTATCTTTAATAACATCTTCAGTTTTTAAAGCGGGTTTAAAAGTCCACTAGCCTAGATAAAACTACTAAATAAAACCAACTTGTAAAAAAATAGGTGGGTTTCAGCCCTATGGACCAAGTTTTTCTTGTGGACGAAAAAAACATTCGGTTATCGAGTTGCACAACACGGATACCTTTTAATGCCTTGTCTAAGAAAAATTTTTAGGGTAACTTACTTATTTCTGGAAAACCTAATATTTACATTTAATTACCAGTGGCCTAAATCGGCACGAAATTGGTTGACAATTATTTATTGTAAACGGCTATTATGTAGCTCAAAATAACTGAACTAAACTTGTATCTAGATTTTTTCTAAATTATTGTTAATTTATCATAGTTAAGAAATAGTGAATAATCCGCTAAAAGTTTTATAGTATGTATTTAATTATGAAAATTCTTAATTTTGCTGATTAACTTGTTTTCACAATTGTCATAATATCATCTTTCTCATTTATTATTCAGCAAGGCCCCAACTTCAAAACTACTAAAGTTTCAAACTGATACGTGACAAAACTTTTCACTTTTACATAAAACTTCAAACAAATGTGTTAACAGTCTAACACATTAATTTTAAGCTTTTTTTACTTAAAACTCAAAAATAATGTTCAACGAAATATATTTCCTGATAGCTATTCATATGATTTTAAAAGGTTTCACACATAAAACAAGCCTAAAGATAATTTTATCTAAAAAATTAATTATTTCAAAAACGTTCACTTAAAACTTAGGTGTAAGAAGATTTAGTAGTTAACAATGTTCTTTATGTGGTAAAAATATCTATAACACTATTTAAAATCAATAAAAATACACAGTTTAACTTACAGAAAAATTGTTTCTAAGACTGTTTAAAGATTATTACAATATTAACAACGCATAACTAAAACATGTTATCATTATTTTTGTTTATAGAATTAAGCAGCTATTTAACAGCAGATTTTTTTCGACCGACAGTTCTCAACAAAATACTGACTGAAAAATACTGCTGAATCATTTGAACTATGTAGAGTTAATATATATAATTTAATATTTTATGTATGCTATCACACAGAGTAGTCTGAAATTTTGTTAAATCGTAAGAAAGAAAAAGTTAATAAATGAATTAAAACAAAGCGCAGAAGTTTTGTAAATAGAGGAACCGATATATTACAACTTGACCATAGAACTTTAGCACGCCTAGATATTAAGTTTTTTTTACAGCAGTAGTAGCTATCTAAAGTCAATTTCTTTAAAATTTGAACTGAATTACTATAAAGGATTAAAGCAAAAGTGGAATAGTATATATAACTACTAAAATTAGATATTTTACAATTATTAACTTTACAAATTTTAGACCGTTCAAATAAAGTTATAAAAAATAGTATAACTTAAATAAGTATCACATAAGTGGAATTGCTATAAATTGTACTTCAGCTACCAGATTTTTTTTGAAGAATTAATTTTGTTTTTAAGTTCTTTTGTGTTTCGAAACATTTAAAGCAAGTTTTATTAGAGGGTAAAAATTATTACTTTACAATTTCTTTTGGTATTTTTTGGAATCAAGAAAACTTTGACAACTAATAACCACCAGCTTTCATTTTTTTTAAATTATATGAATAAATTAGTAGTATGATTTAAAGTATTTTTGTCTTTCTTATACCTATTTTTACTTCTAACCTATTTTTTCGTTGTGATACTCATTATGCTTTAAAGAGTGTATTTTTTTTTAAACTTCTACTATAATGATTTTTCAAATCAAAACTTAAAGTTAACTCGAAGTTCTTCAAAATTTACAAAACAATACAATCAATTAAAATATCTTTAAAATCTGATAAGCATTTACAACTGTAGTATTTAAAATAAAGTAAATAAGCAGTTTAAGTTTTCCCTTACTCAAAAAAAAAACAGTATCTCAAATTAAAACAATTTAAATAGAGTCTGCAGGTACAAAAATACCATTTTTCAAGTCAAAAAACACAAATGAAACATACAAGAAAAAAAAAACGAAAACTTTTGATGACAACTAAAAGATTAATTTTCTAAAAAAAGACTTATCTATAAAGGAAAATGAGTACATGTAAAACTTACAGTAAACTTAATTGGATAATTTATTCAGGCAGCAGTGCAGTGAATCATCTGAAATGACGGTATATGTACTTTTGCAACTCCGATATGTGCACTGGTGACTGTTAACAAAAACATTGATTTTTTTCAAAGTTGTAAACATTGGTAACTTTTTAAATTTGATATAAGTTATTACATGGTTGCCACTGATCAAGCTGAGAAAAATTTCCTGACTTTTTCCTGACTTTTTACCAAAAATTTCCTGACTTTTCTATATCATACTCTTAAATTAAACTTATTCTAAAATACATAATCTAACACTTGAAACTATATAAAGCTTTCAATCTAATTTTAATACAGGGTAAAAACAACAGTTTTTTGCTGAATTCTATCTAACTTCCAGTACATCACTTAAACCATCTGTGTATTATTCATGTTTGTAATAAACAGCTCTATCAGCAAAATACTTGTATTATCACCTTATAAACACAGCTTGTCTGATAAAAGACACAATTTTTTAGCATTTCCTAGCATAAATGTATCTATATAAACAAATGACATCTAAGGAACTTTTACAATTTTGTGTATATATCACAGTTTCACTATGGAAGTGTCCTTGCTACAGATCATCAATACTAAAAAGCTTACAAAATCTGCTTGTTCAAGTAGGGTACTTGTTCAATATGTTAATAGAAACTTTTTGCAGTTTTATAAAGAATAGTTTACTAATTTATACCAGGTGAAGGCACTGGAAACAAAATTAAATATTTTTGTAAATTTCCAGGAAATTTTTGGATTTTTTTTCTGACTTTAAAGGATTTTTAATCAACTTTTACCATTTGAAGGCTTTGAAAAACAAGTAATTTTGTAAATTTAAACTGACTAAATCTGAATGAATTTTTTTTAATTTTATAAAATTTCCTGACTTTTCCTGACTTTTTTTCAAAACCCCCCATTTTTACCTGACTTTTCCTGACTTTTGTCATTTTTTTAAATTTTTCCTGACTTTTCCTGACCGAGTGGCAACCCTGCAATAGGTACTTTATACAAAACAAGGTATTATTTAACTTTTTTTGTAAAATATCTTTAATTAATTTCTGGTGAGTCATGTACTATATGGTTTATTGCGTTAGGGTAGGGCAATTATAACTAATACTACTGAGATTAATAAACTTGTAAAAAAGCAACATGGTGCATTGATTTTATGAAATGATAGAAGCAGCAAAGAAATATTAAATAACTATGTTTGAGTTAAAAAAATTTGTGCACAAATTCAAAAGAGGCTTATAACCAGTTAATTTAAAGTTATATTTAGGTATAAATAAAATTTACATTCATTCAATACAATTTTTAGAGATAAATTACTATTTTCTTGAGTAAATAGTCTTTTTATTTCAAATTTTTTATCCTATCTTGGATGTTAAGTATGAGAGAAATAATCAAAATACTTAAGAACAAAACTTTTTTTATAGCATTTCAAAGTGTATGGTGCATTTCAAATAATTTATTTTAAAGTCAAACAGAATGGAGTCAAACTATATTTTATTTTTTATACAATTATAAATAAAATGTTTTTTTTTTGTTAATAGCATTTTTACTCTCTTTTTTTCAAGGCTAATCATTAGTGGTTTTGTTGGTTGTAAGCAAAAATGGTTCGGTTTTGTTTATAGTTATTTCTTTTGTGTCTAAAACTTATGGATTTGTAAAGTTTTTTTATCAAAAGTTAAATAAAAAGTTAAGTTTTTATGATTTTGGCTAAAAACTGGCATGTAAAGTTTTTTAAATCAATTAAATTTAATTTCAAGTTAAACTTCCGATGATGTTAATAAAGGTTTTAAAATTAGATTAATGTACAGTTTCTTTTTCAAACTCATTCTTAAATGAAGTTTAATTTACTTATTTGATTATTTTTTCTCAAGTTGTTTCAAACTTTACATTATAGAAGTAATTAAGGTTTTTAAACATGTACATTTTAACAAAGATTTAAAGATGATTTAATAATAAAGTTATTTAATTTTGTGTGAGACTTATTAACTAATCTATTTACTATTCTAAATAATTAAGTTTTCTGTTTTCAACTATTTTGTAGTTCATTTATAAGGGTGATTTCTTTTTATGTACATATTTTTTTTCTCTTACATGTTACTTACAATTATTATTGAAGTAGTGATAGATATTTTCAAAATATGTTATGCTCTACATGTTATGTTTGTACTAATGTATAATTTTATGTTTTCAAAATATAAGTAACATGTTATATACAGTAATTTTACCATTTCTCCATGTTTGTTTTGTTATTGACTTATTTTCTGCATTTTGGTGGTTTCTCTTATAAAAAGTGTAACAAGATAATTGTGTAAATACATAATCCGAAAAATAAAAATCTTAGTTTGGAACTCATGGTAAACTATGGTAACATAATTAATATTGACAGCAATGGGTTTAAAACAGAGTGAATGTTTTTTTTTTCTTTTAGAAATAAATTGATTATTGAAGTTAAGTAAATAAAAAAAAACTTTTGCTTAATTTTTTGGCAATGGGTCTTGATCTTGGAACATTCAACTCAGAGAGTTTTCAAAGCTGTTATTAGGACCCCTACAACATCAGGTCAGATTTGATTTTTATTAACCTTAAGGCTTTATTTTTTTTATTTTTTTTATACTTATTGAACGAAAAAAAATGACACTTTAAGCTTTAAATATTTGGTTGTAGAACTTGGTTAACAAAAAACCTCTTGGTTATTAAGTTGCACACCACTGGTACCTTATAATGTCCAAGACATATTTTTATAAAGCAAGAAAGAAAAATGTGAACACTCACAACTATGGTCAATGGATTAGTGTGGAGAAAGACCTTTCGGTCATCAAACCTCACACCATATATGTTTAAACAAATTTGATAAGTTTTATTTAAAACTTTCATAAAACTTTAATTTTAAGTTAAATGTATGATTTAATTTTTTTATTAACTTAAACTAATTAGAGAAATTAATTCTTAGAGGAAAAAATTAATTTTTTTTTTAACACTTTTTTTTAAACCCATTACTGCCAATATTTACCATGAAAATCATAGTCTACCATGGGCAATGTTTTAAAATACTACCATGGCAAATGTTTTAACTAAAACTCTTCGAAGTTGTTCACACAATATACGGTGTGAGGCTTGATGAACGAAGGGTTTTCTCCACACCAGTCCATTCACAAGAGTTGTGAGCACAAACATTTTCTTTCTTCCTTATATTTTATATTTAATTAAAATAAGGTTTGGGAGAGAAAATTGTTGCAATTAGTATTTCAACTTGAATAGCTTAGGTAATTTAACCAAAGCTAAAACCATTACTCTAAAGTATAACTTGTTTATATTTAAAAAAAGGTTAGTTATATAAAAGAAGTCAAAAAAATAAAGACTTTGTAAGGTTGTTTTAAATGCTTCGAAAAAAAAATGTTTACAGCTCTTCAGTATGTAGTTTTAGTTTTTAATCAAGGATTAAAAATATCTATATTTTACCAAAACAAATTTGTATAAAAATAGCAACTATAAACATTTTCGGATTTAGGTTTTAAGTCCTACTTGTACACTATTACTGTGATTCTGTTAAATAATTTAAATTCTTAACTAATATTTTAATATTGCTTTTAAAACTTACACACAGCATAAGGCATTAACAACTTTATACTCGGTGCGCCACTAACAAAAAAAAATGTTTCGTTGGGCTAAACTTCTATAAAAAATTGCCGGAAAAGTAAGTTTGAAAAGTTTGCGGTATAAATGAAAATTTCTTTGAAAGCAACACTGTAACTAAACAATTCTTAACTGTTTGGTCATGAACATTAAACGTTATCCGCGATGTACTACTGGATAGCTGAAAGTTTTTTCGTACACCGGGTCCTAGGACCAAATATTTTAAGCCCTTTATTTTGTCGTTCAATAAACAACACTATGGTCTACTATGTACTAAAACCAAGTTAAAAACATTATTAAAAGTCTTTTTTTTATAAGCTTTTTTTTTAGTAAAACGTATGTCGCAAGCCAAGGGTTTTAATTACCTTTAGAAAATGGTTACTGTGTAAAAATTATTTTATTAAATATTTTTTAGTCAAGTAGTTGTGAGTGGAATTGCTCAAATAAATCTTGTATACATGTTTATCACCATCTCGTTATAATTGTCTATTCTTGACTTTATGGTGTTATGTTTCTGTTTTAAAAACAATAGCATTCACAACAGATAGATATACAAAAAAACAACTTTACAAGCTGTAATGGACATTGTTACAGTAGTTGCGGTTTTTTCGGTTGTTTTTTTTATCAAACTACGTAAAAATTATTAAGTTAATTTTTTTTTTTTTATATAAACACCCGTGTTATTTATTAAATAAATTATATATGCAAGGATTATTCCTTAGGCACAACAGGTCTCGACAATTTAAATAATTGGAGACAAAGTTAATTTTTTAATTTATTTATTTACAAGGCAACAATATTTCTCCCCTAAGGGATCTTCAGGCCTGTAAAATAAGATAAACATAAAACGATGGACAACTTAAGAAAATACAATAATGCAAAAAATTATAATTGAATTCAAATTAAAATTAAAATTAAAAATGTATAGCGCTATTACTAGATAATTAGTTAACAAAATTAAAAGTTTTATAACAATGAAAAAGACTTTTTTTTTAATTTTAAATATGATTTATACTTACAATAGATGATTTGTTCTATATAGATTTGGATTTAGAAAACAATGTTTCTCCCCTAAGGGATCTTCAGGCCTGTAAAATAAGATAAACATAAAACGATGGACAACTTAAGAAAATACAATAATGCAAAAAATTATAATTGAATTCAAATTAAAATTAAAATTAAAAATGTATAGCGCTATTACTAGATAATTAGTTAACAAAATTAAAAGTTTTATAACAATGAAAAAGACTTTTTTTTTAATTTTGAATATGATTTATACTTACAATAGATGATTTGTTCTATATAGATTTGGATTTAGCTTATAACAAAACAAAACAAAATGGCGCTTAACAAATGAGGGTACGAGTAATAACAAAAACAGAACTAAGTGATAAAAAAATTAATACGCTAAGTTTTAAAATAAAATTTCCTAAAGTGCGGGCAGGTGTAGAAGAGCTCTTGTCTTTTGTTTAAAATTCGTTTCTTATTAGCAAGTGCTATTTCTATCTTTTCCAAATTGCAAGTCTTACAGATTTTACCTATATTCTTCATTTCCCTGATCTTGTGCATTATGCTCCATCTTAAATCGTAGCTGGTGTTATTGTTTTTTAGCCTCCAGTTTAGGACCTCGAGAATATTAAAAAACAAACAATAAAGACCTTTAAAGACATTGGTTTCAAGATAACAATGGAAATTGGTATGACTAAATGCAACTTCTGCTATGTTATTTACTAAATTTATTAATTTTGTTGTATTAAATACAAGAAACATCTACTGAAATGAAAACTATCATAGTTATCTACTTTTATTTTTAAATATCTCAACAAAATTAAAAAACACACTTTAATGTTCGCAGTCAGTTTAAAACTTGTTTTCTGCACCTTCTGCTATTTGCACAGCAAAGCTTACAAGATCGTCTAATATTTCTTTCACGTCAGTTTCATCGTCGCTTGCCACTTCTCGCCCGCTCATTTCGCCCCAAACTTCCGCGACGTCGTACTTCGCAATCAGCTCTTTTCTCTCGTCCTCCCAAACTTCCTCGAGCCATGTTTTCCTCCTCCTGCTTTGGAACTTGCTCGTCAATGTGCGCAATGTGGTCTCTTCAATTTCCTCCCGCAGCTCCTCTTTTCCTTCCTCCGTCGTCGCGGCTTCGTACTCGTCTCGCAGCTGTTTCATCTCTTCGTCCTTCGCCTCTCTCGCCGATTCTTTTTCCTCGAAAGCTTTGAGCTCCGTCAGAAACTCGCTGTGCTCATCGAGGGATTTTTTTATTTCTTTCTTCTCCGCACCAGCTTCAAACAGCAGCCTCAACCGTTCTTTCGCTCCCAAAAAAGCGTTACCGTGCCGTTTGGTAGCCAGTCCATGGATGTTGTAAAAGTCGTTCATTCTTTCTACTTCTCCTGCTCTTAGGTCGCCATTTCCACTGTGTTCCGGTTGTTGAGCCTTCTGTTTTTTAACAATGCAGTCAACGCATTTTGATCGGCCGTGTTCAGCAAAATTGGTTTTTGTCGTGGCAAAAGGTCGGTTGCGAGAAACTATCCGAATATATTTTAGAGTTGTGACAAACCCAGCTCTTCTTTCATAGTACTTACTTTCGACAAACCCAAATTTTACTTGCTTTTTCTTTTTTTCTTCAATTTTGAGCTTCTTTGCTTTTGGCTCAGAATCTGCTGTAAGGCTTGACATACTTTTTAGTGCATAAGACCTAAATTTGAGTTTTAGATTAAGTAAAAGTTAATCAGCTCAATCTTGTGATTAACTTACATATTATGGTCAGATTTCACAAAAACTGTTATTTAATCTTTTTGCACATTTACTTGTTCTATAAATTTCAATAAAGTGGAATTAAATAAACTTGTTGTTTAAAACTGTTAAACAGTTAATTCTAAAGAGTCTAGTAGTTTCGAAAATATAAGCGTTTAGAGAAGCAATAAACGCCTTCTTTTAAAACATCGTTTCAAACTAGCCTTGGTTAAAGCTAACTATATTTTAAAATATTGTTTCTAAATTTATTCTTTACCCACTTTTTTTAACATTGATACCTTAACCCTGTATACTAAATTTAGGATAAAGTTATAGGGTTTAAAGTAAAAGAAGAGTTAAATTTAATTTAAAAGTTTAAATCTTATAATAAACTAATTGTGGTTCAAAATGTTGCAAATCAGTTGTGCCAAGTGAAATATTTTTTATTCTTATATGCTTTATTTTATTTTTTTAATTTTTAAAACGAATTACTTTCCTTCAGTTATAAAATATAAATTATCAAATTAAGTTCAAGTATTTTGATAAACTCCTTGTAATTTGTTCAACTTTCACTCATGTTTTGTAACTTATGCATGTCTAATTCAATTACAAACTAACTATATTATATATTCAATGTGTCTAAAACAAAAAATAATAATAAATCTGATTCCTGTAGCTATTGAAAATAACTAAAATGAGTAAGATTTAATATTTAAAACAAACTTTAAACGCTTTTTCTTCTTTGAAAATATATTAACTATAAAAAAGAATAAAATTTTTTAAATACTAATAGTTTTACTCAAAAAAAATACTGTAACACACTAGCATTTTATAGAACAATCTTTTGTAAAATTGCTGTTTCTAATTTATTGAAAATTTGTTTCTGGTCAATTAAAGTCAAAATTTATTGCTTTGGATTATATAGAAAAAGTTTTTTTCAAATTTTTGGTACTTTTTTTTTGAGAATATTTTGAATTGTAAATTTTCTGAATTTCTTCAAAATCAAAGGTAAGTTTTAACAGTGATTACTGTAATTTTAGGTTGAATAATTGACTACTAGTTTCTACTCTAGACAACAAATGAGAATGCAAACTTTAAACAGTTGAAACATTTCAAAACTAATAGAAATGTAGGGGAATATAATTAAAATAATCCATTATTATTTATTAAACATAGACAGTGAACAAATCACTTTATGGTTTAAAAAACTTTTGATCTTCAAATATACTCATACTTAAATTTATGTAATAAAATAGTATTTTTTTTTTATCTTAATTTTTTTAATGTGTTATTCGTACACTGTGCAATATGCACTGTAAAGAGGTGTGTATGCATAACTTTATTAAAAGTGATTTATTAAACTTTCAACATTTAAAACAATCTGTTTTTTTTATACCAGGGCATGAGGTAATATTTTAAAGGTACTAACGACATAACTGCATTATAAATAAGTTTATGAAATTTAAGAGAACTTTTATATAGTTTTTTTTGTTTTATTTAATTTTAAGTTGTTTGCTTTAGTAAGCTGTAGCTAAATTAGTTTAGTTTTTACTTTTTAATAGATTTCTACCGTCACTAAATGTGTGCCTTATTATAAGTGCCTATTTAAACTGTTAGATGAGTAACAATAAAAATATATCACAACTCTTTTTTAAACAAAATCTTATATACTCTAACTTTGAACTAAGAAAGCGATTCAGTTTTAGAAAAAAAATATTTTACAAGAAGAATTTTTCTAACTAACAGCTTGTGACATTTTTATTATTTTTTGTTGTTGTTATTAAATTAATAAAGTTATTTTAGAATAAATGTTTTCATAAAAAATAAAAATTAAAGTACATTTACTATATGTTTTAGTTATGCATGTGATGAACAACTTGTAAGTTCTTTAGTAGGTACAGAATAGTTTTAAAAATTATTAAAAATGACACTTTTTTTGAAAATTTATGTCATATAAGAATAAACAAAGTTGTTCAAAAACTGTATAAACAAAATAATATTAAACACTTAGTCTATCAGACTAGTTTTATGGTGTAATTTCTTTATCTCAATAAATAATATTTATAGGTTTACAGCAATTCTAACAAAAGTTAATTTGTTACTATAAAATTTTTGATATCCTCTTAAAATTAGTTCTGTAATTTTTTATTTGTCTAGAACACACCTTATATGCTTGTGTTCTATACTTATGTCCAAAATGAACAAAGTTAACGTTTGGTGGCGTTTATTTTATCGCTAAGACGAAAAGGGTAAATATTTACTTATTCATGTTTTTATTATCACTACATTATTTACCTCACACTATACAAATATAAACGAAAGCTAGAATTTAAGATAACACATAGTCAAATAAAACATAACATCAAAAAGTGAAATATAATCAAATAAAAGTTAAATGTAATAACAGCACATAGTCAAACAAAATAGAACAGGCAACACCCTACACAGTTGTCCTCAGCTTTTGTCAATAAATATAATACACTTTGTTTAAGTTCAAGTGGGAAACGACGGGCGTTCCTTTCTTAGTGCAACCAACCCGTCTTGTTGCCATGGCAGCGAAGAGTTAATTGTTTTCCACGGATTTTTGAACTTTACTACCAAGTTGTTCGACAAATGCTGAACCATTTGTTTGCCAACAAAATTCACAACGTCATCACTTGAACACGTGACTTTGTGACGTAGTATTCCTAAAAAAGTAATGTGTAACAACAACATTTGTTTTTTATTTATTTTACAAGTGAAAATAACTCGGAGCCAAAAAACTTATATAAACTAGCTCGTTGTACATTAAAAGTAGTAGTTATTTAGGTTATTTTTCATTAACTGCTTTTTTATTTTAAACTATTGTAAAGTACAATTGAAACTATAACTTCATAAATAATCAGAAAGTACTTGTTTTAAAAAGATTTAACTTTCCAAAATTTTGGAAGGTAAGAGCAATTTAGCCTTAATAATGTTGTTTAACAACAAAACTTAGATATAAAAAAAATATTTATTAAGACTCTTTTTGAAAATAACTTTACTTATCAAAACCAACACTTTCTAATAATTGATATTATTTTACAAAAAATACTTTATAATTAAATTAACTTTATAAAAATTTGTCATTATCCTTATCTAAACACATCTGAAGCATTTTGCTTATTATAAAAACAAAAATGAAATTTTTTTAACTTATTAAATTCTTAGTAATTTTAAAAAGAGCGAAATAACAAGCAATGCTATAAATTAAAACAAACTTACAGTTTTGATATCAAAAAATTCAAACATTTTAGTCGATATTTGTCAACAAAAAGAAGTATTAAGAGTCTATTAAAATATTGAGAACTTTTTCTATGCGAAAAAGTAAATATAAATCAATAATAATTGGAAAATTTTACAATTGTTAGAGTCATTAATAAACATAAATTCACAAACATAAAGTACTAATTTATTAATTTTTAACTATTTTACTCAGTCTGACCTTTCTACCGGTGTTTTAGGTGATGATTTTTATCAAAAACAAATAACAAAAGTTATATGTAAGTTTACTTGCAACATATATGACTTAAAAATACAAGTACAGAAGCTTTTGGTGATATATGTAAAAACAATATTAAAAATAAATGAGTTTATAATATTTGGAACATTTATAGTTTGAAAACTACGCTAAATAATTGACTAGACTTGACATTTTTACTAACGAGCGCATCCCTTTTAAGTTGAGTAACAAGTAAATTTACAAATAAGTATAAATAGCTTTTTTAACGTGAAACTGAAAGTTTTTTTGATATAGCAACTAACCAGTAATGAAAACGTCTTCCAAATAAAAATCGTCCTTTTCAGTAACTTTCGATGCACAAACTAGCTTCTTCATCATTTTAATGCTTAAAGTCCACATACCGCCATGGCAAAAAGCTGGGTAATGTTTTTCGCTGTACATTCTTTCGGATATATGCCTAATAAATTATAAACTTAAAAAAATTATATTTCTTTTTTGTTTACCTAGATAATATGTTATTTATAACTTTTAGTTTATAAGAAAGAATAGTTAATATCATTCTATAGTTTTAAATAGTTTTTGTTTGCTGAAAAGTTTAAAAAACTCCAAAGTTGATTGATGTTTGTATGAGAGAACATAATAATCCAATTTAATACTCTGTAATAATTTTAAAATATTTATGATTTTCCTAAGCTTAACTAATAAAGTTTAAAAATAGTGTTTTACTAATTAAAATTTATTTTGTTTTTTACAGAACTTAAAAAAGTGTCTGTCATGAATGTTATTGAACTTTTGTTTAATTTGAGTGAAGTAAATTTGCTTTTATATTTTTTACTTTAAAAATAAATTATAAAATTATATTAATGTTTTTTTAAGCATTCAGTATATTTAGTTGTTTATTGATCTCATTGAACTTATAAAAGTATTATTTATATAAAACAAGTTTAAAACTTATTTTTCTATTGTTACTGGACTACTTTTTTTCCATTTTTTTGAATAAAATAAATTATTAAATATTTAAAGAATAGCTTTCATTCGTGTTGTGTTTCAACATGTAAAAACTTATGCTAAATTAAAGCAAGCTTAATCAGTGCTTATTTATACCATTTCGATGACTTGTCTTTAATAGGTCCTCCGTTCTCTGTTCTCGCAAATCCACAAAATATTTTGTTTTCATTTTCATTGACTTTTATCGCTTTAAATGAATTATACACGTTTTGGACATTCATTAAGCAATCATCGTCAGTAACTGTTACCCAATCAACTTCAAGCTTTTGAAATTTCAGCCAATGAAAACTTGATAAAACCTATAGTATTTTCTTAGTCAGCATCTTAAAATTTTAGATAAATCTTCAAATAAAAAAAAATTTAATAACAAAATATAAATATGTTTAAAAAAAAAAATTTTTTTAGAAACTTAAATGTAAAGATTGTAATTATACCGGTTGAAAATCAACATTTCTTTGTTCACATAAACATATTTCTATATTTTAAGTTTATTTTGCATTTTTTTTATGACATACTTTAAATAAAATTAATTAAATTTAAACTATATAAGTAATTTAAGCTGTTTACTAATAGTAACTTTGTAATAAAATGACAACTTGAATTTATAGTTTTTGTTTTTCCTATAACTTGTTTAAATATGTTACTAAATACTGTAACTAATTTTAATTTCAAATCTTTTTTAATTTATCTACCTAAAGAGTAAAAAGAGTATCTACACTCTCAAAACAAAAAAAAAAAACTAAGAAAAAAATGTAAAAAGACTATAAACTAAAATTATTCATTCGAAACACATTAAAAAATTACCTATTTGCAGAATTTGTTTTTAATTTTAAAGTCAATTTTTACTTTAAGTTCTTCCCATAAGTACAAACTAACTTTTATTGGTAGAGCTTGATACTTGTCAATGAAACTACATTGAAGAATATCACCATACACTATATTTTCTTGATGTAATTGTATTTGCTCGTTATTATCATTTTGTTTATTTTTCTCTCCTACAACGAATATAATGGAATATTGGACATTGTATAGTCTATAATTTTGTCAAAATATAACTTGAAAATATTGAACTTATTCTAACTGAAAATTTAAAAATACCTTAACATCAATAAAATAAAAGTTAAATTGATTAAAGTTAGTGTTACTCAATTTACTTTACTAGAGAGTATATATATACATATATATTTTTTTAAATAAGCAAACTTATAAACGGTATCTTTTGTTTTTAAGTGTACAATGTTTTAAGTTTTTAGTAATGTAGTAAGTTCTGAACAATAATATATTTAAACGTACTGTTGAACTTTTTGTACACAAAACTTTTTAATTAGTTTTCAAAAAAATTTATACTTAACTTTAAATTATTTTTACTTATTTTTTAGTGCCAGTGAGAAAAATTTTATGAAATGTTTTCAATCTTTTTTTTGTAGTGCTTCGTAAACTTTTCACTAAACTGTATTTCTAATAAAGGTAAAATGGTGTTTTAAATAAACAGCTAACAAAATCTTTATTTTTTTATTTTTGAGATCAACAAAAGCTCAAATAAATTTCGTTTTACATTAGATAAATTCTTTGAGTACAAGTTGTTGAATTGTTAATGTAATAGCTTAATGTTTACTTTGTAGCATGATTCAACCATTAAATATTAAAACTGCGTTTAAACGCTTAAACTCGAGTTTAACTGCTTTTTTCTCAACATTCTTTAAAATAACAATTTGTTTATGATTATCTTGTTTTTTTACATATTTAAAAAAATACTTAACAAGCTAAAATATATAAAAATTTTATACTATGATGTTTTTCAAATAAGCTACAAAACTACTTGATTTAATTAAAAAAAAAATATTTCAAACTAACACAAACAAATTTTTTTTAAACTTTTTAAAACGTTGAGGCAAAATACTTATTGTTTAAAATAAATAGCTGTTGCTAGTTTTGCTATTAACACTCAAAAGAAAGACTATTTAGTTTCTTTGTAAGTTTATCAGAAAATATGTAGAACATTTTAAAGATCTTTCTGTGTTCCATTTTTTGCAAATTATATAATCACAATAAAAGTATCTAATAAGCTTTAAAAACTAGATCACAATTAAATCAAATCACCCTAAATTTTAAACATTATTGAAACTTTATTTTTATTTACATAGTAAAACTTTACTTTTATAACTTTGTAAAAAATATAAATTGTCCATTTAAAATGTTTTTTATTCAAAACTTTGGAATCATAAAATAAAGCTATAGTTCGCTACTAATCTTATGCAACTTTGTAAAATACACATGTTTTTAATACTGAGTACAGAAAAAGTTAATTATGACGTTAAATACCTAAATATAGAGCCCCAAGTTGCTCTAATCAAATTTCTTCTTTCAAAGTTCCCCACACTGGATTTTATAAGATAAATCATCTTATTATAGTTGTTTACATCTTTTGTTTCCCCAATACTCTTCCAAGGAAGCACATTAGAACATTCTGGCATTGTAACAGGTTTTTCTGCGTTCTGATCAAAAAAATCGTTTGATACTTGAAATATGTCTACAGTAAACTAAAATTTTATTTTCACGAAGTAGCTTAATATTAAAATTTAAATTTTTAAAACAGGAATTTAAGTTTTATAAATAAGTAAGAATATTTAGGAATAAGCTAAGCTTATTTTTGCCGAAAACTTCGTAGATAACTTTAAGGTCAAATTTTAAGTTTTCTGAAACAAAACCTTTTTACAAAATACTTAATTTATTTCTTAATTATTTGATTTTCATCAGTTTTAATACATATTTGTTAATTAACATGGTTGAATTTAAACAATATGGTTTGAATTTTAACTAAGCTTTTGTATTAGTGTTGATCACTATATTATTTAGTAAATCAAAAAGCAATTAAAGTTGTGCTAATTTATACCAAATAAAGGTTAGAACACAACTCTAACTACTTTATTTGTGAAAGTCTAACAGTTAATCAAATAAAATCGAATTCTAAAAAAAATTTCTGAATTGCTGTAGTCCAAGTTTATAAAAGCAGTAAATAGATTGATATGGTTAGTAAGTAAAACAAATAGTTTAAACAAAAAATAATGTTTTAATGGTTTAAGTGAACTTTTTATTTAACTTAGTCATAAAAGTTTTGAAACTAATTATACTTTTCAGTTTTTACTAGTTTTAAAAAATCAGTAAGAATGATCTAAAATTAAGTTATATTGAACAAAATCCTTTTTTATAACGTGTCTATCTGTTTATTAACAACACTAATTTATTAATAACTTTATTTTTATAACTACAACTTGCAAAAATCTTCTGCCTCAATTTTTAACAAAACTACTTAAATTATAATATTAATAAGATAACAATTTATTTACAGTATTAATTTGAGCTACAAATTTAACTAGTAAAAACTAATAACAGTAAAATTTTAATATAAGATATTTAGCTATTTTAGATAAAGGTTTGTTACAACATAGAAAAAATCAAAATATTGACTTTAGCAAACTTTTCGGGCAACTTCTTAAACTTTGTTTTCATTGACCCATAATCGCAGCTAGCTGAAACAAAACTTGAACAGTCTTCATGTTTTTCTAGGGGTTCAATTTGTGTGCTGTTTATCTTTCCGCTTTTGTTTGAAACAATATTCGAAATTATAAAATGATCATTTCTTATCTTGGTTGATTTGAAAGTTGAATAAACATCGTGTTGTTCATTTACTTTTTCTTTGAAAAAAGGCAAATAAAAACAGATTAGGTACAAAAGAATTGCACCGAAGCAAAGACAAATAAACTGATACTGAAATTTCATTTAAAAAAACTAGTGGTTACAACTCTGTATAGTTAAACTGTTGTTGAGGTAAGAAATTTAAAATTTTTAACTCTTATATACTAAATTAACCAAACTAATCAAGAACTAGCAAAACTAATTTATCCATTTTTATAAATTATTTTTGCTCAATTTCTCTGAATAACAACGAAACAGAACAACTGTGTTTAATGAAAAAAAACGTGGTACTAGTAAATTTGATAAATTAAAAAACTGAAGTAAGATAGTAATTGATTTTTCAAAAGTTTAAAACAAAGTGTTCTTTTTTTTTCAAACTGACCGTTAAAGAAATCAAAAGCCTAATAAAAGCTTTTTTTTTATATTTTGAAAAAGAAAACTAAATAAGAAAAAATTCAGCAGGGAACAAGTTGTAAATTTTGTTCACCAATTAGATAAATTCAAGTTTTTTAACATGTATGTTTTAGTTTTCAAATTAAACACAAATATGTAAGCTTACACATCTATTTTGACCTGTGTTTTTCATCATTAGTTGAACAGTTTTGAAGTTAAAAACCTCAACTGATTTAATAAAACTAGCTAAGCTTGTATAATATTTTCTGATGATATAATATAAATAAAAATGGTAAGAACCATTAAAAAAATCAGTCACAGTCTTATACAAGCACTTTGAAGAGATCTTTCGTTTATTAAAAAACAAACATTTTCAACTCTGTAGAAAACAAAAAAATATACTATGTGGAGTGCCCTCCACTTTATAACTAAAAAATTAAACTTTTTAAAATTGTGTTTTATTTATAAAAGATATATAGACGACATTATTTTTTGTGCCAAGCAGATAAATCTATTTTTATTCAAGATGAACTCACCAAAAAATTTCAATCTCATGATCTAAATTTACAATTTAAAAAAATCTCAAATACAGAAGAAGGAAAACAACTGGAATTTTTAGATATTTTACATATTATAAATAGCTCTGAAATAAACGGATTCAAAACAGTAAACCACACCAAACCCACAGCAAAATTAGCAAAATTTTTAAATGGCAATTCTTACCATCCAACACACGTTTTTAGAGGAATAATTTTATCAGAAGCTAATAGAATTTAAAAAATTAAATGAAAAAACAGAAGATTATGAAAAGGCACTAATTAACTTAAAAATTAAATGCAGTAGATCAAGTTTTAGTAAAAAATTAATAAATAATACCTTTAATGAATTAGATGAAATATGTAATAAAGATCCTAGTACAAATAACATAAAAAAATCAGAACAAAGTGAAAAAGTGACTTGGGCAACCAGATTTAAACAATTTATAAATTTTAGCAAAAATGAATAATGTTACAGTACAGAATTATTAAAATTAACTTATAAGAGACCAAAAACACTGAGAAATATATTAAACAAAAATAATTTTACAAAAACAGAAAACAACAAAACAGTTGAATGTGGAAAGTGTGCTTTGTGTGGAAATTTTGAAACTATAACAAAACAATACAAAATATGACAATTAAACAACAATTAAATTGCAAAAGTTATGGAATTTATGCAGCTACATGCAACAAATGCAAAAATTTATACATTGGACAGACTATGAATAGCTTTACTAAGAGGTGGAATGCCCACAGAAACATATGGAAAAACAATAAAACTGAACTAAACCATGAAATAAAAGACCAATTTGCTCTAATTATACATTATAATAAATTTCACAAAAACAATATACCAGAAAAGATAGAAAATGCCTACACAGTCCAGTTTTTAGAAAGCCCTATAAAAACTAATTAAGACTACACAGAACAATGGTGGATTAAACTAAGGCAAAAATTAATTTAAACAGTGTTTTTAAGGAGTAGTTTTAATAATAAAAAATTGAAAATGTCATCAAATATTTTTTTTATCAAGTACAATACTAGGGGATTTTTTAATTGTTTGTTGTTTATAGAAATAGTTTTTCTTAGTTACAGTAAACAAAAATAATTTTCCAAAGTGTCTTTTTCTCAGTTTCTCAAATTGAAAAATTATATCAAACTTTACTGACTAATCTCAAATATAAGTGTTCCATTAATTTTGAAGTAAAAGTATGAAATTCAGTATTTTAATAGTATGGTAGTTTTTAGTTTTGTTTTAAATTTTGCTAAAAATATTTAATTTACGGTACTTAATTTTCTCTAGTTGCTAGTATATTTTTTTGTTTTCTACAGAATTGAAAATGTTTGTTTTTTAATAAACGAAAGATCTCTTCAAAGTGCTTGTATAAGACTGTGACTGATTTTTTTAATGGATCTTACCATTTTTATTTGGGTGTCTTGCCAAACACATGTACTATTTCAGCAATTATGCACCTGTTTTTTATGGCTCACTGAGCATGAAATAGCAATGTTTTAGAATTGCACTAATGACATCTAAGGCAAGCTAAATTGTGAAACAACTTAAAATGTGAAATGAAAAAAAATTGGACTTTTATCTAACTTTAAAAAAGAAGTTGGTATTTTTACCATAAAACCTAGAAATTTAAATTGTGAATAAAAATATCAGCCAAAAAAACCTGTAATTTTTTACTCAAACCATATAAAACATTGAAGTTCACAATTTTTGTTTATTTAGTACAATGAAATATAATTTAGATATAAAATATATTATATGAGATGATATGATATAAAATGATAATATGATACATAATATGAGTAAAAAATATATACAAATCAAAGTTTAAACAAGATGGTCTTCAGTTGATTTATATCTCAAATTTTTAGAAAAAAAAACTTGAAAACAAGCAAAAAGACAAATTAGGGTTGCCACACACTCAAGAAAACTGAGGGAATTTTTAAATTAAAGAAAATATCAGGGAAACTCAGGAAAGTTTTAAATATATATATAAATATCAGGAAAACTTTTTTTTGGATCTAGAATGAGATTTAGTAAATTCAGTTTCTATACTTAATCAAAAAAATAGTTTTATTTTTCTATAAATGCTTATTTAGAAGTTTTTTTAGCCTTGCGGCTAGTTCTTTGATTTTTTCAAGATTTAAAACAACTCAGGGAAACTCAAGGAAATTTAGGTTACTCAGAGAAGTTTCTGGTCACTCAGGGAATATGTTTTGACTTAAAGAGTGGCAACCCTAAGAAATTTATAAATATTAGAAAAATATGTCAAGTAGCTAAGTTAAAACAAATAATAAATGTTTGTCAAAAACTGGATAGGACCCCCCTTTGACTATAAAGCATGGGTATTAATACTATTAAATTGTCTAAAAAAAAATTATTTTAAGAATAAAAGCTTAGTATACTAGCTAGATAGTTTAAGGGCATAGGGGGGTAAATCACCTTTTTCACAACTTGATCTTATTTTAAAGAGTTTTATACAAGCTACAAGATGCTTTTTACATATTTATAAAGTTCAAAGTAATTTTTGAGATATAGGCGATCAATTGGTGACCGAGGTTCCTAATGGGAGGCACAAACAAAAACTAATATATCTTGAAATCACTAAAAATCTATCTCCTCCTTCATTTTTTAAGCTAGAGACCTCAAATTTTCAGGAAATGTTGCTTTTATAGTTTAAAAGACTTTGAATGTTGCGATTTTAAAAATATTAAAAAATAAAATTTTGAGATGAAAAAAAAACAAAAAAGTAGGTGGTTTTTTTTAATAATTTTTTTTCTTAAAATTAAAAAAACCCTGCAAATAATCAGATAAAACTCTATAAAATAAGATCAACTTGTAAAAATCAAGGTGGACCCCCTCCCTATGCCCTTAATTTTTTTTGAAATTTTTAGTTTACACAAAAGTTTACTTGCAGTTTTTGTAGAATATTAACTTCAATTTGTTTTGAAACTTAGTAGTTTTTTCTTTGAGAAGCATAAGTTACTTTTGTTGTGAAATACTAAGCTTTTTTGAGTATAATTCTATGTTTACAGCTTTATTTTAAAGTATTCAAAAAAACAGCTAAAAAACAAATATGGTTAGTTTTTTATATGTACTTAAAGATTTAATAAATAAGAATGAATGAAGAGTTTATTTTTCTGTGCTATAATCTAAAGTCAGATAGATTTTTTTTTCTTTGCAGATAGAGCATTAGTTAAGTTTTTTGTTTTGATAATTATAAAGTATTTCCCATTCTTTTTTAGAAAGTTTTTTAAACTCTTTGGTTGAAGAATTTTTTGAAAATAACCTTTTTTCAGCTTCCATTGAGGAATGTAATGTAGAACCAATTAAGAGAAGGAATTTTACTCTAAGGGGGGGTAGTTTAAGAAAAGTAATAAATAATAAGGTATATGTAGAGTCATCAGATAAGGCTAATTTATATCCATTGTCAGCATTAAGTACAGCTCATAAACCCTGCAATGGAAATAAAAAAACTAGGTCTCCTAAAAAATAACTTTTTTTTCTTTATCTTTTTAAAAATGAGAGAGCTTTTTATTAAATGTGTTTAATCTACAAGTGATGTAGTTAATTAGCTTAATCACTGTAACATTTTTGTTGCATGGTTAACAGTTAATTCTGATGTAGGTTTACTCATTTTTCTATTTATTCTATTTTTTTTTTTTTTGATCAGACACAAACTAAAATTAGTTAGTATTTTTTCTTTTAAGTTAGAGTTTTATTTTTCTTTAAACTCATGAAAAGTTTTTTTTTTAATTCAGGAAAGTCAGGATGGCGGTGTTTATAACAAGATAGTTTTAATCTTGTTATAAAATGTGCACACTTGAAAGTACTTTTTGTTTTTGTTTATTTGACTTAAAGTTACCTAAACATTAATATTTGGTGCTTTCATTTCCTTCTCGTTGGTCACTGCCGTTACGAAATTTACCAAAGTACTCTATATTAGGACTAATTTATAGTCTTAACATTAATATTTTTGTGAATTTCAAACCAAAGTGCACTTATGTTAATAGATATAAATCTTTATTTGAATTTAGATTTTTTATAGCAGGGTTGCCTTTCTCCGAATCAAAAAAATCTTCCCTCAGTGACTAGAAACATCCCTTGATCTTAAACTATCTTGAGTTTACCTGTTTTTTTTTTAAGATATTTTTAAATTCTTAAAAAAAGTAGGCATTTATTAGTGCTTAAAGCTTTCATATTAAAGCCAAATTTTTTTTTTAAGTTATTGATCACCCTATGGCCTTTTCTTCAAATATAAAAGCACACCCCCCTATGTCTCAACTTTTGTAAAAAAAACCTTTACCCTCCTATAGTTTTATTATAAATTTTCAACAGATCTAACATGGTCGCTCTCAATGTATTCCTTAATTTTTAAGTTTCTATTGTGTTGTGGTTGTAACTTTTTGATTTTTTGTAAAAAAGTTTTTAGCTAATTCAAAAAAACTTTTTTCAACAGTCATACAGTTACAAACATATAATCAACAATATTTTGTAATTATAAGTTGAAAGAAGTTGTTGAGTTTTTGAGAAAAATAATTTTATATTTAAAAAAAAACTAAACTTTACTTGAGAAAAATTTACTATTAATTAATTTAATTAAAAAAAATTAATTCAATGATAATGTGCCTCTGCGCGGATTTGAACTTGGGTCTCTTGTCTGATAAAGATACATCCGGCGCTTTAGAGCGCTCGGCCATGTGGTTGTTGATAAAATTGCCAATTTTGAGTTTATATATTTTACTTTTATCCACAAAATTAGTTAATTGGAGTTCTCTTCCATACACAATTAATCATTAGAAAACTATCGCTCACAAAAATTAAATTGTTTTTTGCAAAACTACTATATATTTTTACTATTAAAACTGTTTAGTTAACAAAAAAAAATTGTGATACAATAAAACAAGAAACAAACAATATAACAAGAATTATTTTAACGAACCTTATGTAAGTATTAGTTTCTTTGACTTAACTTATTATGAAGATAAATAAAGTAAAATATTTGACTTAAACTTAGAAAAAGTTAAAAGACTCTGGCCCTTACAAACTTTATGTCTGTTTAAATGTTTTGAGTTAAATTAATCCATTCTTAGTTTCAACTTTTTATCTTACAGTTACATATCAATCATGAATTTAAAGATTTTTTCTTTCACTCTGCTTAAATAAATAATTTATTTTTGTAAAAACGCCGTAATTTTTATTACTCTTTTGAGTTTATAATTTTGTTTGCTGTTAAATAGCTAAATAATAAAGTTTTAAATTTCAGTTACTTTTTAAGTTTTGCTAATTGCAACTTTAAACTTTTAATAAGATAAAATATAATGTTAAAGTTCATCGTAATATAGCTTTTATCAAAAATTACTTCATGAATTGTGATGTAGTTTTTGTTTAATGATATTGTTTTAAAAAAATTTAATAAGTAGTGTAAATATTCCGATAGTTTTAATAACTAAAAAGATACAAAGACATAAAAGATAAAGATAAAATATAAATTGATGAAATTTAATTAGGGATGTAAGTTCGTTTTTTCAAATGATAAATTATTTTTAACATAAGTACGTAATATTTTTTAAAACATACTTTAAATACAAATTATAATAATATTAAAAATCTATCTAAAACATATAATTTTTACAAAAACTTGTATAGTCTACTAAGATTATCTGTAAGTAACCTTTTTAAATACTTAAACTATTTTTTATTAAAAAAATTTTCTATATGAGTCTTATTAATAGAAGTATTATATTAAAGTGAGTAATTTTATACTTTTTTAGTCAAGTAGTTCTAGTTTTATTAGAAATTTACTATGGTTTATTATAAATTTTATTTTGCGCGATTAATTTGACATTAACATCTTATTTACAAAAACTTGTTATAAAATTGAAATAAAATACATTTAAATAAACTAGTTGGCATTATTTTCAGTTATCTAAAAAAATATTGAAAAAATTTACATTTAACCTATCAAGTTATAAAAACTATATTTATAAGTAATGATCAAAAAGATAAAATAAATATTCTTTTTCATACTTTAATGGTACTTTTCTTGATAAATAAAACAACGTTAAAGAAAGTAATTTGTTTTAAAGTAAAGAAAATATAACGAAAAATATTTATGTTTTTTTTACTTTAAAATTTTAGAATAAACTTAAAAATAGTAAGATTTAAAATCAATATAAGTATTATTAAGGTTTTTTTATTGCTTATATACCTAAATTATTTTTATATTTAATCATCTTTTACTATTGACTTAATTTTTTTTTGTTGCTGAATTTACTTGTTAGCCTACATATCGTCTTTAATTAGCTTTCGTTCAATTTTAAAATTTATCATTTGGAATGCTTTTTTTATGCAAACCTTAGTTAGTTTGATATTTAACGATCTTTTATTATTGACTTTAGTTTTTTCTTTCTCAATTTACTTGTTAGCTTACATATCGTCTTTAATTAGTTTGCTTTGAACTTTGAAAGTTAGTTTTTTGAATGCTTTTTTTATGCTCAGTGAGCCATAAAAAACAGGTGTATAATTGCTGAAATAGTACATGTGTTTCGCAAGACACCCTTTTTATTTATGTTTATCTAAAATTCAATCCTGTCCGGTCTTTAAAATCAAAAGAGGAAGACTACCTTCATCCCATTTTAATTTCTAAATTCAAACAAAGAGTAGTCCCTTGTTTTTAACATCATGAATACAAACACATTTTTGAAAACATACTGCAACATAGAGAAAGAGATATTTTTAAGAAGATGCATATATTACAATATAATACTACCCTCACTAGATTGTAAAAAAATTGACTTCGATTTATTACTACAGCAACAAAAAAGAATTTTAAATAGACAAATTGTACAACTCAACTCAGAAACTAAACTGTTTTATAAAAATATTTGGTTAAAATTTGATGAAAAAGAAAAAACTTTCTTTTACTATAAAAGACTAGAAAAAAGATCACATTACATGAAAAAATTTAACTGGCTCCAAAACAAACAAAAAATTAGAAGAAAAAATTTCCACAAACAAAACAGCAAAAAACTAAAAAATAAAAACAAATATGACAGAAACAGGTACAGATCAAGACAAAAATTTAAAAAAATAAATAACCTTATTGACTCAGCAAAAGAAAATGTATTAAATAAATCAAGTATAAACATAACAGATAACCAACTAATACTACTAAACCATGGACTAAACTTTGTCCCAACACCACAATGGACAGAAGAAATAGAAAAAAAATAGTTTAAATTCCTTACAGAACATATAAGAAGAGCCCAGTGGAAAGATTTTTATAAAAATAAAGACATAGAAGAAACAGATCAAAAAACACATATTCCAACAAAATTAAAAATTCCCACACTTTCCTTACCCCCACAAACAGACATAAGCAAAGAAATAAAGGATTATACAAAACTAGTACACAGAAAAATGGAAGACTTGAAAGAAAAAGTAAAACAAAATTTTAAATTGAAAAATAACTTGAATAATGAAATGAATATAGCATTAAAAGAATTAAAAAAACTAGTAAACCAAAATAAAATAGTTATAACTAACTCAGACAAAGATGGAAAAATTTTAATACTAAATTTTGAAGACTACACACACATAGTTTCTGAAGAACTTAAAAATTTGAAGAAATCAGGACAAATACATCTTTAACCAATTTTATAAATCAAACCAAAGTAAAAGCAAAACTTAAAGTAGAAAATTTAAACAAAATTAATGTAATAAATGAAAACATATTATTCCACACAATAGGAAAAAAAGTTAACAAAAGTGGAATACTGTCAAAAATTACAGGTCCAAAAGCAAAATATTTCAAAAATGACAACCCAGGACATGTATATCCAACATTCAAAACACATAAATTAAATCCAGAACAAGTGAAAACAAAAAATATAAGAGAAATACAAACAAGAATGATTTGGGCTATAGGCAACAGTTTTTTATCTAGAATTACCACCATGCTCCAAAACCTTATTAAAAATATTGCAATAAACTATTGTAAAACTGAAATTAATGAATATTGCAAAGATAGTGACCAATACCTAGAAGAATTATTTAGTTGGAAAAAATTAAATTGAAGAAGAAATTAATATAATCACAGCAGATGTTAAAAACCTATACCCATCCCTCAAAAGAATTCTGATAAAAAACTTCCTTGAAGATTGCCTGAAAGTTTGTACTCATTATAACTGTAAACAAAATAAACAAATAGTAGAAACAATAATGTTCTGCTTAGAAAACAATTATGTTAGTTTTAAAAATAGTCTATACAAAAATAACCAAGGGATACCTACAGGAGAAAATTTCAGCGTCTCACTGGCAAATATTGCCCTCCACTTTATAACTAAAAAATTAAACTTTTTAAAATTGTGTTTTATTTATAAAAGATATATAGACAACATTATTTTTTTGTGCCCAGCAGATAAATCTATTTTTATTCAAGATGAACTCACCAAAAAATTTCAATCTCATGATCTAAATTAACAATTTAAAAAAATCTCAAATACAGAAGAAGAAAAACAACTGGAATTTTTAGATATTTTACATATTATAAATAGCTCTGAAATAAACGGATTCAAAACAGTAAACCACACCAAACCCACAGCAAAATTAGCAAAATTTTTAAATGGCAATTCTTACCATCCAACACACGTTTTTAGAGGAATAATTTTATCAGAAGCTAATAGACTTAAAAAATTAAATGAAAAAACAGAAGATTATGAAAAGGCACTAATTAACTTAAAAATTAAATGCAGTAGATCAAGTTTTAGTAAAAAATTAATAAATAATACCTTTAATGAATTAGATGAAGTATGTAATAAAGATCCTAGTACAAATAACATAAAAATATCAGAACAAAGTGAAAAAGTGACTTGGGCAACAAGCTTTAAACAATTTATAAATTTTAGCAAAAATGAATAATGTTACAGTACAGAATTATTAAGATTAACTTATAAGAGACCAAAAACACTGAGAAATATATTAAACAAAAATAATTTTACAAAAACAGAAAACAACAAAACAGTTGAATGTGGAAAGTGTGCTTTGTGTGGAAATTTTGAAACTATAATAAAAGTATGATAAGTAATAACAAAACAATACAAAATATGACAATTAAACAACAATTAAATTGCAAAAGTTATGGAATTTATGCAGCTACATGCAACATATATGCAAAAATTTATACGTTATACAGACTATGAATAGCTTTACTAAGAGGTGGAATGCCCACAGAAACATATGGAAAAACAATAAAACTGAACTAAACCATGAAATAAAAGACCAATTTGCTCTAATTATACATTATAATAAATTTCACAAAAACAATATACCAGAAAAGATAGAAAATGCCTACACAGTCCAGTTTTTAGAAAGCCCTATAAAAACTAATTAAGACTACACAGAACAATGGTGGATTAAACTAAGGCAAAAATTAATTTAAACAGTGTTTTTAAGGAGTAGTTTTAATAATAAAAAATTGAAAATGTCATCAAAAAATTTTTTTTATCAAGTACAATACTAGGGGATTTTTTTAATTGTTTGTTGTTTATAGAAATAGTTTTTCTTAGTTACAGTAAACAAAAATAATTTTCCAAAGTGTCTTTTTCTCAGTTTCTCAAATTGAAAAATTATATCAAACTTTACTGACTAATCTCAAATATAAGTGTTCCATTTAATTTTGAAGTAAAAGTATGAAATTCAGTATTTTAATAGTATGGTAGTTTTTAGTTTTGTTTTAAATTTTGCTAAAAATATTTAATTTACGGTACTTAATTTTCTCTAGTTGCTAGTATATTTTTTTGTTTTCTACAGAATTGAAAATGTTTGTTTTTTAATAAACGAAAGATCTCTTCAAAGTGCTTGTATAAGACTGTGACTGATTTTTTTAATGGATCTTACCATTTTTATTTATGTTTATCTAAAATTCAATCCTGTCCGGTCTTTAAAATCAAAAGAGGAAGACCTGTACTTGCATGTAAGTAGAAGTGAACTAACATTCATACAAACATAAGCTAAACGCTTTATTTTTATTTAATTGCATTACACACTGCACGTAATTTAATAATGCAAGCACGAGTGTTTTTATTTTATACTGAAAATATCTAAATATAAACACCTAGCACAGTTTAATAAAAAAATGAATAGTATACGAGTTTCAACAACAATCAGTAAAAATAAACACTTTGTAGCTGAAACAATTTCAAGCACTCTGACTTCAATCATGAATACAGTGAATCTATTGAAATAGAACTTATTTAAGTGTACTGATGGGCTCATTCAGCCAAAAATTGTTTAAAAAATAAACGTCAATTACAATTTAAAATATTAACAATCATTCAAGGATCTTTTTTTAGCTGTTGTTATTTTACTTTAATCACTGTTAACTGTTGTAACTGTTAAAAAATATTTTGCCTTTTGTACTGTTTTAATAATAAACCATGTTTTTTATTAGCCGTTATTAAAACAACAACAGTTCAAAAAAATTCATAAATTCTTACTTAACCTTTACTACTTTTCCAAAATTTTTATTTAACCTTTAAAAAAGTAAATGATAAAAATATAGTTGTAATTTAAGTAAATAATTGCTTTTGCCGTGCAATAACTACTGAAAAATGACCACTCTAACATTGAAGTCAAACTGACCGACCAACAAAGGTTTCAATCAAAACATTTTCAGTGTTTTTTTTTTAATTTTGACTATTAATTTTCCATTTAAAATAAACCACCGTACAAGCGAAAATGTATTGCGTATTTATTTCGAGTTTCTTGAAGTTTGGTTGACATGATATTGCAAGTTGTTTTAAAGCAGCAGTTAGAGTTTGACTAGAATAAAAATATATTTTGCATTTACTAAAAAAAATTAGCTATTGTCAAAAATTCAAACTTTAGTTAATATCAGAATGTTTTTTATTTTGGTAGAACAAAACATTGCTACTGTTTTTAAAAAATAAATGTCTAAACAAAAACCAATAAAAGCAGTAAATAAAAACGTCTATTTACTTTTGCAATCTGAAGTAACTCAATAAAATTTACCTGCTTGAAATTAAAGATAAAATCGCGCTATAAGTATGTGTGAAATAAAGTAAGCTGTTTTGAAAGGTTTAAACGTTTCGACTCAAAACTACAGAGAGTAAAGTTATTGCATTGCGAAACAACACAGTTTAAGCGAAAATGTTTTCAATTGTACACATTGCTTTAGAATTGCAATATAAACTTATAGTTTACTATTGATACTTTTGAAAAATGTTTTGAAAACAGTTTTCCAAAAAATTATTTATATAATTTTAAACTAACAATTATTCAAACATGTTAAGCTGTTTCATACTATAACCAAGAATTACGTTAAATTTCAAAACTAGTTATAAATATATACTCATTTAAACATAGTAAACGAGTTATTTCTAATTTCCTACTAAAGTTTTTCTAAACATCTTAACATTTCTGGTTGAAATATAAATAATTGTTAAAAAGCATTTAAATGAATTCTCCTTTTTAAAATAACTACCATCGGAAAAATATTTATTTGTTAAAGCATAAAGACTTATTATTTAAGCTAATTTTATTGAACGCAATAAACAATACGGCGCTCAAATTTTTTATCGACGAACCTGTAGTAAAGAAAGTCGTTTTCAATCGTCGCACACTAGGCGATAAGTTTTTAACAAAATCACACATTTCAAGTCTCACATTTTTTATAAGCGGTTATTGCAAAAAATAAGAGCAGCTTTACTGACTGATGTCAGAAAAAGTTAAACTGAATAAAAGTTTGCTGTTGGTTTAAGTAGGACTATGTTTTTTATAATCAAACACATGTATGAAATTAAAACAGTTTCGCATGATTAATTTAAAACTTAACAACTAATACTTTTTTAACACAGTTGTGTTACATTTGAGTAACTTTTGCGTTTTGCCTTTAATAGTGCATACTAGTAAAACGTAAATAAAAGCAAATTCAAAACAGTGCAACCAAAAACTTACGCTCAAGTGTTATTCGAACTTTCAAGTAATTTAAGCTTTGAATAGTAAAATTTATACTGTAAACTTTTACTATAACAATATAAAACACTGAACCTTTGTGTATAAAATAGATAGTATAAGTATGCAAATAAAAGAAAAGAAAAGGAATGTAATAAAGCTACTGCTTAAAAATTAACTCTGCTAAAATGAAAATTTTGTTCTAAAAATACAATTTATAAGCTAAGAGAAAATAACAAAATATTTATAAGGTTTTGAAATTTGAATTTAGCCATTCATCGAACAGGATAAGCTAAAAACCCACACAAAATAACTGCGCAGAAAGAAAACGTTGAGAACTAGTGCTAAAGTTACACTTTGATTAGTTTAACTTTCAACTATTTAGCTAAAATGTAAAAGTTTGAATACACTATACAACGTAAGCTTGGTATAAGTTCATAATAATTTTAGTTTTGTATAAAAAAATGCAAAAAAAAAACTTTTCTTTCAAAAAAACATCACTCAAGGACAATTTCGTTTAATAAAGACTTGCTTTTTATTAATAAACCAAATATCCAAAAAATTTCATGTACTTTTAATTTTTTGTGTACTTACTCGCCAAATTGGAAAACTTGAATACCCATACAGCGATTGAGTAACAAAACAAATAGCTTGGACAAATGATATAAACATGTAAATAAGCTATTAGTTATTGAGTTCGAGTTAATTTTATTTTATGAATGAAAAAGTAGCAAAATTTTGTAAAACATTAACAAGGTATTTCCGGCTAAAAAATTTCGAAAGCACTTACAAATTACTCGATGCTTGCAGCAATTTTAAAGTCGTTACCGACTAGGTTCATTAAACACTGTAATTAATTTTAATATGTAGAGACACAAGTTTATAAATGAACAAAAACATGCTTTTATTTTCACAAAACAAAGAGTTCACTTTTTATATTAAAAACAACTTCACCAACTGTTAAACGCACATAAAATATTTAATACAAACGCTATTCGTGTAATGTATTTATTTTTAAGATTGAAAACTATTTTTTTTGGTTTATACGTTAAATAACTTAATCTGTTTGTTTTAGTTTGAATTTAATGTTCGACTTTAAAAAAAAAACGCTTTTGTTTTCAAAAAATTTGCTTATTAAAAAAAGTTAATCCAATTGAACTGTTTCAACTAAAAAAAATTAAATAACTTTTTTTTACTTATTTTACTTCTTAAACGTTTAGCTTAATTTTTTTACATAAATCTTGAATTCGTAAACTACTTTATAATATTGTTTCCAGGAACAAAGTATTACAAACAAACAAAAAAATTAAAGTTGAGTTTGCACATTAGTTTAAATAATTTCTGAATGGTAAAAAAAAATCCTCTGATACAATTTTTAGAATTTCTAAAAAAAGTAAGAAGTGTATTAGCAATTTCTACCAAAAAAAAAATAATTAATAGTTTTTAGACTTCTTAATTTTCTTACATGTTGCACATTTAGTCCAAATTAAAAAACTACAACTGTTAACTTGTGTGGTTAAAAGGAGATAAATTTGCGAAAATATATTTAAATTTTGTTGTAAAGCAGTGTTTCGCTAAAAAAACCTTTTAGTTAAAAATTTAGTCTAAAAAAATTTTTCAGTTAAAAACATTTGAAAGATATTGTAAATCAAAACAAAACTATAGCTAAGTAAGTTTGTATGTTGCATGTAAACTTAATAAACTAAATATTACTTTATCATATTGATAGCTAAATTCTACTATTCGCCAAAACTTTAAAGTATATTCCTTAAAAATGTCTTTTTTTTTTTAGTTTTTCTTCTGTCAAATCTGACTGTCTTTTTTTTCTACTTGTACTCACTGCGTATGCTATCCAAATTCTTAATTTGTCCGATATGGTTAACCTTACGTTTAAATTTCCAAACATACTTCAATAACTCTGTGCTGTTTTCTTAACGAATTTTGAAAGTATTGAACTAGTTTTTTGAGCATATAAGCTTTAGAGGTTCTCGATTTATTTTGAGAACAATATTTCTTTAGTTTTTAGTTTTAAACTAGACTTAAAAGATTAACTTAAAAAACATAACTATGCAAAAACCTTGGTATAAGTTCATAATAATTTTAGTTTTGTATAAAAAAATTCAAAAAAAAAACTTTTCTTTCAAAAAAACATCACTCAAGGACAATTTCGTTTAATAAAGACTTGCTTTTTATTAATAAACCAAATATCCAAAAAATTTCATGTACTTTTAATCTTTTGTGTACTTACTCGCCAAATTGGAAAACTTGAATACCCATACAGCGATTGAGTAACAAAACAAATAGCTTGGACAAATGATATAAACATGTAAATAAGCTATTAGTTATTGAGTTCGAGTTAATTTTATTTTATGAATGAAAAAGTAGCAAAATTTTGTAAAACAGTAACAAGGTATTTCCGGCTAAAAAATTTCGAAAGCACTTACAAATTACTCGATGCTTGCAGCAATTTTAAAGTCGTTACCGACTAGGTTCATTAAACACTGTAATTAATTTTAATATGTAGAGACACAAGTTTATAAATGAACAAAAACATGCTTTTATTTTCACAAAACAAAGAGTTCACTTTTTATATTAAAAACAACTTCACCAACTGTTAAACGCACATAAAATATTTAATACAAACGCTATTCGTGTAATGTATTTATTTTTAAGATTGAAAACTATTTTTTTTGGTTTATACGTTAAATAACTTAATCTGTTTGTTTTAGTTTGAATTTAATGTTCGACTTTAAAAAAAAAACGCTTTTGTTTTCAAAAAATTTGCTTATTAAAAAAAGTTAATCCAATTGAACTGTTTCAACTAAAAAAAATTAAATAACTTTTTTTTACTTATTTTACTTCTTAAACGTTTAGCTTAATTTTTTTACATAAATCTTGAATTCGTAAACTACTTTATAATATTGTTTCCAGGAACAAAGTATTACAAACAAACAAAAAAATTAAAGTTGAGTTTGCACATTAGTTTAAATAATTTCTGAATGGTAAAAAAAAATCCTCTGATGCAATTTTTAGAATTTCTAAAAAAAGTAAGAAGTGTATTAGCAATTTCTACCAAAAAAAAAAATAATTAATAGTTTTTAGACTTCTTAATTTTCTTACATGTTGCACATTTAGTCCAAATTAAAAAACTACAACTGTTAACTTGTGTGGTTAAAAGGAGATAAATTTGCGAAAATATATTTAAATTTTGTTGTAAAGCAGTGTTTCGCTAAAAAAACCTTTTAGTTAAAAATTAAGTCTAAAAAAATTTTTCAGTTAAAAACATTTGAAAGATATTGTAAATCAAAACAAAACTATAGCTAAGTAAGTTTGTATGTTGCATGTAAACTTAATAAACTAAATATTACTTTATCATATTGATAGCTAAATTCTACTATTCGCCAAAACTTTAAAGTATATTCCTTAAAAATGTCTTTTTTTTTTTAGTTTTTCTTCTGTCAAATCTGACTGTCTTTTTTTTCTACTTGTACTCACTGCGTATGCTATCCAAATTCTTAATTTGTCCAATATGGTTAACCTTACGTTTAAATTTCCAAACATACTTCAATAACTCTGTGCTGTTTTCTTAACGAATTTTGAAAGTATTGAACTAGTTTTTTGAGCATATAAGCTTTAGAGGTTCTCGATTTATTTTGAGAACAATATTTCTTTAGTTTTTAGTTTTAAACTAGACTTAAAAGATTAACTTAAAAAACATAACTATGCAAAAACCTTGGTATAAGTTCATAATAATTTTAGTTTTGTATAAAAAAATGCAAAAAAAAAACTTTTCTTTCAAAAAAACATCACTCAAGGACAATTTCGTTTAATAAAGACTTGCTTTTTATTAATAAACCAAATATCCAAAAAATTTCATGTACTTTTAATTTTTTGTGTACTTACTCGCCAAATTGGAAAACTTGAATACCCATACAGCGATTGAGTAACAAAACAAATAGCTTGGACAAATGATATAAACATGTAAATAAGCTATTAGTTATTGAGTTCGAGTTAATTTTATTTTATGAATGAAAAAGTAGCAAAATTTTGTAAAACAGTAACAAGGTATTTCCGGCTAAAAAATTTCGAAAGCACTTACAAATTACTCGATGCTTGCAGCAATTTTAAAGTCGTTACCGACTAGGTTCATTAAACACTGTAATTAATTTTAATATGTAGAGACACAAGTTTATAAATGAACAAAAACATGCTTTTATTTTCACAAAACAAAGAGTTCACTTTTTATATTAAAAACAACTTCACCAACTGTTAAACGCACATAAAATATTTAATACAAACGCTATTCGTGTAATGTATTTATTTTTAAGATTGAAAACTATTTTTTTTGGTTTATACGTTAAATAACTTAATCTGTTTGTTTTAGTTTGAATTTAATGTTCGACTTTAAAAAAAAAACGCTTTTGTTTTCAAAAAATTTGCTTATTAAAAAAAGTTAATCCAATTGAACTGTTTCAACTAAAAAAAATTAAATAACTTTTTTTTACTTATTTTACTTCTTAAACGTTTAGCTTAATTTTTTTACATAAATCTTGAATTCGTAAACTACTTTATAATATTGTTTCCAGGAACAAAGTATTACAAACAAACAAAAAAATTAAAGTTGAGTTTGCACATTAGTTTAAATAATTTCTGAATGGTAAAAAAAAATCCTCTGATACAATTTTTAGAATTTCTAAAAAAAGTAAGAAGTGTATTAGCAATTTCTACCAAAAAAAAAAATAATTAATAGTTTTTAGACTTCTTAATTTTCTTACATGTTGCACATTTAGTCCAAATTAAAAAACTACAACTGTTAACTTGTGTGGTTAAAAGGAGATAAATTTGCGAAAATATATTTAAATTTTGTTGTAAAGCAGTGTTTCGCTAAAAAAACCTTTTAGTTAAAAATTAAGTCTAAAAAAATTTTTCAGTTAAAAACATTTGAAAGATATTGTAAATCAAAACAAAACTATAGCTAAGTAAGTTTGTATGTTGCATGTAAACTTAATAAACTAAATATTACTTTATCATATTGATAGCTAAATTCTACTATTCGCCAAAACTTTAAAGTATATTCCTTAAAAATGTCTTTTTTTTTTTAGTTTTTCTTCTGTCAAATCTGACTGTCTTTTTTTTCTACTTGTACTCACTGCGTATGCTATCCAAATTCTTAATTTGTCCAATATGGTTAACCTTACGTTTAAATTTCCAAACATACTTCAATAACTCTGTGCTGTTTTCTTAACGAATTTTGAAAGTATTGAACTAGTTTTTTGAGCATATAAGCTTTAGAGGTTCTCGATTTATTTTGAGAACAATATTTCTTTAGTTTTTAGTTTTAAACTAGACTTAAAAGATTAACTTAAAAAACATAACTATGCAAAAACCGAGACTAAAATCAACAAAGAACTGACAAAGTTAAGTTCATAAAAAAATTATCTAACACTAAGAAAAAATGAGCAAACTGTTCAAAAAACTAACTAAGGCGCCATTACAAACGGTCATTAATTCAAAACAAAATGGTCGAGCATCACCTTCCAACGTGCTTTGTTTGTGTTCGTTTCAGACATAGTATTCAAACCGTTCATGTGTTTTGAATCGGCGGTGGCTTACTGTGCCATGTTGAATGAAGAAGCAGTCAGTACACATCAATAGCAGCACGATGTTCATCAGTACACCCATCAGTATCAAGGTGTTGACTGACCATGTTTGGCGGGTTTTGTTTTTCTAACGTAATTGTCTCTACTGGCCTGAACAACTTTGCATATCACATTGGTGCTGCCTTTGTGAATAAAGTTAATCCTGGCGGTAAACTGTTATATTTGTTTAAAAAAAATTAGTTTTCATTTTGAGTTAAATATCCTGTACATATGCATAACAAAATCTTTTTTGTCTTGATTAAATCAAAAGCTGTCGAACAATTTGGTGAAAAAACTCGATAGGTTTTAAGTGTAACTGTTAAATAAGTTAAACTGAATAAGTAGCACACAATTAGTTATGTAAAAATAAAATTTTTTAGTTTAAATGCATTAAGGATAACCATATTGACATAAGAACTTACTTTTATAAAAATTATGAAGAAAAAAATATTACGAGTGTTTAAAATAAATAAAAAAAATTTGTTTAAAATAATATAAAACTTACGATTTAAACATTGTTTTATAAAATATAAGTTATGAATAACAATCAACACTGAAAGTATTATTTTAGAAAGTAGCGTTACTATTTGCAATAGAAAAAAGCTTAAATGTTAACCTTTTAATATGAAGAACTCATAAGTTTGGTTATTTTTCTAAAACCTTTTAATCATAAGCTTTTAAAAGGCTTTAGATATATTTTAGTAAATATTACCTTGTGAAAGAAAGTGAATAGTTAAATTGTTAAACGATTTGATCGCAATTAATATACTTAATTTTAAATACTTCAAAGAAACGTGACAAGGTGAACTATAAAATAATATATTTCTTAAGTGTTTCTTTATCTAAGATATACTTTATGCCACATTTCTTTTAGTTTTTAATATGCTACAATTTTTAGTTATAACCTTTCAAAAACACCTCTTGGTTGCAATAAGTATTGACATCACTGGTAACTGTGTTTTAATAAGGACATCCCTTAAACCTAGCTGTATTTATATTTATGATTATTGATAATTTCATTTAGTCATTTTTACAAAACGTTTCAGCTTAAAATTTGAACAGTTATACAAAAAGTCTAGTTTAGATTAAGAAAGGTAAAGATTAAAATATTTTAGCAAGGTTGACAAGTGACTTATTCAGTTTTGTTTTTATCGCATATCCATCGCAACTAGCTGAAGCAATGCTTAAACAACCTTCTAAGTCTGTGTTCGCTTAAACTTTGCTTCAACAACACATTTCCCTTTTAATAATTCAATAATAAATAGCATTAAAAACTGACGTTTGTTATAGACTTTTTGTTTGACATGTGTTAGCTTTGTTCATGTTTCACTGAAGTTGGAAACTAAAAAGAATAAAATGATAAAGAAAATACAGTAAATAAATGCTAACTTTATATATTTTTTTAATTAGCAATTTACGCTTAAAATAAAAATAATAAAGTAGATAGGGTAAATAAATACTAATGTTTCATTTTATCCATTAGCAGTTTACGCTAAAGTTATTTGAAAATACAAATAAGTAGGCTGTTTTTATAGCGAATCAGTATAAAAACTTGGGCTTAATAAAAGTAACTTACTAAAAATACTTGTTTAAGTTTTTTTTTAAACCGGAACCTTTGAAATTTTCATTGGTCAATAACTAAACTATATAGAAATAAAAAATACAGCTTATATATCAACTTTGTGTTATTGATACTTTACTTTCAAAGTATTTACGCTACAACTGAAACGTTATTCTTCAACAGTAGCAAACATTTGAGTTATATAAAATTTTTGGTGTAAAAATATACATATAAGAATTTTTTTTTCTTTTTTTCAATATTAAGCAATTCTTTTATATTAAATTGTTTATTGAACGACAAAAAACGCTCAAAAAGTTTGGTCCAATGACCTGGTGCACGAAAAAACCTTTCGGTTATCGAGTCATACACCAGAACAGTTTAACGTCATGTCCAGGACAAGCCAGCCAGGAAACTATTTGAAAAAACTTCAAACTTTGTTATCTTATATATAAAATACCAGGTTAGTTACGACTTATGTAAACTATATTGAACGATAAAAAAAGCGCTTAAAAAGTTTGGCCTAAAGATCTGGTGTACAAAGAAACCTTTCGGTTATCGAGTCGTACACCACATGCTTATAAAGTTTCTTACGAGCTATTATACATAATTTTTTTATCATTTAAATATTTAAACTATTAGTAACAAAACAATCAATTAAAGAAAGAAAGGAAAACTAAACGAAAATTAGCTGAATTTTGTGTTTAAAAATGTACTTAAAAACTAGTGATGTACCGGACTCACTATCCGGGTCCGGGTCCGGCCGGATATTGCCATTTTTGTCTGATATCCGGATCCGGCCGGATTCTAATTTGAAAAAAAAGTCCGGATCCGGTTCCGGCCAGATTCTAATTTGAGAAAAAAGTCCGGATCCGGGTCCGGCCGGATCCTAACAGAGATCCGGCCGGACCCGGATCTAGTTAGTGAAAAAGAGCATACTGAAACGTATTTTTTTCAAAATCAAACCCTGTGTAAATTAATAATAGTCATTTTCGTCAGTTAAAACTAAACACCTACCGTGATTGGCTCATTTTGTACACGTGACTAATTTACATTTGTTTACATTTGAACTATGAAATAAACATTCAGAAATGCAACTTTTTACATATGTTGTAAAATTGAAAACTTTGGAATGAATACTTGCATTATTTATTGTTTAAAGTTGAGCTCAGAGAATATTTAGAGTTAATACGGTTGAATGTACGAGCCAATGAGAATCATATGACGAAATGTTTCAAACTAAATACTTATGCAACAAAACATCAGCACATGACAGGCAGTTTATATGTAAGCAGTTAGTTAGTTTGGTGTGCAGCTTGATGCAACAAAATATCTTGAACTTTTTTGTGAATGGTTATTGTAAGTAGTGTTATATTTTAAAAATGAATATTTCAACTGGTGTTTAATTGTTTAAATATTTATGCAAGGTTTATAGTTTAATAGTTTTTTAAAAAATTTACAGTTTCTTGTTTACTAAAAGTTTCATTTAATTTTTAGTTTATTGTTTTAAGTCTTTTGATATAGATTTAAAGAGCTTCCAGTTTTTAAAGTGTTACCAAAGTAATTAATAATTTTGTATATGCTAGTATTTCTTGTTGTGTTTTATATAAAAGACTCATTCTTCAAAACTGTCGTGTCTGATTATAGAAAGTAGTATCAGTTAGAATTTAGTATTTGTTAGGTATTAATTAAATAAGGTAGGATTTAATTATGATGGGTAGTACTAATAAGTTAAGTGTACCACAATCAGTCCACAACTTTACTACCAAATTGTCAACCTTTGCTAGCTGTTCTACTGGTTATTAGATTAAAGTAATTTTTTCAGTTTTTAAAAACCTCATTCTGACTCAAGCTTGTTTATACTCACTCTAGATAGTTTTAATGACGTAAATAGTGGCAACCCTGCTAGTTTGAAAATTTTTGGGAATTTTAGAAAATCTTGGTTTGCCTCAGGCTAGTTTAGTTTTTTATAAAAACTCAGGCTAGTTTTCTTTTAGATTTTAAATGGGTTTGAGCTGATCCAGTTTTCAATATTTTGTAATTTTCTAGTGTATTTTGTTCAAAAACTTAATTTCAGATTTTTAATTGTAAATAACACCTAAATTTGTAAACCTTGTGGCTAGCTGTTGTACTTATTATTAGATTAAAGTTTTTTTTTTTCAGTTTTTAAAAACCTCATTCTGACACAGGCTAGTTTATACTAGTGATGTACCGGACTCACTATCCGGGTCCGGCCGGATATTGCCATTTTGGTCTAATATCCGGATCCGGCCGGATTCTAATTTGAAAAAAAAGTCCGGATCCGGGTCCGGCCGGACCCGAAATTGTGGGTCCGGTACATCACTAGTTTATATGTTTTGGAGCAGACTTAAATTCAGCATAAACAATTAATGTTTATTTTGATTAGTGATGTACCGGACTCACTATCCGGGTCCGGCCGGATATTGCCATTTTTGTCTGATATCCGGATCCGGCCGAATTCTAATTTGAAAAAAAAGTCCGGATCCGGCCGGATTCTAATTTGAAATATAAGTCCGGACCAGGATCTAGTTAGTTAAAAAAAAAGCATACTGAAACGTATTTTTTCAAAAACAAACCCTGTGTAAATTAATAATAGTCATTTTCGTCAGTTAAAATTAAGCACCTACCGTGATTGGCTCATTTTGTACACGTGACTAATTTACATTTGTTTACATTTAAACTATGAAATAAACATTTCATGAAATTTCATAAAAACCTCATTCTGACTCAGGCTTGTTTATACTCACTCTAGCTAGTTTTATTGACTTAAACAGTGGCAACCCTGCTAGTTTGAAAATTTTTGGGAATTTAGAAAATCTTGGACTGCCTCAGGCTAGTTTAGATTTTTATAAAAACTCAGGCTAGTTTTCTTATAAATTTTGGATGAGTTTGAGCTGATCCAGTTTTCAATATTTTGTAATTTCTAGTGTATTTTGTTCAAGAACTTGAATTCAGATTTTTAATTGTAAATAACACCTAAATTTGTAAACCTTGTGGCTAGCTGTTCTACTTATTATTAGATTAAAGTTTTTTTTTCTAGTTATTAAAAACCTCATTCTGACTCAGGCTAGTTTATTCTAGTGATGCACCGGACTCACTATCCGGCCGGATTCTAATTTGAAAAAAAAGTCCGGATCCGGCCGGACCCGAAATTGTGGGTCCGGTACATCACTAATTTTGATGTATCCAGAAGCAAATTAAAAAGTTGGTATTACTACTTATACTACCTCTTTAATAATATATTAAATGAAATATTATTTAATAGAACTGAAGATGTCATTAGCCTGAAACCTTGATTTATAAATTTACAAAACAACAAGCTAATATGAATATTAATTACTATTTAATAATAACTTGCTTAATTAGAATCTTATTAAGTTACTTTACTGCAAGCTACTGACGACACTTATACCAGTTCTAATATATTTAGTTTTCACATAAAAGCAGGAAAATTTGAAGTGCTTGTATAAGATTAAGCGACTTTTCCGACCTTTTTCTCTGATTTATTTTGGCTAAAGCTACATTTATTAATATTTAATTTCAATGTCAGAAATGTTCGACTGCTTATTGTACCTTATTTTACTACCAGTTTTTAGAAACTGTTATGTTTATATCTTCATCACGACGTATGAAAAGTGTTAATTTTAAATTTACATTCGCACCCGAGCCCGTAGAACATTGATTTTAAAAACGGTTTTCTTAAACTACGCACCTGCTGTATAAATAAGCACTTTGAACCCGGGTCAAAATCGCTTAGTTTATTTCAGGTTACTGTAATTTTGTTATATCGTTACAATTTCTCCTTAACTTTTAAGAGGGTTACCAAAGGTCTTTTGAATTCTTTTTACGTTTTCTGAATTTTATTTAGGTTTTAAAAGTATAAGTTTCTTTGTCCGTAAGCTATATTTAAGGTAAAAAACTGTCTTAAATGGTAACAAAATATTGCATAGATACTGTAATGCTACTTCAACTGCTTAAAAAAAATATTGTTAATACATTTTCTTATCTAATGCTAACTTCATAATTTAACATGTAAAAATTGTTTAAAATTCCAGGTGTTCACAGGTTTTTTGGCAACCCAGTTGAAAAAATCACTTGATAAGCGTAGATGGTACTTCAAGATTTTACTTAAAAGATACGGAATGTACTGTAGCAGATTTTATTTAAAACGAGTAGAAAGAGCAAATTTATCACACAGCAGAACAAATCCTTCCCGAATATTAAAGATGCGAAACACTTCACAAGACGTACAACTCATCTCAGTTGTCTGACGTTCATGTTTATCCTGGAAGTTGAAAGGTAGCTTCTCACCAAACACTCCTGATTTTCAGCTGCAGCCTCCCGAATTTCAGATGTTGGGTCAGATTCAGGTTTTTCAGATTGTTTATGAAGTGGTGTCTCGTCAGGATGCAAAATTCTGTTGAAAATAAAAAATATATATACTACATATATAATTTGTTGAATATAAATTTTTAAAAAATTTTAAACTTATTATCAGTTAAATAAATTCATTTTAAGTAATATATTAAATTAGCATACTCATTAAATGTTGGTTAAATATACTCTTTATAAATTAAAAACCACAAATCAGTTAGTTATGTTTATTGTATATTATTAAAAACAAATTAGTAGACTAATTTTATTGCATATAACAAACATTGGCTGGATATATTTTTTTGAGTAAATTTCATTTAAATATGTTTAATACAATTAAATGTCAATTAAATATATTAATTATAAGTTAAAACTGGTTATTTTTTTTGTTATAACTAAATACTAGTTCAACATAATAATTGATTGGTTAAACACTGAATAAGTTGATAAAATGTTTCAACATTTATTCATTAGTTATATTTTTACTTTTCTATATACAAACCGCATTTGAACATTTACTCGTTAAAAGTTTAAATGTCTTTAATATATTTACTCAGGGTTGCCACTCGTTTTTTCAAATTTTTTTCCAGGTTTTCCAAATTTTTTCCAGGTTTTTAAAAGTACACATTTTTGGGTCTATTTTTACTTTTAAGTTAATTTCTATATAAGATACTGTGTTAAATAGTATAAAAACATTTAAAATATACTGTAAAGTTACTTTAAATGTGTTTTTTAATAAAAAAATGTTTTGATGATGACAAAAATATCTTATTTATATGATAGATTTTTTGGGTCAAATCGAAATTTTACTACTGAAAATGTTAAAATTATTAAAAATTCTAGGTTTTTCCAGGTTTTTTTTTCAAAATTCCAGGTTTTCCAGTTTATTTTTGCCTAAATTGTCAAATTTCAGGTTTTTCCAGGTAAAGTGGCAACCCTGTATTTAAGGTTCAATAAAACATTACATTACATCATTACAATTGTTTTCTTATAATGTATACCAAGGTTTACCAAAGTTGGCCAATTGGCCCACTTGGGAGCCATTACACAAATTTAGGGGGCCGTGTGGTTATAATTTGAAACCTACACTAGATACTCTGGAGTTGATAATGAAAAGCAAAAAATATAAATCTTTAAATAGTTTTTGATGGTAGTTTTTTTAGAAATCTTGTTGGAGGGGGCCATAGCTTTTTTAACTTCTTTAAAGGAGGCCTTTTGAAAAAATAGTTTGGGTGGTTACCATAACGATTCACTAAAATGTGACATCTTATTCAAGGTAAACAAAAAAAAATATTTTAAGTTATTCTCTTAGTCCTAAAAAATATTCATTGATTTTTTAAATGCTTATAAGTTTTAGATGTTCTTAAATTTCATTATTATGTTTATAAGTTTACTTACAACTCATATTGTAAATTTAAATGGTTCAACTATACCTGTAATTTATTTAGTTTAAAAGTATAACATTCCTTAGTTGTAGTTATTTTACAGAAAAACTACAGAACATACTATATAAAAAATTATACACGTGTGTTGTGTGTATGTAGAAATATTTTACAAATTTATTCATGTAAGAATTTTTTTTTAGCATTTAAGTTTTCAATTTAAATAGATTTTTTTATGAAACTTATACTTTAACTTTCTAAAGATTTTCTAACTTGTAATCAAATGTTAAATTTTTAGAAGACCCTATGTAAGTAAGTTTTAACATGATAAGACGAAACAAATTACTAAAGCTGTTACTAAACATCCATTAAAGTTCAATACTCGACCGTCTAACATCATTTGCAGACACATGGATTTTTTTATACTTCTTCGTAAACAACTAACTAAGCAAAACAAAAAAATTAATCACTCAAAACAATTTATAATTTTACCTGGGAACGGCGTGGTAGGCCAGCCTGCTTTCTGACGTCATAACTACCACGTCACCGCTTCTGATCAGCAGCGCCGTCGGAGCAGTTTGTTTGGTGCGACCTGAAAAATAATAATATTTTCGTTTGACCTTTTTATTATTTGTAAAATAAATTAACCTTATCTAATCCGTGAAACAAGCTTTTATTTGTGAAATAATACGCAGATGTTAATAATGTTAACAATGTTTTTAAAGTTTTAATATTTTTATTACTTGTAAAACTACGTTGCAAAATATACTTTTTTTCAATGACATTTTTCAAAAATTTTTTGCTAATTTTTAGAAGTACAAATTGCTAGCAAAGTTAGTGTCTTTAATATAAATAATTTGCAATATAACATGTTAAAAGGTTGTATACAAAATTACTAATGATGTTTTCTGATACTGTGTGTTTGCAACATTCATTAAAGTTGTCAGTTTACATTTTGTCACACATCTCCATCGAACAATTTTTGTAAGAGCTCAAACACATACATTCACACAAACCAATAACAAAGCAATAAGTAGAATTTTCAAACAAAACTGTCTTGTATGCTAGGAGTTTCTAAATATTGTTCATGTATTCCAAGATCTAGCATAATCTTTTTAACTGGTTTTAGCATATCAGAAATAAACAAAAACAGCTAAACTATGATGAAATATTAGTAGCAAAAATTATGTACTAAATTGTAATAAATTTAATTAAATAAAATTATTATTAACATTCTCGGTGCGCAGCTAATTGAAAATTTGTACGACCAGCGGTTATGAATTTTTTTTTTAAACAAAATGTTAATAGTTGAAACAAAAGCTTTACATGGTCTTTATTTGGCAAACATTAGTATTTGAAACATAACTTTATTCAATACTGAACTGTTTAAAGCAACGCAGTGCACTGTACCAGGGACGTAGCTTGGTAGGCTTCTGCAAATCTACAGAAACGTATACTTATGTGCGAAAAAACTTGCTTTTGTTTCAGCTTGAAATGACTCTGCTGTCTTAGCTTTTAATATTAATTTATGCCTAATTTTGCACTCCTGAGAGATAATTTTGACATATATGTACTCTTTAGCATTTTTAGTGTCGTAAAATAATTGAACGAATTAAAAACATCCAAATTATAACATTTAGGGCGTTAAAGCTTTATTTTGTCAAAAAGCTGCAATGCAAAATTGATTCTAAAGGAAGCTGTAGCTTCAAAAATCAAAAACATACAATTTTATGTTATAAAATTTTGAATAACTTGTTGTTACTATTGACTACGTCAAATGTTTGATTTTCAAAACAGTATAAGTGTTTTTGAGTTAAATGGTGATTTTTTATACTTATTTTTAATGAAGGGTATGACTTTTTAAACTTTTATGGGTAGTTTTAAGTATTGGGTACTTTTAATTGCCTCAATTTTGCAAAAGAAAGTACCTAATATTTTGATGATGTCATTAACTTTACTTTGGGTATTTATTAAGGTTAAACTTTGTAAAAAAAAAAAAATTGGCTGTCTAGGCCTATGATAAATTCACTTTGTTTATTTTTCTAAATATAAAAATAATTGTATCTGAAATAAAACAATACTAAAAATTTCACTATGTTAGCAAAATTAAGGAAATATTATTTTCAACCTTGATATTTTTTGTGTAAGTTACAATTTTAAATTCAACCACAAATTAAGCTATTAAATTTGAAAATTTTTCTTTTATAGATTATTGATGACTGTAAGTTATCATATTTTATAAAAATTTCATTATTTTACATGCAGAAGTAGTTCAGAAATTACAGATTTTTTGATGATTTTTTTTTAAACACTAGATTTTTTCAAATTTTTTTATTTCAAAAGTTCGAGGTTTTTCCAGTTTTTGTTTAAACTGTCAAGTTCCTGGATTCCAAGTGTTTTTGCAACCCTGCTCAAATTTTAAGGAAGTATTCCTTTCAATATTTAAAAAATAGTAAAAGATGACAATTAAAACCTACTGTACTCTCCTATTTTAATATTTTATATCAAAAATTTGTTTTGGTATAAAAAATCTGTATAAAGATATTTGTAGTTAAGATTAAATTTCATAAAGTGACATCAACTCGTAATAAAAGTGATCTACACCCTCCCTGTACCCAAGGTGGCTCCTAAAGTTTTTTTGAAACTTCTTTCAATTTTTAAAAATTTAATTTTTTTTAATTTAAGTCTTATTTACTTTTCTAGACAAAATAAGTGATCAGAGTTTCAAGTCATTCTAGGATTTTATATAACATTCCAAGATTCCCATAAGCATTTAGGTTTGATGGCCACCCTGTTAACTTTATTTCAAACTATAAAAAGGTAGCTTTTATTGAAATACATAACCCAAGTATAATTAGTTAAAAAAAATTTCATGAATTAAATTCATCAATAAACTATAAAAGAAAAATTTTAAAAATAATTTTTTTAAATTTGCGTTTGAATTTAAAATTATAACTTTATGCTAATAAAAAATAATTCTACAATTTTGTTAACATAGGGAAATATTTAGTATTGTTCTATTGTTTTATTTCAGATATGATTACTTTGATATTTTAAAAAATTAAAAAAGTGAATTTGTCATAGGCTTAGACAGCAATTTTGTTTTTTTACAAGTTTAAGCTTCAAAACTACCCAAAGTAAAGTTAATGACGTCATCGAAATATTTAGTACTTTTTTTTTGCAAGTTTGCTGCAATTGAAAGTACCAAATATTTAAAACTACCTATAAAAATTCCTACCGTTTAATAAATGTTTTCTTGGTTTACACAAGTGGCAAGACATAAAGAGTCATAGGGGGTGTGGAGCAAAGTAAATTGCCTTGTATACAGTTATCACTCGTACCTCAACATTCCATTTTTGATGTATTAACATAACTGCATTTTTTCAGATTAAATTCAATAACATTAGAGGTAGTTTAAATTGCTCTGTTCCCGCTAGGACGTTATCACGAGTTATTTCAGATGTTTTAATTTTTGCAGATTCGTAACTTTTTTGAGCTAGCTACGTCCCTGCACTGTACCAACAAAGGCATAAGTATTGAGCAACAAAATTAAAGATACTGTGTAAGGCTGATTAAAAAATATCAAATGGTCATTAGTCATAAATAACTAGTAAAAAAATTATTATTACTCATTATCTCAAACGGTTGCTTTTTAATTGTAGATACAAAAAAAAATTAATGTAAAAAATTAAAAAAAAAACTTTTGTTTTGAGAAAAAAGAATAACAACGATAAAAAAATGTAAAAACTTAAAATGAACTAAATCAAATTTTTATGAGGTTAAAATCTTTACTTTAAATCTTTTAATTAAAATGATTAATTACAGTACAACAAATTAATATTAAAAAAAAAAACAAAAACATATTACTACACACAGTCTAAAGTTTTAAAAAAGCCAAATTTTATTCAACTTTACCCAAATGTTACATTTTATATATAAATACACTAAAAGTATTAATTTTATCATGAAATATGTTTTTTACTGAAAGCATAAAGTCGATATAGCAACTGTGAAGGCAAAAATTATAAAGTTGTAATTTACTAACCTATATTATAAAAAATATAAAAAATCAAAACTATAGTAGAAAGTTAATATATAAATTGAAACGATTGCCAGCATTAACTCACAAACAAACTATACATATTAAGTTGAGTACATAGATTAGAGGCAAGTAGTTACATGAAATCTTCTAAATAAACACATTACAAAAAACCTTTTAATAAAACTACACTTGTAACAGAGTGAAAACTACTAATTTAAGCAGGACACCTCACACCAGTTTATTCTTATAAATTGAAATACTAACCTCTTATAAAAAACAGCAATTCGCAAAATAAACAAACTAAACTCAGATGAATTGTTTAGCAAAACCACACAAGAATATACTAACCACACAAACACATATTTATTGAAAATTTTAGTTCATATAGAGTTAAGTAACAAAAAAAAATTATTCAAGTGATAAGCACGAACCTCCGATAAGAAACACGGCCGGTAAACCGAAGCTGACAGATATGAGCGGATGATCGAGGTTGTGCTCGCTTTCGTCCGTGTGTGCGGATAACGTCGATCCTACGTGGTAGAAGTTGACTATTGCCGCCTGTGAGAGTTTATATGTGTGAAGTTATTTGCAGGCTGTTTAAACTTACAGATGAATACTTAACTTCACCAGTTCTTGAAATCTGTAAAACTGATCACACTGACAGGAATTAAAACGGTTTCATAAGTACATACTGTCTTTAAAATATATTTTCACATAAAAAAAAACAATTCAGAAAAGTTGTTTAGGCTTGGTGAAAATTCGCTACCACTGCCTTTGAAAAATAAAGGCAAGTAGTAACAAATTAGCTAAGAAATTAATAAAAAATAAGGTTTATTAATACTTTTTGTCTTTAAAAATATATTATACTAAAAATGAAACTGAGCAAGGTAGGTTGGGTGGAAACTTGTTACCACTGACTTCAAAAAGTAGTAACGAATTAAATTATTTCTTTTTTAGAATTTTAGTTTTCGTAAGTATTTTTAAGCTACCAGATTTAACTTGTGTGGAATAAGGAATACAAAATAATGTATTAGCAGTTGTGCCAACAGTTGAAAATTGAAAAATATGTGCCAACATTTTTAACTTGTTTACTAAAGTCTAGTTCAGGGGTTGGCAGCCTTTTATGAGTCAACTTTCACATAAAAAATTGCTCGCGGGCCGCATTTAGTATACAAAAGTCTTTGCAGGCCGCAGTTTTTCTGAAAACATCTAATAATCAATAAAAAAATACTGTAATAAGCAATAAAAGAGCACTACTGATGAGTTCTTACTAAATTAAGAGACCAATTGCAAGTTATGACCACAATTTTTTTTTTGTTCGTATTGTTTTAAAAAGTATAGTTTTAGCTAAAAATTACCTCGCGGGTCGCAGATTTTGGCTTTTAGGGCTTTTAAGCCCGCGAGCCGCAGTTTACCGACCCCTGGTCTAGTTGCTGTTGTTATAAAATCTTAATCTATCAAAAAAAACATTTTTGAAAAGTTTTTTTATAATTAAAATATTACTTTGAATCAATTTGGTTCTTACCAAATAAAATACCAACCAAGTTTCAAGCTTACCAGAAAGGCCAGTGTTCAGAAAACAGTTTTAATTTGTACGTGTAAAATTAACCGGTGATACCTTAAAATTACAGTTATTACATCATAGACTGTTTCTAGTAGGACGACACTTCCATTCAAACTGTGCGCATTTTCAAGTTCCTAAACTTTTCTAAATTTTCTCTATTGGCTTAAGCAGTTCCGAAAAAAATAGATAAAATATAAATAGTTTTTAAATGGCTAAAATGTTAAGTTCGTTTTCATACACAACCGATTGTGTGTTCTAAACTCGAGCATAAATAACACTTTATTCCACACAAATACAAAAGCTCGATGTGTTTTATGCAAAAATGTTTATGTGATTGAAATTGAATTAATAGAATTATTTTTTCAATTTAAGATTAAAACCAATCTAACATTAATTTATAAATATCATATATACTATTAATCAATTTAAACGAAAGTTTCTCAAAATGAAGTATGCCTTGGTATAAATTTTGTAACTTAAATAACTTTTTAGGGTAATTTAAGCTATCAAAGGGCAATATCTAGTAAGTGGTAAAAAGTTAAATGGATAATCAACTAGCAAATGTGTTGTTTTCATATTATAAGAAGAAATTAGGAAAACGAGTTTGAGACTCCGTATAAAAATGTATAAAAAACTTTCATTCAAAAAAAAAAGGATTTAATTGAAACTTTAAGAAAATAATGTTTGAACTTAACAGGAAGTATAAGGGAAAAATACTGAATCTTCGAGTCATTTTAAACTTATCATTTTTATTTACCGTGAAATAACCAATAAATAACTTTTTCGAGTTTAGTGTTTTCAAAAGTAAACAAAAATCTTACTTAGACAATATAAATTCATATTTTGGATATTTTGTTAATCAAAAGTTACTGTGCTTTGTAACCCACCTCACATATATTTCAAGAAATTTTTACAAGTAACCTATTTTTTAATAATGTTAAAAATTATTCAAATTTTTTGTGATAAGTTTTTTTATAATCTTACTCAATAACTACCTGCGCATTGTAATAGTTGTGACCGAGGCAGCCGGCGATGACCTGCGAAAGTTGGTAAAGTTCCTGTGGGAATGCGGTGCGGTCGTTTTCGCTGTAGACCTTGGTGTTCCAGTCGTGGTGGTACCCGAGCGTGGCCCACCTCAGTTTCCACACGGGCGCTTGTTTGAACAATGAGGTTGCACCTGTTTGCATGTAAATATTTATATTATTAAATGTTTTGATTTTTCGCGAAAACTAATAAAAAGATCTCTACATCTAAAGGAGAAATTATATTTATTAAAAGATTATTTCTAGATTTTTTAAATAAGCACTGAAGAAGTCTTTAACCGAAACTAAGTCTGCTTTAAAAATCCTGAAAGAATTTTATAAATATAAATATTCATTCAACTAATAACAGTTGTTTGTAATGCCTGCTGATACAATACGTTGCATTTTTTAAGTAATATAACATCAAATGTTTGTATATTTGCTGAACTATTTAAATTGGAATCTAAAAACTAAGTTTCTAAAAGTACTTGATACATTTGAAAAAGATAATTGTTTTAACTTGCAGTGTATGCATCAGTATTAAATTGTATGAATATTATACAACAAACTGTTTCATAAGAAAAACTTTTCCTTCACATACTTCAAAAATGTACTTGATAAATTTTAAACCAAAGCAAGTTGAAAATGTTTAATAATTTAAACTATATTCTAAAATTTTTCAATATTGTAGAGGATGATAGAAAAAGTATATTTTAATTAGGTGTTTGATTTAGCATAACTTCGAAATATAGTAGACTAATAATATTCATTTTCTAAATGTATTTTAAAAACCCTTATTTTTTCACAGTCAAACTAAAAATTGGTGCTACAAAACTAATATTACTTTACATGAAGTAACAAACACTTTTTATAAATTTCGTATATTTTAACAGACTGATTAGCAATACTTAGTATACTGGTTTTATAACGACTACATATGTTAAAAGAAATATAGAGTTTATACAAAGTTTGTGTTTAAACTTAAAACTGCAAAACTATCTAAAAACATATTACAAACTTAAGAAATAAATAAGCTTATAAGATTACATTTTTAAATGGATTGGTAGGTTTAGGTTAAAAACTTAATTGTCAAACTTAAATACTGACGAGGAAAATTGTAAAAAAAAACTAAAACTTTTATGTGAGTTAATTTAACAAAGAAAAATATTCAAAAACTCGAAGATAACTTAAAAATCATTGAAGGAGTTTATCCTTAATTTATCTTTAGAAAAATTGAAATCAATTTTATATATAATATATAAAACACATCAAATTGAAAACATATGAAGTTGAATCAAATAAACTTTGTTAGATATACCATTAAATACAAAATGTTTTATTTAATATAAAAAAAACTTCGATAAGTTTTAGGTTTAACATTAGAGATTCTTACAGTTATTTAACTAAAATTTTAATGTAAATTTATAATAACAATATATAAATGTCATTTATAACTCAACTTCTATTTTTCTATAACGAATTAGAAAGAAAACACTAATGTAATCATCATCTTATTTTGAAATTGACTAGGATGTTATTCTTAGGAGAAAAAAATAGTATGAATATGTAAATAAAATTATGATATTGTTCATTTCTAAACTTAAAAAAAAAACAATAAACTATCAGAAACTAGAAATTAAAATTATTATCATTATTAATGTAGTATGCAGGAAAATTAAAAAAAAATGTCATTCACAAAGCTCAAATTTATACTAAATAATGGTTTTTAAACTGTACAATCAAAAAAAAAGTTGCAAATTAAAATTGATGACTGGTTTGAAAATAGAAACTAATTTACTTAAAAAAATATTTTATTGGTTCTTTTCAAAAAAAATATATTTATAATTTTAAACATTTTTCTTAACTATAATCAAGGTAAATGGAATTTAAATACCACAAGATAAAGTAAATAAAAAACAGAACAGGTTTACTACAAAAAAGAAAATCAAGTATAATAATTATTAAGCTTAAAATCATAGTAAGTTTAATTCACAAAAATTTAATTTTTACACAAAATTAATTTTGAACTAAACAAAGTTAAAATATAGTCAGTTTCTTATATTTTACATAGTTTATGTTTGTTTGCACAGACCTAAACAGTTTAAGTCTAATTAAATCAAAACTATTTAAACAATGGCTAAAAACTTGAAACCGAGAAATTTTAAAATATTAACCAGAATCGGGGTTGTTCACTAAGTGTTCTGCTAAAGCTGATTTTTTCATGGCATATCTGGTTATTTAGCTTCATTTCTTCTTTATTTGTGACCAGTGTAAGATTTTATGCATACTGGTACATGTTCTGTTTATTGATACTTATTTTCAAATGTCTTTAGGTTTACCTAATTCTACTTTCACACAGTAGAATATAAATATGTAGACTATAAAACTATGTTCTAGTAGAACCATTAGTATTTGTTCAGAAGTGAACAGTAGCTACATTAGGTAAACCTTCAAGAAATTTAAAACTCATATCAAGGAACATGTACCAAAATGCATTCAAATCTACACTGGTAAACTAGAAAGAAACAGTCTTACTGCTTTAAACAAATATTTGACACCACAATTTTAAATTACGCTAGACAAGTAAAAACACAACTAACAAACCTTTTTTGTGTGAACTTTTACCGCCAACTTGCTCACACGTTTCATTCCACAAACTTTTATCTGAACTGTACTGCTTTTCAAACGCATCAAGGTTGGTCTTATTTGGCTGGCACGCATAACTTCCCAAACACCTGCTGGCCCACTGGACCTGTCCGTCATCAGTAAACGGGTTTGGTATCACAAAAAGTCCAGGGACATCATTGACTTGAAACAGCTTCCATTGTGAGTCACATTTGAGTCCCAAGTTTTGTTTGTTCTCAGGAGGATCTATAAAGCTGTAAGGGTGCTTGCAATTCTGACAAGCAAAATCAATGACATTTTCAAAGGAAGGAGGGTTGAGTCTCTGCTTGTAATATTTAAAAGTTGGCATAAAATTGTCTAATTCATCATCTGCTACCATATTCTATATGTATATGTATAATGTTTGTGAGTTAATAGGTCTGAAAATGCGCTTAAATATAAAGATTAAATACACCAGAAAAAATATTCAAAAAGAAAAGATCGGTTTGAATGAATATTATAGTTTTAGAAGAAAATATCTTATTGGGGTCCACCGTTGGTGATAAACTCAATTTCAACGGGGTCAATTGGCCTCCTCTTGAATCTGGCAGGGATCACCCTGAACACTTCAATGGTATCAGGGACGGTCCAGTTGAACTGTGGGGCTGCAGAAGGTGCCGGGGTGGCTCGTTTCAAAGTGGCAAGCTGTGGCTCAATGTCCAGGAGCTTGGGAATCCAAGGAACTCTGACTGGAAACTGGATGAGGGGCACTCTAGTCTTGATGGTGTTTATCAGGGATGTCATGCGCATTATTTTAAATTTTTGTAATTTAATATAATGCTGTTGAGAATAAAAACTGTTGAAATTAACTTTTGATATAGTTTTAACTTGTATAGCATAGCTGCTTTTTTTACTTTCAACAAAATCTTATTTATTTGTAAACAGTTATAGTTAACTTTTGAAAATTGTTTAAAATACTATTACAAGTAAATAAACTTTATCAAGTTTATAACTATCTTATTAAAATTGATCAAAACTTATTTGTTTCACAAGTGTTTTAGTTAAAAAGACTTTGTTCTTGTAAAATTAACTAAGCCCATGAATTACTAACAAAATCAATTTAGGAAAACAAGCTATTGTAACAGCACAAAAACTATTTCAGTATCTATTAAAATGTACTGTGACATCAAAGTAATTTCTTTCAACACATGAAATAATTTGTACATCAATACAGTAAAAAGATCAATACAGTATTTTGAATCAAACAATAGTTAAAAAAAAACTTAAGCTTTTAGAATAGATATAAAGAGTTTTTTATTAAAAAAAATTTTTGCACAAAAAAAAAAATTGAACAAATTAATCATAACACTAAATATATTGTGCTTTATTGAAAATCCTGGTAATAAATTGTAAGGCTAGTACAAGAACAAAATGAAAACAAAACAAATAAACTACTACAATTTATAATGAGCCACTTTTTTTGGTAGAAAAAATACTTTCTTTTTTCTGTACTAATCAGGGTTGTCAATTTTTAATCAAAAAAACTGTCATAAAGGACCTCAAATCATCTCAAGTTTTTAAAATTTTTAATAATAGTTTTAATAGCCTCTGGTGCAATCACGATGTTATTTCCTAGAGTAGTGAAGATGGAGTCGCATAGCTATAAAAAATTAAACAAGCATTTCAAAATCAATAAAACAAGTTCTTCAACAAGTTCAGTTATATAAAATATTAAAATGGGATCAACTAATTCTGTTCTATGATAATAAAAAAAACTGTAAAACTATTTTGACATTTTATGAAAAAGCAAAACTATCCTGAGTCAACCTTACTTTATAAAATATATTCATAAAATCCTGATTTATCCTGAGATTTAAAAAATGTCTAACTATCCTGAATGTGCAGAGTGTGTGGCAACCCTAATATATGTTTTAATTATTAAAAGGCTAGGTTTAATTACACATAATTTAACTTGATTCTTTGACTTTCACAAAAAATCTACTTTAATAGAGTGAGTACTATTATTTTTCACTGAATTTTTGATCAATTTTTAGTGTTCAAAAAGATTTTTATATCAAAAAAACACACAACACTTTTCTATGCAACCTGTTTTTCTATCAATAAATACATGAAAGACAAAAAATAAATAAATCAATGTTTTTTATTTTCAACATTGAAACTTAAATCTTAAAGCTAGTGTTCACCAAGCTTTCAAATAAAAAAACATTTATAGTCAAAGTATGTAAACAGTGCTACTAAAATAAACTAACAAACAGTTACTGTATTAGTAACATGTGTTTTTACTTTAAGTACAGAATCAAGCATAAAACTTAACAAAAAAAAATTTAGAAGAACAAGGAAAACATTGAAATTTATTAACTGAAATCGAAACAATACACGAAAAAACATAATAAGAAAACAGGTTTAAATGTTCTACTTAAAATTTATCTACAACTAAGAGAAAGATAAATGATATAACTAATAGGTAAATAAAGATTCAGGGTTTACTCTCTTTGAAACAAAAAAGGTCAGCCTTAATGACCAATAGTTAGTTTAAGTTTATAAAAGTAACATGGGCAGAAAAATGAATACTTCAAAATATTATAACAAAAACAAAAGTAATTAATAACTAGAAATAAACAGTTTTTGAGCAAAAAAGATTTAAATTTATAAAAAAAAAGATGACCACTGGTTTTTCAAAAATTTATTCCAGGTTTTTTATAATAAAAGTTTTCTTATGCTTTCAAAAAAAATGTTATAGTTAGTCTAATATTATTAAAATTATTAAAATTAAATTTTTCTAATATTATAAAGTTACTGAAAAGACACTGTAATGCTATTTTGAATGTGTTTCATGATACAAAAACTCTGCAATAACTTATTTATTTTATCAAGTAACTAACTTCATTGTAATATAAAGTAATAATTTTCATTATATAAATTATAAAACTTCAGATCTTTTATCTTTGTTCAAAATTCCAGGTTTTTCATGACTTTTTTGAAAAGCATCCATAAATACTTCAGATTATAGTAACATTTAAAAGTTTTTAGCTGATTTAAATAAATAGAAAACACTAAGCTTTTTTTTTGTCACTTGATTTTAAAGTAATTATTTCATTTAGAAACAAGAAACAAATAGAAACACAAAGGGGTATATCAGAGATATTGGGAGGCTTAGTGTTAGCCGAATTTTTTACACTGCTTTAATAATTAACAATATATATTACACATGCAGTTTTTTACAGATATACTTGAGTGAGTTTGTTTGTTTATTTTATTGTTCTTTATTTCTTTTAAACTATTAAAGAAGAATTCTTAAAACTACTAAATGTTACAACTTCAGATCGTTTGAATTCTGCTAACTACAAACTTATCAAGGCCTTTTTGAAAAATACAAGCAATATGTTTTATTAAATAATATTACACATACACAAAAATATTACAATACTTACAATGTTTTAATAATAACTGTTTTGCCACTCTTTGAAGTCAAAATACTAGCCAAAATTATCACAAATAGTCTGTGCTGATCAAAAAACATTAACAAAAAATGTGTGCTTTCAGTTCAATTATATTCAAAATAGTGTGCAAGGATCACTGCATATAAAAAAAATTTCAAGCTGAAAAACTATCAAAGTATATGCATAAACAGTCTCTAAACAATTTTTAGACTATTTTCAAAAACTATCAACAAGTTTTAATGTGCTCTGCATCTAGAAAGACAACTAATTTTAAAGGATATATATCTTGATCAAAAAATTAATTTGAAACTATCTACTTCATTTAAGTGACTCTTTGTGCACAGGTTTTTTAGATGTTATTTTCTTATTTGGCTAGCTACTCTTTGAGGCAGAAAGACACTCTGAATTACATCAAGCTACTCTAAGTCAGCACCTGAGTTTATGAGAAAATTAAAAAAAATAATATAACATGGTTGCAACTGATCAAGCTGGAAAAAATTTCCTGACTTTTTACCAAAATTTTCCTGACTTTTCTAAATCAAACTCTTAAATTCAACTTATTCTAAAATACAGAATCTAACACTTGAAACTATATAAAGCTTTCAATCTAATTTTAATACAGGTTAAAAACAACAGTTTTTTGCTGAATTCTATCATCAAACTTCAAGTACATCACTTAAACCATCTGTGTATGATTGATGTTTGTAATAAACAGCTCTATCAGCACAATACTTGTATTATTATTATAAAACACAGCATGTCTGAAAAAAGGCACTACTTTTAAGCATTTCCTAGAATAAATGTATATAAATAAACGAAACGACATATAAGGAACTTTTGCAATTAAAACCTTGAATTAATAAAAAACTTTCATAACTAAAATCTTAAAACAATAACAAATTTTTACAGTTGAAACTTTAAAACAATGAAGAACACAATTTGTTAGAATTTCCTAGCATAACTGTATCTAAATAAACGAAACGACATATAAGAAACTTTATCAATTAAAACCTTAAATCAATAAGGAACTTTCAAAACTCAAACCTTATAACAATCACGAACTTTTACATTTAAAACATTAAAACAATAAAGAACTTAATCAAATACTGTTTTTTAAATGTATGTACTAAAATTTATTCTTTCCGTTTTTTATTTGCACTTTAACCTATTCATCTAATAAAGATATGGTTTCCTTCATCTGAACTGCATTCCGCTTCATTTTCTTGGCGGTTAAAATCATTTGCCTCATTTTATTTAAATCGCTCTCATCTGCTGCCCCTACACTTGTTGAAGAGAATCTTTTCTCTAAATCAAGCCAAAACTTGTGGGCTTCATTTCTTTTCTTTTGGCACTCGTTTATTTTTAGTCTCAATTATAAAATATTTCCTCTTATCAATTAGTATAAAATTTGTAACAAATAAATATACTCTTATTTACTTTAAAAGCTTAAGTTACTCTACAAAAAAGACAAATAAACTTAATCTTGGCATATACCTCTCTTATAACTTATTTTATAAATTTAAACAACTTTGATAAAATTATAAAGAGGTAAAGTATACATATTAACTTGCTACATAAAATACTAAACTAACTGCTTAGTTATAAAGAACTCAATTATTTACTTAAACAAAAAGCACTTTGATTCTAAATTTATGCTGGATAAACTTTTTGTATATATCACAGTTTCACTATGGAAGTATCCTTGCTACAGATCATCAATACTAAAAAGCTTACAAAATCTGCTTGTTTAAGTAGGGTACTTGTTCAATATGTTAATAGAAAATTTTTGCAGTTTTGCAAAGGATTTTTTACTAATTTATACCAGGTGAAGGCATTGGAAATAAAATTAAATATATTTGTAAACTTCTAGGAAAATTTTGGAATCTTTTTCTGACTTTAAAGGACTTTTAATTAATTTTTACCACTTGAAGGCTTTGGAAATCAAGGAGTTTTGTAAACTTAAACTGACAAAATCTGACCTTTTTTTTTTATCAAATTTCCTGACTTTTCCTGACTTTTTTTCAAAACCCCCGTTTTTTCCTGACTTTTGTCATTTTCTTAAATTTTTCCTGACTTTTCCTGATTTCCTGACTTTTCCTGACCGAGTGGCAACCCTGATATAAGCAAAAATTATGAAAAAAATATCTTTTATCAATTTTATATGTAAAAAAACTAAAACAGGATTAAATAAAGACACAGCTTACAAAAAACTAAGGAAAAATGAAGATTTAAAGTTATATAAACTACTCTGAGATTAAAAAAGAATAAACAACCTAGCCAGAGTTTTTCCAAAACAATTCACACAAACCTGTAAGCCTATGTTTTTTAAGATAGTTCAAGCAAACCTGAGTGTGTGACAAACCTGTTATACTTAATTTTTAATCACTAAAAGGAAAATCTAAATATATGTTTTCATAGTGTACACTTATAAAAAATTATATAAAACACCTTTGTTATAACTACAGGTAGTTCTAACTGCAAGGAGGAAATTATGATCTATTTTGATATAAAAACTGTATACTTAATTAAAAGAAAAGTAACAGTGATATTTTTAAAAGTGTATAAGCAACAAAAACTACCAATTATTGAAAAGTTACTTACATATAAGTTGAGTGTCTATAAGTGAAAAACTTTCAGAAAATATGCAAATAAACTATATTAAGATTATTAATAAATGTAAATTGACAGTTATCAAAATCTTAAAAAAGAAATATTTTCTTAGGAAATTTAAATTCATTTTAAATTCAAAGCTAATAAGATTACTCATCTATAGACTGAAATACTTATTGAAAAGAACAAAAAACCATGCGAGGTTGGACTGAGTTAATTTTTACTTAAAATTACAATTAAAACACAAATAGGTTGGATGGGGATAATCACTTTCTGTGTTTTTTAAGATAGGGTTGGCAAATGTTCTGAACAAATTTGTTAGTTCTGTTTTAAAACCTTTCTTTAGACAGGAAATAAAAAGTTTTTAATGAGTCATATTGGTTTTTATAGAGTAAAAAGTGTGTGGATGCTAAATAGGTGAAACATTTTCCACATACAAAATTATTTTTCAAATGTTTGCTATTGAAAATCAAGTTGCATACTCAAATGGCAACTAAACATTTTATGTACAGTGACAAAAATAAATCTCTCTTCTTATTTGACTTTGAGTTATTTGTTGCATTTTTTGTGGTTGCTTGTGTAGACAGAGCAACAAGAAAAATGTGAATATAAATGATCAGAAAAATCGAAATCTAGACTGCGGTATTTTAAGCCTTTAAAATTAAAAATGTATCTTAAAAACATTTTTTCAAACTTACAATTTTCAATTTTTGTAAACAAAAAACATGTTTAACAGTTGTGATTGCTTTGTAGATTATGAATTAAAACTTTATTTCAAATAAAAAAGTCAGAAAAAGTATTTTTTAACTTTAAAACTAGACTTTTTTTGATAAACTTCTTCTATTAAGCATAAGCTTATTTTTTTAAATATTTTACGTTTACAATTTTCAATGTTTTTTAAACAAGAACTTGCACAAGACATTTCAGCACAGGTAGAAAATTTTTATTTTTATCTTTTTTATTAACTTTAATTTTATTTTTTACTATCACTGTTACTCCTAACCCTTACCCTCTATGAGTATTTTTTTCTTTTTAAATGTATGTTTTAATTAATTTATTCTATTTTCTGTTTTTTTTTTTTATCACTGTTACCCCTAACCCTTACTGTCAAGTAACTTTTTTGTTTTTATTTTACATAAATGTTTTAAGAATTTGATTATTTGAATTAAATTCTTTCAAAAAAGTTGCAAAAATTTGCAATTTTGAGGATGGATTTTTAAGGGTAAAAAAACTTTGGTTGAAATCTAGGGGAGGAGACAATGTAGACTATGGTTCCCATGGTCAATATTGGTAGTAATGGTTAAAGAAGGGTGCTTACCATTTTTTTAATTTAACTTTTTTTTTATTATTGTATGATAAATAAAAGCGCTCAAAATGTTTGGTCCTAAGACCTGGTGCACACATTCATGTATTTTTATGCTATATTTTAATTTTTTCATTATTGTTTTAAAGTTAGCTCATGGTTTAAGTTACAAATAAATGGTGCACAGCTCCATGACCGAAAGGTATTTTTCCACACCAACTTATTTTTAGTAGTTGTGAGCGTTCACATTTTTCTTTTTTCAATTTTTATATTAATTTTAGGTATACTACATTTTCCTCATTGTTATTGAAATAGTATCTACAAAGCATGGACAAAGAATGACCGTTTTGGCTAATTTAACTTTTGTTAGCAATACCTTTCAGAGTTGTAAACAGTTAGTTTGTAATAAAATTAATAAAAAAATTATTTTTCCAATTAAAAAAAAACAGGTTTTTGGTAAAATTGCTTTAAAAGTGTTAGAGAATTTTATTACTAACTATTTTATTGTTAATTTATAAATAAGAAATATTTTAGCTAATTTTGTATTTATTTTCTTCTAATAAGAAAATTTGTTTTATTAAACAACTCAAGTAAATTTTCTTTTACTGTTATGATACGTGGTTTACCCTGTTTTAGTTTAACTTGTAGGTATATATTACAACTAAATTTACAGATTTAAACAATTTAAAACAATTCAAAAGGCCTAATTTATTATAAGCAAAGCCTAGGTAGCACTAGTTGATACTAAAAATTACAATACATTAAAACATATATAAAACACGATATATTTAAAGAATAAGTTAGACTAAAACTTTAGATTTAAATCATGAATTAACCTTGCATTGAAAAGAAAAATTTGAGTTTTGCAGAACAATTACCAAATATCCAATATAAAAACTAAATAACTGGAAAAAGTTAAAAATTATCATTGATATCTTAACTTTCTCACATTTTAAATGTTCTGATCTGAGTTACTTTTTTTTATTTTTTTAAAGACATTTATAAAACTTCTTATCTTATATTACTTCAAGCAAACCCTAAAAATTTGTGATAAAGTTTTAATTTGAACCGTAAACATTTCTATAAATTTGAGGTTTATATCCTTGTATTATAAAAATATTAAAGCAATACTGCTTTATAAAAGTCTTAATTGGTAATTAAGTTTAACTTACAAAAGTTTTATAGAAAACTTTAATACAATATTAGACTATAACTTATTTATTTAAAAAAATTGAAACTTAATAATATAAAAGAAGCAATTTAAGGTAAATTAATTAGCTACTTGTATATTACATAACAGACCTAACTTATGATTGTTTGTGTAAATTTAGTTTTTAAAAGTTAGTAAACTATTACTTTAAGATTTAGGATTTATGATAAACAGTATTTATTAAAAGTAATCTTCTTTAACAATTTAGCTCACAACGTTTTGCATAAACATCATCAAAAATCTAACTCAAAGTTTTTAACTAGTTACAAACTTAACACAGCTTGTGAATAATAAACGTAGACTTTAAGTGTATAGAACTTTTCATTAAAAATTTTTTTTGAAAAGATAAAGGTCTGATAAAAGTGATAATTCTATATACTTTTATCGTCTTGTTTGTCAATTATTTGCATCTTGAATTTCATGAAAAAGTAAAATTTAGACTGAATATTTTTATAGTTATTTACTTATCTAGTCGAGAGTTTTGCTTTCAATAATAAGTTTTCTAAACAATATTTTAGAATATTTAAAGTATGTATTAAAATGTATCATATTTTTTAGAATTTTGATATTAATCAAATATCAAAATGTTTTTTAAGTCACTCAAAAAGTTAACTTCACAAAACAACCTCTTTAGGTAATTCAAATTACTAGCATTAGCTCAATGTTTAAGAACTACTGATTTAAAGTGCAAAGTTATGTCGGTTTTAATATTTTTAGGTTAATAAATTTGTAATAACCTAGTAAGTATGTCATGACATGAACTAAATCGCTTCGTAAGTTTATGGAAGTTGAACTTTCGCAAGTTTCTACCAATTTTTTTTTTTTATTTAAATTTGGAAATAAAAATAATTTTTGTTTTTTACAGTTACAATCAACTCACTTAAATAGTGAATTACACCCACAAGTTAAATAGAGTTCACAAAAAAAATTTGAAATTTGAAAGCAAATAAACTGATCTATATGTTCTAAAATGCAATTAAACAGAATTAAAACTTCAAATATTTGCTTTCAAACTAAAAAATAAATTTATTTATTAATTTGACTATGTAAAAACAGTAGGCTTATACGACCGTTTCGTATGTGACATATATTACCTCATATACTCATCAGTAAAGCTAAAGGTTATTAACAATTTTCAAGATAAATTTATAATTTGAAAACTTTATAACTTATTTCAAATAATTAAATAAATTTATAGCTCCAATTCAAATTGTCGAGCGCAACCGATCACAATTAAAAAAAAAAACTATTAATATACATAGATTGTAACAACAACTGAACCAATTCAATATAATTATATTTATTTTATAATTTATAAAATATTTTTAGAGCTTAAAATATATTAGCCATGAAGTTTAAAGTAAAAAAAACCTTTAAAACTATTTAAGCTGCAAAAAAATGTCACGTTTTTGTATAATCAATTTTTTTTAAATTTACTTTCGTTTCTAATATTCTTATAATAAAATTTAACAAAACTTCATTTTAAAATAATTTATTAAATTTTTTTTAAAGGTCGCTTTAATTTAACATAGTTAAAAAATTCTGGTTGAGATTCATCAAAAAGAAATACCAAACCCTGTATTATACATTTATACCCAACATTTTTTACTATAAAACTAATGATGGAACTAACTAGAAGTACTTAAAAGATTTTTACAGTATTTATCACACTACAAAACTTGAATGTAATATAAAGTTATAGCATTGCATACGAAATAATTGTAAAGCAAGTTATAATCTTTTAAATATAATAAGTTCTGAATTCTGATCGTCTACAGTGAATGTGCTTAAGAGGAATCAGTAGTGTACAGTTGGTTAGAAGTAAATTGTAGTCAAGTAAAAAAGTTCTAGTAGCAAATCAAAATTAATTTGACTTAGATTGTGTTATATCGTTAGTTAAAACTATAACTTTGTTTTGCTACCAAACACTTTTATTGAACACTTTTTAGACATACACTAATTTTATTAATCATTATTAATTTTTTATAACAAAAATATAGATCTTATGGTCTTAAACAAAGTTTTACAACTAACCTAAACAACACAATTTGTCTTAAAGTAATCTGAATTCACTTAAATAAAATTTAAACTAAGATTAAAAGTTAAAAAACATGAGAGGTAAATGTGTTTGTTAAATATATGAAAAGTAAATAACGAAAAAAAAAATTTAACAGTTCTTACATTGAGTTAAACTGTAAATTAAGATTCGAAGCTCAAAGTTTTTATTTTAAGTGAATGGTTACTAAAAGTTTTATCACAAAATTAAAATAAAATGTCTTACGCCATTTTTTCACTTGTTGAAAACTGTATTTTATTTACATTGGCACTTTTACAAAGTTACGTTGTAACTATTGTAAAATCAAACAATTTAAGCAATGTAAGGAAAGCAAAATGATTCTTTTGAACATCATTAAAAAAAAAACTTCACTCCAGTTCGTATGATACACACTTTTAAAAGAATTTTTCAATGTAACTATATCAAACAGGCTAGTAGTATACGAAAATATGTACAACTTTCAAAATTGTAGTCTATGCAAAAGATCCGAATGATGGAAGAGAAGAAAAAAGTGGAAACTTGGTATTTCTCCACGGCACAGACGGGAAGAGTGCCGCTGAAACATTGCAGAAATGATTTAAAAATTCCGAAAGCGGGTGGTTCGGCAGCGGAGTGTATTTGACCAAATGCTCGACTGCGGCCCTCAGTTACGCAGAGGATGACCAGAAATTTCAGAACCGGGGCTTTTATGTATATCAGCGAAGTGCTTAGCTCGCGAACGCTGCAAACGTTCGAACGAGACGAGAAGTGCGCATTGCACGATCGCGACACTGAACCCGAGCATCAGTCAGAAAAGAATTCGCTCGAAGCAAGTCGGCAGGCGAAGACGAACGCAGGGTGGGTGTTCGCGGGATACGATGCAGGAACGTCGCGCACAATCAGAAAAGTTCGATGAGCATCTGCAGAAAGTGCGCCGAGGTGTCTTATTCAAATGTGACACCCAATAGTTAACGTATCAGGGCTGTTATTGGTATATTTTAAATGTTCAAGTAGTCAAATATTTCAAATGTCGTTTACAAATGGTTAATATGAAAAAAATGATTATAAAGTAGATTTCATTCTGACAGATTTTGATATTTTTTTGTGTTTTAAAATAACTTGGATGTTAACTTATTTGAAACGAAATATTTTCTTTACTTTTAAAAATTTCCTTATTTAGTGGAAGGACTTTGCTACAAGGTATTTCAAATTTAAGTATTTTGGTGATTAAGAGTTTTTTTAAGTTTATTAACTAAAAAGCTGTTTGTGTGTCCTACTTATTTATTTTAGATACATTTTTATATAAACTTTCTACAAAATTTGTTGTAGTTTTTGTGCCTATTAGGGAATCTAGCTTTATTGAACATATTTAAGAATAATTTTTAATTAATTCTTTTTTTTAATATTATATATAGTATACACTAAAAATAAAATGATTCATAATGCTAAGCAGCAGAATCGACCCGTTAGGTGAAAAGCAAAAAAAAACGTAAAAGTTTATTTTATTATTTAAAAGCAAAAGTCTGCAGTCTATGAGTTACTTTTTAGCAAACATCATACTATTTTAAAACAATGTAATAAATCTTTCCGTATTAAAACGTACAATCCGGCTTTTAATTTTTTAATTTTGCTTTACTAGTGTTTTATTATTGCTTATTTTATCTCGTCTTTAGTAAAATATCTTTTTAAATTAATTACCAGTTTAATAAAAACAACTGCGGTCCGCGAAATACTTTTTTTTTTATGCAATACGGCCCACAAACAACTTTGACTAAGAAAATTGACCCACAATTGATGAATGCTTGTCAAACACTGTACTAATTATGAAAAAAAATAATTACATCTTACTCTCTTTTTTATGCATATACTTGAAATTTAAATAAAAAGTTTAGAAATAGTAGAATGTGAGTTTTAAGTCAAAAAGTTTAAAGTAGTTGGAAATTTTTACAATATAGCGTGTCATCCTTGCCATGCTTATCTTCCCTGTTTCGTACTGATTTTAGTATTTAGTGATCTACCGGATACAAGTTCTGGATTCGGATCCGGCTGGAAATTTTCCTTTTTCGACTCGGAACCGCACCTGGCCGGATCCGCAGTTTTAAGAATCGGTAGACCACGTTAAAATAAAGTATTAAAAGTGTTGCAGCTTAGAAAACTAAATTTAAAAAACAAACGGAAAAAAGTAGCAAAAATACTATTTAAAATAATTTTCTATCATTCATTAGGTTTTCAAAAAAAATATTCTGGCCAGCATTTTTTTTATATCCAATAAAACATTTTTAGAATTATAAAAAAGGTTTAAAGTTTTTTTTCTAATATTTACTTAGTTTTGAAAAATTACACAGACTAAATTTTGTAAATATTTTATTTCCTATTTGTAAAAAGTTTACGAAAGAAAACTACTGGTAGAAGAAAATATAAAAAAGACATTTTTAGTGGCCTACAGAAAATTCTAATCATTTTACAAAAACTTTTTGCACTTGCTATTTAAGCATTTTTAATTTAGAATTATTCAGAAAAAAGTTATGCTGTTTAAACTTTCTTAAAAGTGCAAGTAAAGTTTAAAAATATCAGCCAATCCACCAGCGGCAGTTAACAAAATCAACTATTTCAACTCGACATCGAATTTGTTCGACTTCTCCAGCTGGTGGGCCTCCCAGGCGCTCTGCAGGATCGCTATCTTCCTCATCATGTCCTCCTTCTTCTCGTTCACCTCCTTGATCTCCTCCTCCACCTTCCTCTGCCCCTCCTGCAGCGCCTCCACCGTCTCCCTCTCCATGCGGTCGAAGTCGGTGCGGAACTGGTTCGCCTCCTCCGTCCTCTCGCTCTCCAGGAAGCTCCGCAGCAGGTTGCTCGGCTTGGGGAAGACCATCTCGTCGTACTGCTCGATGAGGATCGTGCTCGCGTCGACTTCCACGCTGTCCTTCGAAGAGGTTTGGTAAAATGAAATGTATTGTAACAAACGTGCGTTGATTTGATACTTAAAAAAGCAAGCTTAATACACCTTATTAATGTTGTTAAGCTGGAAAAAAATTTCTTTATAAATAAAAAAGAATAGGAATCTTGACTTTAAAAAAATATATATACTTTTGAAGAATGCAGGTTGATCCTGTGCCAGTAGGTCACCGGGCGCGCCTTGGAGCAGCGGAAGTAAACCTTGAACTGGAGGTCGAACTCCCCCCACCCGGTCTCCGTCACTTCGTACGGGGCCCGGTGGACTTCCCTGACGTGGTTCTTGAAGCTCCGGTCCAGCCTGAACTCCACCTTACTGATAAAAGCGGACAGGTCCTCCTTGTGGTAGGGCTTGATGAAGAAGGTCCACCTGTGGGTGTGGTTCTGGCCGCCCGGCACGAGGATTTCCCTTTCGAGTTTTGTGGCGGTGTTGCCGTACACGACGGACTTGATGACTTGAGTGCTTTTGTCAGGTGACATTTTTATATATAACAGTTGTTAGTCTAAGTCTGCAAAATATACTCTTAATTTTTAACACTCAGAAAATAAAAACTAGTTGAACACAGAATAACGTTATGATGAAGTATCAAATTACTTAGTAAAGCTTGTATAACTTTTTCGTCTATTAACTGCTTTCAAAAAAAAAAGATAAGTTAAGGAAACAACAAATTGTAGTGCATCTGTTACGTGCGACTTATTTACTTACAAAGTCTTAAAACATGTGTAGACATTAAAGCTAGATTTGATAAGAAAAAATTAACTATTTATAAAAAAAAATTTTTTTTTAATCACTTAACTAAAAAAAGATCTTTTTGTTAACTTAGAATTTTCATGACTCAAGCATTATTTAAATTTTAAGCTTGTAGAGTTAGAATGTATATTTATGTACAATAAAAAGTTTTGTAGAAGTTGACTAATCTATTTTCAAATAATTTTCGATTACAATATATAACATATGTAGACTTTTATTTTTAATTTTTCAAAAAGAGTTTAGGGTTAGAAAAAACAAAAACTTACGATAAAAACCATTAATTTTGAAATTAAATACTAATTGTTTGAGTAAGTTAAGCTAACAGTCATTTTGTGTTTTTAAAAACCTAAATAAAATAATCGCATAAGCTTTAGAAAAATTTTGCAGTAAGTAATTTAATCATTGTGACGTTATAAAACGTCATATTGGTTCACTGAAGTGGCGGCTCTACTCAAATTGTGGTAGTACAAACTTGTGGTTGTACAGTAAATTTTTAACTTCTTTTGAAAAAAGGTCTGAAAACTTAAAAAAAAACTTTATAAAATTAACATGTGTTTACTATTTTTCTTAGACATTTGTTGAAAATAAAATGAACACAATTAAGTATTAAAAAATAGCACTAACCTATCAACCATAGTTATTACTGACGATGTTTTATTGTTACGAGTAAAATTTTTAGAATAGTTGTAGATAGAGCAACAGTTTTAGTGATATTTTTTATTTTATTCAAAGTTCTTGTAGTTAACTAAAAAGAAACCGTTTTATTTTAACCACTACAAGTTTACTAACATTACTATAGTGGCATTTAACCTTATATTTAAACTAAAACTTTCAACTTTCTTTGTATATATATATTTATGTTAAGCTATTCAAAATTTTCCTTTACGCTTTAATTTGAATTAAGTTAATGAAGTTTGAAATTTTGGTAAAAGAATTTTTATTTTATCTCTAGTAGTTGTATCATAACTGACTTTAGATCTTAAAAAAATCATTAATTTATCGTTTAGTACAAAAATGTTGCAATGTTACTTTAAGAACTTTGTGGTTAAGTGTTAAAGTGACATGGTCAGGATATAGTCAAGTACAAGAAAAAATCATCAAAATGAAATATCATACTATTAAGATAAAAGGAATCTGTTTTAACATAACCCGAATTTAATATTTTCTTTTATAAAACAAATTAAAGTTATTGCAAGTTGTTCTATTTATATAATCTAAAAAAATATATTACGACAAAATAACATATATCTTTGGAAACAGAATTGAAGTTTTTTAGTTGGCTTATGCTTTAAATAAAAGTATTTCAAAAATAAAAAGCTAGTTGTCATGTTTTTAAAATTAACTTTAGTCGGTTTATAATGTTAAATAAGATCAGAACTTAAAACTATCATATAGTATTGAAATACCACGCTTAAAAATGTGCAAAATTCAGCTTTGATATAACCATATTTTCAAGTCTTATAAAATTAATATAACAAAATTTTATTTACATGAACTGATTTTCAAACAAAAAAATTTCTTTAAAAAAACAAAATTGTTATTTTTAGTTGTTAAAACAATCTTAACTTTTTTATTTGTACTAAAATTTTAAAATACATATCATAATCCAAGTATTAGTTTGCGAAATTCAACATTCAACTAAACTTAAAAAAAACAGTCAAGTCTAATTTTATAAGAAAAGTTTTGATTTCAAAAACTTATTTAGTAAATAGTCAAAAATTAACTTTTTATCTATGTATTTTTTTACTTAAAGAGTAATAAAAACCAGCCTATAGACGCCCATGTTTCACTGACTTTTTATTTTTGACTTACTGACTGTTTTATTTTTTGAACTACGGGATACTATTTTCAAATTGTAAGGGATGTAGGTACAATTAATTTATTTGTACTAATCATCATAAATAAATCCTATCTAATTTAATTAGTATCTGAAAGTACTAGACTCCATTTGAGATTATTTTGTATAGATCAGACAAGACAGTTTGAACAATGTATCTTTTATATAAAGAACCACAAAACAATATTTTTAAAACCAACATTATTTCAAAATTAAAAGTTAGTTACAAAAATAACTTGCACTAAAAAAAACTTTACAGCAACTTAACTTAAAGTTAAAAGTACTTTCAACGTTTAACTTATAAATACTATAAAATGATAGTTTTGAACTTTAAAAAGCAGGCTCAACTAACCATATATATAAATTAGTTTCAATTTAAAAAAACGTTAGATACCTTCTGACAAAATTATAGTTTTCATAAAAACCTAAAAATAAAAAATATCTAACATTTTATCAAAGTATTAAACTTTTAAATGTATTATCAGTTACTAATTTAAGTAATTTGTGCGTAATGTCAATTTAACAAACTTTTAAAACCTTGATTAAATAAAAAATAAACAGCTATAAAATTTATATGCACTTTAGTATTTTATAAACATTTTAATAAAGTATTTTGATAGTATTTAAATAAGGAAAGGATGAAAATTAATTAAATTATCCTAATTAACTCACTAAAATGTACTTATAAAAAATTGTTAAGCTTGTAACACAAATTTTGTAAGAGCAAAACTAAATTAGGTGTTTCAATATAGTCTTAAGTAAGGTAGTTTAAAACTTAAATATAGTTTAAAGTCAAAAAAAGACAAAGCAATTACTTTATTAAAGTTTTTGTTAAACTACAAGTAAAATATAAAACACTTATTTCAACTATATTACCTCCTGAATGCTAAAAATAGTCAATTCACACTTTGCTTAAACTAAATAACAGCTAAAACTACTTTTATTACAAAATCTTATTAAGAACAAATAGTTACTAAAAATTACTACATTTTACTTCAAAGAAACTATAATTAAATAACACAGTTTTAATAGAGTATTTCAAAGATGCTTAAAAACAAAAAACTTAAACTCATCCTTTTCAATCTATACTGTAATAAAAACTACATGAACCTATATAAATTTCAACAAAGCCTGAATAACTATTCTACAGTTATACTAAATGAAAATTTGCAAGAAATAAGTTTTCTTTCATTCAATATTCATAATTGAAACTGTATGATATTTAATATCTTTAAAAATTTTTGTTTGGTTGCACTTCATAAAAAGTGAAGTTGGTAATTAGCAACTAGGTTAAAAAATAGTTTTAAGTCAAATGTTAAAAAGGAGTTTTTCTAATATACTGAATACTTTTTCTTACATACTTATATAAACATAAAATGAATAAGAAAAATGATATACTGTGTCCAAATTAAAATTTTTGTTGCCATGACATTTTAACTATTGTAGTTTACATAGATTGCAGGCAAAAAAATAAAAAGAAAAAGTAATAAAATTTCTAAACAACACTAACAAGTTTCCTATAATAACTATGCTTATAACTAAAATAGATATGCTTTTGTTTTCTTCAATTTAAACTGAACAAATTAATTTTTTTACTTTTAAATTATTTACTTATTACAGAATCTTTTCTGTATGTTAAAGCTAAGAAATATAGACATTTATTTGCTACTGTTAATATAGAAGTAAAAATGTTTACATTTTAACAAAAAGTCCAAAGTCTAGCAATTACAATTTCAATAATGATGTTGGCTATTGACTGTTTTCATAATTCTCTAACACAACAAACCGTTTTTATACATAGGCTGCTTTAAAAATTTTACAGACTTGCTGTCTTAATATTCTTAAATATGTAAATTATATTTTTAGCTTAAAGTACTATTTTAATAGTACTACTTAAAGTTACTATTGAATACTAGTTTATATTAAATTAAACTTTAAATAATATTGTTGCTAGCATAACAATTAAAAAATAAATATAAACAGCGTAGAGTATTATAAATAGAATATAATAAAAAAAACTAGTTATTTAAAGTAGTAGCTTATTAAAAACAGTTAAAATTCTAATTAGTGAATGGTTAAAGTAAGCTACATGTAATTATCTAATTATTTTAAGAGTATACTATATAATGCCTTTTGATAAATCTAGTTGATTTCATAAAGAACTATAATATGAACTTAATATTTTTTGAATAAACTAAAATGTTTGTTTCACAAAAACTGTAGTTTCAGTCTAAGTACTAGAAATTATTAAAAATATTTCAATACAGTTATCTAACTCTTAATTCTGGGCATACTACTAAACTAGTCCTTTTCAAAAATAAAGTACTTACAAATTAGTTAATTTATACCTGTTGTGATATACTTTCTAATACTAACTAAAACGCATGAGGATAAGAAAATTGATAAGAAATTCTAAGAAAACTTCTGTTTCGACACTATTTCAATTGCATAAAAAACAACATCTACTAAAAAACTTTGAAAACCTCTGGTTTAAAATATATAAGGCTGTCCTGGACAAGACATTAAAAGGTATCCGTGATGTACGACTCAATCATAGTGGGTAAAATTTTAAAAGTTACATAAATGAGCAATGAAGCATATAAACTTAAGTTTATTTTAAATTAGTTTTCTCACGTTCGATTGAATAAAAATATGTCTTTTACTTTACCAGGCTAGGACTCGATAAAGGAAAGGTTCTTCGTGCACCAGGTCCAAGGTGTCCACCAAATATTTTTAGCGTCGTTTTTATGATATCGTCTAATAAACTATAACAAAAAGTTTATCTCAAGCTTTATAGCAACTTTTCAATTTTCTATGTTTTATTGAATATATTGTATGGGTAATTTACTGTTATGCCATACTATTTAATGAAACTACAAACATTTATTATATGTTTACTTTAAGTCTGAGATTTCATTTTTTTAAAGTTCAAGGATTAAAAGTCAAGTCTATTAACAACTTTGAAACTTTTGGTCTAAAACGATTGCTTAAACTTTAGCTTCTATAAAGACAATATAAAGTTAGTTTCTATTATCTGAAAGTAAAACAAACAAAAGTAATGTAGAACTTGAGCTTTTTCTTAAATACTGTCTAAAGAATGTATTCATTTTGATAACTAAGATGTTGGGTACATGCAGGGACGTAGCTAGCTCTAAAAAATTACGAATCTGCAAAAAAAATCAATTATAATAAGTGATAACGTCATAACGGGAATAGAGTAGTTTTAACTACCTTTAATTTTATATGAAAGTGTGCAGTTTTGTTAAAAGTTTAAAAGTAAACATTATGTTGAAGTATAATGAATAACTGAATACAAGGCAAGTTGAACTGCTCTAAACCCCTATAATTCTTTATGTGTTGAAACTTTTATGAGCCTATAAAACCTTTCATTTAAAATAAAAATATTAATTAAGAATTTAACTTTAATAGTATTACTGATAGGCCTAAAATATATAACTTTGAAAACAGTTGCCCCACTTCAGAAAATATTTGCAAAAATTGTTGCTTTTATTGAAATAAAAATCATAAATTTTAGGAGTTGAATAAAAAACAAAAAGGATATAAATTAAAAAAGTTCACAACATTAGATAAAATTCAGATGTACAATTACTTTATTTTGTCAAAAATAATTCATAAAGAAAGGAAGAGTACACTTCTTTGTAAATGTTATTACTAGCTTTGGTAGCATAAAGATTTAAGCTGTAAATAAGAATAAAACATTTTCTTATTAAAAAAAATGGTAAATAAAAGCTGTAAAACAGAATCAAACTTTTTTTACAAAACAAACTTAGTTAAATAACAACAAACCGTGAATTATAAACAATTATATTTTTCACATACAATGTGAAACATATAAATAAACTCAAACATAAAGATTTTTAAACATAAATTATATTATTTTTTTTAACTTGTTATTAATTTATAATACAACTATACATTTGTTCAAATAAATAGTACTAACTTATTCTTTTTAATCTTGAATTGAAAAAGTTATATAAAACTTATTTTAAAACTTTTTATCATTTATCAAGCATAGATTAAAGAATTAAACTGATATTTTTTTTTAATTAGTAAACCACTCTAAAATTTATAAACTTATTTTAAAAACAACAGATAAAATCCATATTCTTGATACATATAAAGAAAATATAAAATACCAAAATCTTCATATTATAAACAACAATGCTTGTAGAAAAATAAAATTTACAGTAATATTTAAAAACAAGTTGAAACAAACTTTATATTTTACATAGTTGTCTGAAAACATCATTCAAAGAGCTTTTTCTTGAAGTATTTATCTGGAACTCATTGTAATAAACTGAACTTCAGATTAATTGACTTTGTTAATAGCTTTGAGTGTCAATGATATCAAGTGGGTGGTTTTACTTTCAAATGATATTTGCATAATTTTAACCTTAGAAAACTTAGCTTTTAAACTTAGTTTTAAAAATCTTTGAAAGAACTAAATTTGTTAAAATCCACACATAGTGTACCAAGTTTACAGTAGTAATACAAATAAAACTCAAAAACAATTTTCAAAATATAAAGCTAACTAGAAAATATAGATGTACTAACTGAATTTTTTGTAATTTTGTAAACTATTTAAAAATTGAAACAGAGATAATGAAAAAACTTTAAAAGTTGGGAAAAAAACCAAAAACTCAGAAAAAATCTTCATATAATAAAACAATATGCATAGAAAACAAACTCATTGTAAACAAATAATATAACAATACAAGTAAAATAGGTATTAACAACAGCTCTACCCTATGACCAACACCAATTCCAGGATTATATTTTTGAATTTTTTTTTTTTTTTTTTGAAATGAGACTAACTTTTCAAATTTATCTCATTCAAATCTCATTCAAATCTAGAAAAACATATGTTATGACATTATTAACAAACCTAAAATGTCTTTAGTTTTTCATAGATATAAAAAACTATACTGAGTCAGCCTGAGTTAAAAAATAAAACTCTAAATATCCTAGAGTTATCTAGAATACTTTGAGTGTGTGGCTAAAATGTACAGTTTAAATCTTTTAACTTTGCTAAAAAATGCAATAAAAACTTTAACTAAGGTAAGCATTTATAAAAACCGTAAAACCAGTTTTAATTAAAAAATAAAGTTTTAAAATACAATAAAAAAACCATAATTTGTTTATATTGATCTTGAAAAAATAAAAACTTTAACTTACTAAGCATTTTAAAAGTCTTTAAAACAAGTTTTAATTAAAAAATAATAATTTGTTTATATTTTCTTAAAAAATGTTCATATTATTGAGTTTTTAAGTTTTTCTTTTTGTTGCAAGCTATTTGTCTTATTGTGTTATTTTTTCTGATTTAATAGATTCCAATCTTCTTGATAAAACTTCAGGAAACCATGATATCATCACTGTTTCAAAAGTTTTTCATTTTTTTATATTTGTCAACCACAGGGATTTAATCTTAAAACATTCAACTCAGATAGTCAATTTGATTTAAAACAAAAGTTAATTCTTCATGTTACTTTACACACATACTTTTTTTTTTCTCTCACATCATCTAAACCAAATAAATCTACAGCCTCGAAATGGATTTTTTTACAATAGTTTGCTATGTGATAATAGATTTTTAAACCAAGCTATTTGTATACAATTTAGATGTATTCAATTTGTTTAATATTCACGACACTAAAAGCGCTAGAGAACCCGTAAAAATAAAGTTATTTCTCAGGAGTGCAAAACTAAGTGTAAACGATTACTTAAAGCTAAAGAAACAAGGTCTTAAAAGCTGAATAATCGAAAGAAAAGCGAGTTTTTTCGCACAAATGTTTACGTTTCTGTAGATTTGCAGAAACGTACCAAGCTACGTGGCTGGGTACATGTAAAACTTTATTTAAAATGATAGGTGTTAAATAACTTTTTTATTAAAATATACTGAAGTTTGTGTAACTTCAATGGTATATTGTTAATATTTTTTTAATTTATAATAGTCGATACTAAAAAAGGTCCATAGTTGGTAAACAAGTGCGAAACATATATATAACCAACAAATAGTTTTTTTTTCAAGTTAAACTTTTGATTCGAGATTCAAAATAAGTATTAGAATAAAAGTTTCAAATTATCTATTAAAGTATATAAATGTAAATATTTTTTTAAATCAGTGATGGATATGTTTTTCTTTCAATAAAAGTTGAATAACGTAGTATAAACATTTTAGTTTGTAGATTATGCAGTAGTCCTGTAATGCATTCCTGATGTTTGGTTATGAATATCAGGGTGAAGCTGTGCAATCAATCATAATCAGCACATTGCTAATTGACAAATCACTTATTATTATGCCTGGAACTGGATTGAGAAAAGAAAAACATACATTTTTTACTACTGGATTGCAGCCACTTTCTGTGGGTCACAGTTTTATATTTGGATTTTAGTGTTGGTATCATTCCTTGATACAGCTTATTTGGATTTGTTACTTGTTTGAACACAAATCCTATACTTGAATTTGAGTGTTGGAATTAGTCCACTTACAGCTTATTTGGTTTTGCATTTGTTACTTGTTTGGACACAGATCCTTTATTTGAATTTGAGTGTTGGAATCAGTCCACTTACAGCTTATTTGATTTTGCATTTGTTACCTGTTTGGACACAAACTGACTATTTGATTTTGAACAGTTGAATTTCAACTCAGCAGTTAGCTACCAGTTCAAAATAAAATAACATTTTAACTGTCTATTTGTACAATATTATTAGGGGCTTATACTATTACATTGCTAGGGTTTTATATTTTACTTATTTATACAATCTTGTTAGAACTGATACTGATTTAAACTGTTTTTTTTTATATAATTAACTGATTTGTCAATTTTGTACATGTATATTTGTTTATTGAGTTTAAAGCTTAATAAATTCTTCAACTTGCATTAAATCAATTTATTAAATTAAATTATCTTAGTCTCAGTTTTACCTAACATAAGCCCTAACTATAAACCCCCTTCTAGTCTGGATGTAGCTAAGCTACCAAATAGAAAACCTTCCCCACGATTTAGCATGGCCACTAATGTGTCCACCACCCCTAAATGTGCTTTTTACGATTACTTAACTTAAAACGCAGTGCTTTGGATTCTGTTTGATCAAAATAAGAATGGTTAGCTCTAGTTGCTTTATTGTTTACTTTTTTACTTTTTGCACCAATTTATAAAATTTGCTCATACAGATTTTCAAAAGTCTTTCATTTGGATAATATGTAACTAATAGTTTTTGTTGAAAACTTGTACAACAAAGAAATAGAAGTTTTTTAAAAACTTCGTTTATTTTCATAGAATGCTATCTTTTTTTCATAAGTTGCATTATATATATTCTCGAATATATCAATACATTAATCGAAAATGTTTAACCTTGTATATATACATGCTAAAAATTATTAATGGTCATATTGGATAATAAAATATAATTTTAATTGTATATAAAAGTTGTAGACAGTACACTTTACTTGAAATTTAGTCCGCTTATTTTTGAAAATTTCAAAAATTCAAGTGTTATTAGATAGATCTAAAGCTTAATTATTATAAAATAATAAGAAATAAAAAAATAGTACTACGAAAGAAAAACAATGTCTAATAACAAAAAAATATTACTTAACATTATAAATACGTTGTTCCGGTTAATTCACTAAAATACGCTTTTTGAATATTAAATCATCAAGTAAAGGCTTATAATGCTTGAGCTTAAGAACAAAATTTTTCGTTTTATAATTCACTTTGTATTTATTGTTTTGTAATTGTCATATTGTATTAATAAAAGCTAGTTACTAAATTTTTTTTATTTAAACCTAAATGATAAAATTTATTGGGTTTATTTTTTATGTTTTTGATTTATTAATAGACCCTTTTAAAAGTTTTGTATATTTCTTAATTGTTTCACAGTTTTTTGTTTTGCACAGAAAGTAATTTTTAAGGTAAGCAAAAAACTTGAAAATTTAATGTTTACAACTTTCTTTGCTTTCTAGTTAGTTTACAAAAATCAATGAGTGGCATAAAAATAAAGTAAAAGAAATTATAACAAAAATTCAGATTTGGATAAAACATAAATAACAAAGTTTTTCATGATATATTCTTAATCAAAAAGTAAAATGAAAATAAGCACGGAAAAAGCTTTTAAGGTTGTCATGGCATTCAACATATCAGCTTGTTCGATGATGATAGTTGTTGGTGCTCTCTTTGAAACTGGAACTTTTTCAATCACCACAAATATAAATCAAATACTTCATGCCGAGCTCAGAGAGCGGAGTTTACGAAATTGAAGTTGAAGGTGAAAAAATACAAGTTCGTTGCGAAATGAGAGGCAACTCAACCGGATGGATTGTGAGTTTTACTTGTACTACTGTTAATATGTTTCTATTTTAAATTACGAATAACTATTTAACAACTCAGTTTTGAGTTTATTTTGTACTATTGTCTAACATATATTGCTATTTTATGCTTTAAAATTCAACAAAACAGTTTGTTTATGAATGAATGTAGACGTTAATTTTTTTAAAAGGTTTTTCATAATCGGTACGATGGTAGCACTTACTTTGGAAGAGATTGGCGCTCCTACGAAATAGGTTTTGGCAGTTTAAAAGGGGAATTTTGGTTGGGTGAGTCAGCTGTCTTTGGTTTTAACTAATCAAGAAGGTGTATTCAATTTTTTTACACAAGATACTGCGCTTTGCAAAGTTTTTTTAGACTTGCTATGATTTTTATAAACTCAATTCAATTTTACAGGTTTTGAAAACCTGCACAAAATAACCAACTCAGGAAAGTTCGATTTGAAAATCGAAATGAGCTATTTCAATGGAACAATAAAGTTTGCCGAATATAGGTTATTACTTTTATTAATATACTTTTTTTTTAAAGATAAGCTATTTAATAGCTTTCATACTTTTCGCTAGTTTTCTTTAAAATTTATCTTCAAAAAACATATATTTTTTCCAGCGATTTTTACGTTGGTAACACAACAGAAAACTACAAACTTTCTTTCTAGATAGGATCTTACTCTGGTAATGCAGGTTAGTAAGCTTGTATTATACAAAAAGACCAAAATAAAAACATTAATAAAAAATGTGGAAACATTGCTTGTATTTTACACGACTTTTTCATCCACTAGGTGACGGCTTATCCGTACACAACTACGCGGAATTTTCCACTCATGATGTCGACAATAGCGGAGACTACTGCGTCACTGATCTCGTAGGGAATGGGGGAAACTGGTGGACGGAGTATGGACATTGCACAGGAAGACAGAACACAAACGGAATCTACGGAAGCGCAGGAGACATTGGTTTCAAGTTCATGAGCTGGTATTACCTGCAAGCGCTCAAGTGCATGAAATGGATGATCAGGCCAGCTCGTTAAACTTTTGTTCAAAAAACAATCTTTCAACTTGAGATTTTATGAACATTTTAAGGCAAACGGTTGTTTTCTTTTTACTTCAATTGTTTTTTAAAGTTTTGTTTGGTGTTTACAAATTGTGTAATGAGTTAAAACGTTTTTTTTTGCTTTTACAGCTAAAATAGTTACGAAAACAAAGCTTAACTCTTGGGAAAAAAATTACTAAAAGTTTTTAATTTGACCCAAGGTTAAATAATAAAAAATGACCAATATGTTCTTCTTTTCTATAACTTTTTTTTTTATTACTATTAAGCTACGTTAGTAGTTAAAACCTTTTATGATAGTTCTTTAAATCTCTTTATTTTTCCGTACTATATATTATTAAAATTAAAAAATAGCCTATTGTTGTACATTTATACTGTGATAAATGTACTTATATTTTACATATTTATACATTTTACTTATATTTTACATATTTTATTTAGTTATAACTTTATTTATAAAAATACATTAGCTTCTAGTAAAGTGAAATATAAAGTTTAGCAAGAAAATTAATTTAAGTAAATCAACGACAGTTAATCCATTTAGATTTAAAAGTTCAGTATTTACTTGATAATATTTAAGCTAATCTTTAAATAAGCTGTAGAGCAACTCCGTACTATTTATCAGACTAAGATTAGTTTAGATTTTGATGAGTAAATCACTTATTAATTTTTGAATACATTTAAATGTACGTTGAGTTTTTATTAAGTTACCAAAAATAAATTTTAGTTTAATAAGACGTTTATACAAAATAATTAACAGTAAAGGAATGTTTTATTTCCGACTGTTTTGACAATTGTAATATGAGTCCGCTATTTTGAGTTTTTCTTTTATTTTATTTTTAAGTTATATCTTAATCATATTTTATATTAAATCTTTAAGAAAATCATTATTTTTGTTTTTGAGTTTGTAAAATTGCTGAGCCAACTGTAAACATAATATCATTAATTTTGCAAAGGAAAAAGTATCACTATATATTAGCTTGTTATTAAGTTAAGTTTTGCATGGATTTTAACATTTTACCCTACGATTGATACGATTTTAATCAGAATTTTCAAAAGTGGGCGATATCAGGGGCAACAGCTAGTAAGGGGGCGAAAAATTACGTCGGTTATTTACTAGTAAATGAGTGCGATATCTATTTTAGGAAACTATAATGAAAATTAGTTTAAGAATTTCTTGTTTAAATACTTTTATTAATTTACTAAGGGTACTTTTTTTCTAAGTTTTGTACAAAGGAATCAAGAAAACTCCTAATACAAAACTACAGTTTAATTATGTAGTTAAACTGCTCTGCTTTTTGTAGTTTGCTAGATATTACCAAACCAAATATCAGCTATACCCGCCATAGTATAGTTAGTTACAAAATTATATGTACTAAAATTAGTTCGAAGTAAGTCTATTAAACTTATGTATAGAACCAAAGTTGAAAATTACACACTGCTAGTGCTGCATATCTTTTTTAATTTTGATTTTTCCATTTAAAAATAAGGAAAATTAAAGTCAAAATAAAGACTATATTGACACTATATTTAAAGATCGATTATAATTCACTTAAGTATTTAATGATTTCTAACTTCAACGAATATAAGATCAAGAACAATGTTACAATATTAAAATGGAGATACTTCACAAAATCAGTCGAAACAAGCCAGGTAGAATGTGCACCCTGTGCAATGTATCGAGGTTAGAAATCGCATTAGTTATCAGAAAATCATCATTTATTTTCAGAACTGAATTAATCGATAAATGCAGACATTTCACTAAATTTTACTTATTTATATACTTCCATAATTTTGTAACTTTTAAACTTTTTTTAAGTTTGTTGTATTTGTATTTTGCATACCATATTTAAGTACTATGTTTTTATAGTTTTTATCTAGACTTTCGTAATAAAATAAGTAATATTTTTTTTAAGAATTATTATAATATAAAAAGACATTTTCATTCAATCTAATCTTGTGGTTAGAATGTTTATTTGTATTTAGAACATAATTATTTTTTATATAAAACATTTGATATTACTTAATATAGTATGCATAGCCTTGTCCATCTTGCTTTATAAAGTTTGTTAAATGTGGTCATCACCTAAGCACAGAAAACACAATATTAAGTTATACACTCTGAATTTGAAATATCTCATTAATGTTTAAAATTCTTGAATATCTATGAAAACGAGGTATCACTAAAACAATATAGACAAACATTAAAAAATAGTAAGATCTAGTTTTAGTTTTTATTGAAAATTTCTACGGTTACGACCGACAGATAAAACCCGGGCCTCAGCATACGGAGACCATTTGGTCTAGTAATCAAGAAAGGATGATGAAAATACACGTTAAATACCATTGGGTGTAAAGAATCTTCAATTACCGCGATTCTGCTTTAGAAAACATATTATTTGGCAGCATAATTACACCAACATGGCATCTTTGTGTTGATCACTTTAAATTCACTCTAAAAAACAAACAGGGTATAATCAAAAATAAATGATAAGTGTTAGTTATCGTGTAAAATAGTTTTTTTACAAGAATTTTTTTTAGCAACATAAACGAATTAACAACAAATCACGTGACCAAGTAGTATATTTATAAAAAAATTAAAAGTGGTTGCTATTAGAAAAGTTCAACCTAAATATAAATAGGTTGAATGGTTGTTGCAGCAAAAAAAAAAATTAATAAACGTGCCTAAAAAACACACTTGAGTTTACGAAAACGTTAGCAACAGCTCCGCACTTTGAAACAAGACCATTTGCAAGCTTCACCGTTTTTATTCCGTCTTCCGTTTTTATTTTTTCTCTCCTCTTTTCTTGGCACTCTTTCCGTTCTACTAATTTGTTTCTTAAACTTATTCTCCTCTCAAGAAACAACCTTTTTCGATCCCCCGAACAGTGAGAAAGCCAAAAGAAGTCTTTCGGCAAAACTGAAAACTCTCTGTAGGCAACTAAAAACACTTCCGACTCGGAAAGCAACAAGAGCTCGTCCAGCTTTTCCGCGATCTCGCTACTGAGATCGCTCTGTTCCTGGCCGTTCAGTGTTGCGCAAGCGCCCATGAAAGTTTTGATCACTTCCACCTGGTACCTATAAGAAGTCGGCCAGGAACTGATCAGGTTTTTTATTATGAAAACCCTGGATGACGGTACGACAAGCATGAGCAAATCTATAGTTCGAAGAACGTCTTTGAACATAGAGGCGTCGTTTTTGAATTCGATTTCTGTTCTGTACTTGAACATCTTGTACAAGTTCAAGTGAAACTTCACGACCCTGTTTTTCACGTTGACGCCTGTTAAAATTTTGTCGTGCCGTTCCAAGTGTGCGAGCACTGAATTGATGGTTTTTATCCACTCATTGAGTTCTTCTGTCATTTCTTGTTTCGACTTTTCTACGTTTTTGAACTCAGGCAGTTCAAGAACTTCGTTCCATTTAACCACTGAACTCATCAGCGCTTTCTCAACTATCTCCGTTTTTACATCCACGTTCTCAACTGTTTTTAGGAAGAGGAACTTACATGTTCCCGCGCTTTCACCAGAGCATAAATTGACAATTGCGTTTAAGGAATCACCAACAATCTCCTTATAAGGAGATATGTCCTGCCCTGCGGCAATCATGCAACTGATGAAACTGATGTATTTTATTATTACGTCATCAGAAAATTTTTTCTTCAATTTTCTAGCTTTTTTAACTGAAAGTTTGAAACTGTTATTTTTTGTGAATTTCAAAATATCATAGTCCAAATCTTTTACAACTCTTTCATGGTTAGATAATATTTTACTATTGAACAATATTTTGAGCACTTTTTGAAAATGAGGTGCACTTGTTACCTTTTCGAAATCAATATTTGATTCATTTTTATTAACACTAATTATTTGTCCCATTTTAATATATTTTATACCTACAATTAGTTTTTTAATTTTGTTTCAATTTTTTTTACTTACTTTGTATAATGCATGGTAAATGGTTTTTATTTGATAAATAAAACTTAGCAAGTTCAAAGCAAATCAGGTAAAGTCTTAAAATTTTCTAAAACTGGACTTTTCTTTTGATGTTTTGTTTAAACTAAAAGTAACACTTTTTCTACTTTATATTATTATATCTTAATATTCATATGGATATTAACATTTTTGAATTAATAACTAAATGGTAAAATAAAAGTGTCAGAAGAATGTATAGGATATTTAAATTTATTTTATTAAATGTATGTTTTCAAGTAGCTTTAGTCAATAAAACTTTTACAATACTTTATTAAATAAACTTATATGTAGATATTACCAATTTTTGAATTAGAATTTGTTTAAAAATGTAACTCTTCTTCTGTTTATTATTTAACAGAAGTTATAACTTAACATATTTTGATAAGTTTTAAAAAGTGTAGAAAAATTATATATATTATGTTATGTATATATACGTACAGTAATACATTTAGATAATATTAAAAAATATATATTTTAAGACTTAAAAATAGAAAAATATATTTGTTACAAATAAATAGCTACATTTAACTAAACCCATTTCTCGCTTTTGCTTGAATTTTTCAACTTTGAAATTTTGATTCTGGTAACAAACGAACTGTAAAGGGCTAACTTTTTTTAAGTTCTTGTTTAGATTAATTTTTGTAAGCTAAAGTAGTATTACATTGGAAGCTTAATATCTCTACTAGTTTATCCATCATCACACAAAAAAAACTAATTAGTAGCTTTAACTACTTTTAAGTTTTAAAGTATCAATACAAAGAATTAAAAAATAAGTAATTAAAAAAGATCTTGTAAAACTAAAACAACAGGTTTTTTTTATCAGTAATATTTTTAGGGAGCGGGTCAAATATGCACAAAGACACTTTTGCACGAAGACAATTTTGCACGAAGACAGTTTTGCACGAAGGGTGAGAGTAAAACAAAATATAACTTAGAAATAATTATTTTTGTGGTATCGTGTGAGAGGGTGGAACACTTTCGCTTAAAACTAAAAGTATTTAATTTAAATAGTATAAATATCAGTAAAACTCAGTAATTATCTCAACAAAAAAGTTTAAGTTTTTATAGTATTTATCCCATCTAAATTAACTAGTAAGTTCTTCCTTTTTCTATTTGTAATATTAATTAGTTTTATTTCCCTACCCCTCCCCTTTAACAGACTATTAATTTACTTTTATTTATTTTGTACAAATGTGTTTGTATGTACTAAGTTATCGCCTTTTATATCAAGGAAATAAGTCTAAACTTATTTATGATTTATTTATAGTTTTAACTTTGTTTTTTTTTTGTTGAATATAAGTTTATTATACCTTATTTTTATTTTTCTCATTGTGTTTCCTGTTTAAGTGGCTTAAATAAGCTATGTCTGAGTCCAACACTGCACAATAAACAATACAGTAATAGTTTGAAATGATAAAAAGGGAACAAAAATTGCAAAACAAACAAGACAAAATAAATTACCAAACTTGGATAAGGGTTAGGGGTAACAGTGATGGTAAAAAAATAAAAAACTAATAAAATTTATTATTAAAAAGAAAAAAACAAAAAAGATAACTAAAAAAAATTAAATAATAAAAAAAAATAATAATAAAAAAAAAGAAAAAAAAGTAAGTGACCGAGGGTAAGAGTTAGGGGTAAAAGGGATAGTAAAAATAAAATGAATAAAAAATTAAAAAAAAAAAAAAAATTCCCGTCCAAAAGTGACCCTTGGTGCAAAATTTTCTTTGTTCAAAAGTGACCTCTGATGCAAAATTGATGTCATGCAAAAGTATCTTCATGCAAAAATTTCCATTCGTGCAAAAGTGTCCCATCTTGCATATTTGACTCCCACACATTTTATTGATATGGAAGATATATTGTTCAAATTTTGCGTACAGGTCGTACTTTTGAACACTAGTTAAATAATACATTTTACATGCAATTTTTTATAAATACTGTTAATGTTAATGTTTATTTTTTCAATTCTATTATTTTAATCTAATAGCAAAAGCAATAAGAAGCATTTTTACTGAAACTCTTACTACCATTTAAATGTAGTAACAGTGATATCAATTTACCTAAAACCTCACAAAACAACAAAACGCAACATAAAGTAGTTAAAGTATACTAAACTGAATTTAAAATTTAAAGAATGAAATTATCAGCTATTTAGTAACTATCTGGTGAAATAATGCATTTTTATGTTAAAAGTGAGTAATTTCAATTAATTTAAATCTACTTACAAAAAAAATAAGCGTAAAATCATACTTATTTCATACAAAGTACCTAAATCATAATAACAGTTTGTACACTTTCTGAAACATCAGTTGTATCATCTGCTAGGATGGATTGAAATTATCCTTATATATATATTTTTTTTAATTTTATTTTCATATAAACATAAACAACTTAATAATAAACCAAATTGTATTGTGCTTCTGTGCATCTTGATTTCTCTTTGTGCATATCTTCATCCAAGTATATTGTAATAATTAGCTTACTCTGTAAAAAGTTTGAATTTTAAATAAGAAATTTTAATTTGAATTAGGATAATGGTTTTGAATAAAATGTTAGTTATTGACGACTAAAATATATTACTAAATTGTGCTTTTAGATATTTTTTTTATTACAGATTAAACTTTATTTTCCAATATTTTTGAATATATTTTATAGAGTTCAATTTATAAGGTGTGGGTGTAGGTACTACTAAGGTGATTCATTGGTACTACTCATCATTATTTGATCATACCTGATTTAATTATTATTTTATAAATATTAGATCACAAGACTAGACAGTTTGAACAATGTATCTATTGAAGAAAAGAACCACAGAACACTTTTATAACAACACTACTTTAAAAACATAAGTTACTATCATATATAACTTGGAATAAATAAAACTTAAAATCAGTTCAAGTTTAAGTGAAAAATACTTTAAAACTTAGTTTTATGTGAAAAATTAAATGTTTAAAGAACTCTAAAACAATTAAACTTTGGTCAATTAATAATTCCTATATTAAAATCATAAAAATGCACTAATAGATTTACATGCAGTCATAAGTATACAATATGTGTCTAATTCTCAGTCTCTAGGTCTTATCAACAACAATCTGTTAATAAATGTTAACATTGCCTGGAATACTTGCGTTCTGGTTGACTGATTTTGTAAAACTGAGTATGCAAATATTTAAAATTCGATATTCAAAAAACGGAAGAGCATATGAAAGATGCATTCTATTACGAATGTATAAAAAACTAAATGCATTCTAAAAAACAACGTTTGAATACAAATTTTAGTAGTAAACTTGAATGAGAAATAAACATGAAAATCTTAAACTATAAAAAGAAAAACATGTTGAAGTTTAATTAAATCAATGTCGTGGTCAACTACCTTAAAAGACGTGGTAAGTTTAAAATGTAAAACAAAAATACAAACTTGTAAAGTTTTAATTGAAATTAAGTATAAAAATGTAATTATTATGTTATGAAACGTGCTGAAATCTGCTTAACCCCAGCTTTCAGTTACCTTATATCTAAAGTTTGATTTACATCAGTTTACATAATTACAATTCAATCACTGTCGTTCATCATTGATAAAACAGCATTGCTTATTTCTCAACCACCTTGCAATGGCTAGTTCAGAAACAGTGCATGCTCTTGATTGGTTTCTTAACAATTTTTTAATTGAAAAGTATAAAATATAAAGTTATTATTGGGTTTCCTTTTTAATAGGCTTACAAGTTAGTTATGACAACACATAAAATTTATAATTCAAACTTGGTTCTATTTATTTGAAACTTTTTCACTTGATTTTAGGAACTACTCTGGTAAAAAGATTGTAAACTTAACATTTAATAAATGTTAAAAACTACAAGCAATTATACTAACATATGATCCAATTTTTTCAATAAAGCATATAAGTTTGTTTTTTGTTTAGTTAGCATAGGTAGCATAGGCTCAAAATAAGTATACCCTGGTATACAAATAAAGTTTAGTTTAAACATCAGTAGGCGTTTAAATAAAAACTGGTATTTATATGCGTTTTTACGGCTGTATACAATTTTTTTTTCAAAATTAAAGTTTTGCAAGCAATAAATGGTTGTTTTTCACCTAGTTAGACGATCACAGTTGAATTTTAAATGTCCTAAACAAAATAAAGATTTGGAATGTTTGTTTTATAAAATATTTGATGTAACTAGCGAAATCCAGTTAAAATTTAAAAAAAGTATTAAAACTTTTATATAGAAATTGAATTGTTGAAATGTCAGAAATGAAATTGTCTAATATATTTTGCTTATTCAATGAACTAAAAGTTTTTTAATACTAGTTGTACTTCGGTTTTCATTTAATTACTTCTTAAGGTTTGAATTTATTTGCAGTAGAGCGTTTTTTTAAGTTTTTTATACAAATAAAAAAACAGTTGTAATTAGAAGTTATATAGCTTGCCATATTGTATAACAAAAGTGTAATGTTTTCTCCGTGACTACAGCTTATAGCAAGTAAAAATTTTTGTAGCTTAAAAGCATAACTTTGTAAAGGTGTTTGCTTAAATGAGCTATTTTTTGCAACTTTTAATAAATGAGATAGGTGTAAATTATTTAGTACTACCAACTTAATCCTTCTTCTTTACTCTCTAACTCTATACATTTTACTTCTGATGTAGCGGTCATAAATCTTGAAAAGTTGTCATTAGTCACATAAAATTGGTATATATTCTTGTTTATAACTTTTACTCTAATTTTAGCCCTCCTATATTTAAGTTTTTAAGATCCTATGCACTAATCTTTAACTGCATAACCTTAATCCTTTAACTTTTTTTTTTCATTTAACCTTTAGCCGTAGTCTGAAACTATTAACCAAGTATGTACTATAAAACTAAATTGAAAAGATGATATGTTAAAAAAATAAAACGAGTCAAAAATATGTTTTCTTTTAATTTTTCTCTGCAAAATTTACACGTTCTTAGACCCTACCGTTGTACGTTGTAGCAATTTTTTCAAGAGCTTGAAAACTAGAGATTAAAACCTATCAGTTCAAAGTATGTAACATTAATCTCAAGTTTTTAGAATTTATATTTAAAACCTAAAAGCTATTTTACCAGCTTTTCCGAATGCAGTGGTATTTGCTCAAGTCACTTAAATGATATTTATTAGAAATATGGCACGAAAATTTCAAATTTTACTTAGGTGGTAATTTACCCAAAGTTTAAAAGTATTTGAAAATAAAAACGAAACTTTAAAGGGATTGCAGTTCGAACCAAAGTTTTTTCTTAGTAAGAAATTAATCATTCCGTTTCACTGAATTTAAAAAAAGTTTACCTGTTATATAAGGGGTCGGTAAACTACAGCCTGCAAATATATACAACTCGCTACTCGCTACTCAAATATTCTGCTAAATACATAGTTTATTAAAACAATGATGCTTTCGTAGTAAAAAGGACTTACTTTAATAATAAGTAATATATCGTGATTTTATAATGCATTTTATATCAAGTTTTTTGATTAAAATAGTTGTCTTGTTTATTGCTGCAATTTTTTTTTTATTAACTGCGGGTTGCGAGAAACTTGTACTTATAAAAGACTTAAATAGTTTTTAATACTTTTAGTTTATAAGAACATGTTTGAAACTTGAGCTAGGTTCTAAAGCGCTTATGTATTTAGATAAAAGATGTTTTATGTCAGTTTTTTTTTAAATTAGTCACGGTTATTACTTAAGTTATAATATCATTTTAGAAACAAATATATAAGCACGCTGAACAATCATTTTTATAAAATACCAACTTATTTATTATAATACACTTTTAGTTTTTATTACATTGAGTTTTAAAGTTTTTTAACAACAAAAAGCTATATCTGTTTCAACAGGTAAACTAATTTAACAAACGTTATTCAGATACCGTTTATTGTAGTTTATTGAACGATAAAAAAAACGTTCAAAAAGTTTGGTCTAAGGACCTGGTGTACAATTTTAGTATTATTTAAGCATATATTTTTGCATAAAATGTTCAAACTAGGTAAATAACACAAAAAAGTTTTTATTTTAGCCTTTATCATTATTACTAGGGCGGTTAGTAGTTTCAATATAATTTAGTTATAAGGAAAATATCAGGTTTAAGTCTTTAAAAAAAGTATGCTTTTACTAGTCTTTAACTTTATTTTATTTCGTACAACAGTCTTTATATAACTAATTACAACAGTTTATTTTAAATCTTAATGGAGCATTTTTAAAGACGAAAGATTGCATATAATGTTTAAAAGAATCTCTTTTTTATCTTTAATCTTACAACCTATATAATGTACTAAGCTAATGCTTGCTTTAGCTTGTTTTTTGAAATCAGATGTTTGAAAAGAACAAGAACATAAAAGTTTAATCGTCCTAGAAATAGATAAGTTGTCTACAAAACTTACAAAAGTTTACAAATGAAACAGAAAGTTTTTAAGTAACAAACTTTGCCCGAACAAGTGTAAAACATTTATGACGTAACTATTAATAAAAGTTTTCTTAAAAAAAATTGTCCGTTTTAATTTGCATTTTACTGTACAAACAACAATCTACTGTGAAACTTTTTACAAAACTTTTTAAATACTGTGAAAATTTTTATTGTTTTGTTTTGCAATTATCGTATTTTTCCGAGTATGAACGTTTACAACAGAGTTGCTCATCCCGAACCAGGTAATGAAGTTTACAATGAAAAAAGTGTTAAAGACATGGAAACTCAAATTTTATCAAGAAGGGGTTACACCCTGAACGGAGTTTTAGGCGAAGGAACGTATAGCAAAGTTAAGGTGACTGTTTTTAGCTGTATTTACTAAATAAACGTTTTTGAGGTAAAATCTATAATAAAGAATAAATTTTAAAGACTTTTTAAGCCATAAAAATTCTTAAATTTTATGACGTTTACAAAGAGCTAAGTTGTACTACTTAGTTTAATGTTCTGTACTTAAAAAAAAAAATAATTATAAATTATAATTTAGTTAGTTGTGTAATAAAAAACGCATTAAATACTGAAGCTAAATTGTCAGCACACTAGACTAAAAAAGCTATCTTTTATTTAAAAAAATATTTTTTATGTCTTGATTTGAACGTCTAAATATATAAATAATGTGTTAAAAGTTGTTGATTGATGTTACAATTATAATATTTTAAAAATAAATGACTAAATAAACGTCGCTTAGAAAATATTATTTTGTATTGTAAGTTATCTATGCACACTACTGTGCACAGGTGCACACCATTAAAACCAATGCTTGAGAACACTAAATAATAAACTAATTAAGAAGTACCTCATGTAGTCAAAATAAAAGAGAGATTTAGCCAGATTTTGAAACAGGAATTTCTAAAGTCGGCCATATCGCCTAATGGGGTTATTTTGGCTTTCAGGGAGCAATATTTAGTAACGTAGCAAAAAAATAAACTGATAAATAGCTAGTAAAACGGCAATATATAATGTAGGGGACGATTTTTTTAAGCTTCTGCCAAATGGGCGACTAACAAAATCCTTTGGGGAATCCTTCTAGGAAGCAAAAAAGTTTTTATAACTCCTAAAATATTACTCATCGTCACACACATATAGCTCTAATTTTTCAAAAAACTTTCATTGTCGCACAGATTTTATTTTAAACATAATTCATGTTTACTCACAGCAGAAAAAAACTTCGGGCGATTTTACATAATAACAATAAAAACTAAATTTGGGCTCAAGTTAGGTAAAAACTTAAATTGTGCAAAAAAAGAGTATCAAAAAAATACTAATGAAAACTAAAATGACTTATCTTAACTCACAGAGAGCCTGGAGCACGAAGCTGAACAGGAACGTGGCGATCAAGATCATCAACAAGGACGAGGCTCCGAGGAGGTTCCGGGACCTGTTCCTGCCCAGGGAGATCAAGATCCTGAAATGTTTGCACCACCCCCGCATCATTCAGACGTACGACATATTCGAGACCTCCAAGCCCCAAAACAAGGTGTACATCGTCACCGAGGCGGTGGACTCCGGCGACCTTCTCGATAGGATCAAGGTTGGATTTTTTATATTCATTCCTGTCAAGCACGCACTTTTTGGGTGCGCACCATACTTGCTGTATTTACTCGAGCGTGAAAAACTGAATTTTCTTAATAAGATTCCTGTTTAGTACGCACTTTTCGAGTACGAACTTTCCGTTGAGTACGTTCTTTTAAGGCGAAAATATAAAAATAAAAATTCATTTATTTTTAGACTTGGTTTAATTGAGTACGCACTTTTGAGGCAAAAACTTTTTGTTTAAAACTTTATTTAGTTGTTTATATAAAAATTAAAATATATTTTCCGATTAGTTTTGGGCTGCTTGATTACGCACTTTTTGGCTCTGTTCGAAGTGTACTCAAGAGAAAGATAATTTATCTATAAAATTACAACTTTATAAATTTTCTATACTTTCGTTTTTATTTTTTGTAGTTTGCTTAGTTATAAAAATAAATTTATTTTTTAATTTTATTTAAAAATATATGAAATAATAACTACAAGCAACTTCTTGACATGATTAGGGGTTTAAAGTCAAAATTGTTCTGAACCTTTAAATTTTTTGGATCTAGCTCAACAGGTTTGAAACTGTTTAAGACTTTATTCTCTTTTTAAGACAAGCTTACTAAGTTAAAGGACTGCAAATTAAGTTTTATAAATATTTTACAACTGTTCTTTAGCATGAACCTTGTTTTGCTAGAATAAAAAATCTTACAACCGTAAAATCATTTAGGAAGTTCGGAAGTTGTTTTTTTATTTCCTACAAACGTTATTCAAAGACCAGGACTTACTTTTAAAATATGTATTACATTAGAAAAAAAACTTGCACGAAAAATGATTTATTAAGGCTATAAAGAGGCAACTTTGATTTTTGCAAGTTGACCTTTTGTAGAGCTTTATCTGAGCTATCAGGCATTTTTATCTGCTTTAAAAGAATCCTAGTAATTTTCGAGATATAAGTGATAAAATTCGGTCAACTTAAATGGTTTCTAATAAAAAGCGCAAACTGAAAAGAGAAAAAAGACTATTTCACTAATAATCTATATTCTTCTTCAATTTTTTACAGAAATTCAATCACTAGTATTTAGATCGATTTAATACAAACTTTTTATTGATTTAAACAAATAATAATAACCATCTTTTTTGTTTTATTTAATCTAAAACTTTTATTTTTAATATTTATAACATGTAAACATTGAAAGTATTCTAAACTACAAAAGAAAAGTTTCCTGAAAGTTTGAGGTCTCTAGCTGAATTAAATTTTTAGTTATTTTAAATTTCCGAGGAAATTGACCCTAAAAGACTTGCGGTCTATACGTTTGTATTAGAAACTTTTTACAAAATCTACAATATCACAACAATTTTAAACCATTTTCCATTTTTTTAAAAACTGTATTATAGTTTACAATGAAAGATTTAATATAAAATTCAACGTTACTTTTTGTAGAAAAAAGTGTTGGACCCCCTATGGCCTTAAAAACTACTTTTTGAACTTTCTTACCAAGTGTTTTCAAAATTTTATTTTGTAATATCAAAACTATTGTTATAACTTGAGGGTAGAATAAAAACTAATTGTATTTGTTTGATAACAAGCTAATTTGTTGAAATATGTTTGACGTGTCTATATTTCTTGTTTGGTGATAATGTAACTTAAGGAACAAAAAACTGATTTAAAATTTGATAACTTTTTGAGTTGTAACTAATAAGTCTAATTAAAACCTTTATTTTAATTTTATCACTATATTATCTTTACTAAAATATCAATTCCTCAAGTTTTTTTTTATTCTCAATGTTTTGGATTTTCTTTGATAGCTAATCAAAAAAAAAGTTATACTCTAAAAATATTTTCTAACCTAGCCAAATTACACCAAGTTAAATACACCGAGTTATTATTAAAACAAAGTATTCTTTCTTTAAAAAAGTAGAAAACTCAAGTTAAACTACTAAAGGTTTAATTTATTTTTATATAGTGAATTTTTTTACGGCTTAAACTTAACTATAAATACTTTTAATCAATTTTATAAATTAACTGCTGTTCGCATAATGGTTATAATTAAAACTTAAAATAAAAATAAAAACATACTAATAAAGCTAAAATGTTTAAACAACTTTACATTAACTAAATTTGTAAAAAATTTTTTGTAATATATAACTACCATTTATTCGTTAGATATAAAAGGATTAACCTACACATCACAAATATAAACCAACAAGGTAAATAAAATCATAAAAATATAAAATGAATATCATAGTTGTTCTACGTGTTTTTTTAAATATATTTAGATAACGCGGACTCTTTTACAATTTCAGATTCAATTTAAAAAAAAAGCATCAAATAAAGTTTTAAAAACAGCAGAACTGCTTAAATTAACGCATAATAAATAAGTAAAAAGCAGGGATTTAATATCCTAAATGTTTTATGAGTTATGGCACAAGTGTAGATAACCTAAGAGCTATAAATAAAGAAAATATTAAAAATCGGGTGGATTTTAAACGCAAATAACCTAAGAGCTGTACTTTTGATAAAAACACTTACTGCTTGAAATTTTGAAATTAAACACTTAAGTTCAAAACTTTAAAAGCCAAGAAGTTTTATGTTTAAACACTTTAGCATCTAGATAGCGCAACAACTGAAAGTTTTATTTTAATTCAGTTTTTTTTTTAGTTATAACTAAACAAGTATTGAATTATAAAACTACTGAAATACAAAAAACAAAATCTTTAATTTTCAAATGTTCCAACAGCTAGACGGCGCCATGAGTGAGGGGACTTCCCGTTTTATCGCAAGGGACGTTTGCCGCGCGGTGGCGTACTTGCACCGCGGGGGAATCTGCCACCGCGACATCAAGTGCGAGAACATCATACTCAACAAGGCCCTTTCGCCCCACCGCCACCCCGACCACCTGTTCGTGGCCAAGCTGTGCGACCTCGGGTTCGCCAGGGACTTTCTAAGGGGCCGCAAGCCCGAAATACCCGGAAGTGTGAGTTGAAAAATTAGTTTTAACAGTCCTGATGGTTTCATTAGCTGTTTTTGATTTTTTTACAATGAGCTGAGTGAACATTAACAATTAGTTACTAAATTGTTTTGTACATGACCAGACATGGAGTTTTTAGATTACTCAAAAAAACTCTTAACATATGATTAAAATACACAAGGAATATGTTTCTAATGTTTGCTATTACATGGTTTAGTACTGTTTTTTATTAATTGTTAAAGAACACAACTATATACTCTTAAATAAAAAATACTTGATGCACTGATAATATATATTATTTTAACGTGTAAAAATGTCCTTACTTTCTTTAGTGTAAAAAAAATTTAGTTTTAAAAAAACCATAAAATAATTTTAAAAGGTTTTTATTTATCAGAATATTCCATCTTAAAGTGTACTTGCGTACCTATACAACTAAAATAGTACAAAAAAATATTCAAAAAAGTATATTTAAAATAAATCTTTTCACTTTCTTACAGTAAAAGTTTCCTTTTGATAATTTAATTTATTGCGCTAACATTATTTAAAAATAATTGTTTTTGGAGCACTTGTGTACAAACTTCACATTTTTACTTCTACTTTACGTATAATAGTCTCAAGTTGTTAACAACGTTTTGATAGTTTCTATTTTATGCTAACTGATGAAAAGTTTGATAAAGTATAAAAAAAATAATAATTTATTAAGAACTAAAGAAATATTTTTATAAACTATTAATTATAGTATACTACCCTATTTTTTTTTCAAGAACTAAACACTAGTAAACTTAATTTCAAGTATAAGGTAGACGGTAGATTATTAACTATTCAACAAACAATATTCACAATGAGAAAGTTTTGTAGACACAGCTTACTAACATTCAAAAAAACATTAGAATTACAATGTATAATATACTAACTAACTTTAACAACTAATTCTCACAGAGAGTGTACTTCATCACGAACACGTTCTGCGGGTCGGCGGCTTACGCGTCCCCGGAGATCCTGGAGCGGAAGTCCCACGACGCGATCTCCGCGGACATATGGGCGATGGGAGTCGTCTTCTTCATCATGATGCACGGAAGCATGCCCTACGACGACTCCGACATCAAGTTTGTTAAAAAATTTATTATTATTGTCATTGTTGTTTATTCTATTTTATTACTTTATTGTTCAATGTGCAACGTTGGGTTCGGCCATCACCACCTAAGCCACCAAAACAGAAGAACACGAAGATTAAAAATAAAGAAGTGTTAAAAATTAATTATATACCACATTTTATAATTATATGAACAATTTAAATAAAATACAAACTAGACTGAGTTAAATAACTTAAATTAAAAGTCAAAATCATTTATGGTTGCGTGATTCTGTTCTATAGTAGCACATGTAAATGAGTTTTTATTGATAATTAATGCTTGATTTAAGTCAATTTTTGTAAAGCACCGCTTGTTCAGTTTTTATCTAAAGTCTTTATTGTGTCAGTTTATACAAAAAATTATTACTATTTGCAACCACAAGTTCATTTACATCAATTGTTTTCCATTGGTAATTCTAGTAAATATATTAAATTTATTATTTTTTACATTTAAAGGTTTACTTGTACATTAAATATAGTTTTTAGCCAGTTTCACGTTTTCCGATAAATCTTTTTACTTTTTGTCAACTTTATTTTATTAAAATAATGTTTGTTTCTTTTTAAAATTTAATATTTTTAAAAAACACTTTAGTTGAAAAGTAGGCAAACTAGTGCTCAAAGAAACTTATTTTACCCTATAAAAAAATGTGCAAAACCAATAAATGAGCTTTCAACTTTATGTTTAGTACAATTAGTGCTTATTAAATGTTAGTTTGGTAAAAACAAATTTCTAACAGTTACTCTTTTATTTAAAGTACAAACTTGTTTTTATTTTTATGCAGTTTGCAAAAAAACTATTTTAACAAGTCAGGCCCGCGGTTTTTTCTCAAAAACTTGCTAACTGCTTAGAAAAGTTGCTATCCGGTAGTTTTTTTCATTTTACTTAGTTAAAAAAATTTTAAAAATGTTGTTTTGAAAGACTTTGATAGCTTATAAAATTTCAACTTTTTTTGAAACCTTTTATCTTTTGTAAACTAAAATACGTTACTTTGCTTATCTAAGCTTTATTAAACATTAAATACCAAATGATTTTAATGCCTAGACGTAAATATATAAAAGTTTAAATTACTTAAATTTTCGTTGTTTTTATTAAAAATCTTTTTTTTGAGCTCTAGAAAGACTAAAACAACCATTTGTTAGATATTTTAATTGTTTTTTTTGTTGAGCTGAATATTGTTACCCGTAGTTGCTAGGATTCTAATTTCATTATGACAAATGGTTGTATACCTTACTTTGTGAGGATTATAACTGATTGAAATCTGTAAAATATGGTATCAACTTAGTATTTTTGGTTTTTGTACCTTTTTAAATGAGAAAAGGTTATGAAAGTCAAATTTGCATTAACTTAACAAAAAATAAAGTTTTAATAATCTTAATTACTACTTTTTTTGTATTATAAGCTTCGACTTTGTAAAAAAATCAACTAAACTAACTTAACCTTAAACCTATGATGAACAACATTTTATTAACTCATTTCTAAATAAACAATGACTTTTATGTACTAAAACAGACACTTACCTTAACTATTAACCTGATCATTAAAGTGCGCAAAGGTTTTTGTAACACGCATTCGATGAACTAAGTTATGAGCAAATGTTCTTTTTTTTTAAGTTGCTTAGTACCCTGGTTCCAGTGGTCTTTAACGTCAACTTTCATGCTGTTTATTTCTTAAATCCAACAAAATTTTGTTTAAACTTTATGTTTATGACTTTCTGGAAACCCTAGTTGTGCACTGTGCTCACCTGTGAAGACTACTGCAGAATGAAGAACCACTGTTGAATTTTCACCTTCTTTTAACTTCCAAAATAAAGTTTAGCTTAAATTTGATTAATGTTTACTCGAACAGGCAGATGGTGGTTGAACAGAAGAAAGGGAACGTTCTCGACAACGACCTGGTGGAACTGACCAGCTCCGCGGTGGACTTCATGGCGATGACGCTCATTCCAGAACCTTCCAAGAGATGCTCCGTATTCCAGTTGCTCCAGCACAAGTGGCTCAACACAGCAGCCCGATGATTTATTGCATTTTTATAAATTGACGTTTTATTTTATTTTTTCATTTTTAAACACGGAACATGCTATAGTAATTTTCAAAATAAACACTTTTGGTACTTAGATAATAACGATTTCAGTACTGCTTAATTTGTGAGCTCACCATTTTTCAACTACTGATACTTTTTATTATGTTTTTATATATTATAACTATCGGTGCTGTGGTACTTTCATGATCGTTAATAGATAAGTTTGCACTGGAACCTTTTCTTGTAAGACGTTCACCAAAAAGGGTATTACCCAGTATGCTAACCTTACTGAGCTACGTGCTAATGTATATACTAAACTATCAATTCAGGGTCGCCTTCTTGCTTAGCTAGTACACCCGTTGTTTCTCACCGACTAAGGAAGAGAATGTTTTTTTTTTGTTAATAAGTTTTGACAGAGATCGTTAAACTTAAATCAGTTTAAAATATGTGTCTGCTTAGTTGAAATTGATTGTTTGTTGAACGCTAAAAAAACGCTCAAAAAGTTCAGTTCAAGGACCTGGTGTACTAAAAAACCTCTATGATATCGATTCATAAACAATTTTAACGTCTTTTCAAGGTTTAACAATAAAGTATTACTAGATTAATTATAGAATTATAAGTCAAGATTAATTTTTAAAGTAGTACACCATCTGAAAATATAAGTTCTCTATTTTAGTTTGAATATTAAACTTAACAAGTTTGTGCAACTTTATTATGACTGTGATGTCTTTTGCTCATGTTTATGAGGTTCAATTTTTGTTCTTGTTCAATACACAAACTTAAAAGAAAGTTTCACTAAAATAAAAAGCACTAGAATATTGTTAATGAAACATCAAAATATTTAAAATCATCTTCTTAAAAACTTCTTCCTGAAACGACAACAGCTTTTAGTTTTTAAAGAACATTTTAGAATTTTTTGTCAAGGGCAAAGATTAAAAGTTAGTTAACTGGTCTTCACTTTAACAAGTCTCAACTAAAATTTGAGAACTATATTTTTTAATCAACAGACAAATATTTAGTTATAAAAAAATATCTGACTTGAAAGACGAGTTTCTATAATTAACCGTATAAAATTATAAAAAATATTTAAAAAGGATTAGTTTGCTTCATATCTTAATCGTCTTTTTAGCTCTACTGTTTTTTACATTTATCCAAGTGTTACTTTACTGGTTGCCAAAAACTAATATCTAAGATAAAGTTTATGAAAATTTAAATGTTAATTATTAGATTAATATTTAATTAAAAACCAATTGAAGCAAAAGAAGCGTCTTGTAAAATAATATTTCTGAAAAATAATAATGAAGTGAAGTAATTACGAGCGTTAAGTTAGCTCGAGTAGCAATTTTTCGAATAAAAAAAAACATAAGAATTTAATTCCAATTATTTTCCTTATCTTTAAAACTATCTAAGATTGATTTTTAATCTAGAGAACGTTCCTTTGCCTTGACTTTAAAATTAATTTCCATCGGATTGGGGTCGATTTTTTGAAGGGACCCCTTTGAAAAAGATGGGTTATTTTGAAAAGTTTTACTTTAAAGATCATTGAAGCCAAAAAAAAATATTACTTTTTTTTTTATTTATATACTTTTTTATCTATATTTTCAAGAACTTGCTATTTTATTTTTGAAACTTGTTAAAAACTTAAAAAGTATGCCCTATTCAAATTTTCAAAGAAACTCAATTTTGCAGAATTTTTGAAATACTTAGGAGGTCTATGTAGCAAAAAGAAAAAAAAAGAATTTTTTTTTTTTACATTTGATACTTTTTTTTAGTTAACCACTTTTATGTAGGACATGACCTATGCAAGTTTTACTAAAATACACACTATTTGAACAAGAAATTCCTCATGTAAAAACTTTAATGTTTTGGTAAATCCCCAACTTTTTTGTTTCTAGTGGCAAACTTGAAGACATTTATTGCATAGTAGTTTTAGATTCAAAATTACTGTTTTCACAAAAAATAACTTTAAAATAAAAATTCTTTAAGTTTCTTCACAAACTGATAAAACTTTTGGTCTTTTTATAAGTTTATATTTTTCCGGTCCATTCAGCTTTAAAAAATAAAAGAAAGTAAGAGCAAAAAACATAACAAAGTTATTGTTAATTAATGTGGAGTACTTTAGAATTCCTAAGAAAAACAATTATCTATATTTAGTAAGAACACTGAAAAAACTTTTTTTTAAATATTGATTGCAAAGTCGTATAAAAACAGCCCGAAGTTTTTAAAATACTAATTAAACCTCAGTAACTGATTAGCCTGGTGTCTTAAATGGTAATATACCACATCCAGTACCCAGCCGGAAATTTGAAAAATATATCTGCAGAAATACTATTGAAACGAACAGTATAGTATTGATTTATTTAATTAAAACTAAACGTCTTTACAAAACTAAATTATTTAACCTTAAATATTGTTTTTTTTTCTATAACTAGTGGCTTTTTAAACAACATTTTCTTGTCCACAGGTTTTATTAGCTTTGGAACAACTGCTTTAGACATATGTGTATTCATAATCGCTGATAGTAGCCATACTTTCAAAAAACTGTTTATTTTTTTGTCACTATAAAAAAAAAGCAAACCTTATTGTATAAGTATTTAGCTTGTTTTCATTAAGTTTTGGATAAAATATTTTATCATTCTTTTAACTAAACCGTGAATACACTCATCCAAGATAGATATTTATGTATGATAAAATTATACTGAATCAAATTAAATATGCATGTGATTAAATGTTTACTGGAGAGTTGCACATATGAGACACCGGCTGTCGATTCTTCTGCAGCTGCCTATTGCCTCATTATACATAACAATATCCACATTAATGCAAGTTTTTTTAGAACCAATGCCTCCAAAGAAGGACCGTCCTCTAATAGAAAGAGACTGTAATGAAGAGGTATGGGACACATTTCTGTAAAAGTAGACAATGTTTTAAAACAGTACAGAGGTGACGGAGTCAGAAAAACATCTTCAATTTTACCAGTGCTGTGATAAACATCTAGGTATTGCTATTATAAAGGAACATGCAGACGTATTGAGTTTAAGTGAGCGAGAGCTTTTAAGCATGATCAAGCAACTTGCAGTCATTTCCGTTTCAGTTGTTGTCCGACAATCAGAATTTCCTAGTACAAGACAGGATTTGACTGAAAACACTAGATCATTTACTGCCAGTACATGATCATAGACCTGCACTTGCCTAATAGATAGCTGTAATAAAGTATAGACTTTACATTCATCATCCTACAAGATGATATGGTGACTGGTTTAGCAGATTAGGATATCCTCAAAGAGGTGCTAGGATGGGGAAGTCTAGATGAGAAGGGTAGGTGTAAAATATGCACGAAGACGCGTTTGCACGAAGAGACTTTTGAACGGCGTAAATTTTGCACAAGGGGTCTTTTTGCACAGATTGAAAAATTTTAGCTTACTCTTGTTTTGTTAACTTTAAACTTTTATTATTTTATTTACTATCAGTATTTCCCCTAACCTTTACCCTCGGTCAGTTTTTTTTTTTAAATTCATATAATTTTTTTTTGTTTACTTGTTGGTTTTCAAGATTAAAATTTTGTACTAAGTTATTTTTTCTACCACTGTTACCCCTTACCTTTACCCTCGGACAGTAACTTTTTTTTTATTCTTTATTTTTATTTCAATTGTTTTTCCAGTTTGTTTTTGATATTTGTTATTTTTTTGTTATTATTACTATTACCCATAACCCTTATCCTCAGTTGGTAACTTTTTTTTTTTTTATTAATCTATCTTTTTTTCTAGTTTTTCTTGTTTTTTATTAATTTTTTGTTTTTCACTTATATTTTTTTACTCTTCTGCAATAAATACCGTTCGTGCAAAAGTTTCTTCGTTTAAAAGTGATCGCTCGTGCAAAAGTGTCTTGGTACAAAAATATTTTTGTGTAAAAATATCTCTTTGTGCAAAAAAGTATACGTGCATATTTGACCCGTTACTAGATGAGAAAGATGTCAATAAAACAATTAGTTTTATTGAAACAAAAGAGATTGCTCGTGATGCAATGACACAACCTGCTATTACGGCCTCGGTTTCCTTATACAAACTCTTAAGGAAAACCACATCAAAACCAAGTGGTACAATAACTTAAAACATCTGTAGTATATCAACTGGACAATTTATTTGGATCACTAACAATAAGAAGTATATTGAGTGTTTTACTTGTAAACAATGCTGGATAAAGTAATTAGTCAAAGTCTTTAATTAAAGTTAAAATAAATGTGCTGATGATAAAAGTTTAGTTCTGGTTGGTGAATTATAAACACAAAATTTTGATAACTTTCGTAGACGAGGTCGTAAGAGAAATCTGTTCGAGCGAAAAAACCCTAAGAAGAAAAAGGAGGTAAAGGGACAGACAAACGCATTTCTACACACTTGATGGCGACGAAACCGCGCAAATCCCAAAGCAATCCTTGCTTACCTCCAATGAAACCATTGGTTCCAAATGTTCCTTTTGAATCAATTTTCTGTGATTATTTTAATTTCAAATGGTGGTATTATTTGGTAGCTGCTGACAGACTTTCAGTTTGGACAGAACAACTAAAAATCAAGTTAGGTACAAATGAGTCTTGTTCAAAAGGGCTATATAAAGCTTTGTATGATATTTTCTTCTTTTTGTTGGTCCAGTTGTAATATCTTCAGAAGGTGGTCTAGAGTTTTATGCAAAAGTTAGCAAATATTTTCTAAAACAATTGGGTATACACCATCGTATGTCATCTACATATCTTCCTATGTCAAACGGTAGAGCAATACTAGCAGTTAAGGCCACTAAGCGTGTATTAATAGAGAACGTTGGTCTAAATGGTGAACTAAATAACGACAGATTGGTACAAGCTTTACTTACGCAACGAAATACGCCTGGTCCGGGGTACAAACTATACCCTGCAAAGATAATTTTCAGACAAATTTAAAATACTCATTACTTACATCACAAAGATTGTTATGGCTTACAATAACCCACATACCTCAAATATGTGGAGTGAAGCATGGAGTAAAAAGGAAGAATCTATTAAGTCTCAATATACTATGTCAATTGACAATTTAAGTGAACACAAAAAGTCATTTCCACGACTGAATTGTGGTGATCATATCATGATACAAATCCAAATAAGTAATTTTCCTAACAACAGGGGAAAAAAATTGTAGTGGAAATAAAAGACTATCACCAATATGTTGTCAAGGTTCATGGATCGTTTCGCTTAACTGTGCCAAATCGTATGTTTCTAAGAAAATTTAATCGCCTGGTTGCAAATATCTAAGCAGTATCCCTTATCTAAGAAAAGCAAACATTCCACTGCAGAAGTTTTTTTTCTGGTAATAATGAGAAAAAAAGATTTCAAGGAAGCTTAAGTTGTTCTGCACTCTCAGAAGATAATAAGTGACAAAGCTGGAGATAACTAAAGCAATATTTGCAACGCAAAACCAGCTACCTTCCTTTCTTTTGAGAACTCAAACTATATGGGTGAAAGCCAATCCTTTACAAAACAGAGAGATGGTGTATTGTCTTATTTAAATCCTAAATAAATCGGGTTATCTGAAAGAGACTTTGTTGACGATGGATTATCTCCAAAAAATAAACTGCGTTGTTCTGGTCGTGTAAGAACCCGAAAAAGGGTCTACGATACTGAAAGCGGTACCTATAAACCTGTTTAAACTTCAGTTTATATTTATGTTTTTAATCAATTTCAAACTAAGCTAATTTTAACATTTCAGTCGTTTTCGTTCTATCTGAGTTTAATTTTGTTAATTTTTAGAACTGGAAACTGTATTTAAGTTTACAAACTATATTTAAAATTTTATTTTGCTAGCTAAATGTATCGTTTTATTTCCTACAAAGACAAAATCTCGGAGTAGATGTATAACTATTTACCTAGCTTGCATTGTACTATGTTTTTTAATTTTGGTGTCAGCACAAGATTTAAAACCATCTTTTATTTTTTCGTTTTGTGCAACTGCTTTTTTCTCAGGACTTTTAACAGAATTTTACTTTTTATTTAATTGCTTTGGTTGTCTTACTTTTTCTTTTTCCTTATGACTAATAACTCTAGAAATTTCATAACCATCTGTTTTTGACTTTACCATGTGGTTTTAAGGCTCTTTTATAACAAAAAGCAGTAAAAACTATCTTTTTTTTTCGAGTAGAATCATATGTGTTTTCATGACTGCTGATAAAAGCCATACTTTATTAAGATTGATATTTTTACTCTACATAAAAAAAGCGACCCTGATGGGACTCGAACCCACAATCTCCGGCTTCGGAGGCCGGCGCCTTTTCCATTAGGCCACAGGACCACACAGAGAAATGACTTGCGGCACTTAATATAACAGCTTTATGCTCGCAGATTTATATCAGCTTGGTAACCCCTGGTTTAAACGTAATTGTATTCAATATTCATAATCAATGATATTAGCTATACTCTATTGAGATAGAAATGCTTTTTGGCTATAAATAAAGAACGATTTGAAACTTGAAAAAACTTAAAATATCAAAGGTTATAATAAGTTAGTGTAGTTTGTACTTTTGTAATTTACTAAACACTCCATCAAAAGTTTTTTAAAGTATATCAAGTCAATATTTTTTAAATCTTAGTTAGTTTATTTAACGCATTATGAGTACGCTTGTAAATATGTTTTACAGACCTAGTTTGGAGAAGGAATATTTGTCATTATACTACACACTACTCACTTAAAATAACTTTCTTTTGTAATCTAAAATAAGTAAAAAAAAACCAAAATATAATAAAAATTGTGAAGAAAAAAAGTATCACACAATTAATCGTAATTTAGCACTTAAAAATTTAACATAAACCTTAATTTTTGATTTAATTTGAAGGATATTGGGAATTTGAAAAATTTTGCAGAAAAGGGGATTTACTTTTTTTTGCAACTTTAGTTGCAGCACAATTTGTGGTAAAAATTTTATATAATTTTTAGAGTAAATGTTGTGCACATTCTATTTTAATCAATACATCTAGTTATATTTTGTACCATGAAAAGTGAATTTGAAATAACCACCTTTTTTATAAAGATTTTGTCAAAATTTATTTTTGCAATGAACTGGATTAGGATTTATGAGACTTTTTTTTTCCAAGACTTTAACATAAATTCTTTATATATGTGTCAATCACTAGATTCAATTTTGCAACTTTCATCTCAGAGAGTTTATACAGCTAAAAAAAATTAATTGATGGTGATACATTATATTGATAGCTTTCACTGAAGCATTATTAAAATAAGGATTGACAAAAAACCTTAAATGGAATTGTGGAAATTTTGATAAAGGCTGGAAACTTGAACGAAAATTATTAAAAAATCTAGTTATCTAAACTATTTTTACCTTTAAAGTAATAAAATTTCGATTATATTTGAAAAATCTATAATCAGGATAAATTTTTTATGTATTACATAAAAAAATTCATAAATAAATACAACTATAGTAGCTTTAAAGTATCTTTTCAGGGTTGTTATGCTATTTAAGACAGTTTTTATAATAATAATAATTTTTATAATTAAATTTTATACTAAAACTTTGCCCAAAAAACATTTTTTTCTAAGAATTTTGAAGAAGTTCTAAAAACTAAGAAGAAATTTACAAAAAACATTTGGCAACCTTCTAAAGTGCACAGTATTATGATAAAGTTAAATGCATTTAATTTCTGATTCATTTTCTTGAAATTCTATTTAATTTTTTTATTTATAAAAACTATTTTTTTAGGATTAAAATTGCTAAAAGTAGAAGATGACTGATTATGCTATATTCAAATACAATTTTATACTAAATTATTTTTGTGCACTTTTAAAGAATATATACTAACTACTGTTCACTTCACAATGCTCACTGGCTTGATAATTGCGCAAAAGACTATAAGTTTTTGAGTTTTATGAATACACTCAGGCTGGCTCAGTTTTTAGACTTCAGTGATAATTCAGTCTAGTTTAAAGTTACTACTTTTGTTGCTCCAAAGCAGCGATTCTTAACCTTTTATTCATGTTTTACCCCTTTTTGGAAGGTTGTAACCAAATTTACCCCCAATATACAAAACAGTATTTAATTTAGAAGAAAAAAAAATTGAACGTTAGGCTTAAAAAGTATTGAAATTGTAAAACTTAAAGAGTTTATTTAACTTAAAATAAATAAAGTTAAATAAAAACTTATAAATTTAAAAGACAATTAATAAACAACAATTTACATAATATTTACTTTTTTCTAAAGAAAATTTACCCCCTCAAAAAAGTAAATTTACCGAGGTTTGGAACCCTGCTCTAAAGAGTGGTTAAACTCGATCATGCGTTACCTCTTTTTTTAGTATTTATAGTATAACAACTTTAAAGAAGCGATTTTATTTACTATTAAATGTTTTGTTTTATAATTTTAAAACGTAATTATTTAAAATAGTTATAGTATGTTATTAAATTTATTAAGGGCATAGGATGTCCACCTTGATTTTTATAAATTGTTCCTATTTAGTAGAGTTTTATCTGAGCTATTGATATTTTTAACATTTGAAAAAATTAAAAGTAATTTTTGAGATATGAGCGATCAAAGTTAATGATCTCAATAGGTTCCTAATAAATCAAAAACTAAAAAAATGAAAAAAGACCATTTCACTATAAATCTATCTCCTCCTTCATTTTTTAAGCCATCTACTTCAAATTTTCATAGAAAGTGTATTATTAAATTTAAAAAAAGATTTAATGCTGGAGTTTTTTTAATTTTTAAAAATAAAATTTTTATTAAAAAAAACACTTTTTTTCTGTTTTTTAATCTAAAATATTAATTTTTTTAATATTTTTTAAATTGCAACATTCAAAGTTTTTTAAACTACAAAAGGACCGTTTCCTGAAAGTTCGAGGTCTTTAGCACAAAAAATCAAGGATAAGATAGATTTTTAGTGATTTTTTAAAATTTCCAACAATCAAAAAATTTGCGGTCCACACGCTTGTATCAGAAAATTATAAAAATTACAACATATTTAAAGTTAAGCAAGAAATTTTTATTCTTTAAAAACTGCCTTGTAGTTTGTACTTCAAGCTTTCATATAAGATCCAATGTACTTTTAGTAAAAAAATGTTGGAACCTTCTTATGCTTTTAATATTTCTTAGGTAAAGCCTTATTTTTGTTTACTTTAGGTAAATGAAAAATTAAGATAGTATCTTATGAATGTTTTTAACCAATAAGATTGAATACCATAGTATCTGATTTAGAATCTTATTCAACTTATTCCTCTATTTATTTGCATTCTTCATATAGATGTTATTAGGTAAAGAGTTTGAAAATCTTATGTGAAAAGTATTTTGGATATGTATTATAAATAAGGTGATTATTATTCTTTTTATATTTTTAGTTATGTTCTAACTACTTTTGAAAAACTCACACAAGCATTGACAAGATAAACATTTTGCAAAAAGTTTGGCAACAAAGGTTCAGAGTTTGAAAAGTTTTTGTGTTTTTTTTTTTGTGCTGAACATCAAACTGTGATTTAAAATAATTGAATCAAGCTGTTGCAGCTTAAGTGGTTTCAAATTTCTTGGTTACGACTATTTACATGGAAAAGTGTCTGTTTCATTGTTGATTGACCCAAAATATTTAGACTTTTAGAGTCCTAGTTTAAAAGAAGCTTCTGCAGACAAATTTCTTTTTGAATACAAGCCACAGAATGAGTGTAATCTTGATGTAAAATAAGTTATAAGGTTATTAACTATTATTCTTCAACCTCTGAAATAGTTGATTTTGATTTAGAAAAGTACTTATTTTTCTCTGATATAAGTAAGAGAATAACACTCAAGTTTTATCAAATATTAAAGATGCTAAATTTTCAAGCATTTACTGTCAGAGCAAGCGCAAATAACAAATTTTTTAGATCTTTAATTTGTGAAGTGTCTGGGAATTATCTATTACAGCATATGGTCTTTGATGCACCTGAATTAAATGATGAATATAGCATTAATATTTTGAGACTTGTTGAAAAAACAAATCTTGTTATCAGTTTCACAACACTTTAAGGAGAATAATTAATAAAATTCTGACAGATTACTGAAATTAATTTAAAGTTTTCCATATTATGCTGAATGAAATTAAACCTGTTAGATATATGAAATGAGCATAAAAAGTTGGTCATCAAGAAATTAAACAAAAGTTTTAAAAGTATTAAATTTTATTTTTTTCCTACCAATTAGTTTGTTGCTGTAAATTGGAAAAAAGTTTAATAATATACAAACTTTGGATGTTGGTTTTTTAGTGAAAGTTTTATTGTTGGAAACATAAAATATCTTACAAAGCTGAACAAAAAAAAAACTTTTCTGTGTTTAAAACTTAAAAAAGTTTAAGTTCTACTGTAGTTCAGTGTTAATACATTGCCCATACTTGTTAAACATTGTTTTGAATATACTAGATGGAAGCTAGGAAACTTAAGAACTTTTTGAATTTGGAATTTTTTTGTTGTTTAAATGATGTTAGTAAAATAATTGCATTCATCAGCTCTAAAAAATATTTCTAAAGTGTTTAGTTTCTAGATTTGTTAGTTTTTTAAATGCAGGTCTTATGAAGATTGTTTAACTTAACAATAAAAAAGAACACATATTGAAATAAACTGAATGTGGTAATAAAAAACTCAGTAGAGATAGAAAAAGAGCTGTTTTAAGATGAAAAACAAAGTTGAAGACAACAATTTGAAAAATAAAAACAGATTGTGTAGAATAGAGGGTTGTTAAATATTGACACATTTTAATTAATTTTGTCTTTGTTCAATATTGACAAGGGTTATTATTCATTCAGGAAAATTTCGACAATTTTGTTAACACTGTAAAAAAAAAGAGCTAGCTTAAACTTCCCAATAAAGTTTAAAAATTGTACTTTTTTTTTCTCAGAATGTTTATTAGATTTTTTAGCTTAGTTAATTTATTTGCAATAGTTTAAAACAAATCCTAATTTGTTCATCACAATTATATTCACTTTGAATTTTTTGGTAGTAAGCAGTTCTGAATATGTTTCTAGGTTTTTCAAAAGGTGAACAGTTTGAACAAATTTTAAAAGAGTTCAACATCAATGAATTTAATATAATTTTTGAAAGTTAAGTTTAAATAAATGCAATATAACTTATTTAAGACTTTTGTTAATACAATTGTGCTGCTATTTCAATCAGTACTATCAATTTAAAAAAAATAGTCTGCATATATAGTACAAGGATTTCCTTTATTTATTTATTTTTACAAAGGTTAAGTTTTTTTCTGAACGTTTTTATAACTGTTTTTAAAAACTTTTGCCATAAAAAATGTTAGTTGATTTTATAATGTTTACTTTTAAAACATTTCTTTACAAATTCTTAAGTAAGTTCAAATATTTTCATTGCTTAAAAATATTCTAAAAACATTTAATCATACAACATTGAAAAATCGGTTTAAATAACAGCTTGTTTTAATTTTCAAAACAACTGTTGATAGTTGGTATGTGTTTTTTAAATTGTTAGAGAAAAGTTTGAGTGCTTCTTAAACTTTCTTAACTTCAACTCACTGCTTATTTCTATTCAGTTTTACATTTAATAACTTGAGTGCTATTGGTAATAACACTTCACTAGATATGACCACAATTTTATTGGTACACAAAAATTATGCTGCTCAATTTATTTTATAGTTTTTTAAGTAATTAAAATATTGAAAAGATTAAGAACTGAGAAGTTTAATTTATTTATTTAATCTTAATTAACTTTTCTCTGATATTATTTCAAAAGCTGCTTATTAAAGTTTTTATTTTAGTTTATTGTTGCATGTTCTCTTCATATAGACTTTGCACAGAAATACCAATATATATTTTTTTTAAGTTAAACTTTTGATTGCATACATCACAAACAAATATGATAAATTAATAAAACACAATGTGTATCATGTTATACAAGTTAAGTAAAAACTAGTATTGATTATGATTCATTATTGTTTAGATAAATGCACTTTTTGCCATAATCTAGTTGAATTTTATTTAAACATTTGTTAGCTATAAAATGTACTAAGGTGCTTCAGTTGCTTTAAATTTAAAACAAATAAAAAATTACTCAATGAATTTCATCTTCATTTACAAGTGGTTATCAATTTTCTTTCAGTTCTAAAATTTCAAAGCTATTTTTACAAAAATTAAGATTGATATTAAAGTGTTGACTATAAGTCAGTTTTTATAGAACATTCAAAATTTTATTAAATCATGAGATTTCATAAAAAATTACCAATACGTACAAACTTATGCATGTAAATTACTTTTTTGTTAATTTTATTAGATATTTAAATATTAACTAATAATATACGTACTTTTTTGTTTACTTTTATAACTACAGGTCTCATATTTATGGAAGAGTTTCTTACAACATTTAAAATAAAATTTTTGGAACAAATTTTAAACAAAAATGTTTAAAACTTCATTAGGAATTGTTTATTTTTAACAAAATAAATCAGCTAAAAAATTGAAATTTACTTATGATAGACCTTTTAAACATTAAAATTGTAGACTGAAAAATTTGAAAACTATTTCTTAAAACTTTAAAAGATAGATTTTAATTGGAAAATATTTTTTTCCTGTTAGTATGCACCTTTTTATGTTCAAAATTAAAGGCATATCATTTGACAACAATTACAAGATTCATGTCTCTGTACTAAGATCCACTAAAAGAAGGACTTGCTTAAGAAGATGTTATAAAAGATGTTATAACCTGTAAGGATTTGAAAACACTTAAGCTAAAGTCATTAAGTAGGTTTTTACTAATGCTGCAGTATAGTGACAATTGCAAATGCTAGTGAATACAAATTCAACCACTTGAAAAAAACAAGTAATTAAATTTGAACTCAATGTGTAATACCAAATATAATTCAAGTTTAAGAGTTGTTGTTTTTTTTTCAATAACTGTTAACTATAAAATCTAATGCAATTATTGTTTTTTCTTTAATGATTTTCTATTAGGGTTTCAAATCACTCAGATTAGTTTGAAAGTTTTGAAAACTCATGCTAGTTAGACCACATTTAAAGTTTTTTTGAAAATTTTTAGATGAATTAGAACTGTTTAAAGTTTTTTTGTGTATTTCTGGATAGTTTTTATGACCAAAAATTATTCAGTTTTACCTTTTGTACATTTCCCTATCAGACTTGGTTAAAAGATTTAAATAAGCAAGTAATTATACAATTAGTTAAGCATGAAGTTTTAAATTAAAACAAAAAAATGTTTATTCAATTTTTATATTCTTTAGTTTTGGATTTCTGACAACTCAGATTCTAGATACTAAGTCTTTTTTATTGCAATTATATTTTCTGATGTTCTACCTTGAAAAACAATAAAGTTTTTCAGCTTTTGACTCATAAGACTTTATTTTTTCTAATTTTTTATAAACTTGAGTTGATTTAAGCTAGTTTTATGTAACTCATGATGAATTTTTGCTTCAAAGAGTGACAACCTTGTTTAAAACTTTTTTAAATTACAAGATACATAAAATTTTGTTTTGATAAAGGTGTTAGAGAAACTTACCAAATAAGAGTGTTTTATTTTAGTTAGAAATACCTAGTTTACTTAAGTAATAAACATATTGAATTATGTTGAAATTTATGAGATGAGGTTAATAATATTAAAAGCTAAAACAATATAAATTAATTTAATACATGTAAAACCTTAAATAATGATTAATTTAAATCTGATCTTAAATTTAGCACGTGGTTGTAAAAATTAGAAACTACAACTAAATCACTTATTAACGGGGACGGGTCAAATATGCACAAGAAAATTTTAGCACAAAGGTGCACTTTTGTACAAAGACACTTTTCCCTAAATACACTTTTGCGTGAAGGGTCATTTTTGCACTAGAGTAAAAAATATGTAAAATGAAATCAAACATTATAAACAAAAATATTAATAAATCAACTATTAAAATAACAAAACAAAAAAAGTTACCAATTGAGAGTAAGGTTTAGGGGTAACAGTGATAGTAAAAATATAGAAAAACGATTACCAAAAAAAGTATAAAATAAAAAACTTTTCAACCCATGCAAAACTGTTTTTGTGAAAAAAATTTTCCTTTGTGCAAAAGTGTCTTGGAGTAAAATTGACCATTATGCATATTTGACACCTACCCCTTATTAACATTATTTATTGTTGTAAATTTTATTTCCAAAATCTTTAGTAATTTCAATTGTAGATAATAGTATTTGAAATTTACTAGCAGTAAAATTAATTTACAGAAATGAAAAATATTTTTAGTTAACTTTAAACTAAAATGAAATGGTACAAGAAAAACCTGCAAAAAAGTTGAAGTCTTTGTGCATTGAAAAATTTCTAGAAACGTATGATTTTGATTGCAAGTTTCCAAAGACATGTCATTTTAATAATGTAATAAAAGCATTTCAAAAATTTGCACCAGTTTTATCTAGACTAAATTTATGTACAAGTTTTACAAAAAGAGATACTGATTTTAACACATTTCTGTGGTTTTCATATTATTTTATCTGGAATGAAAGCATTCTTAGTTTGTTTACAACAGACTACGAAGGAAATGTTTGTAAAAACTGGATTACTAAAACTTGCCACATTTTAGATGAAGTAGACATTTTTGGTTTTACTTACAAGAACAAAAAAATTTCTGTTGCACTACCAATCAAATCCAGATATGGCCCAAATTTAAAGGAAGAATTCAAATTTAACCCTCTTATGTTTAACTACCAACCTCTAAATTTTTTTGAGGCCCAAAAAAGTTTCTATAAGTCATTAAAATTAACCGTTTATAACTGTGATATGGTGCCTACAATTTTCAGCTCAACTCCAGTGTTTTTTGATTTTGATCAAGGAGTTACTTTTAATATATGCAAGACATTGAAATTTTTAGGGTATCCTGGAATCAAATGTAATGCTGAGACTTATTACTGTTTGTTGTCTTATTCATTCTTCAAAGTGGTTCCAGTTGATATGTTTTGTATGAAAACAAACTTGCCCTCCACCTCAGATGAAAATCTGTGTGTTTTCAGATTTGTAGAAAAGAAAAAACTGAACAAGTTCAATAATAACCTGGTAAAAAGTGAGAAAAACTTTGAGAAATACCTCAAGAGTCTAAAATTTCTTGAGGAAGTTGAACTGAACTTGATAAATGTTTCTAACAAACAAAAAATGTCAATTGTGAAAAACTTAAATCCAAACATAAAAAGTCTTACAATAGTTTTTTACCACCCAGCTAGCTTTTTGCTGTATGTTGGCACAAGGTTTTACAACTTACAGACTTTAGATGTTAGTTTAGCAGGTAAAAATATTGATGACAAACAAAACCAATTTTTCAACTATTTGATTGATGCCAACTCGTCTGTTTTTGTGAACTTAAAAAGCTTGAAGTTTAACATCTGCAATTACATGCCAATCCCTCCTTGCTCATTGTTAAACACTTTCTTGACAATACTAAAAGGCTGCCAAAACACTTTGACCAGTCTCGACGTGGAGTTTTACAACTTTGAAGACATCAAAGAAATTGTTGATTTTTTGTGCTCGCACAAGATGCCTCTGAAGTTTATCAGTTTCAAATTTTCTCATCACTTAACCAGCACAGATATTATGAAAATGGTGAAGTTTTACAAAGATGATGAACTGCTTATAAAGATTTATGACTGCGATGAAATCACCTTCAGAAAACTGAGGCCTGTTCAGAGGTATATCAGGCAGAACAACTTGAAGTTAAGATTGAAAAACATCATTTTTGCCGTAGAATTCATGTGAAGTTATACTTTTTTACTAGTGTTGAGAGTACGTGACAAGTAATCAAGTCCACTTTCTTCAAATAATAAAGTGTGGATTTAAATAAATGCTATTGAATACAATGCAGTTAAAGCAAGTTATTATTACTGAACTCTCTTTGAAAAAACTCATGGTTATCACTCTCCCAGGAAAACTTAGACTAGGATAAGAGTGTTAATCTGGTATGTGTAATCGAAAAACCTTATTTTATTGAAATTATCAAAATTGTTTCCCTTTAATCAAGAACAAAGTTAAAATTTTATCACTATTTTTTGAATGTAATCATATTTTTTTAGTTTTGCACTTTAAATTATTCAAAAGCTAATGTTTAAAGGAAAATCAAAAGCACCATAAACTCCTTTGTTACTTTACCACTAAACTCGAGTTAGTTTGAAGAGAAACTACTAACTTTTTTAACTTTTAGGTGTGGTAATCATGTAAATGTGGTTAGTATAATAAAAAAGATGAAAATTGAATATAATTTTTGATTCAAATATACCTTTTAACCTTGACAAGTAGTGATATAACACAACATTATTATTGAAAAAATTATTCCGACTTTTATTATTTTATTATCTATACAAAGGCACTTGCCTTGCTTAATTTAAGTGTCTGTAAAACTTTATAATCGAATTCAAAATAGAAATTAAACTTGCCATAATTTATGAAAAAAATGTTTAATCAAACAAGTTGTAGCGTATTGCAAAGAAATGAAATTTTTATATTAAAAAAAGTTTTATATAAGTTTTAAGTTCTTTAGTTTGGATTTCGAATTTATCAGTATAAGTTTATATATTTTAACAACTTTAAATGTTATAAATTAATTTTCAGTTGTAACCAAATTTGTTTTTAGAAAAAGCGTATAACTTTTTAAAAGTTTTCAGAACAATTTAAGTTTTCTAAGTTTAGTCTATTAGTTGTTAAATTTTTTAGTGTATTATTAGATTTAGTAAAAATATAATGTTTTTTAAGAACATTCCTAATGAGTGCCTAACATATTTGTATATATTTTTTTATAATACTGCCACAGTTATTAGAAACTTAGTTTTTAGATTTTTTTATTTTGAAAATACATCACTTCAATTTGACTATTATGTAGTTACCTAATACTTGAACAGTTTTGTGTTTTTATTTGTCTATTTTTCAACTCTAAATGCTCTTAGCTTTTGATGTTAGTAAAAGCATTTCTTTTACTTGGTATAGATTTTAGCTGTTTGTGTTCTACAAGATGTAAATCTTAATAAATATAGTTTTTATAATGCTTTTTAATTTTCTACAGATTTAAATCATAATCAGCAATATTTATAAACTGTCTAGTAAGCTTGAATGTGGAGTACATAACTTAGTTGGAGATGAAGGTACGTTATGGTTTTTATAGCAATATAGTCAGTAGCAGGGGCGTAGCTTGCATGGGTCTGCAATTAGTGTTCAAATTTAAATTTTTAAGACTTATTCAGCTAGTAGTCTTTAAAAGTTAATATAACTTTTAGTTCTTAATACCGACTTACCATTCTATCAGGATGACTTATGCTATTTAAATTTGCTGTATATAAAGTAATAACAATAAGTTTGACTAAGAAGCTGTTTAAACTGTATGAAAAAAAAAATATTATAGTATGAGAGTATTGAATTTTATGTGATGTTATAAATTTATTTTCTGTTGACCATTAGTTATCAAACTATTTTTTTGTTTAACTCTATTTTTATTACTCCGATTCACTGCAGGGCAGCTCATCAGACACTAAATAAGCTTTATCAATTGAATTCGATCGATTGCCAACGATTGATACTTCTGTTTTATCTGCTTTTATATTTAAAATTTATTAGTTGTTATTAAAGTCTAAGTTTATCTCTAAAGCAATTGTTTTCAGCATTATATAATACTTATACAAAAATTACAGGTATGAAACACCTTTTTTGATGTTTGTCGAAAACTGAATGAAGGATTTTTGTGGTATCCAAAAAAGCAACTGTATCTACGATTTCTATATTTTTGGTTGTATAAAGCTGCAGAATTGTTGATATAGGTTAGTTTTTTCTCTAAAAACGTTTTATATATGTTTTTTATTTTGTATTTTTTCTTAAAGAACTTTATTATGTTTTTCTATAAAAGTTTCATCGATTAGATATTTTATTGACAGTTGAAATTTAGGGCTTATATGGTTTAACAGAAACTAAAAATTTTACTTTTTCTAATAAAATAATATTTTTGTTTTGACACTTTATATTCAAAAGCATAAAAGCCATTATGATAAAATATACATTTAAGTTTATTTAATTATGAAGGTTTTTTTTAATTAATACATAAAGTTTTAAATTACTTATATATATTTAAAACAACACTTTGAAAAAAAAAAAAAACGTTCTAAAATTTTATTAAATATTTTAATATCTGTTTTTCATCTTTTTATATATAATGTTGTAATACCAGTTTTTTAAACTCTGTATACACAAAATTTTATACCTTTAAAAGGTAGTTTAAAATGTAAAATGTTTAATTGATAACATAGTAAAACAATTGTATATAAGCTTTGCAGTTTTTGATAAACTGAAATAGAAACAAATATTTTGTATTATATTGTAAAACATTTGTATATTTATTGGTTTTATAATTAGCGTACTTATGAGTTGATGTTCAGTTTGTAGTCAAACATGTTTGAAAATTAAATGAATCAAATTTTCACTTGACAGCTTCTGGTAAGGAAAATGCGGAGTAAAATGGAGTTGTAGGGAGTTTTGTTAAAACTCCGCACATTGAAAGAGGAAGGTGACGTAAATCTGTGACGTCATCAAAATTGATTTTTAGTAAACAGTAATTACATTTGTGTGCTGATAACAAAAAAAAAATCAAAACTTACTTTTTGTAAATCAATTTCACTTAAACTCAAGTTTTAAAGTTTTAGCAAAAATCTAGTGAATATAGTTTTTTCTAATAACTATGATAATGACTTTTGATGATTTTTTATTTGTAAACAGCTAAACAATGAATGGTTTATAGTCATTAAAAAAATAACTCAATCAAATATATGTGGTGTTACATATTTATTAATATTTTTCAATTTAAAAGTTATTATAAAATTTAATCACCACTGTAAATATTTTAAGCAAGTTATTAGAACTCTTTTATGTTTTTAAAACTTTTAAACGTTTATTTAATGTTATTGTTTTTTTTTCTCTTTAGAGTAAAACTAACTAAATTTTTCAGATTTGGTGGTACCTATATGTCTGTTTATTCTTACTAAAACATTATAGTTTCAGTACAGTTTGTAATTTATAATCAAGTATTGCTAATTTAAAGGGTTAATTTACGTTTTGTTCATGTATTCTTAAATTTTTTATTTATTATTTGTTTCTATTTCAATTATAAGTTTAAATATATTTTTTTGTTTTAGTATTAATAAACAATTTAGTTGTAACAAATAGATAAATTCAGTTGATAGTTACTTTATTAATACTTTATATATTTTAATAACTTATTTACTTTTTGCCCTACACATTATCAATTTGTATTTTTAGCTCTTTATTGTAAACTTTAAATTAAAGTATAACGTCCGTTTTTTGAAAATTTTTTTTAGTCCTTTAATTATAATGAGTACAATTAAGATTAAGACTTTTACTTTGTGAAAAGTACTATAATTGAACTATATAGTACCAAAGTGTACCTCAATAAATAATGAACCTTACCACACGGCCATCAACAACAGTATCCGACACAACCTACGACCGGTTTTGTCCTGATCAGAACTTCTCAGGCAGGCATAGTCGCGAAAATTTTAAGTTTACCCACAAACGGTCACTTCAGTACTTTGTATTTGATCCCGCTTAGTTAGATCTCAGCAGCGGTTTCTCGCGACTATGCCTGCCCGATGAGTTCTAATCAGGACAAAACCGGTCGTAGGTTGTCTCAGATACTGTTGCTGATGGTCGTGTGGTAAAGTTCGTTAATGGCGGCCGCAATAAATACTGGACAAAGCGTACCTTAAAATAAAAATATTCTTGAAAAATTTAAGTTATTTTAATTATTGTTTTAGTTAAGTTTACTTGGTACGATTTATTAATAATTTTTATTTCTTCGAATAAAATTTGTATCTGTAATTGTTGAAAGATATTGTTGTAGAAAAAAGCATTAATTTATTTATATCAATTTATAAACAATTTAACCAAAACACAATTTCATCAAAATATTCACAACTGTGTTAGCACTTTCTATATAACCAATTTTTGAAAGTTAAGGCTAAATGTTTTACAATAAATTTTGCAGCATACTAACTATTACTGTTGTAAATTGAAAATATAACAAAAACTGTTTAGTGCAGATTTGATTCCACAAATTATATGACTAATGATAGTACATACATGTAAAAAAGTTATTAATGTTACAATTGTGACGAAATGTTATACTACAAGGAGATACGTTTAAATAAAACAAGTTGTATAAAACTATCATTTACTATAGTGTCATTATTATTGCCAATCCAACAAAACTATTCAGGCATTCCATTTTAAGTAAAATCAAACTGAAGCTTATAAAGCATTAACGGTCAGTTAGCATAGCATACTGGCAACCCTGATTGAAAAATTTAGTTTAAAAGCTATTGAGACAAAAAGTTACTTCTTAAAAGTATAACAAGCTTCTTTAGCAAAGCTAGTTGTACTTTTTTCATAAGTAAAATTTTTCAGAAAGAAATTAACGATTTATCAGATTCTAAGAAGAAAAATACATGTTTATTTAAGTATTGAAAATTTTCAGTTCGAATTTTTGATATAATTCAAATATCAGTTGAAATCGGCTATGTGTGTTGTGCTCAAAAAGTTAATTAGGCACAGGACTAATACTGAAAACAAAGACAAACACAGTGACGCAATAAAATGAGTTAAAGCAAAATAATACAACTGAAAATATCTTGATTCCGATGTTTCTACTTTTGTTTCTTTAAGTGTTGTTCTATTGTTTCTTTCGTATTTAAAAGATTGTCATTAATCGCGGTCGTTAGCAAACTCTTGATACGTATAAGAAATACACTTAAACATTTTCGCTTTACGTAATGCCGGACGACTACGGTTGCGTTTGTCAACGATCAACTCTCTGAACAACAGAAACTTTGGGACTCACTCTTCACCCAACCTTAGAACATGAGCTGGCTGAGGGTAAAGTAAATTGTGGTGAGACCAGTATGTCAAAACTTTTTGTTGACATAAATGTTTAATGAACTGGAACAACGACGTTAAAATGTATCCTTGGTGTATGACTCGATAACCAAAAAGTTTTTTCGTTCACCATGTCCTAGGACCGAATTTATTAAGTGCTTTTTTGTCGTTCAATAAACCAATATAAAATAGTTCAGCAGATGCATCGTAGATGGAAAGTTTTAATTTTGTTCTCTATAATATTCTAATGTACATAAGATAATAAAAAATTATCAAAGAACAATTTATACAGTAATGATTTGTTAAATCTAACTAAAAACTGTTGTTGATACTAACTTACGTAAATGTAAATGTTTTTTGTAATTTTTTTTACTATTACGTACTTTCACTGTAGTTTACTAAGCTTATAAATCTTAAGACAGATGAAAAAAAGCAATTTAACAGTAAGTAAGTTTTTAAACAAGAAAGGTTTTGAGTATTTAACGGTTCTGATTTTTAATGCTTTATAAATGTAATTGTTTTATTTTAAACTGGTTAAACAGCTAGAGTAAACAGTAAAAAATAGTAAATAGAGTTAGTATGATAAAAGTTTTGATTTTTAGTTATTATTAGTTATACTTCTAGTTAAACATAGTGGCTTAATACCATAACAAAAATTATTTAGACTTTAAAATGTTTTCTTTCAAAATTGTCAAAAATTTTAAATATAATTTATTATAATTATCTTTATTTTAGTAAGACTTTCACTTTATTTAATGCTACTTGGTTTTGGGTGACTTAATAAAAATAACAATTAAAACTTTATACTCAAACTATTCAAGTATTTTTTATAGATTTATTTAGTTATTTAATTAAGATCGTAGTGAATATTTCTCTATCAAACAAAATTATATCAACGTTTAGAGTCAAAGTTAAAAACTAGTTTAACTAGTCAATAATAATTTTTATTTCGAAGTTTTTTTTTAGAGGAATATAAAAAACTTAATTTTTTCATGGACATATGACTAAACTAATTAAATATAATCTACTTCGTTTTTAATAAGTATTTTGTTACTTGTTTAACATTAAAATAATAAAATGTTTTTTACTGTAGGTGTTAGTAAAAATTTCAGAATTTTGAGTGAAGTAAAAAGTTTTTAAACTAATTATAGTTAATTGAACGATAAAAAAGACGCTCAAAACATTTGGTCCTAGGATCTGGTGCACGAAGAATCTTTCGGTTATCGAGTCCCACACTACGGATAACTTTTACGTCTTATCAAAGACAATAAAAAAATTAAATGTTTCATGAGTTCAGCAAGCCTTTTTAGGTTAAAAAAACATTCGATGTAACTTAACTTATTAAGTATTCATCAATGACCTAATCTTTATAAGTTTAGTGCATTGAAAGCTTAATTTGAGTGTATTACAGTTTTATCTTTTCAGTTGACAAAACTTTGTTTTCAAAACTTTAATAGTTTATACTTACTTAAAATTATTTTCTCAACTCAAAGTCGGGTGGCTTGGCGTTTAGCCAACAGATCCTTCGCTCTATTGAGCACTAAAGATAGCTTTGTTTAAGAGAGTGTTCAACGTTTAAAAAAAGGTTACTGTTATCTAATATGAAAGCTCATTATCGTAAATAGTTAAATAGCGATGAAACCAATGCGAGTTATATAAATTAAATTTAAATAAAGTTTTAAAAGGGAATATTTTCAAGTTTTTTTTACTGTATTCTTAAACTATACTTTATCTAACTTTCACTATTTGTATTGTAGAAATAGTTATGTTGTATTTTAGGTTAAAGTATCTAAGAAAATTTTATTTTATTTAAAAATCACATGCAAAAATCAACCTTGAATATTCAAAAATTATTTTATATATAAATGAAATATTGGGAAAAAATGAATGTTGTTTAATAAAACTTATAATAATGATTTAAAAGTTTTAAACAAAAAAATTTATAATTTTTGTACATTAAACATAAAATAAAATTATACGATTTTAAAATATTTCTAATAAAAACAAAAATTAAAGTATTAATTTTTATAAAATTAGTTTCTTTACACAAAGGAATATTTTTAGAAATTATTAATTTATTATTTGTTTATTTTTTAAACTGAAATTAATAAAAAGTAGCATCTACTAACTTGAAGTATAATAATAAATTGTATATTGAAAAGAATTTAGACTTTAAGAAATAAATAGAGGTGTACAATTAAATATTTTATTCGCGACCGGTTTCGGTGGCAAAAATTGCGATCTCTTCAGTATTTAAATTGCATACCTCTATTTATTTTAGTAATTGGTCGAGGCATGGCTTTTTAAGCTATTTAAATAGAGAATATGATATTAAATGTACTTTTTAAGTTTTAATAGACACGAAAACAAAGTTTTAGCATCCAAAATTCTGAAATATTGTTTTCTACATAAATTAGACAGATAGTCCAAGTCTAAAGTTAACAGTTTTGATAAGAAAACATATTGATATACTTTTGAGTAAGAACCAGGCACGTAGCTTGGTACATTTCTGCAAATCTACAGAAACGTAAAAATTTGTGCGAAAAAACTCGCTTTTCTTTTCTTTCGATTATTCAGCTTTTAAGACCTTGTTTCTTTAGCTTCAAGTATTCGTTTATACTTAGTTTTGCACTCCTAAGAAATAGTTTTATTTTTACGGACTCTCTACCACTTTTAGTGTCGTAAATATTGAACAAATTGAATTCATCTAAATTGTATACAAATAGCTTGGTGTAAAAATCTATTTTCAAATAGCAAACTACAGTAAAAAAATCAATTTCGAGGCTGTAGATTTGGTTTAAATGATGTGAGAGAATAAAAAAAAAGTGATTGTGAGAGAGGATCTTGTACTATTGAAATGTTTGTGATGAGTCAAAAAGAACTTTACATTTTTTTGTCTTACAAAAGAGCAAATACAGATAGAAGGTATATGAAAAGATAAATTTTAGAATAGATGAACCTCAAAGTAAAGTAACATGAAAAATTAACTTTTGTTTTTAATCAAATTGACTCTCTGCGTTGAATGTTTTAAGATTATATTCCTGTGTTTGACAAATATGAAAAACTTTTAAACAGTGATGATGGTATCATTTCCTTAAGTTTTATCAAGAAGATTAGAATCTATTAAATCAGAAAAAATAACACAATAAGACAAATAGCTTGCAACAAGAAGAAAAATTGAAAAATCAATAATATAAATATTTTTTTAAGAATAATATAAACAATTTTTTTTTTATTTTAGACCTTTCTTTTTTAATTAAAACTTGTTTTAAAGATTTTATAAATGCTTTGTAAGTTAAAGTTTTTATTTTTCAAGATTAATATAAACAAATTATAGTTTTTTATTGTATTTTAGAACTTTATTTTTTAATTAAAATTGGTTTTAAAGATTTTATAAATGCTTACCTTAATTAAAGTTTTTATTGCATTTTTTAGCAAAGCTAAAAGATTTAAATTGTACATTGTAGCCACACACTCAAAGTATTCTGGATAACTCTAGGATATCTAGAGTTTTATTTTTGAACTCAGGCTGACTCAGTATAGTTTTTTTTTATCCATGAAAAATTAAGGACATTTAAGTTTGTTAATAATGTCATAACAGATGTTTTTCTAGATTTGATTGAGACTTTGACACTCAAAGCTATTAACAAAGTCAATCAATCTAAATTTCAGTTTGTTACAATGAGTTCAAGATAAGTACTTCATGAAAAAGCTCTTTGAATGATGTTTTCAGACAACTATGTAAAATATAAAGTTTGTTTCAACTTGTTTTTAAGTATTACTGTAAATTTTATTTTTCTACAAGCATTGTTATTTACAATATGAAGATTTTTGTATTTTATATTTTCTTAAAATGTATCAAGAATATGGATTGTACTTGATGTTTTAAAATAAGTTTATAAATTTTAGATTAGTTTACTAAATTTAAAACACATATCAGTTTAATTCTTTGATCTATGTTTGATAAATGATAAAAAGTTTTAAAATAAGTTTTATATAACTTTTCAATCTTAGATTAAAAATAATAAGTTAGTACTATTTATTTTAACAAGTGTATAGTTGTATTATAAATTCAAAACAAGTTTTAAAAAAATAATAATATATTTTATGATTAAAAATCTTTATGTTTGAATTTATTTATAAGTTTTACATTGTATCTGAAAAATATTTATGTTTAACATTCAAGGTTTGTTGTTATTTAACTAAGTTGTTTTATTTAACAAGTTTGTTTTGTAAAAAAAAAGTTTGATTCTTATTTACAGCTCTTATTTAACAAATTTTTTTAATAAGAAAACGTTTTATTCTTTTTTACAGCTTAAATCTTTATGCTACTAAAGCTAGCAATAAAATTTACAAAGACGTGTACTCTTCCTATCTTTATGATTTATTTTTGACAAAATAAAGTAACTGTAGATCTGAATTTTATCTAATATTGAGAACTTTTTATTTTATTTACTTTTTGTTTTTTATACAACTCCTAAAATTTATGACTTTTATTTTAATAAAAGCAACAATTTTTGCAAATATTTTCTGAAGTGAGGAAACTGTTTTCAAAGTTATATATTTTAGGCCTATCAGTAATACTATTAAAGTTAAATTCTTAATTAGTATTTTTATTTTAAATAAAAGGCTTTATAGACTCATTAAAATTCAAAACATTAAGAATTATAGGGGGTCAAGAGCAGTACAACTTGCCTTGTATTCAGTTATTCATTATACTTCAACATTCTATTTATTTTTAAACTTTTAACAAAGCTGCACACTTTCATATAAAATTAAATGTAGTTAAAACTACCCTATTCCTGTTATGACGTCATCACACATTATTCTTGATTTATTTTTTGCAGATTCGTAACTTTTTAGAGCTAGCTACGTCCCTGGTAAGAACAACATAAAAACGCTTATAAAACCTGTTATGTAGAGGTTTTTAGCACAAAAATTACAAAAAATAATAAAAATGTAGTTTAGACAGGTATAGTACACAAATTACAAAAAATAACTTTTTAACAGAAACAAAAACACAACTAAAGCATCTTTAAAGTTATTCAAAAAAAGTTTTATATAAAAAATCAATTACGGTTCTTAAAAAGAAAACATTTTTTCATAGAAACTTCTACCTACAGTCCTTATTGACAACACATATTACAATCCAGATAGTTTAATATTAACAGTTTAAATTGGTAATGTTCATTAAACGAAGAAAAAAGCGCTCAAATATTTTTTCCAAGGACCTGGTGTATGAAAAATCCTTACGGTTATCGAGTCATAGACTAGGATACAGTTTAAAGACATGTCCAGGACAAACAATTTGTTTAGGTAATATAATTTTCAATGACATTACACAATTTAAAAAGGTTTGGTAAGAAGTTATAAAAAAGATAATCTTACAAAGTACAAACTTTTTGGTAAAAACAAATACAAAAAAAAATTTAACGTCCTTAAGTAGAGGTTTTTATCACATAAACTAGAAAACTATTTAAAAAATGTGAATTTAGCATGTTTAATTAAAAAAAATTTACAATAAATAAGATTTTAGGCTTAAACAACCACATAAGAACATTTAAAACGACTTTAAAGTTGTTGTTAACTAATTATTTAAAAAATAAATATGTTTGTATGTTATGATTGTTTTACAAATTCTTTTTTTACTTTGTTTATTTTTTTGTTTTATTAGCAAAATAGATATATAGTTAATTGTTTTATCATATACTTCTTGAACTTACATCTAAGAACATAATTGGAGTGCAAAAATTTTTGAAAAATTTCTAAAGTTATGAAATTTATGAAAGCTAAATATAAAGACTTTATAAGCTCTAATAGCCAATCGGTTTAGACGCGATGTTGTACACATTATTAATTCACGTGCTTGGGTTCAAAACCCGTAATGGTCAATTTTTCATCATGGTGATCTGCTGGGTCAACTTTTTAGGATCCGACCCGATCAGGATCTTTTTTTAATTTAAGATCTGGTCAAAACTGGAGCCAGATTTTATTTGTTAACTTATAAAAATTAATTGAAATAATTCTTTCATTTAAATATTATCTTATAGTATATACTCTAAACTTTCAAAGAAGAGTCAATGTTATATTTTGTAAAAAAAATACTAACTTCCTATGGCCTTAAAAAATGAATAGCTTAGTCATAAGTCATAAGCTTCTTTTTTTCAAACTGTTGAAATAGGATTTTTTCTACTAATGCATGAATCACTTCCTGAAAATATGAGGTCAATTTATTAAAAAACTAAGAAGAAGACAGAATTTTAGTAATTTTATTTTTAGTTTATAGGAAATCACCTATGAAAAATTGTTGTTCTACATTTCTATGAAACTTTTTATACAAAAAACTTTATCACAAAAATTAATTAGTATTTTTCTATTCTGTGAAAATCATCTTATGGTAACTTGTTATCTTATGATATATAATTTTTGCTATCATAAATATATTTAAATATAATAAAAAAAATGGATAATGGGTTCAAAATGCATAAGGGTGGTTTTGAATTCATAAAAACTTAGTACTTACCTTTTGACTCAATAAGTTTTGAGTCCAAATATTTTGTTTCTTTAAAAGTTGTTTTTTTTTTAAGTCAGTAGAGCATTCACATTAGCTCTGCTGATATAAAACAGGGCTAATTGAAATTTTAAGATACTAATTATAATGTATAAGTTCTTCCACTTCAGCTTAACTCTTCCCAATTATTTTTCTTTTGATTCTTGTGATAAGTCAGAATGTAAGCGTTTACAACAGTGTTTCAAAGAAAACAAAGTTATAAAAACTACAATCCTGAGTTTTCATGACTTCAAAAAAAAACCTTTTAAAAAACTTTTCCTGATAATAAAATTAATATTAATAAAAGCTACCTACCTCTTTGAATTTTACACTACAAATTATACCTGTTTTAAACAAAATACTTGACATTAAGACTATTTAAGTAAATAATTTTTAAATAAAAAACTTGAGTAAATTTCAAAAAAAATTCTTTTACCAAAAAAGTTATTAAAATATGAAAATACTACTAAAATTTTACTTTCTAAAAAATTCTACTGGCAAAAAAAAGCTTCCTTAAAAAAAATTAAACTACAAATTATGCCTGTTTTGAACAACAAAAAATCAAACACATTACTACTGTTTCAGTAACTATACTCTATTAAACATGAGTTAAAAGTAAAAAAAATATCTTTAATTAAAAAAGTTATGTATATCTGAAAAATATTACCTACATTTAACTTAAACCTGATTTTGGTACAATAAACAAAACAAACAAAATTAATGAACATATACACTTTTTTTTTTTGATTGTTTTAATTTTTTTTTTGCCTTTCAAGTTTTTTATTTAAATAAGTACTTACAAATAAAAAAAAATATAACAACAAAGTTAAATACTTTTTTTTTTATGTTTTTTTTTGTGGTATATTTTTTTTTTAAGATGTATTTACAAATAAAGAAAAACTAGTATAACAACAAAGTTAAGAAGAAATACTGCTCAATGAACAAAAAAAAAAAATAAAAAGTTTCTCACTATATAAAGATATGAATTTAAAAACAAATAGAGGAGAAGCTGAAAGGTAGAAGAAGTTAAATTTTTTTTAAGTACCAAGTTTTTTTATTTGCATTACAAGGCTTATGTGCGAATAATAAGGCAGATACTGGGTAAAGTCTTGTCTGTTGATTGCGCGTATGTTTTTTTCATTTATTACTATTATACTACTACCTAACTTAACCTTAAATTTTCTTTTTTTAATAGGATTTATAAAAGCCTCATCGACTGAAGAACTAAAAAGGTCGTCTGAAAAAAACTGGTTATACAAAGATTTATAAAGTTCTCATATAATTCTTTATCTACATTACTTAATTCGAAAATGCCAGCAGGAAAATAAAAGTTATCTTGATTTTTAAACATTTCTTTCAAATTAAGTAGTTGTAATTTACTTAAATTTTCAAGTTCTTCAACTAGTTTTAAAGGTCTAAGCAATTTATTATTTAGGAACTGCTTAATTTTCCGATTGGCACTTTCTGCACAATTATTTGTTAAAGGGGTACAAATACATGGAACGTTACATGTACAATTTTTAATTAAAGGATGCACTACATGGTTGTTAATTTTAAGACACAATTTACATATAGAGGATTTCATTTTTTCATTACTATATATGTATTCTGGAGAGTTTAAAATTTAATTAAAATTATCATTAAGTTTACTTATAGTCTTACATTGATTTAGATTGTTTACCATTAATTTAAATTTATTATTAGAATTAATTTTATGAAAGATATTTTTTGTACGTGTAAATGGCAAAAGTACATATCTATGTTAATAAATGTCTCATTTAAAGCAATTATAATACTTGCTTCCTGGTCAGTGCAAAATGAAAATAGTTGGTCAAAGGTTTTGTTTATTTGTTTTTGTTCTATTAAATCATCCATTAATACTTTAAAGTGTTTAAAAAAATAACAGAAAATTTCTTTTTAGCTGGATTTGTGAATTAAAAATAAACCTAAAATTTGAGCGCGCTCTCCTGTTTTTTTTTTTTAAATTCTACATGATAAAAATGATACTGTGGACAAGTGATAGATTAAGGTATATTTTATCAAAAAGGTACAGTTTTTTTTCGGAGTGCGGAGTATAATATTTCTAAAATAATAAGTTTATTGTAACAGATAGTTGCAGGTAGAGCGCGGTCAATAGAATTAAAGTCTTTATTATTTTTAATTTTAAAAGATTCTTGGAAAAAGCCATCAGGACATTTATTTTCTAAAGTTTTAAGTTCGTCCGCTATACAAAGTTTAGGTCTTTTATTTCCAAGGGGACATTCTAGTTTAATTTTTTTTTTTATCATTGGAGATATTCTGATAGTCTTTAAACACTCCTGGATTTTTTAAGTAAATTTTTGAAGGTGAAAGGTCTTTATTCACAATAAAAGTTTTTATTTTTTAAACAATTTTATAATTGTATAATGGCTACTTAATTGTTAAGCTCTTTAAAAATTTATTGTTAAAACAACTTCAATTTATTTTTTAAATACTGATTTGCATGAGCACTTTGGTTTTTGCCCTAAAAATTGGATAAACTTTAGTTTTTCTGTATGACATACAAACATTTGAAATTTGTTTTCACAATAGGCTTTGTACAACTTTGAAGAAAAAAATAATTAGTTTGTCATTAATGTTAATTAAGGTCTGATTTTTTATATAATGAGCTGTAAATCTGTCTATTCTTTCATTATATAAAACTTTAAAATTTGTTTTCCTACTTCTTACACTTTTCCATTTACAAACTATTTCTTTATGGTCAAAATTATTATTAAGAATGTAAAAATTATTTGAAATATCAGTATTTAACATATTTTCAAGGGATATGATTAGTTTACAATTTAAAATTAATTCTAGTGTCTTTTTTAGGCATCAGTTTCAACATGAGTGTTTGTTCGTGCGCTTGTGAGTTGTGAAAAAAGTTTTGGGAAGAAAATGAGACAACTTGGTTTGAAGAAGAAGGTAAATCATTAAGACTACAAGGTATTTGTTTGTGCGCTTGTGAGTTGTGAGAAAAATTTTGGGAAGAATATGAATCAACTTGATTTGAAGAAGAAGGTAAATCATTAGGACTACAAGAACTTAAAAGATTAGATTTTAAGCTTGGAGGGTCATCAGTAGTTAAAAAAAAGCTAGTATTACTATCACTTGTTAAACTAATACTGCTTTGAGATGACAAGCTTGGAGTAAACATTTTATCAATCAAACCTAGTATAAAAGGTACAGGGGTTTATTAAAGTATTCAACAAACCTGTATTGAGACAGAGAAGGTGAAATTGTTTCTTCATCATCTTTTATACTATCAATAATAACTTTGAGATGAAGAACAATATCCGTTCTTTGTTGTAACTGGTTTTCCTAACCAGAAAATGACAAGTCATTTTCTTGAATTGATTTGAAAAAATCAATTACTTCTTTAGCAAATAAATCACTCTGATCTAGGTTACTAACCATCGCTTTTGTTCTATGTTTTGAGTTAGATATGAATATCTGAAAAATAATAAACACATTTATTGTAACTAATTATTAAGTAACATATATTGTTATTTTAAATCAAAACCTTTAACTAATAACTGCTATTAGAAATTTAGTTTTGCTGTAAAAACAGAAACAATGTGGCCACTGGGTTTTAAAAAAGTTATATAAAATACATAATTATGTGCGTTAATAATAATAAAAAATACTTAAATTTGTTCAATTATAAATTTTTTTAAAGTACTAAGGGGAGAGGATTTGTAAAAAACGTTTTTTTCTGAGTTTTTACAATTTACTAAAAATCAATATCCTCCATGTTTTTCAAGCAATATACTTCAAATGATTTCATAAAGGCAAATTTAAATTGTATGAACAAAGAAACAAACAAACTGTTATTAAGGCTATTATGGGGAGGGGTCAATCAATTTTGTGAAGAAAAATTAATACTAGGTCTTAAATGAAAACCTAAGTTTTAACTATAGGTCAGTTGGAATAAATACAAAAACTTGAAATTTTGGCACATTAGAGTTCATATAAAACCATTTTATTAATTACTATCAATAGTTAAAGTTTCTTACAATAAAATTTTTTATGGTATATACCTTAAGCTTTTAGAATGGTATAAATATTAATTAAATATCTTTTATAAATAATGAAAACTTCAACTAAACAAATGGACTTAAAATACTATAATATTCACATTATTATTACATTCTTAGATTAGGCTAACATCAATTTTATTCATTTATGTGCTGTTAACAGTGTCACCATTACTTTTGCTTAACATTTCAAATTTTATAAAACTTTACTGTTTCACTCAAAAAGTTTATTTTTTATTATACTGTTTAGTTGTTAGCATCTATACGGTTGAATGATTTTATCTCAGTAAAAAAACTATCTTTCGTGCTCAGTACAAGGTTGCCACTCGTTTTTCTAAAAAAATTCCAGGTTTTTCAAATTTCTTCCAGGTTTTTAAAAGTACATATTTTTGGGTATATTTATAGTGTAAAGTTAAATTTAAGGTAAGAAACTGTATTCATTAGTATAAAAAGAGTAGAAAGATACTGTAAAGTTACTTAAAATGTATATTTAAATAAAAAAATATTTGGTAATGACAAATTTTTTTTATCTATATGATAAATTTTTTGAGTCAAACCGAAATTTTACTACTGAACATGTTAAAATTCTTAAAAATTCCAGGTTTTTTGTTCAAAGTTCTAGGTATTTTTGCTAAAATTCCAGGTTTTTCCAGGATTCCAGGTAAAGTGGCAACTCTGTCAGTAGAGCGAAGGATCTGTTGGCTAAACGCAAAGCCACCCTTGTTTTTCATTTAATTGCAGCAACTTAATTGCAGCAACATCTCAAAACTACCCGTAATTTAATGACATCACATCAAATCATGGGCAGAATTGATTGCAGCAATTCTACCCATAAAAAGACCGACCCAGTTGTAAATCAGCAAAGAATTTCCAAACTAATCTGTTTTGATGACATCCGATTCAAAGATTCCTTATGATAAGAATGATTTTTTCATCAAATATTTTTTGTTTCATTATTTGTAAGTAAACATAGTTCATTAAAAAACTCATAATTTATTGTTTAAGTGTATTGTAGAAATACTATTGAACATAAAAAGATAAATCTTAATTATTTTAAACTATTTAACTAATACAAATAATTAACTTTTGTTTATTTGAGAACAACACTAGTTTATTTACAAAAAACTTCAAATAATTCATAAGTATTAAACTTTGCAAAAAAATATTCAAAATAACATAAAAAAAATTATTCTACACAGAAAAAAAAAAGTTTAAATGTTTAAAAAAATTTGAAATAAATATTTAAACTACTTTCTCAAAAAACTTCATTTTATAACATATTAAACTTAAAAAAGAAAAACAATAGCTAATAAGTGTTTAAAATTACAAACTTTGCTTTAAGTCAATTATACATTTATTAAAAATATTTAGAATCATGAATACAAAATAACTTGTGTCAGAAAATATTCAACTGGTTTATCTAATTGATGTTGACATTTGAAAACATAATTTTAATTCATTGCATAAATGCAAAAAGTTCAGCTTTAAAACTATGTGAAACACTGAACACAAGTGTTTAAATATTATAAAAGTTAAGAAAAAACTTTCAGTTAAATTTTAAGATATAGAAACTTCTATACTTATGAAATATTTAAAAGGTAAAATCTTACTTTATGTGTGGATAACTTTTTCATTTGATCAACTGGTTGACTTATACTTTTTGTTTCTTCATTTTGAAATTAACTAACCCTGCAAGTATTTTTTAAATTAAACAATTAAAAGAGTGTACCTTAAAAGCTAAATAGTGATGTAAAGTTTTACAATTAAATAAACTCACGTCACTTATAAAAAAGTTAAAGCAATAAAAAAAATGGTTTTTAAAAAAGGTGCTCGAACTAAAAAAAATCATTATTCTTCAGAAAGAGTTCAAGTATAAATTTTTGCAATAGCTGAGTACCTTTTTTTTTATCTAAAAAACGAAACATGAGAATATAAGTAATATTTCACATAACTTTTTAAATATAAATATAAATTTTCATTATTCAGAAAAATTGAAAGTGTAAATAAAAATTGACAAGGTTCATACATTTTTAACAGTAACTTGACAAAAAAACATCAAGAAAAAGATTTCAAAGAACCACCGATAACATTGTACACATGATTGAAACAAAACCACATTAAGCAGCCAAGAAGTTTATTGATTTTAAAAATAAATTTAAGTCAGCCTAATAGCAACTATTTTACTTTATAATTTTGTGTTTTTTATAAAAACCAGAGTTTTATAGATGAAGCACTAAAATGATTTAATTATGTTTGGCAGACTAGTCAGAATACAAAATGAAGTTTAGAAGTAGCAGCTGAGATCTTTTTTAAGTAATTTTATTGGGTAGACATTTAAAAGTTTGCATTTACTTAAGTGTACTTAGAAAAAAATTGTTTATTTAAAACTACTTTAGTATTCAAAAAAAATTGATTTACTAAAAGCAACTGAAAGTGTTCAATTCTAATCATACTTGTAAACTATTGCTCTTTTCAAACTGTTTTGACTAATATACTCTAATGAAGCTGTTATTCAGCTTTGGGTGATTTTTTTACAATATTTAATTTCTATTTTTAACTTTTTGCAGTTTCTATATTAAGCAATTTTCATGACATCTGCATCAGATAGACATTCATGATACTTGAAACATATACACTTAAGTTGTATGGTTTTGGAGCATACAAATTCGACTAATTTATCAATTACAGAAAATTTGTAACATTCCAACTTAAAGTTTGTTAATGTTTTTTGACAACCGTTCAATATAGTTAAAATAGTGTTCAGCAACAGTGGACAGTCATCTTCTAACCAATTAAAGTAAAGTTTAAAGCTCTTCAAATTTTTAAAAATATACAAATTCTTTTTGTATAGTTTATCAAAATAACTGCTCTGCTTAAAAGCTAGTAATAATACTTATAATTTTTGTATACTTTTAAATTGTTTTCCAACATACAATAAAAAATAATCGGTTGGAAAAACACTAAATTCAAACTTATCAAATTCTTGTTTAAACTTCTTATAGTTGCCTTTTTGTGTTTTATTGAAACTCTAAGTAAATTCAATTCAATTTCTTCAAGAAAATTTAATTGTTTAAGAGTTTATATCTCTCACAGTATTTTAAAAATATTTAGATATAAAAAAACAGATACTGTAACGTTTTTTATAAATTAATCAAATAAATAGTAATTTATTTCCCAAGTTAGTACAATCAGGTTGTAGAACATTACTTCAATACAGTAGACTACCGCTAAGCACTTTTGTACACTTATCCAGAAAAACAAAAAAATTCTAAATTTTTCATACATTATTTTATCCGGATTATTTTATGTTTCTAGGTAGAATGGCCAACCTGCTGAGTTAGCCTGAGACTTTCACAACTTTTATACTAGGGTGAATAACCCTGAGTAGTCTAAGTGGCCTGAGATTGTGACAGTCCTGTTATTAAATACTTATGTAGTGGTTGCAGTTAAGTGAAAAGAATAATGATATTTGAGCTGTAATGCAAATGAATAATGTAAAATAAATAAATCTAGATGACAAAGTTAAAAATACCTATAAATACAACATAGTTAAGTCATAACTTAATTTAAATGTACACACATTGATGTTTTGAATATGTTTGGTAAACACAATGTAGTTTGATACTTTCCCTCTAACAAAACAAAATATGGAATATATGGTTTAAAATTCTTTTTTATATCATTGACTGACATTGACTTTCTATATTAAATGTATGTATTAACTATGTAGAAACTTTTTATAGAAAAATTAATCATTTAAAAATCTATTAAAAAATTTTGCAGATTAGAATTCTGTATATGTTATTTAAAATAAAAATACTTGTTTATCTGGCTTAAATATTTGGTGGCTAGTTGTAAGAGAGAAAACAAACAACTAAATTTCATATTGTACTATGTCGTCAAAAAGTACGCACTACCCGTGCTAAGTACGCATTTTTTGGTCGGGTTCAATTTGCGTACTACTTAAGCGGTAGTCTACTGTACTTAATCATACGTTCAGGCTACATTTAGGACATAAGAAATTTGTAACAATCTAATTTAAACTTTGTACAGGATTACCACTATAATTAAATAAAAATTATAGGGCAATAAAAAACATAACAAATTTATATGAAAACTAAAAAAAAAAACTTGCTTGATAGATAGTGTTAGAAAAAAACTATATTAAGCTACTGTTCATACTCTTCTTTAACTTAATTTTAAAAAAAAATATATATATTAATTTTATCATTTAAGTTATTTAGTTTACATTTATTATAGAATAGAGTTTGATGTTTCACAGCCTTTATGTATATTTTATATAGATTATAGCATAAAATGAAAACGTTATGCTATATATAGACAGTAATAAACTATGTGCAGGAGTAGTATTCTAGTAGGTCAAAATAATAGTTAAGATATAAAAGGCATTTTAAATAGTTTTTAAAAGCCTAATTTATTTTATATTGCAAATTAAAGAACTATAAAAAGATAAGTCTTTTATTTCTGAATAACTATACACTAGATATAGTAGTTGATTGGGTGCATAGATACTCAATTTCTGCCAATTCAAGTTCTAAAAAAAAATTGAAAGGGCCACAACTGAAAAAGTAATGTATGTTTGTCAAATATAAAAAATACATATGTAAGTTTTATTAATATCTAAAAGCCATTTTTTCTTCATGCAAAACATTACTTATTTTTTGTGATATGGCTTAAATAAAGTAAAAACATGCTTATTTTTAAAAATATTTAAGACTTTGTAAAAAAGAAAAGGTATATTGTGTATATTAATAAGATCTACATACGTTTTTTTTTTCAAATTTATATTACTTTTTGATATAGTCTTTTAAGTAATTTTTAAGAACTTGAATTGTTGGAATTTGAGTTGTTCAAATTTGAATTGTCATGTAACCATAGTTGATCAACTACATTTAAATTTTTAACATCAAAAATTTGGACGATAATGTTCATCTGAGTATTAAGGAGATTATAAAAATTTTTCAAGTTTTTTTGGAGAAAGAAGCATGTTACGTCACTAAACAATTTTCATGCAAAAATGTTCTTTTGCACTCATAAAATCAACTTGTGATGGTAAAATAATTTTTTTAAATGCACTTTATGTTTTGCACTCTGAAAAAAAAATGCATACAACTCTAAACTACAAATAAAATTTATAAAGCAAAAAAAAATATTTGTTATATTATCACAAAAATTTCAATCACCAAGCGAAAAAATGTAGTTTCTAGGTATTTTCACATATTTTTTAATTTTTTCAAGGGATTTTTCAAAATATTGCAAATTTCTAGGGATTTATAGAGAAGTGGGAACCCTGTTTCTAGGTTTTTGGACAACCTTATAGTATGGTAAAAATAGTATTTAAAAGAAGACATGGACTTATGTCTTCAGTAAGTTTGCATTAAAGTTAAGTATTTCAAGTTTTGAAAGAATAAAAAAATTGTTTTGTTAAAATGTTTGCTAGGCATAAGAAGAAATATTGTTTTATGCTTTTATTAAAAAACCACTTGCCTACATAAAACAACAAATTTATTAGTTAGACAAAAACTATTTTAAATTATTTTAAGTTTTCGTTCCAACTTTTGATAATTTTTTAATTCTGTAGTTTGTGGTTCACAGAAAATTTAAAATCGATTCGTTGAAGAAAAGTTAATTTTTGAAGATCTTTGCATAGTCTACTAAAATTTTTTTCACACATTTTGTTGTGTCTCATAATTTTAATAATAGTAAGGTGATTTTAAAAACTGCTAGTTCATTTTTTTCTCTCTAAAAAATTTAGGAATTCAAGCAACTCGTTGTAACACCTCTGACATTAAGTAATGATATGACATACCTTTGCAAGAAAATGCAGTGTGTCCTAAAACGTTTGATGTGTCAATGAAACAAAACAATATTCCTTTTTCTGTATCAAATAAAATTGAAAACTTGCCCGAGATAAACTTTGAAAACTATAAGTATAAAAACAGTTTTAAACTTGTTCATTCACAGCCAGCAAAACTTATTTCACCCAAACAGTTGTTATTTTTGTGAGTCAATTTGTCAAAACATTCTTCCATGGTCTGTAACTAAAAAAGTATTTTTTGGTAGAGTTCCAGATAAAGTAATAACAAAAACAAAAAAACCTTAGAAAAATATCATTATACTTAAATTCTATTAAAATAATGGCTGGTTTGACAAAAATGTTTTAAACTTTTGAAATGCAATACTAGGACTATTTACATAGTTTAATTTTAAAAACTTGATATTAATGTTGTATGAATCAATGGTTTTTCTATTTCCGTTTTCAATGGTTAACTGTTTATATTGCAATTAATTGTTAAGCATTATATTCTATATGATCATAAACACATAAATTTTTATGAAAACTAAAAATTTCCACCATTCTAAAATATTTAAATTAAAAAAACTGATATTGTAAGTTTTTACATACATATATATATATCACAACTTAATTGGTCATGTAATGGAATAATTTATACAATTACTTTTAAAACACTATTCAATTAATAACTAGAATAGTACAACCCAGGGACGTAGCTAGCTCTAAAAAGTTACGAATCTGCAAAAAAAAAATCAAGAAGAATGTGTGATGACGTCATAACAGGAATAGAGTAGTTTTAACTACCTTTAATTTTATATGGAAGTGTGCAGTTTTGTTAAAATTTTAAAAATAAATAGAATGTTGAAGTATAATGAATAACTGAATACAAGGCAAGTTGCACTGCTCTTGACTCCCTATAATTCTTTATGTGTTGAAAATTTTATGGGCCTATAAAACCTTTTATTTAAATAAAAATATTAATTAAGAATTTAACTTTATCAGTATTATTGATAGGCCTAAAATATATAACTCTGAAAACAGTTTCCCCACTTCAGAAAATATTTGCAAAAGTTGTTGCTTTTATTAAAATAAAAATCATAAATTTTAGGAGTTGAATAAAAAACAAAAGGGATATAAAATAAAAACAAGTTTACAACATTAGATAAAATTCAGATGTACAATTACTTTATTTTGTCAAAAATAAGTCATAAAGAAAGGAAGAGTACACGTCTTTGTTAAGGCCATAGGGGGGGGGGGGGGTCAACTTTGTTTTTTACAACTTGATCTTATTTTGTAGAATGTAATCTGAGCTATCAGACACTTTTAACCGCTTAAAAAAACTCAAAGTAACTTTTGAGACATAAGCGATCAATAGGTTCCTTATGGAAGGCAAAAACTAAAAATGCGAAAAAAGACTATTTCACTAAAAATCTATCTCCTCCTTCATTTTTTGAGTAATCTTTCTTAAATTTTTACAGAATGTGTATTATTAAACTTTAAAGAGATCTATTGTAGGATTTTTTTTAATTTTGAGTAAAAAAAATATATTGTCAAAAAACTACCCTTTTTTTTTAGTTTATTGCGGATATAATTTTTATTTTTCAAAATTTAAAAATTCCAACATTCAGATTCTTCAAAATATTAAAAGGAACATTTCCTGAAAATTTGAAGTCTCTAGGTCAAAAAATAAAGGAGGAGATAAGTTTTTAGTGGATTTTAAAATTTCTGAGAAAATTGACCCCAACAAATTTGCGGTCCTTAAGTTTATATTGGAAATTTTTTACAAAAAATTAAATATCTCAAAAGTTAAATGATATTTTTGAATTCTATAAAAACTGGCTTATAGTTTGTACTTAAAGCTTTCATATAAATGCCAAAGTTAATTTTTGTAAAAAAAAATGTTGGACTCCCCTCTATGGCCTTAATGTTATTACTAGCTTTTGTAGCATAAAGATTTAAGCTGCAATAAAAGAATAAAATATTTTCTTATTAAAACAAAAATTGTTAAATAAAAGCTGTAAAAAAGAATATTAAACTTTTTTTTTTACAAAACAAACTTGTTAAATAAAACAACTTAGTTAAATAACAATAAACCTTGAATGTTAAACATTAGTATTTTTCTGATACAATGTAAAACATATCAATAAATTCAAACATAAAGATTTTTGATCATAAAATATTTTAGTATTTTTTTTTAAATTGTTATGAATTTATAATACAACTATCCACTTGTTAAAATACATAGTACTAACTTAATCTTTTTAATCTTAGATTGAAAAAGTTATATAAAACTTGTTTTTAAATATTTTATCATATATCAAACATAGATTAAAGAATTAAACAGATATATTTTTTAAATTTAGTAAACCACTCTAAAATTTTAAACTTATTTTAAAACAACAGATACAAACCATATTCTTGATACGTTCAAAGAAAATATAAAATACAAAGATCTTTATATTGTAAACAACAATGCTTGTAGAAAAATAAAATTTACAGTAACATTTAAAAACAAGTTAAAACAAACTTTATATTTTACATAGTTGTCTGAAAACATCATTCAAATAGCTTTTTCTTGAAGTACTTATCTAGAACTCATTGTAACAAACTGAACTTCAGATTGATTAACTTTGTTAATAGCTTTGAGTGTCAATGGTATTAAGTAGGTGGTTTTATTTTCAAATGATATTTGCATAATTTTAACATTAAAAAACTTAACTTTTAAACTTAGTTTTTAAAATCTATGAAACAACTAAATTTGTTAAAATCCACACATAGTGTACCAAGTTTACAGTAGTAATACAAATAAAACTCAAAAAAAAATTTTTTAATGTAAAGCTAACTAGAAAATACAAATGTACTAACTTATTTTTTTGTAATTTTGTAAACTACTTAAAAATTTTAATATAAAGATGAAAAAAAACAGAGATAATGAAAAACCTTTGAAAGTTAGGAGTAAAACTAAAAAGTCTAAAAAAATCTTCTTATAATAAAACAATATGCATAGAAAACAAACTCATTGTAAACAAATAATATAACAATACAAGTAAAATAGGTATTAACAACAGCTCTACCCTATGACCACCACCAATTACGGGATTTTATTTTTTGAAATAAGACTAACTTTTAAAATTTATCAATGTTTTTTTACAAAATTGGTTATAAAATAAAAATTTATTAAAACTAGGTAGCAAAATCTCATTCAAATCTAGAAAAACATTTGTTAAGACATTATTAACAAACCAAAAATGTACTTAGTTTTTAAAAGATAAAAAAAAACTATACTGAGGCAGCCTGAGTTCAAAAATAAAACTCTAAATATCCTAGAGTTATCCAGAATACTTTGAGTGTGTGGCTACAATGTACAATTTAAATCTTTGCTAAAAATGCAATAAAAACTTTAACTAAGGTAAGCATTTATAAAATCTTTAAATCCTATTTAATTAAAAAATAAAGTTCTAAAATACAACAAAAAACTATAATTTGTTTATATTTATCTTAAAAAATAAAAACTTTAACTTACTAAGCAATTATAAAATCTTTAAAACAAGTTTTAATTAATAAATAAAGTTCTAAAATATAAGAAAAAATAATTTGTTTATATTATTTAAAAAAAATGTTTATATTATTGAGTTTTTCAATTTTTCTTTGTATTGCAAGCTATTTGTTTCATTGTGTTATTTTTTCTGATTTAATAGATTCTAATTTTCTTGATAAAACTTAAGGAAATGATATTGTTATCACTGTTTCAAAATTTTTCATTTTTCTATATTTGTCAACCACAGGGATTTAATCTTAAATCATTCAACTCAGAGAGTCAATTTGTTTTAAAACAAAAGTTAATTCTTCATGTTACTTTACTTTGAGGTTCATATATTCTAAAATTTATCTTTTCTTATATATTCTATCTGTATTTGCTCTTTTGTAAGACAAAAAAATCTAAAGCTTCGAAATGGATTTTTTACAATAGTTTGCTATTTGATGATAGAATTTTACACTAAGCTATTTGTATACAATTTAGGTGTATTCGATTTGTTCAATATTTACGACACTAAAAGTGCTAGGGAGTCCGTAAAAATAAAATTATTTCTCAGGAGTGCAAAACTTAGTATAAACGAATACTTGAAGCTAAAGAAACAAAGTCTTAAAGGCTGAATAATCGAAAGAAAAGCAGTTTTTTTGCACCAATTTTTAGTTTCTGTAGATTTGCAGAAACGTACCAAGCTATGTGCCTAGTACAACCAATTGAGTTTTGACCATAGAAGGGGTATTTACTTTTTTTTAACTACTTTTATATTCACAGAAAGAAATTGGGCTGGTTATTGTTTACTTTTCTAAAATCAAAATATATTTTGAGATATAAGGTATAACAGTTAGAGAACTTGTTAGGTTCATAATGGAAGGCACAAAAGTAATACCAAAACTAGAGTACTTCACTAAAAGTCTAGCTTCTCCTACAGTTTCTGAGCAGTTGTTTTTCAGTCCAATCTTTAATAGTTTTTAAAAAATAAAAAAAAATAAAAAAAATTTATGAAGTAGAAGAAAAGAAGTTTGTGCTTAAATTTATAAGCTAATATAATTATGTTCTTAATATATCTTGAAAAATTAAACAACTTAATTTGTTATTTAACTTATGTTGTTTATTTAACGACAAAAATACGCTTAAAAAGTTTGGTCCTAGGACCTGGTGTACAAAAAAACTTTAGGTTATCGAGTCGTACACCAGAACAGTTTAACGTGCCCAGGACAGATTATAAAAACTTAAATTGAAAAAAAACTTACTACATTTGATCACCTTATCTGAAATCTAACTTGTTGACTTATAATTCCATCAAACCTATTTTAATACTGTATAGGTCTGCAAATTTTGTACAATAGTTATACCATAAAATTTGAAAAAGTGTGTCTTTACATCAATATAAAAAAGTGAAACCTTAAAAGTGCTATAAATTACATCTTACATAAATATCTAATAATAAAACAAAGTTTAAAACATTTTGCGTTATAAAAGGGTTGAAACACAACTTAAAACTTTATCTAACATCAGAATATGCATAAGTAAATAATTTTTTAGTTGTTGGTCATCAACCACTTTTATAATATAAAATAACGTCAGAATTTTAGCAACAATTAAAACATTTGTAAATATTATACATATTGATTTAAAACTGCAAATTTCACAACTGACTTTTTAAAAACTGTACAACTTAAAAAAACAAATGAAAGAGAAGTTTAAAAGAATATTAAAAAAACCAATATGCATGATTGAAATTTAAACATACAAAGCAGATTTAAACAAGGTTTTTTTTAAAGAAAAATTACTTAATTTCATAGCTATCTAACTGTTAGTTATTTAAAACTTTTTTTTTGATTACTATGATTACTTAATATAATTGATATTTTAACACTAATATGATATGGCAAATTAGATACAATATATTTATGATATTTAAAACTAACAGCATACAACATTTTATGATTAAATTTTTTAGAAAAAAAGTAGTTCAAAAAAAATTTCAAACTATCAGTGAGTCATTGAAAATACTGAAGTTACCTAAACTTTTATACACTTATTAATTTCAATCAAGTATTGACCAAAAAAAATTTGCATTTTCAATTAATGTACTTTAAACTGATAATTGAAATTTACCACAGTTTCTAATCACTACAAAAACTTGTTACTGTTTTAAAAAGCTATTAATTAAAAGTTTAACAACTCAATATTATTTGTAAACAATTTCTTTCTTCAAACTGCCTTGACTAATGTATGCTAATGAAGATGCAATTCCGTTTTCAGTAATTCTTCCGCAGTTTTCAATTTTTATTTTAACTTCATCACAAGTTTCAAGTTTAACTATTTTCAAAATATCGGCATCAGTAAGATAATCAACTAATTTGAACTTTATGTATTTTAAAGGCATATTTTTAGAGCATATTAAATTTATAATTTCTTTTACATCACAAAATGTGTAAAACTCCAATTTAAAACTTGTTAAAGTCTTTTGACAACCTTCTAGTATAGTCAGTATAGTATTTAACATAAACGGACAAGGTTCTTCAATCCAATTACAGTAAAGTTTAAAGTATTTCAAGTTTTGGAAGATTACCAAATTCTTTTTGTTTAGTTTATCAAAAGATTTGCTATGTCTTTGAGACCTTATTTTGCCTAAAAAAGCTACTTCTAATTTCTGTAAATTTTCAAGCGTTTTTCCAATATACAACAAAAAGTTAATTGGTTGGAAAAAAACTATTTTAAGATTTATCAAATTTTTGTTCAAGCTTTTTATTATTGGCTTTTTTTGTTTGTTCGAAATTCTGAGTAAATTCAATTCAATTTCTTCAATAAAACTTAAATTTTCAAGAGTTTTGCACAACCTTCTAAAATTAATTTTACATTTTTTGTGGTTGGTATAGCCCACAGTTTTAACAATGCTAAGATGATCTTCAGTACTACTTGGCATGTCCTTATACTTATAAAAGTAACAATTTTTAGCAACTCGTTCTAGTAACTGAAGCATAAAATAGTAATATGTCTTTGCTTTGCAAATAAAAGCAGGATGTCCTAAAAATTTTAAAGTTTTATAAAAGTTAAACAAGAATCCTTTATCCATATCAAAAAATACTGGATACTTTCTCAAAATGTAATGAACAAAATAACTTTCAACAACTGTAAGTCTTACTAACTTATGAGGACTGTCCTTAATTTCTTCAGGCAGCTTAACTTGATAATTCATCATTTGATGACCTAATTGATGTTCATTAAAATTAGGACCACTATTGTACTGGAATGCTAGCCCAAAACATAGATTTCCATTTGTATATTTCAAACCAATAAAACTTATTGCACCTAAATAGTTGCAATTTTTTCTGAGCCAATTTGTCAATAAAGTTTCTTGATAGTCAGTTATTAATGATCTTTTTATGCTAGAGTTCCAGACAAAGAAATAAAAGAACCACAAAAGTTTACCAAAATCTGATTCATTTTCTTTAAAACCCTTGTAAAAATTCTGTATTGCTAAGGATGGTTTTAGGTTTTGTATAGCAGTAATGGCATTGTTTACATGATATAGGTTTGAAAACTTGATATCTAAATTGTATGTATCAACAATTTTTTCAATACAAACTGATTTAAGATCTTTTACAGACTTATTTACTTCCATTATTTTTGTTTAGTTAAATCGTACACATTTTCAATACCTGTTAAACATTACACTCTTTAGTTCTATAAATTATAAACTTTGACACTAAGATAAACTGATTTTTTACACTTATAACATTTGAAACTTAAAAAATATATGGAGCTTTTTACTTACATGAAACACAGCACTAATAATAAAAATTCAAAAGTAAGTTAATGGTATTATAGAAAAAAGCTAGTAAAGAACATCTTAAAAAGTATTTAAAACTCATCTAAATTTTTAGTTTAATTCTTTTACTGAAAGAATAATGTATCAGTTCTAAAATATAAATAGTTATTTGTTTTATTTTAACAAACAAGCACAACTCTTTAAATCTTAAAAAATTAAATGGACTAAAAAATAAAGATATTATGTTAAATAAAATTATTTAGCAGAAACCATCAAATCTAAAGAAAAATAACAAAGAGAATAGTATAGCTAGATTGCAAAGAAGAATAAATGTAAAACAGTTATAGAAAGTCATAGATCATTTATATAAAAGCTAATAGTTTATAAATATCAATTGAGATTGTATTTTGTTAGCTGAGGCCATAAAGGGGTAGGCACAAATTACAAGTTGGTTTATATTAAAGATCTTTAGGTAAGCTAGGTTTTTACTGTTTCTTTAATCAGGGTTGCCACTCTTTGAGTCAAAAAACTATTCTGAGAGACCAAAACTACACTGAGTGATCTTAAACTGCCCTGAGTCATCCTGAGTATTTTGTCCTCAAAAAAATAATTGCAATTGGTACAAACTACTTATACCTCAGGCTTGTTTTTCTTATTAATAATTAATAGGAAGGCTGTAGGTGTATGCTTCTGCATTAGCTGTTCACTAAACTTATAAAAAATGACGTTTTTGAAAATTCTTGTTGAGAGTTTAATTTAAATCATCTGAGTTTGATAACAAAACTTGTAAGTAAATTTATGTAACTATGTTAATTAACTTTATATATAATAGAAAATAGTTTGATATTTCTTTTGAAAAAACTTAATTAACTCACTTTAACCTTTTACTCACTTAGATGCATATTTGTAAACTTTGATGTTAACTGCAAGTTTAATTAAACAGTTTAATATAAATTCAAACCATGGTAAATATAAATTTTTTGATTTAAACAAAAGCTACAATGTTATTTCTAAGAATAGTGAAAGAGTAGCAGCAACATAAAAAACTAGATAAACATTTCAAAGTAAATAAATAAAATTTATTGAACAAAATTAACTACATAAAATAACAAAATATTGAAACTGGAACAACTAAACCTCATTTGAGATCTAGAAAAGTAATCTGCCCTATTTTTTTTTTAATTTTATAACTATCTTAAGTACCCAGAGTGTGTGGCAACCCTGTAAATTCAAATAGTTTTTCAGATATAAGGGTTTGAAATTTACTTAGGATTCTCACAAAAGGACCAAATTTAAAAATTTTCTCTAAAATTTTGTCTATTTTGTCAAATTCCAGGTTTTTCAAAGAAAAAGTGGACAACCCAGATAAAAGATTGCTTTTGTATAACTTTGAAACATCACATCTAAATCCAAAAAATTCAACGAGTTAGCTTCTAACAGTTTTCATTTCATTTTACTCTTGATAAAGAGTCGAGTATAGTTTAAAAAGGTTTATATACAAAATAAATTGCTAAAAATTAAAAATATAATGATTTTAAGTGCAAATAATTTTAAAAACAAAACAGTCTGTTTTGAAAATATATCTATGAAAATAATTTTGTAAAAATCTGAAAATTTCAAAACACCAAGTATTGAAGATTTTAAAAAGTGCATATGCAGAAGACTGTTTATTTTTATTATTGGTACTCAGTTTTATAAAAGTAGTAACAAACTTAACTATTATACAAAAGTAGTAAACTTGGTTGAAAAAAATAAAAACAAATGTACAAATAGACATTTAAAGAAAATAGCTTAATTTAGATTAAAGTAAGCTTCAATAACTTATAAATTTAGCTTCAATAACTTATTTGAGGTTTAATCAAAGTTTTTGCTTTGATATCATCATAATAATAATCAGCTTAAGCACTCATATAAAAATTTTAATATTATTTTGAATCAAATCTAGATGAACAGAGTTAAATTTTACCAAATAATTTAAATCTAAATATAAAACTAAAGTTTAAATAGGAGATCACAAACTAACTTAAATAACATTATATAGTGGATAACCTCATTTCCACTAAAGTTTTTTTATTTTTAAAAACTAACCTGAATTTTTCATAAAAATCTTAAACTGCTTTATGTTTCTCCAAAAAAAATCAAACTAGACTGAGTGGCCTGAGAAGAAAAAGTGTATGGCAACAATAGTTATTGTTAACATATTTTGACTAATAAAAAAAACATTTTTAGAATTAAAAAAAAATTCAATGAACAGCATGGCTAAATACTAAATACAGTGCTTATTCACTTATCAGGACATTTTGGGCAAGGTTTTTCTGTAAATATGTCAAGATATGCATTTTTCCGGATAAGTACAAAAAAATATTATTTTTATAACATAATATAACTGCTGTATATTATGCAGAGCATAATAAATAGTAAAAGCTCGGCTCATTTTTTCTCAATAAAACTTTTTAAATTTTTCTTCACTTTTTGAAATGTTGACCTGCCCATGCTAAACTGCTCCATTATAAAATACTTTGACACATTTTTTATAAACAATTTACAAACTTCTAGTTTATTTTCAATGGTTATTGCAACTCAATTTTTTTTTGATGTTTTGTTTATTTCTAAAACCTAGTAAGTTGAGTGTGTCAAACTTATATTACTTATGAAAAAAAAAAAATTGTCAAGCACCTCATCTTTAACAAAAACTGTTTGAATTAACAACATTTATATTAAAGTTTAAATTAACAATCAAACATAAAAGAACTGTTACACATTCATATTCTAAAAAAAATTACAATTTAATCAATTATCGAAAAAAACTTAAGTTTAAATAATTTAAAACATTGTTTAAGAAAAATTAAAAACGGACTTACTTTACATACAAAGGATATCAATAACTAAACTAGTTCAGAAAAAAGTTTTAATGTAAGCTTAAGTAGTATTATGTCATAATAACGAACTAAATTCAAGAATTTATTAAATCACTTGAAATTTTCTTACAGCATGAAAGCTTATTTATATCACACAAAAATTCTTATGTTTAAATCAAAATTTTTAAAAACTTTCTCTTGACTGAAACTGTCCAGATAAGTTAGCGTCTGGATAAGTGAATAAGCACTGTACTCAAATATGACTAAAAGAAAGAAAAATGTGAACTTTCACTACTAAGGTCAATGAATTGGTGTAGAGAAAGAATATTAGGAAAATGAGTCCTTTACGCAATAGATGCTTAAACTTGATAGTTTGTCCTATTTTATGACTCATATATTTTTACACTTTTTAATAGATATTTTAGTTGTTAATTTATGGTATTTAGAGTTATTTTTATTATCAAAAATATACAAAGTTATTATTATGTAAAATTTCAATGAAAAAGTATTGTTGGCTTAATTAGAAAACTTTATATATTTAAGCAAAAGTTTAAATGCAAAATTAAGTGCTTATTAAACTTATAGTTTGCATATGAAATTAATAAACTTTAACTCAATATAAACCTCAAAACTTTAGAGCATAAAGTTAATTTTATAGGCAAATTTATTAATTTTTCAAAAGACATAAAACTTTAATTATTTTCCTTATCTTAAAAGCTATCTAAAGTTTTTTTATTTTAGAGAACACATCTTTTTCTTTAATTTAAAAAAAAAATTGGTTTGGGGTTTGAATTATTTCATGGGGTCGCTCCAAAAATAAAGGTTTTTTTTTCATTATTATCGCCTTAGAACCAAAAATAAATATGTTTTTTCCTTAGTTTGCATGTTATTAAAACTCTTATCTGTTTATTTTATGAATAATGTTAATATCTTTTACGATTTGGCCCAAAAGCAAAATGATGTAAATTACACTATCATTTGCCTTGGCCATTTCCAAAATAAAAAATTGATAAAAGGAAAAAAAAATTAATAAGAATGTGAATTACAACAAATTTAATTATTTTAGTTTCAGTTTGCTGCAATCAGGTGCAAAATTATAAAACTCCCAAATAGAAAAAAAAAATATTTAGCTTGCCTAAAAAAGTCCACTACACTACAAACTGTTTTTTTTTTTTTATTGAAACAAAAAGTCTTAGATTAACAAAATTTTATATGATTTTTAAGATAAACCCTTTTTAATACAATTTTTTCATGTTTATTTTGTTATCGCTACATTTACTTGCCTGAACCGACAAGCGTTTAGTCTTTACAACATTGTCGGACGCGGAATTATAAAGTTTTATAGCTGCTGGGTTTAAATAATCTTTTTTTCAAATGACTCTTTTATTTAAATTTATTTGTACTGACAGTTAAATGCAACTAAGTAGCAACTGATTTGTAATGTATGAAGCGTACATAAAACATAAATTTGTAGTTTTAATTTAACTAAAATATATTTAGCTGTTTTGAAGAAAGCGACGATAAGTTAGCGCGATAAGGTATTATAATTTCATACTCTAGACTAAAGTGACTTTCTTTAAAATTTTAAGTAAAAAATTAAAGTAGTAAACTAAGCATTAAGGTTAAAATAAGTTTTGATTCATCATAAAATTAGTTAATAAAATAATTTTATTATTGTGAAAGCTAATTTTTTTTTATCTTGACGTGTAGCTTTTTGGTTTTAATTCAAATTAGGGTTAGTACTAAATTTTCCTTTAACAAAAGTATTGAATTTCAATTATTAAAGTAAAAAATCATGTACTTGTAGTATATAAGATCTAGTTAAAATAGAAGTAGTTGCAATGTTTTCAATTAAGCCTGCTCCTGTCATATCAAATAAACATTTTCGTAACAAAACTTAAATTCAAAAAAAAAAGCTTTTCTGTATTTATCAAAATTCAAATAGAAATTTACCATTGTTAATTAACTTCATCAGCAATTTGTTTATTTCAGTTGCAGCTACTTATAAAGCAAATGTATGTCATTTAGAAAAAAACTAGTGGCATTTTAATTTAACTTTTTATGGTTAAAAAACAAACAGTTTAAGTACCCTAAACATATAAAATTACTTTTTATAATTAAAAAAAAGAAATATGCAAAAATATGTTGTAAAGGTTTAAGATAAAGTAAAGATTTCAAATAAGTCTCCTAATTTTTTTTTTTTAAACAATAATATCTTAGATAACAAATGTTTTTTTTAAACAGGTTCCCACTAACCTAAAAATACCTGAGTTAGCCAGGGTCTACTATAAATTTAAAACTAGAGTGATAAAGTAGAAACCGCTACCTTGGAACTGGGAAAATACTTTTGAATATGTTTGGTTTTTAATAATACTGTTTCAGTTATTAAAACTCAGGGGTGTTTTGTAGAAACATTTATTATAGATTTATATAACAGCCATTCAACACAAAAAACTATAAGACACCTGTCTTTTTTAATTCGTTTTGACTATAGCACATATAAAAAAAAGCAAAAAAAAATTTAGAAGTTTTGATGATCTGGAAAAAACTTTTCTTTATGTTATTTTAACCAGTATTTTGAACACTTATTACAATAATATAAAATATTTTGAAAAAAAAAATTCAGAACTTTGGGTTTTAAATCTACATATCTAACTTTTCAATGTATAATGTACAATGTAAAATAAACAATATAAAAATGTTAGTAAAAAACAGGTATTTTAGGTACTCATATGTAGTTTTTCCAAATAAATTTTTAATAATATTTATACCGAACTAAAAATTAAAAACCTGGCTGTAAAAAGTAGATAACTATGGAAATGAGTAAACAAAAAAGAAACAAGATCAGTTTAAATAACTCAAAGTCTAGTTCTATCAAACTATGAATACCGTGTTTCACTAAAACTATATGTTTAGTCAGTTTACGCTTAAACCATCTTTTTAGCCCACTATACATTTAAATTATTATAAACGAGTTCAAAGACAAAATTTAATGTAGAAAATTTTTACTCAGTATTAAAATACCAAATTTACTAGAATCATTAGAGGTTTACAAAGCTTTACTTTAAAATATCAATTGAAAATTTTGTTTGTAACAACTAAGACGTTTACTCTGTTCAAAACCTTTTTCATTTCTTTGACTTTCTCAGGTTTTTGTATACTACATTTATAAATCAATTTTCAATCAGATTTTTTACTGCTAACATGGTTTTACTTTTTCCATTTACTGTTTAAAAATGTTATGCATGACTGATTTGATTTTTTTTTTGAAAAGTTAATCGAAAACATTAATGATCAGCATCTAATTTTTTTTTTTTTTTATTGTGAATTTATTGTTTGTGGCTGAAACTGCATTCCTGTTACAGTTAAGCCTACCATTACACTTTTATTTAGTTTTAAATATATTTAAATTAAAATTAAGAAAATCCTATGTATTGTTTTTATACTTAAAAAAGTTGTATTTGTTTTAAGTTTAGCTGTTTTCATGTCAAATCCTATTTAAAATTTAGTACCTAAAAACTATAATATCTAAATTTTATTTTGTACAAACGTTTTTGAAAGCAAATTGTGTTCAAAGTTTTATTTTGTTAGTACAAAACCTAAAAAGGTTTTAGTTACATTTAAGCATGATTTTCAGTTAGATAATTAAATTTATCATATAATAATTAAATTTCAATACATTTAAGTATTTATCAAGTAATCTACTTACAGTTTAACAAAACCTTTTTTTTTTAACCATTTTCTAATTTCTAAAGTAGTAAAACTTATATTAATTGTTATAGTTTTGAATTGTTTATAGTTTTTAGTTGGTAATATATTAAATAGTAGAGTGTTCTATGGTAGTGGAATACCAGTTACACTGCTGTTCCATTTAGTTGAACACTTAACTATGCAGAACAAAGTTACACTTGAGAGAAAATGAAAATGAAAATGAATTACAGCTGATGAAATATTTCTTAGGCTACATTCAGTTATCTGTATACTGAGTTCGGGTAGCCACAATTGTTCGAGACCACATTGCTGCTGCTTACATGTAGTTCAAATAGACATTTGTATTATTTGTTGTTTATTGTAAAGTTATTTTTTACCATGTAATTTCTTATAAACAGTTTTTTTTTAATTTATAGTAGTTAACTCTTATATATTTTTATATTCTTAAAGCATATACCTGTTAGATTTAATTTTTGATCACATTTAAAGTATTTTCTAAATTATGGTGTTCTTTATTTTTTAATGTTGGAAATGTACTTTAGTATAAAATACAACCAACAAAAGTCATGCCTGGTTTTTTATAAGTAGTTTATAGTAGCTCTAAGAATTATTTATTATAAATTAATTATAAAATTTAAGTGTGATTTATAGTGATGTTGTACAATACACTATAACAGTACAAGTTTAATATTAAAGTAACTTACATCTATGTGTTACATAAAGTTTGTGTATAAAGTTATAACTTATATTAAAAGTAAAATTGTTGAAATGCTTATATTAAAGTTGCCCAGGTCATTATAAAACTTTGTATTCATTATTTTTCCGTTTCTTATAAAGACCAAAGTATTTACTCGGGTTTAATAAGTTTATTTTGATTAGTATGACATGTAATAAACAGTCATCATGACTAAAGTAAGTGTTTACTAATTTTTGTAATTTCGAATATATTTTTATGTAAATTATATAAATGGCACAAGTATAACTTGAAAAACTTTGTTCAGTTTATAAAACAAGTTAAAACTATAAAACTAACAAATAGTAACCTCTGGAATCTAGATTTTAGGCTTCCTGTTTTGTTTTACCTAATAGCTCTATTATATTATGATTTTTTTATTTAAATTGATTTAGTAGTATAGTAGGTTGTTTGAGAAGTTAATCTAAATTTATTTAGATGTGGAAAAATTTTATACTTTCAGGGTTGCCACACACTCAGGATAACTTAGGTTGTTTTGGCTTTTTCAAAAAGTTTAGTCTGACTTAGAGTAGAAATAATTTTCATATTTTGAACAAAGACTTAATTTGTTTAACTTAATTTTATTTTTTTAAAACAAAGCTCCGACTAGTTTTTATACTTTTTATAACTTTCAGGCTAGTTTTTTTTTTGGCCTTTTTTTTACTTTAAATTTTTCCTTTTTGTTATTAAGGTTTTATACTTGAACTGTCTTATAATTAACTTCTATCTAAATTGGTACTTTTAGATATTTTATAAACATGTATTTTAAGGTTTTAGCGTTAATTAATATTTATCTTATCAACTTAAATTCAATTCAGGCTGTCTCAGGACAGGCTAGCTTGTCATAACTAACAGGGTTACCACTTTACCTGGAAACCTGGAAAAACCTGGAATTTGACAATTTAGGCAAAAAAAATAAGGCAAAACTTTGAATTTGAAAAATTTCTACAAAACCCTGGAAGGACCTGAAATTCTGAACAAAAACCACTAAAAAACCTGGAATTCTAGACAATTATTACATTTAAAAAACTTACGATATGACACAAAAAATTTGTCATATTTGATTCAAAAACATATTAAAAGTATCTTTACAATATCTTTTCAATGTTTTTACACTATTTAACACATATTTTTAGCTTAGACTTAATTTTAAACTAAAAATAGACCCAAAAATGTGTACCTGTAAGAAATTTTTAAAAATTGAAAAATTTTAGAAATAACGAGTGGCAACCCTGTAACTAAAACTATTTTTTAAACCTGGATTTTTTAACAAAAGATTTACTCAATTAAGTCAGGAGCAGTGCAAAGCTTAACCTACTTTAACGTTGTTATCAAATTCTAAATTTTAATTTAGATCAATAAATTTTCATTTAGATCCTTGAATTTAAATCAAATAATCCTCAAATTTATTTCATGTAGTTTATAAAACATTAGTATAAATAGTTTAAATTAGGCGTGCATAACTTAGTTGGCCGGTATTTTGATAGATAAAAAGTTTAGCTTAAAAAAATGTTTTAATAGATAAAGGTGGTTTTTATTTAATAATTTCTCTAGATGTTATAAGTCAATACATTAGTTTTCAAATAGGCAACAGTTAGAACTACTTAAAAAAGTAAAGGTTTCTTTTAAAAAAAAGTACTGCAATGGCTGTTGTACATACATTTGAAAATTGAAATATATTTTTCAATATCAAAACACATAAACTTTTGTTTAAAAAAGTTCAATATTTTAAGGATAAGAGGTTTCATTTTTTTTTGAGCTGTTTTATTAGGCAGACAAATTGCTTTTTTAAAAGAAAATCTTGTATATTTTGAATATATTAAAGCAGATTCTCGCAGACTTATCTAGTATGATAATTTTTTTTATTGTTTAAATTTTTTATTCAGATTTTTGTAAAAGATACAAATGATAAACTTAAAGTGTTAACAATGATTTTATCAAGTAAAACGTATCAAACCAACACTTGCTTTTATATAAACTCAAAGTTAGCACATTATTTTTTTTCATTATTTAAACATTTTGTTCAGCTTTTTCCATTATTTAGGCTGCTGTTTATTTTCTACAGAGATAAAGTGCTTGTAGTCTTTGAATTGTTTTATTTTCTATTTTTAACGATAAATTTAGTTTAAAATTAATTTAACTTTGTTACTATATACTTTACGGCAGTGCTTCTGAACCTTTTTCTAGTGGCGGAACCCTTTTCCAAAGTTCAATTTTTCCGCGGAACCCCTAGTTTTAATTTTGCATAAAATGTTTAATTAAATAAATGTTCTTTTTTGAATTTCGAAAGACTTCGCGGAACCCCTGAGAGGCGTCGCGGAACCCTAGGGTTCCGCGGAACCCCATTTCAGAAGCACTGCTTTACGGAAAAAAAAACTATAAGTATCTATTTTGAAAGTTAAAACAAAAACAAACAAAGTCTAAAATACTAGTGTGATAACTTGTTAAAAGTAAATGTCTAACAAACTTGTAATACAACAAGTTAAGGTTATAGCTTTGCTGCTTGCCAAATTTTTTAGTAAAAACTGTTTTTGTAGTATATTATAAAAGTTTGATATAGCTTTACGATAAAACCTCTTTTTGCAGTAGCTCGTAAAACAAGTTTAGATTTAAACTACTGCTAAAACTTCACTATAGTAAAAAACTTTTCTAGCTTTTAAATACCTAAGATAAATTATTTAAAGTTAGTTTTATTTTAGTTTGTAAGTTTTAAGGAATAGTACGAACAACTCTAAATTTAAAATAAAAGTATCCTTTTGAAAAGCGCGCCAAAATCTTCTACAACATCACCACAAACTTTAGTAATCAAAAGTTTAAAAGTAGTCTGAAGTTACGTGTAACTTTAATTTTGTGTAGTTTAAATATATTCTTTTCAGTAACTGTCAAACTGGCACCGTAACTATCCTTAAAATAATTGTTGCGTAAATAGTTTAAAAAATTGAATTTCGTAGGCTAACTGTAACATTACTACTTACAGTTACGTTTTGTATTTTTGTATAAACATAAACGAGAGAATGAATACAAGAGAAGAGAGTTATGAGGAGAGAGGTTATCCTGAAGTTTGTACTTACACATTAAGTAGTAGTACAGATGATTACGATGTTTATCAAGAAGGTAGTTGTCAACTTTTTTTAATTTGAATTATTTTTATATTTTTCCAGTATCTTTAAGATACAAAGGTCACCACCACACTTGTCCAAAATATAATTTACTAGTTGTAGATATTAATTTGTTTCAAGCGTGCTTTATTATCCTTCTTTTATTCAAATTTTAAAAACTTTAGCACTATCCTAAAAAAAGTAGAAAATTTCAAGACCATGTGTTTTTTAACAACTCTGGTCACCGTCATCAATGATTCTGTTGTTTAATTAACTACGATGAGCGGTCAAACATTATGAATGCTTTTATTGTTCAGATGTGGTCCATGAAAGTCAGAGGGGTCGGGAAACGAGCTGGCCTGACAACGGTTACCAAGAGTTAAAAGATGCGCTGACGAGGCTCAAAACGATGGAGAAAGACATGAGTTTTGATACCTGCCAGGTCAGTATGTTCGAATGTATAGTGTTTAGGGCTAGTATGCTTAATCAGTCTGAGCTAAAATAAGCTGAAAATAAACTGAGTCAGCAAATTAAAAGTTTGTTTTCATGTTATTTTTAATTTCGATTATCTGTTTTTATTTCTAGATTAATTTTTAATATTTTTGTTAAGTTGGTTTAAGAATAAGGGTTAAATAATAAAAAGCTTTAAAAAAATTGCTGACACAGCTTTTTTAGCTTAGTCTGACCTTTATATATACTTACTCTTGTTTAGTTTGTATTTAGTTTTTAATAACTGAAAATGAAAACATTTGTTTAATGCAGAATTTTATTAAACAGTGTATTGAAACTTTACCGCTAATTCCTTTTAAAAAGGATTTCTTTGTGAAAAAAACAAGTGTGGAAAATGCTTAATTCACCGAGTACATAAAAATAAGGAACTTGGTAGATCTTATTCAAAGATGGTAAACATTCTGATTATGTAAATTAGATGTTTATCGATCAACGTAACTGACCTGTGAAAGTTATTTACACTTGAATAAACGTTATAGCTTTAGTAGCTTGTATAACAAAATAAGTGCTATGTTTTTAGTTAAGTATTGATTTTTTATTTGGAAACATTAACTTTATTAGGTTTCAACTTGTTTTGACGATGAAGATAAAGTATGTCCGGTTGAAAACAACAAAGAATTTGGTGGAAACTACTCTATGATGGTGAGCAATTACTTTGTAGTTATTTATTTATTTAGCCTCTCTAGTTAAGTCCTTTGTTGGAAGGTCTTTGTACAAAGCATTATTTTTATCATTAAATTTTCTATTTCAAAAATAAAACGCGGATACACATATATCTTTTAAGCAATCTAACATAATGAAAAAACTAAATTTTCTAAAATTTCGTCAACTGCACCGTTTTGAGAACAACATCTTATTTATACAACTGCAGGTCACTAATTTAAAAATTACAAGTCCCACTACGTCATTAATTTTAAAATTACCAATAACGGTAAATACTTTTAATCAAGTTTTTATTAAATGAAAATGAAATACTTTTTTTACTAATAATTTTTTATTTAACCATACTAGAGATAATGAGCATCATATTTCTTAAAATGTTAGAGGTTTAATGCAAATTGTTAACCTTTATTTCTTAAAATGTTACGACTTGCATCACCAGACTGATGAGCTTTGCGCGTACGATCACGAAGAAGAATCGAAAATATCTGCCGCTCAATTGATTCCGATGAAAATCAAGCGAATCTGCGAGATGAAAAACGAAATGCATAAGGCGTATGGAAGGTTTAGTGATTGTTTGAAGTTTTATTGATTTCTTACTTCTGTCAACTGTGCCTAGAATGAAAAATTAAAGTAAAGGAAAAATTAACTGCCATTTTTTCAGAGTAAAGACAAGTTGTTAGTAGCTGTTCGAGTTGTTTTAAACAGGCATTTAATTTTCAGTTTGTATTTTTAGTGTTTATGAGGAAATATTATTTGTTTTCTATAAAATTTATTGTTACTGTAGTTATCTTACACCCGGTCAACTTAAATATGTTTGTTTTTTTTTACAAGTAGTTAGATAATTTAATGCCAATTAAAAGGGTTTCTAACGAGTGTGTTAAGTTATTAAGATATGTTTCAGCATAACTTGTAACAAAGTTTCCATCATGAATTCGTATTTTTTTTTGTAATATAAAATACTTACTATTTGTTAGTTTATAAAATTAAAATATTTTTAACTATTTTTAAAGTTTAAGTTAAATTTAATTTTTATAAAATATTTTCAAAATTATAATAAAAATAGTTAAGTACTTGATAGTTGAAAATAAATGAGACTCTTTCATATATCGAACTTCGCTTAATACTTACAATGATATAATGATTCAAGAACACTATTTAAAGAAACATTTGAGAATAAACACATTTAAAGTTTTACTTAAAAAGTATGGCTATATTTAAACTAATATACAACTTCAACAAACGTCACACTATATTCAGACGTGTAGATGACCACCAGCAGAGACTTGTCGACTTGAAGAAAAAAATCAGAACTGGAGTTTCAAAAGAGGAGTTTGATGAGTGAGTTGTACTTATATGGGTATAAATTATTTTTAAATATAAGTCATAGACTGTTTAAATTTAAGCTGTTTACTAAAATGTTTTGAAAAACTAATGGAAGTTTAGTTTTGACAAAGGACCTATAATATTGAAAGTATGTAAGACCAACCGAATATACAAATGTCTACTTTATTTATTTAGTAATTTTTTTTTTGTATTCAAGATTTTGTATGAAACTAACTTTAATTTTCTAGTTGCAACTATTACAGTCAGAAAAAGAAAACTCAGTTTTTTACTGTTTTTATAGGGTATCGACTACTTAAATATAAAATTTTAGCTTGCTAAATGAAGAATTGGAATGCTTTGAACTATACAAAGAAAACTTTTTGAAAAAATTTGCAATCTTAAACAAGCAAATGGAATTAAACAAAGCAATTTTGGATAAAGTTTACGAAACAGATGTGGTGCATCCATATAATAAAAATAAGGAGGCTTGTTCTAAAATGGTTAGTTTTGAAAAATATCAGAAGCTATAATCTTTGAAAGCACATTAATTGTTCTTAAGTAAAAACAGTGCTACTATTTAAAAAAAAAAGGAAATTAGAGTGTATAAGTATAATTTTAGTTCACAATTTATAAATTTATAAGTAAACTACGTTATAAGGTACTGTGAATTCTAAGCATTTTAAATTTACTGGAAAGTACGAATTTCACAAATTCTACAAATTTTATTCTGAGTATCTAATTATAATTTAGACAGTCAATCATATTCTGTTTTTTTTTTTTGAAATTTTAATTTAAATAGAATATTTAAACCAGAACTATTGTTTTTCTGCTGATGAAGATAAAGTATACCAAGTTCAGAAGAACAAAGATTTTGGTGGAGTTCCTTCAATGATGGTAAGATCTTTAAACAATCTTCTTGTTACTACTATTCACAAATTACTGTAACATAAATTGCTCTAGCACTATTTCATACAAATAAAATTAAAAAAAAATCTACCGTTTGTGTTTGTAAATGTAAGTAGCTGATTTTAGTGTTTTGAGATTTTTTTCTTTGTTTTGTATTTGCACTTATTCTGCGCTACACTACTAGTTTAAACTAAAAGAAGTTTTTTTTTTAATAACTTTCTCTAAAGACCTTTAAAAAAAATAAAAGTTATAGTTATTTCAAATAGTTTTTATACCTTTTCTAATACAAAAGCCACTCTCATTTTAGAATACACTTTTTTATCATTTTTTTTTACTTTCTTTGTTTTAACACTGTCAAAGCAGTTTTTTTTCGCAATTTTACTCAATTTTTTTTATGCTTTTAAACAAAAATTTGAGTGTTAGTTTCTTTTAGAGTTCATTTAAACTTTTTATGTTTACTTTTAGCACATCGACAGCATTCCTTCTGATCCAAAGTTCGTTGAAAGCTATTTGAAAATGAACAAGCAAATAGAGACTAATAAAATAAACTCGGAGAAAGTTGTCATGAAAGGAGAATTAAACAAATTTTCAAATAAAGCTTTTGATGAAGATGAAGTTTACCGAGTTGAAAAGAAGAAAGAGTTCGGAGGTTCTTCTTCTAAGATGGTAAAATATTAAAATATTTATTAATCTATCAATTAAATATTCTTTCTTTACACAAAATAGTGTAACATATATTATCTAGAACTCTTTTAAAAAATAAAGAGGAGAGTATAACACAATGTTTTTGAAAGTTTAAAACATAAAACATAGCTGTTTTGAACGTTTTAGTCTTAGTTGTAAACTTGAAAGCACTATTCAATCTATGTTATTACAAATATTTTTTTTTAAGTTTAAAAAATTAAAGTAAAGGAAATTGCTGTTCAGTGAAAACAAATGTGGGAAACAAATTCTTAAAAATAATAAAGAAGCATTTTAGCAAAGAAAGCAAACTAAATAAATATGTCAACAGCAACTGCATAAAGCTAAGTTACAGCTGTATGCCAAATATCGAAATGACAATCAAAAGCCACAACAAAAAACTGTTGAATAAAGAAAAAATCACAGATGAGACGTGCAATTGTAGGGACAAAAATAAATGCCCCCTGAAAGGTGGCAATTGTAGAACTGAAAACGTCATATATGAAGCTTCAGTAAGCGCAAAAAACGAAACCAAAACATATATTGGAATAACAGCAAACCAATTAAAGAAAAGAATTTCAACGCACAATACAACAATCAATTGCAAACCTGATAACAGAAACTACAATAAATACGTAAATTCAACAGAACTATCAAAACTAATTCACAAATTAAAAAACGAAGGAGAGGATTACAAATTAAATTGGAAGATCCTAGAAAAAGTAAACAAACACCAACCAGGAAAAACAACATGCAAGCTTTGCTTGAAAGAAGCCCTCAAGATATTACAAGCAAGTAACAACTGTATCAACAAAAAATCCGAACTTATGGGCAGTTGCAGACATAGGAATAAATTTCTGTTGATGAATTGGAAGCAAGCAATTAGCTAGTATAACAAATGTTCAAATTAGGGTTTTGAATTTTGAATTTTTGAGTTTTATTTGTTGTTTTTTTTATTATTTTGTTAAATGTTAAATATTCCGTTTCAACTTAAATTCATGCATTGTGTTTAACTATTACTAGTTAATATGTTGCTTTTTAATGTTTTGTTTTATTTCGAAGTATATTAAGAATTAAAGCCAATCCTTTTGCCAAAACCTTTAACTATAATCAAACATTCTGATATTATTATTATAATTACAATACAATATATTTTTCTAATTGCTAACTTAATCTAATCAAAATAATTAACAAAAAGCATTTCTACTTTCTCTCCCTTTTTTCTCTCTCTTTTTACTTTCATTTACTTTCTTTTTACGCATGAATAGTTATTTTGTATTTATTAATAGTTGCCTAAAACGTGCTTATTCTTATTTTGTTGAAGCCTGAAGAGATTGACTATCTGTCTTTCGAAACAGCTGTTGTTAAACAAAATAAACTATAGCACTCTATTTGTAAAAAAAAATTACAAAAATATAGAAAACAAATGCAATAATTATTCTCAATACTTTTGTATATCTATACGTTTAAACACTGTGTATAGTTATAGTATATTTAAAAAACAATAAAAGTTACTAATTGCCAGCAGAATAAAGACGCTTTTACTGATAGAGATGCTAAGATACAAAAAATTTTGCTGAAAAAAAATCAGATCCGCGTACTAAAGAAATCATTACTGGGAAATTCCGAAGAGTTAGTTTGTATAACTTAGTTTAAACTAAACTTAATGTTAATATACAAATCAAGTTAAAAAAAAACAAAAAATATTTGGTTGTTTAAAAGTATTTTATGGTATATTTAGAACAATTAGATTTAAAAAAATATATTTTAGAAAATATTCAGCTATTGTAGATAGGTCGATTTTTTCAATTGTTTGTTCGAGAAAACTAACAAGTTATACACATGTATTTATTTGCCTAGTCTACCTAACATTCAAAAAGACAAGTGTAGTTTTTGGTATTGATATAGAAGTTTGTTGTGTTCAAAGTAAGATCTCGAGAGAAAGACTATAGTGTTAAGCAAAAAGTCTATATATATATTTTTTTTATCTTTCCAGCAACTCCGGGTGGACTTCGCAGTTGGACGAGCAGCTGGAGAAGATACAAGATGAGTTGGAGCGCGAAGGATTGGTTTGTCAGGTTGAAAAGAAGCAGGAGTTCGGAGGATCTTGCTCCAAAATGGTGAGTGAAAAGCACTGATTTACAATTGTTTTACAAAATTATTTTAACATACTTTAGCATTGCTAGCTTTTATAAAATAGAGTATTATAAAAAACTGATGTGCTACCAGCAATCTTTAGCTGCACCGTTTTTAATAAGACATTTTTGTTTTTAAAAATGTAAGGCAACCTATTTATCTCAGTCTAAAGCTGAGAACTAAAAACTGTTGTGATACAGATTAGCCTTTACTATATGACTTTGAAAATTGTGATAAAAACTTTGATACGATAAATTATATTGTTATATTTTTTTAATACTAATACTATTATACTATACACACCTCTTTATATCTATAAAAAAAATTATTTTTATTATTAGAGCAGTGAAGGAGCTTTTAATGGATCAAAGCTTTTCAAACTTCTTGTGACAAGCAAACAGCTCCGTGAGAAGAAACAGTCCATGCAGAAGGATTTTGCAATGTTAGTTGATTATTAAGCATTTATAAGAAATTTCATAGTTTTACATTTTGTACTTTTAAATGTTTTCAGTGCTATGGTTTATTATACTTTTGTTTTATATTTACAATAATTTGCAAAAAAAAAACATGAACCTGACAAAACTACAAATACTTTGTAAAATTAATGTTTGTTTTTTAGATGCATCAACTTTATAAATAAGCTAATAGCATAACCGATTCGTACTAAATACTAAATAGATAAAGGGAAAACTTTTTACGCTTTAACCTTTTTAAAAAATAAGTCTACAACTAAGAACAAAGTGTTTCGATGATTAATATAATATAAAACAAACGATACTGTTTGGGATTGCTTATGATTCTTTGCTTAATAAAACAAATGCATAAAGACATTAAAAAATACAGTTTTCTTTTAATAGCATATAAAAACTACAATTTTTCGTTCAGGCGTGATGAGGCCTTTCAGCTTAAACTCAAATATCTCAAGCATCAACTTGTTTCTGGATTATCCAAGAAGAAGTACAATTTGTAAGTTAAAAATGTATATACAGTTAGTTTTTAGATGATAATCAAATGTGGTTTAAATATAAGCTGTTTGTATGAAAATCAGAAATTTATGTAATTGTGTAATTACGTTTTTTTGATACATCTGTTTAAGCAAGTTTCACTAACTTTATGGCAATGTACAAGTGTACTAATATACAAATATATACTCTCTAGTTGTACAAAAATTGAGTTGAAATTATCTATTTACGTAAATAATAATTTATACCGTTTTGACCCACCTATAAAACATTAATCTTAATTGGTTTTTCACTAATTTTAATTTGTATAATTTCAGTTTGAAAAATCAAGAGGTGAACAGCTATAAGAAATACAAAAGTGACTTTTTCAAAAGTCTTTCAAAACTGAACCAGCAAATACAAATGAACGGAAAAGAGCTAGACAAAATTGACACGGAGGGTGTGGTGCACCGACTTGAGAGGAGTGAAACCCTTGACGAAGATGAAGTTTATCAAATTGATGTAAATGAAGAGTTCGGTGGAGTTTCATCTAGGATGGTAAGAACCTTGAGTAATTTAGTTGCTATTGCTCATTTTAAGAATGCATTAATTTTTTTTTTCTAGTTTTATTTTATCGCTCTGTATTTTTTGTCTTTTTTGTATCTGAAAACCAGTTTTTTTAAATGTAACGTTGTTAAAAAACTAAAGTAAAAGGTCAAAAATTGTGTAAGATCTTAAGATAGTCTACCCGTTGAATCTACTCTATAACTTCTGTAACATAAGTTGCTCTAGGTAGTACAAAAGTTTTTTTTTTAAAGAAGTAAATTGTTTGTGTTTGTAATTGACTAATAGTCGTCGGCACTGTTTAGGAAAAAAGGTTTTGTTTTTAATGTATTTGCAAGCTACACAACTCGTTTACATAGTGACTATTTGTCTGTTTAAAAATCTGATTTTTTCCAAAGATCTTGATAATAATAACAAGACAAGTTGTATTAAATAAGTAGCAGTATTTTAAACCTAACTTAATCGAAACCAACTCTCACTTTACATTATTTTTTTCAAGTTTTACTTCTTTTTAACTTTCTTATTTCTAACACTGACAATTTGTTAACTTTTGTAATTTTTCTCTTCAGCTTCGACAAGTTAAAAAGAAATTTGCAGTGTTTAAAAAATTTTTGAACTTTAATAATTTATTGAAACAATTTGTAAAAAAAACTACCTAGGAGCTCGATGATATTCCTTCTGATCCTAAGCTCCTAGTTCTTTTGGAGAAGAAAAAAGAAATCCAAGAAAAAAGGAAAGTACTGAAGAGCATATCTAAAGAGTTAGTTGATTATTTAAAGTGAAACCGAAAAATTTAATTATTCATGCTTTTAAAAAAAATATTATTGCGTTTAAAAAATACTGGTAGTAATTAAGTAATTAAAAGGTAATGATAATAAAACATAATAGAAAAACAAAATGTTTAGATAACTCATAGTATAACAATGAAGTAATAATGAGTATATAAAAGTTATAACTATAATAACAGATAGTTATTGAAAACAAATAAACGAAAAAGTTTAGTATATCGATAAAAAAAAACATGTAAAAGTAGTCAAGCAGCAAAACGTAACAATAACACAATTGATAATGATATAATAAAAAAGTATAAATTCTCAGAAAAGGGAAAGATTACCTTAAAAAGCTAGCGAAGTTGAAAAACGAACTGATTGCTTCTCGATTGACAAAAGAACGGTACGAGAAGTAAGTACAAACCTTTTGAAATATTAAAAAAAATCTTCTTCAGAATGTGATTATAACTCGCCAATGTTTGATGGTTAAACATTAAAAACTTGAAACGCAAAAACTGTTTATTTTAATGTATTTTGTTCTGCTTCGTTTGTAAAGCATCGAACATTGTCTTGGACAAGACTTTAAAAGGTATCCGTGGTGTGTGACTTGATAACCGAAAGGTTTTTTCGTACACCAGGTCAAAACCAAATATATTGAGCACTTCTTTTGTCGTTCAAAAAAAAAAAAAATTCAAAAGTCAAGTAAACATAACGTAAAACAAGTCAACTATGATATATAATAAAAAAAGAATAAAGAAATATTTTAAACAATAGAACTATTGTTTTCGAATTCGCTTAGAACTGTTCAAGTTTTATTTGCACTAACTATCAAATTAAAATACAGTTAATTTTATTGCTTGAAATACGAAAACTTTACAGAACTTAACACTTCACTCAACAAAGTTTCCTTTTTATTTACTCTTTAATTGTTTTTTTTTAATTAGAACTTAAACAATTCTAAGAAATTCAAAAACAGTTGGTAAGTTGCTAAAAAAAATCAGCTCTTTAATAACAGTCAATTCAAAAAATAACACGAAATAAGTATATGTATACATGTACTATTTTTATGTAAAGCTCTCCACTTTACGTAGATGCCAGTTATAAGTTAAGTATAACAAAACAAACTTTTGCTTATACATCTGTTTCAGCGCTCTAAACGCTTTTTTCAGCAAGGTGTTTTGTCAATATAAAGCTGTCAATTAGCAATAGTTAATTTCGTTAAATTTAATTAACACTTATAAATTTTTAATAAAAATAAATTTATACATTACTCTAATCTTTATTAACTTAATACATGTTTCTATGTGTTAACAAGTTAACACACTTCAACGGAGCTATTAAAATTGATGAAATACTGTATTTCTTCAATAATAGTATTTCTTCAACTTTTATAGCTCCGTTATAGTGTGTTAACTTTTTAACACACAGAAACATGTGTTAGTACTTTTAAGTATATAGAAATAGTACTTATAAAATAAGTAATTATATTATATTAAATTGAACTTGTTTTGCTAGGACGTTTATTAGCAAACGATTAACTTTAAATTTCAACAGTTGTTATACATTTCTGTTTACACATATTTACATCTTTTTTGTTTTTTGTTCAGCTTGATGCAAAGGGAAATGGAAAGATTTGCTCAACACAGAGAAGAACGTTGCAACGAACACTTGGATTTGTACAATAAACTGCAGAAGGTGAATAATGAATTAAAAGAGTTCGGGTATGAAGAAGAATTAGATTGTCAGGTTGCAAGGAACCAGAAACTTCAGAGATTTTCTTTTGAAACGGTTAGGTTTCAGTTATTTACAAATAACCATCATTAGGTAAACTTTTTACACTCAAGTTACTGAGCTGTAACTTGCTATGACATAATTGTTAATAAAAAAAATATAATTTGGAGGATTTATACTGATCTTTTAAAGCTTATCTATTAGTACTTGACAACTATTCAGAAGCACAGACTTCGAATTCTTGATTTTGTAGTTAAAGAGACATACTAAACTTTTTTACTAATTTACAAAACTACTAATTTTCTTAAAAACAATACTCAGCGGCTCTTTAAAATTATAACAAGACTAAGTTTTTAATATAGTATATTACTATAAGTTTTTACAAACAATAAACCTACTCTTATTTAATACACACTTACAAAAGTTTCAAGTCATAACTTTGAAAAACTTTCTTAATCTAACTCTAAAGAAGCAATATATTTTGATTCCGTTGTATAATGGAAAAATTCCAAGGTTATTTAAAGTTTTATATACTTTGTTTTACTTACGTCTAACATTTTTAAGGTTCTACATTTTTACAAATAACACTAATGTGGCAGTGCTCGATCTTTCTATTAATTTAAAACATAATTTTAATATTTAAAGCAATATCAAATTTAATAAAGTTTTGTTTGCTTACCAGTGCAACGAAGGAGCTGATGTTGATGAAGAACTTCGTGATCTTTTGAAAAACAAACATAAGCTTTTAAAAAAGAAAGAAGAATTGCAGCTCAAATCCGAAAAGTATGCTTGTTCAATTATATTTAAATTTGAATTAATCACTAAATTCAAAATCTCAAAAACGTTTACTCAAACATAGTTTAGAATGCATCAAATTTACAATTACCTTTCAATAATTATACAAAAAGCTTCCAATTTTGTAAGTAGAAATTTCCACTGCGTTAAAAAAGCATTCTAGAGTTTATAAAAGTTATACAATTAATAACTGATTTTATTTTTAGTTTTTAGCTTTCTTAATCTTACTTTAATACTTATATGCTTTTTTATAAACAATATTACGGTAAAAATACTATTTTTACGTTAGTAATAAAAAAAGCTTTTTTTTTAAGTAGTACATTGTCAAGCTTGCTTGAAGAATAATAACATTCTGAATGTCTTTTATTGAATTTACTTACAAATTATTATGATAACATTAACTTTTTTCATTTAAAGTAATTATATTTTGGTAAGTAAACTTTATTTTAAACTTTTTAAGCAAAAAAAAAACGTAGTAAAATATAATATCACTTTTAGACTCGGTGAGGACTTCCGAAGAAGACTTTTGAACCTTGAAAAAGTTTTTCCGGTTTCCGGAGTGTCAAAAGAAAACTACAACTCGTAAGTAGAAACTTTGAAAAAAATAAAAAGGGTAGTAAGAATTTATCATTTATGAGACAAACATTTCTATCTTTTAACTATTTGATCAAAGAAAACTCTTGCCAAAGCCTAGACTTTCGTATACCGTGAGACAAGGTCAGGTTAACACAAAGGTTAAACCATTTTGATCATCAGACCACAAGCCTTCGGTGGACTGAGACCCGGGTTTCGTTCTTATTGAAACTTGTTCGTCGGTTGTAACCGAAAAGCTGTAGTGGTTAAACTGCAAATGTTTTATAATGTTTTTGTTAAACAACCGTTTGTTGTTACGATCAGTGACGTCAACATTATTTAATTCTTTAAAATAACTGCATAGAAAACGCAACAGTCAATAAAAAATATTTAAAGACTTTTTTTTCTTTTTGCTAACAAAACGTGAAGACAGAGACACCTTGCAGATGGAATTGTAGGAACCAGTGTATACTAATAGTTATTATTATTTGTAGTTAGGTTATGTTGGGCCAAAGATACGGCTAACAACATCTAGGAAACACTTGCCGATTTTTGTACCTACCGACAACGAAAGGGTGGCGTGGAGTACTTAAACTCTGCTTTCTCCTTTTTTTTTGGTGTCATTTACTTAACCATTGCGTAAATAATCTCGTGCTTGTGAGCCGTTTTCGTTAAAGCTTCCTGGTAGTGTTCTAACGCGTTTCGTTATAACATTTTATTAAAAAAAATTCATACTTGGATATAGCTGTCAATTCTTTATTGACAGGTTTCAATATAATAATGGTAACAAATCTGAAGAATTTAATACTAATCTGAAAACTTTAGCATGGACAAAAACAAATTTAACTTAGAAACGGCTGTACTCTTTATATTTTTGAAATCTATGAGATTCTAAAATTAATCTAAACTTAATTTAATTTAAATTAAATAAAGAACCTTTTGGAGATTTTAAACATTTTATACTGATACTTTGAATAATTTTGAACGTTTATGCATGTCTGACGTGTCTACCATTAAATTATTTAGCTTAATGATGTAGCAGGCCTTAAAAGTTTAGCTTAGATTATGTGCGTTTTGACACATATATTTTTATTATCTATTAAATAAATTGACTGATGAACCATCTTATTTAGTTAATCGGTAAATAATTTTATCAAAAAAAAAACAGTAGTATTTAATTAATTTTACACACTTTAAAAACTTTTTATCAGAATGATGATGAAAGAGGTAAACGCGTTTTCGAAAGAGAAAGTGGAGCGTTTCAACGAAAACTTGAAATTGAGCCAGCAACTGAAGAATATTCAAAATGAACTGAAGGAGCTTCGATACGAGGAAAAAGTTCATCAAGTTGGAAAAAATAAGGAGTTTGGTGGAGCCTGTTCTAATATGGTAAGTAAAAGATTTTTAGATAAAATTTTACTGTTTAAACAGTTTTTTTAATTCATTAAATTACTTACAAGTTCACATAGTACCATTTGTGTTATACAGAAGTATCTAAAAACAAATTTTAATTTGATAATATAAGCGAATCGATTTATTAAAATAAAAAGTTTTAAAGTATTTATAAGATTTGGATAAGTGCTATGTAAAGTTGTATTAATTTTTAACAAGTTTATACGCATTACTGGTACATTAGGCTTTCTTGGAGTTTTAGCGCATGTATCATAGATTAAACAAAATCATTAAAAACTTTATAAAAAAAATAATTTACGAAAACTTTACATTTTCAACAGCGCAATAAAGAACATTATTCTGACAAAATTTCAAAAGCTTGTAAACTACTGAAGATGAAAAAACAGCTACAGATTGCGAAAAATGCACTATGTGAAAATTGTAAAAAGTTAGTTCATTAAATTATAAACTAAAATACTAAAAAGTATAGCTTATTTCAAAACTTTTTTGTTTCTCTTATTTATTATAGATAAAAAATAAAGTAACAATTCATATGTAATAAAACATGACAACTACGTAAGCAACAACTACCTAGATAGTATTTACACATACCAGCTATAATTTATTAAAACATAACACTATCGTCAATAAAAATGGTTATGCTCTAAAACCTAACAAATAAGTAAAAATATATTTTAATACAAGCAAAATGTTTATTTAATATAACAACATATGTAGACTCGGTGAAGATTATAACCAAAGAATTTCCTTTTTGAATTCGGAATATGCTTTAGGTCACTTGACACAAGAATGCTACGACGGGTAAGTTCAAATTTAAAATGATCAAAAAAAGTACAATTGGTGAGAGAAAGATCTTTAAAAACAAAAATTAATTATTGGTAATCATGTGAAAAATTTTTGAAATTAGACATTAGTATCCAACTTTTTAGACATACAACATAACTTGAGTTGAAGTTTTATAACATTTTTATCAAAAGTTTTTTAAACATACTTGGTCAACTATGTTAACAGTATAAAGTAGATACAGTTTTGGGTATTAATCCTTAGTTTACATACCAAGCTTGTTTCAATCAAAGTTTGTAACTTCTCTATAATGATAAAGCAAGTTTAACCTCTCCTTAAAAATTTTATTTTCTTCAACTTTCGGTTTTTGTTACCTTTAAGTTTGACAAGGTTTAACATTTCGATTAAAATTTTACTCTTTTTATATACTTTTAGTATTTTTAAATAACACTGACATTAAATTAGAAACTGTTATATTTTCTTCGTTGTTACTTAAGTTTACCAGTTAATTCAAATGTTTTATTTTTGGGGATTGATGACCATATTATATTATATACTATATACTAGATATATTGCCCATAGTTATAACAATTATTTTTGTACCAGATAAACACATATTATGTCTTATACAAACTTTCAGGCTGACGAACAAGGAGATAGACTCATTCGCAAAAAACGACGAAAAGCGAAAAATGAGGAAGGCAGAGTTGAGCAGGCAACTGAAGAGGGTTCAAGATGAATTGGAGGAGTTGGTATGCGGAGGAGGATTGGCTCAAAATGAGGGCAGAGTTCGCCATGTTGAAAACCACAAGGAATTTGGAGGAAACAGCTCCAAGATGAATTCGCAAGTAACTAAAGTGCTTAAGTTTTATAAATGCTAAATTTTCATTTTAACTTTTAAGAAGCTCGTATTATTATCATTTTATTTAATGTGATTGGTTAAGTAAGTGAAAAATACCTACCAGTTTGCTTAGCCACGTGAGTTATAGATAGGTTTTATTTCTAAAAAGGTTCTTAGATACTTATTAGGCATTGTTTTTATCAAAAGCCAACACAACTTTGTATATAGCCTTGTTGTTTGTATATAATTAAGAAAACTTGTTACTTTCTAAGTTGTTATTACGTGAAGCTGTCTTCATAAATGCAAAATACAGCCTGTTACGAGATATTTGTACTTTAATGCTTTATTTTCAGCCCTCTTACGAAAGTGAAACAAATTCACAAGAAATAACTGATTTAAAAATTCTAAGACGTCAATATCTTGAAACAAAAAGATCAATGGAAGAAAATTTTGAGGAGTAAGTTGCTTGCCTAGCAGCATTTTGCAATAAATAGCTGATGTTAAAATAAATGAAATATTTAGCAATAACTACAAATGTGACATTACACGTAGACAAGCATTAAAATAATTTACTTCATATTTCAATCAAACTACTTTTTATTTGCATGTAGTATAAAATATTAAAATTACAAAATTTTATTTTCAGACGCAAAAAAGCTCATCATCAGAAATTGAACGAGCTTGAAGGAGATCTTCTCAAAGGACTGATTGGAGATCATTGGGGGTTAGATTAAACATATTTATTTATATTTGTTCATAAATCCACATTAATATAAATTATTTTGATACGTTACGGTTTAAAGCAGCATAAGTGTCAATTTTGTTCATAAAATGTCTTATCAACACTTTGGTTTTCATTTTGTTTTACTTAACACTTTTACATAACTTCCATTTATTTTGTTCAACTTTTTTTTTGTTTATAATAACTGATGATTTCCTATATCCCAATGTAGGAGTGAAACATTGCTTTGTTGATAATAAACTGTAAAATAAAAAGTAGATTAAATAAATAACACTTTTTCTAAATTTATACAAAAAAAATCTTGTCATACAGCTCCTCCCGCATTTAAGAAGACAAAGTCTGGTTTATATAGTTAAACTTAATTTGTAATAATTTTTATTTCCATAAAATACATTAATTATAAACATATTATTTTAGGAGTTAAAAACTACTTATATCCATGTTTTCTTGTTTTTTATCTTTAAATGAATGATTCTATGTTTGTTACATCAGAAGTTGTCATTAACTCTTTTCAATTGTAGTGTTTAGCAACTTAATGTAAACTAAGACTTTTGTGTGAAAATGTTAAACAGCTCATCATTACTTTTTAATGCATAGTAAATTACATATGTATAACGAAACGTAACCATTTCGTTTCAACATAAATTAAGACAAGCATTAAGCCCGTTTTGTGTTTGTTTATAACTATTGATTAACATTTTTCCGAATTTTTCAGTTCTTACAACGAGGAATTGATAAAGTTTGAGGAATTTAAACGTGAATACTCGAAAAGTATGAAAAATATTGAAGATCATACCAGAATTTTGGATGCAAATATCGAAAAATTAGAGCAATAGTTAGGACATTATCCTGGACAAGACGTTAAACTGTATCCAAGTGGTGTACGAATCGATAACCAAAAGGTTTTTTCGTGCACCAGGTCCTAAGACAAGTTGTTTTGAGCGCTTTTTTGTTGTGCATTAAACATTGTTAAACCTGCCTAGTATTATTTTTTGTATTTTATATTGAATTTTTTTAATTTAAGTACTTACTACAATATGTGACTTCTAAAGTAAATGCTAATTGATTACATATTGTTTTTAATTAGAAATAATCCTATTTTTGAGACTCAGGAAACCTTCATTGGAATCTTAACTCGAATTAAAAATTGCGCTTTCGTTCTTATTTAGTTTTAGGTAGGAATTGTACGAAGTTCGACCCTTACCCACAAGTTTGTTTTTAATGGCAAAAACTATTTGTTTTTTGCCAGATTTGCTAAAAATACTTAAAAAAGCTACATTTTCTTTGGGCCAGAACACCACTGGTACTAATTAAAAAAAAAAAAAAACAAAGTATACACACCAACTTGAAGATTCCTTTTAAAACATTACTGCACAAAAAAGATTAAGATTTGTTGTCTTCGGCTACTAAAGAACTTTAGTTAAAACTGTAAATATAAAACACAAGGAAGATAACGCTCGTGTACAACTCGATAACCAAATAGTTTTGTCGTATAATGTAAAGGGTGACCAGAATGCCAATGACTTGTTATGTTAACTGAACATGAATGCTTTATAAGCGATAGTATGTTTTAACTTAAGCGATAGTAATAGTATGGCATGCCCCGAATAGTTTTTGTATTTTTGTTGATTAAACAAATGACATGGATTTCGGTCCTTTTTCAAAACTTTTGCGTGTTTTTAAAAACAACATATACTAAGTAAAATACTTTATTATTTAACAAAAAAAATGTTACTTTACTCAAAAAAGTCTAAACATGGCCTTGACGTAAATCTCTTATGTTATTATACTGTAAGCCCTAAATGTGATACTAAGTTAAGTACTACACAACTAAGGTATTTCATCTAACAAACATATAAAAATCAATGAAAGCATTGGCGAAAGTTTACAAAGGCTGATATAGACTTTTGTATGCCGTAAGATAAGTTTAAGTTAGCAGGGTTCTAGATCACACTAACTCGATTATCAGACCAAGCCTTCGATATAAAAATATTTGAACAGTGAATTTTTCAGCAATAACATTGCATTGTTGCACATTTAAAATTAATAATTTAAAAAATTAAAATTAAACAACTTATGAAATTTATAAAGATAATAGTTCTGGTGAAATTTTCTAAAACAATTCACATGCTTCATTGCTTTATGAAAATTTGATGTATTATTTAAAAATATTACATTATTTAGGTAAAATATTAATTGCTTAAGGTTTAAACATATTTGTTTGCTTAAGTAAAAATTTTCTACCATAAAAAAATATTTTATTGATACATACTTTTTAATTATTTTTTATGTTTTGTTTAAGTAACTTATCTTCAAAATATCAAAGGGGATGAACAAAATATTAGTTTCTATAACAAAAATACTGTACATTATTTTAATAAAAGCTTTTAATATTTTTAAAGTTATTTAATGTCAGTTGTTGAATTTAATGTAAAATGATATTACATTAAAATTATTGAAAGAAGTTATGAAAATTTAGATCCAGCCAATTTTAGTTTTACTATGAATTAAAAGGTAAATTTATCTTTATAAATTTAAAGATAGGGCAGGTGGAAAAACACATGATGAGCTCAAACTCATTTGTTTGACCTTCAAAAAACGTTTATCGTTGCATAGGGGAGAGTGAGTTCTGATGTTTTTCTACCTTTAGAAAATCTAAAAATAGTGCTCAAAGTACTCTATAGTTTATGTCAGAATTATAACCTGCAATAATTAGATAAAGATTTGTAAATTACTTATAAATGGTTATTCCTTTACCATTTCTCTCTAATATAGTATAGTTTATTTTTTTAAGGTAGAAAAACATCAGAATAACTCACTCTCCCCTCTGCAACAATAAACGTTTTTTGAAGGTCAAGCAAGTGAGTTTGAGCTCATCACATGTTATTCCACCTGCCCTATCTTTGAAATTACTATGAAAAAGTTTACTTTTTAATTAAAAATAAATCTAAATCTGTCTATAAACTAAAAAAAAATAAATTAACGAACCAAAATAAAAACTAATCCTATTCCTTTATTCAAAAACAAAACCCTTGGTGACAAGCCATGTGGCAAACACTCACAAGGCTAAAATCTCAACATCAAAATCACAAAGTGTGGGAAAACGATGAAGCTCAAATAGAGGCAATTATTTTTAGGTTATTTGAGCAATATTTCTTACACTGATAATTTTTCTCAAAAAAAAAGGCAAATATAAGAAAAAAAAAAGTTTTGAACATACAAAATTAAACAGTCTACATCACCTGTTTTATTTCTGATTACCAAGACTATTTTTTGTAGTAAATTGCAGCTTTACTCCCTTTTTAAGCCCAGCTCAGATGTACTTCTGATGGGAGTTGAGTTCTGATAAAATAGACCACTTTTTATCAAATTTACTGCATTACTATGAACATTCAACAGCAGTATTCAAGGCTTATATTTCACAGCATTTAAGTTTAAAGTAGATGCTCAGTAATTATGACATCATAATAATTGTTTTTAGCTAAATACCTACCTCTTTTCAAAGTTATTGCACATAGAGTAATGAGAATTTGTTTAAATACTATTAATAAGCTTTATTTTACAGTACACAAAGTTCAACTTAACCTTTTATTATTTATTATGTAACTAAACTTTAACTATACTCTTGCTACATTCCAATAAATTTATCCCAGCTCAGGACATTTTTAATTTTTTCAGGCTGTTTAAAAAACTCAGTCTTCTTCTGTTTTATTTTAAAAATCGCTAACTTTATATTTCCCCAAATCTCAGGTTCAATTCTATGATTTAAATAAAAATTATTCTTTTTTAAGATTAGTTTTTAATTAGTAAAAATTATTATAATTTTATAACATTGTTTTAAAAGTATTCGAGCTGAAATGACTTTATATTTTGTAAGTAGTATAAATTTTTAAAATAATTTTTAAATATTTTTATAGAATCCGGACAGGTTTTGGCCACTTAGTAAAAAGGGTCTTTTTTATCATAGTAATAGAAAGTATGTAAAAACTATTCAATTAAACTCAGCTAGTTTTAAAAAAACTTAGAATAATTATAAATATATTATTTGGCTATAATTTTAAGTCAAAGTTGATTTATTTATAAGCAGAAACACTATAAGCTAAGTAAACACTATAAGAAACACTATTAATTCTGGAATCTCTAAAGTTTATACTTTTTTGCTACTTGTTTATTAGTAATAGACACATAACAATATTAAGTGAAAGATATCATTGCATTTGTAACAGCAAGATTTATTGAAACTCAAATTGTTTCACCTTTGTTTGGTTTTATATAAATGAATACAATAACAATTAACTGCTATGAGTTGTAAACTAAAATATTTGATAAAAAGCTTTAAAGTTAGAAAATTAAAACATTTAAATAAAATAACAAATTAAAGTTTTAATTTATTTGGATGTACAATACTTTATAAACTTTTATTAATAGTAATTTGAAAACAATTACATACTTATAGCTAAAAAAATATAATACAGATAATCATTTATTGTTTAATTAAATAAAAAAATTTAAATTTAAAGAGTAAAATTGCACTAATTTTAATAAATTTATATGATAATTTCTATGATATATAAGTCTAGATCTTTTACTCTTAGACAGGTGCTCTCAATTGTCATAATTTCTAATAACAGAAAGTGATTTAAAATGTACTTTGTATATATATCAACATGCAATTGAAATGACATAACATCAGTAATATCTTTCTGCCTAGCTGACTTGACACATTTTATATTCTAAATCAAAAAACTAAAAGTAAAACAGCAGAAGAGTTTACTTTTTATATTAGAAAAAAAGTACGTTTTTTGTGACAAAATTTGCAGATTTAGTGTAATAATGAAGTCATAATACAACAAAAGCACTTGAAATGTCTTTAATTTATGCCTATAATTATAAGCTTTCATTTAAGATATAAATTGTAAGTCTAGGACATGTATAAGTAATTTTATTACTGTATAAGTCAAAAAATCAAAAAATATGTCATTTTTGGGGTTGAAATCAGTTTTTTGGGCGGCAACTTTTGTTTTTGTAAAATATAATTTTTTTTTAGATTCTTTTTAACCAAGCAAAAACACATCCAAATCATATGTACTTATTTGAGTTTTACAATATGACCATAAAAATGTGCTGTAATCCCTACACCTACATTTTACAGACAAATTTTGCACATTTAGGGTGACTATGACGTCATAATACATCAAAAGCAGTCAATATGTCTATGAATATATGTCAATAAGTATAAGCTTTTATTTAAGACATAAATTATAAGTCTAGAACATGTATAAGTGATTTTATTACTGTTTAAGTCAAAAAATCAAAAGTATGTGATTTTTGGGGGTGAAATTAGTTTTTTGTGTGGCAAACTTTTTTTTCAAATACTTTTTTTTCATTAACTTCTTAATGAAGCAAAAACACATCCAAATCATATGTACTTGAATGAATATTACAACATGACCCAAAAAATGTGCTGTACTCCCTACCCCTACCTCTATAGAATATAATTTATTTCCATATTTTTTACCTTAGTTTGTAATGCAAAGTAAGAAAATGTCTAAACTAAAAGAACATGGTTGCCAAAAAACCTTGAATTTGACATACTAGGCTAAAAAATGTTGAAAAAAATCAGGAATTTAAAACAATTTTACATTTAGAGATATAAAATTTGATTTAAAAGACTCAAAGTTATTATGTTGATGAAAATTTTTTCTTATCATTTTTCTTAAAAATTTTAAGGTAGTTTAACAATATCTTTTAAATGTTTTTATAGTATTTAAGACTGTTTTTTACCTCAAGTTTAACTTTATATCTAATATACTTATAAACTTCTTTTTATGGAACATTGAATAAGTTCAGAAAAGCTTAAAGAAATTTGCAAAAACCTTAAAAACCCTGAAACAACTAAATAATAATTGTACAGTTTTCTTGGATGCTTTTATTTACAACAGTAAAAAACTTCATCTTTAAGGTTTTACTAATTTTTTTTTTCCAGAAAAAAAAAGGTATGAATAACCACTTTTTTAGTAATGAAAAATATCAAATTCAAATGAGAAACATCATGAATAAAAATACATTAAAATATTTGTGCATCAAAAAACTTCTTTCTACTGATGAGCACAGCTTTAAAAAAGAAAAAAATAATGATGCACATGAGATAGTTAAAGTAGCCAATTATTTTAAAATGCTTGGACCTTGTGTGTCAACACAAATTTTTTATGATATTTTTGAACATGCCAACCTAGAATCCGACTTGTATTTAAAATTTTTGCAGTATTTAACCTGGAATAATAGACTGGTAGACTTTTCTGTTGTGAAATTGAGTCCAAAAATACATGAATACAGATATGAAAATTGCATTAAAAACTATTCAAATAATTTAATGAGTTGGGTCTTATCAAACTGCAGCAATTTAAGTGAAATAAATTTTTGTGGTCCTTTGGATTTTGATGAAAAGTTGTTTATAGCTATAATGGAAAAATACGGTCATCAGTTGAAAGCAATTGAGTTGGACTTTGAAATGTTTGAAAACAGACCTACTATGCTTAGTGCAATTGGAAAAAACTGTGATAAGTTAGTTAAATTAACCATTTGGAATCTATACTTTGGTAGTGATCCTAATTCTTCCTTTAATACAACACACAGTTTACTGGCACAATTAGAACCAAAAATATCAAACATTAGTACAGAATGTTCTATTGAGCATATAAATAAGCTACTGTTTGATATTGAGAATGGAAAAAGTTATAATTTTTCCAAGACATTGAAAATGCTAAATTTCCCTGGACTTAAGTTTGAAGATAAATCATACATTTTGTTGGCTTACAACATGCTTTACCATTATGCTCCAAATTTAGAGTACACAAATTTACCATTGAAACTAACAGATAGTGTGGTTTTCCTCAATATGGTTGTGGACTATGGTGTCAGTCTAAAGCTTAAAAGGTTTACAGACATGTCTGCCAACTGCAATAAAACTTACAAAAAAGTGAAAGCAGCTGTGAAGCTGTTGCCTTTTCTTGAAGAGGCTGGAGTGAATTTAGTTAACCTGAAAGACAAGCAAAAGAAATCTATCATAGACAACTTGAACAAAAAATTGACTAGTCTTAAAATTTGTTTAGACCCTCCTGCAAGTGCTTTGTTTTATGTTGGAAAAAGATTTAAGTACTTGCAGAAGTTGGAAGTTTATTTCACTTGTTTGAAGCGTCTTAATGGAAATAGCAGTTGTTTCAAAGAACCAAACAGTAGGGATTTGTTTCAATTCAGAAATTTGAAAAGTTTCAAGTTCAGTTGTGTGGTGAGTACAAGTTTTAAAGTTACAAATACTGTTTTTCTAATTTTAAGAAGCTGTCAAGACACTTTGAAAAACTTTGAAATAGAAGGATATGAAAAAGAAAACGTTAAAGAGGTGCTTGATTTAGTTTGTTGTGAAGATTTTGCTCTGGAAAACATAACTTTTAGTTTTGTTAGTTTTCTAACATTTGAGCATGTTATGCAAATAGTTACATTTTATATTGACAAAAAAGTTAGTTTAAATGTAGAAAATTGCAATAAAATTAGTCTTGATGAGTTACTATCTGTCAAAGGCTACGTTTTACATAAAAGTGTAAAAAACTTGTTCAACTTTAATTTTAAACATGAAGGTTCTACATACTAATCTTAACATTTTTTTGTACATTTGGAAAATAATGAAATTAGTCTGCCTACTTGTTTTATTCACAATGTTTTTTAAAATGTTTTTAACACCTTTATACTGCTGTAACAATTAAATTTAAAAAAAAGCTAGAAAAGTTATGATAACTTCATATAAACTAAAAAATTGAATTAGAATGTCAGTGTATAAACATAATATTTAAAGAAGTCAATTATTTATTTTATATGTTATCTTTTTTATGTCTATGTTTCTAAAACCCACTAATCTTTCACAATACTCCTAAATTGTTGTACAACTGTAAATTATTGTAAAATTATTGTAATAATATTTTATGAAAAGGGTTGTAAACTAGTTTTTTATTAGAATTTTATTTTTGAAAATATTAAAAGTTATCATACAGAAATTTTAGCTAGCAATTATATTAAGTTAGATTTGCACAAACTTAACTGAACTATTTCTTTAACCTTTTTTATTTTTGGGTATATTTAAATTGTATTTGCAAATTAACAATCATAAAAATTCTAGAACTGTTTTTAAGCCTTATATGTATATTTTTTGTTATATTTTGAACATTGTTTCTCAGAACTCAAATTAAAAAAGCATTCACTTAAATTTAGGATAGTCTTGTATTAAAAAAAACAATTCAATTCTCTTTAAAACTTTATATACATTAGTTTATCAATTATTTAGTTATTTAAAATTGTGTGATTTTCTTTTGCTATCAACAGATATTTATCTTAAACACATACAAATTAAATTTTATAACATATATATTAAGAAGCATGCAACTTTTACATATTATGTTAAGGTTATGTTAGTTAATCTTAATTCCAATAGTTAAAATAATCCAATCATTTCCATATTATTGTGCAATTTTTCTTCAAAAAAATATTTTAGTAGTTTTCAAAGCAACTGCACAAACTTTTTAAATTGAAAAAAATATCTTGGTGTTTTTAAAGTTGTGCCAAAACACTTCGAGATATCAAGAATTCTTATACACTTGCTCTGAAAGACAAACTACATACAATAGTTACTTTTGTTTTAAATTGGTTTAAAACATTTAAAAACTCATGATTAAATTAAATTCATACATTTTAAGCAGCAAGTAGATAAAATGTCAAATCTAGCTACCAATCCGGTCGATTTAACAAATGAGGAAGAAACACAAGAATGGCTCAACAACATTGAAGTTGAATACAGTTATGCCTGCTACAAAGAAAAAGATGCCGACTTCTGTTTCAGGTCAGCTTGGTTAAACTGCTTTTAAATATTAATTAACAAAATTGTGTTTAAAAGTTTTTAAGTTTGGATAAAATCTGAAACTTTTTTTTCTACTACAAAGACCTAGTTAAGATAATGTCTAAATTAAACATTACAATAGCTCTGTGTTAGTTTTGAAATATTAATTAAAATGATTGAAATTATTTTTAGCTAAATCTTATTGGTAATTTGATACTTAGTTTGCAGCATTAGCGCTAATTCAGGTTACTTAAATTTTTTTAACCTTTTAAATGTTTTAAGTTGTTGAAACTAATCCAACGTTCCCATTTAAATTTATGAAGTGTTAATCTTATAGAACTAAAAAGTTATGTTGTTATATATAACTTGTTATTTATACTTATTGTTTACAAGTATTACAAACTATGTAAGTATCACACCTAAATTTTTCATTAATTTATATTAAGTTATTTATGTTGTTAACTCAAATGAGTTACTGCAAGCTAAATCCACTGTTAACAACCATTTTTCAGCCAAATATTTTAAAACACAGCTAATACTAACAGAAAAGTTATAAGTTGTTTTCTTTGAAACATGCAGTGAAATGTTTATGCTCTTTTCAAAAGGTTCAAGTGAACATGTTTACTCAAATATCTTTAAAATGTTAAATTTTTGAGTTTATTAAATAGTTTCTAAAGTTTGTCTTGTACTTGATAAAGCGACAATAACATGTAAATCAATAGAAGTTTTTAGTAAACTGTAAGCTCAGTTTAAATCAAGTTAGTTAGTGATGACTTTAGTTTTAGCTATTGGTGATAGTTATCAATGAGTGTTAGTACTGATGTATATTATCACTATATTTTAAAACTGTAAGTACAGTTTAGATGCAATTTTAGTTTTTTTACAAAAACCTATACTAAATTTTGAAATTCAGTAAAAGTAAACTAAAACAAGTATCATTTTGATAAAATTGTTAAGCAAAATTAAAGCAATATATTGGAATAAAAAATAATTAATTTAAATTTTTGGAAAAATTCTTAAAGCTAATTTTATATTACTCAAATACTATAAGTTTTACAAAATTTGTTATACTGTTAGAAAAACACTTTTTTATACTAACTGCATCTATTTATTGCTTATAAGTAGTTTCGTACACATAACAAAAACATATTTATCATTTCATTTTAGATTTCAAATGTAAAGTGAAAATATGCAGTATTTCTCAATGTTCAGTGATTTATTTTTATTTTTGTATCATCTATGACGTTTATTGTTTGATAACTGGATATGATATAAAAATTCTATGTTTAATTTTTTTTTTTTTTATTCTTTGGCTTTTATTTTATTAGTGTTTGATTTGACTATTAATTTCAATTTTAGATTAGGAGAGTTTATGCAAAACATAAGGAAAGACTTCAATAAAGCTTCTGAACATTTCAAGTTTGGATGTGAAACCTACAACAATCCACTCTGCTGTTACAGGTAAATATGGAAATTAAATGAAGTTAATTCAAAATAAATTTGTATAAATATATTTAATAAAAATAAAAACAAATTATACAGTAATCTTCCTTTATTCTACCAACATATGTTTCTGTGTGTCAACGAATCAACACACTTCAACTGGGTTCTGTAAAAAAATAATTACTGTAATGAGAGAATAGAAGCATAGAATTACAGTAATTATTTTTTTACAGAACCCAGTTGAAGTGTGTTGATTCGTTGACACACAGAAACATATGTTGGTAGAATAAAGGAAGATTACTGTATAATTTGTTTTTATTTATATTCCAGTGAAGTTACTTTACTAGGATCTTTTATTAGCAAACAATTAAAACTATATTTTGAACAGTTATAAATATATTTATGTTTTTTTTATGTGTAAACTTTTCAAGATTAAAATAATTTTGGGTTGTTAAAGTTAAGCTTTTGTACTAAAACTCTGTATAAAAACAACTTATCACAATTTTTCTGTTTTGTTAGATAAAGGAACATTATTAAATATTAGTAGTTTTAAGCATATTTTTTTGTGATTTTAAACTGAACTGTTTCAATAATTGAATTATTTCTCAATCTTGTTTTTATTTATTATCAACATTATTTTTAGCCAATAGATTGATAAATCAAATACAGAAAAGTTTAAGTATTTTTTCTAATGGTAGAATAGGGAAAACAAAGATGTTTAAATGTTAAAAAAAATAATCATCATCATTATTAAGTTTAGGTACTTATTAAACATGCTGCTGCCACTTTGAAAGCATCTAAAGATATTGTTTTACACAGATTAGTTCACACCTTCAATGAACAGATTTTGACTGAAAAAATATTTAAACATAAAATATTCATTCATCAAATTAGTTTTTTACCCAACAGATTGGGTCAGTCCCACCAACTGGGCCGGGGAGGCATGGCCAAGGACCAATTGAAAGCGGCCGAGTGCTACAAGAAGGCCTGTGATTCGCCAATCACCGACGAGCTCGCCAAGAACCAGCGAATCGGAGACGCTTGCGGCAGCTTGGGCTTCATGCTGATTGGAGATCACGATAAAAAAATAACCCAGCATCTTTACAAGGTTGAACATGTGTTTTAAAAAAATTTTAAAAGTTTTTGTTTTTAGCATTAGTTGATGAGCTAAAACATGTTTGCTCAGCATCTGTTTATGGTAAAGTTTATTTTATTATTAAACTTCATACTCATTGTAATTTTTAGTTGTTATAAATTTTTTAGGATTCAATAGAAGTAAAATTGATTAAAAAAAATTGAATTCATTATAATTGCTCTTATAAATATTAATAATTAAATTACTTTCTTCTATTTACAATAAATAAAACTATTTGTTTAGTTTATTTACTAGTTTTCAACCTAATATTTTTGATAAGTTTCTATCTATTAATAACTTAAATCCTTTTTGCATTTAAACATTTAATATAAGTTTTTACAGCTAGAAATCTTAAGAAAAATTAAATTTACAATTTATGAACCTGCTTCTAAAAATGAGCATTTAATATTGAAGATGAAATCATAAGTTCAAATAACTTTAAAAAACTCCAAAAATTGTATTATATTTAGAATAATCAAATTACTAGAACGAGGATTCAGGTGACGTGACAACAGCTGACATGACGTATGCGAACTTCAAGCGAAGCTGCGAACTGGACAACGTGATTGGCTGCAATCTCTTGAGTCAGTTCTGCATGACCGGTTTTCCGGACAGGGGCGTTCCTACTAAGGAGAAGGATTATGTACAGGTACATAAGTTTGATCTTAACTATTAGCTTATTAGTTTTAGTTTCTTTGGTTTAACTCATTTTTATACAAACTTCATTATGTTAACTTAATTAAAGGGTGAAAAGTATGAATTTTTGTTCGGTAATATGTCTGTAAAAGTTTGCTTCACACAGCTTTACTTATTTTTTTTTAAAGTCTTTATAATAAATATTGGTAACTTTCAAACAACGTTGCGTAATATTAGAAACAAATTTAGTTTCAAACCTTCTGCCAACAGAAGCGCTGTTTTACCAAGAGTTTCAAAACCATGAAAATAAGGGCTTTTATTGAAAAAAGCCTAATAAAGTGTTTATATTTTTCTCTCAACTTCGTCAGAGAGTTGACTTTTGACAGATCTAAGACTTTAGGCGAGCCTTGTTAGGTTATTTGAACCAATTAATTTAAAAATTTTTCCCCCTTATGAGAATTGACGAAATGTAGGAACAACGTTTGATTTACACAAAAACTATCTCTTATTGTTTTAACTTTTTATTTCAAAACTGTTCGGGCATGGTACTTCAGGTGTTGAACTTTACAGTTTCTTTTCAATGTTTTTTACTTAAGACATTTTTTTACCTTCAGTTTACTTTTATACTTGATATAGAAAAAAAAGTTTTTTTTAAACTTGGAAGAAATTAACAAAAATAGACCAGTGGCAACTCTGCTCACAACTGCAGCTAAGATCCTAAAACATCTCTCTAAAAATCGAAACGATACGCTTCTTTAAAAGCGCTCTTACAGATTCGCTCTGTTTAGTACAATGTTTCTATCATATGCTTACGTCACTAAACAAAAACACAAATAAGTATCTGCACAAGTTCTTATATAAACGCGTGTGTATCCATATTATAGCTGTTTGTTAGGTAAACGCCCGGACCATAAGTTCCGATTTTAAACAGCTTTCTAGTAGCTGTGATTTATCCCAAACATTTAGGAAATATCGCTTTTTGTGCAATCGTTGAACATTAAGTTAGTAAATAGTGCTCTATGATTAGATATAAACAAACATAGTAATGTCTTTTATAATGAGAATTTAAAAGTATATTTATTATTAAATTACTTTTCCCTATGTGACAATAGACTATTTTAAACGTAGGATCAACCTTTAATTTACACAAAATTAATCTTTTTTAAATTTTATTTTAAAAGTGTTTTATATTAGGGCAAGGTAGTTGAGGTTTAATGATTTAAAAACTTTGTGTAAAATTGGTTACAGATAAGAATCGAAATACTGTTACTGTAATGATATATTAGTACTTTTTACTCATTGATAGCCTTAAATTCTTTCAGCTTCAAATTTAAAGCGCTTCTGATTGGCTAAAATTTAATTTCTGTTTATTAGTGTTTTAGTTAAAATAACTTAACTTTTTTTTTTCTTGTATGTTAGGTTAAAATGGGGTTAGATATTTCAGATAAAATTTAAAATTTTGGGTAAATTTGGTCAAAAATGAGGGTTTGAATGTTGTTAATATATTGCTTCCTTATCTCATTTGCATAATGTTATGAATGAAAAAGATAAATAAACCTTATAACTGCAGCGGACCTTATTACATCTGTCTAAATTTGGCAATGATAAACTTCATTAAAAGCGCTTTTTTAGGTTCTCTCCGTTTTAGTACCACGTTCCTATCAAATCATTACGTCACTATATAAAAACACAACAAGTAGATGCATGCAGTTGTATATAAAACTCATGTATTACAACAGCGTGACTAGATTGTGCAGTATACTTTAATGCCCATAGATCCATTTTGAATCACCTTACTAATAGCTGCAATTTATCGAAACATGTAAGATTGTCACATTGTAAACTGATGCTATTATTCCAAAGTGAAACTTTTGTAATTAGAAACTAACGAACGCACGTTTTATTTTATGATTAAAACTTAAAAGTACTTCAAAATTTTTCTGTATCAGTTTATCAAGGAACAACACAAAATTATTTTGTTAAAAAAAGTTTAAGATTTTAAAGTGATCACCACCAGTGCCTTTTTTAGTTTGATAAATCCCAGCTTTTTCAAAAAGTTGATAGAAAAGAAAAAAAAAATAATAAAAATGAAAAATTAAGGAGTGTAAGAACTGTAATCTTGTGAATTCCGTTTAAAATTTAAGTGAAAATAATAAATTCAAATAACTTACGACTGAAATTTGTACTTATTCTTTCTATCTCTAAACTAATAATGTTACGTATAAATGTAAAATTTTACATTATATTTTTACAAGCAAAGTAGATTTAAAACTTTTTTATATTCGGCAAAGGAACAATCATTGTTTAATAATTCAACTCTAAGTTTTAAATTTAATTATTTTCCATCAATCATAAACTGAGCAGCATACAAAAACTTTGAAACAGGTTTTCATTTAATATTTTTTCTTAGTTTTTAAGATCATGCACATTTTTAAGTACAACGTTTCTATCAAATTCCTAAGTCATTAGATAAAAACACAACCAGTAGCTGCAAAGAATATTATATAAAACGGTTGTTTAATAAGTTCTCACTTGGTTACAAGGTTGTCACTTTACCTGGTAACCTGGAAAACCTAGATTTTGAGAAATTTGGAAAAATAAACTTGAATCAGAACCAAAATCACTAAAATATGTGGAAAAACTATAATTTTTAACATTTTAAGTAGTAAAATTTTGCTTTGGCACAAAAAATCTATAACATGATTAAAAAACTTTTGTCATCAACAAAAAAATATTTTTATTAAAAAACACATTTTAAGTAGCTTAATAGTATCTTTTCATTGTTTTTATACTATTTAACCCAGTTTCTTACCTTAAACTTAACTTTAAACTAAAAATAGACCCAAAAATGTCTACTTTTAAAAACCTGGAGTGGTTAGCTTAGTCCAATTCCAAACAGTCTTTCAGCAGCTACGAATTACACTAAACCATAAGAAATTATCGCCCTTTATATAGTCATTGAATGTTTAATAATATAGATATAGATATTTATTCTAAAAAAGATTACATTAACATAAGCACAACTTTGATTTATTTAAAATTAGTCTTCTTTTTTTTTTTAGATGTTGATTACTATAAAATATTTTTTACCTGTTTGAGTAATGTTGGCCAGGTTTAGTGTTTTAGAAGCTTCGGGTAAAGTTAGCTGGTAATGATTTAAATATTACTGTTGTAATGACGATTAGTATATTTTACTCGTAGCAAGTTCGAAAAGGTATGCTTCACTGAAAGGTAGAAATTTATACTGTATAGAACAACGTTTCCACCAAATGCTTACGTCATTATACAAAAACACATAAAAACAGTATGCATCAAGTAGTATATAAATCTGTGTTCATTTAGTTGTCTAATTGTCAATTAAATATATGCTGGGTCTAATCTTAACAGCTTTCTAGTAGCTGTAATGTGTCAAAATTTTGAACAGTATTTCTTGTAGTGTTAACTTATTGTTTTTAGTTAAAAATTATTACTTTTCTGTTTAAAAGTCAACGAACTTGGAATTATATTTTACAATTAAAACTAAAAAGTACTTAAATTTGTTTTTCTTTATCAGTTTTTCAAGGACCAACACATTTTTTTAATAAGTTTAAAACGCGCGCTTGTAGATTCACTTTTTTAACTCCAACGTTTTTATGAAATGCTTACGTCATCAAATAAATATTACAACAAGTAAATTAAATAAATTTATCTATATATATATATTATCATTTAATAAATGTGTGTTTAATTAAATTAACTGTTAGGGAGAAAAGAAGAAAGTTCATTCATTCTTGTTTATACAATTTCCCATTAGCTGTGAAATATACTCAAAGTTTGAGGAATAATGATTTGGTTTAACCACTGAACGTTAAATTGAAAAATAGTCATTTTTTATTAGGAACATCAACAAACATTTTAATATGTTTCGTAATTAAAATGCTTTGGTAAAACGCCCAAATGTGAAACCAGTTGCATTTTTTATTGTTTAAAACCTACTACTACTACTGCTTTTAAAAGCGCAGTTTTTTCTTGATGTTTTCAAAATTTCGAAAAAGAAGCGCGTCCGTTGAAGGAAAGGAAAAAATTTCATGTTTTTATCCAATTATCCATCTTTAGATTATTTCAAACAGCTTTCCAGGTGCTGAGATTTATTCCGAGCATTCTTAATTTATTTAATTTTTTGAAAATAAAATTTAAAATAACATCACTTTTGTAATTACAAATAAACAGCTGTTTGAGATCTTTTACAAATTAGAACTAAATATTAATCTGACGTAAAAAATACCGACTTTCTCAGGGGGCCAAGTGGGCGGAGAAGGCGTGCATGCTGGGGAACGCGGGGGCGTGCAACAACCTGGCGGTGATGTACAGCCGGGGTGAGGGGGTTTCCCAGGACAGAGAGAAGCAGAAGTTCTACGAGGACCGGAGAGACGAGTTCACCAAGGGAAGCTTCTCGCAGACGTTCGGAAAGAAGTAGGAGGTTTTGCGGGACCGGGGAAACGGGCTGTGAGCTGGAAATAGACATTTAATGACATTATAGTTTATATTGTAATTTGAATTAAAAAGTACTGAAAGTAAGCGTTAAATTTTATTATTTATTTATTTCATTCAATTGAAAAATTTCTGACTATAAAAAAATGAAATTAAACAGTAAAAAAATTATGTTAATTGTTTTAGCTTATTTTGATGGTATTTATATCTAATTGCACTTTTTAAATTACTTAATTGTTTCACTCAGTAAATGAGTTTTCAAAAACGTTTTAATCTAAAAGCTACACTTTGTAAAGTTTTTTTTTTCATTTTACTTTATTTAGCATGTGGTTTGTTCAGTTATAGCAATGTATATACATAATTTTGACATTGTTATTTTTGCTTCATAAGTATAAAACAAATATTTATTAAAAATACTTTTTATTGTATGTTTAAAAAATGTTTTAGAAAGTGTGTAACTTTTTATATCTGATAGTTGAAACAAAGTCTTTTCATTAATAAATTTTCTTTAAATTAAAATTATAAACTATCGAGCTGTGTAAGAGTTAAAAATTTTAACAAATTAAATTAAAAAAAAACTTTTTTCAAATTATAGTTGTCTAATTAAATATATTAATTTTTCATATGTAAATACCTTATAATAGGTATAAGTTTGTTAGAAAATTGAAATAGATTATTGAATGGTATTATATGTATTTTTTTTGTTAATTCACTTGACTTTATTTTATTCGTTAATTGTTTAGAACTGTTCTTAGTTAATTTGACAAATATTTAAATAATTTTACAGATTTTAGTTGATTATTTTTAAAGTTCATAAGAAAACTTCCCAATTCAATATCAATCATGGTAAGTAAGAGCTTATGATATTTTCATTAAATAATATTTCTTTGAAAAGACTTTCTTTTTAAAGAATATGTTTAAAATTGCAGTTTTTGTTAAAATCTATCCTGTTAACTTTTGTATAATTGTTTTTGATGAAATTGAAGTTAACAACAGCTGTGTTTAATTTTCGAAAATTTGAGCACAATCTAACTAAATTTAAACTGAACATAAATAAAATATCTCATTTTAAAGCCTTCTGCAAGTTGGTGCCACAATTGAATAAGTTCTGTTTCAATACCAAAATCTTTTACAAAAAAATTTGAAATTTAAAACAGTTTTCCAATTTAGACACATTAACGCTTTGCTTTAAAACTATCTCTATAGTGATTATTTTACTTAATAAAAGTTACTCACATACATTAAAACATGAAATAAAAGCCTTTTGCAAATTGATGCTAAGTTTGAATGGATTCTAATTAAGTTAAAATTTTTCCTTAACAGGTTTTTAATTCAAAATAGCTAATTCAATTGAGATATATCACCGCTTTGATTTAAGACTAACTCTATAGTGATTATATAAACTTTTATAAAAACTTTCAAAACAGGGTGAACGGTGAACTAATCAAATGAAAGTTTTAAGTATAATTATTTTTCATTTAAAATAGCTAAATCAATACAGTCATATCATCAATTTAATTTACTTTAACCTTACACTTAGTAGTCAACTGCGCACACTTTATTAAAACGTTACATTAATAAAGGGTGAACGGAAAGGTGTGAACAAATACTACCCGCCGGATTTCGATTACAAGGTACATGGCAATTTGGACAGGTACCACAACTCTCACCCGTTGAGAGAAAGGGCTAGCAAGCTGTCGCAGGTTGGTATCAATTTACATTGTTTTAGGCTCAGCATAATTTAAATAATTCAGTGATGCATGTATATTGTGATATTAACTATTACTTTTTAGCGTTGTTTAACACTCAGCAATCTTAAGTTATACAGCAATGCAGTTGTATTAGTGGTTTTAGAATATCCAAGCCGGATCCTGCCCGAGTGCAGAAACGTTTTTCCCGTGAAGTATTTTTTTAGATTTGAAATGCCATATAGTGTTTGGTGTGACTAGATTATTAAACTTATTTTATTTTATAATTTAATTTTTCAGAGCAACTTGATTATTATATTTTAAATTCCTATAATATTTATTGTAAATAAAACATTATACAAATTTTATTCATAATTAAAATTATTTACAGGGAATCTTGATTATCAGATTCGAAATGCCATATAATATTTGGTGCAATGGTTGTGGAATCCACATAGCCATGGGAGTCAGATACAATGCAGAAAAGAAAAAGGTTTGATCGTTTGTCTTTTTTATTTTTAGTTCTAAAGCTAGATGGTAAAATTTATGTATATTTTGTATTGTTTTACAAAATAAGCATTTGCATGAAGTTATAAAAGTCTAAGCTTTCAAACAAGTTATTAAAAAAAATAATTAAAAAAGTTTTAGTATATATTTTGTTGTTTCAATAAAATTTATGTATTGTTCCTGTTCAAAGTTGTTTATAAATTACATTTAGTTAAATATGTTTTCCAAACAACTTTATAAAGCAATTTAAAATCACATTGTATATATTTTTTTCTACTAGACTGAGTTTAACACTTTAATTTGTTTATAAATACTTCTTCAGTAAAGTTTACCTTATTTATAGTTTAAAATACCCAAGTGCTTTTTATATTGAAGTATACTTGTCAAGTTGTGTACAAACAGTTTTTAACCAACATTTTTGTGTCTATGCACATTATTTTTTTATCAAACTGAAGTTTTATGCACAAAGTATATTTAATTCAGTTTTGTATCCAAGTTTTCACAAAAACTACTTTAATCAGCTATAAAATATTACAGTCAGGTTTAAAAAGTAGTTGTATAATTTACAAATTTCGTATTATTTTCTACAGATAGACAAGTGATATAGTCCTGATTAAAAATTAAATCTTATATTTCAAACAGTTTTGTTATTATTTTCCACAGATAGACACATGGTATATAGCCCTGATAAAAAAATCTAATCTTATATTATAAACAATTTTCTTATTGTTTTTCACAGATAGGCAAATACTACAGCACGGTGATATACAAGTTCCGAATGAGGTGCCACTTTTGCGAGAACTACTTCGAAATCCAGACCGATCCTCAGAACTGCGACTACAAGATACTGAGCGGGGCGAGGCGCAAGGAGGAAAGGTGGGACCAGAAAGATAACGAACAAATTGAAACTACCGGTGAGATTATAAATAAAATTAACAAATTGAAACTGTTGCTTAAGCTATATTAAACAAATGTATGCAAAGAAAATAAACAGATTAAAACAACTGGTTAGATAGTATTAGATAAATATAAAAAGTTAAACTAACTTAATTAATACTAATTAGATTAAATTGAATATATATTTTAATGTAGAAAAAATTTACATTTATTAGTCAACTGCAATGAGTGTTTTTAAGTAAATTTAAAAATAAGACTTTACAAATACATAAGTACGCTTGATATAGTTTATCTGTTATGTGAAAAAAAAACTGTTTGTTTTCATTTGAAAATTATAAACTATTATAAAGCTTATTTCTCATTTTGAATGTTGATTTTTCTTTTTTAGTGATCTTAAACTTTAAAATTTTAAATAACAGCTCAAACTAATTTTGCCGTATATAAAATTAAGAATTTTTTTAAAATATAAAATATTTTAAAGCTTAACCCGGTCTAATATTTATAAAAACAAGTTACTTGGATAATTTGTTTTTTTTCTGGCTGTGTCACTAATTTTTTCTTGTAATTTTAAAAGTAAATAAATAAGACTAAACGGTAGGGATTTTTGTGTTGTTTTAAGTGGAAATTATCAAATACTTAAAATGCAATATTCAATTTTAGTCTTCTTTATAAAACATATATACATTATACAGTCTCATGACTGTGAAAGTGTTTTTGGCCACAACAAAGACAAAAATTAAAAATATTTGAAGAGCATAAACTATTTATACAGTTCAAGTTCAAAATATTATTCTAGCCTTGTTTATACAAGCTATAAAATACTAAACTCTTTGATTATTTCAAGTTTGTTTGCTGGTCATGAAAATTTTTTTTTTCTTATAACTCCTTTATAGGGGTAGGAGTACAGCACATTTTTTTGGTCATATTGTAATATTCATTCAAGTCATTATGATTTGGATGTGTTTTTGCTTCATTAAGAAGAATCTGAAAAAAAAAATCAAAAAAAAAACAACTGCTGCCCAAAAAACTAATTTAAACCTCAAAAATTACATACTTATCAATTTTTTGACTTAAACAGTAATAAAATCACTTATACATGTCCTAAACTTATAATTTATGTCTAAATGAAAGCTTATACTTATTAACAAATATTTAAAGACAATATAAACTTAACTTTTGTAATTGTAATTTACCTTGAAGCTACTATTATCAAGTAATTTTATAAGAGAAGTGTATTTTTTTTAGTAGAAGAATTTTTAGTTTTTTAAGCAAAAAGTATTTTTTTTAAATAAAATGAATTTTTAAACGCAAAGACTTAATTCACAGTTTTGATTAACAAAAATAAATTCTACTTGTTTTCAGTAGTTACTTTATTTTAGTTAACGGGTTAAAAAATAGCTGATATTTTTTTTAGTGTTTGATCGAATAAAGCTAAGAACAATATTCTTTTTTATTTTCCTTTGCTTATCCTAAGATGTGCGCAATTTATTTATATATATTTCTGATAATAACTTAACACATCTTTTTATAAAAGTTTTTTAGTTTTTATAAAGCTTTATATATTTCTTAAATAATGGTGTACAAATAATGTAAACATTATATTTGACAGTTGGTATTTTTGATTGAAAGTTTTAAGTCACGAATTAAGATTTTCAATGTAAACAAACAAAATTCACGTTTAAAACTGATTTTTTTCTCTGAAGTTTGATTGAAAAATACCGTTCAAATTACTATTGGAAATATAATGTTTAAAGGAACAGATAGGCTTACTAAAATTAATTAAATTACTTGAACTCAAATTTGAGTTCATATTTCTGTTTGCATGTTTTTGATAAACATCTTTAAAGTTTGCAGAATTATAGAAAAAATCTTGATATAAGGAAATTTTAAAATTAGCATGTATATAGTTTTTTATCTAATTTAACTTTTAAAGATCTTACAATTCGTTTTACGACTAAGTAATTTTTTTAACTTAAAAGTTAATCTTAATGCTTGCATTTTGTACTTATAATTAAAATAATGGCTAAAATATTTCAACAAAAATAACATAACAACTCGAAAAACAAAGAATAGAAATTATTTGTTGACAAAAATTTAAAAGTTTGTTTTTAACATTATTAAAGCAAATTATTTCGTAACATTTCAAATGCTTTGTTTTTGTTTAAGTTCTAAGTGTGTCAACTATTGTGTATTTAAACTATTGTGTGTCAAATATACAACTAAGCTGTATTTTTTTCAATAAAAAACATCATTAACAAAATGAGATGCTTATCTAAACAAAAATAAAAACTTTATTAGCCACTGGTTTGATATCAAATTTGAGCACATCCCATTTAGAAAAGGGAAAAGTAAAAATTAACGAAAATATAACAGTTTGATATCAGAGCATAAAGTGAAGAATGAAAATAATAAAGAAAGGAAAACTTTATGTAGTAGGACATATTTGATGTTGTAGTTTTAATTAAAAAGTGCAAACAAGTGCAAAATAAAAATAAAGTATTTAAATTAACTAGAGCACTATGTTATTCAAACAAAAATAAAACTTTATTAGCCACTATTTTGATAAGAAACACTACATCAAGAAAAGAAAAAAAGAAGAAACAGTTATAAATAATAAGTTAAAATTTATTAAGTTAATAATATCAGATATCAGAGCACGAAGTTGAAAATTGAAAAACTTGAACAAAATAAAACTAAAAGTGATAACACAAATTGATAGTGACTATTTTAATAAAATGCTTTAAAAAAAGACAAAAACATAAAGTATTGATAAACCAACCAGAGCACGAAGTGAAGAAGAAGCTGAAAACCGACCCGATGTTCAAGCTGGAGCACGCGAGGAAGGACGCGGAGAAGCTGAAGGTGAAGATACCCTCGCTCCAGGAAGTTCAGGAGAAGCAGGACCGGCTGATGAGGGACGACTACCAGCTGCACAGGGACCTGAGGAGGAAGTTCAGGGAAGAAAAGAAGGTAGAAATGAAAATTAGCTTGAAAAATAATAAAAAAGTGTTTGATTGATTTCAGTTTTAAAATAGAAAAAAAGTTTGTAGTATGTAGTATATATTGAAGCCGGGAGCGGGTCAAATATGCACGAAGGGAAAATTTTTCACGAAGTGTCACTTTTGCACTGGGGGTCACGTTTGAACGAAGACATTTTGCACAAAGAGTAATTTTTGCATGACAGTAAGAAAAAATAAGAAGAATACTGACTGAGGGTAAGAGTTAGGGGTAAGTAATATATATTGAAGCCATGGGTGTAAATTGGAAGATTTTGTGTAAAAAAAAAATGCTAGTTTGCAAACAACAAAAAACCCACAAACGTCTAACTACATTTGAAAACTTATTTTTTCACATATAATACACTGAGATATTTGTATTAGGATCAGCATCAAGTAAATTTTTTATAACCACTTTAGGAGTTGGTGACCTCAAGAAGTCAATTAACTTAGTTACTATTAATTGATATACAATGTTTTTAGTACTTGTGTCGTGTGCACAGTATATCATACTCTTTATATTAAATTATACTTTTATATATATATTTTTAATTTTACAAAAAACTTATCTACGAATTTTAGACTAACAGGTTAAAAAAACAGATTTTACAATATAAGCTCGAGCGTAAAGTTGGCCTTTAAAGTTTACTGTAGTATTTTTAAAATTCTGTTTTTTTTTGTTTTTTATAATAAATAATAATAAATAAATATAAAAACGATAATATATAACCAGCTGCTTGGATGCTTTACGTGAATAACTCTTTGTAGTACTATACATTTAATTCCCATAGCTAACTTAAATTTTTTTAAATTACATCAAATATTAACACAAAGAATAATTTTACAAAACTGTATGGACTTTAAAATTTAACAATTTTAATACAGAGAATAACAGCTCAAAATATTATACATTTAATTCCCATAGCAAACTTATATTTTTTTATATATGAAACTATATCAAACACTATCACCAAAAGTAGTTTTATAGAACTGTGTTAACTTTGAAATAAGAAATTTAACAATTTTACTACAGAGAATTACAGCACAGAACGAAGAAGATTTGAAGCTGTTGAACGGAAGTACATCACTAAAATTGTTGGATAAAAATGAGGAAGACGAAAAACTTGCGAGATTAAAAATGCTCGGTTTGTTTTATTGATTATTTATTGTTTAAAGATGTATAAGGTAGCATGTGTTTGTTCTTTAAGTTTTGTTTATTTAAACTATCATACATTCTTTATAATTTTATTTGAAATACCTAAATACTTAAAATATATATTTATAATCAGATAAATGTTGAAGTGTATTTTATTAGTTTTGTTATGCGCTTAATTCATATTCTGATTTTTTAAATTTAATAATTTTTTCCTGCTTTGGAAAATCAATTTAGAAAGCTAAGTTTTATCTACTCCTTAAACTTTTTCCTTATGCAGATAAAACTGGAAGCTTTAACTTAGTTTGTTTCTGATATTATTTTTGCCTTTGAGTTTTATTTTATGTTATAAATATTTTTTTGTAATTTTATTTTTAAACTTAAAATTTTAAAAATAGGTAATTTTATGTATATATCTATTTTTTATCAAATCCGTGTTATATCAGTAACTGTATTTGAAAAATATACATAACATAAATTATTATTCATGATTTTTTCAAGTTCTGTTTTATACCTAGTTAAAAAAATAATATTGAACAACTAAAGTTTAGTTACAATTAGTTTTGTCTCATTAAATTAGTAATAAAATGTTACTCAGTACACCTGTCTAGTGTAATGTTTGCTCAGCATTTAGTAGGAATTGTAATGTAAACAACTTGGACTAAAAACAAATAGAAAACTTGTTTGATATGTTACAGTAAATTAAGTCTTTTTTGTCATTTTGCATAATTTTTTTTTGAGTTTTGTTTATATAAAGTGCTAGGATAAATTTGCAAACCTTTAAGTGTGGTAATTAAAGTAGTTAATCAGTATTAGATTAGTGTAATATTTTGGTTTAACAGTTATAAAAACTGAAATAAAGATTTTTTAATATATTTAAGTACCAGGTTTGAAAACTTCAAGTTTTCTTTTTCTTCAGAAAAGCAAAATAAATAACTTTTGTAAAAAATAGAAAGCTTTATTTCAATTAACAAGTGAATTTCGTAGGTACTTATTTTAGCTACAAATTATTTAACAGTCTTGTGTGCATTTACTTTAGCAGAATAAGCATTTTCATAAAATTAAGCAACATGTTTATTTTTATTAGTACTAAATGTTCACATGATATAAAGTGTTTTTGACTTTAATTATATATCAAAATTAATTGTTCCTGCATATGTTTTATTGTCTTTTAAACAAGGTTGAAATTTTAAATTAAGTATTGAAGTTTGTAAAACTAAGAAATCTAGTAAAGTATGTCAAATAATAACTAGATAAAAATCGTTTTGAAATACTTCAATTTTTTGATTAAAAAATAGTTATAGTAATGAAAAAAACAATACATTTTTCATATTATATTTTCGTTCAGTTTTCTATACAAATTTACAATTTAAATTAGACTTAAAGATTCACAATTTAATTTTCAACAAATCTTTTAATAAATTTATTGTTTTTGCAAAAAAAGTAGTGAAACTAAGTTAAAAAGAGTTATAAAATATTAAAATTATAAAAAAAAGAAATGTATATATTTTGATTATAATTAATTTTCTTCAATTTATTTTATACATTAACTACCAATTACAAGGTCAGCATTTTATTTATTTTCAAACAATTCGCATAAACTAATTGTTATTTTCACAGAAAAAGTAGTAAAAGTAGACAAGGCTGAAACTCCAATATTCAAAAACACCAGCACCAAGAAAGAAACCACCGACAAAGAAAAGCTGATAAAACTCCTCCAGCAATCCACCAGGAAGAAAAATCCAGAGAAATCGGGGCTGAAGAGAAAGCTCTCGGGCCTGATAGTGAACAAGAAGAAACCGGAAAAGGAGAAAGGCGAAACGAGCAAGACGGAAAAAGTTTCGTCGAAAGCGGAAAAACCTTGCATTGTGTCGTCATTAGTTGCCGACTATTCCAGCTCGTCGAACGATGAGTTATGATATTAAAAAAAAACATTGATTATAAATTTAGGAGTTTTACAAGTAGTGTTTTTCAGCTTTTTTTAATGCATTTATTGATTTTTGTATAAAATTTTATTTTTTGAACTATGCATACAGAGGTTTTGTAGTGAGTTTATATAATAGATATATACTAAAAACTAAAATAATTTTATTTTTTGCCGGAAAAATAAATGTTAACGATTTTTTATTGGATTTTTACAGTTTAGTAAGTACTTAAGGCTTCAAAACAAATCAAGAGTAGATATTTTTTATATATACATAATATGGTTTTTATTTTTATTCTAAAATACTTTGTATTTGATTTACCTAAAAAAGAAAGTTTGTAATTTATACTCAAATAAATTAATTTTTGATGTTTTTTATACCAATTAAGGCAGCCTTGAAGTAAAATATTTCAATTATTTTACCTACGCTATAATGCCTTTGTGTTATTGCTTCATAATGCCATATGATCTAAATACCAACAGCTTAAAAGCTTTTTAAAACTGATCTGATTTTTTTATTGCTGTTTTTATGGTTTTTACTTTTTAGTAAATTCGAAAAAATAAAAACACGATTAAAAGAACAAAAGTACTGCTTTAGAAATACGTTGCTTTTGCTTCTAGTTTTTAAACAAAATTATTACTAAGTTGTAAATGTATAAAAATGATTTTTTTTAATTCAAGGTTTTTCGTATAAGATACATTATTATATAGTTTGATTAGCACATTGTGATATATTTTTGGTTGTGTGCAAAAAAAAATATTTGAAAAGTTTATGGATAATATTTTTTTCATCAGATAGTAAAAAAGATATAAAAAAAATTTGTTTTTTAATTTAAACTTTTAATTGTGTATAGCATGAGTACATTTGTCGGGACAACTAAACATTATAAAAAAGTCATGATAAAAAACACTATTCAATTGTAGTAGTTTTTGTACTGAGTTGTGATTACTATAGTAAATCATTTAAATGTTTAGTTTGATTGTAATAGATTAGTTTAAATTTAATGCTTTTGATACTCTTTTTGTTTGAATATATAATAAATAGCAGATAAAATTTCATCATTTGAATAATGATGTTTTATGGTAGTAATAAAATGAAAAAAAAAATTATCGTTTCAACTTTACATTTAAGTTTTATTTTATTGTTTTTTTGCAATTTGTTTTTGTTATAAATTAGGTAATTAGTTTTATGTCACCATAAGTAAATTTAGGAAAATTTACATTGGTATACAGAAGCCTTTTCAAAATTGTGCCAAAGTTAGTAAAACTGCTCTATATACAACTTGTTTGATAGTTGAATGCTTGAGTTAGTTTTTCAAAATACATCATAAAGTTTTTTTATAAACAAGTATTAAACAAGTATTCAATACTTTTTTGCAGTAAATTATTTTTTTAAAGTTTATGTTAATTAGCTTTAATACCTTGTAGCTGTATTTAATTTCTTTAAATTGAAAAATACAAAATACAAAAAGAATTTTAACAACCAGAGTTAAAAAAATAATAATAAAAACAAAATATATTCACAATGGGTTGTTGTTGTTCGGATAACTCGGACGTTGAGGAGAACGGTAAATTGAAGAAGTGGAAGCCTCTGGATAAGCGAGGGTGCACGGATATAATCCCGTTGTTCGTGTTTACTTGTTTCATTATCGGCATGGTTTGTTGTTTGATTTTTTGTTACGGTTTATTTTTTTATTGACAATGATGTTTGGGGTAGAATTAAGATTTGAAAAAAATTAGATATTGCTTTGGAGTTTGTTACTGAATAGTTTAATTTTTTTATTTGTTGTTTTTTATTATAAAGTGTGATGACTAAGCTTCTTTGAGAAGAAATTTTTGATTAAAGCAGTTTAAATTTTACTACATAATTTGTTATTAACGTATTTTGTTTTTATAGTTTTTCATATTGAATTAAAAAATCTTAGCTTTGACAAAATAAAAACGATTCTAATATAAGGATCGAATGTTTTTAAATATTATAAAATAAAAAACTTATTAAAATTTAAGTAAGTATAATACTTTTTACCTTAAATTTTTTATAAAATATTAAATAAGTTATACTTCGTTACAACATTATATAAAAAAAAGGATAAAACAATTAAGTACTATTTTAGTAAGTCACATTGTTTGTAGTTAGTTAATTAGTTTAGTTATTTTAAAACTATAAATTACTTAAGCTTTCCCTAAATTTTAAATAAATTTTAACTTTTTGACCAATTTAAAACAACAAAGTTAGCTTGAAGTTCTAGAATAGACATTAATAGCTCAATTAATGTAATGCAATTGCTAAATGATTAAAAACCTTGAATATATTACTTTTTTTTTAGTAAATCAAGTTATGGTTTTCAATTATGTTTTGATTTTTTTAATGACAGATGTTTAAATTTTATTTTAATTGCAAATTATTTCAAATGATTGTTTTTTTTTATTGTTTTTTTTTCTAAAATATGATGCAACTGTTTTTATCAGTTTTTATTTTTTACAAATTATTACACCGATGTTGACAACTGATTGTTTTTAATCAAAACTAAACAAGATTGTGAGAACACTTGTTCAAAATAATTACTTTAAGTTTTTTTAGCTAACGACTTCTTAAGAAATAAAATATTAGATTTAAACATTTGGTTTTACTAAATTTTATGAGATTAATGAAAAAATAAATATTTTCAAAACTAAAACTTGTGTCAGTTATGTCAGTACGATTTTGTTAGCCTTATTCCTGACTAATTGTTCTTGCAAATCTAATTTATGATATTTTAATGATTCGCTTGAAAACTGTACAAGTTCATGCTACTGGTTTATAAACATCACCTGACAAATTACTACCAATTGTTGCCCATATGCGTTTTGAGTATACTGAATATTCTGTGTTATGTTAAAAACGTAATAGTCATAATGTACATATACAAGCATATACAGATTAAAAAGCAGAAAAATATTAAGATAAACCACTATTTCAAAGTATATCTTGAGTTGAAATTAAATTGTAGAAATTGATATTAGCTGAAAAATTTAAGCTCAAACAAAAAATATATTGGAAAAATTATATATAGCAAAATTAAATAAAAGTATGACATAAAATTGTACTAAAAGTAGCTTTAAAGTAATGTTAATAACTCTTAATTATTTAACTTTGAACATTTATGCCATTCTAGTGTTTTTTTCTGAAAACTAAATAAATTCCTGACGTAAAAGTGCTTACATGTTTTTGTTTAAAATTTTCCCCGTTTGATGTGTATACAATTTATATACATGTTAAGCTAGATAGATAAATAGTTATACTGTTGGTATTAAAAGCAGTGTTTGATTTTGCGTTTTTGATTTGCACATTACTTGAAATAATATATTAAACTTTTTTTTTATGGTAGATTTTAAAAAAATTAGTAATGCGAATTAGCTTTATCAAGTAATTAAAGAGGATTAAAACACTGATTTTTTTATAGTGATATAAACAGTACACAAGACATATTATTGAAATAAGTATTTAGTATTTGTAAAAATATTTATTTAATAGTTCATTTTATACATTAATTGAAAGCACGTAATAACTAACTTAAGTTAAAAGATAAAATAGTTATTAATTTTTTTGTTACTTCAGGGAGTAATAACAGCATACTCAATATTGGACGGAGCTGTAGACAGGCTCATATACGGGTTTGACAGTTATGGCAATATCTGCAATAAGAAAAACGAAATACTTTTCAACCATTCTAAATCAGGCATGGATTTGACTGGAAAAAAGTTTGTATTTGAGACATCTAAAATATTAGTTCATTATATAAGTGGAAGATTTTTTATAAGTCTTTTGTCAATTTTGAATTTTAAATACTAAACCACCATTTATATAATTGTTCAAAGTTGCTTTTAAGTTTAATGTTAACGAATAAAATGTTTTTTATTAACTAATGCAATCAAAAGCTAGTTTAAAGTGTTTCCATTTTTTAAAGTTTTATTTAAAATAAAAAGTTGTATGTATATGAAGTTACAGAAAAATATAATATGTTATTTTATTGTTTTTAAGTGTTTATCATGAATACGATTAAAATTAGTTTAAATGTTTTTTAATTTTTTTAATATTCTTTTTTTAGGTACATATTTTTTATGGATATTACTGATGCCGAAAAATCTTTAGAAGTTTGCGTAGAAAAATGCCCAGATATCAAGTTAAATACTAGAGAAGTAGGAATAAACAGTTTTAAATATCTATTTTTAAAGAAATATTTTCTTAGTAGTTGTAGAATATGGTTAAATTATAATTATTGAATCCATTTTTTTTTAGTATCAAAAAATGTTTAATTTCAATTAAGCTATATGAAGACTAAATATAGTCTAAATTACGTTGTTCAGGTTTGCTTAAAACATGGAGTTTGACAATTTCCACACTAAAAAACATTAAAAGATTAATTAGTTAAAAAGTTAAAAAACGAATTAGAAAAATTCTGAAAAAATCCAAAATTTCGACTAAAAGTCTTTGAATTTAAAACTATTTTTACATGTAAAGTAACGAAAACTGGATTAAAACAATAAGTCTACCATCAAATTTTTTTTGTGTGATTTAAATACTTTTTATTAAAAAACACATTTAAAGTAGCTTTACAGTTTTTGTTTAATGTTTTTTTACTATTTAAGACAGTTTTTTTTTAACTTAAGTTTAATTTTATGACTAAAAATTGACCCGGAAAAACTAGTTTTCAAAAACCCGGAAGACTTTCAGACAACCTAGAAGAAATTTACAACCCTGGTTCCATGCGGACTGTTAATATCGTATTTTGTATTGAAACTTTACTTAAATAATTTTCATTCAAACTGTTTAGTTAAATTTTTAAATACTTTAAAAACTCGCCTTTAGATAAAGATTTTTTTATTTGTACAACGTAGTCTTTTTTTCTAAATAACAAATACTCTAAGTTTTATTTTTAAACACAATTTTATCTTCAAACAAATACTTTCATTTTGAACTAAAACTAATTTTTGTAATTGCTTTGCTACAACCAAAATTTCAATGACTTTTTTTTTCACGCAGGACTTGATAGCCTACTACGACCGAACCCACATAAGTTACTGTGATTATGACATCACTAGAGACCAGATGAAAAGTGCCGAGTATCAGAAGTACGGACCGTGTCCACAACTGCCCGTTTCTGAGAGGTTTTGAAATAATATTTATTTAGAATATATGTTTAAAGTTTTTTATAATTAGTTTTAGTTAATTTAAATGTGAAAATGGTAGAAAGCCCTATTTACACTTTTAGTTATTGTTTTGAGTTTCAAATTAAAATCTGTTCAATAAAAATAGATTTATTACAGTTGCTTAACTTTTCGTCACACCATTGTTAAAAGAAGAAGAAATTTTTTTGAAGTTTGAAACTTTTCAATTAAAAAAGACTCATGCTTGAATAAAAATTTTACAAACTTAGCACAATCAACCGTTTTCAGCGAATCGATATTGTTTCGGTGCATACCGGACTACTTGCCGGCTTTCATTATTTACATGGCGAAACAGCTGAACAACATACCGGTTCTCAACACGATACTGGCCGATCTGTACCTAACCAGATTCACCATAATACTGCTGTGCACCGTCGCTTTCGGTTGGTGAAAACGATTACAATTTCAGATTTTTTTATTATGATGCGCTGACTTGTTTTTGATTTTGGCTGGTTTTAAACTAATAAATACGGTTATTTTGTTAGTCATGTGAAACAACAAAATTTTGTTTTTGTGGGTTTTTTATCGAAAACTGATCAAGTTTCTTTGATTTTTATAACCATTATCTAGTAGTAAATTTCAGATATTATGATCTTAAAAGATGTGAGTTATAAATGTTGTTTTCGTGAAAATCTGCTACAAATGTATACTTAAAATTTCTTATCAATTTTGTTTTACAAAGTAAGACATTTTTTACCTTGAACTTAATTATAAACTGAAAATAGAACCGAAAAAATTTACTTTTAAAACCTGGAAAAAATTTGAAAACTTGGAAGATATTTCTCAAAAACATTTAAAAACATATTGTTTACAAAAGGTGTTTTTTTTATTACTAATAGTTTTATGTCTTTATAAGTTTTATCTTGAAATGTTAAACTATGTTTTCTATAATTATATTTCTTAGTATAAAGGTTTATTTGCAATCTGTCTTTTTAACTTACTGTAAATTTAAAAAATTTAAAGCTTAAAACATGGTTTTTTGTAAGTTGTAAACTTTTTATGACACATTTTATTCCAGTTAAAACAAATAAAATTAAGACAAAAACATCTATTTACAATTTTTTTTTAATTTGTAACAAATATTTTGATTATAAATAAGTAGTAAAATCTATCATTTTAACAAATGTAATGCACAAACATCATATTTAACTTGCAACAGTCAACTCAATTCTGATGGTTCTACTGATCAGATTTTGGACATCGATAGTGGTTGTGTTGATTAACGTCTTTCTGTGCATTACCTCCATAGGTGAGTGCTTGTTTGAATCTTGTTATTTATATCATTACTTGTTGACAACGTTGTCTTTTTTATTAAATAAGTTGATTCAAGAAAATCAGCTTTAAAACTCTATTCAAATATATTAGCAATAACAACCACACGTGTAAATTTTTTTACTAATTTACAATCTTAAGCACACAAACTTGAATAGAATGTTGTCTTGAAAGCTCAAGTAATTAAGTTATTGTTATAATATTTTATTGCAAATTGAATAAAATTTTACTTAAGTAAACTATTACGTTAAAGTAATTTATGTATCGTATTGTAAAGGTTTTAAAACTTAAACTAATTTCATAAACTTCTTATATACATAAACCTTAGTACATACAAACGACATGGTTTTTATTAAAGTTTAATTTAAGGCCATAGAGGTGGTAAGTATTTTTTTACAATTTGATCTTATTTTATAGAGTTGTTTCTAGGCTTCAAGATATTTTTTATCGTTTCAAAAAATTCGAATTATTTTTTAAGATATGACCAGTCAAAGTCGGGCCGCATAATAGATCCCCTATGGGAAGGGAAAACTAAAACAGCGATAAAAGACTATTTTATCTAAAATCTATCTCCTCGTATATTTTTCAAGCAATCTTCTTCAAACGTTTGCAGTCTAATCTTTATACAGTAACAAAAAAATGTTACTTTGGACTTGAAAAAAAAATATCGTAAAAATGTATTTAATTTGAAAAAAAAAACATTTTTTCATTTTATTATTTACGTAAAATTTTTATTTTGTTAAATCATTAAAGTTCATAAGTAACGTTTTTTCTTTTAATACATGGAACATTTCCTGAAAATTTGAAGAAGATTGCTTGAAAAATGAAGGAGAAGATAGATTTATAGTGATTTTTTAAATTTCCGAGAAAATTGACCCCAAAAAATTTGCGGTCCATACGTTTGTATTGGAAAATTTTTACAAAAAATGAAATATCTCAAAAGTTAAATGATATTTTTGAAATCTATAAAATCTGGTTTGTAGTTTGTACTTAAAGCTTTCATATAAAAGCCAAAGTTAATTAAAAAAAAAGTGCTTGACTCCCCTGGCCTAAAAACATTTAAGTTTATAACAGTCGTAAAAACTTTCCGTAAAAAGTTTAGTTATTCTTAAATAAAAAGTTAAGTTATTCTTAAATAAAATAAGATAATGTAACAGTTTTCCATTTTATCACAATGTTTAACAGTTTTCCATTTTGTTAAATCATATGTCAAATGTTGTACTTGCTTAAACTTGTGATTGTTGCTTAATAGTTTATAAATACTGATCATGTTTTACTTTCCAAGGTGGAACGGGCCTCATGTGGTATTTGTACGCGAGTTCTGACAATCAACTTACGCTGAATAATCTCAATATCACACTGAAAATCGAAGAAGAAAACAAAGAGTCTTTTCTCACTTACTCAATTATTGCTACCATTGCTACTGTTAGTTGTTAAAAATAAGTATTTAAATAAAACATCAATGTGAAATAAAATATACTTTATAGTTTATTTTACAATGTAAAGTACTACCTGTAGGTAAACTTAACTTGTTTAGAATTAATGCTTGTTTTATAGCTACTCAGTGTTTTTCGCGTTGTATGAAACTATTAATTTGCGCTATAACTTATTATTTAGTCTTTTACTTGGTACAGGGTGCTTAAGTGCATTTAGTGGTCGCGGAACGAATAAAAAAAAATAAATCTTCGTAGGCCGCAGTTGCTTTTTAATTACAACTTCACTTTTTTTTCATCCTTCGCTTCAAACCTTAGATTATCTAGTGTGACTGTTAAAAGCTTCCGGTTTAGCGGGTTAGATTAGCCTTCGCGGGCCGCAGTTTGTTTACCCTTGACCTGACGGCTATAAAAAAATGTTTAACTTTTACTTGTAACATTTCACTCAGTTGAGCTTCTATACCAGGGTTTCCCGAAGTAGGCCAAGTGGCTCCCTTAGGGGCCATGACAGATACTCAGGGGGCCATGAGGTCATAATTTGAAACTTACACTAGATATTCTGGAGTGGCTGATGAAGGCAAAAAAAAATCTTAGGTGTTTTTATGGTAGTTTTGAAACTTACACTAGATATTCTGGAGTGGCTGATGAAGAGCAAAAAAAAGGTCTTAGGTGTTTATTATGGTAGTTTTTGGGTAATCTTGGTACAAGGGGGCCATAGCTTTTTTAATTTCTTCAAAGGAGTCATTTGAAAAAAGTTTGGGAAACCATGATCTATACTCACACAACCGTATATTCATTTAATGTATAACTCAGGTAAAGTTTTTATTGTTTGTTCAATAAAACTCTACAGGTGATATTAGTGATAACATCTAAATAAATAAAGATTAATTTAAATTCTTTAAATGAGCTAGGGTGATACAGAGTTATGCATTACCGTATTTCGTTGTATTTCGTTGTACCGTATTTCATTATCTATCATTATCTTAACAGATCGTTCATTGTTTAAAACTTGATAAGTTAAACAAATTGAAATAAAACAATATTTTTCATTGGTAGGTGATAATAGTGTTGCTGGTGATAGTGACACAATATAATTTCGCAGGTGATAATAGTGTTGCTGTTGCTGGTGATAACGGTATAATTTCACAGGTGATAATAGTGTTGCTGGTGATTGTGATGCGCAAGAGGGTGGGGTTGGTGGTGGAGCTGTTCAACCAGGCCGGCAAGCTGCTGCAGAACATTCCACTCCTCTTCTTCCAACCCGTCGTCACCTTCGCCTTCCTCATCGTCTTCTGGGTCTGCTGGCTGCTCGTCTTCGGCTGCCTCGCCACTTCTGGTTTGAATATTTTGTCATTAAGTTAACTTTAATGAAGTTTAGATTTTGTTGGTTTTCAAATAATATTTTTAGATAAATCCATGATTTGTAGTATACCAGGGTTGCCAAAAAACCTGGAATTTGACAATTTAGGCTAAAAAACCTGGAATTTTGAACAAAAATCACTAAAATAACCTGGAATTTTTAACAATTTTATTATGTTATGTATCAAAATCTCGATTTGAAACAAAAACTCTGTCATATAAATATTATTTTTTTGTTATCATTAAACATTTTTTTACTAAAAAGCATATTTAAAGTAGCTTTACAGTATCTTTACAATGTTTTAACACTATTTAACACAGGTTCAATCCTTAAACTTGACTTAAAACTAAAAATATACCCAAAAATGTGTACTTTTAAAAACCTGGAGAAAACTTTCCAAAAATATTTGGCAACCCTCTGAGTATACTGAGTGAGAACGCTTGATGATTTTGTAGGGAGATACATGAACCAGCTCTGATTCAGTTGTTATACAAGTTTATTTTTGTTTTAATTTCAAAAACACTCAAACTTAATCATTTGTATATAAGTAAAGCCGTATTCAAGTAAGTTAATATGACTTTATTGAACCTTTATGACGTAATCACGTGTCCCAACTACTATCTCAACACATAACTTACGATGATATTGTTTATAACTACAACTTATGGATTAATTTATTGTTCTGTTAATTACATAGTTAAAGTTTGTCCTATGTATCAAATATATATACAAGCTAAATTTTGCTTCAGTTTCAAAAAAAAAGTAAACTTCATCGTCATAGGAAAGTAGTAGATGATGTAAAGTAGCTTGAAATAACTAGTAATTTTGTAAGAACTAGACTGCACCGCTGGCTTCGTTTTTATTAGGACTTACTATGACTATCTCTGCCTGATAAGTCCTAATAAAGACGGAGTGCAGTCTATATATTGTACAATTGCATCAAAACATCTCAGCTTTGCCGTAGGTGGCCGAACCAACTGCTAGTTGATATTTTCCGTCTATCCCGTTATTTTTATATTTTTATTTGTAACAAGTTGTGAAAACCTCGCACTCAATTGTAAAAAAAAACATTCGTAATTGTCACAGGCAACTTGGAAGTGGTGGACGAGGAAAGGGGTTTCGTCAAGTTCGTCAAAACCCAAACCATAACCTACATGTGGTGGTACCACCTGGTGGCGCTGTTCTGGTTGACCGAGTTCGCGTTGGCGTGCCAACAGATGGTCATCGCCGGCGCCGTCGCCCAGTGGTACTTTACCAGGTTTGAAAATGTTGTTTAATTAGTTTAAGTTGTTATAAAAGTTAAATTGTATTATTAAGAAAAATATATATGTAAAAGAGCTATGCACTTTAAAAATGCAGCACAATGAGTGACAAGTTTTTTTTTTTCGTTTGTATATACTTGTTGCCGCTCAGTGCTATTTTAAATGACACTTTTCATAACAGTGTTGCTACTACAATTACTAGTCAGTAATAAATATTTCTGTGTAAAGTAAATTGAAACTTACTGCTTGTAAAACACACACAACAACAAAATAACAAACCAACAGAGATAAGAAGAATATAGGAGCGCCAATTTGCACGTCAACCAACATGCTCGTCTGCTACCACTTGGGTTCGTGCGCGTTCGGTTCCCTGTTCATTGTCCTGGTGGCTCTTCCCAGGTGGATACTCACCTACATTTACAGAAACTGCAAAGATTCCGTTTGTTTATTTTATTATACTGATATTCACCTATATGTACAGAAACTGCTAGGATTCCGTTTTGTCACACTTACATATACAGACACTATTTGTTTTCATATATGTATGTTCATATTGGCACATTTAATCAATGAGTTGATTATTTTTATGTTTTCTGATAGAAGCAAACTTTTAATTGAGGTTGAACAAAGTTAGAAACATTTAAATTAGTCAATAATAAACATTTAATCAGAGGTCATTGCGGTAATTGAAATCTGTGCACATTAAAGTGGATAAAAAAAATGTGGACACCAAACTTTAAACTCCCCAGAAATATGCCTGAAATTTCTTTTAAATTTCATCAGAAACTCCAGAGTGTCCAGTTTAAGTTTCAAAATAAGTGCACCCCAAATAAATTCTGTGCACCCCAAAATAAATTTCGTGCACACCGTGAAGACCATCGCATCAATCGGATCTTTAAGTTCTATGTTTTTACAATCGATCAAAGCTTACTGTACACTTTATTTGAAAAGAAAAGGATGTTTTAAATTTAAGATAACAAATATTTTTTGAATATAATCCTTTTAGATATATATACAGAAACTCCAAAAAATCTGTTTGCTTATGTCATTTACAGTTAACTAATTTCTAAAAACTAGTTTCAGCTCATCTTAAGTATTAGAATTGTCAATGTTTACTTATTGTGTATTTAATGGTTTATAACCAAATTCTGTGCATACATTTATAATAAATATAAACCTTGTTTTTTTCCTGATTTCAAAGTTTGTATGTATTTTCAGTTTAATACTTTGTAATGGTCTGTTAGTATTCTGCTGTTGTCACACTATTTACGAGTTTAAAAGCAAAAATTTAGTTTAAATGTCGTTATTAAATTAAAACCATAAGTTTTTGATAGTTGTATAAGAAAGTATTTGAAATTAAGCAAATTTATACTTTCAAGTTGGAATTAATGATAGGAAATTGATTAAAAACTTTTTGATCTCTTAGTTCTGTATTAGGTTTTGAATTATGTTAAAATTATTGTTAGTCTTTTTGAATAAAGTAAAAGATCATTTAAATTTCAAAGTTATCCGATATTTTAAAGACACTTGATTTCACAACCATCGTTAAAGTTTTAGGCCTTGATTCATTTACATAAATAAATAAATATATACACATACTGTAATGTTAAAGGTATTATAAAAAGTTCTGGTCGATAATTTCGGTTTACTATTGTAATAAACTGTAGCTTACTGAGGAGTACATGAAACTTTATATTTCATGTATGAAACAGCTGTATAAATTATAGTTTTTATATAATTAGATAAATATATACTATTATTTTGATAAATGAAGTTTTTAACTTATATATTTGAATAGCTCTAACGAAACTGTTAAAACTATTTAATAATTAAAAGCGTTAAAAATAGCATGTTTGAAAGTTAAACTTATAACACCAACAAAATTGTTGTTTTAATATGAAAGTACACATTAAAATTAATTTACAAGTATAAATAAATTAGTTAATTATAAATATCCTGAATCAATCAAAACAGATGTATTTAAATTTGTTGTGAAATTACGAATAAAGTCTTATAGGCTGTATATATTTTTTTTGGTCAAATTTGACTTTATTGGTTGTAGTTACGAAAAGGCCATATTCGTAAGATACAAACTTAGATTTTATAGTTCTATAAACTTTCAAAATAAATCATATAATGCTTTTATTAATTCACAGGAAAACATGATAGCAAAGTGCATAATGAAATGTTGTATTTGCTGCCTATGGTGCTTGGAAAAAATACTCAGATACCTCAATTATGTTAGTTGTATTGACCACACAATTCTGCAATTAGTATATCGTGTTAAGTATGAATTAAGTATTTTTATCAACTAGCTTTTTATATGTTTAATGACTTAGTATTTTTTTTAAATAACGAACATATTGTATATTATTGTTAAGTAAATTAATAAGTCAATTTACAATATAAAAACTAAATTTAGCTTACGTTTCACACTTTAACACAAAAAAGTAAATTAAAATAATTTATTTCATTTATTTAATTGTAATAATTTTATTATGCTTTATACATCGTTATGCGTTTAAACTATACACAGTATACACGATTTTTATTAGCCATCTAAATTGGATTTTCTTGTGTAAAAACAAGTTTAAAATCGACTAAACTCAATGAATATTTCATGAAACAATTTTGTTGAAAATTCAGCAGAATAGAATTGTGTTTGAATTATTAATGAGCTAAATGACATTTTAATCTTTCAATCATTATTTTAAAAAGAAATTTTGACGTGTTTTATTAACAAGCTGGTATTTAAATTGTTTTTATTTTTTAAACATAGTATCATTACTGACCATTTTATATTAAAGGCAGTTAGTAATAACTTAATTAAAAAATCGCTATAAACTTTTATGAATCTTAAGAAAAATATATTTATTGCGTGTCACTATTTTTTTTTATAGTAAGTTATTCTGCAAAAAAAATAAAACACGTACACATTTAAAGTATAAAAAATAAATATTTTGTGCAATATTAGTATAACTTTTTACAATTAACAATTTTAATATAATATTTTGTTTTATCACGTTTTCAATGCATTGTTTCACTGAGTAGGGCTTTTCAGTTTTGAATAAAATCTTATTAATTCGATCAAGTCTCTATCGTAATAAGATTTAATTTTTAACTGAACAGCCTTACTGGGCGCAGCATTGTATTGTAATGATAACCTTATTAGATAAAATCGAAGTATAATTCGAAAAGTACCCGTATGATTTGGGAACTATTACGGTTTAACTAACGACTAAAAGTAATGATTTTAACAAATAGAACGCGTATTCAATGGTGGCGATCAACGGTAGAAATTTCTGCAGAAGCGCTTGCGATGTAGTTTCCACTTTCCTGTCCAATCCGTTGAGAGTGGCCGCCATCAATTCGGTCGGATCTTTCGTGCTGTTCCTTGGTGAGTGTTTGTTTGAACTACTTTGTTTGTACAAAAACAAAATGCGCAAGTATACTCGCATTGCGTTATGTGCAAATATGATCATACTTTTTTAAGAAACCAAAATTACTTAAATAATTTGCTCTATTAAAAATTTAAGTAAAGTAATCCTTAAATTTAATATGTACATTTAACTTTTTTATTCACTTCATATTAGTCTATTAGTTTTAAATTAAATGCTTTACTTATATTAGTTTTTTAATTTTATAAAACTAACTAAATGCTATACTCATACTACTTTTTTAAAACAACATCATACTAATATACGACTTTTAACTTCTTAAAAGTTTTACATAAATATTCTTATTGTGTTTACGTCAACTCAACAGGCAAGCTGTTAGTGGCAGTTTCAATGGCGGCTGTTTGTGGGATACTGGTTGTTCGCAGTTACAACGATAAAGTCAGAATACTGATGGCTCCCATAGCTTGCGTGTTAGTGTTCCAAATTGTTTAGTTACTTGACAAAGTTCAATTTAGAATACACATGGTCAAAATTTTAATAATTCAAATTTTTGTACAATCACTAATTCGAGAAAATTTAGTTTGAAACTGCGTAGTAAAAGTATTATTAAATTAGACTTAAAGGTTTTAGACGTTTTCTAAAAGATTAAACTAACTTTTACAAATTTACTTTAAGCTATTTTTAATTTAATTACTATTGTCTTTATTTATGATTTTTTACTTCAATCTAGTTTAAAAGCAAACCTCAGTAATTTTTTTTACAAATTTTAATAAATTAATTAGAAATAATTGTTACAATTAATTAGTAATAAAAATAAACACTTGAAAACCTTTAAAAAAATATTTTTTAATGATGTTTTTATTTTTCTTGAGAACGTATTTACCTTAAATATAATTTTCACAAAGTTTTTACAAATTCATGTGACTTTATCAAATATGTTTTGTGGAGTCATAACAAAAGTTTTAGGATCAATTTGTTACACGTATTTATATTAGTTGTTATTAGTTATGACGTCATAAAATTTTAGGGTTTGTAATTTCGCACATATATGCTGACATCATAATATTTTTTCACTTGTACTGTTCTGCGCGTCAATTGTGTATTTATACCACGTGCATATCATTTATGTGCCGATGACCTCGACCTAACTAGCCCATTCAAAGTTAAATTGATTATGACGTCACAGGTTCGTATTCTCGTACGTGGTGGCTCACTGCTTCTTCAGCGTGTACGGTATGACGATAGACACGTTGTTCTTGTGTTTCTGCGAAGACTCAAGGGTGAACGATGGGAGCGCTGGCAAGGAATACTTCATGAGCACCTCACTCATGGTTGGTTTTTTAAATTGTAGTATTGTAATCATAATGAAAACTGTATGTTAAGAAATAGATAAATTAATATTAATTAATCTTGTAGTATCAGGATTATTATAATGAAAATAGTAAGTTAGGAAATAAAACGTTCGAAATTAATTTTGAAATTTTTTCTACAACTATTGTTTTTTAATTATTATAGCATACATTTTGTTCTTTTAAGTTATTGCTTAATTAAAGTTTTAACTTTCATGACTTTTAAATGTTTTTTTCAGAAGTATTTGTTTGATTCACTGACAAGTTTTTTAAGTGAAATTTAATTTGCTGAATAAATTATTGAGAAATTAAAATAGACACTTAACTAAAAAAAAATATATCTGTAGGCATTCGTCAGAAACAGCAGTAAGCATTTGAGCAACTTGGACGGAAATAAAAAGTCACCGCAGAATGGCAGTAGAGAGGAAAATGAAATGCTGAACAGAAACTGAGTTGCGAATATTTAGTTTGAAATATTCATGTTAAGTTGAAAGCATTTCCAAACTCGTGTTCAGTTAAAAGTGTTTGCAAATTCGTGTTTGGTTGATAACAGTGCGAGTTTTTTTCATGTTGAATTGATTTTTCTCTAAAATGCGGACCTCTTAAGTGTTGCACTATCAAATGTTATATTTAATTTGAAAATTATTTTTTACAGGATTCCAGGGTACTTTATTAAGCACTAAGTTTCAAATACATTTCAAAGTTAAAAAATTCAGTTTATTTTTACTAAAAATTGTTTAGTCAAGTACCAAAATGTATATATATATAATTTTTTTCATTAAAACTTTCCAGGCCAAATATTTTTATTAAGTTTGGTAGCAACAGTATTTCAAGTTAACTGTGTCTTTCTATTAACCTAATCATTTTTTGTGGATTATATTTCATTGACCATGAGTTTCGTTTCTTTTTTATAATCGCGAAAATTTTGAGTGTGTTTTTTAGTTCTTTAAAATCGCGACCACTGGATTTTAGTTTTTCGTTAAAATCGTGTTGAATAAAATTTTGTTCGTGTTAATTCTTATTAAGTTTCAAATATTAGTTTAAATCAACTTTAAATGTTTTTGTAATTTCTATTAGTCTTAGTTAAAGTATAAAATAAAAAAATATTCGTAATTTTTATACTGCATCGTTTAAAGCCTATACTCTGCTATATATCTAAAGTTTTATTATTAAAATGTGAACTATTTAATTATATTTCCGTACTTATTCAAGTTAGTATTTCAAAATATTCTTGAATGATAAAATTTTACGAGTCAATTTTTTTACTTCGGTTCGGAAAATTCAAATGATGGTTCTTCTAAATACTAACTTAGTAATTTGATATTATAAATGTAATTTAAAAGCTATTAGGTTAATATTGTACACTTGAAGTAAGGAAATTAGGTTTTTATTTATGTATGGAATTTATTGCTAATTTTATTACTTGCAAGCAGAGTTATTAGAATTTTATGTTAAATACGTGTGTAAATTAGCTGGTTAAGTCCTTGCAACTATGTTTGTAAGCATGTCAAAATTTGACAGTTACAATTAAAATATTTACTTTACCCATAAAATCTGACGACATTTCCTCTAAAATAAATAGCACAATTAGACGGAGATTTAATAAAGAATGTAGTTACGTTGGGTAGGTGTCAAAAATACACGAAAGAACACTTTTGCATGGTGTCAATTTATGACCGGTTTAAAATTTTTACTATAACTGTGACTTCTTTTTTTTTTCGTTTCATTTTTTTCTATTACAAATATCCCTTGGTCAGTATTTTTTTTTTTTTTGCTAAAACTTTTTTTCCGCTACTTAATTATATTTTTACTCTTGTACATATAAATACCCTCCGTGCAAAATTGGCGACCCGTCTCCAATATACCAGATATTTTTATGACCAGTTTTTGGAAAAAAATTGGCAAATAAACACTCAATGCTATTATTTAAAAGATACAAAGGATAATGGTATTTAAGTTTTGATCAAGAAGTTTCACTTTTTAGTACTTTATAGTTGTTTTAATATTAAAAAATAAATGATAACTAAAAAGCCATTTAGCTTTAAGTTTTGTAGTTGAATTTAGTTAGTTTTATAAACAGGAACTTTCACAAACTGGGAATTTTAATACAATCAAGTTCTTAAAATCTTTGTTATTTAATACAAGACGCATGTCTATCTAGACGTAGCAAAACTTTTTTTTCGTTAGAACTATAATAATTTTTCAATTGATTTTTATAACGTAAACTATAAAAATTGGTTGTTTTGATATTTTTATGCTTTTGGATAGTTTCAGTTTTTTAAATTTAATTTTATAATGATTTTAACTGCTAATTGGGTTTAGCTTTTTAAAACAAAACAATCTAAATTTATGCTTATAGCACTAAGGGTGTACTTTTGAAAACTTTAACTACAAACATTTCATGTTACAGTTTGATTTTCTTCTTTCGTAGTTTTAGTTCAAGTTTTATTGTTCATAGTGATAAAAACTACCAGTAATCTGTAGTAGGCTTGTATAGAAGTTCAACATACTTTTTATCATGGAGTAAGAAAACTGTAAAAATATTTTAAGCCTTTTAGCAATAGTTTTATATGCTGAAGTCTTACTACAATTTAATATTAAAAAAAGTTGGAAATAGTTTGTTTTTTATCAAGTTGTTAAACAAATTTATAGTGAACAAAACAACGCAGTTGAATAAAAATGAAAGTAAACAATTAATCAGTATAAAACTGAAGAAAAGCCTGTCAAGCTTTTTTAACAAACATACTCAAAATTTACTTAAACAATTAACTTAAATAGATCTAAATATCTCTTCAATAGCACATAAGCGGTAAAAAACGTCTAAATACAAAACTATAGTCTTAGAAAAATAAAAGAATTACAAATCTGCTTCTAATAAATTAACACTAATTTTAATACACCATATATCCAATGGACAATTGTACCCAATACTGAAAAACAATAAAATTTTAGCGGTCATTAAACAACAACTACAATGAAGAAACAAGCAACTTTGCACAAGAAAAACCTACTCACACGTTCAACTTTGCAAAAATCAAAAGCTTTTAAGTTCGCTGTACTTTTTGTTTTCGCATTAACAATTTAAAAATTTTGATGATTTCCAGCAAGTGTCACGTCTGAGCAAGCTCTCGTATTTCCGGCCAAGATAACAGAACTTTGCACGCTTTGCTGATCTACTCCAAATTGACTCGCCGGGGTGAAGCCGTCTCAATACTTCGAAATAGATTCCGTCATCGTTCGTCAAAAACCTTCTTGTTTTCTTCAAGTTTCTCTTCAATAAAACTTCTCGCAGATGACGCTTGCCGCCGTAATTTAAATGAGCGTGGAGAAATTTTGTAACCTTGTTGCAATCGGCGTACACCCAAACAGTTGTTTTGGTTTTGTTCGGAGTTTTTTGAAGAGAGGTTGTTCTGCAACGGTCTTTCTTGCCGGTTAACTTGTCTCTTTCTTCAGCACGCTCTCTAAGACCATCAATAATTTGAGTGAGAATTGACGATGCAGCAGAGTTCCCAGAAGCACTTGTATTAGACTGACCTGCAGGTAAATTAACTTGGTTTTTGTTCATCACACTACCGGCGTTTTTATTATTTTCAGCAAGAGATGTATTCTTTGCTACTTTCATTGATTTCACCCCAGTGTTTACATCAGAAGGGTTAAATCCTGAGGCACGCGATTCGTTTCTACTAAGTCTTCTTCTACGAAGTGCTTCTTTCTCGGGTAATGCGTCGTTTTCATCACTAGCAGGGTTTAAATCAGACTGGCCACCACCAAAAAAGTGTGAGGTTTTCTCGCTTGTGGTGATTCTACTTTTATCAGTAACGGACGCGCGCAAGCTCGCTACTCTTGGTTTACTGACACCACGTGGCGAAACGTTCAAAATGTCCTCTTCTGACGGCGGCGGTGCGTAATCTTGTCTCAGTTTTTTCTTAAAACCTTTGAACCCTCGTTCTAGGTGGTCAGGAAGCTCATTGGCGAACGGGTTGCTACATACAGAAGAACTGTCCCCATCGGAGTAGTCATCCTGATTTCTTCCTGGAAGGTTGACTGCATTGCCATCTCCATCGAGTTCACGGTTTTGAGCCATGTTACTCGTAGTAGAACAATAGCGGAAGTCACAAAAATAAATGTAACACTGTTGAAGAATTTATTTTGTTTTAGGTTGCAACTAAATTGTTTAAATGTTATTATTCTTGTGCTCTATACAGTGAAGGTATTATGTCTAGAAGAATATTTAGGAAAAAAGCGTAATTAGTATACTTGACTTTGATTTATTTTTAAAATGACATTAAAACTCTTGTGCAATTACAAACTTAAGGTTAAGTTTCACTTAAAAGCTAAACTAGTACAATAAGCAAAAGTTTTAGTTTTTTAAATCTATTTAACTAACTTTGTTTCAGTAACAAATTTAACAAATTGTTTTATGTTCACTAAAAATAAGCAAACTTTTTTAAACTATTACATTAAACTAGATTTGGTTTTAAAACACCAATAAAGTTCAAACACGAGAAAAAAAGGTGTGATAAAATGTACAGTAAAAAGAGTTTAAAGAAAATATGAACTTTTTGCTGTTGTTTGAAAAAAAAGACATTCATCTAACTTTTAAATTCAGAATAATGTTTTTATAAATATAACTCTTATTACATAGTAACAAATAGTTATATTAAATTAGTAGACTTTGAGTTGAGAAAATAATTTCAAGTAAGTATAAACTATTAAAGTTTTGAAAACGAAGTTTTATCAACTGAAAATATAAAACTGTAATACACTCAAATTAAACTTTCAATGCACTTTTAATGCTAAAACTTCAAAACTTATAAAGATTAGATCATTGTTGAATACTTAATAAGTTAAGTTACATCGAATGTTTTTTAACCTAAAAAGGCTTGCTGAACTCATGAAACATTTTATTTTTTTATTGTCTTTGACAAGACGTAAAAGGTATCCGTAGTGTGGGACTCGATAACCGAAAGATTCTTTGTGCACCAGATCCTAGGACCAAATGTTTTGAGCGTCTTTTTTATCGTTCAATTAACTATAATTTACGTTTGAAAACTTTTTACTTCACTCAAAATACTGAAAGTTTTACTAATTCCTAGTGAAAAACATTTTATTTTTTAATGTTAAACAAGTAACAAAATACTCAGTAAAAACAAAGTAAATTATATTTAATTAGTTTAGACATATGTCCATAAAAAAATTAAGTTTTTTATATTCCTCTTAAAAAAATTTTGAAATGGAAATTACTATTGATAGTTAAACTAGTTTTTAACTTTGACTCTAAGCGTTGATATAATTTTGTTTAATAGAGAAATATTCACTACGATCTTAATTAAATAACTAAATAAATCTAGAAAAAAATACTTAAATAGTTTGAATATAAAGTTTTAATTGTTATTTTTATTAAGTCACCCAAAACCAAGTAGCATTTAAAGTGAAAGTCTTACTAAAATAAAGATAATTATAATAAAATATATTTTAAATTTTTGACAATTTTGAAAGAAAACATTTTAAAGTCAAAATAATTTTTGTTATGGTATTAAGCCACTATGTTTAATTAAAAGTATAACTAATAATAACTAAAAATCAAAACTTTTATCATACTAACTCTATTTACTATTTTTTACTGTTTACTCTAGCTGTTTAACCATTTTAAAATAAAACAATTAAATTTATAAAGCATTAAAAATCAGAACCGTTAAATACTCAAAACCTTTCTTGTTTAAAAACTTACTTACTGTTAAATTGCTTTTTTTCATCTGTCTTAATATTTATAAGCTTAGTAAACCACAGTGAAAGTACGTAATAGTAAATAAAATTACAATAAACATTTACATTTACGTAAGTTAGTATCAACAGCAGTTTTTAGTTACATTTAACAAACCATTACTGTATAAATTGTTCTTTGATAATTTTTTATTATCTTATAAACATTTAAATATTATAGAGAAAAAAATTAAAACTTTCCATCTACGATGCATCTGCTGAACTATTTTATATTGGTTCATTGAACGACAAAAAAAGCGCTCAATAAATTCGGTCCTAGGACATGGTGTACGAAAAAACTTTTTTTGGTTATCGAGTCATACACCACGGATACATTTTAACGTCGTTGTTCCAGGTCATTAAACTTTTATGTCAACAAAAAGTTTTGACATACTGGTCTCACCACTATTTACTTTACCCTCAGCCAGCTCATGTTCTAAGGTTGGGTGAAGAGTGAGTCCCAAAGTTTCTGTTGTACAGAGAGTTCATCGTTGACAAACGCAACCGTAGTCGTCCGTTATTACGTAAAGCGAAAATGTTTAAGTGTATTTCTTATATGTATCAAGAGTTTGCTAACGACCGCGATAAATGACAATCTTTTAAATACGATAGAAATAATAGAACAACACTTAAAGATACCAAAGTATAAAAATCGGAATCAAGATATTTTCAGTTGTATTATTTTGCTTGAACTCATTTTATTGCGTCACTGTGTTTGTCTTTGTTTTCAGTGTAAGTCCTGTGCCTAATTAACTTTTTGAGCACAACACACATAGCCAATTTCAACTAGTGATGTACCGGACCCACAATTTCGGGTCCGGCCAAACCCGGACCCGGACTTTTTTTTCAAATTAGAATCCGGCCGGAACCGGATCCGGACTTTTTTTTCAAATTAGAATCCGGCCGGAACCGGATCCGGACTTTTTTTTCAAGTTAGAATCCGGCCGGATCCGGATATCAGATAAAAATGGCAATATCCGGCCGGACCCGGACCCGGATAGTGAGTCCGTTACATCACTAGTATAAACTAGCCTGAGTCAGAATGAGGTTTTTAAAATCTGAAAAAAAAGAACTTTAATCTAATGATAAGTAGAACAGCTAACCACAAGGTTTACAAATTTAGGTGTTATTTACAATTACAAATCTGAAATCAAGTTCTTGAAGAAAATACACTAGAAAATTACAAAATAATGAAAACTGGATCAGCTCAAACTCATTCAAAATCTGAAAGAAAACTAGCCTAAGTTTTTATAAAAAACTAAACTAGCTTGAGGCAGTCCAAGATTTTCTAAAATTCTCAAAAGTTTTCAACTAGCAGGGTTACCACTGTTTAAGTCAATAAAACTAGCTAGAATGAGTATAAACAAGCCTAAGTCAGAATGAGGTTTTTAAAAACTGAAAAAAATACTTTAATCTAATAATCAGTAGAACAGCTAGCAAAGGTTGACAATTTGGTAGTAAAATTGTGGACTGATTGTGGTACACTTAAATTATTAGTACTACCCATCATAATTAAATCCTACCTTATTTGATTAACATCTACCAAATACTAAACTTAACTGAGACTACTTTCTTTAATCAGACACGACAGTTTTGAGTGATGAATCTTTTATATAGAACACAACAAGAAATACTAGCATATACTAAATGATTAATTACTTTGGTAACATTTTAAAAACTGAAAGCTATTTAAATCTATATCAAAAAACTTAAAACAATAAACTAAAAATTAAATAGAACTTCTAGTAAACAAGAAACTGTAAAATTTTTAATAAACTATTGAACTATAAACCTGGCTTAAATATTTAAACAATTAAACACCAGTTGAAATATTCACTTTTAAAACAAAACACTACTTACAATAAGCATTCACAAAAAGTTCAAGATATTTTGTTGCTTCAAGCTGCACACTAAACTAACTAACTGCTTACATATAAACTGCCTGTCATGTTCTGATGTTTTGTTGCATCAGTATTTAGTTTGAAACATTTCGTCATATGATTCTCATTGGCTCGTACATGCAACCGTATTAACTTTAAATATTCTCTGAGCTCAACTTTTAACAATAAATAATGCAAGTATTCATTCCAAAGTTTTCAATTTTACAACATATGTAAAGAGTTGCATTTCTGAAATGTTTATTTCGTAGTTTAAATGTAAACAAATGTAAATTAGTCACGTGTACAAAATGAGCCAATCGGGGTAGGTGTTTAATTTTAACTGACGAAAATGACTCTTATTAATTTACACAGGGTTTGTTTTTGAATAAATACTATTTAGTATGCTCTTTTTTACTAACTAGATCCGGGTCCGGACGGATCTCTGTTAGGATCCGGCCGGACCCGGATCCGGACTTTTTTTTTCAAATTAGAATCCGGCCGGAACCGGATCCGGACTTTTTTTTTAAGTTAGAATCCGGCCGGAACCGGATCCGGACTTTTTTTTCAAATTAGAATTCGGCCGGATCCGAATATCAGACAAAAATGGCAATATCCGGCCAGACCCGGATAGTGAGTCCGGTACATCACTAATTTCAACTGATATTTGAGTTATATTAAAAATGCGAACTGAAATTTTTTAATACTTAAATAAACATGTATTTTTCTTCTTAGAGTCTGATAAATCGTTAACTCCTTTCTCACAAGTTTTACTAATTAAAAAAGTATAACTAGCTTTGCTAAAGAAGCTTGTTATACTTTTAAGAAGTAACTTTTTATCTCAATAGCTTTTAAACTAAATTTTTCAATCAGGGTTGCCAGAATGCTATGCCAACTGACCGTTAATCCTTTATAAGCTTCAGTTTGATTTTACTTAAAATAGAATGCCTGAATAGTTTTGTTGGATTGGCAATAATAATGATACTATAGTAAATAATAGTTTTATACAACTTGTTTTATTTAAACGTATCTCCTTGTAGTATAACATTTCGTCACAATTGTAACATTAATAACTTTTTTACATGTATGTGCTATCATTAGTTATATAATTTGTGGAATCTAATCTGCACTATACAGTTTTTGTTATATTTTCAATTTACAACAGTAATATTTTGTATGCTGCAAAATTTATTGCAAAACATTTAGCCTTAACTTTCAAAAAGTGGTTATATAGAAAATACTAACATAGATGTGAATATTTTGATGAAATTGTGTTTTGGTTAAATTGTTTTTAAATTGATATAAATAAATTAATGCTTTTTTCTACAACAATATCTTTCAACAATTACAGATAGAAATTCTATTCGAAGAAATAAAAATGACTAATATTTCATACCAAGTAAACTTAAATAAAACAATAATTAAAATAATTTAAATTTTTCAAGAACATTTTTATTTTAAGGTACGCTTTGTCCAGTATTAATTGCGGCTGCCATTAACAAACTTTACCACACGACCATCAGCAACAGTATCTGAGACAACCTACGACCGGTTTTGTCCTGATTAGAACTCATCGGGCAGACATAGTCGCGAGAAACCGCTGCTGAGATCTTACCAAGCTAGATAAAATACAAAGTACTGAAGAGACCGTTTGTGGGTAAAATTGAAAAAATTCTCGTGACTATGACTGCCTGAGGAATTCTAATCAGGATAAAACCGGTCGTAGGTTGTATCGGATACTGTTGTTGATGGTCGTGTGGTAAAGATCATTATTTATTGAGGTACACTTTGGTATTTTATAGTTCAATTAAAGTACTTTTCACAAAGTAAAAGTCAATAATCTTAATTGTACTCATTATAATTAAAGGACTAAATCATTTTTCCAAAAACGGACGTTATACTTTAATTTAAAGTTCACAGTAAAGAGCTAAAACTACAAATTGATAATGACTAGGGCAAAAAGTAAATAAATTATTAAAATAAATAAAGTATTAATAAAATAACTATCAACTGAATTTATCTATTTGTTACAACTAAATTGTTTATTAATACTAAAACAAAAAAAAATTTAAACTTATAATTGAAATAGAAACAAATAATAAAAAAAAATTTATGAATACATGAACAAAACGTAAATTAACCTTATAAATTAGCAATACTTGATTATAAATTACAAGCTGTACTGAAATTACAATGTTTTAGTAAGAATAAACAGACAAATAGGTACCACCTATACTGAAAAATTTAGTTAGTTTTATTCTAAAGAAAAAAAAACAATAACATTAAATAAACATTTAAAAGTTTAAAAATAGTTCTAATAACTTGCTTAAAATATTTACAGTGGTGATTAAATTTTATAATAACTTTTAAATTAAAAAATATTAATAAATACGAAACATCACATATAATTGATTGAGTTATTTTTTTAATGACTATAAACCATTCATTGTTTAGCTGTTTACAAATAAAAAATCATCAAAGTCATTATCATAGTCATTAGAAAAAACTATATTCACTCGATTTTTGCTAAAACTTTAAAACTTGAGTTTAAGTGAAATTGATTTACAAAAAGTTAGTATTGATTTTTTTTTGTTATCAGCACACAAATGTAATTACTGTTTACTAAAAGTCAATTTTGATGACGTCACAGATTTACGTCACCTTCCTCTTTCAGTGTGCGGAGTTTTAAAAAAAACTCCCTACAACTCCATTTTACTCATCATTTTCCTTACCAGAAGCTGTCAAGTGAAAATTTGATTCATTTAATTTTCAAACATGTTTGACTACAAACTGAACATCAACTCATAATTACGCTAATTATAAAACCAATAAATATACAAATGTTTTACAATATAATACAAAATATTTGTTTCTATTTCAGTTTATCAAAAACTGCAAAGCTTATATACACTTGTTTTACTATGTTATCAATTAAACATTTTACATTTTAAACTACCTTTTAAAGGTATAAAATTTTGTGTATACAGAGTTTAAAAAACTGGTATTACAACATTATATATAAAAAGATGAAAAACTGATATTAAAATATTTTATAAAATTTTAGAACGTTTTTTTTTTCTTTCAAAGTGTTGTTTTAAATATATATAAGTATTTTAAAAGTTTATGTATTAATTTAAAAAACCTTCATAATTAAATAAACTTAAATGTATATTTTATCATAATGGCTTTTATGCTTTTGAATATAAAGTGTCAAAACAAAAATATTATTTTATTAGAAAAAGTAAAATTTTTAGTTTCTGTTAAACCATATAAGCCCTAAATTTCAACTGTCAATAAAATATCTAATCGATGAAACTTTTATAGAAAAACATAATAAAGTTCTTTAAGAAAAAATACAAAATAAAAAACATATATAAAACGTTTTTTGAGAAAAAACTAACCTATATCAACAATTCTGCAGCTTTATACAACCAAAAATATAGAAATCGTAGATACAGTTGCTTTTTTGGATACAACAAAAATCCTTCATTCAGTTTTCGACAAACATCAAAAAAAGGTGTTTCATACCTGTAATTTTTTGTATAAGTATTAAATAATGCTGAAAACAATTGTTTTAGTGATAAACTTAGACTTTAATAACAACTAATGGTTTTTAAATATAAAAGCAGATAAAACAGAAGTATCAATCGTTGGCAATCAATCGAATTCAATTGATAAAGCTTATTTTGTGTCTGATGAGCTGCCCTGCAGTGAATCGGAGTAATAAAAATAGAGTTTAACAAAAAAATAGTTTGATAACTAATGGTTAACAGAAAATAAATTTATAACATTACATAAAATTCAATACTCTCATACTATAATATATTTTTTTCATACAGTTTAAACAACTTCTTAGTCAAACTTATTGCTATTACTTTATACACAGCAAATTTAAATAGCATAAGTCATCCTGATAGAATGGTAAGTCGGTATTAAGAACTAAAAGTTATATTAACTTTTAAAGACTACTAGCTGAATAAGTCTTAAAAATTTAAATTTGAACACTAATTGCAGACCCATGCGAGCTACGCCCCTGCTACTGACTATATTGCTATAAAAACCATAACGTACCTTCATCTCCAACTAAGTTATGTACTCCACATTCATGCTTACTAGACAGTTTATAAATATTGCTGATTATGATTTAAATCTGTCGAAAATTAAAAAGCATTATGAAACCTTAACTTATTAAAATTTACATCTTGTAGAACACAAACAGCTAAAATTCATACCAAGTAAAAGAAATACTTTTACTAACATCAAAAGCTAAGAGCATTTAGAGTTGAAAAATTGACAAGTAAAAACACAAAACTGTACAAGTATTAGGTAACAACATAATAGTCAAATTGAAGTAATGTATTTTGAAAATAACAAAATTTTAAAACTAAGTTTCTAATAACTATGGCAGTATTATAAAAAAATATATATAAATATGTTAGGCACTGATTAGGAATGTTCTTAAAATACATTATATTGTTGTTAAATCTAATAAAACACTAAAAAAATTAACAACTAATAGACTAAACTTAGAAAATTTAAATTGTTCTGAAAATTTTTAAAAAGTTATACGCTTTAAATTTGGTTACAACTGAAAATTAATTTACAACATTTAAAGTTGTTTAAATATATAAACTTATTACACTTATTATATAAACTGATTAATTCGAAATCCAAACTAAAGAACTTGAAACTTAGATAAAACTTTTTTTATTACAAAAAATTCATTGCTTTGCAATACGCTTCAACTTTTTTGATTAAATGCACTTTTCATAAGTTATGGCAAGTTTATTCATTTTTTTGAATTTGATTATAAAAGCTTTCAACACAATTATATAAAGCTAGGCAAGTACCTTTGTATAGATCAGGGGTCGGCAAGCAGTTGGTGCTTGCGGGCCAAAATTCAAGTTCCCAAAATCTTCGCGGGCCGCAGTTTTAGTTTTAGTGACGTTTTAATATTATTTTGGTTTTAGTTTTAGTCACTCTACAAAAAATTTTACTCTTAATTACTTTATTAATTATAAATGACTTTTAGCTACACATAGTTTAAATTTAAATTAAAATTATTTATTGGAATAAGTTTACATTGACTAATAAACCTTAAGTTAAAATAAAATACTAACTTTCTTAAACACTTAAGAAGCTAAACTTAATGTTTTTTTATTATACTTACAACCTAACTGTCTTTAATAGTTAAGATAAAGTTTATTAACAGTAAATTTAAAATATAGCAAAAAAAAATCATTATTATTCAGCTTGAATGATCAATTAAGTTACTTAAATGTTTTTAACAAAAATATAAAATTTTATTAAGCCATAAATGAAGTAGAAAAAATTTATTAAGCATTATATACAAGAATTGAAAAAGGTTAGTAGGAGTTTTCGGAGAAAAAATAAATAAAAATCGCTCAAGTCAGTTCCAACAAAGCACATGATTATTTTCAGTAACTACAAGCTGATCAGTTAAATTTTTTAAGGCAATTTATAACGTAGCAAAATTAACTACTAAAAAGAAGTTACCCTTTAGTACTTAAAACTTTTTTAAAGAACTTTGGTAGCAAAATATTTTTGTTTAATTTTTCAATGACAATAATTTTTTCAATAAAGCAAGAATTCGTGTTTAGAAAATGTCTTAAGATTGTAAAACCGCATAAATCAAATTAGGACTTTTATAATCTGTTAAAATGAGAGTACTAATACAACAAAAATTGTTCATTTAGTTTTAGATTCTACTAAAATACTTACTTTCTACTATAAGTTTTTTTACTAACTTTGAAATTTTAGAAAATTTTCTAGGTTTAGTTCAATGCAAAAAACAACAATAGGCAAATACATTTTAAAAGCAAATGTGCGATGCACAAACATAAAATTTTTCAAAGTACAAATTTTTTGCTTCTATTATAAGTTATAAAATAAAATTAAATAACATAACAACAATTAAAAATACTTTCAAGCTCTTTTAGATGTGTTTTTTAATAAAAAATATTTGTATAGAAGATTTTATTCGTCAAAATAAAAATTCACTACTTTAAATGTATAAAACGTTTAAAATTCAAGGTTTTTCTAGATTTTTTAGAGCATAAATTGTCAAATTCAAAGCTTTTCCGGGTTTCAAGTGTTTTAGCAACACTGATTGTTTACAACAATATGTATACAGTTCGTTAAATAATATGTTTTTACTTTAAACTATATCAGCTGCAAGATTTTAAATTTAACATGTATTATAATAACAAAAACACTGTATATCGTACAAAACATATATCATTTGTTTAATTTGCCGTTCTTCAAAGCAAAAAAGCCAGCTTTAGTGACAAAAAACTAGCCTGATATTTTAGTATACAAAAGGCAATTCAATCCAAAACTAAAAAAATTAATAAATTGGCCTTAGATTTGAAGTCTTCAAATAGTCATAGTCTGAGAGTTTTGCAATGTTTAGTTGTTTATTTGCTTGAATTTAGAGTATTTTTATTAACAATGTAAAAGCTTAATAAATTTACCATACACAAATCTAGTTTGTATTAAACAGCTATTTCCAAAAAACAGCAACTGTGTATATCAGTATGCAACGGATAAAAATTAACTTAATTTGCAAAAAAAAATTTTTTGCAAAACAAAAATGTACACCAGACAAAAAGCTAATTTAGTTTATGTCTTATATGTTGTTTATAATGTGGTTGTACACAATTAGATATTATATGTAGAAATAACAATCTTAGAAAGTTATGCATATACTAAACTTAATCTAACTTAGTTATCTAATAAAAAACTGTTTAAAACATGAGCATCTTTGTACATTGGTGTGCATAGGAATTTATTTAAAGTGCACAGAGACTTCTAAAAAAATTAACCTTGTCAAAATCAAAATAAACTTTATTTCTTAAAACTATGTAATTTTAAATACTTTTATGCTGTCTCAAATATAACATTTAGTAAAAAAACATCTATAAAGTAGACTTATGAATAAAAAACATGAAAAAAATATCTAAACTGTAAATAAATGACATTGTAGTTAGTTACTGTTCATTAGTTTTGTACAAAATGGAAAACATTTGCATGTAGTTTATTTACTTAATACGTATTATATAAGTAACTTACCAAAACCAAGCACTCTTAACACTGTTTTTCAGATAATAACTTGCTGTTGTAAGAAGAAAATTATTATAAAACTGAGAAAAAACCCTGACGGAATGCTAATCTGTCTTTTTCACATTTTTAACCTAAAGTAAAAAAAGTATTTTAATTCTTTTAAAATGTTATACAGGGGCTAAAACGAGATTAAACAAATTAAACTAATTAACAAAAAAAATCTTAAAGTTTATTTTTGCTCAGTGGGCCACATTTACATGTTCGCGGGCCGCTAAATTTATCCTTTGAGGGCCGCATTTGGCCTGCGGGCCGCGGTTTGCCGACCCCTGTATAGATAATAAAATAATGAAAACCAGGTTAATATTTTTCAATGATAATGTTGTGTTATATCACTAAACTACTTGTCAAGGTTTAAAGGTATATTTAAATCAAAATTTATACAATTTTAATTTTTCTTATCTTTACTAATAACATTTACCTGATTAACTCCTGAAACTTAATAAATTTGTAGTTTCTCTTTAAATTAGCACGAGTTTTGTGGTAGAGTAACAAAAAAGTTTATGGTAATTTCGATTTTCCTTTAAACATTAGCTTTTGAATAATTTAAAGTGCAAAATTATAACACATGACTAGATTCAATAAATGATAAAACAGGGTTGTCACTCGGTCAGGAAAAGTCAGGAAATTTGGAAAAGTCAGGAAATTTTTTTTTTAATGAAAAAAGTGAGGAAAAGTCAGGAAATTTGATAAAATTTTTAAAATAAGTCAGATTTTTGAGTTTAAATTTACAAAATTCCTTCTTTTCCAAAGCTTTCAAATGGTAAAAATTAATTAAAAGTCCTATAAAGTCAGAAAAAATTCCGAAATTTTCCTAGAAATTTACAAAAATATTTAAATTTATGTCCAATGTCTTCATCTGGTATAAATTAGTAAAATATCCTTTACAAAACTGCAAAAAAAACAAGTACCATACTTGAACAGCAGATTTTGTAAACTTTTTAGTATTGATGATCTGTAGCAAGGACACTTCCATAGTTAAACTGTGATATATACACAAAAGTTTATCTAGCATAATTTTAGAATCAAAGTGTTTTTTGTTTAAGAAAAAAATTGAGTTCTTTATAACTAAGCAGTTAGTTTAGTATTTTATGTAACAAGTTAATGTGTATACTTTACCTCTTTACAATTTTTTCAGAGTTGTTTAAATTTATAAAATAAGTTATATGAGAGGTATATGCCAAGATTAAGTTTACTTATTATTTTTATTTTTAGTAGATTAACTTAAGTTTTTAAAGTAAATAACAGTGTATTTATTTGTTACAAAATTTATACTAAATGATAAGAGGAAGTATTTTATAAATGAAAGTAAAAACAAATGAATGCTAAAAGAAATGAAACCCATAAGTTGTGGCTTGATTTAGAGAAAAGATTCTCTTCAACAAGTGTAGGGGCAGCAGATGAGAGCGATTTAAATAAAATGAGGCAAATGATTTTAACTGCCAAGAAAGTGAAGCGGAATGCAGTTCAGATGAAGGAAACCATACCTCCATTAGATGAAGAGGTTGAACTGCTAATAAAAAAACGGAGATAATAAATTTTAGTATATTCATTTAAAAAAACAGTATTTGATTAAGTTCTGTATTGTTTTAATGTTTTAACTGTAAAAGTTCGTTACTGTTTTAAGGTTTGAGTTGTGAAAGTTTCTTATTGATTTAAGGTGTTAATTGTAAAAGTTCCTTATATGTCGTTTCGTTTATTTAGATACATTTAAGCTAGGAAATACTAAAAAATTGTGTTCTTTATTGTTTTAAGGTTTTAACTGTAAAGATTTGTTATTGTTTTAAGATTTTAGTTGTTAAAGTTTGTTATTAATTCATTGTTTTAATTGTAAAAGTTCCTTATGTGTGGTTTGTTTATCTAGATACATTTATGATAGCAAATGCTAAAAAAATTGTGTCTTTTTTCAGACAAACTGTGTTTATAAGGTAATAATACAAGTAATTTGCTGATAGAGCTGTTTATTGCAAATACATCAACACAGATGGTTTAAGTGATGTAATGGAAGTTTGATGATATAATTCAGCAAAAAACTGTTGTTTTAAACCTCTATTAAAATTAGATTGAAAGCTTTATATAGTTTCAAGTGTTAGATTATGTGTCTTAGAATAAGTTTAATTTAAGAGTTTGATTTAGAAAAGTCAGGAAATTTTTCTCAGCTTGATCAGAGGCAACCATGATAAAATCTTAACTTTGTTCTTGATTAAAGGGAAACAATTTTGATAATTTCAATAAAATAAGGTTTTTCGATTACACATATCAGATTAACACGATTATCCTAGTCTAAGTTTTCCTGGGAGAGTGATAACCATGAGTTTCTTCAAAGAGAGTTCAGTAATAATAACTTGCTTTAATTGCATTGTATTCAATAGTATTTATTTAAATCCACACTTTATTACTTGAAGAAAGCGAACTTAATTATTTGTCACTTACTCTCAATACTAGTAAAAAAGTATAAGTTCACATGAATTCTACGGCAAAAATGATTTTTTTCAATCTCAACTTCAAGTTGTTCTGCCTGATGTATCTCTGAACAGGCCTCAGTTTTCTAAAGGTGATTTCATCGCAGTCGTAAATTTTTATGAGCAGTTCATCATCTTTGTAAAACTTTACCATTTTCATAATATCCGCGCTGGTTAAGTGATGAGAAAATTTGAAACTGATAAACTTCAGAGGCATCTTGTGCGAGCACACAAAATCAACAATTTCTTTGATGTCTTCAAAGTTGTAAAACTCCACGTCGAGACTGGTCAAAGTGTTTTGGCAGCCTTTTAGTATTGTCAAGAAAGTGTTTAACAATGAGCAAGGAGGCTTTGGCATGTAATTGCAGATGTTAAACTTCAAGCTTTTCAAGTTCACAAAAACAGACAAGTTGGCATCAATCAAATAGTTAAAAAATTGGTTTTGTTTGTCATCAATATTTTTACCTGCTAAACTAACATCTAAAGTCTGTAAGTTGTAAAACCTTGTGCCAACATACAGCAAAAGCTAGCTGGGTGGTAAAAAACTATTGTAAGACTTTTTATGTTTGGATTTAAGCTTTTCATAATTGACATTTTTTGTTTGTTAGAAACATTTATCAAGTTCAGTTCAACTTCCTCAAGAAATTTTAGACTCCTGAGGTATTTCTTAAAGTTTTTCTCACTTTTTACCAGGTTACTTTTGAATTTGTTAAGTTTTTTCTTTTCTACAAATCTGAAAAAACACAGATTTTCATCTGAGTTGGAGGGCAAGTTTGTTTTCATACAAAACATATCAACTGGAACCACTTTGAAGAATGAATAAGACAACAAACAGTAATAAGTCTCAGCATTACACTTGATACCAGGATACCCTAAAAATTTCAATGTCTTGCATGTATTAAAAGTAACTCCTTGATCAAGATCAAAAAACACTGGAGTTGAGCTGAAAATTGTAGGCACCATATCACAGTTATAAACAGATAATTTTAATGATTTATAGAAGTTTTTTTGGGCCTCAAAAAACTTTAGAGGCTGGTAATTAAACATAAGAGGGTTAAATTTGAATTCTTCTTTTAAATTTGGACCATATCTGGATTTGATTGGTAGTGCAACAGAAATTTTTTTGTTCTTGTAAGTAAAACCAAAAATGTCTACTTCATCTAAAATGTGGCAAGTTTTAGTAATCCAGTTTTTATAAACATTTCCTTCGTAGTCTGTTGTAAACAAACTAAAAATGTTTTCATTCCAGATAAAATAATATGAAAACCACAGAAATGTGTTAAAATCAGTATCTCTTTTTGTAAAATTGGTACAAAAAGTTAGTCTAGATAAAAGTGGTGCAAATTTTTGAAATGCTTTTATTACATTATTAAAATGACATGTCTTTGGAAACTTGCAATCAAAATCATATGTTTCTAGAAATTTTCAATACACAAAGACTTCAACATTTTTGCAGCTTTTTCTTGTACCATTTCATTTTAGTTTAAAGTTAACCGAAAATATTTTTCATTTCTGTAAATTAATTTTACTGCTAGTAAATTTTAAATGTTATTATCTACAATTGAAATTACTAAAGATTTTAGAAGTAAAATTAAGAACAATAAATAATGTTAATAATGGGTAGGTGTCAAATATGCGTAAAAGGTCAATTTTACTCCAAGACATTTTTGCCTAAAAGAACATTTTTTCACAAAAACACTTTTGCATGGGTTGAAAAGTTTTTTATTTTATACTTTTTTTGTTATTCTTTTTCTTTTAGTTTTTCCTATGACTGTTACCCCTAACCCTTACTCTCAATTGGTAACTTTTTTTGTTTTGTTATTATAATAGTTGATTTATTAATATTTTTGTTTATAATTTTTTATTTCATTTTACATAATTTTTACTCTAGTGCAAAAAGGACCCTTCACGCAAAAGTTTATTTAGGGAAAGTGTCTTTGTGCAAAAGTGTACCTTTGTGCTAAAAGTTTCTTTGGCATATTTGACCCATCCCCGTTAATAAGTGATTTAGTTGTAGTTTCTAATTTTTATAACCATGTGCTTAATTTAAGATCAGATTTAAAACTAATCATTATTTAAGGTTTTATATGTATTAAATTAAATTATATTGTTTTAGCTTTTAATATTATTAACCTTATCTGATAAATTTCAACATAATTTAAAATGTTTATTACATTAGTCAACTAAGTATTTTCTACTAAAATAAAACACTTTTATTTGGTAAGTTTCTCTTACACCTTTATTAAAACAAAATTTTATGTATCCTGTAAGTTAAAAAAAGTTTTAAACAAGCTTGTCACTCTTTGTAGCAAAAATTCATCATTAGTTACATAAAACTAGCTTGAATCAGCTCCAGTTTATAAAAAACTAGAAAAAATAAAGTATTATCAGTCAAAAGCTGAAAAACTTTATTGTTTTTCAAGCTAGAATATCTGAAAAATATCATAACAATAAAAAAGACTTAGTATCTAGAAGCAGAGTTGTCAGAAATCAAAAATTAAAGAGCTTTAAAAACTAAACAAACATTTGTTTGTTTCAATTCATAACTTCATGCTTAACTAATTGTATAATTACTTGCTTATTTAAATCTTCTAATTAAGTCTAATAGGGAAATGTACAAAAGATAAAAATTAAATAGTTTTTGGTCGTAGAACTTATCCAGAAATACACAAAAAAAACTTTAAACCGTTCTAAATCATCTAAAATTTTTCAAAAAAACTTTAAATGTGGTCTAACTTGCATGAGTTTTCTAAAATTTTTAAACTAATCTGAGTGATTTGAAACCCTAAAAGTAAATCATTAAAGAAAAACAATATTTGCATTAGATTTTACAGTTAACACTTATTGAAAAAAAAAACAACTCTTAAACTTGAATTATATTTGGTATTAACACAATGAGTTCAAATTTAATTATTTTTTTTTTAAGTGGTTAAGTTTGTATTCACTAACATTTGTAATTTTCACTATACTGCAGCATTAGTAAACACCTACTTAATGACTTTAGCTTAAGTATTTTCAAATCTTTACAGGTTATGACATCTTTTTAAGCAAGTCCATCTTTTAGTAGATCTTAGTACAGAGACATGAATCTTGTAATTGTTGTCAAATGATATTCCTTTAATTTTGAACACAAAAAGGTGCATACTAAATGGAAAAAAAATATTTTTCAATTAAAATCTATCTTTTAAAGTTTTAAGAAATGGTTTTCAAACTTTTCAGACTACGATTTTAATGTTTCAAAGGTCTGTCATAAGTAAATTTCAATTTTTTAGGTAATTTATTTTCTTCAAAAATAAACAATGAAGTTTTAAACATTTTTGTTTAAAATTTGTTCCAAAAAATTTACTTTAAATGTTGTAAGAAAATATTATACTTCATGCAAAACTATTATTTTAAGAATAAATCAATTTATGTTGTTTGTAAATAAAAAATAATAAACTTAAACTAAGATATACAATTAAAACTATTATAAGATCTTCAAATAATTTCTATTTTCATTTTACTTCTTGTTTTATACTATTACCTTTCACATTTAAGTCATTATTCAATTAGTTAATTCACTAGAAGTTGCTCACCAATAAAAGCTGGTTGCTGAGATTGGTATAGTTAATTGGGGAAATTAATTATAAGGTTAAGTGGTATATGCTACAGAGAGGACTTTTTTCCTAGTGAATTACTGCTAATACTTAAATAAATACAAGTGTAAAGACATAGAGTTTATTTTTTTTACATCTTTATATTTTATTGTCATCAAACCTAAAGATAATAATAGTTTATTGAACAAAAAGCGAAAAAAAAATAAAAATTTTTGCTCAAAAATGTTTTGGTTCAATGACCTGGATAGCAAAAAGACCTCTCGGTCATCGAGTTGCATACCCAAACTTAATCAATATTATAATGAGCTAAAAATGAAAAAAATGAAAAATTTAAACTCTAAAACGAAAAGCTCTATAAAAAGAGACTCTATTAAACTTTACAACATTAAATATTCTTCTTAAGAAAAATAAATAGAAAAAAAAAAGAATTTTCCAAAAAATAAAAGAATTTTTACACACTTATATATCTAACACTATATACACATAAATATATATCTAACTTTACGTTAAAAGGTTAAGTTTTTATCTGAAATTTCAATTTTAAAATTAATCCAGAACTTTGCAGATAAATTACCCTGTTATATAATTTAAAAAGAAAAAAAATATGTATATTTTAAGTTATTTCCTTTTTTTATGTGTGTTTAAGAATTTCGACTCTACTACCAACTTATTTTAACCTATCAAAAAGTAAGTAACAGTAAAATATAACTATAACATTGAAGAAAAAATAAATAAAAATAACGTAAAACTGCAATATTCAAACAAAGTAAAATAAAGCTGTATCCATAAAAAAATTGCTTAAACTAGATAAAAAGTATAGAATAAATATATCATTTTAATTAAGTATTTTGTGCTAAAAAAGTTTTTTTTTTCTTTTGATAATTTAAGTTGAAAATAAAAATATTTCACATTTGAATAGCTACATAAACTATTGTAAATTTTTTTTTTTATAGAATATTAAAGAAGTGATTTTTACAATAACTGAACTTAACTTTTATAAATAAAAACATGAAGATACGTTACAAAAAAAAAAAAAAAAACAATTATAATTTTAACAACAATGATATTAACAACAACAAATTTCTTTCCACTTTATCAATCAAAAAAAAAAAAACTCTTTTCTCTTTGAAAAACTTGTCTAAGTCTTAACTGAAATAATAGAAAGAAAACAACATTTGTAAACATAAAAAAGAATAATTTTACTTTGCTCAAAAAGAGATTTTTCTTCAATATAAATTTGCTTGAAACAGTTATCTCAGCTTGCTTTTTAAATACTTTATTTTCTGCTAAAATATAAACATCTATAACTATTCTTTTTACATTTTCATGCAATAAAAAATATAAAATAATAAAGTATATATTAAAAAAAGTATCTTAAGGAATAGTCTTAAAAATAACTGGACAGAAAATGCTAAAATCTCAACTAAACCAATGTTAATGTAACCAAACAAATCTACTTTCCAACAAAAAATTAAAAAATAAACAAAAAATTGGATATTAAATGAATTACTAAATAGTTAATTTTAACTACAATCTTAGAAATAATTAGATAGAAAATGATAAAATCCAGTCTAAACCAATGTTACTGTGACCAAACAAACCAACTTTCGGACAAAAAAAAAAACTAAAATATAAAAAAAATTATAAAAATTTGGATATCAAATGACAAGTACTATTAACTCCTTAAACAAAGTAAATAGGGAGTAGGAATGATCACTAATGACCTTGAGAATTACTATTTAAAAGATAACTTTTAAGTTCATGCTGGAACTTTCCAAAATGACTTATACTTTTTAAACTTAATGGCAACTTAGTCCACAACTTACTACCTTGGAAGGATAGTGATTTATGACCTATTTTGCTGTTGAATCTAGGTAGGAAAAAATTTGTTTCTGAAGACCTGGTATGATAATTATGTACATTTTTTACACTTTTATAGTAATTTTTAAAGTTATCTGGTAACAAATTGTTGTTAAACTTAAACATAAAAAGACCTAATTCATATAAATACAGACTCTCAACATTTAATATTTTTTTCTGAGATTTTAATTCTCTTACACTGTCATCATATTTCTTATAATGTATGCATCTAAGTGCTCTGTTTATGAGAACATTAATATCATTTATACATTTTTTATTTGCTCTTCCCCAGCACAACAAGCCATATCTAACATTGCTCATAAGCAAAGAATTAAATATCAAATATAATGCTTTTTCATTTAAGAAGTGTCTGGTTTTATATAATATACCCAATGTTTTTTGTAATTTTGTTTTTATAGTTTCTATATGTTCTGACCATTTTAAATTTCTGTCTATAATTATTCTCAAATATTTATAGCCATTTGTGTTTGATATAACTGTTTTACCTATTTTTACATTAGGATCTTTATTTTTCCAAAAAATATTTTTTGATTGATATAAAATCATGCTTCTGGTTTTATTAAGATTTAATTTAAGTTTATTTTCCATTAGCCAATCTGATACCTTTTTAAGTTCTATGTTAAAATTTTTACTGTCATTTAGATATGTGTCTTTTGTATATGTTTTGTACAACATTGTGTCATCTGCGAAGTTGAGGATGTTAAGACCAGTGTTGTTAAAGATAACTAGATTTAAAAGAAAAAAAGTTCACGTTTGGCAAGACACCCAAATATAACTAGATGTATTGATTAAAATATAATGTGCAGAACATTAACTCCAAAAATTATATAAATCGTTTACCACAAAATGTGCTGCAACCAAAATTGCAAAAAAAATAAATCCCCTTTGCTGCAAAATTTTTCAAATTTCTAATATCCATCAATTTAAATCAAAAATTAAGGTTTATATTAAGAAATTTTTAAATGCTAAATTGCGATTAATTGTGTAATGTTTTTTTTCTTTACAGATTTTTTTAGATTTTGGTTTTTCTTACTTACTTTAGATTACAAAAGAAAGTTATTTTAAGTAAGTGATGTGTAGCATAATAACAAAAATTGCTTCTCCAAACTAGATCTGTAAAACATATTTACAAGAGTACTCATAATGCGTTAAAAAAACTAATTAAGATTTTTAATAATTTGAATAGATATACTTTAAAAAACTTTTGTTTGAGTGTTTGAGTAAATTACAAGAGTTCAAACTTCAAACTACTGTAACTTATTATAACCTTTGATAATTTAGGTTTTTTTAAGTTTAAAATTGTTCTTTATTTATAGCCAGAAAACATTTCTATCTCAATAGAGTATAGCTACTATCAGTGATTATGAATATTGAATACAATTACGTTTAAACCAGTGGTTCCCAAGCTAATATAAACCTGTGAACATAGAGCTGTTATTTTAAGAGCCGCAAGTCGTCACCACTGTGTGGCTATAGAATTGTATTATGTTAACATACTCATTATTATAAAAATGCAGGCTTGTTAAACCTATAAAAACAAACTACTCTAAAAATATACTTAAAAACTTAAAAAGTAATATATAACTTTTATACTACAGCTTGTTAATATTTCCAAAAAACTAGCTTTTAAAAAGAAGGAAGTTAATTTCTTATCTTTACTGATATTAATAGTTTAATAACAATTGGTCTATATGTGAAAATAAAAAAAAAAACTAGTCAAGACAAAAGTTACGGCTAAAAGGGTTACTCTTAAACTAATTTATCATATTATTAACTAATGTACAAAGCTTTAAAAACAAAAACCATTTTCATATAAACATTTACAAATAAAATTGTCTTGGACATGACATTAAAATATTTTGGTGTATAACTCAATACCAAAAAGTTTTTTTGTACACCAGGTCCTTGGAACAAACTTTTTGAGCGTATTTTTGTCGTTTAATAAACAATAAACCGATCTTTCACTTGCAAAATTGCGCAGTTGCGTTTACCAACGAGAATATTGCTATATACTAAATACTTTGGAACACGTTGTTTTCCCACTATTAGACTATTACCAAGGTTGCTTCGGTTAAATACATAGTGACCATTATGTTTAGCATTTCCATGTTGGTGATTTTCTGTTGCCATGCAAATATATGGAAAAAATCTATATTTTAAGACGAGTTGGTCTTTGGCTAACCCAGTAAATCTCGATTCTCGATTTTAAGATGTCTGCTTTGCACTAAATAAAGAGACAAACTAGTTAATGACAGCACTTGTTTTTTTTAATCAAGATTTAAAAAAAAAGAAAAACAATGGTTACAAATTATATTAAATTTTTCTTAGGTATAATTAAAGTTTGCATTATTACTCACTGCTATAAATCTAATTTTTCGAGTAGAAACTAAACATTGGTACTAATTATAAATATAAAAATGTTTTTTGAAAATCTTTAAATTCTTAAGCTTAATCTAATTACAATACGTAGCATTTGTACAACTATTTAAGAAAGGTTGCCTATTTAAAGTTTGTTACAGCTTGAAAATAACAAAAGTTTAAATATATTTCATTAGATTTCTATCAATAAATGAAGATTTATCAGATTTCTTGTATTCCAACGAATTTTGTTAAAAAAATATATTACAGAAGTATTTAAAAAAAATTATTAGTATTTATAGGATTTCAAAATAAAATTTATTAAAGTACATTGCTAGTTACGTAACTTGATACAAAAAAAAATTATTTAGTTAGATTTTTATTATAATTCTAAACTAAACTAAATGAAGGATAATACTCAACCTTAGTTTTTGAAGTATTTAGTTATGTCAAAAAATTAAAAAAAATTCCAATACTTTTATAAATCTTGATACTTTTAATAACACAAATTACAATCTGGTAAAATTCGTTACTCGTATATTGTGTTTTTAGTTTTATATTAGTTAGTTTTTTAATAAACGTCACTAAAGAATATTATATTTAAAATTACTAAAATATTTTTTATTTTTATTTTATAAAAAATTTACTTGAAACTAGTTTTTTTAACTAAGGTACATAAATTACTAGTTATGTTTTACTACAAACGTTTGTCTTGCAGTTTTGTCGTGTTTTAGATATTTTCATTTTTAGAATAATAAAACGTTTAAAACAAAGTTTTCTTCATATAAACTTTTGTTATCTATAAAATTGTTCTTTATTCGGTTTTGCTTTATATTTATTAAATAAAAATCGCTTTTGTTTAAAAATATTAATATTTTTATGTTACTGTTTATATAAGGGGATTATTTATTAGTGGAAATATTTAATGCTACCAAAAGCTGAAGCTATCTGAAGCTAGCTCAAATATATAGATAGCACTTCAATAATTATAAACTCTTCATAAGAGCAAATATAAAGCATGTTATCTTGTTCAAAATCTAACACAGGTATGATATAATGTTTAAATCTCATCAGCAGAACTAATAGTTTCATTTTAATATTTTTCAAATATTTAGATACAATTTTTGTAACGTAGTCCCAAAACTTCTTTTTTATGTGTGTTTTGGCCATGGGTTTTGATCTCACAATGCTCGAGTCAGAGAGTTGTTTAATCAGTTATTAGTTTAGAATGGTAAACAATTTATAAACAGTTAAGTTTTATGAATAATTAAAAATAAATAAAGCTTCTCAAAAAACAAAGAAATACTTAACTTAGTATTTGAATTTTCTTGATTTCTTGTAAAAGCTCATTGGCATTTAAAAATCATACAGTACTTTATTTCTTAATAACAATAACAAAATTTTTGTGGGTAACAACATTGAAATTTTTATAAAAGTATTTTATAAATGTTTGTTTGGTTTTACTTGTTTATTATTTTCATACCAAGTTTCTTGTAGTAGGTCAACATATTTGATAAATCCTTATTTAAAAAATTAGCAAATAAATTGTAGTTTACCAGAAAGTTTTAAAAGTTAATATTCGCTATTAAAAAGTTTTAAAAGTCAATATTTGCTATTAAAAACTTTTTTAACTCCTATAATTATTTCTGATAAATTTCACAAATAATAACACAAATTAAGCTCAAAGTGTCAGTGAGGTGTAATTGAGCAATGTAAATTATAAAGTTTTAAATTTCCTTAGAGTAAGAGTCTATTAAAAAATAAATTGACTGAAATTCGGAGTGTTGTGAAACATATTACCAGACTAAAGCGTGTAAAGTTATAAAACCTTAACAATTAATTTAGAGTAACTTGTAAAACATTTTGGTGTCAAAGATTTAATTACTAGAAATCTTTTAAATTATTACTCATTTGCATTGATCACAAAAGTTGAAGTTTATATTATGAATATAACAAACTGAAGCTCAATTACCTAGCTAATGTTGATAATAAGCAGAAATAGTTAATAAATGTCTCTATATGACTTGTTTTGTAATATCTTAACATGTAGAGTGACCCTGCCAAACCATAAGTTGCTAACATTAACTCTTTATTTAGTTAAAAATACTAGCAGTTGAAATACTTTTAAGTTAATTGCTTTATTTTACAAATACATCACCTTATGTTGTCAGGTCCACAAATGAAGTCAAGCTGTGGAAGGAGCAACTCAAACTTCCATAAGGAGAAGTGTCACAAAAATCATGTGTGCATGTTGTGTGCTGTTGCGGTTCTAATGCTATGGAGTTTGGTACCCTCTGTGGCTGCCATAGGTTTGTTTATATTGATATTAATGTTAAATAACAATCTGACAACTTTTTAATGTTCAATAGCAATTACTTAGTTTTTATCACAACCCTAGCAACTGAAATTGTTGTTTAACATATTAGAAAAGTATATATTTATATTTCCTTATTTTGCTGCTCAAAGATTAATAAATGACTTTGAATTTTTACCAACAAGTTTCTAGTAAACTCATAGAGATCTTTGCAAAAAAGATTAAAGGAAAAGTGTGGTTATTAATTAATTCCATTAAGTATACTTGCATTAAATACTGGGTGTTTATTGAATACTTTTTGAATTTTATCTGATCAAACCAAGTTTTGCAATTGTATATTTAAAGTTCAAGCAATTTTAGAAACAATTATATATTTTTTTTCTACGAAATTTTTAGATACAATTGTCATATACAAGTGTATAGGTCAAACACTAATATTTAAATTAGTTTTACAAAACAAGTTATTCCAAAAAAAAAACCCTTATCCCAATAACACATATGACAGTTTTTCTGATATAAAATTCCTTTTAATTGATACCACAGATTTTATCATGTTCAACCAAAACCTCACAGAGAAAAAGTCAGCAACAATTTTTTTGTATGAAAAAATTAATCAAGTTAAAATTTTATATTGATTTTACAAATTTTATTTTTACAAAATTCAAAACTCACAGACAGTCTGGTGGAGAAGTCGCAGGACGGGGTCAGCTACGTGGTGAAGGTTAGCAGCAGGAACGGGGTGTTGATGGACGACATGGCCTTCAACACCAGGGTCATGTTTGACAGGTACAAGGACAAACAGCACGACCTGGTACTCGATGCCGGCCTCCACAGGTAAAAACCTTGAATTTGCCTTGTTACTATTTAATTTCCTTTTAAATAAGCTTAGTTTTTGATAAATAGATAGAGCTGCAAACTACTTTTAAGCTTTTGGTTTTGTAATAATGATAAATTGTTGTTGTTTTTACTAGTTATCTAAAATCCATTTATGCAACTGTGTTGTGAAGTATGTTTAGTGTTTAGATTATCTTTGAAACTTTTTTTTTTACATAACAAATTATCATCTTAATTTTTAAGGTTACTCAAGGACTTAGACCTTGTTCAGGGTGGTTCTGACGGTCACGATGGTCATGATCACGGAAGTCATGAGGGCCACGAAGGACATGATCATGGTAGTCACGATGATCATTCTGGACACAACCACAGGTTTGTTATGCTTTTATTTGGTGTGAGAATCTTCAAATAAAAAGTTGAATGAATATATTTAATTAAATATAGTACACACATCAGTTAAAAATTATATTTTTTCTATTACTTTAGACAAGTAGTCTTTTTTTGCACATTGTTGATAAATCATTGTTAATAGGAGAAGAAGAGAAATTCATGATCACAGCGGCCACAACCACGGGCCACATGAGGAAGATGAACACGAAGAAGAAATGAAACCCATGAACATCACTGAGGGGGTTTGTCATTTGTTTTGTACATTTTTGGAATATATTCTCAAAGATCTGCTGTGGTTTTATTTTAGTTTTTTCTTGTTTTACTGCTTTCAGTTGAAAACTACCTAAAAATTAAATAAAATGATTTAAGTATGGCTGCTTATCGTACCAACTGTATATCTCTTATCTCTCCACCAAATCTAAATCTCTAATTAAAACTGCTGTAATTTAACCATTAAACATTTTAATCAAAAGTATAAACTCCACAGTGCGCCATATTGAGTGAAGTTGAGCAAATTATGATGGGATTCCCATTAAACCTGAACCATTTTATTGCCCTTATGCCAAGGCTGCTCCAATACAAGGTCAGAGGCAAGGAACCCTGCCAGATTCGTTAGTTAAAGTTATTAGTTTAGTTTTAATAAATAGTTTTACATCAGTTTAAAAATACTTGTAAAAGGTAATTTACCAATGAATAAATTTTTGTAGTTGAGGTTAAAATAAAATTTAGCGGTGCTCAGACTTAAAATTCTAGTTCACATAATTAAGTGCTTTATAAACCAGTAAAGCGTTTAAAAATGATGGGTAAGTTTTCAAAGCTGATAAGTAATTTTTGCTTGATAATTTAAGTAATCTTGTGTGGAAACTAAGCTTTAAAATAAAATTGAAGCCTAACAATTTACTATTTATACAGAAGAAGAGCAATCAGAAAGCAACAACTCTGTAGGTAAGAAAAGTTGTTAATATTAATTGTAAATTTAGAATAACCTTTTAAGAATTTTATCATCTAAAAGCGTTATAAGGTAAAAAATATGTATTTCTGATAGTTATATTTGTAGATGTAACTGATTATATATTTTTATCATTTTTGTTCACTAATATTTGGGTATATTTGTATGTTATAAATGTTGTATTTGTTCAGCTATTCAAATAATGACATTGTCTTATTTTATTTGTTCTTACTTGTAAAGTTGTCTTGTCTGTAAATACAAAGAGACATATTGTGTTTAAACAAATAAACTATTGTTTTAAGATTAACTTAAATTTATAAAAGTAAATTTAAGTGATGAGAAACTTAATTATAGTTTATTTAAAAGTAGTTAAATTTTATTATTTTTTCAATTTCACAAATTCATAGCCTTCATGAATTAAATTAAAAAAATTAGCTCTAATTTGATAAACTATTGTTAAACTTTTTAAGGTTTTATATCTATTATTGTTTTATTATGTGGCTAATCTTGAGCTAAGTTGGCATTTATCAAGTAAAATTAACCAATTTATGAAAATTATATGTAAAATGTTTGTAATAAATTGTAAAATAAGATATTTAAAAATAAGATAGCAACAATTTCAGTAAAAAAAAAAAGTATTTTAAAATAAGTAAAACAAACTCAAGTTCCCACAGCATTCAATAAAATAAATAATGATTGATTTCAACCTGTTCATTCACTACAGTGTCATGGGTAGTGGCCACGGTTTCAGTCGGGGTTATTTCCCTCATTTCCATAGTCGGCATAGCAACCATCCCGCTGATGAAGTTCACCCGCATGTACCACATCACCATGAACTTTCTGGTTGCCATGGCGGTCGGGACCATGTGTGGGGATGCTGTCCTTCACTTGCTGCCCCATGTTAGTTGGATAGATTAGTTTGTTAAAATTAGAAATGTTTGGATAATTCAGATAACCCCTATTATAGATTAAAATTATTATAGTTAGGATAGATGACATAGATGATTTGTTGAAAAAAACTTTAAAACTGCTACCCCTAGTTAGTTCACTGAATTTGTTAAAAAATGCCAAAGATATAAAAACAGTTATACAAATTACAATGAACGAATTTGAATTTAAAATGTTTAGTTGCCCCATGTTAGTTGAATGGTTATAGATAAAAAAATATTAAAGATTTAAAAATCATTATACAAATATTAAAGGTTGTTCCATATAATAAACAGTTACTGATTTAAATATAATGAATATATAGTGAAATGTTTAGATTGAGAACTTTTAAAGGTTATATATCTGCTAAAAAACAAAAACCTGTGTACAAATAACTTTAGATACATATATAACGTTATTTCCACTTTTTTGTAACACATTTTCAGAGAAGTAAGTAAAAAATATTAATAAATTACTATATGTAGGTTAAGCAAATAAGAATATAAAGTGTTTTTGTGAATAAATTAAATTTATAAAATGTAAATTTAGTGTTTATGATAAATTATATTGTTTTCCCTAAAGACCTCAAAATGTTAAAAATAATAAAAGTTTAAGTTAGGGTTTTCTGAAAAACAACCAATTTAATTGTCAATTAATAAAGTTTGATTGTTAGCTAAAAATTTTTTTAGCTTTATTTAATTAATTAGCTTTATTTAATACTGTTTTGGCATTTGCCAAAATTTTTCCATTATCTTGTTTTTAGAAACAACAAAGTACAATATTTAATTACATTTTAAGACAACAAACATGTTTTTAGACAAAATACTTGAAAATTTAATTGTTTTCACCTTAAAACAAGTCAATGAGTTATCATGTTTAATCGCTTACTATTTTACCTTTTTAAAGAATGAAACTTTAGAGAAGAATAATTTTAAACAAGTTGTGATTTTTTTTACTTAGCAAAAAAAAAAATGTTTACCGAGGCTCTATAAATATTTGACCCATTTATAAAACTGAGTTGATAAGAATAAGAATTGTTTTTGTTGTAAGTTTTTACAAAAAGTCCACTTTGTGGTAAACAGTTATTTGAAAAATGTCTACAAGTATTTGAGTTAAAAGTCGTTTGCTTAGTATTCAGCTATTCCTTAATAATTTTACCAACAAATAAATAGGATTCGTATAATATTGTAGTTACTAAAACAACCACTAATTAAGATAAAAAGTTAATATAAATGGATATTTTTTAATGATAATTATTCAAGTATTAACTACAAAACAAATTAAGTTATGCTATAAATTGATTTAGTGAACCTTTTAATAAAATTAATAAAGTAACAAACTAATCTTCTGATGCATTAACAATATCTGATCAAATTATTCATTTTTAGTAAACCTAAATTCTTAAATCATTTCAATGCAATACTGAAAACTCTAATACAAAAATAACATTACGAACTAACAAAGTGATCAAATGAAATGTATGTATTTAGCTGTGTGTATTTGTATTTTCTAGTTAAATATTAACTTAAACGTTTAATGAGGTCAAAAACAAATAAACCAATATCTCAACTTAATCTCTTGAATCCTTTTACACACTTTAAATTGAATTAAACGGTATTTTTCATTTATATTAATACTTATATATAGTTATTTAAGATGATAGTTTAATTTTATAGATTTAAAATTAACTTTTTGTTACTTAAATTACTACATAAAAGTAATTTAAATATGAATGTTTACGAATTGTAGTAATTTAGTTTACATTTGTACAGTTTTTAAATAGAATCAAACAAATAAATGTTTGTTGAATACCTCAATGTTACTATATAATACGGAAGTGTAGTACTACCGTACATTCAACACGTGTTAAATTTGTTTCTTCCTAGCTAGAGAGTGCGTATATATTCAGCTACCAATTGAAAAAGTGTTTTCAATAGTTGCAAGATTAAAGAGAAAAGTTTTTGAAAGCCCATACCATTCAAAAAGTAGCCAATAAAAACTAGAAGTGTTTAAGTTTCCTCAGTTAATTAGATTTTTTGCAACTTTAAAATCATTAATTTTAGTTAAGCTCATGACTCTAAGTTTCTTAATATAGCTTTTAGTAGTTGTTGCAATACTTTATATATGTTTCTTGCGTTTTTAATAGCTGTTATTTGGCTATATTAGGAAAAAACTTAAAGCTAAACTCTGTACCAAATTTTAAAAAGGTCTTTAAAAATTAACTTCGCAATAAACCTTGAATAATTTAAAGTTATAAGTATTAATGTCGTGACTTGTTATTTAAAACTTATAGCAAAAATATCTCACGAAACAACGTTTATCGAAATAAAAAGTTACGTTACTTTGACAGTATGCAAATATAATTTATAAAATCGTGTCTAACAAAAAGAAAGCTTTATAAAACATGTCAACTAATGCGTTAGATTGATGGTAAGCTTCAAAAATAAAATCGACAACGACCGATAGAAATCACCAATTCAATTAACCATAAGTTATGCAAAAAAAAAGTTAATCATTTTTGTGACTAAAGCGTAAAACATGAGTAATTTTTTAGAGTCACTTCTTGCCCGGGCAAAACCAATCAAGTTTCAAATTTCTAAAAACTTTTTGAAGCTTCACAATTGACGCGCTTAAAACTTTACACTATGACGAGTGTGATAAATGTTTTTTTTTGCACCTGGGTTGTTAATGTTAAGTGGTGTTTGCAAAATTAAACGGGTAATTTGATTCTTAGTTATCGTGTAAGTATGAAAATTTAGCAAATTCACGCATAAAATGTTTAATTTTGCTAGAACATCATAGAAAATTAAAGAAATTGAAAGAATTATTGTATTTTCGATTTTTTTATAGTTATTTCAAAAATTACTTCTCATTTTTCAACATTACTAATAATTAACACAAATTAAGAAATTTCCCACTTTCAAATCAAGTTGGTCGCTGGTGAGTCCATCTGATGTTTGGTTGTAGATATGGTCAATTTTCCCACCCTTGTGAGTTGTACCGAGTCAGCATACGCCTGGGCGGAAAAAATCAGATAAGTTCGATAAAATCTGTTTGCCCAAGCCGTTCAAATCGTTGTGACATTTTATAAAAGAGAAAAACGTTTAGTTAGAAAAAATATAATCAAGTAATTTTAAACGTTTTATTATATTCAGTTACTTTTAAACTGCGAAACTCAAACTTTAAACGGATAATTGACCAAATTAACAACCGGTTGATCGATTACGCCTCGCTTATTCGCCCGGGCGATTTAACCTTCACAGATGCACTCGAAATTAGCCGAAAGCCACTCGAAAATTGTCCTGTGTGACGATATAACGCACTTGAAAAACTCAGCTAACTTCAAATGGAAATCTCAGTTTTGACCTTTTCTGGTAAAAAAGCATTTCTCACCAATCACCGCTTTGTCTTTTTACAAAACTCGTTTGGTCTTTCACCAAAACCATTTCTCAACATCAATTACCGCTTTGTTTGGTCTTTTTGTTTGACCAATGTCAAACGCTAAAAACTGTTTGGTTCCGTTCTAAAAAAAGGCGGCAAACTTTTGCTTTTCGAGAGCTCGTTCCTGTTTCTAGTAACTGACATTAATTCCACCATTGTTTGCTTAAATATAAAAGATTATCTCGACAATGTTTGATTAATAACTATGACTCATAATCAGGTCAGATTTTTCAATGACCCATCAAACTTGTTTCCAGTTCGTTTGAATTGAGTCACAGTTTTTTGTTCGCCCGTTTTTGCCCGCACAAAACTTTAAAGTACTGTTGAATTTTTATAAAAACCATTGTTTGAAGATATCCACTTCCTTTCGACTTTTTATTAAGCGCTCTTGTTTGTTCAAACATAACTTCGAATACTTTTTGTGTTAAAACCTGAAATAAAAGCATTGTCTGTTTGTTTCTTTTAAACAAAGGATAAAGTTATTGTTTTAAACATTTGTGTTAAATCGGTTTTTGTTTAAACATTATCCGTAGATATATATTTGATTGTTAACGTATACTGGTACTTTTGTTCAATCGAAACAAAAAGAATTTAGTAAATCACTTTTGTGTAACAAAGTAAATAGTAATTTAAATCTTTATTTTATTGTTTTGTTTGCCACATAATAAAACCAATTACATGATATTTCAAAAAAGCTTATTTTAGTCATACACTATTAACAAACAAAAATATTTTCATAAAAATTTGCATTGACTGCAATACAATATAACACTGATTAACTAATTAAAATTATTAAACTATTCATATAATATTAACTAATTAGCTAAATAAGTTTTTAGTAGCTAATTTAGTTTATTTCAAAAATGTAATCATGTTTTACTTTTAGTGTTTAATAAAGATTCTAATTAAAAAAAAGTTGTATCATGTACCGAAAGCTTTTATCCACAAACTCGATTTATGATTTTTCACTACAAGTTTGAGTGCCCACGTAGCATAAATTTATATTTCCGTTGAAACGTAAATACAAACCTTTATATGAACCTTAATAACCTTTTGTTTAGTTTAGATTTCTTCTCAGAATATGCGTTTAGCTATATTATTGAAAATCGTTGTTTGTTCATGGCTTTTTTTAAAGCATAGCGTAAAGTTATTATAAAATGCAGACTTAATTTATTACAATTTGAAGCTCTCGAATAAAATTTGATATCTATTTTAAGCTTTAATTATTTGATATGTACACAAATATTAAAAACACGGTTAGCTGTTAATTTTTTATTTTCATATTAACTGGTCTAAATTATCAAATTTTTAGTTGTAATTATATACATCAATATCAAACAAGCATGTAATATTAGCACATTTGAAATGCTGTACAACGTTTTAAACACACATATAGCATACAATCAGGCTCAGATGAAACAACATTGTAAAGCTCTAATATCTTATACACTATACCTGTAAAACTAAATAACAAGCAAATTTCAGCACATTGTCTGCAATATTTGAAACAATATTGTAAAATATAAATCAAAAAATAAGAAAATATGTTAAATTGCAAACAGGCGCAGATGGAGCCGGGACACCACAACCACGACCATTCCGGAATCTACAAGAACCTCATGGGCGTCGCCGGCATCTACCTGTTCTTCCTCTTCGAAACCACCATGTCGCTTTTCAGGAAGAGCAAGGTTTGTTAAATATAGCTTTTCATTATTTCTACATGTTTAAAATCACCATGTCTTTAATATAAAAATAAACAATTAAAAATTTCACACAAAAAAACAAAATAATCAAAGTTTAATTATATTTTTGAATTTACAACAAATACAATTTGCAGAAGAGTTTGAAAAAATTAAAGCCGAGTTCATAAATATACGAACTTGGATATTATAACATTTATTTTACAAATCAACAGAAGAACTCGGACAGTATTGAGCTGGGATCTATGAACGGTTCGACGCACAGCAAGGGATCTTCGAACACGAGCAAGTCCAGCGGCATTGTAGTCAGCCAGAATCTGCCCTCGGAAGAAAACAGTTGGTTGATTTGTATTTATCTTTTCAAATTTTGACTAATAAAATTTAGATTTGTATAATTTCAGAAAATTAAAATACGCGACGTAAAGTAAGGGCAGTGATAAACATAAAACAAGGACTCATTTATTTGTTATACGCATAGTTTGAGACACATTAAAATTTATTCTGATGTTTTAAGTTACAGCCTTTTCAAGTTACACTTACACCACTTCCTAGGCAGGTTTGTATAAAAAACAAAGTGAAGTTAAAGTTTTTAATTTGAAAAATGTACCTTAGTTAACGTGTACACTCTGCTGCAAATGCTGTTTTCAAACTCTGCAGAATACAGTTGTTTTATGTTTGGAAAAATGGTTTATAGTAAAAATATACTGCTGAAAACAACCGCAACTTTAAATTTCGGTAATCGAACAAAATGGTTTGTTTTCATCTGTCTAAAATAGTATTAAAATAAATATCCTTCAAATTTTGACTTTGAAAATAAAGCAAGCAGAAATACGAAAACCACTCATATGACGTTTGTTGTTTTTAATGATAAATAATAATAAATTCAAAACTAGTTAAACAAAAATAACAAACTAATTTAATTTCCGTTTCGGTTATGAATCGTTGTATTGCTCATTAAAAACTTTTAGAAACGTAAAAAAAAGCATGAAAAGATATAACACGTCTTTAACAATTTCTTTCGTTTAATTTAAATCCCTAAGACTCGAGAATATTTTGCGTAACTCGTTTTGTAACTTGTTTTTTGCGCTAATAATAAAATACTGAACGTACAAGTCTAGACTCCAATGAAGTAAAAGCTAGATGTTTACGACTCCTGTCAATTCAGCGCGAAAATAAAAACGCGTGATTTACACGTAGAACGTTTTAAATCAACCAATAAAAAAAACACGAGTAAAACATAAACTAGTTGAAGTAGGATTGCAATTTAAGTTGAAAGCACTTGACCTACATAAACAGTTATAGTAGTGGTAAAAAACACCATACAAAGGTTTTTAGAACATAAGTTGACCTATTTACTGCAAAATAAATATCATTTTATTTTAAATGTCTGTTTTAATTTACATCAACACTAAAATAAGCATTTAAATGTCAGTGTGCTTTTTTAGGCGTGCATAAAAATATAATTAAGCAATTTGATTTCAAACCTTTGAAACAAAAACCATTTATTTGACGGGATGTAAGTTTTAGGCCATAGGGGGTAGGCCATATTTTTTACAAATTGATCTTATTTTAAAGAGTTTTTTCTAAGCTTGTAGATGCTTTTTATTGTTTTAAAAAACTCTTTCAAAAAAATCAAATTATATTTTGAGATATGACTAGTCAAAGTCGGGCCGCATAATAGGTTCCCTATGGAAAGGGAAAACTAAAACAGCGAAAAAAGACTATTTTATTTAAAATCTATCTCCTCCTACATTTTTCAAGCAATCTTCTTCAAACTTTCACAGTCTAATCTTTATACAATAGCAAAAAAACGTTACTTTGTAATTAAAAACAATTTTGTAAAAATTTCTTTTTGAAAAATAAGTACTTTTTTTTAATTTTTGTAATAACTTTTTTTTTTTTACATTATTTAAGTAACTTTATTTCCTTTTAATATAAGGAACATTTCCTGAAAATTTGAAGAAGATTGCTTGAAAAATGAAGGAGGATATAGATTTTTAGTGATTTTTTTAATTTCCAAGAAAATTAACTCTGAAAAATTTGCGGTCCATATGTTTGAATCGGAAACTTTTTACAAAAAATAAAATATCTCAAAAGTTAAATGATATTTTCGAATTCTATAAAAACAGGCTTGTAGTTTGTATTTAAAGCTTTACTATAAAAGCCATAGTTAATTTTTGCAAAAAAATGTCGGACCCCCCCTATGACCTTGATTTTTAATTTAAAACAAAATTTTACTTTACGTTCAAATATGCTTTTGTTTGACCTATATTGAGATATTTTGATGAATAAAAACAATAAAATATCATTCTCCTTATTTTATATTAATCATTTACGTATGTAAAAACCATTCACGTATGAATACATTTACATCTTTATGCTGATTGTTTATTAATTTGTATTTTGCTCTGAGTCGATATTTAAATTTAAGTAACATAATTGAAATAAAACAATAACAGTAATATATATATATATATATATATATATATTAAAACTGAGCATCTGTTTATGTTTTAGTTTGTAAATATGACTATTTTACGTTAAATCATGTTTTTTGTTTACGATCCAGCAGTAGTTGGTTTTTGTAATATATACAGTTTATTTTTAGAACATAAGATATCAAAATAATTATGTGGGCAATATTACAACATATGCATTCGTATGAATGTTTAATAAAGTACGGTTAAAAATAGTTATTTATTCTGTATATATTTTTGATTTAAAAATATGGTCTAAGTGGTTTTTTACAATAGTTGTTTTTAATACTGTTAGTTTAAAAAAAAAATTCCATTCTAATTTTCTGTAAAAGCGAAAAACTTCTTAATTATTTTTTTATTTTTACCATAGTAAGCAGAAAACTGCAAATATACGCGTCATGCATAATACTAAAGTAAACAAGCCATTACTCATTTTTCGTAACATGCTTTGCAAATGGCCTGTATAGTTTGTGTGTAGTTTTTTACGTTTTCTTATAACAATTTTACATTTAGTTTTGTTCTACTTTATTCGTTGAAAACTGATTTAACACTTCGTCTGTTTTTAAGTACATGAAACACAAGTTAATACAAGTATAAAATATCAAAACTGGTATCAATGAACCAAAACGAAAAAAAGTAAAGAGAAAAATTAAACATCTGTTTTAAAATTAACATTTAAAACAGTTTTTAATCTAAGTACCTTAACTTTATACAAACCATTAGTTGTTTGCTTAAACCAAATATTTATTTAGCTTCAAGAATACCAGAAATCAACCAATAAAATGAACTTGATACAAGCATTCAGTGTTTCACAAAAATAACATTTTATAACATACCGAACCGTGTGAGCTAGCCGCAAAAATGCTGGCAAAGTTTATTTAATATTTTCTCATCACTTCAGAGTAGGGTTGCCAATTTCTCTCTTTATTCAGATGGTTCTAGAAATTACCAGCTCATTCGAGCGCTCCAAACTAAACACAGCTCTAAAATGGTTTTCAAACACCATTTATTTGCTCACTATTTTGATAGTTGATAGTTTGTTTCTTTCTATTAGAAGTTTCCAGAAAGGGCCATTAGCTTGTGAAACCTTACCAGTTCAAGCTTTATGTGTGGGTAATTTTTATTTTCTTTGAATTGGTTCTTAGCAACCAGAATTTTTACTGACGCCCAGCATGTATTAGAAAAAGTAAATTTTTGTAAAACTCTTCCATCTTATGCTCTTTTAGTTCAATTTTTAAAGGGGCAGCTGATTATTAAAATATAGTTCTTATGCACCATTAAAAAACCGAACAAACCATTTTTCTTACAAATGCGCGCCATATGCCATCAAAGTGGTTTTCGCCCAGGCAGTGAATGGTGAGTAATGTTATACTGGTGAAAAATTTCTCATGAATTATTCATAGTGCGTTGCGAGTAATGGTGCAATTTTAAACATGGTTGTTAGATGCAGCAGTAGAGGGTTAGTTGTTGGTTTGCTCACCTTTTTTAATTTCTGTGCAGTTTTTATAACAAATGATACCTGTCTTAATGTCGGAATAGAAATGTAACCGAAGAATGGTTGCTTATGTTTTTGTTAAGTCCATTGTAAATTTTTGTAAATAATTGTTGTTGTTTTGCTTACTATTACAGCAAGGTTTTATTACATAGAGGAAATTTCAATAAGTTTCAATATTTGCATAGATTCCGCCTTTCAAAACAACCACTTTAAGTATTTCATTTCGTTTTAAAAGTACAAATTTCATATTTTGAGAAAATGACTTTTAATGTTGTAAACCTTGGTGTTTTTCTTTGAATATTTTGAAATAAATTTAACTTGTTGTTTTTTCTGTTAAAAATATATTTCTGTTGAATTAAACAAACTTGAATTAGTTTTTTCTCTTAAAAAGTTTACAATTGTTTTTGGTTAAGCTTAAACAAGATATAAGTTTTTACATGAGATTAGTTTTACTCTTAAATAAATTTTTTTTTATATTCTCAATTTAAATTTAGTTGCACAACAATAACAAGTATTTAAAATATTTTTGAAAAGTTGTTCTAACTTAATTAACTACAGCCAGTCTGATTCATAAATGATCTAATGACATTTAATCTTTTTCTGACAAAAAAAATTCCAAAGTGCTAGTCAACTTTATCACAGAAAATTCACTTTTCAAGTGTATAACGAGTATTCAAATTAATTTTATCTCGGAAATTACATTTAATTTGGTTCTAACTCCTTTTTTATCACAGTTTATAAATTGTAACTTGATGAAGTACGAATAGGAGAAACTTTCTCCAATTCGTTTAAAGCACGTCACTTTTTGTTTCTCAGAAACAATATATTTTATCTATTCAAAAACATCATTGTTCTAACTACTTGTATAGTTTTAATATAAAAATTAAAAAAAATCTTGAAACTGTTCTAAAATTATAACAAAAACTATTTTGTTATTGATAATAACTTTAAATTATTGTTAAGTGTAGTTTTTTAAACCACCATAATATACACACAACATATTATATAATCTCATTCAAGATATTTCATAAAACCAGATAACTAATGATAAGTTGTTAACCAATGCTGTACATGATTAAGGGCATAAGGGGAATAAACACCTTTTTTTTGAAATTTAATCTTATTTTATATAGCTTTTACTAAACGACAAGATGCTTTTTACAGATTAAAAGATTTTTTTTTAATTAAAAAATAGAATTTTATACAAAAAATAAACGAAAAAAACAGATTTTTTTTGTTATAAAATTTTAATTTTTTGATTTTTTTTTTAAATTCTTTCCGACAGAATTTTTTAAATATATCAAGGAACATTTCCTGAAAGTTTGAGGTAATTATCTCAAAAAACGTAGGAGAAGATGGAATTTTAGTGAAATAGTCTATTTTTACCGTTTTAGTTTGCGCCTCCCATAAGGAACCTTTTATTGCCTCCGACTTTGACCGGCTATATCTCAAAAATTATTTTGAATTTTTTAAGTCTGTAAAAATAATCTTGTAGTTTAGTAAAAACTATATAAAATCCAATCAAATTTCAAAAAAAGGTGTTTATCCCCCTTATGCCCTTAATAGTTTGTCATTAATGCTATTTAGATTAAAAACTAAATACTGAAAATTTTAATAATAAACCATATTTTAAGTTCCATACATATTATTTGTCTTAACCTTTAAAAGTACAAATTCGCATACAGACACTTTTATGATTTTACAAAAGTTCTCATATTCTTTTTACACGATTTCACTAACATTTATCTTGTATGGTTATTTGTACTTATTGCTATACTAACGTCATTTATGATAACTGTATGTGGTCATTTATACGAAACTGCAAAGTGCTGAGTAACACCACATTAAGAGAAATGCACATTGTCTCCAAGTGCAGCCAAATATTTACCCTGTGCAAACACAGGGTAGTCATTGCCCATTAGAAAAATAAATGGAAAAACCAATAAACCAAGCACAAGCAGTTTAAAATAATAAGCTTCAAAAAACCATTCGAAGTTGCAGCGAGCTTAAAAAAACGAGAGAATTGAAAGATGAAACGAGATAGGCTTGTTTCGAGCCATACTTTACAATTTAGTGCTTATTTTTACACTCTTTTTTGCTCTGTTGAGTGGTGCTTTACCAAATGGAGGCTTGGTCTTCTCGAGAGAGAACTCTTTATCACTTTATAATTTCCATTCCCTTCTCACCATGCATTCGCTCATTGGTACGAAATTATGGTTAAAGTTCATTTTTTTTTATTTTCAATGCAATTTTTTGCCGAGGTTGGTTTGTTTTGAATTGTTTCGTCTGACTACGGTGTTTGCATTGAAACAAACTGTTTTTTTGAACTCTCGCACACTTTGTTCTGATTGGATGTTTCTGTGTTGCCTTTTATGTATAGTGATTTTGTTAGTTTACATATTTTCGTAAGTTTCAGTTGTAGTTCCTACAATAGTTTCTGCCCTATTGCGATTAGCCCTTTTTATTTGAAATGAGGTTTAACGCTTGCCTCATTTGTTGAAAGTAGATCAAAGTAAATTTCTAAATTTAATTAAATACCTTTCTGCTAATTAAAAGTTTAGAGCTGTTATATTTATAATTATTGATAATTTTTAGTGTTATTTTTGTATTTGATTTCAAAAACTTACATACATTTTTGTTATACTTTTAAAAGTAGTATGCTTGGTGCAAATTTCATTTTTTTACACAATAATTTTTAAGTTGAAAACAATGTACATGGTAATTTTTTGATTTCTTGTACCTAAATTAAACTGATAACTATGAACCCTTTGATCTTAAATCCTAAAAGATACTAGATATGTAACATACTGATTGATAGACCTTTACAATTTGCTTTTGAAAGGAATACTTATTCCAATTGCTTATTCAATCGTTAATTTAAGTTAATCACAGGGAAAAACAACTTTAAATTTTCTTATTTTATAATCAATCAATGTTAAATCACTATCTAACATTTGTGCTGTAATGAATTTTTTTTAGTTTAAATTGTTGAACTAAAAATAAATATTCACCGTTACCCATCAACTTTCGTTTTAATTTTCTGTAATATTATTAGTTTATAACTTTGTTTAAAAAATTTAAGACTTTAAAAGCAATAGAGCTACCATAACAATTTGAAAACAAGTTATTAACAACGTATTAATAATAAATTACAAGTGTTTAAAATAAAATATTTATATTAACTTTTAATAAATACTGAAATTTCAACAGAAGGACTTATCGGAGATAAAGATGTGAAGGTCGAAGTTTCTACTGTTGATGTTGAATCTGGAGGTATATTTTTTATTTTTATTAATTGCATTAATACCATAACAAAGTAATTATGTTTGTTTAATTAATTGTTTATTAGTGTAATCAAATACTTTGAAAATGTAGTTTAAATATAAATATATTTTTTAGGATTCATTGACAGTAAATCTGTTAAAAAAGACTAAAATTTAATTAAAATTCTGCAACGTTATTGATTTTGTACTTTTTAGATTTGATTTATAATTGACCTAGTTTATGCAATACACGGTTGGCTTGTATAAGGGGGCGTGTTTTGGTTTTCATTAACCGCGAGCATGTTTACATAAAATAAATATATATTTTGCGTATCAAAACACCTGGTGCATTGTTTTTTAATAGTTTGTTCATTTACTTTTTGTGATTGATCACAACAAAAAAATCTGAATGTTTAAAGTAATGCATCCAAGTAAGAAATGACGTTTTAATATTTACATAAGTTATGTAGAATTTATATTAATTAGTTTTAAATTTTAGGTGAAATAAAAAGCTCATTTGTGTACAAACAAAAAAATATTTTCGAAAAATTCAAGTCAATTTAAAATGTGAATTTTCAATTTAAAAGCAGAGTCACTCTGATTACTGAAAGTTTTGTTTTATTAGGAAAATATTGAATACTTCATTGCGCAAACAAAACTAAACTGGCGCGTTGGTTTAATTAAACAAACTCTTTTTGATTTTATTTTTTTTCTTTTTGAAAGTAATTGTTCCAAAACTAGTTTAAATCAGTTTATAGTGTTAACATCAAACAGAAAAAAAACACACAAACAACTTTGATTGATGCAAAGTAAATATTATGATTTATTTCCACAACATTTTTGTTAGATGTTTTTCAAAGCTCACTGCCTCTGCTATGTGTTATACGGGCTTTCAAAAATATGTGGTATTTTTTGATAGTTGTATACAAGTATATATAATTTTTTTTACGGTATTGTATCTTTTTTTTAAACTGATAAATTTCCCCTATATAACTTTACAATACACCCAAAATACTTTTAAGAGAAAAAGCATTCCCAATTGAGAGAAAATCTTACATTGTATAAACAAATCCTAGATTATACAAAAGTAAAATCCCCAAAACAGATAACTGTAATTAAATTCCTCAAACAAATACCCACCACTTTTATTGGGAAAATAAATTTTAAAAGAAAACATTTCTTATTAATAGATTATTATATGTTACAATCAAGAATAACCCCATACAAACAAATAACAAAATTACATACCCCAAACAAATACTTAAATAGAATTCCCTAAACATATACTTTATATAAAGCCTCCAAGCAGTTACTTAAATTATAAAGTTAGATACAAAAATAGAATATGAAAAATAAAATCCCCCAAACAGATGACCACCACCACCACTCGCACCATCACCACCACCACGACCAAAAGGAGATGTTGGAGGCGTCGCAAGGTGGCGTGCTCAAGATGGCATACATGATAATCGTGGGCGACGGCCTCCACAACTTCTCTGACGGACTTGCTATTGGTTGGTTCTTAATTTGTATTGTTGCAAAAGTAGTTGTGACAAAAAAGCTAGTTATATTTTGTGCATTATAACAATTTACAACTAAATTATTAGAGCTTTAATTAGTTTTTTACAAAGCAAGGATATGTTTCAGTAGTTTATTGTATACAATCCACAACTTCTTTGACGGACTCGCTGTTTGTTGGTGGTATGTTTTTATAATTATTAGAAATTTTTATGGTATTATGAATGATCATTAATTGTCATGTTGCATCTATTTAAATAATAAAATCGTAAGTTGTAGCAAAAAAATTTTAACATAATTTTATAAAAACTGTAAATTATCTAAATAAAGTAATAAAGTTCTCTGACGGATTGACTATTGGTTGGGCTGCATTCGTGCAAAATAATAACTTTGTTATCTGTTATACGTAAACTTAATTTGAGTTAACAATAATAACTATTTTTTAAAGTTATTTAACTGTCTAAAGCAACTATTAGTAGATGATATTTAATAAAGTAGAGTTTGGCGTTGGTGACATTTATTCTTGTTTTATTTAGGAAGTTCACTGTTTTAAGCTCTTAAATGCAAACATAAGCAGGGTTGCCACTCGGTCAGGAAAAGTCAGGAAATCAGGAAAAATTTGAAAAAATTACAAAAGTCAGGAAAAGTCAGGAATAAATGGGGGGTTTTGGAAAAAAGTCAGGAAAAGTCAGGAAATTTGATAAAAAAAAAGTCAGATTTTGTCAGTTAAAATTTACAAAATTCCTTGTTATCCAAAGCCTTCAAGTGGTAAAAGTTAATTAAAAGTCCTTTAAAGTCAGAAAAAAATTCCAAAATTTTCCTATAAATTTACAAAAATATTTAATTTTATTTCCAATGCCTTCAGCTGGTATAAATTAGTAAAATATCCTTTAATAAACTGCAAAATGTACCTTATATGTCGTTTGTTTATCTAGATACATTTATGCTAGGATTTGCTAAAAAAATGTTTCTTTTTTCAGACAAGCTGTGTTTATAAGGTAATAATACAAGTATTTTGCTGATAGGGCTGTTTATTACAAACATCAATCATACACAGATGGTTGAAGTGATGTACTGGAAGTTTGATAACAGAATTCAGCAAAAAACTATTGTTTATAACCTGTATTAAAGTTAGATTGGAAGCTTTATATAGTTTAAAGTGTTAGGTTATGTATTTTAGAATAAGTTTAATTTAAGAGCTTGATTTAGAAAAGTCAGGAAAATGTTGGTAAAAAGTCAGGAAAAAGTCAGGAAAAGTCAGGAAAATTTTCTTAGCTTGATGAGTGGCAACCATGCATAAGTATATCCTTAATTTTAATGAAATTGTTTTAGTATGCAATAAAGCAAGTTTTTTTTGATGTTATCGTTTATGTAAAATTAAACCACAAGAGAGTATAACACGACATTTATAAACGTATACTATTAATGTTTTCTGCATAAAACTTGATACTGTATAGTTGATTTGTATAGATGTTTCAATAAATTTTGAATGTAAAGTCTGAACTCTTAAAACTTTTCTTAGATGACATTTCCCTTTAAAAATGTATGTATATATTTTCAATGTTTTAATTCTAAGTTTTTTTTAGTAAAAGTTGTGGATAAATTTCACAAATACTGTAATCTATTGTCCTTTTAAAAACTAATTTATCACCAAGTCATCAATAATTTTCGATTTAATTGGAATCATGTGAAATAAACCAAATTGTAACTAATTGGTGCTTTTAAAGCCTAATAAATTAAAAATTTATATTAAAACTTCAAAACGAGCTGAAAGATTGTTTGAAGTCAGCTGCTGATAACAGCTGAATTTAAGTTTATTTTTATGTGTTGAACCATTAAAAAACATATAAATTATGGTTTTGACCATTTTTGAAGTACCAAAAGTTTTAAAAACCATTTACGAGCTAAAATAAAAAGCTTGGTGTTTTTTGTTCTAAAATTAAGCTTTTTCTTCGAAATACTAAGCACAGATTAGTCTTTTTTAGGTTTTTATCAAAACATTTTAAAAGGCTAATCTGTTTTTAGAAAAAAATGTTTAAGGACAACATTTTTTTAATTTTCCCATCAGAAAAAGTTGTCTAAATATATTAGAGTTTAAGGAAATAAAAATATTTTATTTGAATTTAGTTTTAATAGTTCATTTTTCTTACAAACAAATTTTAAAAATATTATTTTAACAAATACTATAAACTTTTTAACATGACTAATAGTTTTTGCGCAAATTGAAACATCAAATTTGTAATTTAATTAAATAATTATATAAAACAACTATTTTAAATGTAATTTGTTGGTTTTTCTTTTGAGGAAACTTTTTATAATCTAAACATACTTTAAAGTTCAAAATAAAAAAATAAATAAAAACAAAGTTTTATAATATAAATGACATAATTTAAATGTAACTTGTTATAAAAGCTTGAAAACTATTTCTAATTACGTATACAGTAACCTCTCGCATCTTTACGCACTCGTGGCGTTAAGCACTATCGTTTAATTACACATTTTGGAATTCTAAAAAATTCAAAAAAAAATTTTTTTAATATTTCGCAAATTATGTTTTTAATTATTTTTAATTTAAAATATGTTTTTAAATGCTAACTCACCTCTCTATATCTTTAGACTTAGTAAACTTATGTTCCTTGACTAATTGATAAACATTTAGTTATACCTCAGTATACCAGAAATTTTGTTAACAATAAGAGATTAAATTATAATTCTCAAAGAATTATGACAGTGTTAAATAATAAAAGTATAATCAATTAATAAGAGTTTAAAACACATATAAGCTATTGCCCTATATATGAACAAGTTAAAAAAATTTTATCATTTTTTTTCTTAAATGATAGACAACTTTTAAAATAAATAAAACTATTCATTGTTTCTTATATTAAAATTCTTACAATAGGAATTTACTAAATAATATTAGGAAGACTTTTTAAAAATTTGAAGTGAACAATTTGAAAAACACAAGGGATGATTTTCAATAAAATTTATATTTTTGAATTTTTAGTTTGTGCCTTCCATAAGGAGCCTATTGTAGTATCATAAACAATTTTTATTAAACATTTTTCTTATACTTTATATATTTTTGTTCAAAAGAAGAAATCCATAACAACACCAAATGCATATTTATGTAAAAGGCTATAGAAACAAGTTTTAACTAGACACCACACCATTTCTTAATTGTAAACAAATGCTTAACTATAAATTGAATTTGCTAAGTAAAATAGAATATAAATGTTAAATATCTAATAACTCACATATAAACAAATATAAAACCTACTTATTATTAAAATTAGTAAAATTTTTCTACAAGTATTTTTATTTTATATGAATTTAAATCCTTTTTTTTTTTTAAGTATAGTTTTATCTTTTGTTTTCATATTTATAAATAAAGTAAACAAATTGTTAAATATGGAAAAGTCCCCAGTCTGCTTTTAACTAGAAGCAATATAAAAAAAACAGACATTACAGTAAGTATATTTGGTACCTCTCGTATCTTTACGATCTCTCGTATCTTTACGCATTTATTCTGTGGACTCAATGTGCGTAAATAAGCGAGACTGTAACTAAGGTTATGTTGCTTTATTGTAAAACTTTAGATATAAACTGTATAAGTTGATACTATTTAAAGATTAATGGTCTTTTTATAAGCTATTAAAGGAATTACGTACAAATTTCTTAATAACAACCGTCAAATGATGCACAAAAAACCATTTAATCTGTAAACAGTTGGCCCTACCGCAAACCAGGATATAAATAGTGCGACTAACAATAGAACAATAAGTTGAAGAGAAAATTTTAAGTTTCACAACATAAAAAGGCCAATGCTTAATACCTAAGTGTACAAATAACTATAAGTAAAGCTTAGTACAAATAATTTGATTAAAAAAAAAATTACCTTATATGTTGTAAACACAATTAAAGTTGTTCATAAAGTTTTCTCAAATATAACAAAACGTCTTTTTAACAGCCTTGTGAAAATAATTCGGAAAATGAAAATAAATTTAAACAAAGCATAATGGCACGTAATACGTCATTTACAAAAAGGATGTAGTAATACACACCATTATTTGTTGAGAAAATGTTTTTTAACCTTTGTTAGCCTTTTGCACCATTTATACATCCATTTTCGAGTGAGGTAAAATAGCAGGAAATTACATTGCTGTTGAGAATATGTTAAGCGAACTCTGCGGTTTACTATCATTTCTAACTCGCTATCATTTCTAACCCGATCATTTCTAACCCGATCACTTCTAACCCAATCATTTCTAACCCGATCACTTCTAACCCGATCACTTCTAACCCGATCACTTCTAACCCGATCACTTCTAACCCGATCATTTCTAAACCAACCATTTCTAACCCGATCATTTCTAACCCGATCACTTCTAACTCGATCACTTCTAACCCGATCACTTCTAACCCGATCATTTCTAACCCGATCACTTCTAACCCGATCATTTCTAACCCGATCACTTCTAACCTGATCACTTCTAACCCGATCACTTCTAACCCGATCACTTCTAACCCGATCATTTCTAACCCAATTTAACCCAATCATTTCTAACCCGATCACTTCTAACCCGATCACTTCTAACCCGATCTAAGCCGACAACTACTAACCCGATCTGTATTATTATATTTGTTTATTATTGTTTTAAAATAACGATTTGTTTTAAAAACAAATTAATCTAAACAAAGTTTTTTTTTTTTTAATAAATTTTGTTAGTTGTTTTCAAACTAAAACTTAATGTTCAGATAGCTTTTGTTAATATTTAGTTTCTGATATTCATTGCTATTGGAAGTTTGTTATCCTACGCTAGACCCAGGCATCAAAGTCTGGGCCACTTAAACTGAATGACACTTAACAAAGAGACGCAAATTTATATACATTAAAATCATAAACTATAGTCTTATCTAGTATTTATAGATTAACAGCCAAATAATTTAACACTTAAGGATAATACTAATCGACTAACTTATGATTTGAAGAAGAAGGTTTTTAATAAATTTGGTTTTGACTCCATAATAAGCAAGTTTAACATCAATTCTTTCATCGATCAGTAAGTTCCAATAAAACCTAAAACAGTTGCACACAATTAATAATAAAAACTTCTTTAAAAATTTTTTTGATATCTCTAAAAATTTATTGTTTTACAGGTTTCCAAAAACACAAGAACTTAAGATTATTCAGCGATAATTAGATATGAAATATGAGTATAAGTTACTTGATTAATTTATATTTTTTTAAATTTATAATAAAATAATAAAATTTGTTTGTATTGTGAAACTCTAACATGGATTTCTAGAAAATTAGAGGTGCAAAAATCGTTTTTAGAAATTTAGAGGTGCAAAAAAACACCGAGAAAAAAGTCAATAGACTTCAAGCTGGCTTTACTGTATTTAACAAAAAGTAAATATGTTGCTTGTAATAATCGTCTGAAAAAATAGTTGATTAAAGTAAACAAAAAACTTGATGTAGTTTTTATAAACTTCTACTCCTAATTATACTTAATTTAACTATAATTAATTTAATACTCTGTTTCAAAATGTTTTTCAATACTTATTTCGTTTATACTTACGTTATTTCAACTGTTCACAATAAAGTAAATTTTAAAGAAATTATTGTCTACTAAAGTACTAATTTAAGTCGTAATTAAAACACATTGTATATTATATAGATTTAAGTGAAGGTTTTAAAGAAGATTACCTTGGAAAAATTTAATTAACCTCGGACTTGTTATACAAATAAACATGTCTGTTTAATTGTTAGTGACTTTTTTTTGCTCTAGGACTAAGTAGGAATTTATTAATGATGTGAAATCAAGACGGTCAATCGACGTAACATACTTTTGCAGTTTGTTATACGAAATTACTGTTTTAATATCTAGGTTATACCTAAAAATCATGATTTTTCACTTAATATAACAAAAGTATTTAATTTCTACTAGTGTTTGTCTGAATTCCATTATTTTAATAGGTCTATGCAAGTTGTATAACAATTTGTAATAGTTATTAAAATGAAACTTAAAAATAACCTACTATAAAGCGCTAATACATTAGTCAGAAATACTACAACATTTACAACAGACTTACATTGTAGTTTTTAGACCGTAATATAACGATTTTTGTATCTGAATTTTACAATTTTAAAGGTTTGCTTTTTAAAATTTGCTTATTATAAAATTATTATAGTCACGGGAACTATTTTAAGATCCATCTTAAATATAGTTGTAACTGCTTACTTTAAAGTTCTACAAAGAATAGTTTAAAATATTGTAAAGTAAACGATTAAGTGAATTGTATATTATTAACAAAAAAAGTCTGTTAAAGTAGATTGAAAGAACGAAAATATATGAAATAATGAAAAAAAATGAAATTATGTGTAGGAAGAAATATAAAAAACAAGGTTATAAAAATAAATTTAACTTATGTTTAGTTAATATTAAAATTAAGGTTTAAATTAACAATGTTTTTTACGTAACACATTAAAATCATAATGTTTAAAAAAAATAACTAAAAAAAAATACTTTAATAATTTTATAAAGAATAGTTAGTTTTTAAAGAAATCTAGATTAAAATTAAGAAATAAAATAAACAAGTAGAATGGGTTAAAAATGATCAGGTTAGAAGTGATCGGGTTAGAAATGATCTTGTTTGAAAAGATCGGGTTAGAAGTAATCAGGTTAGATATGATCGGGTTAGATATGATCGGGTTAAAAGTGATCGGATAAGAAATAATCAGGTTAGAAGTGATCGGGTTAGAAACGATCGGGTTAGAAGTGATCGGGTTAGAAGTGATCGGGTTAGAAATGATCGGGTTAGAAGTGATCGGGTTAGAAGTGATCGGGTTAGAAGTGATCGGGTTAGAAGTGATCGGGTTAGAAATGATCGGGTTAGAAATGATCGGATTAGAAGTTGAACGGGTTAGAAATGATCGGCTCCCGAACTCTGCATACAGTTCAATGTTTAGTAGGTTAAATTGTGGCTCCTATTTTATTTGCTGTTTAATTGTGGTAATTTTAGAAATTTAAAAAATTGTTTAAGCATATGATTTTTTAAATCATATGCCTAAAATGGTTTACATAAGCAGAAAGCGGTACTAAAATTGTAAAAACATCTAACTTGAAAGTAAATACGAGAAAACAGTAATAAAAATTATTCAAGTTAGATTTAGATAACATAAATTACTTAAGTGTTTTTAAAAATTTTATTTGAATTGTGTGGCCACTAAACCTTGAATCCTGGAAAAACCTGGAAGTTGGGAAATTTTGAAAAAAACCCGAAATTTTAAACAATATATACATGTTAAGTAGTTAAAGTTTTATTTCACACGAGAAATCTATAATATAGATAAAAACAATTGTCACCATCAATTTTTTTTTATTAAAAAACATATTTAAAGTAGATTTACAGTATCTTTTCAATATTTTTATGTTACTTAACACAGTTATAAACCTAAAACTTAACTTTATACTAGAAATAGACCCAAAAACGTGTACTTTTAAAACCTGGAAGAAATTTCTAAAAAACCAGTGGCCACTATGTAAACACCAATATTCTAAAACACTCAAATAAAAAGAAATATTAAGTAGATAAATTGAAATATTTTCTTACCTGCGTAGTCTAAAAAAAGAATAGAATATTCCATTTAACTGCTTATAAATTTTAATGACCACTTTCTTCATGACAAAATGGTTTATTTTTACCCACACCATTATTGAGTTACATCCTATCTTGAATAGCTAATAGCTATTTAATGGTGTTTTTCGTTAACAACTTCATACTTAACTCCTTATAAGGCTAATCACTTTCAGCTGCGAATATTTTTTTTTTGAAATTTAATTATTTTTTCCATTTTAGAAAGGATTAGTTTTTAATTTGTATAACAAAGTTTATGTATTTCACAAATCGACCATTGGCAGTAGTTTATATTTAAAGTATTCTTAATAAATTCAATCATTAGAATCATTTTATTTTTTAATTGAGTGTTAAAATCTAATTTAAACTTTTTAATTATACTAACCAAGCACGATTTTATTTTTTTGAACATTTGTTTGGTTTAAAGTTGTACTTTGTAAAACTTTGTCATTTTAGAATACGCAGGTTGAGAAAATATTTCAATTTATATACTTAATATTTAAATTGATTTAAGTGTTTTAGAGTATTGGTATTTACAGGGTCGCCACTGGTTTCTGAGAAATTTCTTCAAGGTTTTTGAAAGTACACGTTTCTGGGTCTATTTTTAGTTTAAAGTTCAGTTTTATATGTAAGGTTTACATAAAAAAGTCAATGAGTTTTACTTTTTTACAATTCACAGGGGCAGCATTTATTAATCGCATATACTGAAAAATATTAAAAATTTCCATTTCCACGTTTTCTTTTTTTTTCACACTTCAAACACAGGTATTCAACTTAATTGTTAGAAAACTTTTTATTCATAACCATATTAATTTTTTGAACTATTTTTTTTATAAATTTTCATTTCATATTTGTTTGCAACTTTTGGAAATTCTTTAGGCGCAGCATTCACGGGTTCGATGGCGGCGGGTCTGTCCACCAGCGTCGCCATTCTCCTGCACGAACTTCCGCAGGAACTTGGCGATTTCGCGCTGCTACTAAGGAGCGGAATGTCGATCAAGAAGGCCGTTCTCTTCAACCTCATGTCCGCTTGCCTCGCCTTCTTCGGAACTTTTATCGGTTTGTTATTGATTAGTTTTTTTATTAAAAAAACATTCAAGTATTTCATTTAAAAAAAGTAGTTTAAATTTTTGGATAATAGTTTAGCATTTTTGTTTGGGAAGAACACTAGATTTCAACGTTTAAATTGTTAGTGTAAAAAGAATTTCTTTAATTTTTGTTGGTTTGTTAGAAAAATATATTTTTTGCGAAATAATCAATAATAAAAATATAAATTTTAGACAAGCCGAAGTCTTAGTTAGATTATAGTTAAGATATATATTTTTTAAATGTACTAATAAATAAGAGTGATAGTTCAGTGAAAATAGTAATTAGTTGAAAAATAAGATGAGACAAATTAAATTAGCGGTTTGGCAATCCCTGAATAGGAAGTTGTGTGCTACTTTGATTGGCTGATATAGTAAGTTGTAGTTCATTTGAAGCTTAGTGTAAGCTTACGAAAGTTCAAAAATATTCTTTGAAATTAAAAAATAATAATTTTTTAATTTATTGAAGATGAAGGTTTATGTAAGCGATTACTAAAGTTTATTAAATTAATAACTTCAAGTTAGTTTACATTCTTAATACCCAAATACTTACAAGCTTTTTAAGGTGAATTTATATCTAATTTACTATTGTCAACGAACAAGTCTAAGTTGATCCTTATTTGGTAATTTTATAAATTCTTTTGTACCATAACAGTCCTTTTTTAATTTACGTTTAGTTTCTTATAGTAGTATCAAAATTAAGTTAAACATAATCAGTTCCCAACTAAAACTAAAAGCTATGAATTACTACTACTAGTGAGTTAAGTTAGTCCAAGTTTTAAACATTTACTCAATTTTTAAAGTTTCAGTATCTTTCTAGCTGTACTGTAAGTACATAGTGTAATTGAGTTCCATTCAATTTGTGGCGTGGCAAGTGTATATAGCAAATAAAGCAGAAAAAATAAACTATAAAGGACAAAGATATTACATTCTTTTTTTTTACATTTTTCTTTTTTTGGGTGGCACGCATGCGCCAGTGTCCCTCCCCACGCTACGCCCCTGGTTTGAACATATTTACTTTTTTCAAAATCAATTTAGTTTTAATTCATGTTTGATTAGAAAACAGTAAACGTATTTCATGTTTACACAAAACTTTAACAAATAAGTTCAAAAGTTTTTTATTTAATGAATTTTAAATAAATAAAAGGTTTTCGAAAAAAAAAAATTAAATACAACAAAATCCCTCCCGACATAATAACTGAAATTTTATATACTTTATGGTTTATTTTTTTTGTTATTTATGTCAAATGGTTACTTTTATGCTCATAACAAATTTATTTATTATGTAAACAATTATATATGACATCAAATACTCCATTCATGTTTGCATTGATAAAAAATAAAGTTGATTTTTTTAAATGGTAATTTCATGTGATATTGCCTGAAGCAACATTCAAACCAAAATTCAAATTCCATTGCAATACACAATATATCCGATTATAAGTTGTCCGCAAAAAATATTTGTAATTTAAATTTAGTAATGATATTGCGTAACACTATTGTGATTAAAAGTTATGATAAGTAGATTTCGCCTGGGCAGAATATGATAAAATAATCTAATCTGTTATTTTATTAAATATAAAAAATCACCCACTATTTAACCTGAGCAATCAAAGTACAATTTTGAGTTTTATTTATTAATTTTTTTGTTTACTCAACTGCAACTAGGCTTAACATTATGTTTATAAGTATTTTATTTATCTTTTAATCAGAACTTTTTTAAACCAAGCATAGTTTTTTGCACGCTTATTTGGAGTAACAAAATGTCTTATTACAGGATTGGCATTGGGAGAGATGACTGAAGGACTGAAACCTTGGATACTCGCCATGACTGCTGGAGGTTTTCTATACGTTTCACTCGTTAACATGGTTTGTTTGTTATATTGTTTAGAAAAAATATTATCGTGTTTAACTGATCATCTTGTTTATTTTTACAAGTACCTCATTTAATTAGTTTATTTGAAAATATCTCATGTAACTTGTTCTTCATGAGCAGTAAATATAACTTGTTTATTTACAAATACCTTAGCAGCTGATTAATTTATTTACAAGATCTCATACAAACAATTTAATTATTTATATTTACTAAACTAGTAGTTTTTTTTTACTAAATCTCATATAAACAAATGATTTATTTATATTTAACTCAACAACTAATTAATCTATTTACATTTACCTCATGCAACTTTATTGTGTACTAATAATTTAAGTACTTAGTCTTCAGTCAGAAATTTCTTTAATAACTAATTAAATCTTTAAAAGTATTTAATAAAGCTTAATCATTTGATCACAAATATATCATGTAATTAATTAATTTTCCAAAATATTATTTTTTTTTATACAATTATTTTAAATATTGTTTATTTTTCAAACAGCTTCCGTGTGTGGTAGCAGAGGCTGGCGACAGATCCAAGGGTTGGTTCAACTTCTTCATCATCAACCTCGGAATCGTGTCGGGATTCCTCATTATGCTCTTCATTGCTTTGAACGAGGAGGCGTTTGAGAATATAATTCCTCATTAAATTCAAATAAGTTTTTTCCCAACGATGAGAGTTTCTGAATTCCCCCCCCCCGCGTTTTATATAGTGTGCTTAGAGGAGGTTTTAGGGATTTATCTTTAAAACTTTTTACCCGTCCTTTTATCACGGCACTATTTAATTTTAACTGCACCTTAATTAAAGTACCAGCATAAAGTTAATTTTATAGGCAAATTTATTAATTTTTCAAAAAACATAAAACTTAGATGTCAATTATTTTCCTTATCTTAAAAGCTATCTATTTTTTTTTTATTTTAGAGAACGCACCCTTGTCTTTAATTTAAAATATAAAAGTTTGGTTTGAAGTTGGAATTATTTCATGGGGTCCCTCCAAAAATATAGGTTTTTTTTTTCAATATTATTGCCTTAGATCCAAAAATAAATATTTACATTTATAATTAAAAATTATTTTAGTTTAATTAAATTTGTTGTAATTCACATTCTTAATAATTTTTTTTTTCCTTTTATCAATTTTTTATCTAGGAAATGGCCAAGGCAAATGATAGTGTAATATACATCATTTTGCTTTGGGGCCAAATCGTAAAAGATATTAACATTATTTATAAAATAAACATTTAAGAGTTTAAATAACATGCAAAATAAGGGAAAAAACAAAATACAAGAAAAAAAATGATATTTATTTTTGGTTTTAAGGCAATAATAATGTTTCAAAAAACCTTTATTTTTGGAGGGACCCCATGAAATAATTCCAACCCCAAACCAAATTTTTTTTTTTAATTAAAGACAAAGATGCGTTCTCTGAAAAAAAAAAATTTAGATAGCTTTTAAGATAAGGAAAATAATTGACAATAAAGTTTTATGTTTTTTGAAAAATTAATAAATTTGCCTATAAAATTAACTTTATGCTCACATTATATTAAAGTACCCACATTTTGATACACTATTTACAATTTTATTATGAAAACCTTTTTTTTTTTTTTTGGTTTCGTTAGTATTTTTAATGTGTTTTATTCAAATTTGTTGCTAGTCAAAGCGTTTTTATCAAAAAAAAATACTCCGTTCTGAATTTTAAATCAATGAGTTTTACGATTTCGATACAAAAAATGAAGCACACATTGTGTAAGAAAATTTTACAAACGGTTACAATTCTTTTACATATAGCTGGCTGCTAAATTAGAAAACCTATTTTAATATTATATATTTGACGACGGTAACTTTTGTTTTAAAATAATTAGATGCGTCGCGCTATAAGGTCAATCATAAATAGCTTTCATCTATTTAAATGTATCGCTTTTTCTTAAGTGAAAAATTTATGGCTTTCACTAATTTATTTCAACTAGTATTAACATTTCAAAGAATTTTTTATTTTCCGTTTTGTGAAATGTTTGCTTTTTAATGTGAATTTACTCTTCATTATTAAGAGTAGCTTATATGTGTTGTTTGTCCTTTTTAAATAATTTATTTAGTGACTTTTTTTGTTTCATTTGTATTTATTCGGTATATTGACCATTGAATAAAATTTTGGACGGAAAAACAGCTTTTTAATTTTTTCTTAATATAAACATCTTGAATTATCATAAAATTTGATATAAAATACTAAGAAAAGTTATAAGACTTAATTTTTCGTAAATCTTTTTGAACGCTTAAGCTAAAAGTATAGATAGTTTTTAGTTAAACAATTTTGACTTAATTTATTATGTAAGGTTGTATTTAGGCCAGGGTTTCCCAAACTCATTTTCTAAATCGCCCCCTTTTTAAAAATTTGAAAAATAATCGCCCCCCACGATTTTACAAAGTAGTTTTTCTCTTGAGTACAAACTTTTGAGCTGAAAAAGTTGTGTTCGAAATGTAATTTAGTCTGGTACTTCTTATGCACGCCTTTTTGGGCTGTGTTCAAAGTAGTTTATAGGGCTTGAGAAAATAAGTTACATTTGTTTTCTTATAAGCCCAATAAAGTGTATTAAAATACTTAATTATAAAAAAACGTTGTGTATTCTGTAATCAATCCTGTTTAGATATGAAATGTTTTGAAACTAATGAAACTTTAAGGATAGTATTGGACAACTTCTGTAGTCAGCAATTCATAATTACTATAAAATCTTTTCTAGTTTTAACTTGTTAAAAGAATGTATTTGCGGGCTGCATAATTTAAAAAAATAAGGTATAGGAAAATTAAAAAACTCGAGCAGAATTGCAATAAAATTATTTAGTATTATTGTGATCTAGGAAATACTATTGTGAACTGAAAACCAAATTGAAAGTGTATTTCAAAATATTAAGTATCAAAAAACTAAATTTTGTTTATTTTGCACAAGTAGTTTTCAAGTTATTTAGCGGGTCGAAATTTGACTGGATCTTAACCGTACGTTACCCATCTAAAATCTTAACTTAAAACTGACATTATAATTAATCTCTCATATTCGGACATTTAGAAGTTAATACTAAGTAACTTATTTAAGCCGCACAATATACTTAAATTATTTGATAAATAGGTATATTCTAAAATTACTATACCAGAGATTAAAAAACTATAAAAGAATGAACAGTTTATTTTACAAATAATAAAATAAATATTAAAACATAATTTCTGATCTAGTTTGAGGAAGTTTGACCGACTGGTTGATTATCTCACATGAAAAGTGGTTTCATCAACAGCTTCAGTTAATGCAGTAAAATTATTAATTTCAATGCTAAGATATATTATAAGCAAGTTAGTTGTAAAATTTAAAACTTTATTTAAAATGTTTTGTAGTAGAATACCATTAAAGAGTATTTGACTTGGAATAACCTTTAGGAAACTAAACCTTAATTTTAACAATTTCTTTTTTCTTAACTTAAATTCAAAAAAAAATCAAAAATTTTACAGTTAATTTTGTGAACAGAAAGTAATCGATTAAAAAAATCTTTTAATTAGGTTAAATTTTTTTTTGTAACTGTAGCATTCTTTTTGATGGCTTATTTAAAACTGTTTAAATTTATTTTTTCTCTAATTATTAGCCTATAATAATTTACCAGAAGAAAATAGTGAAAATCTAAAAACTAGTTTTGAACTATTAAAATAAACAACATAATCTAATTGCTAATATATTAAAAATTAAGATAAAACAAAAAACAGTTGTATTAATAGTTTAAAATTCCTTAATATATAGATTTTTCAACAATAATAAATCAAGTAAGAAAATAAAATTGAGTTTAAGAATCTTTTAAATGAAAAATTTAAAGTCAATTCAAACAGAGACCTCAAATATATACTCTTTTAAAACGAAAAAATAAATTTGAAATAAAAACTTTAATAGTTATCTTCTTTTTTTTATACAGATTAAACAAGTAATAAAAAAAAATATGTCAAATAAATTTCTTTAAAACAAATACTTTAATCACTATGCTATAAAAAATTTTAGTGTAATGTTTAACGACAAATATAAACTACAAAGTTATACAGGTCAAAATAAAACTATTAACAGATTTAAAACATAAACCATATAATAAATACAGTAGACTTCCGCTTGAGTTCGCACTTTGAACAAAATCAAAAAGTACAAACTCAAAAATTATTACCATTTTTTTTACAAAATGATAATTTTAAATATGTTATATGCAATAACGTTATGCATAAACATGAAATCAACTAAAACATAAAACAAACATTCATTAAAAAACAGACCTATATAAGCTATTAAATATTATGTATTTTTTGTTTTATTAATACTTAGTTAGTAATAGACTTTATTTAAGTTAAATTTTAGAAATTAGAAATTTGCACTTTTTTTTGGGTAAAAAATGCGAACTCAAGAGGAAGTCTACCGTAATTAATATTTATTAGGCATTATGCAAACCTGATGTAGAATAAATAACTTAATAAAATTTTTATTATAAAAAAACTACTTAAATACAATACAAACCAGGTTAAATAAGAAGTATTTTAAAAAATCAAATAAAACAAAATAAACTTTCATAAAATAACGCTGCTACTGAAGTCTAATATAATGTGAAGGATGAGTTTTAAGACTGCTTGCAAGTTTTTTAATCTGATTCTTAATCAGTAAAATAAAGTCTCCTTTACAAATATCTAGATTAGATCTTTTGCTCAAGATGTTGATAACTGAACTGAAAGCTTTCTCAACAACATAGCTAGAAGGAAAAACTATAAACAACAATCTAAATTCTTCTCAAATGATTGGATACTTTTGCCTTAGTTTTTGTTGATTCCAAAAGCTTTTATATCGTTATTTGGAAAAATTTAAATAAGTTCAAGGTCAGTTTGTAAGTCTGAGAAGGTTTCCTGTAAGTCGTTTACTTCAAAAAGATCTGCCTCGAAGGGATCTATATTTTTATCTATATGATAGCTTTTTTGTGTCAAATCGAAATTTTACTACTTAATATGTTAAAATTGTTAAAAATTCTAGATTTTTTAGGTATTTTTATTTTTGCCTAAACTGTCAAATTCCAGGTTTTTCCAGGTTTCTAGGTAAATTAGCAACCCTGTATAGTTTTATTTCTTAGTCTAACTTAGTGACTTTTCAAAAAAACAATTGGAAGTATCATGAGGTGATATAACTATCACCTCATGATATTTTTAATAAAAATAAAAGTATACAGGGTTGCCAGTTTACCTAGAAATTTAATAATATATAACATAGATTTTTACAAACCATTTATGATCCCAAATAGCATTTATGTCAGGTTATAAAATGGTGAGAGGGATTCCGATCGTCTATGATCTATGTAATTGTTAAATAAGAAAATATATGAATGAACATATGTAATTTACTTAAAAGTAGAAGTCATAAGTACTTGATTTCTTTCTCTATATTTTACATAAACAAAATAAACTTTTTTTGTTTAAGTTTTACCTCAAGGTCATATATTTAATAGCAAGCTAAAATTAGTAACATAGCAATATAAAAAGTAAAAGTTTTATGACAGCCCAAAATTTTAAAATCGCCCCCTTTTCGCCCCCTTACTAGTTATCGCCCACCCTTTCGCCCCCTTACTAATTATCGCCCCCAGGGGGGCGATATCGCCCACTTTGGGAAACCCTGATTTAGGCTAAAATAGTTAAATAGAGTAGTTTACTTTTGATATTTAAAGAGTTCACAGTCCAAGTTGAAAGTTTGTACTACAAAGTAAGCTACAGCAGCAATTCTTAGCATTAGAATAAAAAAAATTATCAAGTAAACATGATTACAAGACTATACAAATTCTGACAATTTATTGCTTAGAAAATATTTTAAAGGGCCACATCTCAAAAAATTATTAAAAAAAGTAGTTGCGTCACATACAATTTATAAATTTTTATTAAAAATTTCAATTCATAATTTTAAAAAGTGTTTTATTTTAGTAGTTTTTAGGACCTTTTTTGACCATATCTCAAAAAAAGTTCAATGAAAATTATTTTGTAGGTATATATAATAGGATTACAATAGTTGAAAACAAATTTATTAAAATAGATAACTCATAACTAATAATTGTTATAATTTGAATAGTCGTGCACCCAGTAATGATATTGCTATTAAATGTTAAGCTATATAGAAAAAAAATCCTTATCAATACCATTTATTTTACCAAGGTTTAAAAACGATAAATATTGTATGAATTGTATGGTACAATCAAAAAGTTATACACTTAGAAAGTTTTAAACCGTTAAAATATTTAATGTCAAAAAATACTTTTTCTATAAGTAAAAGGTACTTGAAAATGTAACAGATTTTCAGACAAATTAATTAAAAAGCTTTTAAAGTGCATTTGGTTTTGTTAATTATCTCTTATAAACAGAAAAACTCCCTTTAAATGACAACATTTCAAGATGTAGAAGATTGTATTTGTTATCCTTGGTATTCCTTTATGCTATATAAAAATGTAATTTTTTTCAAATACTAATAAATATTGTAATATAAGAATGCCTTTTTATGTTATATATTATAACATTTTAAAACGACTTTTGAAAAATGTTTAAAGTGATTTCATTTAGAGTAAACATTTCAACGTGTTTATTAGACCAACTTATCTAACAGGTAAATCAACAACTTCAAAAAACCGCGAATTAATAAACAAATTAAACGTTTGGCCGAATATAATTTGTTATTGAAAAAACACAATACTTTTTAAGGTGTTAAGTTAGGGGTGGGCAACTTTTTTAAATCAACGGGCCGGATCCGAAAAAAACTTAGTCTTTTGCGGGCCGGAGCGTTTCGAATTAGTGACTTACCGGATCTAGCCGAATAATGACTTTCTAGATCCGAATCCGACTGGATGCTAATTTTAAGTCGAGATCCGTATCCGGTCGGATTCTAATTTAAATAAAATTTTCGGAACCGGCCGAAGTCTAATTTTATTGATACAGTTAATCACTTTTTTGAACCCATCAAATTCACAAAACTTTCTCATATCTGACAACTTAAGATGTAGATTGAGACATGTCAGATGTTTAAATAATGTCTATAAATAGAATTGACATTGTAATTGACAAAGGTACGGATGTAAAATATCGTACTTAAAAAAGCACTTTGTTTGGGGTAATTTGACCAAAAGATATTCCAACTAAGTTACGACAACACAAAATATTAGGACAAAATGGTGTATTTATAAGTACCCATGAATTTATAAAGATGTTTTTAGCATGTTTTAAAGTCAAATTCTTACAGGTTTGTTTTGTACACATATGATACAAAGTTTTATAATTATTTTATAAAATTGACCCTTTGCAGGCCTGTCACTTCGCACGCGGGCCGGATCCCATAAGTATAAAAAACGGTCGGGGACGGTCATTTTCAGTCTGCGGGCTGGGTCCGGCCCGCGGGCCGTACGTAGGCCACCCCTACGTTAAGCTGAATTTATAGACGTAAAATTAAGTGGTCGTTATTTTATTTTAGATAAAAGATTTTAAAATTTTTAATATTTTAGAACATATATTTATATACTTTTTTAATTTGAAATTGAACGTTAGTTCATAAATATTGTAGATATCAATCAAAATCCAATACAAAGCATAATGATTGTAAACTGTAACAGTTTTATTCAAATTTTCAGTTTGTAAGTAAAGCTTATTTAAGAACTGCTTTTTAATTTTTGTGTTTTATTTAAAATTAACTTAATTAAAGGAAATTAGTGTTTTATTCTGACAGAAATACTATTTTTTTTAAATAGTCGATAGTTTGCCGATAACTTTGATATGTTAATGAAGCTATAATTATCATACAAATAGATTACAACCTTACATACTTATTTATGTTACTTTAAGGCACCAAACAACTTTTGCTTGTTTTTGCACGGGGCATAAGTACGGATTAAGTGGTTTTAGTTTAAAATGCATTTTAAACTTTCCAACCATGGATCGGGTAAAAAATGGTGACTCATCAAAATCTTCTTCGTAAGAACTTGTCTTTCAAAACACTGTTCAATCGGAAAACAACTAATAAACTAGTCATGCAAGACCTTTAAACATCTCGTATTAAATTTTATATTTGTTTTTCGTAGTTAAAAGAAATAATTGTTTTTTTTTTGTGCTATTACTATACTAAGTCAATTTAGATATTAAAACTCAACGCATGAAGTTGTTGTCACAATTACAAAAATTGACTCTTTAAAACTAACTACATACAACTGATATAAATTAGATAAATAATACTCTACTTAATGTTTTAGCTATATAAATAATTAAATTTAAATATACAGTCGAAACATTTATGAAAGTTATTGCAAGTTAGTGAGCTTTGAGTTTGAAGTTCTGTTTCTTTCGTTAGATTTTATCGAAAAGCTTTATTTTCATGGAAGAGTTGTACCTAAGTCAAAAAGAAAATGCAAATAAGGTAATATATAAGGGTTTCTTAAAATGACTGTATCTGTTTACATTGAAGTAATATACTGTGACTAGATATTTTAATGAATAAATTAGTTATTTATTTAATTGATTTTTTTATTCTAAACTTTTTTTTTAATTTATAAGGAGTTATTCACAGCAAAACTACCAAAAAGTATTTTAAAGAAAAAAACTATTTCACGAATTTAGTGGATACAGATTTATCTCATTTGTCTACTGTGAAAAGCACTAGTTTTGTAAAACTTCGAAACCACATTATAGATAACGAGCAGTTATATTGTTATAATATTTTTATTTAAAACTGAAAGAAAAAGGATGAATAATATTTAGTGGTATCTTACGTATTTTTTTAAGTATCTTATAATTAATCTAATTTTCTGTACATGACTATATTTTTGCATAGGTTTGCAAGTTTAAATAACATTTTAGGCTTATCACTTCTCATAACACTTTTAATTTTTGTGTGTATAAACTAATTTACATTTGTTTATTACTGTTTGTAAAAATAGTTTGATAGTCAAATGTACGTAAAACAGTGTTTATTTCTAGTGATCTACCGGATCCAAGATCCGGATCCGGTCGGATCCTAAACTAAAAAAAGTTCCCAAACCGGATCCGGCCGGAACCTAGCTGAGATTTGGCTGGATCCGGATCCAATTAGTTTGGAAAGACTTTGTTTTCCGCTATCAGTTTCTTTAAATTTTATATACTTATATCATTATGTTTTAAATATTTAAAGTATATAAAATTAGTCAAGCGAACCAGACTAACTAAAGTTTAAGTAATTTAATTATTTGTTGTAAACAACATACAAGTACCGTTAGAGTAAAAATAGTGAGTTGTTAATTTAAATTTTGTTTGCAGACTAGATTGTTTTACTGATACTACAAATTAGTTATATTTATAAACTTATTTTTTTCAAATATAAATATATATCTAAGTTTTAATGCATTTCAACTTGTTAAAAGTCTTTACAGTTTTAACTTAACTATTTTATTTTCATTTATATGTACCAATTCAGTAAGAAACACATTCTACGTTTAAAATTTATTCGCATGACGACGTTTCGACTTTCAATAAGTCATTATCAACAAATTACTGTGCAAAAATAAATAAAATTAGTGATAAACAACTAAGTATACAAAAAAAATTTTTCTAAGTGATACATTATATAAAAATTTTATAAATTAAGATTATAAACTCTAATAAAATAACATTTTACATAAGTACTAACAAATTGTTAAACTAATATATATCAAACTAATCAAAAATTCTTAATGTATGGGTAATACCCGGTTTAATTAATTGTTTATTTAAAATTGGATTATAGCGTTTAATTAGTAGAGCTTCACTTATCATGGTCTCAAATTTATTTCTACATTCTTTCAAAATTCCAAAATTGTTAGCAGTTATTTTTTCATTTTTACAAACATTACAATTGCTAATATGGTCCGATACCGATGTTTTGCCCTTTAAAGAGCTCTAATACTGTGGTTTGTAAACAGAGCGAGAATTATAGCTTCTACGCATCACATTTACAAACAAGAAATCACAAGCTTAAAAGAAAAACTCTTTAAGAATGGTTATCCAAAGAAATTTGTTGATGACATAATTGAAAGATCTCTTAATATTAATAAAGACTGCACTAAACAAAAACTAAGTAACTCAGACTTCAAAAATGTTGTAAAGGTACCTTATATTGGAAAACCTAGTATCGAGTATAAAAAGAAACTAGAAAAGCTTCTAAACAACTACATCGAAGAATTCAAAGTAATTTTTACCACAACAAAAGTAAGCAATTACTTTAGTAATAAAGATAAGACACCCCATGAATTAAAATCAAACGTGGTCTATGAGTATAAATGCTCTTATGATAAGAGTATCCAATATATTGGATTCACTTCACGACCATTAGTAGAAAGAATTAAAGAACATTTAAAGGGCAAAACATCGGTATCGGACCATATTAGCAATTGTAATGTTTGTAAAAATGAAAAAATAACTGCTAATAATTTTGGAATTTTGAAAGAATGTAGAAATAAATTTGAGACCATGATAAGTGAAGCTCTACTAATTAAACGCTATAATCCAATTTTAAATAAACAATTAATTAAACCGGGTATTACCCATACATTAAGAATTTTTGATTAGTTTGATATATATTAGTTTAACAATTTGTTAGTACTTATGTAAAATGTTATTTTATTAGAGTTTATAATCTTAATTTATAAAATTTTTATATAATGTATCACTTAGAAAAATTTTTTTTGTATACTTAGTTGTTTATCACTAATTTTATTTATTTTTGCACAGTAATTTGTTGATAATGACTTATTGAAAGTCGAAACGTCGTCATGCGAATAAATTTTAAACGTAGAATGTGTTTCTTACTGAATTGGTATTTAAAAACTCCAGTATCCCCACCTGCTTTTTACTTTCATTTATATGTATTAAAAGTTGTAAAAACTTTACTAATACAGCTCGTTTAATATTTGGTTACTAAGACTTTAAGAGGCAGCAATTGTTCATCAAAACTTTCTGCGCGACAATGCATTTAACATAAAGGCTGGTTTGTTGTTCTTATAATCTTCTTCAGCAGCCTGTTTCATTCAACCGCTTCAACTGATAATTAATGATTCACTGTTTTCAGAAAACAACATAAGTGTGTTAATATCTAAGGCCCGTCAAACTGTTGGCCACCTTAATCATTTTTCTACAGCGTGCAAGCAACTAAAATAATCAAAGTCAGTTTAGGTTCATCAGTGTCAATGCAAAAAGCCTTGCTACTTGTGCAAGATGTTGAAACAAGGTGGAACTCAACCTACCTTATGCTGAAAAGTCTAGAAAAATTAAGAACAATTGTCCAGAACTACGTGGCTTACAACAAATTTAGACCCAAAAATATTCTTACAGCTGATGAATGGAAACTTGTTAGCCTTGTTAATGAGCTGCTCCGAACCCTTTTACATAGTAACGCAGCAGTGTAGTAAAAACAACGCATTGCTGTCAAGTGTAATGCCGCATGCAGCAGTACTAAAAACGATTTTTATCATGAAGTTTATAGTCCACTAGGTCAAAGCAGTTCTACAAGCTTAGCAACCTTCGTAGAAAATGTAAGAGAGGCTTTCAAAATAAGGTTTTATACTAATAATAACAGCACACGAATAAACCTTCATAATAACGACTTGTTTTTACTCACAACAGCTGTTAATCCACGGTATCTCTTGACCTTCCCCTGCTAATCTCAAATAGAAGGTTGTAAGGCTACTGAAATCAAATGTAAAAAAATAAAGTTGTCGTGAGACTGGTCGAAGTGGTCAAGTTCCCCTAGTACCGTCAAATAAACCTAAAACTAAACTACCTATAAATGATGTCCCCAAAAGTTTTTTGTCGTTCTATTCTACATTTAAATCGAAAACAAGTGATCAACAAGATTCAGTTGATCAAGAGATTGAGACAAATTTTTTTTTGGCTGAAAAAAATTTATCTGACCACCATGTTCCGTTTATTCTGAAATGTTATTTTCAGACGCTGGTATTTTGTACGAACAAAATCGAAATCAATTGCTTCCAAATTAGCAAAAGACTTTTATATCTTCAAAAAAACTGGAAAAAACAAGTTAAGGTTTCTTTGCAGCTTAATGGCGTTGTTATGAGTAAATGTTATTTACTAAATTACTTACTTTTATATATGTAAAGTAAACATAAACAGTTACTAAAGAAGTTAATGTTTATCTTATAGTTCGAACTTTTATAAATAATAGTATAATGTAAAGCTTAACATAATTAAAATAAATAAAGTTCTTAATGTTTAAAGCATTGTACATTTAATTTATTCTTGTTTTACGTCATACAAGGTACAAAATTCAAGTTTAATCATATAAGTAGCTTGAAATTTAACACTTAAACTTAGATTTCATATAAGTAGATTTTTAATTTAACGTTCTTATTCCTAATGTAAAAATATAACTTTTAGATATTGTATAATTTAGATATTTTGATATTTAGAATAACATTGTGTCTTTTTGACATGTAATGCATTGGTAATGCATCCCTGATATTAAGTGTAGAATATCAAAGTGAAACTGTACAGCCAATCATAATCAGCAAATTGCTAATTACTTATTATTATTATGCAAAAATTGCATTTATCTAGTTTGTAAGTTACAAACAAATATTTTTATTTTACTATTTTTACTAAATAAGGGTATTATAATATCTCAATTTTATAAATTTATTATACCTGAAACTACACAAAACTTAAAACATTTAGGATCCGGAACCGGATCCGGCTGGATCTTAATTAACAAAAATAAATCTGGAACCAGATCCGGCCGGATCCTAGTTCTAAAATAAGGTCTGGACCTGGTTCGGGCAGGATCTTAAACTATAAAAAAGATCCAAATCCTGCCGGGACCTAAATAGTAGATCACTATTTATTTCTTTTAACGAATACAAAAGATACCTCAAAAAACATAGATGTCCCAGAAATAAGTAAAAACATATTTAAATTGCAATATATTTTGAAAACACCAACATCTTAGCACCTGATAACTTAAGCACTTATTTTTCTTTACTGATTAAATCCATTGACTTTTATTTATATAAACCGAGTGATGATAGACTTAGCCATTAAGAAAGTGTCTATATCTTATTTAAGACATACTGTTTATAGGAAAACAATAGTTTTAAAGCTGAACAATTAAAAATGTTACAGCTTTACTATAACAAAGTTGGCATAAATTTAAATTTAGAAATTAAAAAATGCTTTTTAGTACTCACGAATTATTTTTGTTTTAACTTCTTAATAATAAATATTAGTAAAGTTTATTACAACCAAATTGTAAACTGCAGAAAAAATATTAAAATGTACATATCAAAAAAATTCTAAATTAACTGTTATGACTAAGTACAAACTTGTATAATACGTTAAACAAAAAACATATATTAAAAACATTAGCAACTTCAATTATATAGTCAAGTAAAATAGTGATTTATAGCCAAAATCCCCGTCAAAAACAATAAGTTAATATCTTTCTTTGACTTTGCTTTTTAAACCAAAAGTAAAAATTTCTTCAAACTAATTTTTTTATTCATAATGTACGCAGTTTAAATTAATAAACATATTTCTTCTACTTTAACATTATAAATATTTAATACTTTATCTAAAATATTTTGCAATTTACTGAAAATTAAAGCATCTCTTATTCACTAATGGATACACAATATCTTCAAAAAACTGTAATACTGGCCGAAAAGTTTTTTCGTGCACCAGGTTCTTAGACCAAATATTTTTACCTCTTATTTTTAAACTTTAATAAAGAATAAAATACACTTTGAATTTAAAAAATCTCATTTTTTCATACTAATTTAATATATATCGGCCTTATATCGTCAGAGACGTAAAGTACAGAATATTAACAAATGAAATTATAAAAAAAAAACTTAAGCAATTAATGCGAGATCGAACGAAAAACAAATCAATATATATTTTATCAATAAACTAGAATAAAAATCAAGCTTGATAAAATGGTGTAAGAAGTAAATAAATTTACTTTATGATTAACAAAATAAGACCGGCAAACTGCAGTCCGCGAAATGCATTTTGGCACAAAAAAAAATTTTTTTGTTTTATATACAGAATAAATGTATTAGTTCTGACAAAACTGATCTCTAATAGTCATCGTTTTTTTCATATTTTTCCTGTATTTTTTTAAGGAATGTTTCCAATAAGTTTGAAAAACAAAAACATACATTTAGTCAGTTTAAGGTTTTTGGAAAACTAATGATAACAAATCTGTGGTCTACCTACCTTTTGTATCAAAAACTTTTTTTAAGTTGACTTTGTCTCAAAAATAAATTTAAAGTTTTTATTTTATGTAAGATGTAACGGGAAATAATTATTTTATTAATTTCAGTATGTAATTGTTTGTAAAAAAAATAAAACCTCCTCGTTTTAATAGAATACTCAGGCTTAATATATACATAGTAATTACTTCTTATTTAATTAGGCTTCATAAAATACATGATTTTTTACGTAAGTTATTAAAATAAAGTACTTCTTTATTAAGCAATGTTTCAATACTAACCCTAAAGTAAATAAATATCTAACACTTCACATCAAGAAAGTTCAAGAGTAAAAAGCTTTTATAATCGTACAGTTATTAGCTAAATTTATGATATATTAAAACAAACTTAAATTTTTGTTGCTTAGTTTATCATTCTAGTTTCTTACAAGTTATTTTAGCCAGTATTTATTTCGGCCATCATCAACGAAGTTGAGATGTTTTATGCAATCGATAATAAACAATGAATTTTACCGCAAGATCAACAACAACAGCATCCGAGACATTTTTTCAACTTTACCCACAAATGGTCGCTTCAGTACTTCGTACTTAATCCCGCTTGTTTAAGTTCACAATAGCAGTTTCTCGCGACTATTCCTGCCTGATGAGTCCTAATAAGGACGAAACCGGTCGTAGGATTGTCTCGGATGCTGTTGTTGTTGATCTTGCGGTAAAATTCATTGTTTATTAAGTTATTTTAGGAAGTAATGACGTTTTGTTGAAGTTAATTTTGAAAGTGTGTTTTAAAAAAACAAAAACACAGCACTTATCATTATGGTTTGTAGTAAATAATTAATACTTTTATCTCTCTCTTTGAAACAACTGAATGCAGGCTAACTACGAATATACGTTTTATGTATGTTTTATTTATCGCTTGATTGTTACTTAATTGCAATTTCGAAGCCAGGTGTCAATTAATTGAAGGAGCAGTCATTTAAAAATCAATATTTTAAAACTAGCGGTTCTTAAACTTAACAATTTTGAATGTGATAAACATGTTAATTAGGCAATTTTGCGGTTACAATAGAAAGTATTAATGCTTTGTCTACAAAAACATCTAAAACCTTATTTTGTTTTGAAGTGTTACTTTTTTCATAGAAAAGAGGTTATGTTGTGCGCTTGATTAGGCAAGCCAACCGGCCAATGCTATAACTTGTAAAAACTAGCGCCTTTTAAGGTCAAGCTAACAATTTTAATTGCTTTTGGGAGTTTTTAATTTATGCTGATTGCAGCAAGTTTTTTGGGGTAGCTTTGGATTTCCATTACAAGCTTTAACCAATCAGAGCCAACTTTGTTTTGACTGTATTAACAGTATTTTAATAACAACTGATGCTAAACTGAAAACTATTTGTATGTAATAAAAAGTGATCTACCGGATCCACTATTTAAGACCGGATCCTAAATGTTTTTTAATTATGTAGTTTCAATAGTCAAGAAACTTATAGAATTTAGTTATTATGATACCATTAACTAGAAAAAATAGGTTGATAATTTTTTTTTGTTAGAAAAAAATACAATGTTATTGTCTAAATATTTCGTTTTAACATTAGGAAAAAGAACGTTAATTAGAAAATTTACTTATATGAAATCTCAGCTTAAATGTTAAATTTCAAGCTACTTATACGAGTAAACTTGAATTTTGTACCTTGTATGACGTAAAACAAAAAGAAATTTAATGTAACAATGCTTTAAAGAATAATGAACTTTATTCATTTTAATTATGTTAAGCTTTACATTATACTTTTACTTATAAAATTTCGGACTATAAGATGAACAGTGTATAAGTATTTACCTAGCTTTCATTATGTTTTCTTGTACAGATTTTATCATTCTTTTAATTAGTTTGTAAATAAACTCAACAAAGAAAGATATATTTATTTATGATAAAATCTTATTCAATATTTGAATATAGTACAAGACAGGATTTGACTGAAAACACGAGATCATTTGCTGCCCGTTTAAAGGGAAAAGCTAGTACATGCTCGTACTCATGTAAATGCCCAAAGGATGGCTGTAACCAAATGATAGATTTCACAGACATTATCCTTAAAGATGTCATGGTAACCGGTTTAGCTGATGAGGATATACGCAAAGAGGTGTTAGGATGGGGTAGTTTAGACGAGAAAGATGTCAATGAGACAATTGGTTTTATTGAAGCAAAAGAGATGGCACGTGATGCAATGACACAACCTGCTGTTACTGCCTCAGTTTCCTCGTACAAATCCTTTAGGAAAATTACAAAACGACCAAGTGGTAAAATAACTTGTAATATATGTAGTAAAACATCTACAAAATTTATTTGGAGCAGGAAAAATAACAAGTATATTGAGTGTTCTACATGTAAGCAATGCTGGATTAAATCCAGGAAAAAAGTTTATCATGGTGACAACAATTGTGCAGATGAGACGAATGCACTTCTAGTTGGTGGATCATAGACACAAAATTTTGATCAGTCAGTTGATGTTAATGATAGTGTAGTAAAACTTGGTCATTACGTCTTTGATTGTTTGAATGGATGGAAAGCATCAGTGTCACTGAAACATCCAATAATTCAATTAAAAGCTTCTATTGATGAACAAGCATACACTCAGATGAATATAAAATGCCCTAGACAAAATTATTGCAAAATTAATGTCGTTACAGATACGGGTGCTCAGTCATGCTTATGGGACCTTAATAGTTACCTCAAACATGGTTTTAAGAAGTCAAGTCTTATACCAGTTAAAAGGAAAATGTTAGCGGCCAACAGAGAACAGATCAAAATAACTGGTGTTATATTTATGGAATTAATGGTTAAAGATGTACAAGGTAAAGTTCATGTTGCAAAAGAAATGGTATATATAAGCCCATGTACTGACAGGTTTTTCCTTTCAAGAAATGCCTGCATAACACTTGGCATAATAAATCATGATTTTCCTCGTATTGGTGCGACCATTGAATCCTGCACTGTCCATGAAGAACTGCAAACTTGTGATTGTATACCTAGAACTCCTCCCCCTGATAGGTCAAAGGAGTTGCCATTTGCTTGCATTCCTGCAAACAATCAAAAGATGAGAGAATGGCTTTTAGATAGGTACGCATCATCTACATTTAATAAATGTACTCACCAATTGCTTCCAGAAATGACAGGTCCACCTTTGAAAATTCATATTGACCCAGATGCCATTCCAAAAGCAATATCAACTACTTCCCCAATTCCAAAACATTGGGAAAATGAAGTAAAAGAAACTTTGGATAGGGATACTCGATTAGGTGTGCTTGGTAAGACTCCAGTTGGTGTTCCGTCTACTTGGGTACATCGTATGGTTGTGGTTGCTAAAGCTGATGGTAGCTGTAGAAGAGTTGTTGACCTTTCGCCTTTAAATAAGTATTGTGTACGAGAAACACATCATGTAAAGCCTCCATTCATTCAAGTATGTGAAATTCCTGCAAACACCTGGAAAAGTGTGACCGATGCATGGAATGGGTTTCATTTAGTACCACTTCGTCCAGAAGATCATCATCTCACAACATTTCTCACTCCATGGGGGAGGTACTACTACAAAGTAGCACCACAAGGTTATTTGGCAAGTGGAGATGCATATACGCGCAGGTATGATGAAATCATAATAGATATACCTAGAAAGACAAAATGCGTTGATGACACTGTTTTATGGGATGAGAAGTTGGCTGATCATTGGTGGCGTATGATTGACTATTTAGATTTAATGGGAAAAAATGGAGTTGTACTCAATCCTGAAAAGTTTCAATTTGCACAAAAAGAAATAGACTTTGCTGGCTTTACTATTACGAAATCTGAAATTAAGCCACAAGAAAAGTTCATAAATGCTATTAGAGATTTTCCTATACCAAAGTCAATAACAGATGTGCGATCATGGTTTGGTTTAGTGCACCAAGTTTCACACTACAACCAATTGACTTCTTTGATGATTGTGTTTAAGCCATTATTAAGTCCAAAAACTAAATTTTACTGGAATGATGAGCTAGATGATACATTCTACAAATCAAGAGAAGCTATAGTTGCAGCCATAACAAAGGGAATACAAATTTTTGATTTGGGAAAGCCCACTTGTATACAGCCAGACTGGTCTACAACTGGTATTGGTATTTTTTGTCGCAGAAACATTGCTCTTGTAAGTCTGCTGTGCCAGGATGTTGTCAAACCGGATGGCGTATTGTTTTAGCAGGCTCTCGCTTTCTTAGACCTTCTGAATCACGTTATGCTGCGGTAGAGGGAGAAAGCCTTGCAATTGTATGGGCACTTGAGCAATCACGGTATTTCACACAAGGATGTGATAATTTGTTGGTTCTGACTGATCACAAACCACTGGTTAAATTATTTGGAGACAGAACACTTGATGAAATTGCAAACCCCCGCCTTTTCCTGTTAAAGCAGAGAAGTCTTTTATGGCGATTCAAGATTCTACATAAACCTGGTAAACTACACCTTGCTCCAGATGCAATGTCACGTCATCCAGTGGTTACCGTACATAAAACAAAAGATGAAGTTGAGATAAGTGCTTCTGAAATTTTAGCTGGAATACGTTTGCCAGACAGTGAGTGTATCATTGCAAGTAATCAAGTAGGTGACAATTTTCAAGCTGTGACTTTTGACCGAGTTAAAGAAGAAACTTTAAAAAATAAACAAATGATGAAGCTTATTCATTATGTTCAAGCTGGTTTTCCAGAGACCAAAGACCACCTACCATTAGAATTGCATGAGTTTTGGATAGTTCGCTATTCTTTGTTTATGATGGATGGGGTCATTATGTGTGGTGATTGTAAACGAGAACTTGATCATAATAAGTTTCTATCACCTAGCAGTATACTTAAGGATGATGTGTATAGAATTGTTATTCCTCCATCATTAAGAAAAGAGGTTTTAAGAGTGTTGCATTCTGCTCATCAAGGAGTCACTGCAATGAACGAGCGAGCAAAATCGATTGTTTATTGGCCGGGAATAACAAATGACATTCAAGGCTGTCGGGAAAATTGCAATAGTTGCAACTTAATTGCACCAAGCAATCCTCGCCTACCTCCAATTGAACCATTGATTCCAAAGGTTCCTTTTGAGTCAATTGTTTGTGATTATTTTCAGTTCAAAGGTTGGTATTATTTTGTAGCTGCCGACAGACTTTCAGGATGGACAGAACAACTAAGAATCAAATTGGGTACAAATGATTCTGGTTCAAAAGGGCTGTGTAAAGCTTTGCGTCGTATTTTTGTGACTTTTGGTGTTCCAGTTGAAATATCTTCTGATGGAGGTCCAGAGTTTTCTGCAAAAGTTACCAAAGATTTTCTGAAACGATGGGGTATACACCATCGTATGTCATCTGCATATCATCCAGTGTCAAACGGTAGGGCGGAATTAGCAGTAAAGGCTTCTAAGCGATTGTTAATGGAGAATGTTGGTTCAAATGGTGAACTAAATAATGACAAAATGGTACAAGCTTTACTTACGCAGAGAAACACGCCTGATCCAGGATGCAAACTATCACCTGCACAGATCCTTCTTAGAAGAAATTTAAAGGACTCCTTGCCTTTCCTCAGGAAGAGTATTATGGCTTACAATAACCCGCAGATCTTAAACATTTGGCGTAACGCATGGAGTAAAAAGGAAGAAGCTCTTAGGTCTCGTTATGTTAAGTCTCTCGAGAATTTAAGTGAGCACACAAGATTGTTGCCACCATTGAATTGCGGTGATCATGTCATGATACAGAATCAAGCAGGTAACTTCCCTAACAAGTGGGGGAAAAGTGGTGTAATAGTAGAACTAAAAGACTATCATCAGTATGTTGTCAAGATTGATGGATCAGGTCGCTTAACTGTACGAAATCGAAAGTTTTTAAGAAAATTTAATCCTCCTGTTTGCAAATCTCAAAATAGTATCCCTTATCTTAGAAAAGCAAACATACCAACGCAGAAGTTGTTTTTTTCTGGCAACTATGAGAGAAAAGATTCCAAGGAAAGTTTTGATTGTGTGCGCTCCCATAAAGGAATACGTTTCAAAGCTGGAGATAACTTTGACAAAATTTGCAAAGCGAAACCAGCTACCTTCCTTTCACCTGAGGACTCAAATTGCACTGAAGAAAGCCAATCCTCTACAAATCAGAAAAATGGTGTATTGTCTCGTTTGGACCCTAATGATAAATCTAGGGTATTTGAAAGAAATTTTAATGACGATGGAGTATTTCCAGAAAATGAACTGCGCCGTTCCGGTCGTGTAAGAACCCGGAGAAAGATTTATGATGCCGAAAGCGGTACATACAAACCTGTTTAAACTGTTGTTAAAATTAATGTTTTTTTACAAATTGTAACTATGTTTATTGTAACATTTTAGTGATTTACGTTCGTTTTGAGTGTTGTTTCGTTGATGTTAGCACAGAAAACGGTATTTAAGTTTGCAATTTTGTAAATAATTTGTTTTGTTAGCTAGACGTGTCGTTTCATCTCCTTGGTGATAAAATCTGGGGGGAGATGTATAAGTATTTACCTAGCTTTCATTATGTTTTCTTGTACAGATTTTATCATTCTTTTAATTAGTTTGTAAATAAACTCAACAAAGAAAGATATATTTATTTAAACAGTAACTTCTTTAGCAACTGTTTTTTGTTACTTTACATATATAAAAGTAAGTAATTTAGTAAATAAAATTTACTCTTAACAACGCTATTAAGCTACAAAGAAACCTTAACTTATTTATGAAGATATAAAAGTTACCAGCGTCTGAAAATAACATTTCAGAATAAACGGAAGATGGTGGTGCCGAAAGATAGCTTCTGTGTGTTTTTTTTTCTGTTTTGAGTTACACAAAGACAAAACTTCAGCTTCTTAAACTTTTCAGCAGATAAGTTATTTTCAGCCAAAAAAAATTAATTTTTGTCTCAATTTCCTGATCAATTGAATTTTGTTGCTCACTTTTGTGAGTGTTTACACTTCTCTCCGATTTAAATGTAGAATAGAACGACAAAATGTTTTTGGGAACATCATTTTTAGGTAGTTTAGTTTTAGGTTTATTTGACGGTACTAGGGGAACTTGACTACTTCGACCAGTCTCACGACAATTTTATTTTTTACTTCTGATTTCAATAGCCTTACAACCTTCTATTTGAGATTAGCAGGAAAGTCAAGTCGATACCGTGGATCAACAGCTGTTGTGAGTAAAAACAAGTCGTTGTTATGAAGGTTTATTCGTGTGCTGTTATTAGTAGTATAAAACCTTATTTTGAAATCCTCGCTTACATTTTCTGCCAAGGTTGCTAAGGTTGACCTGGTGGACTATAAGCTTCATGATTAGAAAAAGTTTTTTGTACTGATGCATGCGGGATTACACTTGGCAGCAATGCGTTGTTTATACTTCACTGCTTCGTTACTATGTAAAAGGGTTCGAACAGTTCATTAAGGAGGCTAACAAGTTTCCGTTCATCAGCTGTAAGAATATTTTTGGGTTTAAACTTGTTGTTAGCCACGTAGTTCTGGACAACTGTTTTTATTTTTTCTAGACTTTTTAGAATGATGTAGGTTGAGTTCCACCTTGTCTCAACATCTTGCAAAACCGTGGCTGGATCCGGATCCAAGCAACGGATACGGATCTTGTTTCCGACAGATCAGTAGAAATAAACATTGTTTTACGTACATTTCAAATTTGACCATCAAACTATTTTTACAAACAGCAATAAATAAATGTAAGTTAGTTTTTACACACAAAAATTAAAAGTTTTATGAAAAGTGATAAGCCTATAATGTTAGTTAAACTTGCAAACCTATGCAAAAATATAGTGCTGTACAGGAAATTAGATTATATTATAAGATACTTAAAAAAAAACTACTGAATATGCACTTGAATATTTTTTTTCTTCTTTTAATTTTAAATAAAAAATGTTTGAACAACATAATTACTTGTCATCTGTAAGGTGGTTTCGAAGGTTTACAAAAGCAGTGCTTTTCACAGTAGACAACTGAGATAAGTCCGTATACAATAAATTCGTGAAATTTTTTTTTTCTTTAAAATGTTTTTTGATAGTTTTGCTGTAACTAATTTCTTATAAAAAAAAAGTTTAGAATATATAAATCAATTAAACAAATAGCTTTATTAGTCACTAAAGTATCTAGTCACAGTATATTACTTTAATATCTTTTTCTGTAAACAGATGCAATCATTTTAAGAAACCCTTATATATTACCTTATTTGCATTTTATTTGACTTGGTACAACTCATCCATGAAAATAAAGCTTTTCGAAAAAATCTAGCGAAAGAAACAGAATTTCAAACTCAAAGCTTACTAACTTGCAATAACTTTCAGAAATGTTTCGACTATATATTTAAATCTAATTATTTTTATAGCTAAAACATTAAGTAGAGTAACATTTATCTAAATTATATCAGTTGTATGTAGTTAGTTTTAAAGAATCAATTTTTGTAATTGTGACAACAACTTCATGCGTTGAGTTTTAATATTTAATTTGACATAGTATAGTAATAGCACAAAATAAATAAAAAAGTAACTTAAATAAAGAAAGTTTTTCCTTTTAATTGCAAACAACAAATATAGAATTTAATGCGAGAATCTTCAAGGTCATGCATGACTAGTTTATTACTTATTTTCCGATTGATCAGTGTTTTGAAAGATAAGTTCTTGCGAAGAAGATTTTGATGAGTCACCATTTTTTAAACTAATCCATCGTTGGAAAGATTTTAAGGATTTTCTTAACTAAAACCATTTAATCCGTACTTAAGCCCCGTAAAGAAACAAGCAAATGTTGTTTGGTGTCTAAAAGTAACATAAATAACCATATAAAACTGTAATTATTTCGTAAGATAATAATAACTTCATCAACATATCGAAGTTGTCGAACCACTATCAACTATTTAAAAAATTTAAAAATGTAGTATTTCTGTCGTAATACAACACTAAATGCTAGATGATTTTAAATTGTAAAAGAAAATTAAAAAGGAGTCTTTAAACAATTTAAACTTATTAAGTTAAAATTAAACAACTTATCATGTGACAGTTTAAAACAATTACATTTTGTAATGAAATCTAATTGATGTCTAAAATATTTATGTACTGACGTTCAATGTCAAATTAGATAACGAATAAAAAACCTTTTTTTTAAATAAAAAGTCTTAAAATCTTTTATTTAAAATAAAACAACAACCAATTAATTTTACGTCTATAATTTATTCTTAACACGCTAAAAAGTATTGTGTGTTTTTTCAACAACAAATTATATTCGGCCAAACGTTTAACTTGTTTAATAATTCGCGGTTTTTGGAAGTTGTTGATTTACCTGTTGGATAAGTTGGTCTAATAAACACGTTAAAATGTTTAATGTATATAAAATTACTTTAAACATTTTTCAAAATTTGTTTTAAAATGTTATAATATATAACATAAAAGTGCATTCTTATTTTACAATATTAATTAGTATTAAAAAAAATTACATTTTTGTATAGCAAAAAAGAATACAAAGGATAAAAAAAAAACTTCTACAACTTGAAATTTTGTAATTTAAAGGGAGTTTTTCTGTTTATAAGAGATAATTAATAAAATCAAATGCACTTGAAAACTTAAAAGCTTTTTAATTTACTTGCCGAAAATCTGCTATATTTTTGGTACTTTTTACTTACTGAAAAAGTACTTGTTAACCCTAAATATTTAAACGGTTTAAAACTTCCAAAGTGTATAACTTTTTGATTGTACCATACAATTCATACAATATTTATCGTTTTTAAACCTTGGTAAAATAAATGTTATTGATAAGGATTTTTTTTATATAACTTAAAATTTGATAGAAATATCATTACTGGGTGCACGACTATTCAAATTATAACAATTATTAGTAATTAATTATCTATTTTAATAAATTTGTTTTCATCTATTGTAATCCTATTATATTTACCTACATAATAATTTTTATTGAGCTTTTTTGAGATATGGTCAAAAAAGGTCATAAAAACTACTAAAATATAACACTTTTTAAAATTATGAATTGTCTTTTTTACTAAGAATTTTTAATTGTTTGTGACACAATTATTCAGCTTTTTTTAATAATTTTTGAGATGTGGCCCTTTAGAATGTTTCCAAAAAATTAAATTGTAAGAATTTAAATAGTCGTGTAATCATAATTACTTGTAATTTTTTATTATTCTAATGCTAAGAATTGTTGCTGTAACTTACTTTTTTCAAACTTTCAACTTAGAAAAATTCAAAAGTAAAATACTTTATTTCACTATTTTAGAATATATTAGTTTATATATAACCTTACATATTATTTAAGTCAAAATAGTTAAACTAAAAACTGTCTATCCTTTTACATTGTAAAAGCGTTTAAAAAGATTTACGAAAAATTACATCTTTTAATTTATCTAACAAATTTAAATCAAATTTTATAACAATTTAAGATATTAAATAATAAAAAGAAAACTTTTTTTCCGTCCAAAATTTTATTCAATGGTCAATATACCGAATAAATACAAATGAAACATAAAAAGTCACTAAATAAATTATTTAAAAAGGACAAACAACACATAGAAGCTACTCTTAACAATGAAGACAAAATTCACATAAAAAAAGCAAATATTTCACAAAACGAAAATAAAATACCTTCTTTGAAATGTTAATACCAGTTGATATAAGTTAGTGAAAGCCATAATTTTTTTTCTTGAGAAAAAACGATACATTTAAATAGATGAAAGTTATTTATGATTGACCTTATAGCGCGACGCATCTAATAATTTTAAATTAAAGTTACCGCCGTGAAATATATAATATTAAAAAGAGGTTTTCTAATTTAGCAGCCAGCTATATGTAAACTAATTGTAACAGTTTGTAAATTTTTCTTACCCAATGCGTGCTTCATTTTTTGTATTGAAATCGTAAAACTCATTGATTTAAAATTCAGAACGGAGTTTTTTTTTTTTGATAAAAACGCTTTGACTAGCAAAAAACTTGAATAAAACACATTAAAACTACTAATGAAACCAAAAAAAAAAAAAGTTTTCATAATAAAATTGTAAATAGTGTATCAAAATGTGGGTACTTTATTAAGGTGCAGTTAAAACTAAATAGTGCCGTGATAAAAGGACGGGTAAAAATTTTCAAAGAAAAATCCCAAAAACCTCCTCTAAGCACACTATATAAAACGCGCGGGGGAAAAGCAAAATTGCGCGGGAAAAGTTCAGAAACTCTCATCGTTGGGAAAACCCCTAATTCGAGCTTAATGAGGAATTATATTCTCAAACGCCTCCTCGTTCAAAGCAATGAAGAGCATGATGAGAAATCCCGACACGATTCCGAGGTTGATGATGAAGAAGTTGAACCAGCCCTTGGATCTGTCGCCAGCCTCTGCTACCACACACGGAAGCTGTTTGAAAAATAAACAATATGTAAAATAATTGTATGATAAAAAAAAGATGAATATTTTGAAAAAATAAATTAATTAAATGATATATTTGTGATCAAATGATTAAGATTTATAAAATACTTTTAAAGAGTTAATTAGTAATTTAAATGTTTGAGACTAAAAACTAAGTACTTTAATTATTAGTAGACAATTAAGTTGTATGAGGTAAATTTAAATAGATTAATTAGTTGTTGAGATAAATATAAATAAATCAATTCTTTATATGAGATCTTGTAAAAAAACTACTTTTTTAGTAAATGTAAATAACTTAATTGTTTGTATGAGATCTTGTAAATAAATTAATCAGCTGCTAAGGTATTTGTAAATAAACAAGTTGTATTTAGTGCTCGTGAAAAACAAGTTACGTGAGATATTTTCAAATAAACTAATTAAATGAGGTACTTGTAAAAATAAACAAGATGATCAGTTAAACACGATAATATTTTTTCTAAACAATATAACAAACAAACCATGTTAACGAGTGAAACGTATAGAAAACCTCCAGCAGTCATGGCGAGTATCCAAGGTTTCAGTCCTTCAGTCATCTCTCCCAATGCCAATCCTGTAATAAGACATTTTGTTACTCCAAATAAGCGTGCAAAAATTTATGCTTGGTTTAAAAAAATTCTGATTACAAGGTAAATAAAACACTTAAAACATAATGTTAAGCCTAGTTGTATTTAAGTTAATAAAAAAAAATCAAATTATACTCCAAATTGTACTTTGATTTCTAAGGTTAAAAATAGTGGGTAATTTTCTTATTAAAATTTATATCTAATAAAATAACCGTTTAGATTATTTTATCATATTCTGCCCAGGCGAAATTTACTTATCATAACTTTTAATCGGATAATCGTTACGCAATACCCAACTAAACTTAAATTGCGATTTTTACGACTTATAATCGAATATATTGTGTATTGCAATGGAATTTGAATTTTGGTTTAAATGTTGCTTCAGGCAATATCACATGAAATTACCATTTAAAATAAAGCAACTCTATTTTCTTTTTTTTTAAGAATACAAAAATAAATGGCTTATTTGATGTTATATATAATTGTTTACATAATAAATAAATTAATTGTTGGTAAACAAACATGAAAAAAACCATTTGTTATAGGAATAAAAGTAACCGTTTGACATAAATAACAAGAAAAATAAACCATTACGTAAATAAAATATTAGTTCTAATGTCGGTAGAGTTTTGTTGTATTTAGAAGTTTTTTTTTTAACTATTTATTTATTATAAAATCATTTATAAAAACCTAATCAACTTACATGTAAAAGTGTTGTGTAAACATGAAATACTTTTACTGTTTTCTAATCAAATATGATGTTAAAATAAGTAAATATGTTCAAACTATAACTACTTTGAATTTTCTTAGATATTAGAAAAAAAATCTAAAGCAAAGTTAAAGTTTCTACATTAACATAACCTGTATTTCAATTTAATTAACATTTTTAACATAGAAAACAAAATAATGTAGAAATCATTAAAATTCCGTAAACTCGCTAGAACATAACGCTTAGATACATTTTATCAACACAAAGTTACACACTGTAGAATGGTGTAATACACTCATCTGTCAAAATTAAAGGGGATATGAAAGCCAGTGATGTGATGAAATATTTGTTTTAATGGCCAATAAAAATAAATTCGTGTCAGAAACGCATATACACTTGCCTCGCCACAAATTGAATGGAACTCAATTACACTATGTACTTATTGTACAGCTAGAAATTTATGAAACTTTAAAAATTGATTAAATGTTTAATACTTGGACTAACTTCGTCTTCCTAAATAATTTTTAATTTCAGAGAACATTTTTGAACTTTCGTAAGCTTACACTAAGCTTCAAATGAACTACAACTTACTATATCAGCTAATCAAAGTAGCACAACTTCCTATTCAGGGATTGCCAAACCGCTAATTTAATTTGTTTCATCTTATTTTTCAACTAATTATTATTTTCACTGAACTATCACTCTTTTTTATTAGTACATTTAAAAAATATATATCTTAACTATAATCTAACTAAGACTTCGGCTTGTCTAAAATTTATAATTTTATTATTGACTGTTTCGCAAGAAATATATTTTTCTAACAAACCAGCAAAAACTCAAGAATTTTTTTACACTACTTATTTAAGGGCATAGGGGGGGGGGGGGGGGGGTAAACACCCTTTTTGGTTTTTGATCTTATTTTATATAGTTTTTACTAAGCTACAACATACTTTTTACAGATTTAAAAAATTCAAAATAATTTTTGAGATGTAGCCGGTCAAAGTCGGAGGCAACAATAGGATCCTTATGGGAGGCGCAAACTAAAACGGCAAATAACTAGAAATCACTAAAAATCTATCTCCTCCTACGTTTTTTGAGATAACTACCTCAAATTTTCAGGAAATGTTCCTTGCAGTATTTAGAAAATTCTGTCATAAGGAATTTTAAAAAAATTATTAAAAAAAAATTTTATAATAAAAAAACAAAAAAAAAACTGTTTTTTTTTGTTTATTTTTCATATAATTTTTTCAATTTTTATTTTTTTAAAAATTCCTTCTGTCAGAATTTTCTAAATATATTAAGGAGCACTTCCTGAAATTTTGAGGTAGTTTTCTCAAAAAACGTAGGAGAAGATAGATTTTTAGTGAAATAGTCTATTTTTGCCCTTTAGTTTGCGCCTCCCATAAGAAACCTATTGTCGGCTCCGACTTTGACCGGCTATATCTCAAAAATTATTTTGAATTTTTTAAATCTGTAAAAAGCACCTTGTAGCTTAGTAAAAACTATATAAAATAAGATCAAAAACCAAAAAAGGGTGTTTACCCCCCCCCCCCCTATGCCCTTAAACATTAAATTTTAGTGTTCTTCCCAAACAAAAAAGATAAATTATTATCCAAAAATTTAAACTACTTTTTTCAAACTAAATACCTGAATGTTTTTTTTTAATAAAAAAAACTAATCAATAACAAACCGATAAAAGTTCCGAAGAAGGCGAGGCAAGCGGACATGAGGTTGAAGAGAACGGCCTTCTTGATCGACATTCCGCTCCTTAGTAGCAGCGCGAAATCGCCAAGTTCCTGCGGAAGTTCGTGCAGGAGAATGGCGACGCTGGTGGACAGACCCGCCGCCATCGAACCCGTGAATGCTGCGCCTGTGGAGATTGTTTAAATAATATAAAATGGCCATTTTTAGAAATGTTTGAGGCTTGTGAATGTTGTACATGTATGTGGGGTAAAAATTGTAAAGTGGAAGTTTGTAAATAGCAAATAAAACTTTTAAAAGATTAGAAAAAGGAAGTTTTCTGAAAAGTTTTAGTTGAATGCTGCTGCACCTGTGTTTGGGTGAAATTGATTTATAAATGTAAAAAGGATATGAGTAAAAAAATATTTTACAGTATATATGTAAATATTTGTAAAAATGTAAAATTGTAAAAGTAATTTTTAATAAATATCTTACTTTTTATGAAAGTCATACTTATTTGTTAATACAAATATGAGACAATTTAAACCCGAGTGCTTAAAAATAAAATTGTACTAGCTTTGTAAAAAGTATATTTAAAAAATTTTAGAATTCAATTAAAACACGATTTTGACGATTTTGACTATTTACAACTTTGTTAATAGTACTTCATATAGTTTTTTCTCACATTAACTTATGCCAATGGTCAATTTGATAAACACATAAATTTTATAAAAACAAATTATAAATTAATTATTCCCTGCAAAACTAGGAAAAGTAATTAAACTTTAAACAAAACAAATACTTGCAGCTGAAAGTGATTCGCCTTATTAGGAGTAAAGTATAAAGTTACTAACAAAAAAAAAAACATTAAAAAGCTGTGAGCAATTAGCTACTCAAGACAGGATGTAACTCAATAATGGTGTTGGTAAAAATAAACCATTTTAATATGAAGAAAATGGTCATTAAACATTATAAGCAGTTAGATAGGATAATCTATGCTTTTTAGAATACGCAGGTTGAGAAAATATTTCAATTTATGTACTTATCATTTCATTTTACTTAAGTGGTTTAGAATATTGGTGTTTACAGGGTGGCCACTGGTTTTTGAGAAATTTCTTCCAGGTTTTTGAAAGTACACGTTTTCGGGTCTATTTTTAGTTTTAAGTTAAATTTTAGGTTTAAAACTGTGTTAAGTAGCATAAAATTATTGAATAGATACAGTTAAGCTTACTTTAAATGTGTCTTTAAATTTAAAAAAAGGTTTTCATGGTGACAATCTTTATCTATTTATATTATAGATATGTCGTCTCAAATCAAAATTTTACTACTTTACATGTAAAAATTGTTTAAAATATCAGGTTTTTTTCAAAATTTTAGCTATTTTAATCATAAATTGTCAAATTCCAGGTTTTTCCAGGATTCCAGGTTTAGTGGCCACCCTGTGTTCAATTCAAATAAAACTTTTAAAAACGCTTAAGTAATTACTGTTACCTAAATATAGATTGATTAATTTTTATTACTTTTTTATCGCATTTACTTTAAAGTTATATGTTTTTACATTTCCAAATACTTTATTACAATTTTAGTACCGCTTTCTGCTTACAGAAACTATTTTAAGCATGCGATTTACAACTTTTTAAATTTCTAAAATAACCACAATTAAACAGCAAATAAAATAAGAGCAACGACTTAACCTACTAAACATTGAACTGTATGCAGAGTTCGCTTAACATATTCTCAACAGCAATGTAATTTCCTGCTACTTTTACCTCACTCGAAAATGATTGTTCAAATGGTGCAAAAGGCTAACAAAGGTTAAAAAATATTTTCTCAACAAATAATGGTGTGTGTCACTACGTCCTTTTTGTAAATGACGTAGTCACGTGCCATTATGCTTTGTTTAAATTTATTTTCATTTTCAGAACAATTTTCATAAGGATGTCTTATAGACGTTTTGTTATATTTGAGAAAACTTTATGAACAACTTTAATTGTGTTTACATCTTAAAAAAGCAAAAAATTACTATTTTTAATCAAATTATTTGTACTAAGCTTTATACTTATAGTTATTTGTACACTTTAGTATTTAGCATTGGCCATTATTTCTGTGAAACTTAAAATTTTCTCTCCAACTTATTGTTCTATTGATGTCGCACCATTTACATCCTGTTTTGTGGTAAACCAAATTGTTTACAGATTAAATGGTTTTTTGTGCATCATTTGGCAGTTGTTATCAGGAACTTTATACGCAGTTCTTTTATAGCTTATGAAAAGACCATTAAATTTCAAATAGTATCAAATTTTACAATTTATTTCTAAAGTTTTATAATAAAGCAACATAATCTTTATTATACGTAATAAGAAATAGTTTTAAAACTTTTATAACAAGCGACATTAAAATAATGTTATTTTTATTAGAAAACTCTTTTACCATTTTTCTCTTTTAAGTATGTTTAGTTTATGCAAAGCTTCCTTAAAAGAAAAACCAACAAATTACATTTAAAGTAGTTGTTTATATAACTATTTAAATAAATTATAAATTTAGATGTTTCAATTTGCGCAAAAAACTATTAGTCATGTTTAAAAGTTTATAGTATTTGTTAAAATAATATTTCTAAACTTTTGTTGTAAGTAAAATGAACTAATAAAACTAAATTCAAATAAAATATTTATTATTTCCTAAAACTTTAACGGATACATTTTTATCTATTGGAAAAATCAAACAAATGTTTTCCTTTTTTTTTTTTAAAACAGATTAGCCTTTTAAAATGTTTTGTTAAAAACCAATAAAAGACTAATCTGAGCTTAGTATTTCGAACAAAAAGCTTAATTTTAGAACAAAAAACATCAAGCTTTTTGTTTTAGCTCGTAAATGGTTTTTAAAACTTTTGGTAGTTCAATAAATGGTCAAAACCATAATTTATATGTTTTTTAATGGTTCAAAAAATAAAAAATAAACTTAAATTCAGCTGTTTAAAGCAGCTCACTTCAAACAATCTTTCAGCTCGTTTTGTAGTTTTAATATAATTTTTTTATTTATTAGGCTTTAAAAGCACCAATTAATTATAAATTGGTTCAATTCACATGATTCCAATTAAGTCCGAAATTATTGATGACTTTGTGATTAATTAATCTTACTAAAACTTTTTGTTTAAATATTTCTAAAATTTAAAATTTTGAAAAATAAATTAGAATTTAAATTTAAAAAATACTTTAAAGGAAAATATTATTTAAGAAAATTTTAAGACCTTATATTCAAAATTTAATGAAAAATCTATACAAATAAATTAAACTGTATCAAGTTTTATGCAGAAAATATTAATAGTATTCGTATATAAATGTCGTGTTATATTATCTTAATGTTTAATTTTACATAACCGATAACATCAAAAAAACTTGCTTTATTGCATTCTAAAACAACTTCATTAAAATTAAGGATATACTCATGTTTGCTTTTATGAGCTTGAAACAGTGAACTTCTTAAATAAAACAAGAATAAAATTAGCCAACGGGACACTTCACTTAATTAAACATCAACTACTAATAATTGCTTTAGAAAGTTATAGAACTTAAGTAACATTATTATTGTTAACTTGAATTAAATTCACGTATACAAAAAAAAAAATTTTGCACGAATGCAGCCAAACCAATAGCCAATCCGTCAGAGAACTTTATTTAGATAATTTAGATTTTTTTAGAAAACTTTGTTAAAAATTTCTTTGCTACAAACTATTATTCATATAGAAGCAACATGACAATTAATAATCCTTCATAATAAAATTAATCTTTTTATCAATTATAATAACATTCCACCAACAAATAGCGAGTCCGTCAGAGAAGTTGTGGATTGTATACAATAAACTACTGAAACATATCCTTGCTTTGTAAAAAAAACTAATTAAAGCTCTAATAATTTAGTTGTAAATTGTTATAATGCATAAAATAAAAATAACTTTTTTGTCACAACTACTTTTGCAACAATACAAATTAAGAACCAACCAATAGCAAGTCCGTCAGAGAAGTTGTGGAGGCCGTCACCCACGATTATCATGTATGCCATCTTGAGCACGCCACCTTGCGACGCCTCCAACATCTCCTTCTGGTCGTGGTGGTGGTGATGGTGCGAGTGGTGGTGGTGGTCATCTGTTTGGGGGATTTTATTTTTCATATTCTATTTTTGTATCTAACTTTATAATTTAAGTAACTGTTTGGAGGCTCTTTATTAAGTACTTGCTTAAGGAATTCTATTTTAGTATTTGTTTGGGGTAAGTAATTTTGGTATATGTTTGTATGGGGTTATTCTTGATTGTAACATATAATAGTCTATTAATCAGAAGTGCTTTCCTTTAAAATCTATTTTCTTAAAAAGGTGGGTATTTGTTTGGGGAATTTAATTACAGTTATCTGTTTTGGGGGTTTTATTGTATAATCTGGGATTTGTTTATATAATGTAAGATTTTCTCTCAATTGGGAATGCTTTTTCTCTTAAATGTATTTTGAGTATATTGCAAAATGATATAGGGGAAAATTATCAGTTTAAAAAAGATACAATACCGTAAAAAAAATATATATTTACTTGTATACAACTATCAAAAAAAACCATATATTTTTAAAAGCCCGTATAACACATAGCAGAGGCATCTTTGAAACACATCTAACAAAAATTTTGTGGAAATAAATAAAAATATTTACTTTGCATCAATCAAAGTTGTTTGTGTGTTTTTCTTGTTTGATAGTAACACTATAAATAAATTTAAACTAGCTTTGGAACAATTAATTTCAAAAAGAAAAAACATAAAATCAAAAGAGTTTGTTTAATTAACCCAACGCGCCAGTTTAGTTTTGTTTGCACAATGAAGTATTCAATATTTTCCTAATAAAACAAAACTTCTGTAATCACAGTGACTCTGCACTTTAAATTAAAAATTCACATTTCAAATTGACTTGAATTTTGTAAAAATAATTTTTTGTTTGTACACAAATGAGCATTTTATTTCACTTAACATTTAAAATCATTCGATATAAAAACTACATGACTAATGTTAGATATTAAAATGACATTTCTTTCTTTAATAAATTACTTTAAACACTCAAGAAAATTATTTTTTTTTTTGTTTTGATCAATCACAAAAGTAAATGAACAAACTATTAAAAACAAATGCACCAGCTGTTTTGATACGCAAAATATATATTTATTTTATGTAAACATGCTCGCGGTTAATGAAAACCAAAACACGCCTCTTTATACAAGCCAACCGTATATTGTTTAAACTAGGTCAATTATAAAACAAATCTAAAAAGTACAAAATCAATAACAATGCAGAATTTTAATCAAATTTTAATCTTTTTTTACAGATGTTCTGCCAATGGACATTTGAAAAAAGAAGATTTCTTATCCTAAAAAACATATTTATATTTAAAATACATTTTTAAAGTATTTGATTACCCTAATAAATAATTAAATTAAAATAATTACTTTGTTATAGTACTAATGCAATTAATAAAAACTAAAAATATACCTCCGGATTCAACATCAACTGTTGAAACTTCGACCTTCACATCTTTATCCCCGATAAGTCCTTCTGTTGAAATTTCAGTAGCTATTTAAAGTCTAATGTAGATACTTTATTTTAAACCCTATTTTAAACTGTGATTTATTATTATTACGTTGTTAACAGCTCTAAACGTTTAATTAGCAGAAAGGTATATAATTAAATTTAGAAATTTACTTTGATCTACTTTCAACAAATGAAGCAGGCGTTAAACCTCATTTCAAATAAAAAGGGCTAATTGCAATAGGGTAGAATTTATTGTAGGAACTACAACTGAAACTTACGAAAATATGTAAACTAACAAAAACGCTATACATAAAAGGCAACACAGAAAACATCCAATCAGAACAAAGTGTGCGAGAGTTCAAAAAAACAGTTTGTTTCAATGCAAACACCGTAGTCAGAAGAAACAATTCAAAACAAACCAACCTCGGCAAAAAATTTCATTGAAAATAAAAAGAAATGAACTTTAACCATAATTTTCGTACTAATGAGCGAATGCATGGTGAGAAAGAAATGGAAATTATAAAGTGATAAAGAGTTCTCTCTCGAGAAGACCAAGCCTCCATTTGGTAAAGCACCACTCAACAGAGCAAAAAAGAGTGTAAAAATAAGCACTAAATTGTAAAGTATGGCTCGAAACAAGCCTATCTCGTTTCATCTTTCAATTCTCTCGTTTTTTAAAGCTCGTTGCAACATCGAATGGTTTTTTTGAAGCTTATTATTTTAAACTGATTTTGTTGGGTTTATTGGTTTTTCCGTTTATTTTTTTAATGTGGGAAATGACTACCCTGTGTTTGCACAGGGTAAATATTTGGCTGTACTTGGCGACAATGTGCATTTCTCTTAATGTGATGTTACTCAGCACTTTGCAGTTTCTTATAAATGACCACATACAGTTATCATAAATGACGTTAGTATAGCTAAGTACAAATAACCATACAAGATAAATGTTAGTGAAATCGTGTAAAAAGAATATGAGAACTTTTGTAAAATCATAAAAGTGTCTGTATGCGAATTTGTACTTTTAAAGGTTAAGACAAATAATATGTATAAGACCTAAAAAATGGTTTACTATTAAATATTTTAGTAACTATTTTTAATCAAAATAGAACTTGACAAAATATTAATCATGTACAGCGTTGGTTAATAACTTATCATTAGTAATCTGGTTTTATGAAACATCTTGAATGAGATTATATAATATGTTGTATGTATATTATGGTGGTTTAAACAACTACACTTAACAATAATTTAAAGTTATTATCAATAACAATATAGATTTTCTTAAAATTTTAGAACAGTTTCAAGAATATTTTTTTAATTTTTATATTAAAACTATACAAGTAGTTAAAACAATGATGTTTTTGAATAGGTAAAATATATTGTTTCTGAGAAACAAAAAGTGACGTGCTTTAAACGAATTAGAGAAAGTTTTTCCTATTCGTGCTTCATCAAGTTACAGTTTATAAACTGTGGTAAAAAAGGAGTTAGAAGTAAATTAAATGTAATTTCCGAGATAAAATTAATTTGAATACTCGTTATACACTTGAAAAGTGAATTTTTGTGTAATAAAGTTGACTAGCACTTTGGAATTTATTTGTCAGAAAAAGTTTAAATGTCACTAAATCATTTATGAATCAGACTGGCTGTAGTTAATTAAATTAGAAGAATTTTTCAAAATAATTTTAAATAGTTGCTATTGTTGTGCAACTAAACTTGTTAAAAAAATTCTTTTAAATTGAGAAAATAAAAAATTATAAAATTAAGAGTAAAACTAATCTCATGTAAAAACTTATATCTTGTTTAAGCTTAACCAAAAAGAATTGTAAACTTTTTAAGAGAAACAACTAATTCAAGTTGGTTTAATTCAACAGAAATGTATTTTTAATTTAAGTCCGAAAAGTTACTGCTACATTGGTCAAAATTAAAACCACCCAGTTAAATTTATATTAAGCAAACGTTTGAAAACAGCATACTTTAACTCAAATACTTTAACTGGTTCTTTTGAAAAGGCGGGTTAAATCTATGCAAATGTTAAAATTTATAATAATTTTCTTTGCACGCCTATGGTAAATAAAAGCTTGATATGAATAGCAAACTAGACAATTACAATAATTACTGACACAGACAACACGGAAACAAAAGCAATCATTCTTCGGTTACAGAGAGAATACGTTTTTGAGAAAATTACACTTAAACTATTCCTACATTAAGACAGGTGTCATTTGTTATAAAAATTGCATAGAAACTGAAAAAGGTGAGCAAACCAACAACTAACCCTCTACTGCTGCATCTTACAACCATGTTTAAAATTGCACCATTACTCGCAACGCACTATGAATAATTCATGAGAAAATTTTCACCAGTATAACATTACTCACCATTCACTGCCTGGGCGAAAACCACTTTGATGGCATATGGCGCGCATTTGTAGAAAAAAGGTTTGTTTTATTTTTTAATGGTGCATAAGAACCATATTGTTATCAAACAGCTGCCCATTTAAAAACTGAACTAAAAGAGCATAAGATGGAAGAGTTTTACAAAAATTTACTTTTTCTAACACATGCTGGGCGTCAGTAAAAATTCTGGTTGCTAAGAACCAGTTCAAAGTAAAGAAAAATTACCCACTTATTAAGCTTGAATTGGTAAGATTTCACAAGTTAATGGTCCTTTCTGGTAAATTCTCAAATGAAGAGCCAAACTACCAACTCTTAAAATGTATAGCAAAAGGTGTTTGAAAACCATTTTAGAGCAGTGTTTAGTTTGAAGCGCTCGAAAGAGCTGGTAATTTCTGGAACCATTTGAATAAAGAGAGAAACTGGCAACACTACTCTGAAGTGATGAGACACTTTGCACGCATTTTTGTGGCTAGCTCACAAGGTTCAATATGTTATAAAATGTTATTTTTATGAAACACTAAATGCTTGTACCAAGTTCATTTTGTTGGCTAATTTCTGGTGTTCTTGAAGCTAAATAAATATTTGGTTTAAACAAAGAACTAATGGTTTAAATAAAGTTAAGGTACTTAGATTAAAAACTGTTTTAAATGTTAAATCTAAAACAGATGTTTAATTTTTCTCTTTACTTTTTTCGTTTTGGTTCATTGATAACAGTTTTGATATTTTATACTTGCATGAACTTGTGTTTCATGTACTTACAAAACAGATTAAGCTTTAAATCAGTTTTCAACTAATAAAGTAGAATACAACCAAATGTTAGACAATTGTTATAAGAAAACGCAAAAAACCACACACAAAGTTTACAGACCATTTGCAAAGCATATAACGAAAAATGAGTAATGGCTTGTTTACTTTAGTATTATGCATGACGCGTAGAATTGCAGTTTTCTGCTTACTATGGTAAAAATAAAAAACTAATTAAGAAGTTTTTCGCTTTTACAGAAAATTAGAATGGAAATTTTTTTTAAAACTAACAGTATTAAAAACAACTAGTGTAAAAAACCACTTAGACCATATTTTTAAATCAAAAATATATCCAGAATAAATAACTATTTTTAACCGAACTTTTATAGACATTCATACGAATGCCGGTTACATGACAATTCAAATTCGGACAACTCAAATTCCGACAATTCAAATTCTTAAAAAAATACTTGAATTACTATATCTCAATAAGTAACTTAAATTTGAAAAAAATAAAAAAATCATATGTATTTCTTATTATTATCTACAAATATTTTCTTTTTTTTTTTTGCATAACCTTAAATATTTTTTAAAATATTCTAAAATTACTTAAAATAACTACGTTTTTCACTTTATTTAACCTATATCTCTAAAAATATTACATTTATTTCATAAAGAAAAAAATGGCTCGTAGATATTTATATGATCTACATAGGTATTTTTTATTTTTGAAAAATGCTCATTACTTTTTTACTTGTGGCCGTTTCAATTATTTTTTAAGAATTTGAATTGTCGGAATTTGAATTGTCCGAATTTGAATAGTCGTGCACCTATAGAATGGGCACCATAGAATGCCTATGTTGTAATATTGCCTAAATAATTATTTTGATATTTTATGTTCTAAAAATAAATTGTTTATATCACAAAAACCAACTACTGCTAAATGGTAAACAAAAAACATGAGTTCACGTAAAATACCATATTTATAAATTAAACATAAACACATGCTTAGTTTTAATATATATAATTATATACATATAACTGTTTTTTTTTTTTTTAATTATGTAACTTAAATTTAAATAACGACTCGGAGCAAAATATTAATTAATAAACAATCAGCATAAAGATGTTAATGTACTCATACGTGAATGGTTTTTACATACGTAAATGGTTAATATAGAATAAGCAGAGTGATATTTAATTGTTTTTTTCATCAAAATATCTCAATATAGGTCAAACAAAAGCATATTTCAACGTTAAGTAAAATTTTGTTTTAAATTAACAATTAATCTTACATGCCATCAAATAAATGGTTTTTGTTTGAAAGGTTTGAAATCAAATTGCTTAATTATAATTTTATGCACGCCTAAAAAAGCACACTGACATTTAAATGCTTATTTTAGTGTTGATGTTAATTAAAACAGACATTTAAAATAAAATGATAATTATTTTGCAGTAAATAGGTCAACTTATGTTCTAAAAACCTTTTTATGGTGTTTTTTACCTGCTACAACTGTTTATGTAGGTCAAGTGCTTTCAACTTAAATTGCAATCCGACTTCAACTAGTTTATGTTTTACTCGTGTTTTTTTTTTATTGGTTGATTTAAAGCGTTCTACGTGTAAATCACGCGTTTTTATTTTCGCGATGAATTGACAGGAGTCGTAAACATCTAGCTTTTATTTTATTGGAATCTAGACTTGTACGTTCAACATTTTATTATTAGCGCCAAAAACAAGCTACAAAACGAGTTACGCAAAATGTTTTCGAGACTTAATACTTTAAATTAAACGAAAGAAATTGTTAAAGACGTGTTATATTTTTTCATGATTTTTTTACGTTTCTAAAAGTTTTTAATGAGCAATACAACGATTCATAACCGAAACGGAAATTATATTTGTTTGTTATTTTTCTTTAATGGGTTTTGAATTTATTATTATTTATCATTAAAAACAACTAACGTCGTATGAGTGGTTTTCAAATTTTTGCTTGCTTTATTTTCAAAGTCAAAATTTGAAGGATATTTATTTTAAATACTACTACAGACAGTTAAAAATAAACCTTTTTTTTATTACTGAAATTGAACGTTGCGGTTGTTTTCGGAAGTATATTTTTACCATGAACCATTTTTCCAAACATAAAACAACTGTATTCTGCAGAGTTTGAAAACAGCATTTGCAGCAGAGTGTACACGTTAACTAAGGTACATTTTTTAAATTTAAAACTTTAACTTAACTTTGTTTTTTATACAAACCTGCCTAGGAAGTGGTGTAAGTGTAACTTGAAAAAGCGGTGACTTAAAACATCAAAATAAATTCTAATGTGTCTCAAACTATGCGTATAACAAATGAATGAGTCTTTGTTTTATGTTTATCACTACCTTACTTTACGTCGCGTCTTTTAATTTACTGAAATTATACAAATCTAAACTTTGTTAGTCAAATCTAAATATATAAATTCAAATCAACGAACTGTTTTCTTCCGAGGGCAGATTCTGGCTGACTACAATGCCGCTGGACTTGCTCGTGTTCGAAGATCCCTTGCTGTGCGTCGAACCGTTCATAGATCCCAGCTCAATACTGTCCGAGTTCTTCTGTTGATTTGTAAAAACAAATGTCATAATATCCAAGCTCGTATATTTATGAACTCGGCTTTACTTTTTACAAACTCAAATGTAAGTTGTATTTGTTGTAAATTCAAAAATATAACTAAACTTTAATTATGTTGTACTTTTTGTGAAATTTTTAAAAACTGTGCATAATAAGTAAGCCAAATTTGACGCTGACCAGCATCAGTCTTAACTCTCCTGTTCAGTAGACAGGTGTAATGCTTTAATATGTAAGGATGTAAATAAAATAGTTGTTGATAAACATTGTTAATTTTGAAAATAGACATGGTGATTTTAAACAGGTAGAAATAATTAAAAGCTATATTTCAAACAAACCTTGCTCTTCCTGAAAAGTGACATGGTGGTTTCGAAGAGGAAGAACAGGTAGATGCCGGCGACACCCATCAGGTTCTTGTAGATTCCGGAATGGTCGTGGTTGTGGTGGCCCGGCTCCATCTGCGCCTGTTTGCAATTCAACATATTTTGTTTTTGATTTATATTTTACAATATTGCTTCAAATATGCAGACAATGTGCTGAAATTCGCTTGTTATTTAGTTTTGCAGGTATAGTGTATAAGATATTAGAGCTTTACAATATCGTTTCATCTGAGCCTGTTTGTATGCTATATGTGTGTTTAAAACGTTGTACAGCATTTCAAATATCCTAATATTACATGTTTGTTTAATATTGATGAGTATACTTACAACTAAAAATTTAATAATTTATATCAGTTAATATGAAAATAAAAAATAACAGCTAACCGTGTTTTTAATATTTGTGTACATATCAAATAACTAAAGCTTAAAAATAGATATCAAATTTTATTCTAGAGCTTCAAATTGTAATAAATTAAGTCTGCATATTATAATAACTTTACGCTATGCTTTAATAAAAGCCATGAACAAATAAATATTTTCAATAATATAGCTAAAAGCATTTTCTGAGAAGAAATCTAAACTAAACAAAAGGTTATTAAAGTTCATATAAAGGTTTGTATTTACGTTTCAACGGAAATATAAATTTATGCTACGTAGGCATTCAAACTTGTATTGAAAAACCATAAATCGAGTTTGTGGATAAAAGCTTTCGGTACATGATACAACTTTTTCTAATAAGAATCTTTATCAAATACTTAAAATAAAACATGATTACATTTTTAAAATAGATTAAATTAGCTACTAAAAACTTATTTAGCTAATTACTAATATTATCTGAATAGTTTAATAATTCTAATTAGTTAATCAGTATTACATTGTATTGCAGTCAATACAAATTTTTATGACAATATCTTTGTTAGTTAATAGTGTATGACTAAGATAAGCTTTTTTGAAATATCATGTAATTGGTTTTATTATGTGGCATACAAAACAATAAAATAAAGATTTAAATTACTATTTACTTTGTTACACAAAAGTGATTTACTAAATTCTTTTTGTTTCGATTGAACAAAAGTACCAGTATACGTTAACAATCAAATATATATCTACGGATAATGTTTAAACAAAAACCGATTTAACACAAATGTTTGAAACAATAACTTAATCCTTTGTTTAAAAGAAACAAACAGACAATGCTTTTATTTCAGGCTTTAACACAAAAAGTACTCGAAATTATGATTGAACAAACAAACAAGAGCGTTTAATAAAAAGTCGAAAGGAAGTGGATATCTTCAAACAATGGTTTTAATAAAAATTCAATAGTACTTTAAAGCTTTGTGTGGGCAAAAACGGGCGAACAGAAAACTGTGAGTCAATTCAAACGAACTGGAAACAAGTTTGATGGGTCATTGAAAAATCTGACCTGATTATGAGTCATAGTTATTAATCAAACACTGTAGAGTTTTGTCGAATTAATCTTTAAGCTTGGGGCAAACAATGTTGGATTGTCGATTACTAGAAACAGGAACGAACTCTCGTAAAGCAAAAGTTTGCCGCCTTTTTTAGAACGGAACCAAACAGTTTTCAGCGTTTGACATTGGCCAAACAAAAAGACCAAACAAAGCGGTAATTGATGTTGCGAAATGGTTTTGGTGAAAGACCAAACAAGCTTTGTAAATAGACAAAGCGGTGGTTGATGAAAAATGCTTTTTTTACCAGAAAAGGTCAAAACTGAGATTTCCATTTGAAGCTAGCTGAGTTTTTCAAGTGCGTTATTGCGTCACAGAGGCCAATTTTCGAGTGGCTTTCGGTTAATTTCGAGTGCATCTGTGAAGGTTAAATCGCCCGGGCGGATAAGCGAGGCGTAATCGATCAACCAGTTGTTAATTTGGTCAATTATCCGTTTAAAGTTTGAGTTTCGCAGTTTAACAGCAACTGAATATAATACAACATTTCAAATTATTTGATTATATTTTTTCTAACTATACGTTTTTCTCTTTTAGAAAATTTCACAACGATTTAAACGGCCTGGGCAAACAGATTTTATCGAACTTATCTGATTTTTTTCGCCCAGGCGTAAGTTGACTCGGTACAACTCACAAGGGTGGGAAAATTGACCATATCTACAACCAAACATTAGATAGTGACTCATCGGCGACCAACTTGATTTGAATGTGGGAAATTTCTTAATTTGTGTTAATTATTAGTAATGTTGAAAATGAGAAGTGATTTTTAAAACAACTATATCAAAATCGAAATTGTAATCTTCTTTTAACTTTGATTTTCAAATACTTAATTTTTTTCGATTTCATTCAATTAAATTCAAACAACAGAAAAAATCTAACATCTTTAACTGTTCTATGATGTTCTAGCATTTTAAACATTTTAAATGTGAATATTGCTAAATTTTCATACTTAACACGATAACTAAAAATTAAATTACCCGTTTAATTTTGCAAACACCACTCAACATTAACAACCCAAGTTCTTAAAAAAAAAAATTAAAAACATTTATCACACGCGTCATACTAAAAAGTTTTAAGCGCGTCAATTGTGAAGCTTCAAAAAGTATTTAGAAAATTGAAACTTGATTGGTTTTGCCCGGGCAAGAAGTGACTCCAAAAAATTACTCATGTTTCACGCTTTAGTCACAAAAATGATTAATTTGTTTTTTTGCATAACTAATGGTTAATTGAATTGGTGATTTCTATTGGTCGTTGCCGATTATATTTTTTTGAACTTTACCATCAATTTGACGCTTAACTTGACATGTTTTATAAAGCTTTCTTTTTGTTAGACACGATTTTATAAATTATATTTGCATACTGTCTAAGTAACGTAACTTTTTATTTCGATAAACTTTGATTCGTGAGATATTTTTGCCAAAAGTTTTAAATAACAAGTCACGACATTAATACTTATAACTTTAAATTATTCAAGGTTTATTGCGAAATTAATCTTTAAAGACCTTTTCAAAATTTGGTACAGAGTTTAGCTTTAAGATTTTTCCTAATATAGCCACATAACAGCTATTAAAAACGCAAGAAATATATATAAAGTATTGCAACATCTACTAAAACTCATACGCAAGCATAATAAAGAAACTTGGAGTCAAGAGCTTAATTAAAATTAAAGTATGTTAAAGTAGCAAAAATATATAATTAACTGAGCAAACTTAAACACAGCAATTCTAGTTTTTATTGGCTACTTTTTAAACGGTATGGGCTTTCAAAAACGTTTCTCTATAATCTTGCTACTATTGGTAGCTGAATATATACGCACTTTCTAGCTAGGAAGAAACAAATCTAACACGTGTTGAATGTACGGTAGTACTACACTTCCGTATTATATAGTAACATTGAGGTATTCAACAAACATTTATTTGTTTGATTCTATTTAAAAAAATACAAATGCAGACTAAATTACTACCATTCATAATCTTAAAATTTAATCAACTTTTACTCGGAAATTTGATTAAAAAAGTTAATTTTTATTTGATAAAGTAAAACTTTTATCTTAAATAGACATCTATAGGTATCAATAAAAATAGAACTACTATTAAGTTATTTTAAGAGTGTAAAAAAGGATTAAGTTGAGATATTGTTTTATTTGTTTTTGACCTCATTAAATGTTTAAGTTAATAATTAACTAGAAAATACAAATACTTACAGCTAAATACATACATTTCATTTGATCACTTTGTTGGTTTGTAATGTTATTTTTGCATTAGAGTTTTCAGTATTACATCAAAATGATTTAAATTAGATGGAGGTTTACTAAAAATAATTTGTATCAGATATTGTTAAGGCATCAGAAGATTAGCTCGTTACTTTATTGATTTGCTTAAAAAGTTTTACTAGATTATCTTATAGCATAACTTAATTTGTTTTGCAGTTAATACTTAAATAATTAGCAATACAAAATATCCATTTATTTTAACTTTTTATCTTAATTAGTGGTTGTTTAAGTAACTATGATATTAAACTGTTCCTATTTATTTGTTTGGTAAATTATTTAGGAACTGCTAAATATTAAGCAAACGACTTTTAACTTAAACATTTTGCAGAAGTTTCCAAAAAACTGTTTACCACAAAGTGGAATTTTTTTAAAAACTTACAACAAAAACTATTCTTATTCTTATCAACTCAGCTTTATAAATGGGTCAAATATTTATAGAGCCTCGGTAAACATTTTTTTTTTGCTAAGTGAAAAAAATCACAACTTGTTTAAAATTATTCTTTTCTAAAATTTCTTTTTTAAAAAGGTAATCGTAAGCATTTAAAACATGATAATTTATTGACTTGTATTAAACTTTCAAGTGTATTGTCTAAAAACAAGTTTGTTGTATTAAAAAGCAATTAATAATTGTATTTTGTTGTTTTTAAAAACAAGATAATGGAAAACTTTTGGTAAAATGCCAATAAAGTTTTGAATAAAGATTTTTTAGCTAATAACCAAACTTTATTAATTGCCAATTAAATAGGTTGTTTTTCAGAAAATCTTAACTTAAACTTTTATTATTTTTAACATTTTGAGGTCTGTTGGGAAAACAATATAATTCATCATAAACACTAAATTTACATTTTATAAATTTAATCAACTCACAAAAACACTTAATATTTTTATTTGCTTAACCTACATATAGTAATTAATTAATATTTTTTACTTACTTCTCTGAAAATGTGTTATAAAAAGTGGAAATAATGTTATGTATGAATATTTTAATTATTATTATTATGTTTTTAATATTTTTAAACAAATTCAGTCAACAAATGGGGTAGCAGTTTTAAAGTTTTTTTCAATATATCATCTATATCATTTATCTTAAGTATAACAAGTTTAATCTAAAATAGGGATTATCTGAATTATCAAACATTTTTATTTTTAATAAACTGTCTGGTGTCTAATTGTTTTAAAGTTTTTTTTTCAATAAATCATCTATGTCATTTATCTTAACTATAACAAGTTTAATCTAAAATAGGGGTTATCTGAATTATCCAAACATTTCTAATTTTAATAAACTGATCTATCCAACTAACATGAGGCAGCAAGTGAAGGACAGCATCCCCACACATGGTCCCGACCGCCATGGCAACCAGAAAGTTCATGGTGATGTGGTACATGCGGGTGAACTTCATCAGCGGGATGGTTGCTATGCCGACTATGGAAATGAGGGAAATAACCCCGACTGAAACCGTTGCCACTACCCATGACACTGTAGTGAATGAACAGGTTGAAATCAATCAACATTTATTTTATTGAATGTTGTCAAAGCTGGAGTTTATTCCACTTATTTTAAAATGCTTTTTTTACTGAAATTGTTGCTAATATATCTTAAAATATGTTATTTAACAATTTATTACAAACATTTTACATATAATTTTCATAAATTGGTTAATTTTACTTGATAAATGCCAACTTAGCTCAAGATTAGTCACATAATAAAACAATAACAAATATAAAACCCTAAAAAGGTCAACAGTAGTTTATCAAATTATAGTTAAATTTTTTAAATTTATTTAATGAAGGTTATGAAATTGTAAAATTCAAAAAAAAAATTCAACATCTTTTAAATAATATATAATTGAGTTTCTCATCACTTTAATTTACTTTTATAAATTTAAGTTAAGTTAAACTTAAAACAATAGTATATTTGTTTAAACACGATATATCTCTTTGTATTTACAGACAAGACAACTTTACAAGTAAGAACAAATAAAATAAGACAATGTCATTATTTGAATAGCTGAACAAATACACCATTTATAGCATACAAATATACCCACCCCTATTTGTAAACAAAAATTATAAAAATATATAATCAGTTACACCTACCAATATAATTATCAGTAAAACATACATTTTACCTTATAATGCTTTTAGATGGTAAAATTCTTAATAGGGTATTTTTAAATTTACAATTAATATTATTAATTTTTCTTACCTACAGAGTTGTTGCTTTCTGATTGCTCTTCTTCTGTTTAAATAGTACATTGTTGGGCTTCAATTTTATTTTAAAGCTTAGTTTCCACACAAGTTTATTTAAATTATCAAGCAAAATTTAGTTTATCAGCTTTGAAAACTTACCTATCATTTTTAAACACTTTACTGGTTTATAAAGCACTTAATTATGTGAACTAGAACTTTAAGTCTGAGCACTGCTAAATTTTATTTTAACCTCAACTATAAAAATTTATTTATTTGTAAATTATCTTTCACAAGTATTTTTAAACTGATGTAAAACTATTCATTAAAACTAAACTAATCATTTTGACTAACGAATCTGGCAAGGTTCCTTGCCACTGATCTTGTATTGGAGCAGCCTTGGCATAAGGGCAATGAAATGGTTCAGGTTTAATGGGAATCCCATCATAATTTGCTCAACTTCACTTAATATAGCGCACTGTGGAGTTCATATTTTCGATTAAAATATTCAATGGTTAAATTACAGCAGTTTTATTAGGAAGATCAGAAATATACAGTTGGTACGATAAGCAGCCATACTTAAATCGTTTTATTTTATTTTTAGGTAGTTTTTAACTGAAAGCAGTAAAACAAGAAAAAACTAAAAGGATATCTTTGCCAACCACAGCAGATCTTAGAAAAAATTTCATAAAAATGTACAAAACAAACAACAAACCCCCTCAGTGATGTTCATGGGTTTCATTTCTTCTTCGTGTTCATCTTCCTCATGTGGTCCGTGGTTGTGGCCACTGTGATCATGAATTTCTCTTCTTCTCCTATTAAGAATGATTTATCAACAATGTGCAAGTGACTACTTGTCTAAAGTAATAGAAAAATTAAAACTTTAACTGATGTGTGTACTATATTTAATTAAATATATTCATTCAACTTTTTATTTAAAGACTCTCCACCAAATAAAAGCAAAACAAACCTGTGGTTGTGTCCAGAATGATCGTCGTGACTACCATGATCATGTCCTTCATGACTACCATGGTCGTGGCCATCATGACCTCCGTGATCATGACCATCGTGACCGTCAGAACCACCCTGAACAAGGTCTAAGTCCTTGAGTAACCTTAAAAATTAAGATGATAATTTGTTATGTAAGAAAAAAAGTTTCAAAGATGATCTAAACACTAAACATACTTCACAACACAGTTGCTTAAATGCATGTTAGATAACTAGTAAAAACAAAAACAATTAATTATTATTACAAAACCAAAAGCTTAAAAGTAGTTTGCGGCTCTATCTATTTATCAAAAACTAAGCTTATTTAAAAGGAAATTAAATTATTACAAAGTAAATTCAAGGTTTTTACCTGTGGAGGCCGGCATCGAGTACCAGGTCGTGCTGTTTGTCCTTGTACCTGTCAAACATGGACCTGGTGTTGAAGGCCATGTCGTCCATCAACGCCCCGTTCCTGCTGCTAACCTTCACCACATAGCTGACCCCGTCCTGCGACTTTTCCACCAGACTGTCTGTGAGTTTTAAATTTAGTTAAATTTGTTTATAAAAACTAAAATTAATTTTGAATTTAAATAATTTTTTCATACAAAAAATTTTATTGCTCAGGTATGTGGGGGGTTTTGGTTGAACATGATAAAATATGTGTATTAATTAGAGGGAATTTTATCTCAGATAAATTGTCATATGTTATTGGTATAACTTGTTTTGTAAAACTAATTCAAATGTTGGTTTTTGACCTAAATACCTATATATGACCTAAAAATTTTGTAGAAAATCAAAAAAAATTATAATTGTTTTAAATTTGAGATTGCTTGAACTTTAAATATACAATTGCATAACTTTGTTTGATCAGATAAAATTCAAAAAGTATTCAAAAAACACCCAGTATTTAATGCAAGTATACTTTATGGAATTAATTAATAACCACACTTTTCCTTTAATTTTTTTGCAAAGATCTCTATGAGTTTACTACAAACTTGTTGGTAAAAATTCAAAGTCATTTATTAATCTTTGAGCAGCAAATAAGGAAATATAATTTTATACTTTTCTTAAATGTTAAACATCAATTTTAGTCGCAAGGGTTGTGATAAAAATTAAGTAATTGCTATTGAACATTAAAAAGTTGTTAGATTGTTATTTAACATTATATCAATAAATACAAACCTATGGCAGCAACAGAGGGTACCAAACTCCATAGCATTAGAACTGCAACTGCACATAACATACACACATGATTTTTGTGACACTTCTCCTTATGGAAGTTTGATTTGCTTCTTCCACAGCTTGACTTCATTGGCGGACCTGAAGCATGAGGTGATGTTTTAGTAAAACAAAACAATCAACTTAAAAGTAGTTTATTTAATAAAGAGTTATTGTTGGCAATTTGTGGTTTGGCAGGGTACCTCTACACGTTAGATATTACAATGCAAGTCATATAGAGACACATATTGATTATTTTTGCTTCTTATTGACATTAGTTAGGTGATTGAATTTCAGTTTGTTATATTCATAATATAAACTTCCACTTTTGTGATCAATGCAAATGAGCGATAGTTTAAAGATTTCAAGTAATTATTCTTTGATATCAAAACTTGTTTTGAGTTAAACTAAATTAATCTTTAAGGTTTCATAAATTTACACACTTTAGTCTGGTAATATGTTTCACAATACTCAGGACTTATGTCAGTTTATTTTTCAATAGACTTTTACTCTAAGGAATTTTCAATTTGATAATTTTCATTACTCAGTTACACCTCACTGACACTTTGAGCTTAATTTGTGTTATTATTTGTGGAATTTATCAGAAATAAATATTAAAATTTTGAGTTAAAAAAGTTTTGAATAGCAAATATTAACTTTTAAAACGTTATGGTTAATTGCTAAAAACTTTAAAAAATAAGGATGTATTAAATATGTTGACTTATTACAATAAACTTGGTATGAAAATAATAAACAAGTAAAAACAAACAAATATTTATACACTACTTCAAAAACATTTTAATGTTGTTACCCACAAAAACTGTGTTATTATTAGTAAGAAATGAAGTACCATATGATTTTAAATTACAATGAGCTTTTACAAGATATCAGAATAATTAAAATATTAACTTAAGTATTTTTTTTTGTATTTTGCAGGGTTGCCACTTGTTTTTCAAAAATTGTTTCAGGTTTTTCAAATTTCTTCCAGGTTTTTAAAAGTAGACATTTTTGGGTCTATTTTTAGTTTAAAGTTAAATTTAAGCTAAGAAACTGTGCTAAATAGTATAAAAAGATTGAATAGATACTGTAAAGCTAATTAAAATGTGTTTTTAATAAAAAAATTTTTGGTAATGACTTAAATTTTTTATCTATATGATAAATTTTTTGAGTCAAACCAAAACTTTACTACTGAAGATGTTAAAGTTCTTAAAAATTCCAGGTTTTTTGATCAAAATTCCAGGTTTTTCCAGGTGTTTTTTGCCTAAATTGTCAAATTCCAAGTTTTTCCAGGATTCCAGGTAAAGTGGCAACCCTGATTTTGGGAGGCTCTAAAATTATTCAATTTTACAACTTACTGTTTATAAACTTTATATAACCTACCATTCTAAACTAATGACCAATTTAACAACTCTCTTAATTTATTTTAATGACTTGAACATTGTAAGATCAAAACCCATGGCCAACACATAATTAAAAAAGAAAAGTTACTAGACTAGTAGGACTAAATTTTTTAAAATGATATCAATATATTTAAAAAAATAAAAAATTTAATCAAAACATTTATCAAATCATTCTATTAATGAGATTTTAAACATTATATCATACCTGTGTTAGATTTTGAATAAGACAACATGCTTTTTATTTGCTCTTATGAAGAGTTTCTGATTTCTGAAGGTCTATAAATTTAAAATAGCTTCTGCAGATTTTACAATTGTTATGTTTGGAAAATTTGGGCTTTATAAGTTTTTTTTTTTGAGAGAGAAATGAGTAGAAAAAAGTAATTATTAAAACTTAAAGACACATGAGACTAAACTACTTTTTGAGGTAAAACTAGTATTGAACTCTAGCATATATGGATGTAATATATACAGTAATTAGTTATCAACAATTCTGTTAATCTTAATCAACGGTTATATACATCTAAAGTCTAAACATATATAGTTTTTTGAACGACAAAAAAGACGCTCAAAGTGTTTGTCCCTTGAACCTAGTGAACGAAAAAACCTTTCGGTTATCGAGTCGCACACCACGGATACCTTTTAACGTCTTGTCCAGGACGACCTATTTTACTTAATCTAAAAAATGCTATACTAGTGCTAACTGTTCAAAATATAGATTTAATTGTTTGCTAACAAAAGATCCTAGTGAAGTAACTTCACTGGAATATAAATAAAAACAAATTATACAGTAATCTTCCTTTATTCTATCAACATATGTTTCTGTGTGTCAACTAATCAACACACTTCAACTGGGTTGTTAATGGGAAAGATCTAAACTATTAACATCTTTCCCATTAACAACCCAGTTGAAGTGTGTTGATTCGTTGACACACAGAAACATATGTTGGTAGAATAAAGGAAGATTACTGTATAATTTGTTTTTATTTTATACTAGTGCTATAATTTTTTTTGGCATAACTATTTTTTTTCAGTTATCTGAAACTTTAGTTCCGATAATTTTTTTTTAAATAATTGGATAAAAAAAAAATAATTAAGACAAAACATTTTTAGAACATTGCATAACTTTTTGCCAATGTTTCCTTTTACTCAAAATTATTTTAAACTAGTTTTTAGTAAACTACAATGTTTGCTTGTATCAAAATTCCACTGTTTGTTTAAATAGGAGTATTTTGTAACAGTTGAGACGAAAATAAGCTTATAAAGGTAACAGTTAACCTTATAAAGCTATTTAAATTGTTATACATAAAAGATTATTAATCTAATATTCTTTTTTGTATAGCAATTGATTCAGCCGAATAAGATTAATTGATGAAATATTATAATTATATTTTTGTCTTAAATGTTTCAAAATATTGAGAATAAATCGTATATGTTAAGTATTAAGCTTTTTATTCTTTATTATTTTGAAACAGAATACAAAACCTACTTAAAAATATATATTTACAATTATTAGTACAATAGACTAATTTGTAGACAATTCCAATAAAATGAATTATCGTAATTTAGATAAAATTATTGGTTAATCTTAAGTTTTAAGTTTTACTCGGAAAACAAGCTTTATAATTATTGCTTTCCTACTTTTACCATGCTAGTTTTAACTTTAATGCATAAGCTATTTGATAAGGAATTAAAGTTTCTAAATTAGTGTTAAAACTAATGAAATAAAAAATTAGGTTACTATTGTAGCCGACCCTATCTTTTAAAGTTTTTTATTTAGCTGCTGTAACGCTTTATTTGTTTTATATTTTGGATCATTAAGCTATACCAGGGTTTTTGAAATTAGTTTTCAGGATCACCCACTTTGCATATATTTAAAAGAACAATCACACCTCGTTATACGTTTCCATTTTACTCGTTGATAACAAACTTACTTTTTAGCTCCTCGCTATTTATTGCCCACTGATATCTTAAACCTCTCACTTTAAGTAACACTGTGCTAGACTTATTCCTGTACTGCAGCTAATAACAGTAGTAATGATTTATTTGTTCTATATGTGCCAACAGCTATTTTAAAATATACTTTCTTATTGCTTTCTAACGAACTTAGCATAAAAACTTTATGCAAGTATTTTAAAAATACGGCTTATATATAAGTAAAAAAAGAACTAATAAAATTTTGCATAAATTATTATTCTAAAAAAAAAACTTTATGTTACTTAAAAAAAAACAACAAGATTTTGTTTTTGTTAACAACTTTTTGTTGATTTCGCAATCAAAATCTTTTGTTTGTCAAACTTTGTATTTTTGGTAAAAAGCAAACTGTGTGTATATATATATGCATTAAACAATGAACATTAAGCTTTTGTTAAAACAAACAAAACACAGATTAACAAACTAGTGTTAAGCTAAACTACTTTGTTAATTTGTGTTTTGTTCTCTGGTTTAATATAATAGCTTTACAATACTGTTCTTATTTTTACAAACCATTTTATGTACCATTAAAACAAAGAAGAAAAATTAAGAATAATGCATAACACAACTCATAGCTTCTGAACAAAAAAAAAAATTAATCTTTTTTGTTATAATACTTAAAAAAATAAAGTACTACAATTGAGAAAATTAAAAATTTATCTAAATTGGTTTGTTTTAGATTATTTAAAGCTTTTACCAACTTAATTTTTAGATTAAACTGTTTTATAAAATTGAGTTAATAGTTGTGCTTAAGATTACCAGGAAAAACGAATTAATATTTTAAAACAATAAAAATCTAATCACGTATCTTTATGGTCTAAAATTAAATTCAAGTAGTTCAAAATATTCCAAAAATGCGTTTTTTTAATTATAGAAGTATAACATATAATGTACAAATCAAAATCATAGTTTTACTTGTTCGGACAAACATGTGTTCATTAAAAAATTATTAAGTATGACAAATTTAACTTTTAAACTTAAAGCTTTTACCTTTGAATAAGTTTATACACTATTGTTTTCGAAACGTGTATCGTGAAATATCTCACAAAACAGTTACTTTTTTAACTTTTTTTTTTCAAATATACATTAGCTTTCAAAACTTAAACTAAAACCTTTTAAAATATTTATAAATATTTTTCACCATCTATCAATATAACGTTTTGTTTACGGTAACTCATTATTTTTTAAATGTTTTACATTCTTAAACTGTACAAATAATAAATAGTCGGTTGAAGCTTTGTGGTTTTAATGCCTATGTTTTTAGATTAAACTTCAAATGGATTATTTCTAAAGTTTTTAGTTTTTTAATACTGTTTTAATTTAGATTACTTTACGTTTGATAAAGTTTTCTTAAACTTTTATCAAGTTTAGGCATTTTAACTAAATTAATCTGGTCGTAAATCTTTATAATCGCTTTCATTACCTATTACGAAATAAAACTTGATAAAAATAAGAAATTTGATATCGAAACAAAAGGTTTTTGTATTTGCTTCAAAAACTAAATGTTTAATGCAAATCGAGCTCTCTAAAAAGTACAAAGCGGTTTTTTAGATAAGATATACTAATAAATTAGATAATTTATCTTAAAACCTGATAACTTTTCAGTGAGCTTTCTTATATTTCTATGACTGCTAAAGTTCAAAATTTTTGTTTATCTTCAAACAATATAACTATAAAGTGTTTATTACATTAAACATACTTATCTAATCTACAACATGTAAAATAAATTTTAATACTTCAAATATACAAGTAAAAATTGTTTTTAATTTTAAGTTTCTACAGCACAACATTGAAGGCAGCTTTTAGTAGCTTTTTAGTTGTTTTAGAGAAGTTTTAAGAATTAGTATAGATTTTAAGTAAATAAACTCGATTTAAATTATTTAATTAATAAGCGATAACATTTTTAACATTTTAAGATTCATCTTTTTATTGGAAAAGTTTTGCTTAATGTAAAAATTCCAACGGTTGTTTAAGTTCAACCAAAAATTGCAACAAACTCAAAAACCACCTAAAATTTGCATTTTGTTTTGTTCACTTTATTTTACTGCAATTTGTTATGTATACTCAATTTAATTGCCGTCAAACAATTACTATCGCACGAAGTTGACCTATCGTGAGCTCGTTTTGTTCTCGGAAAACAGTCGTTACTGTGTGATCTTACGTGAGTCAAATGTTAAAAAGACAGTTTTAACTTTTAAAACTTAAAATCAAAATTTTAAAAGAATGAATTGACTTTGAATAGCTTTTTGCTGTTGCATGAACTAATTTCGAAGACAAAGCTCATTCGGGAAAATTATTCATTATGAAGCGCTACGTAGCCGTTTAAAATTTACGACAATTAATCATTATTTTATATAATTACTATAACAAAATAAGAAATAAAATAAGAAATTAAAAGAAGATACCTACAACACTAAAAAAATATCATATAAACAGGTATATAACGTAAATGTATAAACTTTGATATAAGACTTCAGTTTATGATTTAAGTCACAGCTTTTTATATAAATATAACTTTTATGCACTTTGATTGTTGAAAAACAAATAAAAAGATCTCAACTTCCAGAGGAGAAATAGTACATTTATTTTTTCAAACTTTATTGTGCAAACTAAGTTTCGGTCAACGACCTCGTCAGTGTCAAAGACAAAAGTAATTGAAAAGATAAAAGTCTTGAAAGAAAAAAAATATAAATGCATTACTTGAGTTTTTATCTAAAATATGAAGAAGTGAATTTCGACATAAAATAAATTTTGACTTTTATTTAAAAATAGTACTTTATGTTGGAGTATAACTCTTATTTTTGTTCGTTATAACTTTTATCAAGCTGAGTTTTTAATCTTGACTGCTACTAAAACTGTTCATTGAAAACTTGAACTATGTTTTATGGTTAAAGCAACATTGTTTAGTTTAACACCACTGCTCAAGTTTTGTTGACTCTTAATTTAGGGTTCAAAACGTTTAGTAAACTAGTTTTATGGTATTTTGATTTTTTAATAGGTCGCAGCTTATACGCTTGGTAAAATGTTTTATATTTTTCAAAACATCAAGTTTTACATTCTTGCTTTTTGTTTATAAATTTCCATTCTAACTCCCTATCGTAAATTTGGTTTTATCAAACATCATATCGCCTCGTGTTTATGAAAATGGTGCATAATCATGATAATTTTGATAATTTTGATTAAACAATCTACAAACCATGTTCTGCACTGGTTGCACAACATTTGCCCAGGCAGAAAAATTAAATTGTTGATTACAGAAAATGAGTAAAATTTAATTGGTTTGTGCCATGTTTTTAATTGTAAATATCGAAAATCACACTGTTTTGTAAATTTGTAACAATGGTGTGATTGCTACTGTATGGTATAAAAAAGTGTTGAAAAACTGCTTTCTCAGTTGCTTAATTTTGTTTACTGTAAGTAAGCTGTAACTGTTTGAAATTAAAAAATCGGTATCGAAAAAAAGTTATTATAAATGCAGTCATATAAATAACAACTATAGTTATGAAACTTTAAAGACCATAATGTTTGAAACCTTGTTTTACTATTTAAAGTACACCATTAAACACAAGTGCCAAAACCGAAAACCATAGATAATCTTTTTTATAAATGATTTAACTTCAAAGAATAAAAAAAAAGGTCTTTTATTTTTTGAAAAGTTTTATTGACAAAGAGGTGTTGTTTGAAAAAACAAAAAGTACATTTGTTCTCCTTTTACAGAGTAGAGACCTCTTTTTGTTTTACAACAATAAAATATATAAGAAAAACATTTCCTTAGTTTTATATGACAAACTAATAATTCAAAAAATAAGTACTTGTCAATTAAAATTAAATTATCATGTAATGTTTGTTGTTTGTTTGAATTGTTGAAATTTTATAAAAATAGCCTTAAAAACTAAAAAATTCTTTATCTAAAAAATTCAAAGTTTGTTATAATGTTATTAACAGTTATGTAAGTACGCAAAACATTATAAAAAAAAGTTTTAAAGTGGATAGTTTATATCTTACAAAAGTAAGTTAACAAACTTACAAAAAAACAGTATTATACACTTAAGTTAAATAGCCTTAATTTTTTTCGTCTTTTAATGTTTCATTGTTTGTATTTACAGAAATATCAAAACATAAACATCCTGTATATTTAAATTTGTTAAGTAAGCAGTTAAATAAAACAGCAAAAAAACAGCTGTTTGTCTATAAAGGTTATAAATATACATTTTCTGAAAAAATACTCCTTTTAAATAATAATAACAGCAAGTTGTTTTGCTTATATTAACTTTTAAACAAATTAAAAGTCAGTTTTATTTTGAAAAGCGTTATTTTTAACTCTTGTTTATTTTCGCATAAGCAATATTTAAAAGTTCAAAGTTGTAGCGACAAAAGCAAAATAAAACTTATAAGCTTGTCCTGTTTTAGGAGGAAAACAAATAGTTGAATTAATAAATATAAAAAAATTCAAACTAACTTAGATATTAAAAAAAAGTTCACTTATTGAATTTTGATATATCAAGTGTTCTTATTTTGTGTACGAAGCTTTACAAAAAAACTATTGATACTGGTATGTTAAACATAACATACATAATATGTTTTTCATACAATTCCAGTTAATACTTTCAAAAATGTTTTATTAAAGTATTAGGATTATGCAACTACTTCTAACAATTATGTACATAACATTTTTAACAAACAGGTTAATTTTTTATAATGTATATAAGATATTCTTATTAGCTTTGTGGCTCAATTATTTAGTGTTTTTACTTTCAAATGTAAAATTAACTCATATAACTTTTAGTTAGGTCAGTTAAATAATTACATATTCAAAACTTTGTAGTTATAGATATAACTTTTAAAAACTTATACATGAAAATTTTATGCATATCAAAACAGTCTGCTCTTTAAAAACTGCTATAATTGTTTAGTTTTTCAGTTTTTACATTTAAGGTGTATAAAAATGCTTGTAAAATAATTTATAATAGAATACTCTTTTTAAGTTTAACACGTTTTATGATTTTCGGTGTCGGCTAATACTCTGTTGTAATATTCTAATTTGTTTGTATTTGCGAACAATAAATATAGTTTTAAATCAGTTGTACATGAAATACGTCCAAATAAGCGTGATAACCTGTTTTACAAAGGCTTTCACTATCGATCTGAAGAAATATTGTTTATAATTTAAAATAAAAATGTCATTTTAAATAACTTTATAATAAAATTACTCAACAATGTGACTAAAAAAAGTAAAAAGTATTTAAGTTAAACGCTACAGCACCATAATAACAATTTTTAGTCTAGCTTTCTAGTTTGGATAAAAAACTTAAAAAAAAATCTATTATTTTTTTTTTAGTTTGACCGTGCATTGAACGGTTTTAAGGAGTTTTATCCGGGTTTTGTTTGACATAGTTGTTTTTTGTTTATAAATTTCCATTCTAGCTCGTAATCGTAATTTTTTTTTAATATAAGTCCATACAAACTCATTTCAACAAAAACGGCTTATAATCTTGATAATTCCGGCTAAAAAATCCAACAAACTTTTAATTATTCGCCCAGGCAGAAAAAAAGATTATTACAGAGAATTATGTAATAGTTAGTTTTCTTCTTTTTTGAAATCATATAATAAAAACTGTCTACAAAAACTTTGTATGTTAATAAATTGCTATCTTTCGATATAAAAAGATAAGAACAGTATGATTAAAGTAAAGTGTTATAAGAAATGTAAAATAACAAAAGTAGTAGTGAAAACTTATATTACTAATTTTTGTACATAAAACTTATCTCAGTACTTTAAAGATAACATTAAATGATTACGTCTAAAATTTAAAATACATAAATTTAATACATGATTTAGCTATGAGTACTTTTATAGAAATAACTTTTACATTTAAATATCACAAATTATTACAAACAACACAATGTTTCACACTTATATCAAGTTATAGAAACTCATCTGTTGTTAAAATAAATTATATTCGAATAGAATAGTTTATAGCTCAATTTGATGTAAATTAGTTTTTGTAGATTTGTTTATACCAAAAATATTTCGCTTAGTTTTAAATTACAAACAAACTCAATATTTTATTAAAAATTAAGAAACTGTAAAATTTCTATTTTTTTAAATTAAATTACGACTAATTATCATAAAAATTTTGTAATTTCGAAAATACAGATTTCTTTGTTTTTTAATAAAAAATTAAAACAACTTGATGATTAATCTCGAATTCAAAATTTTCGACCCGCGAAGTAAGTCAGCACAAACTTTTCATAACAATAAAAAAAAAGTTTTCACGTTAAAATTAAAACTAGGCTCTTAATTTAATAGTTAATCTTCACTGGTGCTTTTTTATTGCGTGTTTTATGGTACTTTCGGCTTATGATAGTATTTTTATACTGATTATTACAACTATTTTAGAATAGCTGCGGCCCTCGAAGGCTTTTTTCTATAAAGTGCGGCCCGCGAGCAGCTTTTTCCGAATAAATTAGCCCGCGACTTATAAAAGGCTACCGGTATCTTATTTAATACTTGGTTTCAATTAAAAAAAGCTTTTGTGTACTTCTAAAATTTTCCTAATATGGAAAACATTCACCCCTTTTTAGCTTGTTTGAGAATTTTATTTAAGGTAAGCCAAAAGATAATTATTTTTTCAAATGGTTTCAAAATGCATTTTAGAAGGCTTATCACAAAAACTTATTTTTATATAGAACAATATGTTCTGTTTATTTTATAAACAATCAAACATCAATAGTCAATGGAAAACTTTTTTAGTACATATACTTAACTTACTTTTTTTGCTAAATTGGAATTGCTGTATTGTTAAAGAAGGTTCGAATGAACTGGTTTTGCTTTTATACAAAATAATTAATTCAAAAATTTACAGTTTAATTCAAGTTTTAAAAGAATTTGCGTCATAAACAAGTAAATTAATTTATTCAAAAATAGTTTACATACTTACTTAAATGGTGTAAAATCGTCATTTTTTGTTTGTAAAAGTCGTTTTTTTTTCTTCGTGTTTTAAATGTAAATTTGGAATGGAACTTAGACGACTAATTTGAAAGTAAACAAGACTAAAGTAAGTAGTTTTCGGTTTAAATAGCTTCAAGTAAAAACGAACTTTTTTTTCTAAATATTAAAACTTTATTTTACAAAACAACGGTGCGAGAAAGCAGTATAAAAACTACCTTTCCAGTTTAACATCTTGAAACTTAATGTTTCATTGGAAAATCAAACAAAAGACAAACAATTAAAGTTTATTAACAATAATAGACTAGATACTTTACAACTTTCAGGTAATAGTTTATACTTAAAATTTGTTTTTTAATTAGTGTACTTTTTCGCTAAAAAGCAAGTTAATTTGCCTTTAGTGAGCATGGTTTCGGGCGCTTAAATGTCAAAAACTTCGTTTTAAACTTTAAAACTTTTTCTGTGACAAGAATAAGTTCTATTTATTAAATAAATTAAACAAATTTTTTTTTACAGATGATAGGAACAGAGCACCTGCAAGAGATTTCTCGTCAACTGCAAAGTGTTTGTTTCTAGTTAAAACTACATAAAAGTCTATAAAACTTTGTAAAATAAACTTTTTTATAAAATCTTTATAAAAGAGTAATAGTAATTAATAATCTTTTCAAAACGTTCTGCATTCAGGATAAAACATTGGCGAATTTTTAAATGCATTTGTTTAAATTGATTAAAGTTTGAGTAGATTATTGTTTTTTTAAGTTTCAATCATAACATTGTTTTAGTACTAAAAAATATTGTAATGTAACTTTTTCAGACTTAGTGATTAAAAGCGCTTAATTTTTTTATAAAACTAGTTCAATTTTCTCAACAGTCGAATATATTCGAAGAGGTTGATCCTGAAAAGCTAAAAGTTGTCGTCAGATACCCAAAAGTAATAACTTCGATAAATTTATTTCAATATATTTTATTTTTTTCATTCATTTTATTAAAATGAGCTCCGTTACAATTTTTATACTCATAATGATAGTTTTTTTACGCATTCTTAAACTAAGTTCAAAGTACCTTTTTTATACATAACCTTATAAATAAATATAAAGAAAACCTGAATTCAGTATACTTTACAAATTTAGAAATACACGTAAAAACAAGATCTAATGTATAAAACAGACAAAAAAGTAGACAAAGCTTTGGTTTTTGTTTTCTCGTTTTACCAAAACTTGTAAAATATTAATTAAAGTCATTTTTTCAGAATCACAACGGTTTGGGAGATCCGCACGACATTTTAAATGAGGACCAACAATGGGAAAGGAAAAACTACAAAGTCGTTCTCTCGCAGGTCAGTAATAAAAGTTTTTAAATTTGGTTTTTATAGGTCAGTTTGAATTTTTTTTGGTCTTTACAATTAAATTGCTGTCAAATGTTCTATAAAATCTTTGATAACTTGCGAATAGTTCTCATTTATAAAATAACAAGTATAATGCGAGCCTAACATGCTTATGAAAAGTTAGATTTTAAAAAAAATTATTTTGCTGTAATACTAAGTAATATATCTATTAACAAAAACAAAGCTAGCTAGTCTTTAAAGACCTTTTACTTCAACAGGCACATTTTTACGTAGCTTTTTTAGTACAAGTCGAATTATATTTTTGCAAAAAAACCTACTTAAGTTTTTAATATTGTATACAAGTTTATAATTTCTATATTATTGAGAAATTACTTATTTTTTAAGAACATTATTTTGATGGTTGAAAATTTATGCATATATTTAAGTTTAAATTCAATTAAATTAAACAAAACAATACATAAACTAAAGACTTGCAAAAATTAAAGTAGCATTCTTGTCAAAATTATTTTACAAAGATATACATATTTTTTGTTACTCTTACGTTTTTAAAACGTTTTATTTTTGCTTTTTGTCTTTCTGGTAGAATGTTTAACATTTTTAAACTAGAATTGTGTTTAGTCTTCTAGCAAAGAAATACATAAAAATATAGCTACCTACTATGAGTTCAACAGTAATTAATTACACTATACAAGGCAAGTAACAAAAATATCAAGTCTTCTCAACTTTAACTTCTTTGAAAATAGCTTTACTAAATTGCTAGCGTATACAAGACAAAGTTTATATTTTTAATTTAAAAAAATAGACAAAGCTTTGGTTATTGATATTTTTCAAGAGTAAATGTCTCTTTAACTTCTTTTTATCCGAAAACTAATTTCAGAGCAACCAGTTTTTTAACATTTTTTATCCGAATATTTTTTCAGATAAGCATTTTTTTTTAAAGCCATTTTTTAATTCGAATAATCATTTCAGAGAAATTTTTTTTCTAAACTTCATTTATCCAAATATTTTATTCCAGAGAAACTGCTCGCTGGAGGGCCGAAAGTCCTGCATTTCGATGAAGTCCCGGAGATCCGGATACTCGACGAGATCAAAGAAGTCCTGCCACTCCATGAGGTCCCGCTTCGATTCCAGCATTTCGATCGTTTCAAGGCAGAAGTGCTATAACGAGTTTGAGGAAGAATTGGTCGTTAGTTTGTTAAAATTTGTAAAACAAATTTGTAGCTTAAAAATAAGAAAATTTTAAGTTTAGCCTAGTTTTTCTGATTAACGTTTATTATTGAATATTAATAATAATTTAAAACTTTTAATATGAACTTTTATAGTTTTTTAAACATACTTTTCTTATATTTAATTTCAACTAATAGTACTTTCTAAATAAAATATTAACGATTTGTTTATAAACCTGTTATGAAAAATTTAGTTATTAGCTTTTGAGCTGTAAAACGTAAAGTTTTCATGAATCAACTACTTAAGGTATTAAAATTACTTTAGATATTAAGCCTCATGATTATATAAATGGAAAGATCTTTTATCCAATTTTTACTGCAAGTAACTTTTCAGGATATAGTTTCCAGAAGTTTCAATTCTTTGTTCGGCGGTGTTAGCAATTTTTTCTATTGTATTAAGGTTTGTTTGTTTTATGTGTGAAGTTTTGAGTAAATTATAATTAACTATGGACAAATAATAATTTTTGTAGGCTGAAAGCTGCTGCATTATTCATGACTTAAAGGTTAGCATTAAAAAAGATATTAGATCTTAAATGTAACTTACGTTATTAAGGTTTTTTGAATTGAAACTTATTTATAGACTCGTTAATTACACTTTAAATACTGTGGTCAATATAAACTTCCTATATACATAAGCTCTTGTTAACATGTAGGTGTTTAGTATAAAAAGAAATTACACATTTACTGCTATTATAAAGGCTATAAACCAGGGTTTCCCAAAGTGGGTCAAGTGACCCTCTTGGGGGCCATGACATATACTCAGGGGGCCATTAGCAGCAAAGGGGTAAGAAGGGGGGGGGGCATGAGCAGTGAAGGAGTCACAGGGGGCCATGAGGTCATAATCTGAAACTTACACTAGATATTCTTGAGTTGCAGATGAAGAGCAAAAACAATAAAAAATAAAAAAGGTCTTTGGTGTTTTTTATCGTAGTTTATGAGTAATCTTGTTGAGGGGGCCATGGCTTTTTTCTATTTCTTTAAAGAGGGGGCTATTTGCAAAAAAGTTTAGGAAACCCTGCTATACACTGTGTGTTGTATGCACTTATACTATTTTATTTTGTTAATATTATATTCAAACCAGATACTGAGCATTTGCGACGACAGAAGAGCACTGAGCAGCTTGACATCATATACTGTGTATATAAGCTGGTTTTTCCTGGTGAGTTTGTAAAACACTGACTATTAGATCAAAAACAACTCTTTATAATGTACAAAATAATAAATATGTTTATTGAACGACAAAAAAAGTCTTACAAATTTTTGCTTTTTAGACCTGTCTAAAAACCTTTAAGTTATCGAGCCATAGTTTAACTGGTTTATATTTAAATCAGAACGTGTATAAATACTGTGTACAGCAAACTTTGTTTCCAAATTAATTTTTTCAAAAACTAAACTAGTACAGTTTATTTTTTGTTTTTTGAAATTTTTTTTCTAGACTACGATAGAGGATTTCTGTGCATTCGTTATTCAAGCTGCAAAAGTAAGTTTTATTAACAATAATTTTTCAAAAAAAAAGCATTTACCAATATTTCAAACAATTACCTATACTAATTCAATGATATTGTAGAATATTTTAAAGATATAATATTTAAATTGTGAGACAAATTGGTTTGTTTTTTTATTTTTAGTTCAGTTAAAATGTTTGAGAACAAAATAGTAAATAAATACAGTTCTTTGAAGAAATCGCTAAAATGTACAGAAAGTATTATTAAGCAATGTAAAAGTAAAAATCTTAACAGTATTTATTGGGGAAACCTTTAGAAGTAGAAGTGAAAGAACCATCTCTGGACGGTTGCATACCATTAAACACACCGATTAGCACTTTGAAAAATTGGCAACAAACCATTTTGAAACATCAGGTTGGTAATAAAACGAACTAAAAGTAAATAAACAGCAAACAGTTTTTGTCAAAACATCGTCAAATGTTTAAGAAATGCTTATAACAAACTTAATAGCAATGAATCACTTATTTATCAAATCCAAAACTACATAGTAGCATATTAAAGAAGAAACAAGAACTGTGTGTTATAAAGTGCAAAACTAAAATTAAACGAAACTTTCAGGATTTTTTGATTGATAATAATTAATAACAAATAAAGCATATTACTTATAGATATATTTTTTAAACAACGTAATAACTTTTTATAACTTGGTTTTAATAATCAGTACAGTAAAATAACTATAAAAGTATATAAATCAAAATCAAAAGTATATGTATCATTTAAAGCTAATTTGATTTTTTTTTCTTTAACTAAACTAATTTCAATCTAAGCATTAAATTTTTTTTTTCCAATTGCGCAGGTCAAACTTCTCAAGAACCAGATAAACATCCAAGAAATAGTTTCGAGCAGGGGAATAACCCTTGATAGAAACCTGATGCAGGGACTGAAGGACCAGATGTTTGTCATCCGCCATCAGATGGCGCTGCAGGAGAGAGTTCAGTTGTTGCGTGGCAACTGTGGTAACAAGAAGGGGGAAAACCCCCACAACGAGACTGCCCTGTGACAGAGAAAAATTAATAAAAAACAAAAAATTATGATTTATTTTTTTATTTTACAACAACTAATTAGTGTGAATAAAATTAGAGTCATATAACTTGTATAGTTATAAAATAAAACAAAATACTTTTTAAGAAATATAGAAATGTTTAATAAAAAAGTTAGGTTAAAAATATAAAGTTTTTATACAGCTAAATTTAAACTTATAAAGTTTTACATAATCCTAAGTAAAATATCAAAAATGAAGCTTAAAAATTTGCAACGTACTCTTTATTTACTGTTCTGTACTTGTTGCCGTGTAGCTTTGCAAGTTTGGAAGCCCTAAAAATAATTGCATTAAGAAGAAGAACAACTGCTAGTTTTTATTATATACTTTAACAAAACTTAATCGAAAAACAACTGTAAAAAGAGCTTGGTTAGTAATTTCAGTGTAGTAACACGTACTACAACACAAAGCTTATATTAGTAAGCATATAGTTAATAATATATATGTTAAGGTAAATATACTGATTTGGATAAATTTTTACCTAAACGAGAAGTCGAGGGACTGCTCTAAACAAACAAAATACAAAGGTGTATACGAAAATGAGACTGAGCTTTCAAAGTATGTTTGCGGCCTAAAGCGCAAAAACATTGATTTTAAATAACTTGGGAGGTGATTAAAAGAGCACAGCCAATAGCAGTTGGTAATAACCCTGTTTGTAGGCTGTGCTTAAAAGAATCAACATCCGTTGTGTATGCGTTGAAAAAGGAAGGTTGTTTAAATAAGAGGAGTGATTCATATCGTTTTGTCAAAATATTAAAAAGCTCCTCTTAACTACAATAAATCTTAAAGTATTTTATGGTCACTTTATTGTGGTTTTTGTGAATTTTGGTTGTTTGTTTAGTTGGAAGATCAATTTTTTCACCGAAAATTTGTACTGTACAATATTCAATAGTTACGTCATATCTTTGTTTTGAATCTGATGCACTTTAGTTTAATGTAAATTATTTTTAAATTATGATTTATGTTTAACTTTTGTAAAAACGTATACTGCATAGTCAAACAACTTTTATTTTATAGCAAACTGTATTACCTTTTGTTTTCGACTCGTTTTTAGGTTTCTTCATTGCTACGTCGTAATCTATGGAGAAAGTCTTTTGAAAATTCGTGATTTTACGAAGACTTTTAGGAGAATCTTTAAATGTCACTGTTTGTTTAGGATTGACAGCAGACACTAAAAAAATTGAGTGAAATTATAAAACTTAGTTTTGCTATCCCAGTGAAGTTTCACTAAAAAAGAGGCAACATTTATAAATAAATTTCCAAAAAAACCTTTAGGCCATAACATGTTCTAAAATAGAAAAAGTAAATATCTGAAAACAGGTTTGAGTTAAAACATTATCTTATCCTTAAATTTTTTTTTCTTAAAGTGTGCAAAAGTCGCTATCAATAAAACCAAGACATACTAATCTAATTGAATCCAAGAGCTTTGAAAACTTTAATTGACTCCAACTAACCCGTGTTGTTTTTAACTTTAATCTTGTAGCAGGTGCAAGCCCCTCCGATCACAAACACCAACGCGATAACCGCCCCGATCAGCCCAAACACCACCTTCAGCACCTGCAACGACGCATGGTTGTTCCGCACCAATATGGCCTTTTTCTCTTCCGCCGCAACGGTCGAGCAGGGCCTCATAATTTCGGTTGTTACGAAACTTGAATGTGGTGTTTTTTGGCGGGTTATTTTTTGCAGCAGCACGTGTTTTGTTCGGTTCGGGTTGGACACAGTTGAATGAATTTTTATTGGTTGTTTGTTTTTTGTTGTTTGTTGATTGGTTGTTGCTCCGTTGGTGGTCGTTTCAGCTTTTGTGGTGGCACCTTGAAAATTTTACTGAAGTAACAATATTTACATCAAAGGCAAAGCACGTGAGGTAGTTCGACTCTTTTAAAATGTGAGACTGTGTTTAAAATTTTTCTGGTAACTTATTAAAAAAAATTTACTGGCGTTGTCCAGTTGTTACTTAAAAAGTTTTCGATTTTAAACACTAAACTTTAATTATTAAGGCATATATTTTTAGTATTATCATAGCTGCTTGGGAATATTTTGGTACATAAAAAAATATTTTGTGAGATAAAACACTCACCAACTAATAGAAAGCCTTTGCGTAAATAATTGATCACTAAATTTTTTTAGACCTAAAACAATCTACTATATCTATACCAAAACTGTTTAGGCTGTTTATGTTCGTTTTAATAAAAAGTTAACAAACCTGTCCCGCACCGCATAAGCTGGTCGTTTTCCCACTTGCCGTCCAGGCTGCAGTAAGTGGACGGGCCGATGAAGGGGACGGCGGAGGTCAGGTTGTGGTCGTCGGGGCAGGTGAAGTTGCCGAGCGACTCGTAAATTGAAAATAAACTGTCCACTAGGAGGGGCGGCCGAGTCGAGCACTCTGTAAAGCAAATTAATCTGATGCTTGCTGTTTTGAATGTTTTGTATATTTTGTTAAGGAAACCTGATATAAATGGCTTAGATATATTCGTTTCAAATATGAAAAGCTTAAGCTTTAATAGTATTAAAACTCTTTTAAAAGTTTTAGAATTAGTTAAAAAAAATTTAAGGAGCTTTTTGTAGAAGTTTCTATTCAATTTAACTAAATGAAACTGAAATAAAGCTAAATTTATCAAAGCAAACTAATAATTTTTTATTGAAAATTTCTGTATATTTGAAAAACATGCTTATATTTTATTTCTATTTAATTTATACTGAAACTTATTTTTTGTTCATGAAAACACACATAAACCTAGTTTAATTTCTTTTTGTTCTAAAGAAATATTTTTACAGGTTTTTATTTAGTTAAAGATAACATTAATATAGCTTATATTGTTTTCTTAACAAAAATTAAAGACCTATAAAGTCCGTTTGACCTGTCCTATTTTCATATGTTAATAAAACAACATGATTCTCTATTAAATTTTCATGCGGCAAACTATAAATAAATTTACGGTGTAAACTACAAAGCTTAATGTTTTTTACTGCTTTACGACTAAGATCTTATATAACTTTTTCACAGCGAGCTGTTTTATCGTTATTATTTGTATAAATTGTACAACATATTGCAATATAATAAACAGAAAACAGTTATTTGCACTAAAACTCATTTATTGAAAACCATTACATTGTAGACAAAGAATTGTTTTACAATAAATAACTTATTTTCTAAAACAACAATAACCTTTCACGGTGATATCGACGCTGGCGTCCACAATAACATCTGTCTCGTTCGAGGTTCTGACGTTGGCCAGGAACCTTATGACGCCACCGTCGTCATCCAATGAGAGCGGCTCGTTCAGGTGCAGGTACACTCGCGTTTCAGAACCCTCGAAAATGCACCCGTATCCGCCGTCGAAACGCGGCTGGTTCGCGCCTGTGTTGTCACGTCACAAACGATAAAGCTTTGAAAGTTTTGTTTTGAAAAGTCAGAGGTTTCAAAATATAGTTTAAATTAATAAATACTAGGAGTTTAGTTATAAATAATATAGTAAGATTGTCATAAAATAGAAGACTGTTTTTGGAAACTAATAAACCATAACAATAAAGTTTAAAAATTTAGTTTTAAAAGTAATAAGGTTAAAAATAAAGTTTGTTTTGATAAATAAAAAGAATTTAGCTAAAAAAATAGTAAGTTTATCGTCACATAGGAGATAACATTTTGAAAAGTTTGAAATGGTCAACAATTGGGTTATTTTTATATTCAAAGTACATTTCAAAGTTTTTAGAAGGATAAACTTACTTATGCTATAAAATTAAATTTAAAATTAACTTTCTTTTCCATTTAGCAAAAATAAAATTGCAAAACAGTTGTTCAAAATTATTGTATTAAACATTTTAAAACTTGACCACAAATATTCATACAGCAACATGGCCTGACCTACAATTTGCAGTTAGTTTTAAACTAAGTCTGTCCTACGGTTAGAACAGTATTTTTTTGCAAAAAATTATAGTGTTTATGTGTCGAAAAGTTATAAATTGATGAATGTTGGAAAAATTTAAATGTATTTTTTAGTAAAAAATCATAAAAATTATACAATCTAAATTTGTGGGAAGTGCTTTAAACAAATAAACAACTCTGGAACTAAATAAACATTCTACAAAACCAAAATTATTTAAACATTAATTTTACAAGCTTAACCTAAATCTACTACAGAAAAAAAAAACTTACCAATAAGCTCACACGTTTCGTTTTTGACCCTGAAATTTTCAACTATTCCGTCCAAGTTCCAGATGAAACGATCTACATTCGAACTGTAGACTATGACGTAATAGAAGTAGCCGCTGTAGCCCACCGTCCAGTCGTTGCCATGGTCACCAACCCACCTCGACAGCTTAATGTCCACGGTCGATGCTACAAAAAAATTGTGATAATACTTTTTAGCCTTCTTGTTTTTTGATTTTTTAAGTTTTTGTTTATTTTATGTTTTAAAAAACTTTAAGTTTTTAACTTTCCATGTTTTTGAATTTTCGTGTATACCATTGAAAAAGGCAAAACATAACATTTATTACTTAAAAAATTATGTTTTAAAGAGTTTTTCATTACTTTTTTGTTAGTTTATTTTGAATAGTCTGTAAAAAGTCAAGTAACTAAAAGTTCATGAATTTTAAAACGAGGTAAAACTAAAAAATTTCTGTGTTTGTTTAGTATGCGTTACTACCATAAAACACTTATCGCCATCAGGTTTAAAACCACATGAACAATAAGAAAATGAAAAGTTTAAGTTACAGGTATTTAAATAAACAAACTTAAAATAACTTAACAACAACGCTACATTTTAAAACTTTAAGTTTAGTAACGATTAGACGTAACTACCTTATTTAGATTTTGATAAAATGTAAAACAATAAAAAATGGTATAAAAACAACCTAAAAAATGATATAGTACTTAACTCACAATCAAACAACAATAAAAACACTAAAAGCATAAATTGTAGCTATAAAAATAAAACTTGTTGGCATTTTACCACAAAAACTTACCTTTTACAGTCATGGAGAGACTAAAAACAATTAAAACTGCAAAACCAATAAATATTTTTGTCATTTGCTATCAATAGATACCATCTTAAGGTAGCGCAAAGTTTAAAAAACCTAATTGTTTTTTGACTCTATTCGAATTTAGCCTTCGATTTGAGCTTCAAAGACTACTAATGATAAAATATCAACAAAGCATCTAACTTATAATCTACCAAACTCAAGCAAAAGCTCTCTTTCTTAAGAACCTCCTTACAAATGTAAACATAAGCAACTCTTAAGGCTATCTGGTGTCAATCTAAATTCCGAATAACAAGCAAATGACCTATTTATCTAAGCGCTCGTAAACGCCTTTTAAATTAAATGCTGGTCGATGAATAATTGATAAAATGATGCGAAGGCATGTGACGCCTCGCATCCGCAAATCTTTTGTTCTTTAATTTCCCGCTGAATTTGCGCGAATTCGCGCGAAGGCCAGTGACGTGTTTGTGCAGGGGATTCACCGAGAATGTTTTTGTTTTAGTTGATGTTATTGTGCTTGGTGTAGGTGAGTATATTCACGTAAAGTGTGAATAGTCTCAAGTTGACATTGCCGGTTAAGTTTGAGCAGTTTTAGCAAAAAAGAGAATTTTTTTTAACGCTTCGTAAAATTATTATCAAACCGTTAATAGAATAAAGTGTAACTTAAATACTCTATTTTTAAGAAATAATTTTACTATTAGATGAGTAATTGTTTTTATCAAACTTGAAAGTTGTATATATTTTTTAAATTTAATAGTTATAAAAATCAAAATAAATCAACTAAATTGATTGCCCTTTCGGATTTTGAAAAAATTAAAATCGTTATCAAAAGCTTTTTAAAATATTAATACAAGTTTGTAACTATTAATAATTTACTAATCAATAGTTTATAGATCGTAACTAAGTAGACTGAGCAATAATACATTTAACACAAATTTTCATACAGATCCTAACGAAACAAGTTTGTTGGAAAATATAATAACAAAAGTTTTCACAATACTTTTCTTTATTCAACTTATGTAACTTTACATAGTACTGCGTGCTTGTTGATTTACTATATTTCACAATGTATAGCAGTCGACTTTATAACATATATTTTGTAAATTATTAGTTATTAATTTATAATGATTATGGCTTAAACTTTAGTAAATACACACATTCATCTTCTTTTGCTTCTATTCTTTTCTTGCATTACTCAACTTTAAAAGAACTCCATATAGATGTGTTAGTTTGTTTAACACAGAGAAAAATCGCTAGTTGAATAAAGAAAACTGCTTTGCAAATTGTTGCTATTCTTATAAATTTTTGAGCATATAAAAAATATTTATTTCCATATATTTGTAACTACTGCAAAAGCTTGTAAAACACTAAATTTAAGAATTCAGAATCAAAAATTAATTAAAATCTTTTTTTTATGGAAAAACCCAACACTTTCATAAAAGTTATTTTTTATGTGAACAGTGTGAACTTTTATAAAAATTATGTATTTTAATATTTCATTTTACTTAAATAGATATTTTTGTTGACCAATTAAAAAAGAATACTTTATATTGTTTATGTTTTTGAATGGTTAACCTAAAAAATGTTAAATTATTACAAAAAAATATTTGAATTACTGAAATTAAACAAAAAGTCAAGTCATGGATTTAAAAGCTGTGAAAAAATAATTATTTGTTTGTTTTATTTTTACAAAGTTTTTAAAGTGTTTTAAAATTTATTGTTAGAAAAACATTTACTTAAAATAATCAAATTTGTTTACGCATCTAAATTACTTAAAGTCTTATCATATTTTAGCCTTGATGTTGGTCATAGTTCGGCCGCGGACTTCAGTTCACATTCGTTGTTTTTCTAAATAATAAGTCAATTTAATAAATTTCTAGAAAAAATAAAATAAATAGTGATTGTTTATCATGAGAAATGTTTTTTCATACGAACTAGAAAACTAACCAAATAACTACGAAGGTTTTATTTATTATTTTTTTAATCATTTTTTTATGTTTTTTGTAATCACTTAATTTGTAATCAAGTCAAACAACGTAGTATACCAGATTTTGCAATAGTTTAAATTTAACAAAAGTTTTTGAATTTATGCATTTTGTTTAAAAATACGTCTTAATTTTTAGTTTAAAAAGCTTTTTTTTTTTTAATCAAAAACACAAACAAAACGCTTTTAAATAAGAAAGTTTAATCTTCGCTTTGTAACCACTTATTTGTAGCTTTGAAAAGTTTAGATAATTAGTTTTGCTAACATAAATTTTAAGAACTTACATTTTACAATTTATATAAAATAAAAAAAACACTGTACCACCCTTTGAAATCATGATTATTAAATATGTATCGACTGACAATAAATAGTAATGAAGCATTAACTTACCAAATGTACTTGATATAGGTTTAATATTTTTATAGAATGCACTTAAAAATATAACTAATTTGTTATGGCATTTTAAACATAGTTTAAAATCTAATAATTGTACAAAGTTGTTTAAACAAGTTAAATGACAATTTTAGAAACTTACCAATAATTTATAAGTGTGTATATTTCGCTTCCTATACTAAATTACCTTAAGAATTCACAAAAAAAAGTTAATTGCGAAAAAAATATATATTAACAAGTTGCTATTTCGACAACTTTAACAAAAAAGTTAAAAAACATAAGCTGACTTAAAAAACACAAACAAGTAAATTTTGATAAATTTATATTAGATTTGTAACTTTAACTTGGACTAAAAATAGAGTTTAAAGGCTTCAAATAAACATTTAAGGTTTTTGTAACAGATCAGCTTAATAATTAATTGAGATTATGTTTTTGGCTACTGTTATGACAATCAAATTAAGCTTTTTGTTGGTTTAAGTCAAGTTTAAGTGGCATATCAATCAAAAGTTGCATTACAGTGTTAACTGTGAACAGTTAATAAATCATCAAGTTATTTTTTTAGTAAGCAAAAACAAAACAAACTGTATAGAAAATTAATACAGCTTTACGTTGATATCGACTTTATTTAAATAACGCGTTAAAAAAAACAATAAATATTTTAGCGAAGTAAAACAAACTTTTATTTTCGTCTTTGTGCTTGTATTTATACTTTAATAGTTTAACATTCTAATCTAGTACATACAACTTACCAACTTATGTGATTGAATGGCGACATTTTGATCGCAATTTTAACTGTGTATCGATTGGTTTGAAATTTAAGATTTAGTCTCTAAAGTCTTAAAGAACATTTTTATGTTTATTATAATTCATTTTCAATGTTTTTTTAAATTTTTAGTTAGTAATAAACATTGAGTCTTATTAAAAGATAAGATACTATACGATTTTTTTTAGTGTTTTTTGCTTGATTAGTATTAAAGTTCAAAATTAACTTTACAACATATTCTAAAAGTGTACCCAAGTTTTTAAGGCATAGTTTACTAGTTCTTTTAAATAATCAAAAATAAGAATTAAAAAAAGACTTAGTATTCAGTTTAAAACCTGTTGTAGAAAGTTTAGAACATTTAAATTTTAAATATCTTTACTAAAACATTTAAGTAAACAGTATACATGTGCGAAAGATTATTGACTAAAATCAATTTATTTTTTGTTATTTGATTTATTAAATTGCCCAAAAACTATTTTGTAAAAAAAGTGTTCCTAAATCTCATACAGACTAAAATAAAAATTAAAGTTCGGTTAGTAACTCTGATTTAATTACGCTTTCATTACCTATTAAAACAAACTGATTTAATATATAAAGTTTAATTTAAATAACTAAATTTTCATGTCGTTTAAAAACGTACAGTTAAACATATTCTTGTGGTGTTATACTTAAGCTAATAAAGTTGTTAGTTATATGAAATTACACCCTTGAAGAGTTGTTTTTAAAAATTATTTTAGAAAATAAAATAGAGCAATAAAAGATATTTTTTTACTTTTGATTTCCAACGTACCTTGCTTCTTTGTTTTTTTTTGTAACTTAGAGTTTCTAATTTCTCTTCAATTTTTTAAATTTGCAAAAATTTAAATTTTTAATCTAACTACTTACGTTCTACGTTAACTATTTACGGTATAAGCTTAAACTTTGTTTTTAAAAAGTGAGTGTAAAAAAAAAACAACGAAATTCAGTTTAGTTGTTTTATTTCACAAATTAAAACATATGTCCTTCAAAACGTTTAGCAATCTTTGATGGCAGCGAGGAATTCTTCCTTTGAAACTTTGCAGAACTCCATTGCTGAAATGATTAAATAAGTTAGACAACAATAACTAAGGGTTGTGTCATGTGTCTTACAACATTTAAAAAACATTAAAACGCTTGTTTTTTTAAAATCTAAAACCGAAATTTAAGGTTTCAGCTAAAAGCATGAAAAATTAATACTTAATATTTTATTTTGTAAGTTTTAACACAAAAAACTCTTTCTTAAATACTTTTAATTTCAACTTATTTGTAGTTAGTATCAGTAAAGACAAGTATAACATACATATAAAAAAGCAAAGTAGTTTTTATTTATTTTGAAACAACCTTCCTAATTCAAAATAAAAACTCAAAATTCTGTCTTAACAGCAGCAAATGTTGACAAACTTAAACTGCAAATAAGTTGTTTTATTTTATTATTTTAATAAAACTAACGCTTAGTTGGCTTTTTGAATGAGTGGTTAGCCTCGAAGGACTTCTTGATACCGTCGATCTCTGAAACAGTCAGTTGAAATTATAAAAAGTCTGATGCGTTTAAAAATAGTTATTTTAGTTGGTAAGAAACAGCGGTCTAAAGCTTTTTACTGATATATAAATTAGTTAGTTCTTTTCTAAAACTACACGTGTATGAACTAGACATATAATCAGTTTTAGCGTGTTAGTTCAACATAAGCTTTATTTCATTAAGGTGTTATTTTTTTACAATTTTTATACTTATTACCATAAGAAATTATATACTCAATTTTTTTCATACTAAGGACAAACGAAAATATTACAACCGGTTAAAAAACTTAAGAGTTATGCAAAAACTTTTGTGTCTAGTTTCAGCTACTCAGATTGGTAGCTTTCATGGTGTGTTCCTTTTTCAATGGTGAACAAAAATGTAATTTTACTGAACAAAAAAACTAAAAAAGGTATAATCAAATAATTTCCAAAATACGTTTGTTTTGCCAGTTTCTATTTGAAAAAATATTTCATAATAAGCCAAAATTTTTAAATGCTCAATTTATATGTTAAGACAAAAGATAAGAAAAAAAGCGTCTTTGAATAAGTGCTTGTATTTTTCTTGTCTACCGTGCCGAGATTTTCAGGTATTCGACTGTGCGTAGCTTTAAAAATGGGGAAAGTCAAATTATTTAGATTAATAAAAACAGATAAAACATGCAACGTTCTAAAAAGCTGAAGAGCTCTAAAAACGCCTTTTCCAGTTGAAAACAATTTAAGTACAAACTTAGTTTTAGTTTTAAGTTAATAATTTAAGTTAGTAAGTTTTAAAAACAAACAAAACGTACTGATTGGGTCGGCGGGGCAGTCATCACCGCCAAAAGTGATAACTTTCTTTGCTGGAAGGACCGCTGACATGGCGGCAGCAATGAGCATGAGGAAGACGAGTCCGAATTTCATATTGATAAGTCCGCGTTGAAATATTCTTGGATGCCGACCATCGGTCGGGTCGAGCTTATATAGTGCATGTTAAATTTGCTGAAACAACAAAAATGCATCAAAATAGCTGTAAAGCACTTAGCAGCGTAAGCTCTTGAATTGTTTTCCAACTTGTTGACAGTGGATTGTGCTAAAATAAAAGAGCTGAAGCTATGCTGCTGAATAAACTGACTATTAGAACAAACAGGGTTTACTATTTAAGTGGCTCTTTTTAACACGCAGTTTTGATTGACATCAATAGGTTTATTGCATAATTTGTTGTGATAAGTTATACGTGTGGTTGATGCGTGTACTGAATGTTATGAACTGATGTTACGTTGCTGTTGGTTACCGGGCAAACATGAACTAGAAACGAGTTGAGTTTGTTGTAATGAACTAGCTTCAATGAATGTAGGTTAGAAATCTAGCATGCGACTCAAGTTGTAACGAGTATTAAATGCAAGTTTGTAACTGTATATTTTTGTTTTTAAAACTGTTCGTTTCCTTACAAAAGCTATTTGTTTCATTGTCTATAAATGTAGATAATGTTTATAAATTGTTACAAATATAAAAGTTTAACTGTTTTTAACATCAAAATTTTTGTAGTAATCAGATCTTAAGCTGTTTTAATATGGTTATTTATTAATTGATATCTGTATTTGACTGTTTAGTCTTGAAACTTGAAGTTTATTTTACTACTTTTCAATTTTTTTTTATTACAGTATGTTGTAAATTGTTTAAAATTTATTATAATGAATGTTTCAAGTAAAGTTTGGCTTCAAATAGTGCCTTTTATATCAAAACTTTTTATTCTTTTTCAATAACATATTCCATTTCAATTTTTTATGAGTTAAATGCACAAATTCTCTGAAATATTTTGTTTAGATATTTTTTCAAGATGTACAGCAGCATGGCAAGCGCAAACACTTTAAGTTGTTTGTTTAAATTTGAATGTTTTGTTGAATTTTAATATAAGTTTGTAATTTATGTTATCTTCGTTTATAGCTTTTAATAAAAACTAAATAAAACTTACAATAGATGCAAGTTTTGTGGATTGATACTTTTTAAATAAATTTTCATGTTTCTGTCTTATGAAGAGTTTTCAAGCGGTTTTGTTTATAAATTACAAGCTAAACCATTTCGTTCCAAAGTGTGCTTTTAAGCACGCTAGTGTGCATTGAAGCTAGTTTACAATATATTATTGTAAGCCGTTGAAGTACTTTTATTCATGAATTAGTATATCATGTTTAATTTCAAAAGCTGTTTTAGTACATCTTAAGAAAATGCAAAACTCCATGGTAGCGATTACAGTGAAACTGTGTAAGTAGTACTGTAGAAGCGCACATGCTTTCTTAGTTTTGTTATTTACCACACAACTTATTGGTGGTAGAAGTCTTACATACACTGGAGATCATAATTTGTTACAGGTAAAGGATTTTAGTCAAAAGTTTTTAAGTATGGTGGATATAGTAAATTTATGTGTCCTGGACAAGACGTTATAAGATACCCAAGTGGTGACTCGATAATCGAAAGGTTTTTCGTGCATCAGGTTCTAGGATTAAATAATTGGAGTGCATTGTTATTGTTGACCAACAAACAAAATATACTACATCTCAGTCATCTTATTTGAAAAAAGATTAATAGTTTTCTGGAGGTATATTGATTTTTTTTTATTCCTACGCAGAACTATTTAAAAAACACAAGATTTTAGAAAATTAAACCACGTAAATATTTTTGCCATAAACAATTTCATTTTATAAGCTTAGGAAGTTCTAGAGATTTATTAGTTTTAATCACAATATTTAGTATTGAAAAAGTGGGTCATTAAACAAAAATACTTTCTCTATTCTTAGTTAGTTAACATTATATGTTTTAGTGTTTTAGAACTTGATGGAATTTTTATCTAAAAATACTTTTTATTTTTCTAAAATCTTATTTGAAAACTTGAACTTTAGATTATTGAAGTAGCAAACTACTTAAAATCAACTTATTATAAAACTAAACCATCATCTAGATTCTAGAACCTAGATTACTTAAAAAATAGTAATTTTCCTGAACATGATTTGATTAATTTACATTTTAAACCATAATAACAAGCTATTTCAAGACAGAAAGATAATTTTATTTTACCTATTATTGTTTTTCTAATTTAAACCAATTCATTATGCTTTTTGTTATTGTATTTAAACACAGAATAATACTTTTAATCTAAAAAATTTTCTTATTGTCAGTTGTTCATAATAATAACATTTATGCAAAACAAAAGAAAACCACAGCTAGGCGCTAAATACAACAAAACAAAACAATAAATTACAAATTAACTTAAGACAATGTAAAAAATAAAATAGACCTTATAATACTGAAATATACCTTTCTTTTTTACTTATAACAATGTCTGTATCATTTCAAACAAATGAAGTTGATTTCCATACACCTTAAAATTGCTAATATCAATTATTTTAAAGTCAATTCTTTTCATGTTCAATTTTAATTTTCTCATCTTTAACTCTATCAGTAATTTCAGTGGTAAACAAAATAACTTTCTCACTTTCAAGCAGCAAAAGTGACATTTCTCCTTCTCTGTCGTGAATTTGTCGTTTCAGCAGCTCAAATTTCTGTCTTTTCCTTTTAATTAAGTTTTCCTGAGTAATACTGGTAGCTTCTGATAATGTATTTTTTAATTGTAAACTAATTTTTATCACTGTAAAGTTTAAAAACTAAAAATGTCTTGTTAGACCAAAAGTTTGGTTTTTACTAAAGTTAAATTTTTAACATACTAATTTTGAACTTAATAAATATACTAATTTGTAAAACCAGATCATTATGTCATTGTAATACAAAAAAATCTTTTTATACTATTTAATATATACTAATTATCCAAATAACAAAAATTTTACAACAATCATTTCTTACTTGAACCTATTGACGAGATGAATTTTTCAACGTCCTTGAGTTCGCTTTTGTACTGTGAACTTTCTTTGGACAACAAAGAAACTTGATTATTAAGATCAGTAAGTTTATCAAACACGGATCTTGAACCTTCGCCGAAACAATTATCAAGAAACAATTTGACTTCTTCGGAACTACTTTTCAAAGACTTGATTTCTTCTGAATTGTCATCAACCGAATTAGTTTCCACAGACTGATCATAAAGTGAAATATATTCTTCTGAACTTTCGATTAACGAAATGATTTCTACAGATTTTTCGTCAGACATATTTCAACGTAAATTTACAAAAAAAATAAAAACTTTTCTTGAAATGGAAAACTTAGATGTTAATTAAAAAAAATATTTCAAATAATTGAGTATAAAAAATTTCAGTTTTTTTTTTTATAATTTATTGTCACTTACAATTTATATAACCATGTTTTTTTTAATACTATGACTTTTTTAATTATCGTTATCATTAATTTATGTACTACATATTTTACTTAGTTATAAGTTTTGTTGCTAAGTGTCCATGAGCACTAAGAATTAAGATATAAGTAACTATTTAATATAATGTAAAATTAAATTATGATGTAAGTGAAATTGTAGAATACATTTGTGTCATTAATTTCGAAATTTTTATAATTTTTTATTCTGTTAAAAAATACTTTTGTTTCTTATTGTTAATTCATAAAACACTCCATTTAAATTCATTAGAAGACTTGAAATGTTAAAGAACTTTTTTTATTTAATATTGAGATTAAGTTCATCATATCAACTAGTTAAGTGGTGTATAACGCTATGAAATTCTTTTTGATTGTAATCTTAACCGTGATAAGTTTATTGTCAATCAATGTATTAAAAATAAACTTATAAATAACACTTTCTAATCTGCATTTTATTGTAGGAAGAAACACAAGCATAATAAACGATTGTTTAATTTATAATGGGGATTATTTAACGTAAACTACGAATATACATTTTATATTTTACGTAAATTGTTAAGAAAAATTGGATTCAATTATTACAATTCACTATATAATAAACTTTTATTATTATTTTTGTTTCTACTTTAATTTAACTTACGCAAAGACCTTAACAAAATGTATACTACTGTTACACGGTTGAATTTTAGCTAATGCAAGAACTTTTTTCAAAATCAGTACTTTTTTAGTTGTATATACTAAAGAAGGTGTAGCAAAGCGTGCTATTAATCTTTAAATTTGTAAACATCTAAAAATCAAGAAAAGTTTAAAAGTAAAGTTTAGATTTGCAGATATTTCATAACAATTTGCGGCTGTTCAAGTTTATTTGATTTGGTATTTCTTATAAAAACTAGATAGTTTGAATTTTTATTCATTTTCTAGTTAAAATATGTTATGAATACTATGAAGTGAATTTTTATTCATAATTTAACCTGATATATTTTTTATAAAAAATTTTCAATTCCTATCGTATTAAATTCCAACATTTGCTATTTTTTAATTTAAGTAGATTAAACAAAGTCTATTGTTTGTTATAACTAAAAAAATGCGTTTTATGATAGGTTTATTACAAGTAAAAGTTTTCTAAAAAAGAATAAGCTAAAAACATTGAAGCTATCTTTCAGAAGTTTAAAACTTAATATAGTTTAATTTCAATAACCCTAAAACTAAATAAAAATACATCTTTGTAGTAATTACCTAACACAAGTTTAACTTTAAATTTTATCGATTCATAAACGTAATGTAACTAGAATATAAGAATAAACACGAAGTTAAATATGTAACCCAATTAAATAGTTTTACAAAAGTTTAAAATAATAATTTAGGCAATATACTGGTAAAATGTTAATAAGTGTGTTTTAACTAGCTTGGCCTTAACATTAATACTAAATGAGTAATTTCAACAAAAATTTGTTTTTTCAAAAATTTAAAGTAAAATTTCTTTCTAGTTAACAAGTTAAACTAAAATGTAGCTATCATATGCAGTTTATCGCAAAATTTATTTAGCTCGAAAGTTACGTGTATTTTTACTTAAGTCTTAGTACTTAAAAATATGCAGTACTCATCATGATATAGATTTAATAACCTTTAATTTTTAAGTTATTAGATAGCACATAGACTTGTAATTTTTTAACGAAAGTTTAATCATAACAAAATCATATACAACTTAAATTACTTTTGTGGTTTTAAAGCGATAGTTAAAAAAGGTTTTTATAGGTTTTAGAAAGATAAAAGCCTAAAAGTACATTAAGTCACAACTTTTTGGTAAAAGTTACAAACACATAAGTTTAACCTTTTTATAATTTATTTTTTATTTTTTTCGACGCTTTTATTGTATAGAAACATGTTGCTTGAAATAAGCATACTTTGCATGAACTGGTTTTGTAAAACTATTGGTGTATTTGATAACAGTATTGGTATAAACCAGCAAATAATTAGTAAATAAATAACTTTGTTTTTAAAGTTGTGTAAACTATTAAATAGTATAAAATTAGTTTTTTATTTTTAAAAATTGTTTGATAAATTTACATTCTAAATTTTTACAACTGTTTCAGAACAATTTAGAAAGTTTTATCTAACTTAAAATAGTAATACTTTTTAAATTAAAAAAACTATTTTTGTTAATTTATTTAAACCCATAAAAACAGTTTATAATAAATATTATACAAAACAAATTAAAAATTCAGTCATTAAGTATCACAATAAAAAAATCGACAACCAATTAACTGATGGCTATATAAAAAACTAAATAAATCTTATAACATTTAATACACAATCTATTAAAAATCTCAATACTTTTTGGCTAATAATAGTTATGTTTTAACTCATAAAACATGTACTAGCTGACTTCATATCAAAATCAATCAAGTAGCTTTTCGTATACCTTGAAATTGCAAATATCAATTTTTTTAAGTCCATTGTATTCGTGTTCAGTTTAATTTTTTTAATCTTTAAGTTTGTCAGTAAGTTCAGTGGAAGACATAATTGCTTTCTCAATTTCAAGCAGCGAAAGTGCCATTTCTCCTTCTCTGTCGGAAACATGTCTTTTCAGCAGCTCAAACTTCTGTCTTTTCCTTTCAATTAAAATTTTCTGAGTTGTTCTGAATTTTTCTTTTTTTTTAAAGATGTTTTGTTTTGTTAAATCTTAAAACTAAAAAAGAAATTTTCCAAGAGTTTGAGTTAGTATTTAGTTTTTCAGCTAGTTTTCAATTTTTTAAGTAAATTTATTTGAAAAATCAAAACTTTTCTTTAGACAACAAAGATACTTGATTGTTAAGATCAGTAAGTTTGTCAAATACGGAGCTTAAACTTTCGTCAAAACAATTACCAAGAAACAATACTATTTCTTCAGAATTTCCTGTAAAAGATTTGATTTTTTCTGAATTGTCATCAACCGAATTAGTATCCACAGAGTCATCTACAAGTAAAATATATAAAACAGTTTTTAAGTATGTTTATGTATAGCAAATTTCAGTTTACTTTTTTATAAACTATTGTTATTTACAATTTACATAATTATGTTACTTAATACCATATTTTAATTAATATTATTAATACCTGTACTATTTGCAGTACTTGGTTAATATTTTTGTTTCTTAATGTCTTTTAGAACTAAGAATTGAGGTATAAGTGATTATTTAATATCAGATGCAAAAAACAAAGATGTAAATGATGTTGTAGTTAATACCTAAATCTCTAATTTCGACATTTCTATAATTTTTTATTTTTTTAAATAGTGTTTTAATTTTTTCTTGTAAACTCACATTTTTTTATCTAAATTCAACAAAAGCTGTGAAATTTTAAAGATCTTTTGTTTTTCTTGAATATTAAGTTAAAATTTGTAATACCAAACAGTGACCTAGTGTGTAACGCTATGAAAATACTTCAAATTGTCCACTAAACCTTAATTTCATGTTAACAATAATAAATTCTTACTAATGTTTCAAAACCACACTACTATGCAACACTTATTAAACTGTATTTTATTGTTAGTTGAAACACAAGCATAACTAATTATCGTTTAACTTATAATGAGGATTCTGTCACACTAATTTCGAACTTTCATTTTAAACTTTACGCTAATTGTTGAAAAATAGGAATCCGTTATTACAGATCACGATCAATTAGACACTTTTTATTAAAAAAATTTCTACTTTAGTTTAATTTACGCAAAGACCTAAATAAAATGCATAATACTGTTACACGGTTGAATTTCAGTTATTGCAAGAACTTATTTCAAAATGTCTAAACTTCCATCTTTTTTTTATTTATGAAAAAAAGTTGTACTGTAAATTTATAAATATTGTAAAAAAAAAAGCAAACATTTTTGTTTAGAGTTTAATTTGTTAGTATACGAAAAATATCTTTAAATATTCAGTGTATGTTTTTAGTAGTTGTATATACTAAAGAAGGTGTAGCAAAGCGTGCTATTAACTTTTAAATTTGTAAACATTTAAAAATCATAGAAAAATTTAAAAAGTATAGATTAGATTTGTAGATACTTTAAAACAATTTGCGGCTGTTTTAGTTTATTTATGATTTAGTAATTCTTATAAAACTTATTTAGTAATTTTTTATCCAGTCCTTATTCAAAATATGTAATGTGGAGTATCAAGTATTTTCTACACATAACTTTAACTTAATATTTTTTACTTATAGATAAATTTAATTTGTCTTCTCGTTTAATCTCAACAGCTGTTATTTTTTATTTAAATAGACCTTGTAAAGTGCATTGTTTGTATTAACTAAATAAAAAACTACTATTTATAATAGCTTTATTAAAAAAACATGCATTTTATAATAGGTTTGTTTGTTAAAAGAAAAAAATATCCTAAAAGAGAGAGCAAAAAATACTTGAGCTATCTTTTAGAAACTTAAATTTTATATTATAGTAGTTCAATAACTCTAAATCTAAAATAAAAAATAATTTTGTATAACTTACTAAATAGTATTTTGACTTAAATGTTTTATAATGTAACTTATCTCTTTATTCTTTAACATTGTCTATCTAGAATATAAAATTAAACATGAAGCTAATTATAGTAACACATTTAAATTGTTTCACATAAAAAAGTAGGCAAAAACACTAGATAATAAAAATAATATTTTAAACTTGTTTGACTCAAACATTAAAATTATGAGAAACTTAAATAAAACATATTTTTACATTTATTTAGAATAATACTTCTCTCCAGTTAATAACTTGAATTAAAACGTAGCTGTAAAGCTGTTTATCGCGAAATTTATTTACCACAGAAGTTATAAATATTTTCTGAATTAAAATTATTCTGAAATTTATTTAAAGTAATAATTTTTCAAGTTGATAAATTTTATCAAAATGTATCTATAATATGCTGAGTATAGAGAAATTTATTTAGCTTAAAAATTAAGTATATTTTTATTAGCATTTTAATACTTAAAAACTTGAATAACTCCAAACTATATAGATTTAATAAATTTAGTTTTTTAATGTGCACATAGGACTTAAAATTGTGATTTATCAACTGAAGTTTAATCAAAACTTGATAAGAAATAACTAAATTTACCTCTATAGTTTTAAAGCGATATTTAAAAAAAGGTTTTTATAGGTTTTAGAAAGATAAAAGCCTAAAAAGTACATTAAAGTCACAACTTTTTTCTAAAAGTAACAAACACATAATTCTAACCTTTTTCTTATATATAAAAATAGCATGAAAACGTGGTTTTATAATTTTTAACTATATTAACATTAAAAAAATATCGTACAATAAAAAGCAAAATGTTTTTAAGCAATATTTAGAATTTCAAACAACTTTAATTATATTTAACTTTAAAGTAATTTTTGACAATTGAATCTAAAGTAAAAATAAAAGATAAAGTTTCTTTCATTAGTTCATATATGAAAATATATTCCAAGATAAATCAGCATCTAAAGACTAAAAACATAATATTTTGTAATAATCTATTCTAATAGTTTTAAAGCATTAGAATAAAAGCTTAAAACCTTTCAATTTAAATAAATTAAGAGTTTTATTTAGTAACTAAAATCAAACTTAAAGTTTATTTTTAATTTATTTAAAAACTTTAAAAACGAAAAAACGTTAAGAAAAAATGTCAGTTTATAATATTTTGTGATAAAAAAGCGAAAGAAAATGAAAAATCAGCAACATCAAATACAATAATACGGCTTATTTGCTTATTCTAATATAAAATTCCTTTTTTTGACAATTTTCGTAATTATTTCTAACAAGACATTTAACTATGTGAGACGAAAAGCATTTAATAGTTTTCAACATTAAAATAAAAAGAAATGCTTGCGATATGTGTACTAGTTTTATCAGTTGTTAACATTTAAAGCAGTCAAAATGAAATATTAGTTAAATTAAAAAAAACTATAATGACAACTTTTTTATACTGTTTCAAATACATAGCAGGGTTTCTTGGAGTGAGCTACATGACTACCTTAGGGGCCAATACAAAAATTTAGGGGGCCGTAAGCAGCAAAGGGACCAAAGGGGGTAGTGTGATTAGTAAAGGGGCCTCAGAGGGCTTTTAGGCCATAATTTGAAAGTTTCATTAGGTATCCAGAAGATGATGATGTAGATCAAAAAAAAAACTAGGCGTACTTAATGGTAGTTTACTAAAATTTCCTGTCGGAGTTTACTAAAACATCCTGCCATACTTTTTTTATTTCTTTAAAGGGGACCCAATGAATATAAAAGTTTAGGAAACCCTGATCTGGCGTTTAAGAATATAAACAGACAAACAAAAAACTACAAATGTGTACTAAAACATTTTGTTTTGTGGTTTTTTTTTAAACTATTGAAGTTATCTTTGGTTTCTGTTATTTATAAGTAAACAAAAGCATACAAGTTTATAAACAGTATATTAAAATCAAACGGGTATAAAATATAAGCTCATTTTATAAAATTAAAAATAAAAATAAAAACACTTTTATAGACAATGTTTAAAATTAATTAAGTTTTAAAAAACGTTTTAGTAAATAGAAGCTAATCAAAAAAAAATCTTTGCGGCGAATTAGTTATTTTTTACAAAAAGTTCTGACAGTATAGCACTAACAACAGTAAAACACTGTAACAGAATGTACATGAATAGTTTCAATTAATCAAACACGTTATGTTAAGCAGAACAAAGTGTAAAACTTTCTTAGGTGGTGAAGGAACAAACGTAAAGTAGTTAAAGGCAAGTTCTGTTTTTTGTTTTTGAAACATTCTTCTGTTTACTGCAGATTAAAAAAAGCTTTTTAACAAAACATAAGTGAATATTACCAGCTTTATTAACAATAGTTTATAAATAAACCAGATTAAAATTCAAAGGTAAGCTTATTAATTTCAAGAAAAGGCGAAGTAACCGTATATATGATTTTTTTTTAATTTGATTTGTTTTTAAGCGATTTTACTCTTTTAAATCAGAACTATTTTGAAATTAACCCATGAGTTATGTCCCACTGTCCCAAAATTATTCAGTTATAACAGTAGGAACAGGTCACAAAAAGCATGGAGTCACTTTTGCAACAGCGTCACTTTGGAACGAAGCATCACTTTTTCACTACCTTAAATGTTCTAAGAATTAAGAATACTTTATTTAAAACGTTTTTATACTTCAATAATTTAATAAACGGCTTGCTAATGTATTTTGAAACTTGACTTTTATAATTAAGCAAGTGAAGTTTCGTGCAAACACGTTTGTTTTTCAAAACGTGTCGCTCTCGTTCGTAGATTAGTGATGCTCCGCGCAAAAGCGACGCTTTAATATTTCTGACATTTACCCTTTCATAGCACATCTGCACATACTTTTTTATTAGTTCATAGAACACTGTATCTATTCTTGAATATAAAAATGGGTTAATAATACTGTTAATTGGCAAGAGGACAATAGAAGACAAGGGGTGTACAATATTAGGAATATTCCATCCAAAATAACTAGCGTAAGTAAATGCAATTATTGGTAGCCAACATACTATATCTGTAGCCACAATCAAAAACACTCTGATCCTAAATTTTCTTTCATTTTTTGATTTGTTCCTAGAACGATTTTTAACTTTTGATGATCTTATTTTTAAAAATATTAACAAATATCCTATTGATATTAAAATTATCAAAAGCAAGTTGAAACTCATTAAAATGAAAGAAAATATTCTAGCTAATAAAGACTTCGAATAAAAATCAGGCAGGCAAACTGATGATGAACTGTAAAAACCGAAAGTATTTTTTACAACAAAACTTGTGTTTGGGTACTCTCTTTTCATTTCATCTATATTTTTAAACCAAATTATAATATTTTTAGGTAAACTTTCGTTTTCTAACAGTGGAATACTTACATTAAGATTATTTTTCATTTCACTACTGACTGTCCTGTCTGCAAAACTCACTATTGTATCGATGCTTTTATTTTTTAGAAACATGTTGCTTGAAATAAGCGCGCTTTGCATGAACTGGTTTCGTAAAACTATTGGTGTAATTGATAAAAGTATAGGTATTAACCAGCAAATAAGTAGAAAATAAATAAGTTTGATTTTAAAATTGTGTAAATTGTTAAATGGTTCATAAATAGTATATAGTCGAAACCCAGTAATTATTGTCAGTAAATTTAAGGATGTTTGAGATGAAATTATAGTGAGAATTCCAATAACCTTACAAGGTAAACTCGAACGCCATCCTAGGTCATTTAAACAATATTTACCTGAAAATTTGCTTGAATAAAATGCTAACGTAGCCAAAACAAAGCCAAAAATTATATCGGAAAATGATAAATTGATTACAAATATAAGATTGTAAAAACTAACCAAACGCATTTTGTCAAGGTTTTTTATTTCTGTATAGCACTTTTTTAATGCAAGGGTATTCAGAATAAATATTGCCACAGTAGAAAACCATATATACTTTCTTAATGTTGGGTCTTTGATTATTTCTTCTGCTGAACTTATTGGATTATTGTTACATTCATCTGACCTATCAGAACAGTCTATTTGGTTATCATTAACTTTAAAGCTACTAACTGAAACGGGAAATCCTGTGATGCAGTTAAAGTGTGTCTTACTTGAACAGTACTTTTCGTCAGACTGATCTTTGCAATCGAAGTTGAAATCGCACACTTTTTCAATTTCAATGATTTCACCTTGGTTATAGTCGCACATAAAATACCAAGAGCACTTTAGCACGCTATTCTTGCACACTGTATAAAACTTATTGTTTAAATAAGAATTTTTTTTATACGTTTCATCAATACGTTGAAAAGGGTCGTAGTTATTAGAACTTCGAATACGTATATAGTTAAGTAAATTAGAATTGTTAAAGTAAATAAGATCCTTTTCCACATTAAAAACTTCTGTTAAAGTAATTTTATCAAATAATAAAAAGTTAAAGAATTTGATAACTTTACAAAACTGATCAACTCTACTTGTTTTCAAACTTAAACTTTTTTCTTCTTTAGCAGGGCATTCAAAATGTTCATTACAATGAGCAGCTGAGTATGTTTTCAAGCTGTATGGAGTTTTTATTACTTTTTGTAAAATATCCTTTCTGAATTTGTTTCCCCCAACAACAATACTTAAATAACTTCCACTTGAAGTATACTGTCCAAGTTGAGAAGTTTTTCTCTTAATGTTAACATCTGTTATGTCTCTGAAACATCTGACATATTTCAACGTCTGTAAAGGATGCGAAACAATTTCTACTCTGCATTGATCACGACCTACCTTAACTTCTATCATCCATTGATACCGGATAAAAAGATATGCGAAGAGATAATAAAGTGGGTCTCCAAATGGGTTTAGTTTAAACACAAACATCGTCTGAAAACAAAGTTTATAGTCTTTAGCTCACTTTAGTATTTTAAAACAATTTTAACTTGTTTACATAGTAAAACCATTTACAATATAGAAATGCTTCTAAAAGTACTAATGATAGAGTTCTTAGCTTATCTTAGTGTAAACTTAAGTTTTATTTAATATAACTAACTAGTTTTTCTATTCGAAGTTTAGTTTTTAGAAATATTTAAAGACTTTTTATTATACTTATGGCTAACGCAAACAAAGCTTTTAGTATCACGTTAGAGTTTTTAGTTAAATATTTTTTATTCAACAGTGTAAATAATTTTATAAAAACAATGTGTTTTGACTTACTGAATTTTTCGCTGAAAAACCAACTGGTAATGGCAAATAGTATGATGCATGTCTATAATGATAGCCCGAAAAATATTTAGGATAAATATTAATTTCAATACCTTTTATACCTTTTACTTCGATCCCTTAAAGTCAAAACTAAGTTAAAAATAGTTTGAAAATATATTGCTATTGCACAAAAAAGGAACATCATAAAAACAATGATTTAGACTATTTTAATTTAAGAGCTTTTCTATGTAATGATAACAATCTATTATCTATGTGAATTAATCTTAGCTTAACTAAAATATTCTGAAGTTTAAGTGATGTAAACTTTACTTGTATAACGTTTGAAACTGGCCGTATTTTGACTACTGTTTAAGTGTAGTTTGAATTGAAAATATCAATTGTTAAAAATTCATAAAAACAAAAACTAGATAAGTAGTAAGTTATTTTGTTTGTTGTTTATATCCCTAAAAATAAATTGAACTAACCAACAGTGTACGAAAGTAAAATGTAATCAACAATTTTTTCCTTTTCAACAGTTGTTATTATTTCAGCACCACAATGATCTGTGTTAGTACTTGTTATGCCTGTATCTGAAAATAAGTATATAATTAAAAAAATATTAAAATGATAATGAAGTTTCTGTTAAGGTTCTTTTACGAACTATTAGGTTTTGTTTACTACTAACTTTGTTAATTACTTACCAGGAAAATAAGATTGTCTTACATTTCTATTTTTTTGTATTAAACAGCCCGCGAAGTTTGTATAATTTCTCTTTGTGTATTCTGTAAATTTCTCATTGCAGAATATGACACGTTTTTTCACATTTTGACAAATTGTAAAGTTGTTTGCCAGAACAATTAATATACATGTTAATAGCAGCTTCATCTGTTAATTTAGATAAAAACTATTTTCAAAAAACAATTAAACTATTTATTACACAAGTAAAGAATTGTACATTAAGTTAGTAATACAATGTACACTATTGCAAAATTAAGTTGCAAACAAAAATACTACTTTAAGAAATTAGAAATACTTATAATATTTTCATTTGTCAGAATTTAATATACTCAATGAAAATTTCAAACATATACAAATGACTACTAAAAAGCAGTTTTGACGTTTGTAACTGTTGAAACTTATTTCTATTCTAATATCAAACAGAAAGTTGTGTTTTAAAGTTCACATAATTAAAGTTATTCAAAAATGGATTAGCTTTAATAAAACATTCATTTGTTTTTTTGTTGTTTTAAAATATACTTTCATTGATATGAATAAATTAAGCAATATAGCATAAAAAACTATGTAATTCAATAATAAATTTACAAAAAATAAAAGCAAATATATATATTTTTTTTTTAAACTTAGTTTATGCAGTTTTATTCTAAAAATTTGTTATAAGTACGAAATTATTTTTACTAAAAAACCAAAATACTTAATTTAGTTAAAGTATTTAAAAATAGTTTAAAATGAACGACACAACTCAATTAATTTTTTTAAATGTTTATCGTTATTCTTTTTACTAATATGAAAACAAAAATAAACTAAGTTAAACATTTATAATTGTTATAAAGTTAAATGTTTTTTTACTTTATTATTCAGATAGCTTCAACATATCAACATTTAAAATTTTATTCAAGTTGTTAAAAAATTAGGACAAACAACGAAGTTCTAAAAAAGTACAAATAAAAATAGGCTTACACTTCGACAAAATAAGAGAATTACAAAGAAGTTTAGTTAGCTACAATACTTGTTTTTTTTTTTTTTTTGTTTATGATAATTCTTAAACTTTAAACAAAAGTTTCAACTTTTTGCTTAACATTTACATTTGAATTTAAAACTCGACAACAAAGTAAAGTTTTAATTTTGATCTTTTTTCAAGATGTGGCTTGACATTATATATTTATATTTTTAATTTAAAAATTATTTAAAATTACTTAAAATAAAAGGTATAAACTTTGAAATTTTTTGAAGAGTGATTTCAAAGCTGTAACTTAGCATTACAAAAAAATGAATTATTTTCAAACTATTTCACCACTTTAAAAGTTCACTGAAGTTGTGAAAACTTATTTGAACAAAAAAAAAACTTTGTTCATACTATTTGATATAAAATTTAGTTACTATTTAATCATTTTAAACGTAATAAAAGTTGTTTTAGTTAATACAGCTATAGTAGTAATAAAACTGAATGAAAAACTTTAAAAACTATATTAAAAACGTTTTATATAAAACTTTAAGGATTTAAGAATTAAAATAAAAGCTAAAATAACTTCAAAAAATAAGGATTTTAATAACTTTAGCACTTAAAACAAACATAATTGTTTTTTAAATTGTAACAGTTTTTTAGAATATTGGTCACTTATATTATTAAATTATATTATGTACTAACACTGTAATATTTTATATGTTTTCAATAAACAATGTCATAAATTTTCGTTGTATAATTATTTTATTTGTCTAAAAAAAAATATATAATACTGATAAATCTTTCTGTTTCAGAAATTAGTTTTTTGTTCATAATTAGTTAACTACCCTTCATTTTAATGTTTTAATTATTTGATAAAAATTTTTTTTATTGTACCTTATCATCTTATTATTTTTCTTAGAGCATAACTTGGCTAACTTTTGTTTTATATATAAAAGTAGCATTCTATTTAGAAGTTATCTAATTTGGAGTTTTTAAATTGTTAACCAGCATCTAAATTCTAGAATTGTAGTTTAAAATTTGTAATTCAAAAATTTGTTTGATAAAATTACATTTTAAATTTTTAAAACAAGCTGTTTCGAAACAATTTAGTAAATTTTACTTAACTTTAAATGGTAACACTTTATAAAGTTCAAAAAGTTATTTTTTGTTGGTTTATTCAAATCCATAACAATAAAACTCAATCGTTAAATATCACAATAAAAACAATCTACAACCATTTATTTGTTGACTATACGAATAACAAAACAAGTGTTATAATGTTTAAATACTTAAACTATTTGAAATCTAAATAATTTTTTAATGATAATAGTTTATGTTTCAACTTATCAACTTATGACTATATGAAAAAAAAAACAAATTATATAATATTTAAGTACTTAAACTATTTAAAATCTAAATACTTATAAAATACAAAACATGTACTTGCTGTTTTCAATTGAAATCATTCAAGTTGTATTTTGTATACCTTACAATTGCTAATATTAAATTTTTTTAAGTCCATTCTTTTCGTATGCTGTTTCATTTTTTATATTTTTAACTTTACCTGTAAGTTCATTGGAAGACATAATAGCTTCCTCAATTTCAAACAGCAAACGTTCCATTTCTCCTTCGATGTCGGAAATATGTCGTTTCAGCAGCTCAAACTTTTGTCTTTTCCTTTTAATTAAATTTTTCTGAGTTGTTCGGATTTTTTATATTTCAAAAAATTTTTATTTTGTTAACTTTTAAAACTAAAAAAAAATCTCCCAAGTTTAAGTTAATGTTTAATTTTAACAGCTAGTTTTTAACTTTAGAAGTAAATCAGCTTGAAAAATTAGATCATTAACTTAATTAAAGAAATTTTAAGTGTAATTTATAAATTTACCTCACATATACATAATTACTAAGAAAATTGTTCAACAACAAGCATTTCTAACCTAAATATATTGAGGAGTTAAATGTTTCAACATTAAAGTTCGCTTTTGTACTGTGGATTTTCTTGTGGATGATTATTTTTTTGAATTTTTTTATTGGTACTTTTGTCAAATACGGAGCTTAAACCTTCGCCACATAACCAAACTGAACTAATCTTACACAGATTTATCAAGAAGCGAAATTACTTTATCAGAGCTTTCATCAACGAAATGATTTCTACGGATTTTTCTACAGACATATTTCAGTGTAAATTCACAGAAACAAAACAAACTTTCTTTCAAATATGCAAGAAGGATAATTGCATGTTGTAAGTAAATTACGTCATAATTAAATTGCACGATGATATTTTATGAGTAAATTGAATTTTAGTTAGGTTTAACATAAAAGGAGTAATTTAAAGTTAATCATATTTTTATTGTAGAATATTATAGTTTTAAGTATCTCGAATCTTCCCTTGGTTGTGTGTTGATCTTCGTGTTTTTTTTTGGCTTTATCAAAATCGTTATAAAAAAAAAATTGTTTTAAATATAAGGAATACTAATAAATTTGTAGATTTTTTTGTTAAATAAAATAATTTCTTTTATTTGAAACGATTTTGATAAAGACAAAAAAATCACGAAGAGCAACACACAACCAAGGGAAGATTTGAGATACTTAAAATTATAATATGAGTTCTAATTGCCAACTGAAGAAGAATTTAAAAGTACTTTAGGCAATATAACGAATACTAATAAATTTGTAGATTTTTTTGTTAGATAAATTTTTTTTTTTTTTAAACGATTTTTGTTGTAGAAAATAGTTCAACAATTAAATAACTAATATTACTTTATGTTCGTATCACACATATTTATCTTAATAATAAATTTCTTGTTGTTTATAAAATTAAATATTTTCATTGCTTTTTGAAGTAGGACATGCTTATACATGTGCTTCATTATTTAAAGTAATTGTTTTAATACTAGTACTTTTAACTAACTTGCTAAAACATAAAAAAAATAGTAATTATAGAAACTTTTCATAGTATGTATTATTCCTGAGTTCTTTAATTTATAACGAGTTAATAACTTAAGCTGAACTATAATAACTATTTTTTCAACTTACATCAAAAACAAGAGTAAACATACTTCATAGTACTTTTCCCTAAAGTCGATATGTAACTGTTTACGTTTGTTAAACACATATAACATGTATCTTAAAATATGTAAAAAGTGTGAATAAACAAAACATACTTACTAAATCTTACAAAAAAGGTCTAGTTAAATTCAAGTAAAATACCAATACGTTTAAGTTACAAAAAAAAATTCTACTCAACTAAATAAAGCTAAATTTGCTAAAGTTTAGCCTTAAAAGATTTTTAAATTGAGCTTATTTCTAGATTATTACCATACTGACATAAAACTAAAAGTCACAGAAATAGCACGTGAAATTTTAGTTAATAAATTTATTCTTTCAAAAAATATACATAAGACTCAAACTTTCAGAACAATATATAATTCATGATTATTTCATCAGTTGTATACTGAGCAACAAAAATAGATCTCAAAACTAGCATATATAGTGAAAATGTAATCAACGTAAAAGTAATAATAATAAAGCAAATGATAATTAACAATACATAAGTACTGCTAATTACAAAGCAACTAAAAAAATTAATACAATATAATAAAAACTTAAAAAATAATTTAAGAAAATGACGAAAAAGTATAATCAAAATCTTTATTTTTGCACAATTTAGGTCTGCTTAACAAAATACAAATAGCCTCAAGTTTAGTTGAATCAAAATTTGAAAACAATTTTTAGTAATTTTAAGTCTTTTCAAGTTATAATTACTTGCACAATCAAGGTTATTTACTAGTAGTTCTGCAATAGCAGATCTTTTTGTAGCATTTACGACTCTAATAAATACACTTTTCTTATTACTCATACAAAATTCATCGGTACTTTTTTAAATATGCTCCTTTATCCTTTTGCTAAATTGTCTTGAGGTCATTCCGACATAACTAGCTTAACAGATGCAGTTAAACTGGTAAACTACTATACTTTTTTTTTAAATTGTGCTATCGGATCTTTGACCCAAGGTCTAATCTTTGGTTTGGACACAAAAATAACGTTCGGCTTTGCCGAATGATAAGTCCCACTTAGTAGTTGACAGATATTTTTTTCTAAAATTCTTGAGTTCTTATTGACATAAGGCAGTACTAAAGGAATTAAGCATTTCTCCGGCCCTGCTGGCTTTATACTGTTTAAAACTTTAAGATGTAAGTTAATTATTTTATTAACAAGTTCTTGTGGATAGCCATTTTTATTTATATCAGTTTTATCTGTTTTATTTCATCAGCAAATAATTTTCTTGAACAGATTTTATGTGCTCGATGGCAAAGCGTTCTTATCAAATTTGTCTTTCTCTTCATACTACAAAATAAATGAAAGTTTAAATAGTTCCCAGTAAAAGTTTTCTTTCTATAAACAGATGTCAAAAATTGGTTCTTGTGTCGTTTAACTAAAACGTCAAGAAAAGTCAATTCATCGTTATTTTTATTTTCTGGTGTAAATGTTATTGATGAATGTGTTTTGTTCAACACACTTAAGAGTTCATCAATTTCTTCCTCATCTTTTCCTAACACAAAACAGTTGTCGACATATCTATAATAAGTCACCTTGTACTTAGAGATCACCTTTCTATAAAGCCCATGTATACATTTGTCAAAGTTGGCCCTAATGAAAAGCCCATGGCTATTCCATCATGTTGGGAATACATTTGTGAGTTAAACGTAAATTGCACACCACTTGTTGATAACTTTAAAAGTTTACGAAAATTGTTTTTACTTATACTAATTGTCTCAAGTCTGTACAAAGTGTCAACACATATACTTAATACTTTGTCTAGCGGTACATTTATGAATAAACTCTTGACACCAAAGGATGCCATAAATGTATTATTTGAATTTAAAATTGTTATTTGATCAGCAAAAGAAAATGAGGCTTTTAACATAGAAGAAGATAAATGTTTCTTCTATAAATGTGGTAAGTTTGATAATGTTAACAAAGTTGAGGATGAAATTGTAAAAATCCTTAAAAGTTTACTTTTTACAAAAAAAATTATGAAGACATTTATAGTTTAATCAAACACATTGACTCACAATTTTTTCCTGAACATAACGTTAAAATGTATCCAATAGGTTTATGATTCGATTACTAAAAGGTTTTTATCGTACACCAGTTCCTTGGATCAAAACTTTAGCGTTTTATTTTATCATTCAATAAGCAAACATTAAACCTTGATAAATTTTAAAAGAAATTTAGTATTTTGATAATTCAAAACCATTAGTAGCTTTTTGTAAAAGCTTTAAACAGAAATAAAGTATTTTGTAACGTAATTTAATCTTTAGTTAAGTTTTTTTTTGTATCAAAAACTGTTAGTATTATTATTATAAAATGAATTATTTAAATTACACACTTTTTTTCTGACGTCCGTTATAGCTTAAACTTTGTTTATGATATTTAATTAATCGGAATATTTTATTTGTAAATTATGCTTTTTTTTTCCATTATACATTAAGCTGCCACCGTATCAATATTTTTAGCAATTTTGTTAGCGAGTTAATGTATATATTTAAAATTAACAATCAATTGAACACCTTAACTATTTTAATTAGATGTTAAGAGACAGTATTTAATAGTTTATAATAATTTTAGTTGAGTTTTTAGACAAATTTTTTACCATTGGCTTTTATTTTTATAGATTACCTTTGCGATGAATTTATTTAGGAGTTAATTTATTAAGTTTTAATGGTTTAGTATTAGTTCATTAATGAACAGTTAATACTTTTTTAATTTTAAGTTAATATTTATCATTCAAAACAGTATAAAAAGTGTTCCAAAATATTTAAACTTATAGTACAATAAATGAAATTTTTAAAATATTATTTTATAGGTTGTTATTTTTAATAAAATTAAAACATATATTTTCTATACAAAACAATGTGCTTTGTTGTGCTAACAGCTAACTGGTTAACTTATTTTTATAAAATTGTCGCTATAGAACAAGCCTTAATTTTAAGTGAAAGCGAGTAAACGTTTTTTCAGTAGTAAATTTCTTAACTTCTTGAGTTCTTAAAACTCCGTTATGTGTTTAATAAATTACTTAAACATATGTTTAAAAAAGAGTTTGTCATAAAAAGTTTTATTTAAACAACTAACCTAAGTTTTTAATTTGTTCTGCTATCGATTTAAAGAACTATGCTAACAATTTTTTAGTAAAAACTGACTGAAAGTTTAAACTTTTTAATTTTAATTAAAGTCTGACATTTTTTGTCTGTGTTGTATTTAAATTGTATATATGTTTTTAACTTTAACGTTTTAATCCAGAATGTTAACAGTCTTATTTTGTGCCACTCGCTATATGGCGCTCTACTTACAAACTTTTTGTTTGGGTCGTTGGGGAAAAAGAACAGAAAATCAAAGAGAAAGAAAACAATTGATGTTTGAGGGCGAATTTGTACATGCTTCATAACTGGTGCAAAAATCTTCTAACTTTGTATTAAAATGGGTCAAATATGTAATTTTATATTAATTTACAGATGCAATTGTTAAAAGACTTTACAATTTCATATCGCATCATAAAAAAGTACGAGCATAAAGTTAATTTTATAGACAAATTTATAAATTTTTCAAAAAACATAAAACTTTAATGTCAATTATTTTCCTTATCTTAAAAGCTATCTAAAATTTTTTTTTTTATTTTAGAGAACGCACCTTTGTCTTTAATTTAAGAAAAAAAAAATTTGGTTTAGGGTTTGAATTATTTCATGGGGTCCCTCCAAAAATAAAGGGTTTTTTTTTCTTTTTTTCATTCAAATTGCATTACAACCAAAAATATTTTTTTTTTTTTAATATTTTTTTTTTTGATTTCCCTTAGTTTGCATGTTATTTAAACTCTTAAATAGTTATTTTATAAATAATGTTAATATCTTTTACGATTTGGCCCCAAAACAAAATGATGTATATTACACTATAATTTGCCTTGGCCGTTTCCAAGATAAAAAATTGATAAAAGGAAAAAAACAATTAATAAGAATGTGAATTACAACAAATTTAATTAAATTATTATAGTTTATTTAAATTTGTTTTAATTTACATTCTTATTAATCGTTTTTTTCCTTTTATCAATTTTTTATCTAGGAAACGGCCAAGGCAAATGATAGTGTAATATACATCATTTTGTTTTGGGGCCAAATCGTAAAAGATATTAATATTTTTTATAAAATAACTATTTAAGAGTTTAAATAACATTCAAACTAAGGGAAATCAAAAAAAAAATATTTAAAAAAAAAATTTATTTTTGGTTATAATGCAATTTGAATGAAAAAAAGAAAAAAAACCCTTTATTTTTGGAGGGACCCCATGAAATAATTCAAACCCTAAACCAAATTTTTTTTTTCTTAATTTAAAGACAAAGGTGCCTTCTCTAAAATAAAAAAAAAAATTTTTAGATAGCTTTTAAGATAAGGAAAATAATTGACATTAAAGTTTTATGTTTTTTGAAAAATTTATAAATTTGTCTATAAAATTAACTTTATGCTCGTTAAAAAAGTTCCATTAATCATAATATTATGTTGTGTTTAATTCAAAATAGTTGCATTGTTGGACTATTATGATAAATTAGCAGTGCTGGTTTGAAAAAAGGTACTGTTTGTCTATTGAACAACAGAAAAACACTTCAAAAGTTCGATCTAACCTTGTACAATTTTTTTTTTAATTATTGTGTTATACTGTTGATCATTTATTGTTTGTATTATTTATTGTGAGTTTACATTAAACTGAAGCATATAATTATGCTGCTTAAAATTAGTTTTTTTTTTTTTTTTTTTTTTTTATGGTAAAAAAACATCAGTCTCAAACTCTACCCCTTGCAACGATAAACGTTTTCTGGGGAAAAGTGAGTGTGTTACATCATATGTAATTTTACCTGCCCCATTAATATTTAACTTTAACTATCCAAAAATAAAATAAACAAAAAACTATCTTTTAAACAAATAAAAAGCCCTTGGTGACACGCCATTTGGAGAACACTCACAAGGCTAAAATCTCAACACTAAAAACCACAAAGTGTGGGAAAATCATGAAGCTCAAATCCCCAAGTAAGTGTTCACCGGCGCTACAACAAAAAAATCACACCAACAATCCAATCATGTGATCACCGCCACCAAAGTGAACTCACAATCAGCTGTTGAGCAAATGCATAAAACTAGTATTATAATGAATACATTAGCATTAAATAACTATCTTAAAGCTTGATAATTAACTAATTTACTGAAATGGTACTCAGAAAAAAAAATCTAAAAATTAAGCTAAATTAGAAAAAATAAATAAATAAAAATAAATAAATAAAAATTAAACAAAAACTATTAAGAAGAATGTAGTTTCTGAAACTTGTATTGGTGGAATTAATTTTAGTCTAATAAAAGTAAGAAAAAAAAAATTATATTTATGCAATAATAATTAATATATACAGCTAACAAATAAATATAACAAAAATATAATAAAAACTGGATAGTAGCAAAAAAAAAAAAAAAAAAAAACAATCACGCACAACCATACAATACCCATCAACAGACCAAAACCAGCCAATCATGATCAGAGTAGACACAATCAAAATTGACCATACATATAATAAGAGAAACAGATAAAAATAACAAACAAAAGCAATTAATCAAAATCTGCATGCAACACAAAATATTCAACCACAGCACTCTAAACCTACTCAGTATACTGGCTCAACAAGAATTTTTTGTAACTATATTTAAACTGATCTTTTTTTAGGTTTTTAAAAATTTCTGGAACACTAGACCACAACTTAGGGCCCAAATACTTGAAGGAGTTTAGGCCAAGTTGTGTTCTAGATCTTTCAATAACAAAATTATTATTTTTTGAATGTCTTGTATAGTGTGTATGAACCATACTTACTGGAGTAAAACAACTGTGGTCAACCTCAAATCCTCTCAAAGTATTCAGCATCAACTTACAAACTTGCAAATTAAACACCTCATTAAATTTCAGTATACCAGTTTTTAAAAACAATGAATTTGTAGGAGTCAGTGCAGGTACGCGACAAACATATCTTACAATTCTTTTTTGCATACAAACAATTGGTTTCAAATGACAACTAGCAGCACCACCCCAAACAGATATACAATACAGGATATGAGGATAAAACAAACTATAATACACCATTTTCAAAGTACTCGTGTCCAAATAATATCTTAATTTTGACATCATAAAACAACTTCTTGAAAGCTTAGACTTAAGGTACTTTAAATGTGCCTTCCAATTTAAATTATCGTCTAATACCACACCTAAGTATTTAATATTTTCACTCTGCTCAATCACAAAACCATTTACCTTAACACTGAATTCATTCTTTTTTGCAGTTCTATTAAACAGCAAAAACTTAGTCTTTGAATAATTAATAAACAATCTATTTTTACACAGCCATTCATCAATTTTCTTCAACTCCATATTTATAACAACATTAACATGGTCAATATCACAATGTTGATAACTCAGACAAGCATCGTCTGCAAACAATCTCAATTTAATATTTGTAGCTGAAAATATGTCATTTATATATACAAGAAACAACAATGGACCAAAACAAGAACCCTGAGGTATCCCAACATTCAAAATTTCACGCTCAGAAACAACATTAGTTTTATTTCACACAAGTGAATTACTATATGAGTATTTGTAATCTAAGAAAGCTATATTGTCAATTTTTACAAAGTAAACAGTGTTAAGCTAAATTATCAAAAGATCTTCTCCACACCATTCCATTGACCATTTTATTTTTTGTTTCATGCTTTAGTTTTTTTTAGGCTTATAATATTAGTTTTAATGTTGTTACAGAATAAATATTTCTGAAGTAATTATATACTTAAAATTCTTAATACTAATATTTACTGATTTAATTGATTGCAGATAAATTTTTACTTCATTTAGTAAGATATATTTAACATTTTTTTTAACCACTATAAATTGAATTAATTTTAATATGGTTTATAAATAAAACATTAAGTACATACAATATCTAATGTAATTAGAAATACAGTGTTATATTGAATTAGTAAGTGTTGAAAATCTAATTCAATATCATAATGGTCATCTCTGAAACAAGTTCAAATAATTAGTTGTGTTTTTTGACTTTTTCATACAAATTTAAATTAAAAAAAGTGGTTGTGCACTCAAATTAAAAACTATGACTTTTCTTGAGCATATTATTTTATGTATTTTTATTTACTTATATTCTTTTATCAACAAATTTTTAGTTTAATTTTGCTGTGTAGTCATTTTTGTAAAATGTTTTTAATATAAGCATATAGACTGCATTTTTTCATTGCAAACTATCTTGAAGATTTAAAAACTTAATAAACGTCTATCTACTTATTTTGATCAAAAATATTTCCAGAAACTTTCTATAGTTTTAAATAAATGATAAAACGATGTTTGTAAATATTGAAAACAGGTTTGCCTCACACTCAGGCTAGTTAGAATTTTCAGAAATCTTGTTTGATTTTGGTTAATTTTTACTTACTTAAGACTTTATTAATACTCAGGCTAACTCAGGATAGTTAAATTTGTTTTTAGGAAACTCAGGCTAGTATTTTGTTAGATATTGAGTGAGTTTGGGTATTGATAGTTTTAAGTATTTGGTATTTTGTAACCAGTTTAAGTTCTATATTTGTATTGTTTATGTTACATTTTTGATTTTAATTGTTAAATATTTTTTTGTGCGTTAGCTCTACTTAAGTGTATTAAAGATAGTTTTATAGTCATTTATAAACATTATGTATGAAAGGATATATACACAGTCCTCTAATATATTTAAAAATAAATTATGAATATATGTTATATAAACAAAGTGCAGTGGTTCTCAAAATCTTAAAAACCTGTGTAGCTAGCTTATCACTTATAACTTTTTAATGCATAGTAGTAGATAATCAAATTTAAGCTTTTTCTCCACTTGAAATTGCTTTAAGGGCATAGGGGGGTAAACACCCTTTTTTGGTTTTTGAAAGGCGAAAAAGACTATTTCACTAAAAATCTATATTCTCTACGTTTTTTGAGATAACTACCTCAAATTTTCAGGAAATGTTCCTTGATATATTTAGAAAATTCTGTTGGAAAGAATTAAAAAAAAAATAAATAAAAAATAAACAAAAAAAACAGTTTATTTTATTGCTTTTGTTATAATTTTTTTAAATTTTTAAATATTTTTAAATTCTGTTTTGACAGAATTTTTAAAATATTGCAAGGAAAATTTCATGAAAATTTGAGGTAGTTATCTCAAAAAACATAGGAGAAGATAGATTTTTAGTGAAATAGTCTATTTTTGCCGTTTAAGTTTGCGCCTTCCATAAGGATCCTGTTGTTGCCTCCAACTTTGACAGGCTATATCTCAAAAATTATTTTGAAGTTTTTAAGTCTGTAAAAATAATTTTGTAGCTTGGTAAAAACTATATAAAATAAGATCAAAAAAAGGTGTTAACCCTCATATGCCCTTAATAAAATCTTATTTTTAAACATAATCAAACTTATAACAATAAAGAATAGGTAGAATAATATAACTTGACTGATTAAGTATATTAAAGAAAAATTTTCTACTTAAAGTTTTTCCTTTGCTCACTAACATAAATTGCATGCAGACTGGTGTAAAGGACACAAACAAGCATTTTTTTGAGGTTTTAAGATAAACTCAGGCTAGTTTATAGTCACACTTTCTAGTTTTTTTGGCAACCATGCAAAAAATAAAATTTTTAGAAAGAATAAAAACAAACAAAGGTGGTTTTAAAATAAAAGTTACAGCTTTTTATAAAATAATTCTTTCAGTTGAATTAGTAGTTGTTATATTTGTTCAAATATTGTTAATAAAATAAATGTAAAAATATGAAGAATATTAATTATTGACCTAAGAAGAATATAAGTTTTTAGAGTAATAATTATAGGCTTTTTTAATTTTTATAAGGATCTTATTAAGTTCACTAACTTTAGTTTCCTATATCTTAAAGTTGTTTAAAAACTTTTAAGTGGGAAAACTTACAAGATAGCTAAGTTTAAACTATACAAGTCAATATCTAATTGTAAAAAACAAGGTTGAGCTTCTATGATGTTGAAAATTTAGCTGTTAAATGCTTAAGATTTTAAACATGGTGTTGTTAAGGTTTAAAAAGTATTGATAAAAGTGAAATTTATTTTACTACTTGATTTAAGTTACAAGGTTTCTTTTTTTTGTATATAGATTCAAAGCTGACTGCAATTTAATAATAAAAGCAACTAATGCTTACTAGTTTTTTGTTAAAGTTTCATTTATATTTTTGAAATACAAATTTAACTTTATAAAGACTTGCTTTGAATTATTTACTTGTTTTTATATGTTTATTAAGCATTTTCTAGTTTTTTTTTGTTTTTTGTTGAAAGGTTTTTAACAAATTTTCAGTTACTAAGTGGTCAATTTCGCAGTGCAAGTATTGTGTTCATTATACATACATTTACAAATTAAATTTACAATTCTTTATGATAATATTTATCTGTTTTGTATTAAAGTATACTAATATTAAAATTATGAGTTTAACAGCAAACCTACTAGGGTTCTACGTTTGAACAAATTTAAAGAGATGTGTGTAAGGTTTTTTTTTAAACAGTTTAATATAGTACCAAATTTCATTAAAATGGCTTATCAGTAATAAAATTTTGAAATTTAATTTTATTTATAAATGTAAAGATGAACAAATAGTTTATTAACTTTTTTTATAAACATTTTTTAACTAATTACAGTAGTTTTAACTCTTAATGCTGAACTTTTGAATAATTAGAAATAAGATACTTTCTAAAGTATTCAAGAAGGTTTTTGAATATTTTCCAGTGATATTGAAATACTATAATTGAAAGTTGCTCCTGCACTAAGTTAAACAATGTTTGTAGCAAATACTTTTCATGGTGTTATTTATAGATACCATACTGTATAAAATGTTTACAACTAACTTTAGAAACAAACTTTATTTTATAAAATAAAACATTGATTCTATGATAAAGAAAGTACAAAATATCAATATAAAAAGTAAGTGGGAGACGATAATAAACTGTTGCTGAGCCAATGGTTCTTGATTAATATTCATAGTTTAGGTCAAAGTCTTGCACACACCTAAAGTCTTCTTTAAAGTAAATACATCAGAAATTTTATTTATGGTAAGTATTACACGTTAAGGGGTCCGAATTTTTTACTAAATATACTATTTGCTATTCTATGAAACCTTAAAGTATAAGCAAGAAATCATTTTTAAAGAATATAAAAATTTCATTTAACTTTAGAGTCATCTTTATAAAAAGTTTCCAATATAAATTTGAAACCAGTTTTTGTGTCAGTTTCTTAAAGTCTTAAAAAATCATTAAAAGCCTCTTTATCTTCTTTTTTGATTTTTGCTAGAAACCTTATCTTTTTAGGAAATGTTCCTTCAATACATATTTAAATAAATCTGTAAGAACAAGTTTCTAAAAAGTTAAAAATAAAAGTTTTATGTTTAAAAAAAATGTTTTTAGTGTACTTTATAAATAAATAAGTTTGTTTTTAAAGTAAATAAAAAAATCATTCTGATACTTTTTTGAATTTTATAAGGATCAGACTGAAAAAGTTTAAAAACTATCGCTCAAAAATTGTAGTAGACATATTTTGTGTTAAATGAACTGTTCTTGTCTTTTTTGTAGGGGGAACTGCTCAAAATTGCACAAAGACAATTTTGCACAAAGGGTTAATTTTGCACAAGTTACAATTTTTGATCAAAACATTGTAATTAAAATTGATAAAATTTGTCTTTGTGCAATTTTTTCTTTGTGCAATATTGTCCGCTTGTGCAAAATTGACATCTACCCGCCATAAGGAGCCTATGAAACTTATAAAGTTTGATTGATTATGTTATAAAAGTTACATTAATTGAAAAGTTTTTGAAAAGGAATTGGTAGCATAGTTTCTATTAAAAAATATAAGACTTAGATGCAAAAAAAAAAACCCTGTGACCTTGAATTAAATTTAAAAGTTTACCAGAAAATAAGAAATTAGTAGTAAAAATAATCTGAACAGAATAAGTTATTTAAAGAAAATAATTTCCCTTGATTTTGTTTTTGGAGGTTTACTGGTATCCCTGCTAATAGGTAATATGAGATCAAAAACTTTTACTTTGTAGTAGCTGTTAGTTTTTAATTTTAATTGTTTTTTAAATTCACTTATTTTGAAAAGAAATAACAGTTTTAAATATATTTTTCATAAGTCCATAGCTCTGTACATGCATTTTATGAACAGAACATCTTAAACGGAATATATTTTTGTGATATACAGTTTTTATATAGTATAGTTATATAGTTTGTTGATTATAAGATTTTTTTAAATTGAAATTAATATTATTTAACTAGTAAATTAGTACTCTAGTTGATAGTTTAATACTTATTTTACTTTGTTATGTAATTATTAAAATATGTTTTAGTTGTTTAATACTATAAAAGTTAGAACACATGGTAAATGTGTTTCTAATTTCAAGTAAGTATTCTAAAATATAGTTTTTATTTATATTTTACTTAACTAGGCAAATACAACTATAACTTAGCTAACTTATTTATAGGGTTGTTTAAAAATATAAAAGAAAAAATACTGATTGAATAGAAATTTAATATTTGTTTAGTCAAGTATCTGATAATATTGTTTGATATACTGGATGCATTAATAGCTTTTACATAAAATAATTGCTTGACTTACTTAACATTTACAAGTTGTTTAAAACTGTGAAAATGTGAAAATGTAAAATTGTGAAAAAATAAGAATTACATTTAATGTCCTCACTAGTGCCAAAACCAAACAATACTTTTACACAGCTTTAACTTTTAAACTAAACGCCAGCAAAAATGTCAAAGAGAGTTTTTCAGAAGACCATTGAGCATTTGGCGAACAAGTACACCAACTATGACGACCAAATGGACTGTGTTATCAGCACCAAACACGGAAAAGTTGTGGGCAGGGGCAGGCATAAGTGGCTCAACAAAGTCATACAGGTGCGTTTTTGTAGTTAGAAAAAAAGTGCTGCAGCATATTGTTCTAACTTTCAATGTTATGTAATAAGTGCAGGTTTCTATTTTCTATTCTTAATTCAAATATTTTCAATGGCTAAAAAAATATATATTTCACTTATGAAAGTTTTATACCTTAATACTATTATATAAATATTTAAATTTTTGTTAAATTTAGATATGCTATTTTAAAAAGCTAGCTATAAAAGTTATTTATTTTCATTGTAAAAGTTCGAGTACCTAAATATGTTTTTCAATGTACAGCTTGACAAAGACGTTTTGGAGGAAATAGACTGCACGTTGGACGAGATACAGTCAGTGACGGGGTCAGACTCCCACCAGAAAGAAGCTTACGACTCCGCTTGCCTTGACCTCTCCCAACATCTATTTTCAGAAGATGAATTCGAAGAAGGAGGCTCTGTGAGGCAGATTTTAGAGCCCAAGACAAGTTTGAAGAAAAGAAGCCGCCCAAAAAAGCAAGTGTTTGAAACCAAAAATTTGAAAACTGCTCCAAGAAAAAGAGGTTGTCCAAGAAAGCCAATGTTTGAAAACAAAACTGCTCCAAGACTGCTTTTTCCGGATAGTAAAGGTCGTACCATAAAGAAAAGCAAAGTTGTTTCGCAGGACCTTTTCAATGATAAAAAGAATTTTAAGCAAGGAGAGTCAGACAATGAAGAGGATTTTGACTCTTTGCTTAATGAAGTGTTAGACAGTTCTTACTTGGAATATCTTAGTGACTAAACAATTTGTCAGGATTGCGTGAACAAAATTTGTATTTTCTCAAGTAGGGGCGTTTGAGTTTTAAAGTGTGTTGGCAGTTTTAAAAAAATGTTAATAATGTAGTTAATGGTTGAATTTTTCAGATCTTTAAAAATAAAATGTTAAGTTTGGAATGATTTTGTAGTTTTTATTCATTTATATTTTAATTTTTATGAAGTTTTCTTTGCTTATTTTAATTCTATGGTTAGGTAATACATTAGGATATATTTCTGAGAAAAGAAAAACAAAAAATATCTTTGAAATATTAGTGTATACATTTTTTATTAACTTTAACAATGTGCTTATATAAAGTTGCTTTTTTTTTTTGCTTTTGTACAAGATAGTTTTTACTGTGAAAATTAAGCAAAAACATTTCGTTAATGATTTATAAGGTTAACTGCATCATGATAAATAATATTTTTACTTTATAATAGTTTTTGAAACAATTCCAGTTTTTTAAATGAAATTTATAATAAACCTAAAGTATGCTGTTATTTGTATTTAATGTTTTGTACATTTACTTGGACTTGTTGAATTTTAGTTAAAACTGAAATCTATTCTAACTCTTATTGTAAGTTTTTTTGAAAATTATATTGTTAGTTTAATGTACATAAGTTTGGTTCACATAAAAACAGGGTGCTAATAGTTAAAACTAGACGGATCGAAAAGGTTAAATTGGTACTGAAAGGAAGAAAAATGACTGAAATGGACCAGGAAACTGCCCTGATTATAGTTCAGTATGAGGTTGGTGTTTTAAAGTGGTGTATTTTTAACTGTAACCAACACTTGTAATTTGGCAGAATAAAGTATGGTAATAAAAAGGTATGAAATATAAAAGTTGTAAAGTTAAAAATTTAAACATCAGGATTTATATCCACAAGTTGAAACAAAAATTTGTTATTTTAGATAACATGATATATTAAAATCATATCATTTGTATAAATTAAGCACGTTTGAAATTTTTATATATTTTAGTTGAATGATATATGCTATAATATAACAAAAAAATATTTAAGAATCAATTACCTTTTTACCTTTTTATAAAATTTAGAATCATGAAAAAAATTATAATAGTTTTAAGTATTTTTTAGTTAGAATACATTCATCAAAATAATTATTTTCATCAGTAATCTACTTAGTAAATTAAAAAAAAGCTTGAAACCTTTATTAAGTCTAAAGAACGAAGTTAAATGTTTAATTTTGCGTAAAACAGTTCTCACATTAAAACAATTGTAATTTAGAACATGAAGGACAAGCTGGAAGGAGGGGACAAAATAATAAAGTTTTTATCAGACAAGGGCCAGCAGTTGAAGTGGAATAATGTGGACAAAATTATCGACTCACTGGCCAAAAAGTGGGTCGCCTCCAGCAACTTCAAGGTAAATATTAGTTTTTGTGTTTTTTCCAAAACTTGGTTTGTTTGCGATAATGTATGATTAGCATCTGGCAATCCCAAGGTTTTCTTATCGTTTTTTTACATTTGTCACATTTGTTACATAGCTTTTTACATAGCTGTTATAACGATCAAATATTCTTTGGATATCTTCAGAGGTTTTTTAAAATTAAGAGTCTATATTTTTTTCCTTGCATTCCTTTAGTTTCAATTTTCTTTGTTATTTATTAAGGCGATTATTTTTTTATTCAAATAAATTTATTAAAAAAAAGGTTAAAGACCGGAAACTAAAGTAGTTTAAGTCTTACATTTTTTACCATGGAAATTTTAACAAACAGGTCGCGCTGAAAGGATTGGATATATTAAACCTGCTTTTGGGATGCATTCAAAAAGAATTTAGTCATTATTATCATTTGAGTAAGTTAAAATGTCTTTACTATTACTTGATTGAGTTATAATGTCATTACTACCACTTGAGTGAGTTAAAATGTCATTAGCAATATTTTAAATTATGAACAATTGTTGAGCGAATGTAGTTTGTAGGTTTCTATATGGTAATATTTTACAGAAAAAAGCACATTATCTTTTATTAAAAATGATTAAGAATAAAAAAATGTAATGTTGCGAATGCAATACATTTACTAACACATATTACAAGCCTTTTGTTTCATATGATGTTTATTGTGCATGTTAGCTAAGTTTTTTCACACATGTAAAAATTATAAACATTAAAATGTGTTTAGAATAAAAAAAATATATATTTTAGAGTAACAATTTTTAACAAAGTTATCAAAAAAAGTAGTTTTTACAAGGTGGTTAAATGTTTGAGTTTATAAATATTGTTTAAGAATCTTTATAACTTAAGTGACTGTACTATAGGTTTCAAATAACCTTTTTGAGTAAACTTAGTAGTTTAGTTGAAACTTGTTAAAAAAAAATTTATTGTTTAAAATAAACCATTTTATTTGTTAAATAATTTAGCTTAAAAATTGTTTGAACTGAAATGTAATTGTATAAAACAAAACTAATTATTTAGTTACTGTAACAGTCGATCACAGCATTAAACATATCTATTTATTTTTATATTAAACGTTTTTCGTTATTGTGTTAATTAAACCACTAATTTCTATTTTACTTGAATAGAATACTTGTAGAAAGTAAAAGTTATAAATGCAATTAAAAGGAAAAATAATTAAACTTTTATTTATAAAATTAAGCTTACACTTTTGAAAACTAACTATGATTTTATTGAATTAGTTGTTTCATGAAACATTACTTAATATTTTGTTTGAATAAAATTATTATCTTTTAAATGTTAAACCTTTTTAATTGAATTTTATTAACTAAGTTAAAATTTTTGATGCAATTTATGATATTCCTGGTTTAATTTTTTTAACGAAAATCTTGTTTGTAAATATTATTTATGAATATTTTTTAAAAATAATTTACAAGTCATTTGTTTGTAAAAATGTGATTTAGTCGTTTTTGATTTGTTGTTGCTGGTGTTTTAAATTAATAAAACAAATTATTTGTAACAGATCCTTTTCTATTCTATTTTTGGATGTATCTGTTAAAAAACGTTTAGTTATATAAGGCATAAATTGTTAAGAAAAATAGTTTTTTAAAACAGTTAAGTAATTTAAAAGTTTTTTGGAGCTACAAAATTTTCTTTTATTACAAGTTGAATCAACAATAAATTTGTGCAAGTACTATATAATTATAACTTGAATATTTTTATTTTAAATATTTTGCTCGAATTTAGTTTTTTATTTATTTTATAACATTAACACACTTTTTAGCAATACTTTTTAAATTTAAATTTAATAGTTTATTTAACTTTTTAGCCTCTCTTTGGTGAAACTTTAGTTAATAAATTTTGTTTGTAACACTTTTAAGATGCTTTTGTTCCAGATTTTTAATACCAAAAAATTCACATATATTTTTATTATTTTGTCTGTTATGTATTTAATTTTGATTATGTTTAAAGTTGATTAAGGTTAACATTTTTTTTGTTAAATTCTAAACATACTTTTTAATGATACCTTTTTAAATGTTTTAAGTATAATGATAATAAATGATCTGTTTAGCTGTTTATTTAACTTAGCCTTATAAATAAATATAGAAATATAATATTTAAGGATATTTAATTTTCATATTAAGTTTTGTTGTGAAATTTAAATAAGCAATAGATTAGAAATCATAAACGTTGGTTATATGTTATTAGTTAGAAAAACAAGTAATGAAACAGAAAAAAAGTTTACAATTAGTGAATAAGCTACTACATTCAACTCTCACAATACTAAACAGTAGCAATTAAACAATTAAAAAAATATTTTTTATATAAAATTTTTATTCTTAATATTTAAAATTTAGTTTTCTAAATATTTTTAAATATTTCAAGGAACATTTCCTGAAAGTTTGAAAAAGTTATCTCAAAAAACGTAGGAGGAGATATATTTATAGTGAAATGGTCTTTTTCGCCTTTTTAGTTAGCGCCTCCCATAAGAAACTTATTGTAGTCTCCGTCTTTGACTGGCTATATCTCAAAAATTATTTTGATATTTAAAATTTTTTATTAGAAACTTGTAGATTAGTTAATACTCAACGAAATAAGATCAAATTGTGATATGCCCTTAACTTTATCTTTTATATATTTAGTTATTTACATACTAGTTTTTTTTGGGTGCAGAACCAGTCAAGTTCTAGAAATTCAAATTCCGACAATTCAAATTTTGATATTTCAGAAATATTTTTAATTGTTTTTCTTAATAAATATTAAAAAACATTTAACACCATAATCTTATTACTGAGACCTACTTGAGCTTTTTTTCAAATATACATTCTTTTATGAGATGTGTTTCTTTGAACATTGTTTTTTTTTTTAATTGTCTTAAAACCACTTTTATCAGGACCGCAGCACAAAAAGTGGTTAAAAGTTCGTTTCTTGCTGCCAATGAACGCGCTTCTTTTCCCTGATACTTTCGGATTCTTCAAAAAAGAAGCGCTCGCATTGGCAAAACAACAAAAAACAATGTTTAACTACAATAATGTACATACAATATTTTACAGTCCAGTTGCAACTGGTGGACAGACTCGGCGACCAGAAGGAACAGGTCAGGGACGCGTCCATAACGCTGCTGGCGAATATAATGGAGGCCAGCTCCACCCCGCAGGTAATTCTGTTTGTTTGAACTATGCAACAACTTGCATTGTCAGCTATATTTCTCAAGCATTTTTTTTTGTAAATTTGAATTCATAAAAGAAAATTTTCTCAAGGTAATACTTACAAAGTGAGTTATCCTATCACAGCTTTCAAACATGTGTAACTAAAATGTTAATCAAAACTTTTGTATAGTTTACCTTAAAATGATTCTTGAACTCTTACTATATTATTGTTCAGTCATAAATATAGTCATTCAAGTTTATTTTAAGTAAATCTATATTCAGACTTTATCCATGAAGTTTAACCAGAAATATACTGTTAGGGTGCACGACTATTCAAATTCGGACAATTCAAATTCCGACAATTCAAATTCTTAAAAAAAATTGAAAGGGCCACAACTAAAAAAGTATTGTATATTTGTCAAATATAAAAAATACATATGTAAGTCCTATTAATATCTTCAAGCAATTTTTTTCTTTTTGCAAAACATTGAATACTTTTTGGTATATGGTTTAAATAAAGTAAAAAACAAAGTTATTTTTAGTAGTTTTAAAATATCTTAAAAAGTATTTAAGATTTTGCAAAAAATAAAAAGTGGCTTGTAGATATTAATAAGGTCTACATAAGCATTTTTCATTTTTCTCAAATTTCAATTATTTTTTGAGATATAGTCTTCTAATTATTTTTTTAAGAATTTGAGTTGTCGGAATTTGAATTGTCCGAATTTGAATTGTCATGTAACCATACTGTTATAAAATTTATATAAATCATTTTTAGTACTATAATTTTCTTTAGTAATGCACTTAGGCAAGCTTGTCTTAACTAAAGCTTTACTTTATGGTTGATGGTTTGTTTAAAATATAACTTCATGCAAAGTTTCGTTCAAAATTTAAAAATTAGTTGTAAATTCGTACTAACTTGTTTATATCACATGTGTTTATACACAAACAAAATACTCAAGTTTGTGCAAGTTTTTATTATTCATTTACAACAATACATAAGTAACTTGATCTTACTTGAAATTATATATAGAACAAAATTTCACAAAAAAGCATTTTTAAGAAAAGTTATTTACACTAGAATAAAAGTATTATTGAAGTAATTTTTGTACCAACAATACATAATACCGTATAATTTTAAGATGTGACTATATAAAAAAATATAACCAAATTATGTTCGAGCATTAATGAAGCGATAACTGAAGCTTATAAATGCATGAGTAAATGTAAACAGCGGGATTAGCAGCTAATGCGAATAGCGTTGTGGCCAAATTGCATGTGTGTAAAATTTCAAGTGCTTTTACAGCGCCATTGTGTATTCGCATGCTATCTTTGTGTATTTTCACATTTTTGAATGTGACATTTTGTACTTCGATGTGCTTTGGATTTAAATAGTTCTTTAGATATTTTCTTAAACGTTAGGTTATTTTCCTGTTTGTAGTTTTTAATTTGCTTCGAACATAAAAAAACTTGATGCAATTTTTATAAAGTTCTGGCTTCAATAATTTTTAGTTATACGCTTTTGTTTTGCCGTTTGATAACTTTGTTATGATTAAAAGCACATTTGTTTTTGTAAAATTTAAATACAATGTTTTTGATAACTTCTATTGTGTCATTTGATTACTCATTTTGTTCAAATAACTTTAGTAGTCACAACACTAGCCACAAACGCTTAAAAATTTAGAATAAAACTGAATAAAATGAACTAAAATCAAACTTAAAGCTTTGCCAATTTAAATAACATGCGATTAAGTACATATGGTTTAAACTAGTATTAACTTGGTTTTTTTTTTTGGTTTTCAAAAATTAAAAAACTAGTAAAACTACGTATAGGGATTTTTTAAGTTTATTTAGTTATCTAATAAATATATCACGAAAAATCAATTATACATAAAAATTAAGTGAGAATTATATATTAGTAAACGTAAATAAAAACTTGAATTTTATTCTATTCTCTAAACAATAGTATTACTTTTAATCCTTTTAATATGAACGTAGTATTGCAAGAAATGTTGATTCATAAAATTAGTTATAACGAATGTAAAACTAATAGAAAAAGTATTAATACATTTCTGGTAGTTTATTAACATAAATGTAATCAACAAAAAAAACCTATAATTTTAATTTAAACAAGTAAAAGAGTAAAGTAAATTGAACAACTCAAAATAATTCAAGTAATAAAAATATTTAAGTATGTTAAAGTTGCTGCAGTTGAAAATATAAGCAACTTGTAAAATATTTATTCAAACAAGCTTCTAACGACTGGTGCCAAAAATGTAGTAAAACATGACTGTATACATAGTAGTATGTGTACATCACAACATTTGATATAATTGGAGATTAGCGTTGAAATAAATTACAAATTAAGTGTTTACATAGTGTAATTAACTTTAATTAAAAACTATCATTTATGCAGAAATACTATTAGCTCATTGTGTAGAATAATGATTTAAATATTAAACTTGTTCACTAGGTATTAAACATTATTCAAATAAGCATATCTTAACACGTGTCTAGGAATCAACTTTTGAAACACAATTATTGTTTTACAATTTCCAAACACACAAGTGTATTGAATAAAACTACCATTCAAATTACTTGGTTAAACAAAAAACACAACTGCAACAAAAGCATTCCTCTGTGACAAAAACTTTTCTGTTTGGACTGCGGTTGTTTTCTGTAGTATTTGTTTTCCTCACAAGTTTCAGTTGACTTTGAGAGATAAGAAATAACTTGCTGTGCAGCTCGTTTTGCTGGTTTGATGAAAGAATTTTTGATAAGTTTGTTATTAATTACATTGATAATTGCAGTTCTTTTTGTGAATATTTATTGCAATTTTTTTTACGAGATAAACAACTTAGAAATACTCACTTAATAACTTGAACTTAGTATTCAAATTAAAAATTACTTAAGATGTTTTAGTAATTTTTCAAACGAGTTTGTTGTTGTTGTTGTTAATACCTTTGCTTGTCTTTCTTTGTTGTAAAGCTCTTATTGTCTGCTTCTTTCATCGACGTTACATAATGCTAACAAATCATTAAAGCAAGTTAGCTATTGACTTTTGTGTTATTGTCTAAAGTAGTAGCATTTGGTTTAGTTTGTACAAAGATTAAAAAAGACACTACCAAATTTAATATTAAGAAATCATTAGCTTTTTTCAAAAAACCTTAAATCAAATGATTAAATTTATAAACAGTATAACTATTGTGCCTGAAACTTGTTAAAACACTTTAATATAAAGTTGAAGTTGTTTGGAGAAATGATTTTTGTTATAGTTGCTAAAAATAATATGATCAAATTTTAAAATGTTAATTTTCTTAGTTCCACAAAATTTAATGCCCGTTGTGTGATTGTTTTCTTAGAATGTCTCATTAATTGCTATATTTGTTTATACTTAGCTGTTTTGTGAAGGTGTTACTATATTACGCATACTTTTTATTATATGTTTTTTTTGTTGTAGCTGTTTGATAATTTTGTAGTAATGATGTTTAAGCTTTTTATTAAGATTAATAGATATGTATTTATTATGATACATAATATATTTTTCATAAAAAGAGGAAACTAAACTAAGTTTAATTTTTTGATGGTGAAATCTTCAATTTTTTTTTCGGTTTTTAACTTATTTATTAGAGTTGAAATTTTATTAATATATAAAAATCTTATCCATTTTTAAAATAACACCAGTACATCCAAAACAGTTTAAATAAAATATATTGAAAGAAAACTTTAATTACAAATAAAGGATATTTCTCGTAGTGTTTAAAAAACTAAAAAGCATGTTTTTATTTACACTAAAACTAATTAAAAATGTTAAAAGAACAAAAATAACTTCTCAAGCTGTTTATTTCTGTTTTTAAACATTTACACACAAGTCTAATTGTCATACAACCTCAAATCAAATTAGCTGTATCATGGTTGATAAATTAGGTGATTCAGAATTAAAATCAATAATCTTGGTTTGATTCAATTGATTTTCTTCAAGAAAGATTTCTTACAACTCAGTGTGATTTTTTATTATGTAATATGTACTATACAAAACCTTTGTTTATAAATTTTTGTGATAAAAGTTTAACAGTTTCAAGAACATTTTAAAGTTCACGTAAAATATTTAATTAATGTTGTTTCATTTTCTGTATAGGACTTTATTCATTTTCCATGTGCTTTTTATAAATAATGTTTTAATTAACCACATTTAGCTAATCATAAATGAAAAAATTAGCAAAGAATTCTCTTACTCATATTTATAACTTTGTTTATTTTTGCTCAATTTTTTTTGTTGCGTATTTTATGCATAAAATCGTTTACATTTAACCTATGCCACAGTAGAATATAAAATTTAGGTCTTAAGATACTTTTAATTAAATAGGCTTTTAAAACAAGAAACCTCAAAACATTTAATAAAAAACTTAAGTTTTTCTTGTTGTTATAAGTAAATATAAATAGTTTTCTAAAACGATTACAACAGAGATTATAATGTGAACTACATATATACTACAAAGAATTCAAAATAGTAAGAGTTAGCTTTTAAAATAGTTAAATTAGACATTTCAATATTGTAGAAAAAAAGACATGAACAAAAAAGTTTAAAATAAACTGTTACAAAATTTCTGTATAATACTATAATAATTACCTTGATTTTTTTTGTGGAAATATAAAAACTTGTAATATTTGTAAGTTATAATATACAATATAACTTAATACTAATTAACAAACCAACAGGGGATCTCAACAACAGTTACAAAGTGAAAAGCTGTCTAGAAGCTCACAATAAAAAAAACTTTAAATTGTTTTAGATAAAAATGTCATCGATCAATTAATTAGGCTAAAATAATTAAAAGATAATAATAAATACCACAAAATACAAGAGATAACCGTAAATAAATATACTAAAATAAAAACTGATGGACTGGATTTTTTTAGGAATTTCTACAGCTGTAATACCATTGATCAGTTTGTTTTTACTAAAATGACCACGGAATTGAAAAATGACATCATATTTTCGCAGGAGATCTTGAACAAGCTGTCGAGTAACAACAAATATTAAAAAATAAAACTAACTGATAACAGATAGGCGTATATGTTGTATTATTCGGTGAAATGATATTGATCAGTATATTACACCATCATATTTTCGCAGGAGGTCTTGGACCTCTTTTTAAAATATTCTCCACAAGTATAACATCATGACTATTATGTTTTACTCAATTGGCAGCGGAAAAATCTCTGAAATATTTTCGCAGGAGATCTTGGACCAGCTGTCGAGCAACAACAGCGGGGGAATATTCGCGCACCGGGTGTGGAAGGTGCGGGAGTCTTCGTGCAGGATACTCATCGTTGTCATGCGCAGGTTCGGCAGCAAGAGCCTGCTGATGAGCAAGCTGCTGCCGCTCGTCTGCAAACTCGTGTCCGATCAGCACACCCAAGTTGGTTTAAAAGTTTTTCGAAACTAGTTTTAGTTGGGTTGTTATTAGAAAACATACCCAAGTTGGTTTTTTGTGAATAGAAATATAATGTTCCTACCCGATATTTTAAGTTAGTTAATTTTAACGCTCATGTTAGTTGAAAGACTTTTGAAAATAAATTAACATACTTGTGTTTGATCAGCACACTAAGTTATTTTCAAGATTTTTTATAATAAACTAGTTTTTATAAGTCATAATTTTAAGTATAATGTTCCTACTTGAGTTTGTAAGGTTGTTAATTTTTGATACTGCTTATATTAGTTTTTTGTTTTCAAAATTTTAACAGTTTTTATTAGTTGTGTGTTTAAACGCTTTTATAAATCTGTTGTTTGTTTTGTTGACCTTATAAAAAATTGCTACTTGAGGTTATTTTGACCACAGCAAAATAGTTCTACAAATATGATTTAATGTTTGTTAGAACCAAATATTTAGATTTAAAAATGTTATGTTATGTATTAAATATGTAGTAATTTAATTTAGTTTTTTTATTTTTAAAAAAAATTTATTTCATTTAATGAAAATGTTTTAAAACTTTAGTAAAAAATAAAATTAAAGCTTTAGTACCGTTTTGTTTTTTACATAATATAAGTACTGTTATCAAACATTGTTTTTATGTTCCTTTTTATGTAAATTATTGGTAGTATTTGATATATAAATGTTTTCTAATAAGTACAGTTAAGATTTAAAGTTAACGTTTTCAATTATAAAATGTTCTAAAAGCAGTATCAAAAACATCTTAAACTTAGATTGTTACAACTCAACAAGTACAGTTAAACGGTTTTGACCGTACTCAGGGTTGCCACTTCACTTGGAAAAACCTGGAATTTGACAATTTAGGCAAAAAAAACTTGGAAAAACCTGGAATTTTTAAGAATTTTAACATGTCCAGTAGTCAAAAATTTGACTCAAAAAATTTATCATAAAGATAAAAAAAATTTATCATCACCAAAATTTTTTTATTAAAAAACACATTTTAAGTGGCTTTACAAGTATCTTTTCAATCTTTTTATACTATTTAACACAGTTTTTTACCTTAAATTTAACCTAAAACTAAAAATAGACCCAAAAATGTGTACTTTTAAAAACCTGGAAAAAAATTGAAAAACCTGAAAAAAATTTTGAAAAAACGAGTGGCAACCCTGCGTACTACAGTGAAAATACGAATTGAGTTGAACAAATTACGTAAGAATGCAATTTGTTTTGTAATGTGTTTTTAGCAAGAAATATTGAGTAGTTTAGTTTAGTAATTTTTTTTTTGGTTTTATTTAATGTCATAAATGTTTTATGTTAAATCGTTTTATTTAACAACATGCTTAGAGAATTTAGTGTTGAAATAATTTTTAGTAACTAATTTTGATACAAACTGTTTGCTAGTGCATTTGTGTGTGTTTAGCTTCAAAAATCACGGCAAAGCTTATTTCGGTATTTATTTGATTAAAGATAAGTTTTATTTATAAAGTTTATTCGTAACTTCTTTGTTTGTTCTGTGAATTTTGTTAGTTTTTATGATTTTTTTATGCTTATCAATCACAAACAAGTAACAAAAAGACAAATGTCGCAAACAAAAGATAAAATCATTGATTTTTTGATAGATTTTCAAGAAGCTGCCACAAAATACTGTTTTTAAATGTCACACGTTTCTACAAGTTTTTATCTTGAGTATATTTTAGTTGAGAAATGAAGGTAATTTTTGCAAACAACACATATATGAAATATGTGTATGTTTCTCTAAATAAGTTGTGTGTAATTTTAATACATTTTTAAGGAATATACTTCTAAGTAAAGTGCTTTCCTTTCTAAACTGTATTTTAAAAATTTTACTATGTGATTTTGCTGTATTGAATTCAAATATACAAACAATAAAGTGTACTACTGTCTTATGTAATAAAATGAATATTTTATTTTTAAATTTCAAATATTTGTTTGTAAAGATAAAAACAGTTTATAAGATGCTGTATTTAAATAATACAGCATTAACAATTATAAGAGAGTGCTCTGTTACTAAACTTGTTTTTATGTGCCTATTCATAAATGTTTGAATAGTTTTGAGCAGAAGACTTTTGCTAAATGTGTTTTTGCAAAGCATAATATTATACACAATTTTTCTCATACTTTTGTGTTATTTGTTTATAATTAATATAAAAAAAGAGTATAATTGACTCTCAAATTAGCTTAAATTTTAAACTTTAGTTTTTTTCTCATTTGTAGAAAGTAAGTTGTTTATTTAGTAGAGGGGGTACTTGATTTTCGAGGGGTTATTGAATGCATAATTGACTTTAAAATAAATTCAATACACTTAAAAAAGTTTAAATTGTAAATAATGTTTGTATGACCGATATTTTGTTACTGTTTTTAGTTTATGTTTCGTTAAAACCATTTACAGTTCTCATTTGCAGTTGAATTATGTAAAAAAAGTTGATTAAGAACCCATGTATAATCACTCTGGCCTTTGAATTTTACTCGTTTCAGTATTTGATAAATTAAAACTTAATCTAACTTTAAAACTGGTTTTGTTTTGATTGGAAGCTATCAAAGTATCAACATTCTGTTGAGTTTAGTGTTAGATTAAAATAACTTTATGAATTAGCTTAAAAATTCACAGAACAAAAATATTTTTTGAGTGTAAATAACTCATTAGGAATCTATAAAAAATGAGAAAATAATAATTGAAGTCCAAAAATAATAATTTTTAGATTTAAGGCGTCTTCATTTATGGGGCTCGGAATTAATATCAACAATCTATTTAGATTCGTAAATTTGTGCTTACTAGCAATGTATCATTATGACGTCACATGTATAGTTATTATGACGTCACATCTAATGTTATTGTGACGTAACAGGTTCGCAGCATAGCAGAGTACTTGTTGGGCGAAATGTACCGGATGAAGGGAGAAAAGGTCAGGAATGACGTCAACAACCAGAATATTCCCCACCAGAAGTTTGTTTGATTAATTAAATTTAATTACTTTAATTTGATTTAGTTTGTTTATTTTAGTTACTATTAAATTAATATAGATATAATTTGATTAATTTAATTACTTTAATTTGATTATTTTAATTCATTTATTTCAGCTTATTTATTTGTGTTTACAGCTGTTTAAGTTCCTAACATAATCTAATTCCTGGCATCTTTTTTCAGATGTTAGATTCATTAAATATACTTTAAAAAAGCTTTAAGTTTTTGCAAATGTAAAAATTTATAACATTTCCCATTTGAAGTTTTTTCTTATTTAATTAGATTTTTTTAATTGAACTCTAGGCGTGTATTTTCAGATGTTTTAGAATATTATTAGGAAAAGTTTTAATGCAGTTCTAACTTATGAAGTTAAAGTTCTGTAGGTGTGTTTAATAGTTACTTTAATTTTATGAATTATTTATTTTTGTTCCTAGGAATATTACAATTTTAAATAAAAGTTTTAATGATAACAGTTTTTTGTTTTAGATTGAAATCTCTAAATGAAAAATTCGACAAAATAGAAATTAACACGGAAGAAAGTTTAGGAGAGGATTTTATTGAAAGCAAGCAGGTATTTTCTGGTAAGTTTTTTTTTGTGCTTGAACTTTAACTATAAAAATAATTGACTCTAAAAACAAGTTTTAAATGTTTTTGTATTTGACGAAAATTGGGTGGTTCGAATAAAATTGAAAGCGGTATGGAAGTTAGTATCGATTTATAAACTAAATTAAAAATTAGTCGCTCCTGTTTAACAGTTTGTGACAAATTTAATTAGTTAAAAGTTTACTGTTGAATTCTTTTAAGAAAGCTGCACAAATTATTTTTTAAAACTTGTAGTTTAATCACCATAGGATTAACAAAACAGCTTAAATAACAAAAATTGAGATCAAATTTTAACTGGTCTAAACTTTATTTTTATGATTTGTCTATACATATTTATATTTGTAGGGTTGCCACTCGGTCAGGAAAAGTCAGGAAATCACTATTTAAATTTAAAAAAATTGACAAAAGTCAGGAAAATTCAGGAAAAAATGGGGGGTTTTGAAAAAAAGTCAGGAAAAGTCAGGAAATTTGATAAAATTTAAAAAAAAGTCAGATTTTGTCAGTTTAAACTTACAAAATTCCTTGTTTTCCAAAGCCTTCAAATGGTAAAAATTAATTAAAAGTCCTTTAAAGTCAGAAAAAATTTCTAAAATTTTCCTAGAAACTTACAAAAATGTTTAATTTTATTTCCAATGCCTTCATCTATTATAAATTAGTAAAATATCCTTTACAAAACTGCAAACATTTTCTATTAACATATTGAACAAGTACCCTACTTGAAAAAGCAGATTTTGTAAGCTTTTTAGTATTGATGATCTGTAGCAAGGATACTTCCATAGTGAAACTGTGATATATACACGAAAGTTTATCTAGCATAATTTTAGAATCAAAGTGTTTTTGTTTAAGTAAATAATTGAATTCTTTATAACTAAGCAGTTAGTTTAGTATTTTATGTAACTAGTTAATGTGTATACTTTACCTCTTTATAATTTTTTCAAAGTTTTTTAAATTTAAAAAATAAGTTATAAGAAAGGTATATGCAAAGATTAAGTTTACTTATTACTTGTATTTTTTGTAGAGTAACTTAAGTTTTTAAAGTAAATAAGAGTATATTTATTTATTATAAATTTTATACTAAATGATAAGATTAAATATTTTATAAATGAAAGTAAAAATAAATGTGTACCAAAAGAAAAGAAATGAAGCCCACAAGTTGTGGCTTGATTTAGAGAAAAGATTCTCTTTAACAAGTGTAGGGGCAGCAGATGAGAGCGATTTAAATAAAATGAGGCAATTGATTTTAACTGCCAAGAAAATGAAGCGGAATGCAGTTCAGATGAAGAAAACCATATCTTCATTAGATGAAGAGGTTGAAGTGCTAATAAAACAACGGAGAAAATAATTTTTAGTACATACATTTAAAAAACAGTATTTGATTAAGTTCTTTATTATTTCAATGTTTTAACTGTAAATGTTCGTTATTGTTTTAAGGTTTTAGTTGTGAAAGTTCCTTATTTATTTAAGGTTTTAATTGTAAAATTTCCTTATATATCGTTTCGTTTATTTAGATACATTTATGCTAGGAAATTCTAAAAAAATTGTGTCCCTTATTGTTTTAAGGTTTCAACTGAAAAGTTTGTTATTGTTTTAAGGTTTTAGTTGTGAAAGTTCGTTATTAATTCAAGGTTTCAATTGTAAAAGTTCCTTATATGTCGTTTGTTTATCTAGATACATTTTTGCTAGGAAATGCTAAAAAATGGTGTCTTTTTTTAGAAAAGCTGTGTTTATAAGGTAATAATACAAGTATTTTGCTGTTAGAGCTGTTTATTGCAAACATCAATCATACTCAGAGGGTTTAATAAATGTACTGGAAGTTTGATGATAAAATTCAGCAAAAAACTGTTGTTTTTAACCTGTATTATAATAAGATTGAAAGCTTTATATAGTTTTAAGTGTTAGATTATGTATTATTTAGAATAATTTAAATTTAAGAGTTTGATTTAGAAATATCAGCAAAAAAAAGGAAAAGTTTAGTAAAACGTCAGTAAAAAGTCAGGAAATTTTTCTCAGCTTGATCAGTGGCAACCATGTATTTGTCTATATAAACAAACATATTTGTTGCAACAAAATTTTCTAGTCAAGTGTTTGGTAAAGTAAATTTAATTACACCTTCCAAGTCGCATATTTAATACTTGATTACAAATATGTAATTATGACATCACAGAAATGAACAAGCATGGAGACAGTTCCTCTGTGTCGTCATACGGCAGAAAAATGAGAAACAACTCGAATAACAGTTAGTTAATATTATAAAAGTTTTTTTAATTAAAAATTAGTTTTGATATTAACTATCTGAAAAAGATGTAATGTAACAAGAAATTTTTTTATAAGTTTTGGTTTTATTTAAAACTAATCAATTTTGAAATTATGATTCTGAAAAAGATGTAACTATAAATTGTATGATTTTATGTAAAATTAAACAAAATCATTTTCTCGTCAATTACTTTAACAGATTAAGTTGTTGTTTGTTTGTGAAATAAAGATTATAGTTAATGGTTTTAATAACATTAAAAACTTATGTAATTAAACAAAATTTATTAAAGACTTTTTGAAACTTAATTAGTTATGTGAAAAAAAATATTGTAAGTAACTGTAACTTTTTTAGTTTATATTTTTTTCAAGTAAACACATGACAAACATAACAATTTACCTGTTTTTTATTTAAGTTGTCTAATGTGCAAGTTTAACTAAAATATTTTTTCATTAAAAATGAATTTTCAGGACTTAGTATTTCAAAAAGCGCTTATTCATCCAGGCGACGATCAGGTATTAAAAAAAAGCGTAGAAAAAAAAGTGTTTATTAAAACTGTTAGATAATTAGAATATGAATTAATATTTTTTAGAAACAATGAGACTGTTGCTGGAAATTGCAAAAAGTCTTATTTTTTAAAATGTTGAAACACACATATTGTTTGTTTATTAGTTGATCTTTATATATTTCCGCAAGTAGTTTTTAATTAGTTTTTATTTTAAGTTTAGCTTTCATATTTGAAATTTTTATTACTTCATCAAGCCCAAAAAGTATAAACTAACTAAATATTTTGAAGTTTATAATGACAATAGACCTAAACTTACTAGAGAACTACTCATATTTTTTGATTACTTCTAATATACATAATTTCATTTATTATATTGCAATCAGTTTTATTATACTAACATAACATTTTTAGTTTGAATTAGCAATTAACAAAATGCGCACTTTAAAGTAGTCAAGCTAATATCTTTTATTAAGATAAGCCTACGTCAATTTTTAAAATATTTTTTTTTATAACTTTTTATTGATTTATTATACTTCTCGCCTGATAGTAAAATCTCGCCTGATAAAAAGTTGATATAAAAGAAGTATCGGTTGATTTTATTTATTTCAGTATTTCACAGCCATAACAAGCATTAATTATTAAGGGGTTCTACCACCAACGAAAAACGTGTTAACAACATATTTTGATTTTCAACTGCTCGCTTAGAATACTAACTTGGATTCATTTTTTATAGAGTAACAAGTCTTTCTTAATGCTATTTTTGCAATTTGTTAAACTTTAGGAGAAAACTAGTATTTAAAGCGCCTTCTTTTATAGATATTTAACTAAAAACCAAAAAATTTCAAAATAAGCTGATATTTTTGTAAAAGACATACTTTTGCAAACACTGAGTTATTTTCAAGCAATGTAGTGTAAGCTAACTTATGTATTTGTATCAAATTTGTTGAAACAAACTCCTACTTTTAGCACAGAACAGTTTTTTTCTCAAGTTTTTGCTAAATTTGAAATTCGTCTATCAACAAGTGTTTACTAATCAGTGTTTCTATAAATTTACAGCTTACTTTGTATTTTTTACAAAAGTAGCTTGGAATATGTAGTCTAATTTTTAGTTGTTTTCCCTATAAGTATTAATTATCACTGAAGTAAAAACTGTTTATTTGTATTTTTATTGCCAAGCCTGTTGTAGGTATTTCAACTTCGATTCTTATCTTTCAATATCTTATTTTTAACTTTTATCATGTAAAGTTTCAAAAATTAAAGTTTCAACATTAGCTGTGTATGATTCTTGAAAATAATTTTCATAAATTTTCTTTTAAAAAATACTTTGTTAAACTAGTTCTAGTATGAGCAATCAAGTGCCTAATTTAATTTTCTCCACTTGTGCTATTTGAAGTGATAATTGATAAATATGTTACTAAAAGTTTTTGTTAGATTTAGAAACGGACTTTTTCTGTCTAGTTGTTTTAGAAATTAAATTTTTCGTAAATAAGTGTCAAAAAATTCACCAAGATCTATAAACAATCGCATAAAACATTAGAAATTATCAAAGCGTATTACAGAATTTTTTTTCTATTTATATTTCTATATAACGGACCTTATCAAAACACTGTGACATAACAATTTTTTAACAAAGAACTTTTCATGTAACTTATTTTGAATATGATGAACTTACTTTTTTGTTCTCATGTGTCAGAAAAAACAGTTAAAATATGTTTTGCATTACTTTGCTTGTTGTTGAAATTGATTTGTGTTCATTTTAGGTGACTCTTAAGTTTAATATCAATTAATTTGCTTGGTTTAAGAAAAGTTTTCTTTTGTATCAAAACTTCTTTTGTTACGCAACATAGTTTTTAAACATCTAAATTTTAATCAACATTTAAAATATAATCTAATGTTTTAAATAGTTTTTCTGGTTGTTAATAAGATTATTTTGCAGTTCGAATTCACACACTTGTTGATAACTTTAAAAAATTGTTTCCAAACTTGTCATTGTTTACTTCAACTTAACCCCTTTGTATCAAAAGGCTCTTCTCAAGCAATATAGTATACAAGAAATATTTAATTTTTTTATCTTTTCAAGCTTTATGCCGATAGATGCACTTATTTTTTCCAGATTTTCAAATTCTGAAAAAAAGCATCTATCGGCCCAGGGTCTTATTTTTAAAATGTGTATACAACAAATAACTTTCAATGTAGCTTTGAATATAACAGTCTAAAACTTGTTTTTTTTTCATTTATTAGCGTGCTTGACAGGCATTATAGTTTACAAATATGCATTTTTGTTAATGGAGTTACTCTCGAATTCACTTATAACTAGTGATGTACCGGACCCACAATTTCGGGTCCGGCCGGACCCGGATCCGGACTTTTTTTTCAAATTAGAATCCGGCCGGAACCGGATCCGGACTTTTTTTTCAAATTAGAATCCGGCCGGAACCGGATCCGGACTTTTTTTTCAAATAAGAGTCCGGCCGGAACCGGATCCGGACTTTTTTTCCAAATTAGAATCCGGCCGGATCCGGATATCAGACAAAAATGGCAATATCCGGCCGGACCCGGACCCGGATAGCGAGTCCCTTACATCACTAGAATAAACTAGCCTGAGTCCGAATGAGGTTTTTAAAAACTGAAAAAAAAAGAACTTTAATCTAATAATAAGTAGAACAGCTAGCCACAAGGTTTACAAATTTAGGTGTTATTTACAATTAAAAAACTGAAATCAAGTTCTTGAACAAAATACACTAGAAAATTACAAAGTATTTAAAACTTGATCAGCTCTAACTCATTCAAAATCTTAAAGAAAACTAGCCTGAGTTTTTATAAAAAACTAAACTAGCCTGAGGCAGTTCAAGATATTCTAAAATTCCCAAAAATTTTCAAACTAGCAGGGTTGCCATTGTTTAAGTCAATAAAACTAGCTAGAGTGAGTATAAACAAGCCTGAGTCAGAATAAGGTTTTTGAAAACTTAAAAAATTACTTTAATCTAATAATCAGTAGAACAGCTAGCAAAGGTTGACAATTTGGTAGTAAAGTTGTGGACTGATTGTGGTACACTAAACTTATTAGTACTACCCATCATAGTTAAATCCTACCTTATTTAATTAATATCTAACAAATACTAAATTATAACTGAGACTACTTTCTATAATCAGACACGACAGTTTTGAGTGATGAATCTTTTATATAAAACACAACAAGAAATACTAGCACATACAAAATTATTGATTACTTTGGTAACACTTTAAGAACTGGAAGCTATTTAAATTTATATCAAAAGAGTTAAAACAAAAGACTAAAAATTAAATTAAACTATTAGTAAACAAAAAACTGTAAAATTTTTAATAAACAATTAAACTATAAACCTTGATTAAATATTTAAACAATTAAACACCTGTTGAAATATTCACTTTTAAAACAAAACACTACTTACAATAAGCATTCACAAAAACGTTCAAGATATCTTGTTGCATCAAGCTACACACCAAACTAACTAACTGCTTACATATAAACTGCCTGTCATGTTCTGATGTTTTGTTGCATCAGTATTTAGTTTGAAATATTTCGTCATATGATTCTCATTGGCTCGTACATTCAACCGTATTAACTCTAAATATTCTCTGAGCTCAACTTTAAACAATAAATAATGCAAGTATTCATTCCAAAGTTTTCAATTTTACAACATATGTAAAGAGTTGCATTTCATGAAATGTTTATTTCATAGTTTAAATGTAAACAAATGTAAATTAGTCACGTGTACAAAATGAGCCAATCACGGTAGGTGTTTAATTTTAACTGACGAAAATGACTCTTATTAATTTACACAGGGTTTGTTTTTGAAAAATACTTTTCAGTATGCTTTGTTTTACTAACTAGATCCGGGTCCGGCCGGATCTCTGTTAGGATCCGGCCGGACCCGGATCCGGACTTTTTTTTTCAAATTAGAATCCGGCCGGAACCGGACCCGGACTTTTTTTTCAAATTACAATCCGGCCGGAACCGGACCCGGACTTTTTTTTCAAATTAGAGTCCGGCCGGATCCGGATATCAGACAAAAATGGCAATATCCGGCCGGACCCGGATAGTGAGTCCGGTACATCACTACTTATAACTTCATATACTTGTTGATAACACTCAAAAGCGTTTCTATAATTATCATTAAGTTTTCCCTTTTGCATCAAAACACGCTTGACAAGCAAGATAGTGTACAAACATAAATTTTTGATACTCGCTAAACAGCCGGAGCCAGCCTGCACGGATCAACCCAGTCTTTGAAGCAAGTGTCGAGCAAGCCCCCTCAGCAAATCAAGAAGCCGACGGCGAGGCCGCAGGCTCCAACCAACAGGAAAGTCAACAGCGCCAGGAGCAACAACAACATCGGTTTGTCGTTGTTTTTTCGTGATTTAATTTTAGTAGTAATAATAATATTAGTTAAAAATGTCTGAAATTAACTCAGAACAAGATAATTTTGTTAACTTTATTTTTAGACAACCTAATAAAGTAAACTCGTATCAGACTCGATCAATAACCATCCGAACAGGCGGACTGGACATGGAGTCGTTCACGTCAGAGTTCACCACCGGCCTGCCCACCATGCGCATATACGGCGGCAAGGACCTGGTTGAAAGCATGCACAAGGTGGCGGATATTGTCAACGACGAGAAGAAGGACTGGAACACCAGGGCGAACGCCGTGAGTTGTTGGGAATATTTATTTAGATTTAAAAGTTTTTGTTATGCAATGTTTATTGGAACACCAGGGCCGACGCTGTGAGTTGATGTTGAAAAAGTTAAATGATGTGTGTTTGGTGTTAAACTTTTTTTTGTATGGATATAAAGCGTTGTATTACTACAATTCGGAGTACCAGGTCCAATGCCGTGCATTGTAATTAAAAATGTTTTAAAGAGTACTTGTTTAGCAGTATTGGTTTTATTTGTATAACTTTATGTATTAATTTTTTAGTTAAGTAAATTTTAAAAACGGTATAACATAGTTTACATGTATAATTTAAAATTCAACATTTTTCAATAAATTTTAACACTTGATTATGACGTCACAGTTCAAACAAATTCGCGCCATCGTGCACCAGTGCTACGACGATCACCACGAAACGTTCAAGGAGGAACTGAAAAACATCGAGACGGCGCTGCACAAGAACGCAAAAGATCTGAGGTCGCAGGTTGTGAGGGAAGCGTGCGTCACAATAGGGTCAGTTGTTTGTTACGTCACTGTTGTTACTATTATTACGTCATTTTTATATTTTTGAAGTCTTCTGACGACAGAAGCACTTACCTTGCCAGATTTTCAAATCTGGATAGACAAGTGCGGCTACCGGCACGGGGTCTATTTTATCAATGTATAATATTAAATTTGTAACGCTTTGTCACTATCCGGTTCGTTGAGTTTTTATTATAAAATGTTCGAGACAGTAAAGAAGCGACGCGTGATGACGTCATAGGGGGTGAGAGAAAATTTAAACTCGAATGTTTTAATTTTGAAGTATGCAGTTGTGTTGAAACTGCAGTTAGAAACTAAAATGAAACATGTATGTAAATGTAGTATATCTGTACCAGTTATTGTTGCTCCGCACCCTTATGTATTAACGCGTCATTACTAATGTAGGTAGCCTTCTGCCTTTCTGTAGATAAATTTAATTTCCCCGATTAAAAATATAGAAAAATAAGTGCGTTTAACGACCAACGGGTTTATTATATTGATATGATACAATAAAAAATTTGATATTTTCATTGATGTGTTAATATATGTATATTATAGATTAACGTTTAGAAGTCTTCTGTTTACAGGTAAGCTTACTTTTCCTAATTTTCAAAATATAGAAAACTAATGTGTTTCCAACCAGGATTTATTTTTCGAACTTGTAACAAACAAAAAATGTCTCAGATACTTGTCGCAAACGATGAAGAACCAGTTTGAGAAGTATGTGAGGCTGATACTGCCCACTCTGTTCAGTCAGATTCCCATCAGCATCAAAATTATCAGCACTTCCGCCATACTTGCCATCAGAACCATACTCAATGTTAGTTTGAATAAATAATTACAGGGTTGCCACTTTACCTGGAATCCTGGAAAGATCTGGAATTTGACAATTTAGGCACAAATAACCTGGAAAAACCTGGAATTTTTTAGAATTTTAACATGTTCAGTAGTAAAATTTCAGTTTGACTCAAAAAATTTATCATATAGATAAAAAATTTTTGTCATCACCAAAATTTTTTTAAGTAGCTTTACAGTACGTTTTCAATCTTTTTATACCATTTAACACAGTTTCTTACCTTAAATTTAACTTTAAACTAAGAATAGATCCAAAAATTTGTACTTTTAAAAACCTGGAAGAAATTTGAAAAACCTGGAGAAATTTTTGAAAAAACGAGTGGTAACCCTGTAATTAGAACCATACTGAATGTCAGTTTGTTATTTTGTGAAAATAATGTGCTATTTAAATGTTAGTTTGAATAGATAATTAGAATTATATTGATTGTTAGTTTCAATAAACAATTAGAACTATACTGAATATTAGTTTCAATAGATAATTAGAATTATATTGAACCTTTGAATAATTAGAATTATATTGAATATTAGTTTGAGTATTTTAAATAATCAGAACTATACTAAATGTTAGTTAAAGTGTTAAAATAATTATACTTTACTGTTTAAATAATTAATGTTAGTCTGAATAAGTTATAAGAATTATATTGATTGTTAGTTTTAATAAATAATTAGAACCATACTTAGTGTTAGTTAGAATGTTAAAATTAGTCAGTTTTGTATTTAATGTTAGTTTGAGTATTTTTATTATCAGAACCATACTGGAGGTTATTTTTTTAAATGTTTTATATAAATAATAAGATCTAAACTTGTTTATCACAAACTTTATAGTTAATGATAGTTGTACTTGCTATTATTTAAAAAAATAATTTATAACTATAACTAATAATTGAAAAATTTATAATTAATGAAGCTTTGATATTTTAAATTGTATAGACGTATGTCAACTTAACTAAAAGCTTATTTTGTTTTCTACTTGGATAAAAACTAGATTTTAATTTTTAGTGCTATGGCACTAAGACTCATGTGTGCGCTAGCCGTTAATTTTGCATTAAAGTTTAATTTGTCAAAAATATTATGTATAAATTTTTAAGTTTTAAATTACTGTGAGTTGTTTGTTTTGTTATACACTTTAAAGTTTTTATTTTTGTGAAGAAAAATTATCTTGAGTTCTATTTTTATAAAAAATAGTAAAATACTTATATAACACTGATATAAAAATAATAGTTTAAAGCCGCTTATTTGAAGTTATGATAAAAAATTTGAATGATTAAATTGTTTATAAAATAATTAAAAATTGACGTGAATAAACTTTATACCTTGACTGGTTTTTAATTAGTTTTTTATTTCTATATATTAATTGGAGAATGGGTATTGTGTACAAGGTTTAATTAATTACTACTTGCTTTAATTTAATAACCTTACAATTGATATTTATTGTTTGTATTTCTATAAAATTTTTTGTTTTTTTTTTCTTTAAATAAAAGCATCAACATTTTTTCAGTTTTAAATGAAACTTAAAAATTAATTTTAAATTCAAAACGAAACATAAGCTAATTGAGAATACTTTTTTACATTTTTATTTTTTGTCAAGAATTGTGTTTGCTCGAAGCTTTTTAAAGTTAAAATAACATCGGTTTGAAATGCAACTGTGTTATTTGAACGTGTTTGAATGTGCAAACTTTATCTGTAGCTCCCCCAAGCGTACATAAAATTCAACAACAAAGTACGCTAATTTTTTAAAAGTTACTAAACAGTAAAAAAACTACATAGTAGATTCAAAATCATATTTTAAAGAATTTAGACTACTTTGGAAATTAAAATGAAAGTATTTTTATTTAGAGTTTGTATCTTTTAAAAGGTGTCTTAACCTTGTTTTTAATTTTGAGTCTAAATAACAACATTTTTATAAAGAAGGTTATAAATTAAAATGCTATGTTGTTACTATCAATTTACAAAAAAACTTCATGTAGTACTAACAATGTTTAAATTTTTTTTAAACCTCTTTTTTTTTACTTCGAAACAAAACCATAGAGACAAATTATAAAAAATTATAAAATGTATTACAAGCTCATTAAGTTTAAAGATTTTGTTAAAATACTGCTTAGAAAATCTTTTGTTTGTATAAATAAAATAAAATTTTTCAGTATTCTGGTTAGTATTTTATGTAAGTTTGGAAATACAATTGATAGAATTGAAATATAAAGCAAAATAAATAACTTGAGTATGTATGAGCTGTTTTTTTTTGTCGCTGGTTTTATGTATACTTTTATAGTCTTTAGATATAACTATATTTTAGAGTTTAAAACAAATCGTGTGCACACTGCGTCTTATGATATTTTTTATGAACAAATATTAAAAAATAAAAAAAAGTTTTAACTAATACGTAGCTGTTTGAAATAATGACAAATAAAACGTTTTTTTTTATTGATTTTTCATTTTTAGTTCTTTCAATGGTTAAATATTAGTTTTGACAAATATTATATTATTTAAAGGTTAAAAGTACGTCGTTACAACTTGTGGTGATAACTTTAAACTTTTTATTAACTTATTGGTTCCCAGAACACACAGTATTTTATTTCCATTTATTTGTTTTATTTATTTAGTTATCTTTGTGCTTTTTGCTAATGAACGCACTTATTTTAAAAACTATTTAAAGTATGACAAACAAATGCCCATATTGGAGGAAGTTAGATAGTTGAAAAAGTATACGTAGTCAAAAACATTATTTAAACTATAATTTAATTTAATAAAACTTTTTTACATTATGCACAGCAATTAGTTCTAATCTCGTTTGCTTAGCTGAAATTTACTGTCTACGGTTTTTAAAATTAGTTAAAAGAAATTGTCCGTTAGGTGGAGGTAAAGAACTGAAGACAGAAAGCTGTCAACAACTCTCTGAATTCCAATTCTTTGCTTAATTGTTTTATTTTAATGACATTAAAGTTTTCTGCCAATAGACGCTTTTACCTTCCCAGGTTTCAAAAGTATGGGAAGGTAAGTGCGCTTATTGGCCCACGGTCGTTTTTTTTGCAGATTTTTGAACTTTTTTCAAGAACTTTTATAAATACTTAAAAAATTTATCCTGCTTCACCCACAGAACACCCAGCACCACCGCATAGTGCCGATAGTTTTGGAGAACACAACTTCAAAGTCGGTGCCCGTTCGCAGGTACACCTTCGCGTTCCTGCACCAGATGCTGCAGTGGCCCGCCGCAATGCTGGAAAGGAACATGCAGCACTTGAAGCAGGCCGTGCTGAAGGGCATCGAGGACGCGGATTCCGTGACCAGGGACGAAGCTCGGAGGTTCGTTAGCATGTGATTTTAAATTAGTTGTCTGTGTGTAATTTACAGTATATATTAGTATTGTTTTGTCAGTACTTTTAACCATCACTGCGGAATTCACTAAAATAATTCTTTATTAGCTCAAATAACTGATTGTTTATATAACCAGAGCTATTTTTAAAATGTTTTTTGTATATATGTCACTGCTTGCTTTGTTACAATCAGTACAACCTAGGGTGTTTGTGTAAGCATTTTAATTAAGTTAGTAATTTTATTTTATATTTCATTCACATTAATAAATTTTTTGTTCAAATTTTGTGGAATTTATCAGTGTTTAGCTTTGCTTGCTAACTGAAGTATTTTTCCTTAAAGTTTTAAAAATTTAGAAAATTAAAAACATTTATTAATGAACATAAGTCCCTAAACTTATTATGTTGAAGTTACAGTGGTTAGTATTTACAGTCTATTCAAAATAAAATAAATGAAATATTATATTCCGTTATTTCCAGCTGCTGGTACACACTGAACTTGAGTTTTCCCCGTGAAGCCGACGAAATATACAACAAATTAGACGCCAGCAAACAGAAAGTTCTCAGAAGTTCGTGTCTATTTTGTTATCAATTTTATTATTTAATAATACCACAAAAAACATTATATTGATTCTTGTTAATTGTCTCAAATGTACACTCTTTTTTTGCAGATTTTTAAATTTGGGAAAATAAGTACACTCATTGGCAGAGGCTTTAAATAACAAACTGTCCAATGAATATTGTATTAATTTTGAAAAATTTGCTGCAACAAGCGTGTTTGAAAACTTTGGATTTAGCTATTACTGTGTGATTTATAAGTCAGAATTTTAAATATTAGAACATTTTCATTCAATTTAGTGAAAATAATTTTACTAGCATCAACTTGTTTTGTAACAGAATGGTAAATTTTCAAACTTATTCTAAACATTTTTCTATAAGTTGAAAACTGCTTGTGTACGGTTGAATATTTTTAGTATCTGTTTATATATTTTATATTTATTGTCTTGTCACAATATCTGTTTAACATGACTTCAAAATATTTGTTTAATATGACGTCACAATTAACACAGACACGTCACTGAAGCCGTCTTCTTCGAACGACAGCATCAGATCGACTTCTACCACAGGCTCAAACTCGTTAGTTTATATAATTGATTAGTTTGTTCTATATGGAGATATAAACTAATTCCAGTTTTGATATATCAGTTTTTGATAGATATAAAAAAAAACTATGTTCTACTATTTTCGTTAATTCAAAACATATGAAGTAATTGTTAGCTTTCAAATAAATATAAACAATAGTTGAAAAATAGCAGTTGTAAACATTTAAAACGATATAACTTATGTTCGTTGGTTAGAAAAATGATTAAAACACTAGCTCTAATTTGTCAGTTAAAAAATGTTTAAATCAACTTTCTTAGTTTTAGTTAAAACATAAAGATATTAGTTAGCAAAAAAAAAATTAGGTTTCAGTTTATTAAAAAGTTGTAGATAAAATAATAATGTAATCATTTAAAAAAAAAAAGTAAAAAATACTCGTTTTTTGTTAGTGTTTTTTAATTTTAAAAATAAAGTATCTAGAAATTCACAGAAGTATTTAGTTTAAATACATAAAACTGCTTATATTAATTTAAAGTTTCTTAATTTTTTAAGTATTTTCTTTTTCTTAAACATTTAAAACCGCTACAAGCCGTATACGTGCCAGAGTTTTCCAAGTTTAAAACTTGTTATTATCAAAGTTTGAAACTCGTTACATACATATTTCAGAGCCATCCTATCAATATATATTGGTAGTGTATAGCTTATCACAAAAACTAATTAATATTTAACAGCAAAAGAAGCATGCTACCTCCAACGAGAGTCCCAGCCGCAAACAGAACTAATTCTGCTTCAAACACAGGAGGTTAGAGTGTTTTATATATTTTAAATTAAATACAGTAGTTAAATAATTTAAATTAAATAGTTGAGCCCTTCCATATTTTTTTTTTCAATACTTTTTCACTGCTACAAATACTCGAGGTCACTAAAATAACTAAAATAAGTACTTTAATTTTAAATAGTACAACAGTATTCAGCTTTGAATTACTTTTTGTTTTGAAATAAATGCGCCATAAGCCAAAAGGCCTTAAACTTCAACCAATATAAAAACTTTTATAAACATATATATATTTATTCTTTCAAAAATATATTTTACAAACTAAGCTTCGGTCAAAGACCTCGTCAGTGCTTAAATAAATCTAAAAAAATATATGTGACAGTCATGGAAAATAGCATTTAAACAATTAAATCAAAATAAAACCAAATTATTACTGAAAATTTTTACTTAAGAAACTAAACAAATCAAATTTTAATATTAAGACTGAGTTTTAGTCGAAGTTTAAATTTTTAGCTAAGTTTTGTAATCAATATAACAACAATAATCAAAGCTGTATGTAGCTTTCTTTTTTCTTCTAGTTAACTTACAGAGTAAACATTGCTTAAGCAAAAGTGTAATTAAAGAAGTGAGCTTAAAATTTAATTGAATTTAGTGTAGCTTATTTTAATTGTGACGTAATTATTAAATTTGAACAATCTTGTGCTTTTAATCGCTATTAAAATTTAAAATCTCGCTCAAACGCTTTATATGAAAGCTTATAGTTAAAATAATTTTTTACCTAAATACAAAACAAGTTAAATTATGATACTAAGTTTGAATTTTTTGCAAAGTTTAAATTCTAGTTAAATATAAAAATCAAAGAACAACACAAATAATAATAGTAAAAAAAAAATTGTGTACAGCTTTCTATTATCTTCTAGTTAATTTTCAAAGTAAACATTGCTTAAATGAAAATAAGGGTAATAGTAATAAGTGGGCTTAAGTTAAAATGCATTTTAATCAAGCTAAATTTTATTGTGACTTGAATAACATAAATTTAAGTAATTTTGTACTTGTAATAGTTACGAAAATTTGAAAATTTTGCTTGAATAGTTTAGAAAAAAAAAAAAAAAAATTTTAAGAAAATTATAGTTACAAAAATTAAAAAGCATGCACAAAACCTGTATTACGAGTAATTTAAGTTTTGAAGTGGAGTTTTCGGAAGTGCGGGCAGGAATAAAAGAGTTCGTACCGTTTGTTTAGATTATCCCTTCTGTCTGCTTTAGCGATTTATTTTCTTCGGTCAGTGGGCGTGCTTCTTTTCCGAGATTTAAAAATATGAGATAATAAGTGCGTTCATTGAAGACTTCGTTGTCTTGTAATGAACAACTTGAATAATTAAACATATATTGTTTACAGCGCGCAGACAGATGAAACAGCCGACAAACTACCAACTGACGCGAACGAGGAGCGAAATTCACTCCCCCTCGGTAACAAACAGCAGAAACAAGATGCAACACGTTAAATCTAGCGGTTACGGAACCGTGGGTCGGTTTTTGTTGCGTCATTTTTGAGGACAATGAATTTTTTATATACTTTTTTCGGCCCTGCAGTTGTTTTGAACAATTCGTTGGTTTTAAAAACTGTTTTTGTAACTGTATTTTCTAACATCACGTTATGAACTTGAATCTTAGTCGTAAGTCTAGCGGTTACAAAACTAAGGTCGGTTTTCAACTTCGATGAGTTGTTTGCATACTTTTTTCGGCACCGAAGAAGTTTTGAACAACTTTCTAATTTTAAAATAACTCTTTTAAATTTGTTTTCGTCACTAATTATTCTAATTTTACAATTTTTTCCCGTTTAACCAATGAAACTGCTTCATTCAGGCCGAACAGCCAGAGTCCAACCAGTCAAATCGCACAACCAGCTCCAAGTAAAAAGGACGACGCCGGCTCCGGCTAGGAGAAGCAGGACCATGGAAATATCCAACAACTATATCACTAATAAAACGCGTTAGTTTTTATAAAAGTTTCGAAATATCTAATAACTACACAAGTTTGTTTAACAATAAAATTAATTGCAACTTTTTTGGGTTACAATTTATCAATTGTAAGAAAAAATTTGCGGTTCATTTCAAGTAATTATTAAAATTTTCAATGTTAGTAGCTTTAAATTAACAAAAAGACAATAATTCTACTTAAATTTAAATAATTAGTATCTTTTGATAACAAGCAGACTATCATCCAATATTATAGAATTTGTAATGACAAATTTCTTTATAAAATTTGAAAGTTTTTGAATTTTATATAAATCATAAAAAAAATCATATTATTATTTTTACGTCTTTCATTAAAAAATATTCTAAATCTAAAAGTTGTTCTAAAATTGACAACACGTTCCGCAGCATCATCGAGCAGACCGGCGTCGCCCACCTCCTCCGTCAAAAGCGCGCGAAGAATTCCCAAGAAAAATCCCCCGCACCACCAGAAACTTCCGAGCACCCCGTTGACGGCCGGCAGGACGCTGAGGACGCCCCACAAGTTCGCCACGCCCACCTCGAGCGCCCGCACCCCCAGGAACCACAACGGTATGTGACGTCACAACTGTTACATTTATTATTGTTTTAATTTATTAGTAAATTTGAATTTTTTCATTGTGCCCTGTCAATATATTTAGCGAGCTAATTTCATTGTTTTAAATTTTTTACAGTTAGATGCTGTCTTCTTTTTTTTTTTGCAAAAGTTTAATTGTGAACTTTAATGACAGATGTAAAAAAGGCGTTTTAATTAAATCAAAGTGCTTAAAAGTTACGTATAGAGAAAAAAAAACTACAACACGCATAGTTTTTTGTTAACAGTACATGTATTTATATTAATATGTAGTTTATAATAAATACTTATCAAGGAATTTGAATTGTACTCATTTTCTTGCATCCCCGCTATTTAAATTTTGTTGGTATGTTAGTTTAAGAATATAACGTGGCAACAAAGTAAACTTTTATTTATATATGTCACAAAATTAAATCTGATAAAAAAGTGCGTACATTGGCAATTATATTTAAAATAATTAAATAATAAAATATTGGGTTGAGCCTTAGAAAGATTTATTTTGTACATAAATGGTAAAAAAATAGATTTAAAAAACCATCTGCCAATGGAAGCACTTATATTTAAAAATATTTCAAAATTATCTATCTGCTTCCATTGGAGTTAAATGGGAGCAAATCATATACAATTATGATTGTAAGTAGTTATATTTAGCCTAAAAAAAACACTTCTGCATATGGACTCACTTATAAAAGTCCTTTAAAAAAAAGTGAGTCCATCGTAGGAAAATTAAACTCCAGTACAAACCACACTACAGCTATATAAAGTAGACAGTTGTTATTTTACCTGTTACATTGTACAAACCCGTGGTAAATAGACTCGCTGTCCCGCATACCGGTGTCCACCAGCAAGCGGACGTCCAGGGTGAGCAGCAGGAGCACCACCCCCAACATGAGCAGGAGCGGCAGCAGGAACAACTCGCCCGCCCGCAGCTTAAGTAAGACAAAAAAATTTGAGCTCGTTTCATTGGCTGATTAAAGTGAATGAGCTTGTTTCATTGGTCGGTTGTTGTTAACGAGCTGGTTTCACTGGCTGGTGTTTATGTGCTTGATTTTTAATTGTTCATCGTTTCAATAAGAGTTTTCAATGTTGTTTTTCAGTTATAATCAAGTTTTTTGATATCCATAAAAATTTTTTTTCAATTTTATTAAATTTTTTAAGTTTTAAATCCTTAATATGCAGCACGTATTTATAACATGTGTGTTTTTATAAGCTTTTTATGTAAGTGGACTTGTTACTTGAATAAATGTTTTTAAAAGTTTTACACTAAAACTTAAGTGTTGCCTGCATTATTAAAAAATAATGTCTAATATAACTCTAGATTGTTTTATTAACATGCTATAATAACTAACAACAAAAATAATGCCTTTATGCTAAAACATTGAAACTAAAAAATTAAGGTAGTTTTGCTGTTATTTTTAAGTATATGTTAATAAATAGTTCTTCTATTTTTTTGAATGTTCAAACTTAGCTTGAAGATAAGTTTTACCTTCAACTTTAATTTTATTCTCAATATGAGACAATTATATTTTATGTGTTAAGTTTGAAATAGATTTTAAGTCTTTTTTATAAGTTGCTGCTAATAAAACTTTAAACAATTTTCTAACAGCTGTAAGTCATTCAAGTTAAAACTTATTTAACGATTTAGATATAATTTAAAATATTTTGTAATATTTTGTACAGAAATCTAAGACAAAATTCATTCAAAAACATCTTTATTAAAGCAACAAACAAGTAAAATCGATTTCGGCTAACGCTTTTCAATTACTTTAGTTAGCAACTAATTTTAAGATTAAATTTTGAGTATATAAATAGTTAGAGGTTACATCAGAAAAATCAGAAAAATCAATTAACACTAATTAGCATAATTGAGTAAAATTAATTAGACATTCACAATTCATAAATGCATATATAAAACAGTTTATCAGTAATTTAACTAAGATAAGCAACATTAAAAATAAAATAAAAATAAGCGACAAAATTCAAATAAAATCTATAACAACTTATAAAGATTAGACTTATAAACATATTGTTGCTTACACAATTTAGGTTTATATGTTTTTATAAATAGAGATTCTAAAACACTAAGGTGATAATCGTTACGAGCTTTACTTAAAATTGAAAAGTTACTATCATTATAGTTCTTTGCGCAATCTGAATTGTTTAATAAGTGTTCAGCTATCGCTGATGATCTATTAGATGGTTTTTTTAAACCAGTGTCCATCCATCTTTAATATTTAATAAAACGTTCATGTCATTTGAATTAACATTTGTTTTCAAAAAATTTTGAATGTATGGTGTGCTCTTAATCTATCATTCATTAATATTTTTTGTCAATGTATTTCTTTACTTTGCATACAAATACTTGGCTGTTTAAATATTTGTGCAATCCCTTAAAAACATTTCAGTTTTAAATTTGCATTTTAGCGTTATTTTCTTATAAGACATTTTTTCAGTAATATTTATAAGTTTTACTTTTTATACCAGTTATAACTTTTAGAATCCAAATTTTTCACTTGCATTTTTTGCGTTGTTCGTTATAGATTTTGTATACTTTATACTTGGTTTTTTATTTCAGATAAGTATGCAGTTAAGTATATGAAATTTTCAAAAGAAAAATTTCACTCTTTTTAGAAATACAAGCGTTTCTTTTAAATTTTTACATTTTTTTTTGAGAAACAGGTTGTAACATGTATAAAACTAACTTTACGTTTTTTAAAATGACAAAAATGTGTATATTTGGTGCATGATTTGTTAGTAAAAAGTAATTATGATATTTTACGATGATTAATGTATGTGAATAAGAACTTTTAAATACTTTTAAAAACATTTTTGTTGTTGCATACATAATATGTTTTTAGATTTGATGTTGAACAGTTTTAACTATTTAATTAAACAAGCTTGTTCTTTTCAAATGGCCTTTTTAGTGTTTATGAATTTTACATGTGTGTTTACAACTTGCTGTTTGTATTTTTGTTAAGCTTTTAAAAAAATAATAATTGCTACTAGTAATTATTAACATTGCTGACAAACTAATACTTTAAAAAAAGTTTTAACTAAGAAATTTGAGAATGAAAGAAAAAAATCTTTATTAACTTTATTATTTTTAAACGTTCCTGAAACATAACTGTTTTTTATAAAACACAAACATTTTTAAACATACTTATTGTTGTGTATTTTAATAATGCATTTTCAATGTGTTAATTTTGCATCGTATTTTTCTTTGTACTCCTCATTTTTAGTAATTAATTTTTCATCAGTGTTAATTTAGAAAGCAAAAAACTTAAACTTGATAAATTGAAATTTATTTCAATATATTTTTTAGTACATTAATTAACAATTTTATTCTTATAAAATTTTAATAATTTATGTTCCAAAAAATATGTTTTTATTACAGTTGGAAGCAGAACACTGCCAAAAGGTCGTCAAGGGGAACAAGTTCTGAATAACGCGCTACAAGTTAGTTTGTTACGTCATAATGCGATTTTATTGTGAAAAAAAAAAATTAAAAAAGCTTTAAATACTTGTTTTGAAGTATGAAAAACAACATTTTGTAACATCATTTTGTAATAGTATTAAATACAACTTAAAAAAAAAAAGAAAAAGTTTAAAAGAAACATTTTTGGGAAATTAAACTTGTTTGTCGTGTTACCGCAATAGAAACAGTTTGCTTGTTATAACTTGTACATTTGTCACTAACCAAATTGCGTAGCAACGGAAGAGGAGGCCGCTCAACAATCACCATAGCAACCGGGGTGACGAGTATTCCGATGACGATTTCTCAGACACGTCATCGATTTGTTCCGACATGAGCTTCTCTTCGTTAGTTGATTAAATTTGCAATAAAGATTATTCAGCTACAAATTTCAAGTATATAAACTTATTTTTTAATTATTAAAAAAAGCTTGGGATACAAGTTCATTAAATATAAGAATAGTTTCTGTTGGTTAAGAGTTAGTTAACTTTTGTTCGGTGAATTATAGTTTAAAAAAATTAATAAATCTTTTCCACGTGTACAACAAAAGTTGAAAGTATTTTAAATCAGTTCCGACACGCAAGTATAAATTATTTGGACTTTCAAAATTTTAAATCTTAATAACAATACAATGTTTCACTCGCTTGAACCTAATCAAACGAGATTATCAGTTGAATAAAATCTTATTCAAATAGAATAAAGTTCAAATAGAATTATTTATACTTGAATAATTTTTCAATTTTTTTTGTTTTTATGTAAAGAAATAATTAAAACGATAAAAAAGAAATTATAAAAAAATCCTATTAATAGAATAAAAACTAGTACTGAACCAAAATTGAAATTTCACAAGTCAGCATGCGAAGCCCACAATGACGTCATGTGTAAATATTCAGCTAATTTTTCTTGTTTATAAAACAAGTAATGTTTAATTCAAACAAGTGCTACACGATTAGGTTGCTTGTTACTAACGCATCGTACTTAATTTGCAGTCACTGACAGTGATGATATTTAAATTAAACTTTAAAGTTTCAATTCAATGTAGATGAAAAAAACCTCTGTTTAATGTGTTTTTATTATTTTGTAGGTCTGTTTACTTTCTTAGGCAGATTTATTGTACTATGTAATATTCTTACAAGTATATTCTGTTGAAAACTTACGAACGCACATAATAGAAATTACATTTTAAAAGTTTTATTTTACATTTAATCATTCTAAACCTGAAAGTTCATATTTTCCTTAAAAATTACTTATGCTTTGAACGTTACTTTTCTTTAGCTAGTTTGTTTGGATTTCTATAAAATTAAAAAGGAGTTCTTTCAGTATACAGAAAGATCAATATCTTTATATATGTTAAAAACACTTGTTTATTTTTTTGTCGAAGCTAATTCTGATGAATGATAAAATATAAATTGTTAAATATTTAATTACAAACTAATTCATTAAAAATTTGGCTGTTTAAAGTTCAAGTCATAGCTATTTTATTCAGATGGTTTTTTTACATTTTAAAATATGCCTAACAATGAATTTATACAGAGGACACTTTAAGATGAAATTTAATGTAATTAAATTTAATTTTCCGTGTGCAAACTATCGTATAATAAAAATCGAAACAACTTTTTCCGGTACTTTTAGCTGTTCATGTTGTTTTTTATTAAAAATCACTTATAGTTGTCATTAAATTGAAATTATCAAAACACCTTCTTTTTTAATTAACAAATATTAATTTATTGTAAAACATTTGCAATTACTTTTTAAAACTTAAAAATTTATTTGTTACGTCACAGTCGATCGCGTCGCCGCCAGCCCCAGGTGATGACGTCACTTCAGCCTGATGACGTCACGAAAGTTCTGACGAACTGCGAGTCGTCGCACTGGGTGAGCCGGAAGGAAGGATTGTCGTCACTTCATCAACTCATTATCAGCCAGCACCAGTTCACGTTAGTGTGACGTCATAATTGAATACAATGGTTTTGCGTGACGTCATAACGTTTAATAAGTGTTTTGCGTGACGTCATAACGTTTAATCAGTGTTTTGCGTGAAGTAATATAATGTCTAAAACAGAATTTAATGATATCCAGTCAATTGCTTGTGTTGATTTACTAATAAATCAAACTTTATTTAACGTTGTTCATATCAAACTATTTAAATGTAGGAAATATACTAAGAGTGTGGGGAGGCATCCAACATTTTTTTACAAAAATTAACATTGGCACTTCTTTAAAAACTTACAGTACACCCTATAAGATACTTTTTGTAGATCAAAAAAGAAACAATTAACTTTTGAAATATAACAAGTTTTGTAAAAAAATTAGATACAACCGTATGGAATCAAAAATTTTCAGTGCCGGTTTTCTCGGAATTAAAAGAAATCACTAAAAATCTGTCTCTTCCTTCATTTTTCAAGCTATTGACCTCAAATTTTCAGGAAATGTTCCTTGCGTTAAAAGAAAAAATCATATCGTAACGATTAAAATAAAATTTATAAATAAAAAAATTATGATTAAAATAAGAAAAAAAATCATTATTATTATTAAGAAAAAATATATTTTTACTCAAAATTAAACAAAAATCCTACAGTAGGATTGTTTGTTACAAAGTTAAGATTGAACTGAGAAAATTTAAGTAAGATTGCTTTTAACGGTTGGAGAAGATATATTTTTAATGAAAAGTCTTTTTTTGCCCTTTTTACTTCGCCTTTCATAAAGAAGCCATTGAACTCTCAGAATTTGACTCCTCATATCTCAAAAACTAGTTTTCAATATAAGAAACGGTAAAAAGTATCTGTTAGGTAAGTTGAAGATCTTTAATTTAAGAACAACATGTAAAAAACTGCCATATTCCCCTATGCCCTTAAGTTGTTAAATTATATTAGAAAAAAATTTATATATCTAAAGTTTTTCTTCTACAAATATTTTCACCAAAAGGTGTATGTAAAAGTACAAGTCTTTTGGTTGAATCAGTTTACATGATAAAACTTGTCAAATTTAAAAGCATTTAATATTTAAATATATTCAATTTATTATTAACTTATACATTTTACTAATTTTATTTCAGTAAAATGTAATTTTTGTTTTTATTATTTTCAATTACTTTGAGCAGGCCTCTTCAACTCAAGAAAACATTGGAAATTTTCAATAAAATGTTTGCTGACCCCCATGGAAAAGTTCGTTTGATTTTTTAAATTTATTATTTAGTTTAATTTTGGCAGTACTTAAAATATTAAGTGTAAAAGTTGAAGTCTATCTGCTATTAGAGTTGAATGCAATTTAACAAAATGATCAATTAGTTGATTATACTAATTAAAATATAGTCGTTTGAATTATTAATTCGAAAATTTAACTAAAATGTTTGTAACATTAAGATCAGTCAGTTCTTGTTAAATGAATTGAAACTTCAAACTTTTTCTTTGTAAAAAACATTTTTGTTAAAAGAAGTTTGATTGAACTACATATTAACAAACAAAGCTTTTAATAAAAAAATAATTGTGTAAGTTACAATTTTGAAAAAAGTTAAGGTAAGTTTTTGTATACTGATAAAACATCGTGTAAAATATATTTGTTGATAATTAGTTATTATTCAAACTTTTTCTTACAGAAAACAAAACGGGTAAATTAACTGTTGTTTGTTGTAGTTATCAGTATTTGGTGTTGATTTTGTACTGTAAAAGCTCGTAATAGTTTGACTTGGTAGATTAAATGTTTCTGAGCTAATTGCAATTTTTTGATAAAAAAAGGTCCGTTGTTTTATATTAAAAAAGTCAATTCAATCTCATATAAATTACATTAGTTTTCAAAGTTACTATCGGAGCATCTTGTGAAAGTAGTGTTGCGTTGACATAAATACTATGTATTTACTACTAAGATGATATTTTGCAATAATTAAAAAACTTTAACTTCTTTTTTATTAGATTTAAATAGTTTTAAAAACTAAAAATACTTTCGTTTCCTCTTTGACTATTCGAATTCCTTTAATTAAAATTCTTAAATGTGAATTATTGATAATTATATTTTTTAGTAAATACTTTTCTGCAAAGTTTTATTAATTAAAACTACAAAAAAAATCATTTTATTCAGATATCCTTTTTAAGATATGGCTTAAAGAGTTTTAATACTTACTTAAATATGGCTATTTTTAGTAATTGTAAATTCTTTTTCAAATTAATTATCTTATAGGTTACAACTTACATGATCATTCTTTATTTTTTCTTTTTATTTTAGGACGTGGCTGAAATAAGTTATAAAAATTCGAGTTTGATCTGTCGTGTAACCGGCTGTATATAGCTTCTCAATTAATTATTTCTAAATGCGCTTCAATGCACATTTGTGACGTCATACACTTGAAAGTCACCCGCGAAATTTTTTACTGAATTAAATTCGTGTAACGTTTGAGTTATTGAGTTTGTTTAAACTTTTGTACTAAAGTGGTAATTTGTTAAAGTTTTAACGATACAAGTTTTTAAAATGCTACATAAGTTATTAAACAATTGACTTTATTTTAAAGAAAACTTAAAATTAATTGATACGATCCTGCTATATGTTTTTAATAAACATATATGTGTGTTGTTGTGCGTATTGTAAACGTTGTTGTTGTTGTATATGTCGTATTGAAGTAGATCTTGTAAGAATTAGTTTATAGTATGTAATTATATCAGGTATCGGCAAAAGAGCCCCCGCTATGTGCTTTAAAACTGAAAACATATTTTTTTTTAATATTGGAAAAAAAAGTAGCAGTAAAAACTTGCAAATGTGGCTCTTAAACTAATAATTAGTAATTACTTGTGATTTATTATACCTTATGTTATCACTTTTAAATTTGAAATAGTACTTTTTATTGTTAAATACAATTATTTTTTATAACGGCGGCCCACGGAAGAATTGTATTGGAAATAAATACTAGGAAAATCAGCACACGAACTTTGATAACTGATGACTCCTGATTCATACGATATTGTTTGTCTAACTATGCTAATTAGCTTAGTTACAGTATTGAATATATTTTATTTTCATACACTTTGTAAATGTTATCTAGCTTTTAAATCTTATATCCTTTTATTGTAGCTGAAATAGTTATCCTAACAACAAGTCTTTTTTTTTAACTGATTTTGTGATTTAGAGTATTTTTGACACATTTATTTTTAGCTCTTTTTTTAGAATTTCAAAAACAATCAAAAACACTTAATTGACATTTTTTAACATTTAAAAAAATATTTTCATCATTGCGTCAGACTTAATCTATCATTATTTAAACCTTAATTTTTTAAAGCGAACTGTAAAAACATTTACAATGGTTTGATTAAATGAAAAAGAAAACATTTTATATCAGGATTTTCTTTCTTTTTGGAAATATTTAAAAATCTTACTCGATAACTTAAACTTAACTGCTCTAGCAGTTTTTTATTACTTTTTAATAGTTTTTGTATCTGTTATTGTGTAATTAATTAGTTTTTAAATACGTGTTCATTTATGTAAAGTATCCTCAGTATATTTGTTGTTAAATAAGATGTTCTAAATATATTTATTATCAGGTACTCTCAATTTATTTATTATCAAATATTCTCACTATGTTTATTTTAATATATCTTAATATACATACTACCAGGTGTTCTCAATGTTTTTGGAGATGCTACCAGAGTTCATAGCGAATTACAGCAACCACCTGTTCGACTGGCTGTACATACTGATGACTCAGCTGTTGAAAAAATTAGGCGCCGACTTGTTGGGCAGTGTGCAGGCCAAAGTGCTCAACGCTCTCAAAGTCACCAGGTTGATAAATTCGTGTAAATTTAGTACACAAAGTAAAGCTTTACAACTCTTACAGCTGTTTCAGCGTGTAATACATAAGTTAAGTTTTTAATTTACTTTCAATAAAGTTACAATCATTAGTACAAAATTATCTTCTAACTTAGGGGTTACGTAGTACTATTAGTTTATTGAGTGACAAAAAACGCTCAAATTATTTGGTCATAGGATCTGGTGCGCGAAGAACCTTACGGTTATCGAATCGTACACCACGGATACCTTTTAAGGTCTTGTCTAGGACAAGTAGTATATCAAAGACATGTTTAACAAAATTCTAATCACTAAATAAATTCTGTTCATACATTAATTCACTTTATTTTTAATGTAAGGTATAATTTGAAACTTTTTCAATGACCTTAAATGATTTTAAAATATACATTAAAAAATTGTGCTTATGCTAAACTTTCACAGTGCCTTATAAATTAAATTTATCAAGTTCAGTGATTTGTCTGTCATAGCTGTCATATAATATATAAAGCTTATTAAACTTTGTGTGTTTTACAACATATATATTTCAAACAGGGAAAGTTTCGATCCCAGCCTGCAGTTCACAATACTTTCCAGATACATGAACGACAGCGCGCAAAAACCAGGACTCAAAGTTGGTTTTGTTCAAGTCTAAATATATCGTAAAATGCTATAAGTTTACAAAAACCAGGACTCAAAGTTGGTTTTGTTCATGTTTAATACATCGTAAAATGCCATAAATTGATATAAACCAGGGCTTAAAGTTTGTTTTGAACCTTTTCAATTTTTTTAATTTTTATTCACTAGTCATACATGATTGAATTTTAAGGTGAAATTGCAACTGCTGCACTACTTGTTGGAGTTGTGCAAACTGATGCGAAGCGACGATCTGATGAACAACAGCGAAACGAGAATGATGATTCCGCGAATCATCACGTGGACCACCGAACCCAAGAGTGGCGATGTTAGAAGGGTGAATTTTTAAATACATACACTTAATCAACCTTGTGCCAAGAGACACACTTATTTAAACAGGAGGCTTATATTATGATAAAACACCTAAATGTTAGAATCAACTATTTTCTCAAAAACTTATTAGAAGGGTCAGTATTATAATTTTTATTGAATAACAATAAGTTATACAAACCCTGTACCGATCGACGGGCTAGAATAAGTGCGTCTATTATCAAAAGTCTTCAATTTTGGTCTTAACCCTAAGAATGGTGATTTCATATTTATTAGTAATTGAGTGTTTTAATGTAGAGGTTTTTGTTTTATAGTTTTTGTTTGCGAATTTTGTATGTTAAAGAATAACTTACCAAAATTAAAAGCATTTATAAGCATGTGCTATTCAAGCACAAATATTAAACATATTTATTAAGTTTAGAGTTTTAACAAAATCTCAACATTTGTATATAAGTAGTTCGGGAACGGGTCAAAATTTCACGAGTTTACTAAATTGCACGAAGACAATTTTGCACAAGAGTAAAAAACATATATATATATAAAACTAAAAGATAAATTAATATAAAAAAAAAAAGAAAAAAAAAGTTACCGACCGAGGTTAAAGGTTAGGGGTAACAGTGATAGTAACAAATAAAATAACAATAATAAAAAATAATAACAAGTCACTGACTTAGGGTAAGGGTTAGGGGTAATAATTATAGTATATATAAAAAAACTAAATTAAAAAAAAAACAACTTCTGCAAAAATGTCTCCGTGCAAATTTGTCTGCTCGTGCAAATTTGACAGCTACCCAAGTAGTTTATGTAATTAATAGATATCATAGCAAAGTAGAAGTTGAAATTTTTTCAACTATTTGAATTTAATTTATACTATAAGTTATTAATGAATTTATTCTTTCAAGAATTTATTTTACAAACTAATTCATTATTTCTCCTCCAGTAGTTGAGATCTCTTTATTTGTTTTCTTAAAACCAAAACATATAATAAAGGTTATTTATGTCGAAAATTATTGTATTTTACCATATTTATCAACAATTAATAAAATATATTTTAGTCAACGGTTTATTATTTCCTACAATTTTCTATGCATTTTAAATAGTATATTTCCATTTTTTACATGTATATTTAAATAGTTCACATATATATCTATTACCATCAAATGTTTAAGTCAATATCTTCAACTAATTATTGTTTTAAATTAATTTTCACACATATACTATTAAAAGATAGCAGAGTTGGTGTTCATAGCATTGTTTGAATCATTTTTTGTTTACTTATTATGTTTTAAATCTTTAATTAAATTACTTCTCATAAATACTTATTGCTAACAGATAGCAGAGTTGGTGTTCATAGCGTTGTTCGAACTGAACACAGTCACGATAAGGGACGTGATTCAAAACGTTTCTAAAACGTTCAGGGAGGGGGCCATGAAGATACTGCACAATCACATGGTTTGACATGTTGTTGTACTATTATAATTTTGTACATTTTTGAGAATTACACTCTTACATTATAACTTAACGGTTTTGAAACACTATGATTTAAGACCTCTGTCATTTAACGCACTTATCTTCCCAAAATTTTAGTAAGGTAAGTGCATCTAGCTATCAGTTTCTTTATTTTGACAGGAATAAAAACAAATGTTGATTATTTTCGCAGGAATCAATAAGAAGATACAAGGAGGAATCTGTTAATTTGAGCGGAGATTTCGACAGCTGGCTGCACAATAGTTCGGTTAACGAAAACAAAAACAACAACGATTTCATTAACACCAGTCTCAAGTAATTTGAATTAGTATTTTACTTCATTTGTTTTTATCGTGTGAATAAATTGGTTTCAATAGATCTTTTCTAACAATGTAAGTTATTATAAATTTGATTTTTTTCAGTGAACATCCTTTAAATAGATTAACCAATCACAGAATCTTGTTTTTTTTTTTTTATTAATAGGGTGGTTATAGATATATTTAGTAAAGTTACTTATTGTTTTTAAACATCACTGGAATATTTGAAACAATCACTGCTAGATAATCTTAGTCATAAATCGTGTATGTCAATTATGCTACTAAAACGATAAAGTACTATTGGAACTACTACAGTTGTAAAACGTTTAAAATTATAAGCACTTGTAGTTCAATTATGAATTTTGATAAAAATTTTTGAATATTTTGAATTTTTCAAGCCACACGACGAAGATGAGATATTCTCCCAACTGCGACTCCTCGCTGCTGACACCTCGTGACGACAACCTGACCATTATGACGTCGCACAACGTGGACGTGACGTCACAACTGCGTGAGGGAATACAGCAGATGACCGACGACATTCACAAGCTCAAAATGGTGAGACTTTTTTAATACTTACGTTAAAAATTAAATAAAAATAAAAAGTTTGCATTTACAACAACCACTGAGTAATATTCGTATAAAAACATAAAAAATTAAAATTTGTAATCTAATTAATGATCAAAAATTCCGCAATTACAAACTGCAACCTGCCTAACAACAGAGTCCCCGGTCACCTGGCAACAACGCTACGACAACGGCGACCCCGGACGGTGGAAATTTTGGTGAATCCCCGCGGCTGCTGCTGAACGACACCACTTGCGGTAGCAGGAAAACCCCTTACAACGCGGGAAAGTACCACGGGGTTTCCCATTGCAACATGTTCTCCCCGCCCAACTTTTCCATGGGCGGTTTGAACGACTCGACCCTAGTTGCCAGTCAGCAGGGTGGCGACGATTCCGAGATCTGGTTGGGGGAAAAACCTATGGAAACCACCGTGAGAGAAACTGGTTTGTTGAAATTTGTTTTTTTTTTAAACACAAGTAAAATTAAAACAACGCTTATAAAGTTATACTGTTTCTTTATTTTCGTAATACTTAATAAGTGATGTTTTCATTTTATTTATGTTTAGTTTTACTGTAAATCACCTATCATGAAAGTAAACTTAAGTGATTTTGATTGTTACTAATTGCTTATTTCATTTATTAATCTCTTGATTACTTTATGATTAGTTGGTTACTATATAAGTTTGTAAAATCTTATCTCTTGTTAGCTTTGTACTCTACTGTATGAGAATTGCTCGAAATATATCTAGTTTTGTTGAAATTGTGTGTCTTGTATATCTTATTTTGTTTTTATATCGAATATATCAGAGTTTTAAAGCATCCTCTGAAAAGTACACAAAACAAAAAAAATACCGAAATTCACAGACAACACGACCAACCTGGTCGAGGATCTCGCCAAGTTGTTATCCAATCAGAGCAGCGAGCTGGAAGTTTCGTCCAATCACGACGAGCTCGTCGACAAGTTGAGGGTCATGCGGAGAAACACGATGAATTTCGAGCGGTTCGGAAAAAGTTTCAACGTTCACCACAGGAGCGTCATGTACGGACTGCTCGAAATTATCAGGACTAACACTGTTGGTTGTTTGTTTTTGCATTAAGAGTTTTTTTAAATTTTTTATAATTTTTGTTTTAATTTAGAGTTTGTTTCTTTTTGAGTTTTAATTTTTTTTCCAGAACTATGTGAATATAATTAAGTTTGTTCGATTAATATCTTTTTTGTTTTAAATTTTTATTTGTTTATAATCTAAGACGTACTTTATAGTTTAATTATTTCATGTTTAAGTATAGATTGTGCTAGTTTAAAATTATATTTTTACAATTAAATTATATTAAATTTTTTAACGAGTTTTTCTAAAATTTATCATAGTTTATATTTAAGTTGAACTGATCTCTATGATTATATTATAAACGAGAATCGGTGTTGTATTTAAATTTTGTTGTGTTTACAAGTATCGAATAATTTTGTATAAAAAGTTGTTTTTGAGTTCAATGTATCATTAACAAGTTCAATAAGTCATTAACTTAACATTTTAAGTTTTAATTTTTTAATTTCAAAAAATTTTTCTAAAACAGTTTTTTTTTGTGAGTTCCATCAAAAAGCCACGTATATCAATCTATTAACTCGTTTATCAAATTTAAACTATAAAACCATAATTACAACTGTTCAAGCCAAAACTGTTGTTAAACTATGTGTCCTCTATTTAAACATATTAATTTCCAAATTTAAAAATTGTTTAACAAATTTTTTTTTGCCAATTTTAACAATAAACATTTATTCAGACAAACACACCAATGTTACTGGACGTGTTGTCAATATTGAAAATGCTGCTTGAAAATCTGGATTACAACGAAATAATCAGCAATTACGTTGAAATTGTCACCAACCATCTGGTTAACTGCAACAATCAGCACAGAGAAGTTTGTTTAAATATATTTAAAAAATGATAATTGATAAGGTTATTATGACAATTTTATAAAGATTAAGGCAATTGATAAATAGTTAAAAAGGGCTAATTAACTAAGAAATATAACTAACTGTTTACGTAGTAGTTTATTTGCCAACATTTGATGAATGCTTTTGTATATACTTAAATCTTTTAATATGTTTTGTAAAATTTTTTAATCAACTTTTTTAGTTATGAAACTCCTCATTGCTAACAAGTTATAAATTAATTTGTCATATAGAAAGGTTTTTAATTTTATATTATGCTACTTATAATTTGTAAGTTTAGCTTATAGCCTGAAGTTATTAAATGATCTTTTTAAGAACAAAAAGTCAAAGTTGTGTGCTTTTAGATTAAACTTAATTTTATACAATCTGATAAAATTCAACCGATAATTTTAAACCCCCTAAAATTGACAAATAAATTGCTGAATTTTTCCTTGTCTTAAAGTATGACATTATTTTCCTTTAACTGTTTTACAAAACACCCTAAATGTAAAAGATTTAAAATAAACCTTAATTTACATAAAAAAAAAACTAAACTAAAGTATTAATTTTCACAGGCGTTGCAAGAAATAGACGCTTGTTTCTCCGTGCTCTCCAAAAAAGTCCCTCGATCGCAACTCCTCCGAATACTCACCGCCAACCTCCAATCCTCGTCCGATCAAAACGAAGATCACGTGCTGAAGAGAATTGACGCGCTTCTAAGGAGTTGCAAGTTTGGGGAAGTACCAAACTCGATAATAGACGACATGGTTCCCGCCATTTTGCAGGTTTGTTTTTTAAGGATATTGGTGAGAAATATTGGTGGTTATATAAACATTTTTCTTAATTGTTTGATTTCAGTGATTGAATGAACATGCTTAATTGTTTTAACTTTGATTTTTTTAATAGTTATTTTTTCACATTGTTAAACTAAAGTTTCCAAAAGTTTGGTTTTAAACTTTCTCTATATATATTTTTTTGTTTTACACGTTCAAAACTTACTTGCTACATTAGAAGTTGTTTTTCTTTTGAAACATAATAGTCTATTCTACAAAAGTAAATCACAGTTTGCAATGGCTTTAGCTGTATTCAATTGTCATCAATTAAAAATAAAACTTTAAAAAACTTCTATTTGAGTTGACAGATACTTTTTTTGCAATACATTTTACGCTAAGCTCTTTAACACAAAACGAAATAGTTCTGAAAATTAAATATTTTGTCTCAGTGCTACTACAGCGAAAAGTCGAACACGAGGAAGATATCCTGCTTCTGTCTCGTCTCCATCCACAAAATAGTCGACCCGGAAATCCTCGCCCCCAAGCTGCAAAATCTACCGCAGGGAAAAGTTAGTTTGTTTCGTTTATATTTGTTTTGCCGAAAAACATTGTCGTTAGCATGTTTTATTTGCAAAACTCGTGTATATTCTCAATATATTTTGTGTTTTTTGAAAACTTAATATTTATTTAAAAACTACCAATAGAAATTAAAGTTTAAAAGCTACATTTATTTAAACAGAGAAAATTAATTGAGCTGTACATCAAGAAACAAAACGGCTAAAAACGAGTTTAAGAAATACTCCAAAAAATAAAACAATATAGAAAGTTGGAAGTTGGCGGGAAAATATTTCATTCTGTCCACTCAAGCGTTAAATTTCCCGCCAAATTGTATCAATGAATTTCGTTGGATTATTTTTTTATCATTTAAAATGTACACTTTCATTATACATAGAATTTTGTCAGCTTTGAAAGTCATTTAAATAGCTTTCATATAACTACTTAACAATTTTAATTTTATAATATATATATTTTATGAGTTTGTTAAGCATCCAAATGGCTTTTTATGTTTTTGTTACTTTACATTCTTTCCTTTTAAATTTCAAGTAAAAATTATGTTCTTTTAAATTTACAAAATGCTTGGTGAATTTTTGCATGTTAGCTTTAGACGTGCTTATTAAATACATAGTACACTTCTTACCTTGTAAACTAGATTGCATTTTATATAAACCAGAAATTACTTGATACACTTTTTAATATACAAGGTTGCTCTATATAAATATTGTTTCTATCTAAGTTATACAAAGTTACAAAGAAAACTTTTTTGTTTGATATAGCAATGCTGTTTTTGGAAATAAGTTATTTTTTGTAGGTTTCGGTGTATTTACTGACTGTGCTATACATAAAACTTTTGTTTGAATTAAATTGTTTTTTTAGCTGACAATTTTTTTGGTCTGAACTATTTTATATTAATTTTGTTTCTAATAAACTCGTATGTTCTAAACAGAACTTTATTAAATAAAAACTCATACAGATAGTAAAACTTAATTAATTATGGTTTAATTATTATTTAATTTAATTGATAAAACTTTTTTTATGTACCTGTTGTTATAAATGAGTTGCTTTATAGTAAAAAGTTTAATTCAAAAGTAATAACTGATTTAACTAAAGATTGCTACTAGCAATATAAGATTAGTAACACCTTGAAAATACCTATTCTTTAATTAAATTGTATTTTGACAACTTAATATAGTTAAGTTGAATGTAGCATAGTTTTATGCGCATTTGAAAATATATTTAGCACAAAATTTTAATTAGTATTGCTAAAATTTAATGTTTAGAGTTTTAATTAAAATAGTAAGAAACATACATCGTTCAATAAGTTGGAAATAGTTCACAGTGGGCTGAAAACGGGGATCAAGCGGTCATTGACATAAAACTGTCACAATTTATTATATATACAATAACACTTAGTGTTACAATAAGAATAATGTTTGTTTTTATTTAAAAATAGTTAAAATTTTAATTTCTAATGAAACTTTAAAGAAAGAAACTTAAAAAAATAGAAAATAATAATTGGCTTCCTCAAGAGAATTACATTTACTCCCAGTTTAGTTTAAATATGAATGAATTTTCAATATCAAGCCGGGTGAAACTATACTCTAAATACAGTTTATTTTTAATTTAAGGCTGATCTTTGTATATCAAAGTTTGTATTATTAATAACGTTTCATTTGTACTAGTTTATCAAAAGAAAGAAACCGTAAACATTTTGAACAATAAAAAAATTTATTCGTTGCAAAACAGTGCAAAAAACAAAATAATTTAGCCTGTGATTCAAAAAAAAGTACTTTAAATTTACTAGAAAATATAAGTCAAACAGTAAGTTCTTAAAACTTCTTTGAAATTAATTTTTTAAAATAAATAAAACACTCTATTCAGTAGCACAAAGCATATGTAACAACGTTTCCCATTCTGAACTACATGATGAAATTTTTTCATTTAGCTGCAAACGACTTTGCGCAGTTTGTCCAACTTCTTTACAATAAGTGCAATTCAGTCTGTCTAAAGTGTTGTTAATATCGTAGTCACTCTTGTCCCATAATCGATTTAAACAATCTGTTAAATTTTCATACTGAGAAGTTTGACTTAAAAAGTTCATTCTGTACTGTCTTAGAAACTTGTTGTTAGCTTCCAATCCACTTTCGGTGTAATTTAGCAAACCTCTACCGTTGTTTTGCTCAATTAGTTCAGCACTATGTAATAGAACAGTATGCGCAGTTGGTGTAAAGCGAATCCATTTAACCGACATGACCAGCATCATTGTTTTTTGATAGAAAATTGAGTATTTCTCTACAAGAATCTTTATGTTAAAATTTATAAGGTATAAAATAATGGAAACATACAAAATAATTTGTCAATGTTTTCTTTTAAACTAATATCAGAAATATGCTTCGTCAGCACAGTCCTATTTAAAGTTTTAATGTTCAAGCGTCTTCTATTTTAATAAGTCTAAACAAATACATGCACGCGACATCAAATAAATGCAAACAAAAATTTAAAAATACACACATCAAAACAACATGTTTTGAAATTCAAACATAAACAAATAAAACAAATGATGTTCTCAATCTTAACCATATTAAAATTTATTTAACAGTCTTTATTTCATACTCATGTCAATTTTAACTTATTTAGATTTTTTTTTTCTTTAACCACTAGATTTAGGTATCAGTCAAACACTTTTTTTTTTTGAAAAAAATTATACTTTACAGTTTTTATTTAGAATATATTTAGATAGACACATTTAAAACTTGTTTTATAGTCCTAGCTTACTGTAATAAAATGAAGCTGACTTCAATCATGATATTTTTTGCATTTGCATTTACTGCAATGGTAATAGCAGATAACTGTGAAATTGATGGTGAAATATTATAAGTTGTTTCTTTAATTTAAAGTGTGTTATCTATAAATTTTATATGCAAATTTATCTTTTAAGTGTACGAAGTATATCAGAAAGTTGAAACGCATCTTTGTTTTATTCTACGCTGTTTTTCGTAAGTTTTTTGAAATAACAAAAGTAACTTTGTTATCAGATTCGTGTCTCTACCACATGTTTATTCTGACTCCGTTCAAAGCGAGTTTTATGGCGTCAAGGGAATATTGTTTGGAACTCGGAGGCGACTTGGTCACTGGTACTATGGGGACTTCCGGAAGCAAATACCACGAGTTTGTAGTTAAATTTTGTAATATTGTTTATTTTGAACAGCCAAAGAGAAGAATAGAATATTTAAATACGATTTCTAAAGGCGATTCCTGGATGGCAGCAAGTACGATCCCAGCAACGAGCAACAGCCCGCGTGGGATTGGAGTGTTTTAGCGAACAGGGATATTTACAATTGCGCTTACGTGTACGCTCCGAGAAGTGTTTACATGACCGATCAAGCTTGCGATTACCCGCTCTACGGACTGTGCGAGATCATCACGCAGTCCTGCTGAGTTCGCAAAACGTTGCCAATAAAAACTTGATGTTTGAATTGTTTTTGTTTATAAATACGTAGAGTTGAATCAAGTTGTTGACTGTAAAAAGTAAAACAGCAAGCATTGATATAAATTAACTAAACTCCACAAAATATTTAATTACTTTAAGTGCTGTTATTATATTGAGCTTTAAGTTAAAAAACTATAAGCTTTAGTGTAAACTGAAATAAAAAACTATGATCTTTTTTTTTTCTTAAACTTTAGTTAGTTTTGAAATCAACTATTAAAACATACTTAATGTTTCAAATATAAACAGTTAAATGTGTTAAAAATTTAATAAAAACAAAACTTTTATTGCAACTATTTGCCTCAAAAATTTAAAATATACAAAAGTTTTAGATAACTTTAGTTAATTTCTACTAAGTACACTACTCTGAGTTTGAGTTTAGAAAACCATAACGTTATATTTTTAGAACTTGACAACAAAAATGTTTATATATTAATCGACAATTAAATAACCAAAAACTAACTCTAAATTTGAGAATAAGTTGTTACAATAACTGTTACAGAGAATAAGACATCAACTATTGGACAGTTTAAAGTATAATTTTCACTAATTTTTAGTATATTGTATCAATTTATTTTGTAGATACTATAACATTTTAGACATAATATCAAAATTGTTTTTTTTTAAAGTTTGTTTAATGAGATTGATACTTTTAATGTATAATACTAATACTAATTAATATAAGTCTAATACTCTTTAAATGCTTATTTGTTTTTAGTAGCAAACTAAAGTGATCTTAAATTTTAGTAAGTAAATGTTCTAGTTTTGTTGCTATTAAATTTAACTTTACCGAATAAATTTTAATAAAAATTTATACATTTTAACAACGTTATACAATTTTGATTACTCCCATTACTTCATGTTTTATTTTTATCTTTAAAAATCAGATATAAAGGTTTGATCACATCAATTTTATCATCAGACCACAGGTCTTTGGTAGACTGAGAACCGGGTTTTATTAACTTAGCTCTGTAGACTTTCGCCGATATTTTCTTTGATTAAAAGCATACGGGTACAAAACTGATCATATTAAGTTGTCAAGAAAATTTTTAAATGATAGGAACTTTATAAGAACTATTATAACTCTTATAAATATATTAGCAATCTGTAGTTTGAAATAACTTGTTAATAACAATACATATTTACAGAAAATCATCAATTAAATCTATAATTAGTTAACACAGTTTTTATATTCTGCATGAGTCTTGACAAAAAAGTTCTTATTAGTTTAGAACATACAAATTTAATAGAAACAAAATTACTTTAAAACAATTCAGACAAAAAAACTGTTTGTTATACAAAGCCTTGTCAATAAACATTTTAAAAAGTTTATGTATTTTCTTTAATTTTATTATTATTTTATTTTCACAGCTTAACAACTGTTTTAATAATTATTTAGCATTTATAATTTAAAATAATTAATATATTTCTCAAAAAATAAGTATTTTTTTAAATGTTAAATAGAAAACTTGTGAAAAAATAATATTTATAAATTTTTAAGTACTCAAAATTTTTGTTATCTTTAAACAAACGTTTATATCTGTTTATAAAAGCTTATAAATTTTTTATAACACCAATCTTTTAAAATCCTAATTTGATAAATTTTTACTACAGTGATGTACTTACAAAATATAGAATATTAAAATGTATCAAAAGTTCAAAACTATATTAAACAATTAAAAAAACTTTAATCTTGAAAGCATTTTCGATTAACATCTACAAAATTTTGTAAAATTTTCTAACAAACATAAGTCTTCAAAAAGCTGAAAGTTAAAAAAAACTATTGTTACAGAAAAAAAAAATCTCTGAAGAACTGTGTTGCTAAATAAACGAAGAAAACGTATTAAGTTTGAAATAATTAAGTATGTTAATTTTTTTCATTATAACTAGTTATACATAAGTACAGTAACCTGCCAACTAGGTACGAATATCCTAGGTACGAACTGCCGGTATGGTACGTACTTTTTAGCCAAAAAACGCTGTGTTTAAAATTCAATTTTTAAACCTTTGAAATCTAAAATAATTGTTTTTAAAGTAGTAATTCAAAATAAGTATATTTCAAAATTGATAATTCTGCCTTAAATTTAAATAAATTGAAACTAAAGGAACCAGAAAATAAGTTGTGAACTCTTAAACTGTAATTAAAATCCAAAACACATTAAAAACAAACATATAATAGTTTATTTATTTAACGAAAGTAAAGAACAGTGCAATTTTAATTCTTTATACCCAAAGGTTAATTAATTTGAATAAAAAGTATCAAAAAAGTCAAGCAAACTTTAAACAAACACAAGTAGTGAACAGTGCAATGACATTTACTCACACTATGATTCCAACATAAACGTTAAAAAATTATAAAAAGAATAAAATGCTAAACAATAAGTAAGTAGGAGTACAACTGAATAATTTCAAACTAGCTTTTTCTAAATAAACACTATTATTAAAAGCTTGATCAAAGTTTTTATATACCTTTACTTATTTCAAGTTAGTTAATAATTATATCTGCTGTGTAAATGTTTAACGTAAAAGGAAATATAACACAGGTTAAAAATATTTGTTGGTTGAGTATAAATGTACATACATAAATAAATAATCACATCTAAATGTATATATTAAAAGAATATTCAAGACTTATGTCATACTATCGACAAATATGTTTTGTTATAACCGTCAAAGATTTTGTTTTGGGTATTTTGCTTTAGTAGTAAATTTTAAGTTTTGGTGATTTTAACATGTTTGTGTTAGGCTTAATGTAGGTAATTGAAAACTAAAGTTTCCTAGGTACGCTCTGGGTACACATTTCTGCGCTGTGTTAAAAGTGCTTACCTAGTTGGCAGATTACTGTAATCAACTATAAAGTTTTTAAGTATGATACTCAAAACTGTTCTTCTTATACTGTGCCTTGAAAAGTACATTAAATAACAAAATAAAAATATAAGGAAACTTTAAACTATTTCTGAAAATTTCATGTTAAAACTTCTATTGTTTTTGTTGATTTTTGTGCATAAAATTTAAAAAAAAAAACTAAACAAATACACGCACGCGACATCAAATAATCGCAAACAAACATTTAAAAATATACACATCAAAACGACATGTGTTAAAATTCAAATATAAACATATAAAACAAATGATGTTCTCAATCTTAACCATATTATAAAGTTTTCTACAGTTTTTGTTTTTATACTTATGATTATTTCGTATATGTAAAAGTTTTGTTTGTCTTTTTAACTCTAAACTTAGTTTTTATTTCAAAGATTGTCTGTTTTTGGAACAGCTTTAAGTATTTTTAAAGTTAGACACTTAATAATTTTTTTATAGTTACAGCTTATTGTATAAAATGAAGCTAACTTCAACTGTGATATTTTTATCATTTGCATTTACTGCAACAGTAGCGCAAGATAACAAAGGTATGATTCTTTTTTAAAACATTCAAATTGTAATCTTTATTTTAACTTATAAATCAGCTTTTTAAAAAGCATTAAAGTTTGCTTATGGAAAAACTAAAACAATCTGTTTTATCACAGCTTTAGTATTATGTATTTTCAAATATAAACAAACAAACGTAATACCAGATAGCTGCTCGTTTTCTACGTTTGTGCTGACTCCATACAGGGCTTCTTTCATGAAATCCCGGGAGATGTGCTTGGATATCGGAGGAGACTTGGTAACGACATCAATGGGACCCGCTGGTATCAACTACCACAGGTTGATTATTTAAAATGGCTTTAAAATAATCGAGCCTAAGTTAGTAGCCGCGAGGCTAAAAGATATTTTTTCATGCCAAGTCTCTACCTTTCAGTTTAAGTAAAACTCTAAAATTGATTTTGTAAATAAACTGAAAAATAGTAACTACTTGTACTAAAATAACAGAGTTGTTGATTTTAATTTTACAGTCAACTGAGAAGCCTCGTGTCAAATGGAGATAAAGCAGGATACGCTAATTTGTGGGTGGGTTTAAACGATGCCGGCAGAAACAACGTGTGGCGATTCTTCGATGGCAGCAAATACGACGGTTTCGACCAATCACAGCAAGCTGCGTGGTATTGGGGAGGAAATCACGATAACGCTGAAGATCAAAATTGCGCTTACGTTTATGTTTCGGGCGGTGAAGTTTTCATGGCAGATTTGCCTTGCGACTTTGAGGAGTACGGATTGTGCGAAATCGTAACACAGTGCTGAGTTGGCAAAACTTGTTGTCAATAAACTTGATTTATAACAAATTGTAATGTTGTTCATTTAGTTTTACTTTTGTACGTATGCCTATCTTAGTTAAATCATTTATTGATATATAATTATGTAATTACTAACTGTTAATCTATCTCTAATTAATTTTGCTTAACTCTATTAATTCAGTATTTTATAATTAAACCTATAAATTTTTACTTATTCAACATTTGTTTTAAAATTAGTTGCGAACAAAAGTAGTTGATGAGTGCAGCTGAAATTTATTTTACTTGTAAGGTTAATAAAAATATTTTTGAATGGATCTTGTCTTAAATATTTGTTTATTATCTGTAGTACTAAAAACTTGTTTATCAGTATTTCTTCAAATAATATTGTTCATGGAATTATACTATAACTACACAGTGGGCTGGCAAGTGGCCATTGACTATTTTCGCGACTAAACAGTTAAAGCAAGATTTTTATTTAATTGTTTAGAGCGGGGTTTCGTCTTTTAAAAACTGGGTTTGTTTCTGTTCTACTTAAAGTATACTAAAAGTTATGTAAGCTTAAATGTAGCCAAAGTTTGCTTTTTTTAAGTTTAAAAAAGCCTCGAAAAATCCTTAAAATTTTGTCAAAGTTAAGGTCTACATATACTGTTAAAAAACACCTTAAAAGCTTTAATACAAATACTTTTTTTAATTTTTTCATTTCATTGGTTTAGTGTCAATTGAAAAAAGTCAAAGTTTTTTGAATATTTAAGTGTAAAAGTATATTATTTCTCATTATTAAATCTTCTATTCTCGCCGAAAATTCATTAATGATTTCTGGCAATTTAGGGTATTCTTTAGGGTTAATTTTCTCAATTTGCCACCTTAGAACCAACATAATTTTTTTTTTAATAATTTTGTAGAAATTACAAGGAATCTATATACAAATTTACATTTGTGGAATATAACTTTTTTTTAGGCTTTTACAAGCGATATTTCTGTTAAAAAAATTTATATAAAATCCTATCCCTGGTTTTTCACTATGTCAAAAAAGACCATTTTTTATGTTCTAGAAGGTTCTTAATGTGTATAGATTCACTTACTTTTGTTTACAGATCATTTAAGATCCAAGAATGATGAGAACAGTTAGTATTGGTTAAAACATGGTAGCTTAGCATATGTTTTAGTTATTGAAATATTTTTTTTTTACTATTTTAGCAAACTTAAGGTTTTGTAGTACTGTTATTGAAGTTATTATAGTAGTTTTTGTGAAAGTAGTGGTTTTATTTATGATACAAGATAGCCAGAGTATTGCATCTGATTAAAAGTAATATATTTTTTGTAGATTTATCACTATAACTTATTTAAACCTAGCAGTAATATGGATAGTTTAACTAACATCTTAGACAGGGAGTAACTAAGAAACCAATTACAAATGAAGAGCACTTGACTTTACATCCGCTTCACAGTTACTTCAGATTTTTCGGATGGATCTATAAAATATGTTATCATGCTGTGGCTGGACATTTTAATTGGTCAGAATCGAAGTTTGAAGGAATATCTAAAAGTCAAGGTGTAAATAATTTAATTGAGTCAAAAAGAAAAATTCAGAAATGTGTAGAAGAAGAAATTAATGTTGCTCTTGAAAAACCGGATCCCACAGGTCATGGTGGAAATTCTACAACAGGTAACTTAGTCAAAACTTTGCTAAACACCAATATTTCTCACTAAAGGATTCAATAAGTCGCTTGTATCTAAGTTGTATTGTCTATAAATTTACGTGTCCAGGTGATCTGAACAACCAGTACATTGATGAGACAGAAAGACAACTTTTCGTAAGAATTAAAGAACATGTGGCTCCAACCAATAGTGCGGTATTTAAACATATTAAAAATTGTGTATTTTATACTAATTGTAAAAACATTTATAATTGTTTCGAAGTTATTAAAACGTGCACTTCGTATAATGAACTATTATCTTCAGAAGCTCTGTTAAAAAACTCAAGCCAAATTTGAATAATCAGCTTGGTCCTGATAAAGGATCAAGAGTAACTATTAATATATTTAAATAATCCATTTTTTCTTAATTGTTTATAAAAATCCATTTTTGTTAATTACTTGTCGTTTTAATTAGTTGTGTTTTTTACAAATGATATAATTTCACTCTATTTATTTTGTGTTTGTTTAACTGGGGAGTGTTTAGCATTTTGATAAGGGAATTTGGACATTCCGAAAACGCTTAAGTTTTTAATAAAGTTTATAATGAAATAATTTGTTTGTCTTGTAGTAAAGTGGCACTTAATTACATTAAAAGGTCTAAATATATCTGAAACATAAAACAGTAACAACTTACGTAAATTCAACATAAGTGTGTTGATTTACCAAATTATTTACTACTTCATTATATTTAGATAAACACATAACTTTCATATATTTTATTTAACTCGCGCTTTTAGAACAGTTAGTTGTTTTAAACATTTCATTCAAACATTTTGAAGAATGTTTTTAGACTTATTTCTAATTGAGATAAGGAACTTAATGCATAATATTAATGTATAATTAATGTATATAACTTAATGTTGTTCTATAAAGATCGCAATTTTGGTTGTTTATTTATTTTTTTGTTTACCTTATGATATTTTATAATTTAAAGTTATATAAATTTATTTTAAAGTTCTTATCTTGTGAAGTTTAATTAGTAATCTTGTTAAAATATTTATTCAATATGCTTTAGTGATTACTGATTTGGTTTTAATTAAAATTTCTACTTATATACAACAGAAACAACTCAAGTATCAAGTTTATTAGCAACGTTTTGCAAACTCAGCAGGATCGCATGATGATCTCACACAATCCGTAATAATTACTTTCGCAAGAATTAACTGTCATATAAACTTCATTATGACCAGTACTATACATTTCAGCGCAGTTTATACTTTCATTATTTAAGCTTAGATCCATTCCCACGCGGGATGTTGCTCGTTGCTGGGATCGTACTTGCTGCCATCCAGGAATCGCCACACAACTTCCTTGCATGTATCGCTGAGTCCGACCCACAAATCACCGTAACCTGCCTTGACCACGTTCCGCACAACGTATTTCTACTGGCTGTAAAGTTTCAAATAAGTATACTATTTTTTTGTTTTTCGACAACAGCTAAATACAAACTTTTAAATTGGTTCATATTTTAATTTACAGCTCGCTAAACTTTATTAACTATAATGGATCTGCAAAAATGTACATATGAATTTTCTTTGAAAACTTGAACTAAAATATTTAAAATAATTAAACTATAAACTCACGGCAGTTGATTCTGGAAGTCTCCATAGTGTCAGTGACTAAATTGCCGCCAAGGTCCAAACAATATTCCCTTGAAGCCACTTTGATATGAAGAAACTTTGCCACGAAGGGTCACTTTTGCTCAAAGACTCTTTTGCACTGGTTAAAAAAATTTAAACTTATGTTATTTTTCAATAATTTTACATTAAAACATTTTATTTCTACTATCGTTGTTACGCCTAACCCTTATCCTCGGTCGGTTTTTATCTTTGTTCTTTTACTAAATTATTTTTATCTGTTTAATCATTTATTGTTTTTTTTTATTGATAGTTTTCTATTATTAATACTTTTTTTATTTTTATTACTACCACTTTTACCCTTAAACCTTACCCTCGGTAGATAATTTATTTTTTGTTTATATATGTATACTTATTTTATTAACAATTTTTGTTTTTACTATCACTATTACCCCAAGCCCTTACCCACGATCGGTAACTTATTCTTCTTTTTATATTATTTATTTTCCTTTTACTCTCGTGCAAACATGTTTTTTCGTGCAAAAGTGTCTTCGTGCACATTCGACCCGTTCCCATTCTTTATACATGTAATCATTAAATAATAATATTTCAGCTGTCTAAAACGGTTTACTATCATTTCTAACTCGCTATCATTTCTAACCTGATCATTTCTAACCCGATCACTTCTAACCCGATCACTTCTAACCCGATCATTTCTAACCCGATCACTTCTAACCCGATCACTTCTAACCCGATCACTTCTAACCCGATCACTTGTAACCCGATCATTTCTAACCCGATCACTTCTGACCCGATCACTTGTAACCCGATCACTTGTAACCCGATCACTTCTAACCCGATCATTTCTAACCCGATCACTTCAAACCCGATCATTTCTAACCCGACCATTTCTAACCTGATCACTTCTAACCCGATCACTTCTAACCTGATCACTTCTAACCTGATCATTTCTAACCCGATCACTTCTAACCCGATCATTTCTAACCCGATCACTTCTAACCCGATCATTTCTAACAAGATCATTTCTAACCCAATCACTTCTAACCCAATTAAACCCGATCATTTCTAACCCGATCATTTCTAACCTGATCATTTCTAACCCGATTGTTTCTAACCCGATCATATCTAACCCGAAATTTATTTAGCCGATCTGTATTAATATATTAATTTATTTTTTTTTAGATAAGGATTTGTTTTAAAAACAAATTAATCTTAACAAAATTGTTTTTTTATGAAGTTTAGTTTATTTTGTTTAAAATAAAACCTAATATTCAGATAGCTTTTCTTAAAAATTAATTGTTGATACTAGTTTGTTTATTTATTGTTTTGACAATAAGATTTAAAATTGGATTATTAATTAAGTGTAGTTAATTAGTTTTAAAAAGCATTAGGAAAAGTATAAGTCTTTTGTATTCTAAGGATTAAATATTAAGATTTGATAGTCGTCAATGTAAGAAATATAATGAGTATCGCAGCGGTTAAAGTCTATTCTGTACTTTCTTTTGAAATGATTCTATATGGTTAATATATATTTTTTAGTGTAGAAACCAGATTACCAATTTGCCTCTAAATTCAGGTAGAATTTATATGAAATACAACTTTTTAGAAATATTAATATCAGCGTTTATGAAAATTTAAATAATACAGTTAAAAAAATTTAGTAATTGTAATTATAACGGTGGTTTCGTTTAAAGTTAATATCATTGAATTCTAAGTTCTTTAAACGAAAGTGTATACTGTTTAATACAAAACCAAAGTAGAGGTAGAAGGTTTTTTAAATATTCAGAACTTGTCATTTACTCGAACTTTGATTTAAATTTAATTTTCAAATCAACTGTTAAATTGTATATAAAGATTAACTGTAATTAAGTTATAATTAATTATAATAAACTTAACTATGAAAGTTTAGTGTCGAAAACTTATTATTACGCATTTTTCTTTCTCTTTTGAAATAAAATTTATGTAGGGCAAAATAAATTTACATTTTTCATAAAGATTAAAAGTTTTCAAAATTTAAAATTGTAAAAACACGATTATTCTCACGATTAATAGTAGATATTTCTAAAATAATTTTCTTGATATCTATTGAAAATTGTTGTTTTACAGGTTTTCAAAAATACAAAAACTTTAGATTATTTAGCGATCATTGATATGAAATGTAAGTATAAATATTAGAGTTAACTATATAACTTAAAAACCTATAACAAAATAATAAAACCGTTTGTATTTTGAAACTATTATATAGGTTTAAATTTTTAATAAAGAAAAAACTCATCATATTTATAGAAATTTAGAGGTGAAAAAAACACCGAGAATAAAGTCAATAGACTGCAAGCTGGCTTTACAGTAATGAATAAAAAATAAATATGTTTTGCGTCATAATCGTCTGGAAAAAATTTGATTAAAAGAAACAAAGAACTTAATGGAGTTTTTATAAAATTCTGCTCCTAATTAAACTTAATTTAACTATAATTAATTTATTATTCTGTTTCAAAATGTTTTATTTTTAATACTTATTTTGTTTATACTTTCGTTATATCAACTGCTTATAATAAAGTAATTTTAAAGAAATGTTTGTTAAATAAAGAACTAATTTAAGTCGCAATTAAAACATAAGCGAGATTTAATTACCCTCGAACTTGTTATACAAATAAACTTGTCTTTTTAACTATTAGTGTTAAACAATTTTTTTTTGCTCTAAAACAAAGTAGGAATTTATTAATGATGTGAAATCTAGATGGTCAATCGACATAACAACTTTTGCGGTTTAGTTATATGACATAACTGTTTTAATAGCTAGTTTCTATTAAAAACCAGGCTTTTCCACTTAATATAACAAAAGTTTTTAATTTCTCCTAATGTTTGTTTGAATTACATTATCTTAATAGGCCTATGCAAGTTGCATAACATTTTGAATAAGTTAATAAGATTAAACTTAAAACTATCCTACTATAAAAGGTTAATACATTAGTAAGCAATAATAAAACATTTACGTCAGACTTTTAATGTAGTTTTTAAACCGTAATACAAAAGTGTTTGTATCTGAATATTACAATTGTAAGAGTTTACTTTTTAAAATCTGCTAATGTTAAAACTAATGTAGTCACGTTAATTACAATAAGATCCAATTAAAATATAATTATCACTGCTTATTTTAAATTCCTACAAAGAAGAGTTCAAAATACTTTAAAGTAAACAATTTAGTAAATTGTATATGATTAGCGAAAAACGTCTCTTAAAGTGTATTGAAAAAACAAATAAAATAATAGAAAAAAACTAAAATTATGTGTAGGTAAAAAAAAATAAAAATGAGGTAAAAAAATATGTTAAGATTATGTTAAGTTAATACTAAAATTAAAGTTTATACTAAATTTACGTAACACATTAAAATCATTATGTTTTAAAGTAACTAAAAGTTTAATTTCTTTTTATTATTTTAATAACTTCATTAAGACTAGTTTGTTTTTGCATGAAATCCAGATAATAAATTAAAACCTAACATAAGTAAAATGGGTTAGTAACGATCGGGTTAGAAATGATCGGGTTAGAAGTGATTGGGTTAGAAATGATCTTGTTAGAAATGATCGGGTTAGAAGTGATCGGGTTAGAAATGATCGGGTTAGAAATGATCGGATTAGAAGTGATCGGGTTAGAAGTGATTGGGTTAGAAGTGATCAGGTTAGAAGTGATCGGGTTAGAAATGATCAGGTTAGAAGTGATCGGGTTAGAAGTGATCGGGTTTGAAGTGATCGGGTTTGAAGTGATCGGGTTAGAAGTGATCAGGGTAGAAGTGATCGGGTTAGAAGTGATCGGGTTAGAAGTGATCGGGTTAGAAATGATCGGGTTAGAAGTGATCGGGTTAGATGTGATCGGGTTAGAAGTGATCGGGTTAGAAGTGATCGGGTTAGAAATGATCGGGTTAGAAGTGATTGGGTTAGAAGTGATTGGGTTAGAAGTGATCGGGTTAGAAATGATAGCGGGTTAGAAATGATCGGCTCCCGTCTTTAACAAAGCTGAGATGTTTTTTGTCATTATCCAAGAAGCACTAGTCTGCACCACACGACCGTTAATAACAGTTTACATTACATTCTGCAGCCCTGTTTTTTTTTTGGTATTAGGACTCTTTAGGAATATAGAGTCACGATGAACAGTAGTATCACACAATCTAACTATAACTAATTTGACTTAAGATAAAAAACTATTTCCAGACGTTAAAATTTACTTTATATTTTCTACTGTATAGAAAAAGGATACAATGAATACAGTGAAGACAATACTGCAGTACCATAAAAACACTGTGCATAATTACAATGCAAAGTCTTTACTGTGAGTAAAGTAGTATAACTTAGTGTAGTGTTAAATAAAAAGGTTAGATTCTAGTTTCATATAGAATACAAACTATTTTATAATCTTATTGTTTTAAATATATTTTTTTGTTAGTCATAACGATAATCAAAAAATTTTTTTTTTATAGTTCACTTTTATAAAATCAAAACAGTACCACTTTGTTTTCAACGCAATATTTAAATTTGTTCATTTAAAATATTTCACCTAAAAATTTTTCTTTTGGTTTATGTATTAAAGTATTCTTGTCCTGGACAAGACATTAAAATGTGTCCAAGTGGTGTGCGACTCGATGACCGATTGGTTCTTCGTGCACCAGGTCCTAGGACCAAACTTTTAGAGCTCTTTTTTAGTCGTTAAATAAACTAATAATACATTGGAAATTAAAACATGTGTTAGGTACCGTATGTTTAAGGTTGAACTATGCAGTAAACTAATCATACTTACTCAAAAATTGTAACTAGGTAGCGTAAAAATATAAAAGTTGGAAATGTATGAGATTGTGACAACAATAAAGACGAAGATGTTGGAAACGTTAAAACTTTAAGTGATAGTAATTCTATTAAGTTTGTTAGAAAGTCTTAAGAAAACTAATTCAACTAACAGCTTGACACTGTTTAAGATAAAAGATAGTAGTTTTATTTAAACTTACATTATTGTCATAACCTAAAACACAAATTAAGACTATTAGAATTGAACAAAACTTTGGATTTTATTATTTAGCGTAGACTGCCTTGTTTTTACCTAGTTTAAATGAAATCTTTTTATCGTTAGTGCAGTTGAAACCAGTAGGAGTTGGTGACCCAACATCCAAAGGTTCATTTACCCTAGCACGTTTTATGCTTGGGGCTTAATTAAAGTGAGACTTTACTATTGGAATTTGACATATTTACTAATTTAGTCTAGACTTAGTATTACTAGATATAAATAACCAGGCACAACAATTGAGTGGGTTTCTTTATTAAACAAACTTCAATGAACACAAAACCAATTGTAAAAATCACAAAAACTATTAAATGTGTAATTTGTGCACTAAAATACTGTATAATAACCACTATAAAAAACTCAATAATATTTTAAGAAAAACTTATTATTAAATGCAAAACCAAGTGTTGAAAAATGTAAGAACTATAAAGTATTGTCACTTATGTGAAAAATGCTTTATTTATAAACTATAAAAAATGCATTAAGTAAACCACTTGTTGAAAATCAAAAGAGCTATAAAAATGTACAGTAAGAGAATTACTAAACTTACTTTAAATAACAATCTTTAAATCTAACAAACACAATTATAATTGTATATACTAAAATTTTATAAACAACTTAATACCAAATTCAAGTGTCTTTCTTGCAAACAGTCTCTGCAGCTCCTGGCGGTTCAACACACTACCCAGTCTGGACTATCAGCTTGTGACTAAAAATACTAATGAAAAATTTCGTCAGTCAGTTTCATAAAAGAGAAATGCGCTCTCATTCTCTTTACGTCATAAAAGAAAAGTGCGCTCTCATTCTCTTTCTTACTTTTTGTTACATCAGACTTTGCCCGGGAAAGAATTTTAAGCGCTTTTAATTAATAACTGCAATAACTCCTAATTTTCTCTTAGAAACAAAACGGTTTTCAAGTGAAACTTGGAATATCGTTACATAGTCTTACTAACAAATCAAAATAATTTTTTAAACTTTTTTGCTTTATTTAGCTGTATAAATCATTAGTTTCCAAAGATAATGAGAGTTGAAATACTTGCTTCTAACACTTGAACAAATATGTCAAACGATGCACTTCTTAACTTTAATTATTCAACTGAAGTGAATTATTTGATATAAGTTTGAAGAATGACGATGCAATTTGACTGTGTACTTGCCGATTTTTTAATAATAATTTATACATAAAACCATGTCTGTATACTCAAATAATTTTTACTAACTGGTAAATAGCTTTATGTATCTAAATTATTAAACCCATTGACTTTGTAAAGGATAAAAAAAAGAGTGTTAAGTTTTTATTAAAAAATAGTTTATTTAAAATACTAAGTTGATTAATTATTTATAACATGTATATACAACATTAAATCAAGTTTAAATACTTTATCTTACTCTTAATTTTTGCTACCATATAAAATTCAACATAACAATAACTTCTTGAACTAAGAAAGAATACATTAATAATAACTGGGATTTGTTTGTTTTGACATATTAACAACAAACGGCTATATTAAGTTATTTAAGAAGTTTTTTGATAGTAACATTGAACTATTGCAGAAAACTATTGTACAAAAAAATACTTTTTTTTGATGTTTCTTATTAAAATCCTTATTTCTTCAAAATGTTCAGCTATTTTAAAAAGAGATAAATTGCATGAAGTTATTAAAATTGTACTAACTAACCTATATTATATTATCAAATACTAATTTAAATTCATTTAGAATATGATTTTTCGGGTAGTATAAAGAAATTTATATGTAGTTTAACTTTTCTATAGATGGTATAGTTGAAGAAATTATTTAAAGTAAAAAGTTTTTTTAGACTTATTTTATTTTAAGTAGTTTATAAACATACAAATGTTTAGATTTACTAAGCACTAGTTGAGTAATATTTCAAAAATATACAAATTATCAAAAAAATGATAATTTGTAACAAATAACAAAATGAGTCAATAAGAATAATGATAAAATAAAATAAAATATCACTATAATATTGTTGTTAACAATAAAGAAATAATTTTAACAATTCAATAAGTCTCGCAAACTAATAATGTTTATTTGAAAAAAAATATTATAAAACGATTGTAGGTATTTAAAATATATATGCGAAAACCCAAAGACCGAATAAATTTAAAAACAGCTAACAAGGAAGTTTGATTGTGGAATTAAGAAAGGATTCAATATTTTTTACCAGCTAAAATGTAGTTTTACTTTTATTCGAACATTTTAAAATGCTATAAACATTTGTTTAACACACAATACAATTATAACAAAAAACAAATTAAATACGTATAACAATAATTAAAAACTAAACATATTTTACGTTTATTGGTCACCTTTTTTTGAAGCACAATGTTCTGTAAATACATCAGAGTAATTTTTATACTGTCTAGAAACCTGAGGTGTAAAAAAGCTACATTTAAAAACTAAATTAAATTTAGTTTACAATAGTTAAAAATTTAATTTTTCGAATAGTGCCACTGATACCTTTGTATCTGCAAATAAAATGTGTTATCGTAAATAAAACTAAATATTAAGAAAACCTAATAATAATGATTTTTGACGTAAGCTTAGTTTAAAAAGGCACTATTTTTAGTAATAACGAAAGTATCTAGTAAAAAAACAATAGTTACACTTTTGGGTTTAATGTTATTAACAGTAAAGTTTATTTTGTTTTATTAACACTTCAATTATTATAGTTTTCTTTGTGAATGCATAAAAGTTTTAAAATTAAAAAATGTTGCACAATTTTTCAAAGTAAGTTAAACAGACTTTGACTTTTGAAATTTGTTTGTTTGGAAATGTTTGTTGAACGTTAAACCTGCAAATGTTTATTTAAATAAATGCTAAAGAAGGTAAAATTTTTGATGAGAGTTACTAATAATATTTATATTTAAGAAAATATAAAAGCTTTTAATTGGTTTTACTTGATCCTTGAGTTTTACAAACAACAGCAAATTATTTGAAGAATAGAAGTAGAAAATTACTTCGAGCAGCTAAAGAAAAGCCAATTTTAAAAAATAAACTTGAAACTTTTATTTGCAAATAAACAAATGAAGAAAATATATACAAAAATGGTGAAAAACCAAGTAATATTTATTTAAATTAATTTGAACTTACATGTACATAGTAAAACCATCATTCTTATAACTTTCTTATGGGTTAATAGCAAAATAAATTTTTAACTTAAAGAATAGACAAAATGTATTAAAAACTTTCAATGCAATCAATACTGTAGAAGTTATTTTAAGTGTTTTATTGGTAATAAATAATCATCAATAAAAATTGTACTAAAAGCTACTTTATATTTCTTTATTATAAACTTTGACTTTTTATTTTAAAAGTTCAACATTATTTATATCATTCAATTAAAAAACTTTCTAATACTTAAATACAAACGAATTATGAAAATGTATGTATTTCAAATAAGTAAAGATTTAAATTGTTATCAAAGTATTAGCTAATTCTTTATTACTATCGTTTATTTAGTATGTAGATTAAGTTTTTTTAAATTCAAAGTAAAATAATGAATTATTATTAGTAATTAATAAAAAACTTTACTTTAAAAACAATACAAAGATTTTTTGTTTTAATCAGTAACTTTGTATTAGTACTTATAAACGAAGTAATAACAAATAAAAAACTAACTCTATAACTTATGTTTTGCAAAAGTTGAAGAAATGTTTTACATCGTAGCTTCGATATCATGACTGTAAATAAAAAAAGCAGTAAAAAAACATTTAGCAAACTTGTAAAGTAAAAATGCTTTAAACTTTGTAAAATTTACTTTTTTAGGAATAGTTAGTAACATTTGTTTTATTTTAGTAACAAGCAGTTACAATTTAATACAAAAAATGTTTACTTAAACTAATAAAGTAAGTGTAGAACAGTATTTTATAAAATGCACTTACATTTTTTAAACTGTATGTTAAGTGTTTTTATATTAATCCTATACTATAACTAAAACGTTATCCTTTTAGTGTAAAACACTTTTTCTATAAAAAATTATTAGCACTTCATTAGTTCACGCTAATAAGTTTTCTTTTTTGATAAATAAACAAGCTACAACATGCTACACATCTTACAAAAATATCAATTTACTAATAAACTTGCAAAGTAATTTAAAAATTAAGAAAAAACTTATTATTTTTTTGATAACAATAAAATTTTGCTGCTCAATGAAATCTGTTTGAGTATCCAAAAGGGATATTTTTTTTTTTACAAAAAAATTATAACAAATTTTAGGCTATCAACTATATTTTTATATCTTAACACTTGTAGGTTTGTATTTTTTTACCTAATTTAAAAATAGTACAATAAATTATCATTTAAAGCAAACACAAATAATTTATTATAACTCCGAACAACACAGCAAAAAAAAAACTATTAAATGGCTTACACAATTGTAATTTTTAAGTACAAATTAACAATTATAAAAAGCATATTTACACCAGTACAGAAAATAGTTATTGATTTAAACTGTATTGCTAGTTTAAACTAAAAAATAAATTTAGTATCAAACCATCCTGTAATCAAATAAACTAAAACTAAAATTTTTCTAATAATTTCCACGTAGTAACAATACATATAAACGTTCTGTTTATTTTTGGGCGTAAAAGTTTATTGAGATTAAATACTTACGTCTTGAATAATATTCTCAATACTATCGATTTACATTCACACAAACAAGGTTTTAAAATGGATTAAATGAAGAAACAGTACAACTTTAAAATGTAGCCGTGTTAGGTAAATTACTCTTAAACGGTTGTATTTACACAATTACCATGTAATAGTTTAACGTACCTAATAAAACTTTACTACATAACAATTTAAACAATTCTTAGTGGATAATACCGTATTTGAAGTAGAGACGGATAAAAATAAACAAGATACTGATTTTAGTATACTTTTTAAAAGCTTCATTTCAAATATATACAAATATTTATACATGTAATTTAAATAATCTTCTATTCAATAGAAGTGGTAAAATAAAACTATGTTATATCCAAAGTACTAATATAAAATTTGCTTCTATTCTAAAGAAGTATTTTTGTTGACTAGAACATTACTAATAAAACTTACCTTTAGAATAAGTTACATGGTTATTGAATATAAAAATTATGCTGCAAAAAGTGATAGTTATATATAAAAAAGGGTTTTCATTTTTGTGCTCACATCCTTAAATTATTAGAATTAACAACAAAAATTTAAAGTATTTACATCAGACTATAAAGTTCAAAGAAGTACTAAAAAAATTTATTAATTTTCCATATAAATAGCTAATACCATAGTTTTTCACTCTTATAAATATCTGGTTATCAATAAAAAAACACGTGTTTTAGTTATTTTAATTATCTATTTATATGTTTTCCTACTAATATAATGAGTTTAATAGAATAAATTTACTTAAATGTCCAAAATTATTGGTAAAAAATACCAATTACATAGGTACAGAAACACAATTTTTATAAAAACTTATTACTATTGTTACAAAAAGTTTTAGTTGAATAAATAAAAATATCGATTACTAACTTTAAAAATATTGAAGTTGTGTCATACTTCCAACTTTCTTGAAGTAGCCGCTAATAGATCCATTTTTACTAAAACAAAATATTGCATTTTTTTTAAATATTACATATACTAATAAACTTCGTTATTTTTATCAAAATAGTTGTTATACAACAAATTAATGAAAGTTAAATAACTTGTTCAAAGTCTTATCAGCACACAGAAAAATATTAGCTTGAAAAGCTTAATTTAAAATAAGTTTTAAAGTATTTAAGTTTTAAAACTCATGACAACTTTTAACTAATTGAACTTTTGTATATATATATATATATATATGTTTTTGATGTGTAAGAAACATCATATGATACGTACTTCTAAAGTGTATAACTTTAATATAAGTTTATTTTGCATTTAAACTTTTAATAATTTAATGATAAGCATATAAATCAACAAACCGGTTTGACTTTAAAACACTATATATTTAAAAAAAAAGGTGAAATACTTTTAATACTTAAGACCAATAAAAGTTCATTAATTAAGTGAAAATATTAAAAACAATACAAAATTTATAATACTTTCGTTAACAGCTAACTTATTAGTAAATATATTGAAATTTTATCCAAAACTTGTAGTTATTGTACATAATTAGAACTATTTAAAGCATTTAATTAAATTTTATATGTTTTTTTTTCTTTCCAATTTTTTAAAAAATACTACAACCTTTAAAGGATTAAATTCATTTAATATTCATCACTCTTTTTTTTTAATTTGTACAAAATAATAAAGGTTTAGTTTACTAATTTATAATTGAAAGATAAAAATTAGAATTATTTTTTTATTATTTTCTTTTTGAAATTTAAAATAAATTTAAACTACTAGCATTAAACTTTAGTGACATAACTTTAGAGCAGAAAAATAAAAAAATTAAGTTTAGAATTTCTTCACTACAAGCAATACATTTTGAAAATAATATTTTATCTACAGTTTCAGATTGTATACTTTGGATCAAAAATAATACTTTAGAAAGAAGCAAATTAAAAAACAAATAAAGTGCAAAATGCATAAAAAGTTTTGATAAAAGTTTATTTACCCATGATACTTAGTTTGAAGTTTGGTACTAATCAAACAAAAAAAAAAACTATAAATGAGTAAACGTAAATTTATAGCACAATAACACAACTACTAATGGTTTAGAGTTATGAAAATAATAAAACTAAGTTAAGTTAAAAAAAACTATTACATTTATTTGTAATAAACACTATAAAGGAGAATTTTAAAAAAAATCTTTTATTAATCATAGGGTTTTATAAATATATAAATTTTGGAGTGCGCAACTTTTTATTGTAACCAATATAAAGTAAACATGTTATTAGTTTTTAAAACAAGTGTTTTATTTTTATTTAAAACATTCAAGTATGTATTACAAAAATATATACTGCGTTAACTATAAAAACTTTCATTTTTTCTATCAATAACATTCAGTGTTTGAATAAAACAAGTTGTGGTCAAGAAAAAAAAATATATATCAAGTTAAATTACGTTAAAATTGCAAACCAAGCTTCTTAGTAAAGTACAACTTACTATACACATTATTTTAGTATAAAATTTACTACAATGTAGATAAAGAATTATGATTAAAATATATGGTTACCACTTTTTTTAAATAACCAAATTTAAATTTTAAAGGCTAGTTTGAAATATTTACACTAATAATATTTGTTTTTGAGTGATAATTTTTAAAATCAACAAAATGTCTTTTATTACAATGTTAGTTTACACATTTTAAACTTAACTAACTTGTGTAGGCTGTAAGTTTATTTTAAATGTAAAACATATGGAGCAAAAAAATATAATTAGCATATGAAATTCATTTTTGTATAGATCTTTAATTTACAAACGAACAAACGAAAATACTAAAAAAAAATTTGTTTGAAAATTCCCAACAGTTTGAATTGTGCACAATTTTATTAAGATAGTTTAAATTGTATACTGTTTAGCTTATAAAAACACAGGTAACGTAGTTCGACATTAATAATTTTTATTAACTTTAACCGGGAGTTTGAGTAAATTTGACAAAAAAAACCTTGAATTTTAAACAAATTTACATGCTAAGTTGTAGAACTTCGATAATTTTTTTTTCAAAGTTCTTAGTAATAACAGTTGAAACTCATGATAAATCATATTAATGAGTGTATAAATGACGTTGTAATGTAATAACGTTTTTAAACTGTAAAATATTTCTAAATTATTCAAGTGTTTTTAATTACTAGAACTTTCTTATAAAACAATTAAACTATGTTATTCAAACATAAATAATTAAAGTTTAACACTAAAATTTGGTAAAAATTTTTAAGTTTATAAACTTTACAAGTTAAAATATGCTTTATGTACATAACAAATAGTAAAATGTAAAAGTTATATAAATAAATAAGACAGTCACATAATATAATAAGAACTAGACCTAGAAGCTTTGAACATGATAACAAATCTAACATCACTCAATTAAATTGTATTAAAAAAACGGTTATCTGAATCTAAAAAAAAACTATTAAGCCTAAGAGATAACACTTTACATTACACTAAAATGTATCATAGAAGACATGCAAGTAAAATACATGCATGTTAGAAAACGTATTAAAACAAATATTAATTTATCTAACAACAACTTACTTGAAATCTGTTTAAAGTTTTCCTTTCATTGTGATTGACGTTCGAGAACTGTAAAAATAAAAAGTTAATTATTTTCATGCTTAATATATTTTCTATGAGTTGGTATTAGTTAAATTTTTTTTGTTTTTAAGTACATACAGTATATATCTTATAAAAACTTTGAGTAAAAGCAATTATAATATCTGGCCAAAAATACTTATAACATTTTTTTTTAATTAAAAACTATAGTAAACCACTAAAATAATAATAAAAGTGTTATTTTATAGGGAGTAAGCTTACATTTTAACAATAAACTAATATTTATCAAATTTATCACAGCATTTTAAACATGATATACTTTTAAAAGCACAAAAAAAACCTGTGGTTTTAACTTAAAAAAGAGTTTCCAAAAGAATGTCGTTTTAAAAGCATAATTTATCACTAAGAGCTTTAAGATAGTTTTGCCTTTAAATATTTATGCCATGTTTTAAAGGGATTTTCTGAGCCTAATCTATTTCTTTTAGTTATGGTATTTAAGTGTTTAAAGTCATTCAAAACTGTTTTTATAAAAAAAATAAGCATTGTTACAAAAAATTAATGCAAGAAATAGTAACAAATACATAAAAACTATAATTATTTATTTATGAAGTTAAGTAAGAAAAAAACCGGAAAGATTTTTTAACTAGATCTTTAAACTTTATTCAACTAAAATAAAAATATTTAAAAATCAAGTTTATAATTTCTCTTTTAAGTAGAAAAAATTAAGTTTTATTAAAAACAACTATAATAGCTGCTAATTTCTATCATTAATTACTAAATTAATAAAAGGAATAATTAGCAACTCTTACTTTGATTAGCCTTAACAGTTATTTTGATAAATGTTTGGACTAAAATACGCTGTACACCCTATAACACTAAAGGAAAAAAGTTATTTCAAATCAATGATTAGTCTAACATACTGATATTTTTTACTTTTATTTTATAACAATTTATTATACTTAAACTGATCATAAAACTTGTTTTTCACAAGTATATGAAAGCTTTAAGTATTAAAAAACCTTAGTTATTCAATAGAAATGTATTATTATTATTTAGAAGATATTTATAAAACTATTCATTTTTAAATTAAGAATATTTTTTATATATAACTTACCAAAGTATAATCATTAAAATTTTTCTCGAAGAAGTTCTAAACTTGAGAAAAAAAAGTATTTATTAATTATTTAAAAAAAAAAAAATTACAGCTGTGAATTTAAAATATTGAAACTTTTATAACTTAAGGTACGTATTAAACTTTAAACTAACTTAAACCAACTGTAAAATACTTAGTACAACAATTAAATACTAAATAAAAACTTAATCTTTTGTTCGATTTTATTTTTAACTATTTTTAGATACAACAAATTATAAGAGTTGGCAAAGTAATTTATTGTATGTTACTGTAAGTGGCTATAAAAATCTATAAAAAAAAACTTGCAACAAACTACAGGTGTACTTGAAACTTAAACTAATAACATATTATAAACAGATTTTAAAAACGGTTATAAAAATGTCCGAAAATTTAAATGTTGGTAAAAAATTAAAAGATTGATCACCATCAAATTATTAGTTACTTCAGTTTAGGTGCTTAATTAGAAATTTTTATAGTATTTAAGTCAAAAGTTAAAGTTAAAACAGTTAAAGTTAAAGTAAGTTAAGTCAAAAAGTTAAAACAGTAAAAGACAAATAAAAAAAAAAAAAATACAACAATTATTCTATCACTTAAACATCATAAAAGTTGTTGAAAATGTATATAGATGTATACTTAAGCAGTAACTTTCAAAAGCATGGACTTAAAAGCAAAAAACTTTTAAGATCAATAAAATTATAGCAAGTGCATGGATATCATAATGGGTAAGCTTAAAAATACAATTAATACTAAAATGTTTTTGATAAATCAGTTATCATAAATTTACGCGAAAATATTTTAAGGAGTTAAACAATTTTAAAACAAAAAATAAAGTCGTAAAAAATAGTAAAGTGAATATACTTCCTATGTAAATATTAAAAGTTGACATAATTTACTCAGTTTCTTAGTATATAATAACTTTTGTCATCTTTAAACAACAAAAGTCAGTTCAACTGTAACATTCAAAAATGATACAAAGAAGTTATTTGAATGGTAAATTTCTTTAATGTATTAAAAAATTTTTTAAAGATATTCTAAACAAGTGATCCTTCTTGCATAAACCAGTTCTTTATAACAACCAGATGAATTTCAAAAGAAATTAGAAAACATAAAAAAAAAACGAAATAAAGCTATACATAAATCAAAAAAAAAAAAAAAACATGTTATCATTAAAAACAATTTGTGAAATTTTTGTAATCTGTTTAGTACTATTTCAATTCATGTTACAAAATTCAAAATACAACAAAAAGAAACTTTGGTTTAGGTGTAATCCCAAAACAGTTAAAATCATCCTAAAAGCCCGTGAAAGTTTCTTCTTTGCAACAAAGCGACCGGTTTCACCTTTGTGACGTCATGCTTCACCAGTGACGTCACAATCACAGCAGGAGGTGGCTGACCAGGGTGTAGACGGCGGACAGGACGAACAAAACTCCCCCGGCTATCGTGACGTTTTTCACGGAGATCTTGGTGGCGATGATCTTGCCTCCCAGCACCGCCAGCCCCGTGCATATGCAGTGGCCTGTGGGAATCATGTATTGTTAAAGTATTATTAATTCATATGTCATGTTCTTTATTATACTAATTTATTCTTTCTTTATTTAATTGCTTTGCAGTGCACATTCATAATATTGATATCAGTGAATAACAGTTTTTAATACTAAAAAAAATTGCTCGTTTTAAGTTAAAATTATGTGCTCGAGTTATTTAAGCTCATACGCCCACAGTGGCAACTATAATATTAACTATGACTAATAAAAGATGAAACATTTTTTATTTATAGTTAAACAGGCTGCATTCTAAACGCGTGATTTATTAAAAACTTTATTGCTTTCTTAAAACAGTCACATGCTATAGCATCTGTTCAATTGCTTTTAAATTGTTCTTGATTATATTTATTAATACATGTTGTTTATTAACAATACATGAAACATAGAATCCAAAAAAGACTTTATAAGCACTTATATTATTATAGTACATTACAAGAACTAAAAGATTGCTTATCTTTTTGTCTGAATTAGCAATAAGTCTTAACCTAAGTTAGAAAGTTACTATTACCTTAGTTATTTATGTAAAAAATAAAACTAGAAATTCGATTTGCCTCTCCCCATTTGCCCTTTAGTTATCCCAATAAAATTTTATACTAAAACACATTTTATAGCAGCATAAAACACCAGTTTTACCCTTTTTTAGTGAGTAGTTCTAAGACAAAGTTTTTTTGAAGCAATTAAAATTAAAAATTTATCAATAATTCTTGCTATCAATCTAAATAAAAACAAAAAAAAGTTATACATAAATCAAGTTTAAAAAAATATATATTATCATAAAAAAACATTTTTGAAATTTTTGTCATTTGTTTAGTACTGTTTCAACTTTTGTTACAAAATTCTAAATAGAAGCCCATAGTTGTTACAACAAACAAAAACAATAAACGACGTACCAGCAACGGATCCAACGAGCACACCGTAAGCGTTGTCGGTGGTGGACTGGACCACGGTGGTTATCTGGCTCCTGTCGCCCCACTCCGCCAAGAAGGTCAGCGTGAACGATGACAGCAGGACCGGCGGGAAGCAACTGAACAACCTGTTGTTTGGTTGAAATGTTGAGAAGGTTTGTGAATTTAATAAGCACGATGGTGGTATAAAACTTGATAGGATGCAACTAGGTCAATGATGACACTAACTTGTTGTAACTTTAAAGACAATGAATAAAAAAACTTTTAAAATAAGTTTAAAGGTTAATAAAAACAAAAAAAAATTTGGTCTTAAGATTTTACAAAAATCAATATATATTTATTAGTAAATGTCAATAAAGATTGTAATAACTGTTATTAAATAAAATAATTTGGTTACCTTTTCAAAAGTCTTAATAAAACAAATAATCTAAAACTAAAAAAGTCACAGGGTTAGGCCAAAAAACAAATAGTCAATTAACAACTGTTTTTAATGAATTCATAATAAAAAAAAATACAATACACAAAATTTTCAATCAACTGTAATTTGTAATTAAGCTATTTTACCAAACAACAAATAGTTAATAAAATATACTTTTATTAAAAGACAGTAAAGTATTTTACCAAAAAACAAACGGGCAAGAAAAAATATTTGTAATAAAATGTTTATATTGTAATAAGTTGTTAGTTCTGCTTGATAATTTTTTGTAATAAATTGTTTATATACTATCTACCTCTGCTTGAAAGTGAGCTGTTTCGAAGTGAGCCCGCTCTCCTCATCCTTGCTTCCCATTTTCGCAGGAGAGTTCTCCATTTCCTCCTCTCTCTCCTCCAGCTCCTCCTCCGTCTCCTTCAGCTCCTCCAGCGACTCGTTGGGATCCATCTTGATCCCGTCGTATATCATCTTCAGACCGCAGCCTGCGAAGAAAGTATAAATCGGTTAATAAGTCAGGTTTTTATGATGGGAAGTGGTGATATCTAATCTTGAAAAATGAAGGTTTGAACAAGTTTTATATCGCCATTAGACTGCAGTATGTGAAAACAATTTAAACTGAATGCCTGTAGAGTCAGGATTCCTCACTAAGTCGTAACAATTGATTTGATGGCAATTGTAGTGGAATTAAATAAAATTGTTTTCATGTTGTTAAGCACAAATGTTTGAGGGCATAGAGGGGACCACCTTGATTTTTACAAATTGATCTTATTTTACAGAGTTTTATCTGAGCTATCATACATTTTTAGCTGCTGTAATGAACTGCTGCTAATTCCTTGCATTAATCATTGTTGAACGCTGAATATTAAGAGAATATTCAGAGCTTGCTGCAGTTATGAGAAATAAGGCTTTATATCAATGATGCAATATTACAGTTAAAATCAATGATGCAACATTTCATCAAAACATAACAGTTACATTTTGATGTGAGCAGTTTGTTTGTGTGCAGCTGGGAGCAATAACTGAAGTTTGAGCTACTACAAGACTAATTGAATATTTTAGTTTATAATTGTAAGCGTTGTTTAGATATAAGTTAAAGTTAAATTGTATATTAACTGTTTTAAATCATTTGAGTTGAACTTGAAAGTTTAATAGTTACTAAAAATTTTTGTAGTTTTATTGCTAACTAGAAGTTTTATATAATTTTTAGTTTATTGTTTGAAGTGCTTTGAAATAGACACAAATATTACCAGTTCTTGAAGTGTTTTATAACTTACTCACTTAAACTTGGTTTATTGTTAAATTGCACTTTTACTAAGTGATTAAAAAAGTTTTAAAAGTAATTTTTGTTTTTTAATATTTTGCTTGTATTTCTTTGTGGTTCTTATGTATAATAGATACATCACCAAAACTTTCTTGTCTGATTATACAAAGTAGTCTAGAATAGCTGTAAGTATTGATAGATAAAATCCACTGATAAGCTATAAGTTAGCACAACATTATTTTACATTAATTATGTCCAACCTAAGTAATATAAATGAGAAGTTGCCTACAACGGGTCCTAAGCATAAGCGTGCTAGAAAGTCATCCTTCCTGCAGCCTGCAGGAAAAGTATAAGCAAAAAGGTCAGGTTGACAGTCTACCCACAGAAAGTCAACCAGACCCAACTGAGGCTTTGGATGTTGGCCCACCGCTTGAAAGTAACACCGCTTGAAAAAATTCAAACTAATTTTTGAGATACAAGCGATCAAAGTTGGTGACCTCAATAGGTTCCTAACAGACCTTACAAACTAAAACACAAAAAAAGACCATTTCACTAAAAATCTATCTCCTCCTTCATTTTTTAAGCAATATTATTCAAAATTTCAAAGAAAGTCTATTTTCTAATTTTATTGAGAACTAATGCAGGATTTTTTTTATTTTAAATAATAAAATTTCTTTTAAAAAAACATCTACTTTTTTTTTTAATCTTTAATTTTTTTTTAATATATTTTTACAATTCCATCATTCAAAGTCTTTTAAACTATAAAAAGAACGTTTCCTGAAAGTTTGAGGTCTCTAGCTCAAAAAATGAAGGAGAAGATAGATTTTTAGTGATTTTTTAAACTTTCAAGAAAAGTAACCACAAAAAATTTGCGGTCCATACGCTTGTATTGGAAACTTTTTATAAAAATTACAATATCTCAAAAGTTAAACAATATTTCAATATTCTATAAAAACTGACTTGTAGTTTGTATATTAAGCTTTCATGTAAGATCCAACGTTGTTTTTAGTAAAAAAAAAATGTTGGACCCCCCTGTGCCCTTAATTGAAGAGAGTTTTAAGAGTAAACAACTTTTTTTTGGAATTCAAAAACTTATTTCAACTTAATTAAAGCAAAATAGTAAATAATATATAAGTGGGGTTTTTTAATCAAATTTTAGGTGTACTAAATCCTAGGCTAAACATTGTGAAATTTGCTAGAAAGCTTACCATTAGAGTACTCAGAATGATTTCAAAGTCAATAATTATTTCTAACATAACAAAGTATCAAGCTGAATTAAGTATTGACAGAAAATAACTACTTTGGTCATCAATATATCACTAACAAAAAACATTATTTAAGTCTAAAATGCCAGGTATATAGCTCATCTGATTCTGCAGCTTTGTTTTAAGTTCAATTTCCTTTAAAAGGGTAAATATTATTTAAAACCCTCAAACGTATGTTAAATAAAACTTTAACATTAAACTTTATATCAAAAGCATCAAAAAGGAAACTAAAAGCCAACTTGCTCAAAACACACCTCTGTAACATGCTATGAATAACAACAGCTGTGGTTAGTTTGTTAGCATAAATGTAAGTGATTAAGTACTTTATATATGCATATCTAATTTATAAAAAACATAAAAGATAAAGAAACCATTGCTGTACAAATTAAAGTTAACAATCAAGAACTGAACTTTCATATAAATGCTTAATTTTGCTATTCAAGGCCATGGTGTAGCAAAAACTTTATTTTATAACAACTAATTTTAAGTTCATACTTTGAAAATAGTAACAAAAACTACCAACCTAAAAACATGACGACCGAGCAGTACAAGACCAGTTCTTTGGGAAGAAAGAAGGCCGCTGAGCCCATTGCAACGGACAGGGCGGTCATCAGCGCCAGGGCTCCGATGGCTCCCGCAAACACTGTGGTCCTGGCATGCTTCATGGCGAAAATGGCAGCTATGAAGAAGGTCTTGTCACCCAGCTCGGACACCAGTATGAAGCAGAAGGCCTTGACCAGCGCCTCGAAGAAATTGGCCGGCTTCTGGGTCTCAGTGGTGGCTGAAGGTGCCAGAAGATCCTCATCGGGTAGTACAACTTCTTTGTAGTCTGGCGGTTTTACGACCCCACCCAGTGGTACGGAGAATGCATCTTGGAGGAGAAAGGACAGGCAGAGTGCGCAGGCCAGTTTGGTTGTATGCGATCTTAAATTACTCATTGTCTGCATTGGAAAGGTGTATATGTTTAAATTAAATAATAATAAAAACTAATAAACTGAATTACTCTATGTAAATTTTTGATTAACTCAGAAAAGGTTAAACAATTAACATTTCATTGCAGAATAAACCTAATCTAAGAGTAAAGAATAAACTTTATAAAAAAATGTTAAACAAGCATTGTGATATTAAACAGAAATTTAATACATGATTCATTCAAAAGCATTTTTATTGGGCGAACAAGTAAAATATATTTCAGCTACTTTTGTTAGCAACAAATTTTAAAAATAAATTTTGACAAAGTAAATATTCAATTAATACAATTAAGCAAAATTAATTAGAGATAGATTAACAGTTTATAATTACATAGTTAATAATAAATTAATTAGTAATTTAACTAAGATAAGCAATACAAAAATAAAGTAAAATTTAGCATTAAAACTACATAAGTTGTAGTCTAATATCAGTGTCTCAAATTAATCCATAAAAATCTTCATTAAGAACTTTTTTTTTTCAATTTTGTACCTTACAATAAAAAAGTTGCTTTTTCTGAGCAGAATTGATTATAATTTTATTATGCTTAAAATTTTTCTGATAATAAGTTAAAGTATTAAAGAATTTGTGATTCATTTTAAAATATAAAAGCTTTAATAAATTTTAACTATTGAAATTATTTTAAAAAATTTGTTTGTTTTACTTTTATTTTTCTACGTTTGCTTACCTTAGTTAAATTACTAATTAATCTATTTATAATTATGTAATTATAAACTGTAAGTCTATCTTTATTTAATTTTGCAAAATTATGTAACTATATTGATTGAATATTTTCTGATAAAACCTATAAATGTTTACTTTCTCAAAATTTATTTTTAAAAGTTGTTGCTAACAAGAGTAGCTGATAAGTGTTAGCTGAAATATATTATATTTGTTTGCTTAATAAAAATGTTTCTGAATGAACCATGCCTCAAACGTCCGCTTAATATATAGTACTAAAAAGTTATATTGTGATATTAATGTATACCAAACTGTACTTATTTTTAATTAAGCAATTTAAAAAAGCTTTAGTTCTTTTATTCTACTTCAAAAATATTTAGATGTTTAAAAGTAAAATTATTTCAAAAAGCAGCTGACAAAAAATAAACATGAATTTTTTTTAAATTTCTTAAGGCCTATAATAACATAAAATATAATTACATCAAATAATTTTTTCTATCCACTGCTTATGTATATTTTTTTATTACACCTAAAATTGCTTTGAAAATTTTTCAGATTTTGAATGAGAATTAGAACAAAAAGGACAGTTACAAATGTTTATTACTTTTATGCACATTGTTTAAGTATAAATATTTACTGAGTGACTTAATTTTACAATCAACATAATTTAAAATTTTTAGATAAAAGATAACTTTACTATTTAAAGAATTTAATACTTTTTTCTAACTATATATGACATTTAAAACTTATGTAATTAAGAAACAGTAAAAAGTCTGAATCAATGTGATCATATGAAATAAATTCTGGGATAAATTAAAGTAAAGTACAATTCTGATAATTGATAAAATTCTTGATATTTTGTTAGATAAACACAAAGGTATTGTTGAGTTCATTACAAATTCTTTTTAAAATTGATTTACTTAAAAAATTTAAAAGATATTTCATACTCTAACATTTCTTCTTTTTATAGTAAGATCAAAAAGTTACCAATTATGCAGCAATAACAACAAAAATGATTATTATTTAGTATCAAAACCATATAAGTTGTAGTCTAATACCAGTATCTTAAATTAATACATAAAAATTTTCATTAACAATAATTTAGTTTAATGTTATACCTTAGTGTAGAACAAATGCTTTTTCTGAACAGAATTGATTATCATTTTAATACAGGATTAATATTTTTCTGATTATAAGTTTAAGTACTTGAAATCTTGTGATTAATTTTAAAACTATAAGTTTTAGTAAGTTTAAAACCTTAGTAACTTCCTGTAACATGGACCTAGTGTAAAAAACAAATTAACTAAGCAGCTTTATTGAAATTACAAAAAACTATATTTGGTAATTATTTCACTCATAACTAAACAAAAATGAACAGTTTAAATATCTTTCTTAAGATCCTGTATTTCATATTCAATTCAATTAGCTTTTCAAAGTTTATGAATAAATCACTTTTAAATTTGCATACTAATTTTAACAGAAAAACTTTTAAACTAGTTGGCAGAGTTTTGTGGCACATATGTTTTTGAAAAACTACATTATCTAAGAATCAAATATGTTTTTTGTTCACTTATATAATGGTATCATTTTTTACAAGTTTATCTATTTGTGTAAATTCGTACTTTGTCTTTAAAATATTTTTTTACAGGTATGCCTAAAAACATTGAGATATTGAGGCACATTTTGATTTTCTTGAATACTTTAAATCAGCAAAAATCTATGCACTTTTTGAGTTTTTGAACTAGAGATCTCAAATTTTTAGGAAACATTTCTTAACTAGTTTAAAAATTTATTGTGTTAGAATTTCAAAAAATATTCATAAAGTATAAGTTTTATATAAATATAACAAAAATGATTTCTTTTTTGTTTTTTCTAAAAGTGAAAAAAAAGGTAGAATAAATTAAATAGTATAAACAGACTTAATGTAAAAATTAAAGAATAATTAATATGATCTTTGTTTTCACCTTTATTTGGAACCATCTGACTCACCAATGATAATTCCCTAATTATAAAAACTTACTTTGAGTTTTGGTAAAATATCTGAAAGCTAAGACAAAACTTAACAAAATCAATTTGTGAAAAAAAAGTGTACCTTTACCTTACCATCTTAACAATTCATAAAAATATTTCAATACTTTTCAAATGCTCTGTATGTGATTTTAAACATGATTATGAAACACAAATCAAACTTTTCAATTCTTCTATCAAAAGTTTATACCCAAACTGTTAATTAACTAAAAAAGTTATAATTATTTTTCATGACATATAATAGAGCTATAAGGAACAAATCTTAATAAATAATTTTTGGAACATTAATAATTTTTTGAAACTTACAAAAAATAATGAAAGTTTTAAATAAGCATTTTTTAAAACCAAAGTCTAATGAAAACTAAATAAAAAAAACAATGAATACATGTCGATATTTTCAAAAATAAAAATACTTTTACTTTTTCATTCAGTAATTTTAACTAATGATTTATCAACTAAATATTTTTCTAAAGCTAGTAATTTAAGAACATAGCACATTTAGATACATAAACTAAATGTTAGCTATTTAGTGAGATAATTTGCTAATAATCTTAAAAACTAATAGTTTTTCAATCATATATACAGTCTGCATGTTAATTTAACTGATAGTAACTGTTTAATAAAGAAACAATGATTTTTATATTTTTAGATCAAGTTTCGTTTCATTTGTTAACCAACTTAAGCTTTTTCTTAAGTAAATAGGCATTTCTGTAACAGGTTTACCAGATTTATCATCAATGAAAACATGAACAGCTGTACCGATTGCTAAAGGACATTGCTGATAATTCTTTGAAATGAAGTCAATTTTGTCCCCCTGGCCTAAAATACCTCTAGAAATAAAATCAATAGTATTTTCATTTGTTTCTATTGTTTTAACTTTTTCCTCAAGAGCACTCTTGTAAAGACCAAACTTGTATTGAACGCTTGAACTGCCTATTTTATCTACCATGAGAGCACCAACAAATGATTCAGGATACTTGACAGGTGTGTAATAATCAAAACTGGTGTGAACCATAAATCTTGAGCATTTAAAGTTACAGTGCAGGTTGAGATAATTGTTTATGACCAAGTCCATGTACTCATAGTACACTGCATTGTTTATATGTCCCTGGTGGTCGTTGTCGTTCCACCTTGACTGAATTGGTAGAAAGTATTTGAACTCATTTAAATTGGTTTTATTACTGGTTCCCATTGCAAAACATCTAACAGCAGAAACTGAATTTTTCCTCAAATAAAACATTACAAGTTTGTTGACTTACAAATTTGTTTATAAAACAATGTTTCACTCAATTAATAAGAATAATGAGATTCTTGGCTATAATAAATATCTAAAAATCAAAAAAAAAATTAATAGAGACATTAAAGTTTACCTGAAGTTTAGAAACTATATTTAATCTCAAAACAAAAACTAATAACAACTGTAAAAACAGTTTAAGGTTACTATAAACAATTCTATTAAAGAAACTAACAAATAAATAATGAAAGCTTGTAAAAGGCTTAACGGTACTATGAATAAACTATTAAAGAAGTTTGTTAAAAAATAAAATTTAAGTTAAACAAAGCACTTTTTTAAACACTAAAAAAAAATTCATTTACTGAAAAAAATGTAACTTTTGTTTTCAAATAAGCATTAACTTAAATTTACAAAACTGCATTTAAATTGTGGCAAGTTCTGATAAACACTAATAAAAAGTATAAATTAAAATTAAATAGTACTATAAAAAAGTGTTTACTTAACACATTTATTAGTCAATATATGAGATACAAGAAAAAATTATCACTTCAGGGTTGCCACTCATTTTTTTCAAATTTTTTTCCAGGTTTTCCAAATTTATTCCAGGTTTTTAAAAGTACACACTTTTGGGTCTATTTTTAGTTTTAGGTTAATTTCTGTTTTTGAAACTGTGTTAAATAGTAAAAAATATTGAAAAATTACTGTAAAGTTACTTTACATGTGTTTTTTAATAAAAAAAATTTTGATGATGACAAAAAATCTTAATTATATGATAGATTTTTTGTGTCAAATCAAAATTTTACAAGTGAAAATGTTAAAATTAACCAGATTTTTCCAGGTTTTTTCAAAATTTCTCAAATTCAAGGTTTTTCCAGGTTATTTTAGCCTGAATTGTCAAACTCCAGGTTTTTCCAGGTTTCCAGGTAAAGTGGCAACCCTGTCACTAACAAACCTGGTAATTACCTGGCATTTTGTCTCACCAATATCAAAAGGAAACTAATTAGTTAGCCTTATATTAAAGTTAATATTTATAATCATATTTAAAGGCATAGGGGAGTAAACACTTTTTCACAATTTTATCTTATTTTATATAGTTTTTATTAAGTTACAGGATGCTTTTTACAGATTTAAAAAACTCACATTAGTTTTTAAGATATAGCCGGTCAAAGTCAGAGGCAACAATAGGTTCCTTATGGGAGGCGCAAACTAAATCGGCAAAAAAAGACTATTTCACTAAAAATCTATCTTCTCCTAGATAACTACCTCAAACTTTCAGGAAATATTACTTGGAATATTTAGAAAATTCTGTTGCAAGGAATTTTAAAAAAATTAAACTTTATATAACAAACAAACAAGAAAAACAGTTTTTTTTTTGTTAAAATTTTTATTTTCTAATTATTTAAAATTTTGTTCTGACATAATTTTCTAAACATTCTAAAGAACAATTCCTGAAAAGTTGAGGTAGTTATATAAAAAAATGTGGGAGGAGTTAGATTTTTAGTGATTTCTAGTTATTTGCTGTTTTAGTTTGTACATCCCATAAGGAACCTATTGTTGCCTCCAACTTTGACCGGCTATATCTTTAAAGTTATTTTGAGTTTTTAAAATCGGTAAAAAGCATCTTGTAACTTAGTAAAAACTTATTAAAACAAAATCAAATCGTTAAAAAGTGTTTCATTTATTAACATTTTTCTTTCTACAACTCAAAATTGAGTGAACAATCATAAAATTTTGTATATTTATGAATATATAATTATATATTAAACTGTTAACAAAATAATTGTTAAAGGGTATTATAGTTATGCTAATACAAGTACTATGGTTATGTTAAAAGTGTGGTTAAAAAAGACTTGAATATAAATATATGGCTAACTATATAATTTCAGCTCAATATTGTGAGACTTAATGCTAGGTAGTTACTTAACACTTATTAGGTACTAAATCAAATTGGGATTCAGAATTTAAATAAAATAAACATAAATTTAGTGTGGCCTGATAGTGTACAGGTCCTAATGATGACTTTGAAAACTATCTGAGTTAAACTTTCAAGGTCAAAACCCATTGCTAACACAAAAAACAATACTAGCATGAAGTTTTCGTGATATTCGATATTAAAAAAATTAGATATTCTATAAAACCTAACACAAAACATTCAATTCTAAATAAAAAACAAGTCGATACTTATACTTTTCTGACAACATTGAAACTTAGTACTTAAGTTCTTAAAGGTATTATTTAAAAGGCATTTTTTTTTTTAATTTTTGCTATTTGGCCGTTTTTTATCAGCAGTGACATTTTTAATACAGTGATTTTTCATTGTACGTTAAAATGTTTATACATAGCTTCATACACTAAATTTAAAACAAGTCGACACTTATACTTGTCTGACAACATTGAAACTTTGTATTTAAGTTCTTAAAGGTATTATTTAAAAGGCACTTATTTTTTTAATTTTTGCTATTTGGCCGTTTTTTATCAGTAGTGACGTTTTTAATACAGTGATTTTTCATTGTACGTTAAATTGTTTATACACAGCTTCATACATTAAACTTAAAACAAGTCGATACTTATACTTGTCTGACAACTTTGAAACTTTGTATTTAAGTTCTTAAAGGTATTATTTAAAAGGCACTTTTTTTTAATTTTTGCTATTTGGCCGTTTTTTATGAGCAGTGACATTTTTAATACAGTGATTTTTCATTGTACGTTAAATTGTTTATACACAGCTTCATACATTAAACTTAAAACAAGTCGATACTTATACTTGTCTGACAACTTTGAAACTTTGTATTTAAGTTCTTAAAGGTATTATTTAAAAGGCAATTTTTTTTAATTTTTTCTATTTGGCCGTTTTTTATCAGCAGTGACATTTTTAATACAGTGATTTTTCATTGTACGTTAAATTAATTATACACAGCTTCATACATTAAATTTAAAACAAGTCGACACTTATACTTGTCTGACAACATTGAAACTTTGTATTTAAGTTCTTAAAGGTATTATTTAAAAGGCACTTTTTTTTTTAATTTTTGCTATTTGGCCGTTTTTTATCAGTAGTGACGTTTTTAATACAGTGATTTTTCATTGTACGTTAAATTGTTTATACACAGCTTCATACATTAAACTTAAAACAAGTCGATACTTATACTTGTCTGACAACTTTGAAACTTTGTATTTAAGTTCTTAAAGGTATTATTTAAAAGGCACTTTTTTTTAATTTTTGCTATTTGGCCGTTTTTTATCAGCAGTGACATTTTTAATACAGTGATTTTTCATTGTACGTTAAATTGTTTATACACAGCTTCATACATTAAACTTAAAACAAGTCGATACTTATACTTGTCTGACAACTTTGAAACTTTGTATTTAAGTTCTTAAAGGTATTATTTAAAAGGCAATTTTTTTTAATTTTTGCTATTTGGCCGTTTTTTATCAGCAGTGACGTTTTTAATACAGTGATTTTTCATTGTACATTAAATTGTTTATACACAGCTTCATACATTAAACTTAAAACAAGTCGATACTTATACTTGTCTGACAACTTTGAAACTTTGTATTTAAGTTCTTAAAGGTATTATTTAAAAGGCACTATTTTTTTATTTTTGCTATTTGGCCGTTTTTTTATCAGCAGTGACATTTTTAATACAGTGATTTTTCATTGTACGTTAAAATGTTTATACATAGCTTCATACATTAAATTTAAAACAAGTCGATACTTATACTTTTCTGACAACATTGAAACTTTGTATTTAAGTTCTTAAAGGTATTATTTAAAAGGCACTTTTTTTTTAATTTTTGCTATTTGGCCGTTTTTTATCAGCAGTGACATTTTTAATACAGTGATTTTTCATTGTACGTTAAATTGTTTATACACAGCTTCATACATTAAATTTAAAACAAGTCGACACTTATACTTGTCTGACAACATTGAAACTTTGTATTTAAGTTCTTAAAGGTATTATTTAATTTCTTAATTTTTGTTATTTGACTGATACTTATGATCGGTTTAGCAAACTTATTTGATCATGTTTGTAATAAAATTTAGCTATCTTTTAAAATTTTGCAAAGTAGTTATAAAATTTTAAAAGAAAATACAAGAGATGTTTATGTTTGTATTTATGTTTGAAACTTTGAGAAAGGTTGCCTCACACTCAGACTAATGAAAAAGTCTTTCTTGTTTAAAAAATTTAAAAACTGATTCAATTCTGGACACCCAAAGTAAGTTTAATAAGTTGGTCAATTTAATTTTCGTTTGAACAATATTTTATCTAAGCTTTACCAGGAACGAAATGCTTCAAGAGATAAAAGTACGACTAAAAAGAAAAAAAAAGATGATCTTATTCTTATTACATCAGAAGAGAAAAAAAGATGGGACAAAAAACCAAATGTAAGTTAAGTTTGTACTACGTAGACTAAAAAGGTAATATTTACATAAATTTCTAACAGTGGGAACCGAATAGAGCTCAGCAACCTGAAGAACTGGTAAGTTTTTGTTGTGTATAAATTAGATTTTTGATTTTAAATATAATTGTTAAGTACTTTAAAAATCGTAAAAGGTTAAGTACATTTGGAGAAATAGATTAGAAAGTTTAGCACAAACTGTTACAACGACAATAAGAGAGTGTACAGGAGATGAAATGGGATTAACAACAGATGATATCTTATCGTTGTCTAAATGTTTAGATGCAAATGTAAGTTGTTAACATTTCACAGTTTATTTAACTAAAATATTTTCATTTTATATTTAAAAACAGATAATTCGTGGTTATATGTTGTTACTTTTGAATACAACGAAAGTAAAAAGTATAAAATATATCTGCCACAACCGTCTTACGATGATTCAAAATGAAATACAAGTAGGAATAGAAATTCTCGAAAAAGTAAGCTTTATTTTTTGTAAAGTTATTATAATATTTTGTAACCTTTATAAACAATTGCAGGTCATAACGTCCGAGTCAATTGTAAGTTTTATTCATGAAGAACAACGAAACCATTGGAAGGGAGTTGTTAGTATTTATTATGCGAATAGTTAAAAACTTATGTAATGCAAAAATTACTTTTCAATAAAATTTTTTAAGTCTAACATATAGTTTAGTTAAAACTAAATAAAATTTACAGTTTATTTTCGACAAGAAAGTTTATGTTTTTGATGCCCTTCTTAGCCAGTCAGGAGAAGAAAAGGAAGGAGAAAAACTTATAGATAACATCAAGTTAGTACATTGTTAGCAATAGCTATAGAATGTTGTTTTTAATTTTTACGTATTTAAGTAACCTTAAATGGTTATTTATATAGTTAATTCAAAAAAAAACTTTTTTTTTATTAAAATAGGCAACAAGTTAAGAACGACGCAGAGTTATTGGATGTGGTCAGTGAGTTAAAAGCTGTTGGAATAAGTCACAACAGACAAGAAGACTGTTCAAGTTGTGGACTACATGTACTCGAGGTAAAAATGAAGTTTCTAATTAGTCTAAAACAAACTAGAGGAAACCAATGTTACTTGATAATGAATTGTTCATTTAATTTATATATACAGGCTGCAGAAGAAATACTCTCAAGTTTTCCATTATTTCCATCAGAAATAAAGCTGACAACTGGTGTTGAAGAAAATTATTACAAAAGATTAGAAGTAGCAACGAGATTAATAAGGGAAGGAGGTAAATTATTTGTTACTAAACTTTATTCTGTTTTTTAGTATCATATGATTTCAAAATTAACTAGAACTTTATTTACAGTAATCAATACGAATGGTTGTAATATTTGCAAAAAATACCACCCACCAGCAACAACAGTTGGCAGGCTAAAAAAAAAAGAAAAAATTAATTGGGTAAGCAAATTTTTGCTATTATATACGTTTATATATGATACAAACTACTTACCAGTTTAGACTATTATCTTCTTAATTATATAATAATCGAGTTTTTATAATTTTAGTTAGAATGTGGAAATTGTGGCCAGTGGTACTATGTATGCTGCTTGGGATATTCTTTAAAAACGTACAATATTGTAAAAAAACAAAAGTTCATCTGCGATTTGTGTAGTTATTCAGTTTTGTTAGAAAGTTGTGAAGAGTTTTAAGCTTTGTTGTAAAAAATCATCATATTTTTTCACTATTTATTGTTTTAATTTCTATGAAAAGTTTTTATGAACAACTTTTTTTTTTTTTGATTTTTTTATTCAGTTTAAAGATGTGTACAACCAAAGTTGCTATAAACATAATTTTAATTACTTTATATGCTTTTCTTTTGTTTAACGATAAAATTTTTGAATTAGGTAAAACTTTTTATTTTTCCAATAAACACTAGTTTTGCCGAACATATCGTGAATTACAAAAATTCATTTTTATTAACCAAATGTTTTCAAATTTCATTATTAATTTTTTTTTTTTTAATTTAGCAATAAAATAGTAAAATACTTGTATCTTTTGTATGGTAAAATATAAAAACTTTGTTAAAGTTTAACAACAATGTTTTTTAAACCTAGTTTACTTATATTTAGTCTAAATTTTGATATATGTTATCAGTGAAGTCACGGGGTGCAGTATGCAGTGCAAAGCAACATAAACTGCTTTAAAAAGTTAAATCGCTTAATTAGGCCTTCTAATTTTCTTAAGAATAAATATTATAGTAGATGTAATTTAAGTAGTTTCATTAAATTATTACATCTAAACGGCAAAAAATTAGCTAGAAACGTGTCGAACTTAGTATATTAAAATAAAAAGTTTTAATCCAACGAAGAAAGTTTTAGTTAAAAAATATTGTATTAGAAATATCACTGCTCATAAATATCAGTCAAATAACAAAAACTAAGAAATTAAATAATACCTTTAAAAACTTAAATACAAAGTTTCAATGTTGTCAGAAAAGTATAAGTATCGACTTGTTTTAAATTTTAATGTATGAAGCTGTGTATAAACATTTTAACGTCAATGAAAAATCAGTGTATTAAAAATGTCACTGCTGATAAAAAACGGCCAAAAAGCAAAAATTAAAAAAAAGTGCCTTTTAAATAATACCTTTAAGAACTTAAATACAAAGTTTCAAAGTTGTCAGACAAGTATAAGTATCGACTTGTTTTAAGTTTAATGTATGAAGCTGTGTATAAACAATTTAATGTACAATGAAAAATCACTGTATTAAAAACGTCACTGCTGATAAAAAACGGCCAAATAGCAAAAATTAAAAAAAATTGCCTTTTAAATAAAACCTTTAAGAACTTAAATACAAAGTTTCAATGTTGTCAGACAAGTATAAGTATCGACTTGTTTTAAGTTTAATGTATGAAGCTGTGTATAAACAATTTAACGTACAATGAAAAATCACTGTATTAAAAATGTCACTGCTGATAAAAAACGGCCAAATAGCAAAAATTAAAAAAAAATGCCTTTTAAATAATACCTTTAAGAACTTAAATAACAAGTTTCAAAGTTGTCAGAAAAGTATAAGTATCGACTTGTTTTAAATTTAATGTATGAAGCTGTGTATAAACAATTCAACGTACAATGAAAAATCACTGTATTAAAAATGTCACTGCTGATAAAAAACGGCCAAATAGCAAAAATTAAAAAAAAGTGCCTTTTAAATAATACCTTTTAGAACTTAAATACAAAGTTTCAATGTTGTCAGAAAAGTATAAGTATCGACTTGTTTTAAATTTAATGTATGAAGCTGTGTATAAACAATTTAACGTACAATGAAAAATCACTGTATTAAAAATGTCACTGCTGATAAAAAACGGCCAAATAGCAAAAATTAAAAAAAAACCCTTTTAAATAATACCTTTAAGAACTTAAATAACAAGTTTCAAAGTTGTCAGAAAAGTATAAGTATCGACTTGTTTTAAATTTAATGTATGAAGCTGTGTATAAACATTTTAACGTACAATGAAAAATCACTGTATTAAAAATGTCACTGCTGATAAAAAACGGCCAAATAGCAAAAATTAAAAATAAGTGCCTTTTAAATAATACCTTTAAAAACTTAAATACAAAGTTTCAATGTTGTCAGACAAGTATAAGTATCGACTTGTTTTTTATTTAGAATTGAATGTTTTGTGTTAGGTTTTATAGAATATCTAACTGTTTTAATATCGAATATCACGAAAACTTCATGCTAGTAAAAATAATCATTATATCAGTTTATAAGTGCTAATAAAAACATTTGGTTCGAACATTAAATCTGTTTTGTTTGAGGCTATAAAAGAAACTTGATTGAAAAATACCAAATAAATTCACTAAATAAAGTCAGAAATATTTTAAAGAAAGTCTTAACTAAATTGTCTTTAATGTTAAACCTGACTTTGTGTTTATAAAATACAACATTAACTTGATTTATGAAAAGGAGATACAATTTAAAAGGTGATAACTTTCTCTTTCGATGCAAGTTGAGAAATTTGATCATTAGTCTTAAAATAAACTAAAATAGTAGAAATAAAACACTTGCAAAGTTTTAAGTAGCAATAGTGGATATTCAACTATACAAAACGTAAACATTGTACCATGTATGGGGTGGCTTGGCGTTTAGCCAACAGATCCTTCGCTCCACTGAGCACAAAAGATAGCTTTTTTCAAGAGAACGTTCAACGTTTAAAAAAAGCTTACTGTTATCTAATATGAAAGTTCATTATCGTAAATAGTTAAATAGCGATGAAACCAATGCGAGTTGGAAAAAAATAAATAAATATCAGTTTTAAACAGTCATATTTTGAAGTGTTTTTTAATGTATTCTTACACTATAATTTATCTAACTTTCGCTATTTGTACAAATTAGTTATGTTGTTTTTAAGTTTAAAATATCTAATTAAATATTATTTTATTTAAAAATTACGTGTAAAAATCAACCTTACCTATTCAAAATTATTTTATATATAAATAAAGATAAAATAATTGTTGTTAATTAATACTTAAAACAGTGACTTAAAATTTTAAAATAAAAACTTTTATAGTTTTTGTACATTTAATGTAAAATAAAATTACACGATTTTAAAATATTTCTAATAAAAGCATTAATTAAAGTATTATCTTTTTTAAGTTAATTTAGTTACGCAAAGGATATTTATATCAAATATTAGTTTATTAATTGTTTCTATTTTAAATATAAACTAATAAAAAGTAGCAGTTACTTATTTAAAGTATAATAATATATTGTATATTGAAAAAAACTTAGACTTTAACATATAAAAATGATTGAAACTGGTAAACGAATATACTTTTTCTTTAAAAACAAAAAAGAAACTGTTGAAACTTAATAAAACAAATTTATAGATTAAAAGGTTGGAATTTAATCAATTTAAAATAGTTAATAACATTAATAAATTTATGTTTAAAATAAAAACAAAAAATATTTTTAAATGTAATAACTAGAACTCATTTTTAGTAGTTAAAAGTAATAATTTTAAAAGTTTCAATTAAGTTGTTTCGATAATTAGTCTTTCACTTAAAATAAACCTAAAAACCGTTTATACGTCCTTAGTAGAACCCTTTTGTACATATTTAACATTAGTAAATGGTCATGGCATGGATTTATAGGCAATTTAAGAAGAGAATATGAGAATAAATATACTTTTAAGGTTTAATAGACACGAAAACAAAGTTATAGCATCCAAAATTCTAAAATATTGTTTTAGTACATAATTTAAACCGACGGTTTTAATCTAAAGATAACAGTTAAAAAAAAAAATATATATACTTTTTAGTAACAATAAAACATAAAAACGCTTATAAAACCTCTTATGTAGAGGTTTTTAGCACAAAAATTACAAAAAATTATAATACTTTAGTTTAAACAGGTATATTATATAAACTTACAATAAATAAACTTTATAACAGAAAAAAAAAAACACAATTAAAGCGTCTTTAAAGTTATTTTAAACAAAGTTTTATGAAAATAAATTAAATACTTTACTTAAAAAAGGAAATAACTTTTCATAAAAATATCTACTTACAATCCTTATTGACAACATTATTACAATTAAGATAGTTAAATAATCTGTTCAGCAGTTAAACTTAGTAACGGTTTGTATAGGTAATATAGTTTACTATGACTATAAACAATTTAAAATGGTTTGGTAAGCAGTTATAAAAAAGATAATCTCACAAAGTACAAACTTTTTGGAAAAAATAAACTAAACAACTTTTAAAACGTCCTAAGTAGAGGTTTTTATCACATAAGTTAAAAAACTAGTTTAAAAATGTAAGTTTAGCATGTTTAATAAAAAAATTTACAACAAATAAGGCTTAAACAACCACAAAAGAACATTTAAAACGACTTTAATTATTTTAGAAATATATAAGTTTGTATCTTATGTTTGTTTTATTAATTCATTTTTATTTATTATTTTTTTTTATATTAGCTAATGCTAAATAGACATAAAGTTAATCGCTTTAGCATATATATCTTTAACTAACATTTAAGAATATAATTGCAGTGCAGAAATTTGTGAAAAATTTCTAAAATTATAAAATTTATAAAAGCTAAATATGAGCTATTAAGCAAGACCCGATAGCCGAGTGGTTAAAGCGCAAGGCCCCATTTCATCGTCATATAACCTGCTTGGGTTCGTAACCCAGCAGGACCCAATTTTTCATCAGTAATTGGTGATCTGCTTGCAATCACTTTTTGACTCATCAAGTTTTGAGTCTAAATTTTTTGTTTCTTTAAAACTTGTTTTTTAAAAAATTCAGTAAAGGAATCAAATTAGCTCTGCTGATATAAAACAGGGCTAATTGAAATTACTTTACTGAAATTTAATTCATTAAAATTCATTAAAAATAGATATCCTCCATCTTTTTTAAAGCAATATACTTCAAATCATTTCATAAAGGCAGTTTAAATTGTATGAGCAAAGAAACAAACAAACTGTTACTAAGGCTATTATAGGGAGGGGTCAATCAATTTTGTAAGGAAAATTTAACATTAGGTGTTAAATGAAAACCTAAGTGTTTCCTAAAAGTCTGTTGGAATAAATACAAAAATTTGAAACTTTGGAAGAACAGAGTTCATATAAAATTACATAACTAATCACTATCAATAACTAATTTTTTTTGCATTAAAAACACTTTTATGGTATATACCTTAAGCTTTTAAATATTATATATTAACTATAAATAAACTGAAATATATATTAACTAAATATCTTTTATAAATAATGAGAACTTCAACTAAACAAATGGACTTAAATACTATAATATTTACTTTATTATCACATTCTTAAATTAGGCTAACATCAATTTTATTTATCTATGTGCTGTTAACTGTGTCACCATTACTACTGTTTATAACTTCAAATATTATAAGATTTTATTGTTTTACTCAAAAAAATTATGCTGTGTTTTACTGTTTAGCTGTTAGCATCAATTTATACGGTTGAATGATTTTACTTCATTAAAAAAAGCTATCTTTTGTGCTCAGTAGAGCGAAGGATCTGTTGGCTAAACGCCAAGCCACCCCCATGTATGAGCTTGTGACACATTTTTGGACGTTTACCGAACTAAAACTGTGACGAGTTTAAGAAATATTATTAAAATGATAAAACTGAGGTTACTCCAAAATACTTTATTGAACACTACAAAAAACTAACGCTTAAAAGCTTTTGTCTTAGGACCTAGTGTATGTAAAGGCCTTTTGGTCATTGAGCTACACACAAAATATTTATTTTATCTATTTTTATAATGAAATATTAGAAAAAAATATTTAACAGTAAAAAATTGACGTTTTACAAAAACTAAGTATAAAAGAAAAAGAAAAGCATATTAAAAGAGAAACAAAACTTAGTATACTAATTTACTCGAAGTAAGTTATCATAAAAAATATAAATAAAAATGCAGATAAATTATATTTAAGTTGTAGGATAAAATTTCTAAAAATAATAACTTAGGCTTATTTACTTATAAATATAGTTCATATCATTATATAAATATTTATATATGCCTTTAGATGCAACTAAAGCAGGAAAAACCATGTAAGCAATCAGCAATATAAGTACACTATAATTCTTTATGACAATAATTTCTATATAAGAAGAAAACATAAACAAAACTATAAAAAATATTTATCATTTTTTTTGACAAAAACCGTTTTTTTTAAGTAAGTATTGGTACAAGCTCGAGAAATTAGAATAAGGAGGTTTAGCTTTAAATTATTAATTTACAAAACTAAACAAATTATTCTTCACAAGACGTTTAGTTTGGGTTGTTATTAAGATAATAACTAATAAGTTAAAACAAATAATTTTTTTAATAATAATTTTAACTTCAGGCAGTTATTTAGAAAAAAACAAGAAGTTAACTTCATGCAAAAAAAATAAACCTTTTTATTAATTCAAAAATGTATTTTATTTTTTTAGGTTGTTAACGTAAAATTTTTATTTATAAAAGTTACTCAATAGTTGTTAGCAAATTAAATCTGTTTTTATATTGTACATTAGCAACTTTATTACATTTGTTTGATGAACAAGTTTTTTTATTAACTAGTAATTAAATTAAAACAGCAGTTTCTAGTTTACCTTAGTAATCTTTATCTAAATCAAATAGCAGGTGTTTAGTTAAGAAGTTTAAAACTGTTTTTGAAATCGCATGTGAAGTATTTTTCAATTGAGATTTTTGTAAGGCTCGCTTTAAAATATTTTTAACTTTCGCCCGATCAGTTTATAATTTATTAGAGGTTGTCTTTACAAGACTAAAATTTTTGATACTATGTTATCGATTTTTACTTTAAGATAGTAGTGTGCAAAGTTTTAGAGGTTCAAGTATCAAAAGCCTTAATGTTTAGTTAAACCGTCTAAATTTAAACAATCTTCATTTATAACGATTGTGCTTTAAAAAAAAAATCATTTGCACAACTATTTAAATTAAAGAACGGCAACTGTCAAACTTAATACCAATTCAAATCAAATTTATCTAAAAGCAACAATGAATATTAAACAAGTTATTAAACATAAAAATGTTTGTACACCAACTAACAAAAGATTGAACATAACTATTCAAACGCTTAAAAAAATACTAAACAAAAAAAATTAAACAGCCGGAAATTATTTCAACTAATATTCTAAAGTACTTATAAATTTGAAGTTTACTTTGTTTTACTTTTCTTAATTGTTTAACATTTACAAATTGAACGTTTATTAGTAAGCTTTGTTTTGACTAAATTGGAGCATATTATTATTTTATTTTTTTATCTAATTGTGAAATGTTAATTCTAAATAGCTGACAGTCTGACACAACTATTTATATTTTAATTACTTTTTTAATTTAGTATGCTAGTATGTAGATGTTAAAGATTAAACAAAATTTTATTTTATTATGATAAGAAAAAGTTCTAAATAAAGTTACTTAATTACCTATGGATGACTTTTTGCTTAATTATATAAAATTAAGCTTTGTATTTTCATGTCAAATAAAGAATGCTTAAAGTCTTTTGTGTTACTTTTATCTATATATAAATGTAAATACTATGTAGTCATTTTTTAATTTTTAGTACAAAAAACAAAAAAAATTGCTTAATTACTACTAAATTATTTTTTTATATACTTGGTTTTTGTTTCCAATATACTTTAATTATTTTTTTTAAATTTTATGTTTGTAATTTAGTTTTGAGTATATGTTTGATAAAAGATTTAAAAACAGATGCTTAACTTGTATAAAGCAGATTTGGAAATTTATAAAATATCTGATTTTTTTAACCTAAAATATTAAATTGAAGCTTGAATTTTCTGAAATCACTGCATATATATTCAAAATGAATGATAGCCATAAAGAAGTTGTTAAGCTACATTCTAGATAGTTTATATAATAGAGTTTAGCTAAGTAACATACAAGTATTTTGTGTTTAATGCATTTATAAACATGCATTACTAAATAGTTGCAGTATTTGTTTTTCTGTATTAAGTACATCAACAAAATAACAACCTTTTAAAACAAGTTCTCAATTCTTCTGCTAGTGTATAGTTTAGAATATTTAGTAAATTACCACTATGTTTTTAATTTCAATTTAAAAGATAAACAAATCTAAAATGTTTAATTTAAAAAGTTTAAACAACTAAAAAAATTGTAAGATTGTCTTCTATTTTTCTGCTAGAATCTAATTTCTTCTAGTTTTGTTAGATAAAGGCTAAAACAATTTTTTAAATCATTAATAAATTTTTTTTTTTGAAAAACAAAAAACTAATATTTCGCAAGCTTAAATAACTTCATTCTAATTAGAAAAATAGTTTTCAACATCTTCCATAATTGCCATGTGTTCCAAAAGTTGATAATTGTTAATATGTGTATTATACTTACTTACTCTTGTTCTGTTTACTCAATTTTGTAGCTTTTAAAAGTAAGTAAAAAATGTTTACACCAAAATTTGGTCATTACTTTTTATATACTTATGGTAATTCAGTCTTTACGTTTTATAAACAAAATGTGCATAATTATAAAATATTCATTTAATAACTGTAAAAAGAATTAAAGCCGAATTTGAACTTAACAAACTTATTAAAATAAACTATGAGTTGCTACATATTCGAACAAAGGTTAAAATGATTAAAAATACTTAAAATTCTAAATATAATTCAAAACTAAAGTATATGTAAATATTAACCTTTGCTTTATTTCAGCACAAGTAACTTCATCACTAATTCTGTAAAAACTACAGATAAAATTCATCGGATACTTACAAAATGTCATATGTGAAAGAACTCTTCGACTTGTACCACGCTGAAATGGCGGCAAACGGTCAACTCGACGGTCGTTACGACGAGTGGACGAAAATGGACTTTTTCTGGGTTGCAGTTCGCGCCATTTCATTATCGACTATCATCTTCATGTTTTACGAAGGAAATCCAAACTCTTCATTGAAGATAGTCATTCTGGTTTGCTCCTTGATCTCCTTCTATGCCAGCTTTTTGTTTGTCAGTAACTAATGTTGTGATGGTTGACTGATTTTTACTTTTGTATAGTTTGTTATCATGTTTGAATTTTATAAAATAAATATACTCAATATTGTAATGACATAATGCATCAACAGTTTTGTTGAAAAGGTTTAGTAATTCAAATTGATTTTCATAACCTCGAGGGTGACATGATTTTTCGTTCTTTAAACTAATCCGATGCTTAAACTTTACTTACGCGCACACTAATGTTGTTTAGGCAACTTACAAAATTAACAATAAAGAATAAAAACGAAGAAGTTAGCTTTCAATTAATGATACTACTTAATTTACAGTGCAGCTTCGCTCCATCAATTTTAAAAAGTATGACGGTTAAAAAATTTCGTAAAAAATTCTTGCATTCAAATCCGTAAGCAGTAGTATAGATTTTATTAAGGTCGTCTCGTTTATAAAATTAAAATAGGGTAAAATTAAATACAATTTGTTTGGTTATTTATATTTAAATAACATAAAAACCCTATCTTTCGTAATAATTAAAGTATTAAATGTGCATTTGTAGGTTAAAAAAAAAGAATCTGGAAAATAAGTTGAACAATTATTGTTATTATCGTGTTTTAATTTGCAGGAATTATAGTATAAAAAAAAATTGGTCATCAGTGTAATTTCAAATCAGCGTTGACGTAATAATAATAACACCAAATTGAGGTCAAGAAGACAATCCAGAATAATTTTATAGCCTTATACACTAGTTAACTGATAAGTATGACATACTTTAGCTTAATATTAAAGAAAAAACATAGAATTTTGAAAACTTGACAGCTTTTGCTGAACTAAAATTGAAAGTTTTGTGAGTTTAGAATTTAAAGTCTAGAAATGTTTTAAGAGAATAAACAATATGAAAAAAAGTCAAAATTACAAACATAAAAATGTATTCTACAATTTCATTTACTTATTTGCTTATTGTATTCGATATTAAACAACTACTCACACTTATTTATTATATTAGTGCAAATATACATTAACCATAAAAACTGAGTTCTACTCAATACAGTATAAAAACATAGTTATGTAAATTGTAAATAACAACATATTGTAAAAAAGTATACAAAAATTAGCTATTTATTGATTTTTAATTTGATATTTAAAAGTGTTTCTGGTAATTTTGCTATTCTTTTAAAGTCTCAACTAGTTTTTCCTTTTATTTGTCTAAATTTACATTGAGGTATGTCTGACGAAAAATTCGTAGAAATTATTTTGTTGCTCAAAAGTTATATTAGAATTATTTTTGCATTTAATTTCTTTGTGGAAATTAGCTCGGTGAATGGTAATTCCGAAGAAATCAAATTGTTTCTTGATAACTGTTTTGGCGAAGGTTCATGCTCCGTGTTTGACAAACTTACTGATCTTAACAATCAAGTTTCTTTGTTGTCTAAAGAAAGTTCACAGTACAAAAGCAAACTTAAAAATTCATTTTCTCAATAGGTTCAGGTGAAAGAAAGGTTAAACTTGTGTGTTTGTAACTTTTAGCAAAAAGTTAAGACTTTAATGTATTTTTTAGGCTTTTACTTTTCTGAAACTTTAAAAAACTTTTTAATTTAAGCTATAATCAGTTGTAATCAAGTTGATATATTACCATTAAAAGTACTATATTTTATAATACTAATCGTAACAAAGTTACCTAGATCTTATACTAAAGAAACTTCGTATCAGGGGCGGGTCTAGACTTTTTACAGCGGAGTTGCATAGAAATTTGTGCAATAATAGATAACTATATGTTGAAGCTTTTAACAACACACTTATGAAATAAGTGAATATTATTTTTTTAGAACATTTGTTTATTTCAATGTTAATGAAAGTGTGTATTTATAAAGATATTTTTTATACATGGGCTTTTTTTTTCAGGTATGTTTTAACAAAAGTATTTGGCTCACTTTTACTTTATAAAAAGTTAGCCTTTTAAGTTAGAAACAATGTTAAATAATAGTTTAAAACTGTAAGATATGGTTAAAAATTAAATTTTTGTTGTTGATCATTAAAACTATTTTTATAGATAGTGTACTTTTAATTTTTCTTTTAAACTGTAATTTTACCCTCCTTAACAATTAAATATAATTTGTAAAAGAACGATTAGTTTCAAGTATTTTATTTTATTAATTTGAAATGTAACTTGAAAAAAAGATTATAATAATAAAATCAAGTTATTAAATACTTTGATATGATAATTAAATGTGTGGCTGATTTCTCTAAATTGAACGTTTTAAGATCGAAACCCAAGGGTCGAAATTGATACAAAAAATGTATAAAGTATTTTTACTAAGTATAACTTGAAGTAATATAAAATATACTGAAATATCACTATATTAATGTCGAGTAGTTGAAATAACATGGTCAGTTTATAGTGAACTATAAAAATTAAATCTAGAAAAATTCTTGTATATATGTCGACATGTAGGTTTTGACCTGCAAGGTTCAACTCAATTTTTATTTGATACATAGTTTAGTCTGATAAGGTTTGCTTCACATAAGTACTTTTTATACAATTATATAATTGTAATAAAACTTTAGTAGTTACAATATTACATATTGAACGATAAAAAAAAGTGCTCAAAAAGTTTGGTCTAAGGACCCGGTGTACAAAGGAACCTTTCGGTTATCGGGTCGTTACATTGAACACTTTTGAAGTAAAATTGGAGTATATAGTTATAAAACAGTGCATAATCATCATTTATTTACATTGAACAGTATTTTCTTTAAGAAGTTTAAGCCAACAGGTAAAAGTTTTTTTTTTATAGGCTTGTTAAAATTATTAATTAATCATGCCATCATAATTAAACTTTAGTTTTAAATATTTTTCAGCTGACAGCTAGTAATGCACAAGCAAATTGTGAAATTTTCTAATGTTTATTGTTTCCTAGAAAAATAGTCGAATGATTATAATTTGAAAATAATCTACAAACGTTGTTGCGCATCAACAATTTTACTGTCATAATAAATAAACTTTTCAGACCCGATGAAAAAAATCACAAAACAACGTTTATTATGTTATTGACAATTTTTTTGTTTCTATCTAATTCATCATTCACTATTTTAAAAGTTTACCAAACAAGCAAAACCAAATCTAAAAACAAAGTTTTTAGTTAGTATTGTAAGATTTTTATTTCCTTTTTCTTTAATTTTTTTTGGAGTCGCACAAGAAACTAGACAAAACACGCCTTTTCTTCGTACTAAAAAGTAAATTATAACTGATTTGTAGTTTAAATCCTTAAGTTAGAGAAAATCATTTGAAACCGTTTTTAAATTTTAATGGTAAATTTTAAAATTTAAAATTTTTTTTATTCAAGTTACCCATTTGATATAAACGTTTAGGTTAAATTAGTTACAAAAAAAAGCTACATATAATTTAGTGTTTTTGGCTGAATTTTAATTTTCTATTTTTATAAAACAACTTATATGCGTTATCAAAATGAACTTCATGTTTATTTTTATATTCCAATTAGATTCTTTTCTACATATTAAGAAACAAGTATGATTAGAAAAAAATGAAGTTAAACCAAGTAAGTATTACTAATTTTTTATTTATTCTAATCTTAAAGTTATTGAAATAATACTAAAACTAAATTTAAATTTCTATAAGATAGTTTTAGAGATTTTAGCTGTTTCTTTTCTAAATGTTATTTTTAAACAAACCTGTTATAGAAAATAGTTTTTTTTTACAAATTTTAAGCAATTTACTTAAAAGTTTATAAAAAGGATTAATTTAACTACTACTACTTAGGGGTAGAAAAGGCTCCAAGAACCAGTCTAAATGGGCCCCTGCAGCCTAAGTTATGCAATTTGATTAAGATACCTTTATAACTATAGTTAAAGTCAACTTTCATCACCTTCTCCATTGTTCTTGGTTGCTTCAAAATAAGAGTGCTCGATTATTAAAAGTGATTAGCAAACAATAAAACAGTGTGTTTTTAGTAACTTGAGAGTAATAAACAAACATAAGACTAATAGTAACAAATGTTTAAAATGATTTTTTATGGAAAAATGTTTCAACCTTGTGTATTAGCAAGCACTAAAACTATGTTATATGAATTTTAATGGACAAATAGGATGGTGGAGAAAACGAAAAACAACGAAATACTTATAATTAAAGTTGATTATAAAACATTTTATACAATTTATAACCAATGTGGATTTCTTATGTTGTTAAATTTTAGTATATTTAATTTTTTTTGAAAGATTTTGTATGCACGAAAAAGCTTATAATTGTAATAAACTTTTGAAACAAAACGGGCTTATATTATAAAACATTTATTTAAAGTATGAATAAAAATAAAGCAAATTTAAATTGACAATTTAATAAGCAAAATGTATCAAAGTTAAAAAGGCATTTAGGATCTAGTAAGTTAAAAAGTTTAATTATATTAAAAAATGTTAAACTAATTTACTTATTAAAATAAAAAACTTAAAATTAGCGATTGATGGTAGTAATCGCGAATTATGTTTAAAATTTTGTTTTACTTAAATAAACAATGAGTCTGATTATATTGGTAAAGTTATTAGAAAATATGAAGCTTTTTTATTTCATTTTTAGTCTAAAATCCAAAACTAAAAAAAAACAATAAGCAGCAACTTCAAAGATTGGAAAAAATCATGACGTAAATCAAACGGAAAAATGGATATTTTAAATATATAATAACATTGGGTAGGACTTTTTATGGGTAGTTTTTTTTTCGAGCAATATTGGGTACTTTTTCATGTGTATAATTGCAGCAATTTTGAAAAAAAAAGTTCCAATATTTTGATGACGTCATAACGTATTTTGGGTAGTTTTGATTTAAAAGTTATACAAAAAAGTTGTAAAAATACGTCGCGCTGAAAATTAAATTGAACAATTTAACATCTAAAAATTTTACAATAAATGGCTTCATTAAAAGTCGTACTGCTAGTTTTTGGAGCTTTATTTTTGTAAACACAAGAACAAGCGTCTCTATTTATAAAAAAATACGCTTTCTATGTAATTTCATTTCTAAACAAATTCAACCACATGTAGAGAAAAAAAAACTATTTTAAATATTTACTAATGTAATAAAAATTATAAAGTGGGTCGTTTTTAATTTATGTGTAATTTTCTTATGAGTCATGAGTACTTTAAAAACTCATTTACTAAGTTATAGCTACAGAAGAATACTAATTAAACTGTAATTACTAGTAATTTGAAAGTATATACTTGAAAGTTATTTAACATTTAACAATAAACTTTTTCTATGTTATGATTTTCATATTAAAACATACTTGACCAGTTAATTGATGATTAAAGCCGGTAATGTAATTTGTATAGATAAACTAAAACAAGGCATAACTAACCAATTTAGTTTTACATTTAAAGAGACTACTCGCATTTTGTTAAAAAAAAAACCTTGTAAAATATTAATTTATTGTAAGCTTATTGTAAGCATTTAAGTAACTTAACACTACAAATATACCTGTTTGTAAAACTTTAAATTTAATTAAAAAATACTTAGGGCTTAGGGAGGGTGGGGTTAGTCTTTTTTGTATAACTTGATCTTACTTTGTTGAACTAAAACTAAGCTTTGAGTTGCTTTTTACAGAAATTTTATATCAAAGAAGTTTTGTGAGAAATAGCCTGTTTAAGTCGGAGAACACAATAGGTTTCTTAAGGTAGGGGTAAACTAAAACTACCAAAAATATTTCTCCTCCTACGTTTTCGAGATCAATACCACAGATTTAAAAAAAAATTCTCCATGTTTTCAGAATTACTTTTACGTTTTTAAGGCAACAAGTATATTGATCTATTTATAGCATAAAATAATAAATTTAAGGTAAAAAACTATCTTAAATAGTACAACAACACTAAAAAGATACTGTAAAAATACTTTAAATGTGTTTTTAGTTAAATCAATTTATTGATACCAACAAAAGCTCATATATATGATAGACTTATCATATCTAATCAAAATTTTATTATTTTACGTGCAGAAATAGCTTAAAAATCACAAATTTTTTGGTGATTTATGTTTGAAATACCATATTTTTTCTTCTTTTTTTTTTAAATTGACAAACTCAAAGTTTTTTCAGTTTTTGTTTAAACTGTCAAGTTCCTGGATTCCAGGTGTTTTGGCAACCCTGCTCAAATTTTAAGGAGATATGTCTTACAAAATTTATAAAATGAAAGAAAACAAAATAAAAGATGACAATACAATAAAACCTACTGTAATCTCCTACTATAATGTTAGATCTCAAAAATTGTTTTAGTATTAAAAATCTGTATAAAGCTACTTGTAAATTACTTAAAAATCTGTAAAACAACATCAAGTTGTATTAAAAGTGATCGACACCCTTCCTGTAACAATACAATAAGTTTTTTTTTTTGAAAATTCATTTAATATTTTCTAAATTTAATATCTTTTTTTAATTACAAATCTTATTTACTTTTCTAGGAAAAAAAAGTGATCAGAATTTTAAGTTATTCTAGGATTTTATACAAAATTCCAATATTCAAATAAACATCTAGGTTTGATGACCACCCTTTTAGCTTTATTTCCAAATAAAAAAATGCTAGGTTTAATTGAATTACATAACTTATGTATAACTAGTTTAAATTTTTTCTATGACTTAAAGTCATCAATAAAAAACTACAAAGGAAAAATTAAAAAAAAAAATAACTTAATTTGTTTTTGAGTTTGAAATTGTAACTTACACAAAAATATCATAGTTAAAAATTATATTTCTATAACTTAAAAAACAAAGGGAAAAATTTTGTACTATTTTATTGTTTTTATTCAGGTATAATCATTTTCAATTTAAAAAAAAATAAACAAAGTGAATTTATCATAAGCCTAGACAGCAATTTTGCTTTGTTTACAAAGTTTAAGCTTCAAAACTACCCAAAGTAAAGTTAATGTCGTCATCAAAATATTGGGTACTTTATTTGCAAAATTGCTGCAATCAAAAGTACCCAATATTTAAAACTACCCATAAAAAGTCCTACCGATAACATTTTAAATAAGCATGAAGTAACATGTACGCAATTGCACAAAGAATATTTTCACACGAAACTTAAGTAACAAACACGTCACGACGTTTTGAATGTTTACGTCACGATTCGTTTACGTGCAACAAGTTGACGTTCTTTTTAAAACCGAACTGATAAGAATTAGAAACGGCTTTTTTACTTTATAAAAAGTATTTATAAATGTGTACCAGTATAAAACGTATTGAAAAATTGAACATAACGTATACCTATATTTTTTATTAAATGAAACACTTTTGAACTGACCTTTTGTTTGAAATTGTCGACTGTTTTTGCAACAAAAAGTTCTTCAAAGGCTGACAATTGTGTATGGTAACAATGAAAAAGTATAAGTCATCGAATTGAAGTTTTGCTAAGTAGTAATAAAAACTACTTTTTTAGATGAAGTTTCGTTTTAAATTTTACAAGAACGAAATAGTTAGATATAGGTGATGGTAATTAAATTTAAAAGTGTTCAAGTGTTTATTGGGGTTGTAGAAAATAAGTGTTAAATAACATTGCATAAAAGCTTGAAGAAATCTTTTGTAAAAAGCACTACAGGTAAAATTTAAAACGTTAGATAATAAACAAGGATTTTTTTATCTAGATCCAACTGTACTTGCTACAAATTATTTTCTTGCTCTAAGTAACCAATTTTATATGAGTGTTACAAGTTTAAAAACTCTTTAAAGCAAAATAAAAAACAAAAATGAATTTAGCGATGTACAAATAAATTAAAGCCTTTTAAAAAAATCAATAAAAGTATATTAATAGTAATACAATTTTTAACTGTACAAGCTAAAGTTTTATATAACTAACTCTTACAGCTAATAACGATAATAAAGACATTTATTGCAATGCAAAATCAAACTTAAGTTAATGTGTTTTTTTTCAAGGAAACATTTCCTATTAAAGCTTGAAACCATATCGTCACAATATTTAGCTTTTTATCTAAAGATTTTTTAGAAAATTACTTTTTCGTAATAATACACTTTACACAAACTTTCGTTTGAAATATTGTACTTTTTAGCTAAATAAAAGTTTTCAACTAAAAAAAATATTCAACGTATATTGAAACCAAAAATTGGCTTAAAAGTTAAAACAGAACATTTATATTGTAGAATATTTTTTATCTACATTTAATCTTTAAAAAACTTAGTTTAATGTTTAGTTAATCACGTCAGTAAAAACAGTTTGTACTATTTATTAAATCAGACAAGAACAAATGCGGAAATACCATATAATTTTTTGTAAACTGTTAAACTAAACCTAATTTACACAACAATGTTAGTTCTTAATTCTTATGTAGAATGGTTGTTAAATATAAATCATGACAGATATAATATAAAAAAATTACAGGTTAAAATTTATATTTTAGAATATAAGGACATTTAGTTTAGAAAACAAAAAATTCTTAAGCATTTACTTAACAATGTTTTTTTATTTAGAGTTTTAAGACTAAAACTATTTAATGTTTAGTTATTAACATGATGTTAAATTGCTTGAGAATATTACATAACTATTTCTTACAAATATAGTTTTTATTTTTAATTAAATTTAACTAAGTTTAACATATCTCATAAATTAATTCTAATGTGAAAGCTTTTAATTTTTTCACTCCTCAAGTAAAACAATTTTTTTTTCTTAAAATTGGATGCTAAGCTAAAAATTATTTTGTATAAAAAAAGGCTTATTTGAAAGAAAAATATAAAGGGTTATAAGAATAGGAATTTAAATGCACGATAGTACTGATTTTTAGTTTTTAAGACTTAAAGTTTCTAAGTTAGAAGTGTTTGTTAAACCTGTTTTGTTAGTTAACGCTTTCTACAACAATCTTACAATGTAATGACATAGTGTTGGTGATTGTTATTTTTGTCGTATAAACTTCCAATAAAGTTCACATGAACTCGATATTTGATTGTTAAACTTTTAAAAGTTTGTTTTGAGTTCATACGATATTGATTTAATTTTATAACACATATTTGTTTAGACAAATCCAACTTTCTAAAGTGTTTTGTTTACAATAAGAATATATTATTTATAGAAAACAAAAAAAAAGTAAAAATAATAGTTTTAACTACTACCTTCTAATACACAAAGTAGTAGTTTAAAACAAATAAAGAAGCTTCGTTTTTAGACCTAGATAACAAAATTGAACTTGTTTTAAAACGTTACTAGTTAAAACTTAAGCAAAAATAAACATATACGAAGTGTTAAAAATAACAAAAAGTTATTATTATGGAAGTTGTTAAGGTAACTTTAAAAATTAGAACTACACTTCTGCTATATATAAAATATGTGTACATTATAGCTTCCTTACAAATTAGATACATGAGTCTACTTTGACTTTAGTAACGATAATTCTACTAAATCTCTTTTTAGTTTATGATAAACTTGTTTACAGTCATTTATTCTGTATTAAAAAATAAGTTATTTTTTAAAGAAAACGTTTTTTAATAATCTCTACGTATGTTTGTTGAGCATTGAAAAAATTTAAAATACGTAATCATACTTTTTTAAAATTTTTGTGTAAAACAACACCATATATTGTTAAGTAGTATTACTTATTTTAATCATTGTTTAAACATAACCAATCAATAGTAAAACTAAAGTTTTACAAAAAGATATCAGTTGTAGAGAAAATAACACAGTTTAAAAAACAAAGCTTTAATTTTGGAACTCCAAGTTAAAAATGTTGTCTTACATAGAATTTTACATTATGTTTTGAAATAAGTTTGCATGAATCAGATAGTTTTTATCATAAAAGTTATATTTTTCGAGTAATTGGCAATTCAACCAGTATAGCTGTCCAAAAAGTTTCGTAATAGCTTTTTTCATTGATTTTAAACTATGCCAAATAGTATGAGTAAACACAAAAAAAACACGTTTTTTATATATTACTAAACTTTTTTTTATTAGTTTTAGTTTGTTGTTAACGTCAAAAACTTATTAGCATGCAAAAAAGTACATTACAATTTAAAGTTAATTTATCCTCTTAGAATTTGAAGAGCACCTCTATTATTTTTTTATTTTATTTCTAACTTGCGAGAGCAGTATTTTTTATCAAAGAATAAATTTTGAAATGTAGCGATTGTGTATAAAACTAAACGTGTAGTGTTAAAAGTTACATTCAAACAAACATGCATTAAATTACGCAGCTTCCGTAACTTAAACTCAAACAAGCTGTTTCGCAATTTGTTACAATGGAAACAAGCTTTTTACTGTAGTAGAAATAAAACTTTTGATTTACTTATTTTTACATAAAGAAAAAATTCCCATGTCGTTTTAAAATTAGAGCGTTACAAGACCCTTTATAGTCGTCTTACTTTGTATATATATTTTTTCTATTTGTTTGGGAACTAAAATTTTTACAAATAACTTTTGGTTATTAAAAAAAATAAGTTTGTAATATTTAGAAAAGAACTTTTAAAGTATAAAACTATGTTTGCAGATCTGATGTTTAAACTAATTAGTGTTGTTTCAAAATTTTTCTTTATTAACACTCAAACTCTGTAAAAGTTTACATTACGATTTTCAATTGACGAGTTAGAATATATAAAACTCAAACATTTTCATTTGATAGAGGAAATACTTTATCTGAAGCTCAAGTTCGAACACAATTATCTATCACTTCCTGAATAGTATTTGATCAATACCTTACAGTGTGCAAGTTTTAATAAAGTTTTAGATAGTATGTACTAAATATTTACAACTTGATTGAAAAAAGTTAAACAAAAACAACCAAGTTTCAAAAAAGCTTTAAGTTAGTTTCTTACAATACTTAAAGTATTTTAACTTTTAGCTTTGAAAATTATAAACCTTAAAAGCTATTCGTGTTAAATTTTATGAAGTTTAATGCTAAAACAATAAAAAACTCAATATTTTAGTGTTTCCATTTTAAGATCAAAACCTCCATTTAAAACAACCTTGTTCGATGGTTTTTAATCGAAATTACTTAATAAAGTTTTTAAAAGCAAAAACATGAGTTCACGCCAACTGCAACGTTCAAACTGTAGCTTGACATTTTACCAGTAAAATTTGTTTTTAGTGTCACATGACATTTCAACTGAGTTCAAACAAATGAAACTAAATTCTTGGTATAATTTTGAGTTCACATGCAATATTGATTTATAATATGTTGACATATGTTTGTTTGATAAAAAAAGTTTACTAAAGTATTTTTGTTTACGAGAAAAAAGAACAATTTATCAAAAGGAAAAGATAAACAACTTTGTTGCATAAACTTTTTCAAAAAGTTTTTTACACTTTTTCAGCTTGAGTTTTTTTGTTATCTTTTACAATTGTTACCTCTTTTGGATGTAACAGTAACTAAGTTTGTCAGTTACTAGGATGCTAGACAGATATAACCTTAGAACTTGCAATATGTTTGTGTCTCAACTATGTTATGTTCTATGGTAAAAATGTCATGAAATTATAAGGTTAAAAAGAAAATAACCCTGTTTTTTTTTTACTTCTAACATAATTCTCAACTATACAAATTAAAGAAACTTTCTATTTGGTACACAAAAAAAAACTACAACTTAAATGGTTTTTAAGTAATAACTTATGAAAATTGAAATAAGTTCAATCGTTTAAAGTAACAAAAAAGACCATATTAAGGGAAAAAGTTATGTTTGATAATTAAACTTAATTTTTTATTGATGAAAAATGCTAAAGCTTTAGCTTTTAAAAAACTAAGTAAAAAGTTTATTTTAAGACTAGTAACATTAAATGCAATTTTTTTTACAAACTTTATTTAAAAACCAGTTGACTATACAATAAAACAGGTTCCGACAAGCATTTGGTGATCGCGGGCCAAACTTCGTTAATAAAAATCCTCTTACGCCGAAGTTGTATCTTTAGTTACAACGTGGCCTGTTTATTTTTAATTTTCATAACAAATCTCAGTACATCTAGTGTTAGTTAAGTTTGAGTTCTTACGCACGCAGTTTGCTGACCTGTGCTATAAAGTTTACTCTACATTAGGGATAAGCAACCCATGGGCAAGTAAACACAAGTTCTAACATTATTGAACAATTCTATAATTTACAAAAATTTAAAATAATCAAAAAGGTTTTCAACTTAATTTACCTTAACATTAAGTTAAAATGCACCATGTATTATTTAATGTCTTAGGTACGTTTTTTGAACTGAAAAAAACTAAACATGTAAATATTTTTTTTCACTTTTAATAGATTTTTTCTAAAATCTTTAATTTAAGACCATAGAAAAAATATAACATATGTATTATAATTTATTTCAAAATAACATATAACGTATACTATACATTAGAAGTGGGCATCGTACGGCCCACCGATAGTGTCAAAAAAAAACAGTTACAACTTAAAAAAACAGTCCATAGCAGATACATATTGAAACACTGAAAGTATTTAAACTGTTTTTAATTTAAAAATTGCATACTTAATGGTCATTTTTGCACATTTTTTCCCACAATTTTACTTCGCACAGCTCTTGAAAAAGCTGATGACCACTGCAGTGATCAATAAAAAAAGACACTTTAAACTGTAATTTTTAAAAGTTGCAACAAAACATTCGTTACAACTTCTTTTTATAATCGCTTTTGCAATTGTTCCATTTACAATTTTCAGCTGCTCTAGTTTTTGTAAGTTAAAAAACTAATAAAAAATTTCGACTTGTGTTCGTTCTAAGAGCTTTTCTAGTTAGTGTTTGTTTGTTGTTATTAGCTCGGTTATAATAATTAACATTTCAACTAATAACTTTATTTTGAATAACTTTAAATGCTTAGTTTTTGACTACCTGTTTTATTTTCTAAGTGTATAACTATAAAAAACCATGTTTTCAAAAAAATATACTAATACATCAAAAAAGCGTACCTATTTAAAAGAGTTTATGAGTTTACAATTAGTCGGAACCAGTAGTTTGATACAAATTAGAAAAATCAAAAATAAGGACAAAAACATATTTAATTGAAACTGTTTTGTAAACAAAAAATTCTATTAAAAAATGTTTTGACAAGCTTTTTTGGTTAAACAAAAATCGAATTTATTTCTCTAAATAATGATATTGTTTTCTTTGCAAAGCTAGATCGAACTTTATTTAATTGGTTTTACATCAACTAGTTTTGATTCAAACTGAAATTTTCTCAAACTTTTCTTTATATTGTTGTTTTAAAAAAAAGTTTATTTTTCACAAAGATACGTATATATAGATAAAATATCCATCAACTATATAAAAAAAATATCAATTGTCGATTTCTTGATTAGTTTTTTTTTCTTTATAACTCATTATGTTTAGATTAGGTATTACTCTAAAATTATGGTATGTTTAAACACAACCTACATTAGCTAGAGAATCAAAAAGTTTGAAACCTACTCTTGATCTAAAATAAAACTTAACTAGTTGAAAATATTGATGAAGTTTATTTGTTAAAAACAAAATAAGCAACATTAGTTTATTCGAACTAAAATTCAGAAACATATAGTTTTATTTGTGTAAAGAAAACTATGTTTTGTAACAATTTTAAAGTTATGTAAATTTTTTAAATAACTAATTTAGTTTTAAAACTTATAAAAGTAATTGATTTTTTTCAGCCTTTCAAACCTAATTTGTTTGAACTACAATACTTAAAAATTTTGTTTTGACAAATTTATATTAGAATCGATTATTACAGTAAATTTATATAGTTTTTTACTATTTTATAGTATTTTTACAATATAGAGTTATAATACAATCCAAGTTAAAAAAAAAACAAGCTGATTATGACATCACCTAAATGTTTATAAAAATTAATTAAAACTTTTAATGCAACACAATTATTGTAAACACAAAAGTAAATTGTTAACTCAAAAAGTTAAAGTATACAAGCTATGAAGGTTTAGTTTAAAATAAAGGCTTGGATCATGGAATAAGAAAAAAATTTAACATAAAACTTATTTTTAAATTTATCGTTAAGCTTTTTAACAACTTAAAAAAACTAAGAAAATAAAATGAAGAATTACAAGAATTAAGTCTAAATAAATGTTGTACTAAGTTTACTATAGTTTATACAGTTTTTTCAAGATTAAATACACTATTAAGTTGTTTTACTGCTTTAATAACCTTTAAACTTTGTTAGTAACAAAACAGTCAGTTTTTAATTTAAATTATTACTCTATTAATAAGTATTTGAATTAAATTACAAAATATAATTTGGTTTCACAGCTTTTTTGTTAAATGAAAATTTCTCACTGTTGTAATAAAGCGATGATTTTAAGACTTTGTATGAGTTATTTTTTCAAAGTATTTATGTAATTCCAGCTATAATGTAGAAAATAAACTGTTTTTTTATGGCATAGGAGCTGTTAAAAAAAAAATATTTTTATCAATACCAAAGTTTTTTTTAAATTGTATTTATCATGTTAAAGTTTTATCTACAATTTTAAAGTTTTTTATAAATCAGTGTGAAAAACTTGTTTGCACTAATTGTTCAGGAGGAAACAATACTTTTATTAAAAAACTTTTAATGAGCCTCTTGAAAAATTACTTTTAATAAGACTTTTAATAAGCCTCTTCTTGTTTCCCCTTGAAAATATTGTTTTTAAACAGAGTTCTTTATTTTAACTATAAAATGCGTGTTACTGTTTACTTTTAGAATACAATGAAACTGAGTTACTCTTAATTTGTTTTTTTATTTACGACGTATTTTTTACTTCCCATTAAAGTGCTTTACTTACAAAGTCACAAAAAAAAGTGGACTAAACCAGTTTAAACATTAAAATATACTTTAACAGCTTTTGAATAAACAAAAGCTGTTTGTGTAGTTTTGTAAAAACATGTTTATCAATTAGCTTTCTTTTTCATAATCATTTGTTTTATTACTTTTAACAATATATTTTTCTAATCTTAATAAGATTTTTAGTATCATATGTTTGTTATCACTATATTTATTGATGTTAAAGTAACTTTAATAGTTATAAGATAGTAAAAAGAGCGCTGTAATTACATTTTGCACAAACATTAACTACACACTTTAGTCTTGTGAGTTTGGGATGTAGAGCAGTGTATAAAATATTTACTTTGCTATAAAAACCACTTTTATTTTCATACAAAGGCTTGTCTACAACGATTGATGTTTGTCATGTAAACAAAATATAAACTTAAGTGATTTATTTAATTAAAAAACGTTATTGTAAAACTATCTTAAAACACTGTTGTTAATATAACTGTCGAAAGTATTACTTAAACAATCTTTAGTGAATAAATTTGTTTGTGTGGATTTAACAATTTGTAAGTGAAAATTACTTGAAGTTTGTAAATTTGTACATTTTCTATAGTTTAATTAATTATCTATGATACAATTAAAGCTAGTTTTTAAAAAAATATAAGGACATCAAGCAAATATATAAAACCATCTTATTAGCATTATTTTTTATATTGTTTTGATTGATTATATTTTTATTAATTTAAAACACGGCTTCAAAACTCTGTAAAGCATATAGTTTTTTTTAATTTACTTAATATCTAATAATAAAAAAGGAAATGAGAAATTTGTTTAAACATTTTATTTCACGTAGGCATATGAAAAAGCAGCTAAAAATTTCATAGTCAACAGTTTGGTTATAGTTACTAGCAACATTAAAAAAATATATGAAAATTAATCTTTTTTTAAACTATTTTTTTTCGTTTTTTAACAACTAAAACTGGTTAAAGATTATAAATTTAAACAGTAATTAAAAAAAGATTTAAAAAAGGAGGATTAATTTCGTTTATTAATGATCATAAACTAAATCAAAGTTAACTTTGTGCAATTAAAGTTTGTTAAAATATTTGTCAAAAGTAAAATACAGAAAAATAACAAAGTAGCGTAATATGTTGTACTGTAAATTTCAACTTTTTTTCAGGTTCGCAGGAAAACAGTCAAACCACGTACCTGATTTGAACACAGCGTTTTTCGGCTAAAAATTGCGTGCCCGACCCGCAGTGATTATCTAAGAAATACAAACCTAAGCGGCAGGTTACTATAGTTTATTTTACACAGTAGTCTGTGTTTTACTGAAAACATCATGTTTTTTGATACTAACATTTTTTATAGGAACACTAAAGATGCAATCAAGCAAAGTTGGGTCGTTATTTTAAAGATTAGTTCAAAATTCATTAAGTTTCAGCACTTTAAAAAAGTTTATAATGTAAAAAATAATTAAAAAAACAGTTTTTAGTTAAAATTTTAAAAGCATGTTTTGGGTCGATAGTTAACACTTTATTTTTTAGAGTGAGCTTGTTTAATGTGTAGAATGACTAAAACATTTATAATAAAACACAAATCAGTTTATACACTTAGTTTTATTTTTCAAAAAGTGTGTCATACAAGAAAGTACATTTATTATGCATAATGTAAGTCAATAACTATAATTAATTACGAAATTAAACTTTAAATTTTTAGCGCAATTATATTGTTGTAGGTATAATTTCTATTTCTTTTGGTAAAGTTGTATTATTTATTTTCAAACCTTTTTTTCACTTTCTGTGTCAGCTTGCGTTTTTACAGTTAATATTTTCAAAAGTAAGTTTATTTAGTATGCATGACTAACAAAAAGGTAAAAGACTGACTGGAAAAGATTGATATAACAACTTTTTTTTAAACTGAATTCATTTAAGTTTGAGAACAAGTAAAACTAATTGACTCTAACTTTACTTTTATATATTTGTTGAATTTAGAATTTTTAAAACTGTTTTGCTATATCAATAGGTTTAATACGTTTAAAAAATTAAAGTAGGCAGAATAATGATAAAAGTGTTTTACGTATATCTTACTTATGTTAAAAATTAAAAAAAATATAAAACAAGAAAACAAGATAAAAAACAATGAGCAAAATATAATTTTAACTAAATTTCTCTGATTTCAAGAAAAGCAAGAACAAAGTTTCTACTTACTCGCCTAGCCAGCTTAAGCTTTTACATAACAATAAGATTAATTAATTTTTTATTTGCACTGATAACAAACTTCATTTTTAATTAAGTTGTATCTCTAGTTTCAAGTTTTATTACTACTTGTGGATACGAGAATAACAAAGTAGTTTAGAAAAAAACTTTAGTAAATTGTTTTCGTTTAAAACATTTTTATAACTTACGCTGTTACAAGTTAATTTTTTAATTTAAAAGTTTTATATGAAATAGATAACTGTGTTAAACATTGGTTGTAACGTTTTGTATTGTACTTATGTATTACCTTTTTTCTAGTTTAGACTGATTTTTTTTTAAATTTTGACATATATAACATTTTTCATACAGCTTAGAACACTTCAGTGATTATATACGACAAATATTGGATTAAAAAAAAAGTAAATTAAGTTGGTTGGTTTATTTTTAAAGTTAAAGTAAGGTTTAGAAGTCTTAATTTTTATAGATGTAAAAAAAATCTTAAAATAATCTCTATAAAACAAGAAAACAAGAAAACATTATAACAGTTTTTTATAAGCACTACTCGTGTGTTTACATTTCTAAACTTATACTATAAGGATTAATTAATTGATATAAAAATTTTCTTATAACAAATTATGAAAGTGTTTAAATAACTTCTGGTACTACTTTAACATGTTTTGAATTGACATTAGTCTACAGCAGGGATGTAGCTAGCTCAAAAAAGTTACGAATCTGCAAAAGTTAAAACATCTGAAATAACTCGTGATAACGTCCTAGCGGGAACATAGCAATTTAAACTAACTCTAATGTTATTGAATTTAATCTGAAAAAATGCAGTTATGTTAATACATCAAAAATGGAATGTTGAGGTACGAGTGATAACTGTATACAAGGCAATTTAATTTGCTCCACACCCCCTATGACTTTTTATGTCTTGCCACTTGTGTAAATCAAGAAAACATTCATTAAACGGTAGGAATTTTTATAGGTAGTTTTAAATATTGGGTATTTTCAATTGCAGCAAATTTGCAAAAAAAAAAGGACCAAATATTTTGATGACGTCATTAACTTTACTTTGGGTAGTTTTGAAGCTTAAACTTGTAAAAAAAAACAAAATTGCTGTCTAAGCCTATGACAAATTCACTTTTTTAATTTTCTAAAATATGAAAATAATCATATCTGAAATAAAATAATAGAATAATACTAAACATTTCCTTATGTTACCAAAATTATAGAAACATTTTAGTTTTGTTAACATAAAGTTACAATTTTAAATTCAAACACCAATTAAAAAAATGATTTTAAAATTTTTTCTTTTATAGTTTGTTGATGAATTTAATTCTTAAAAATTTTTAAACTAATTATACATGAGTTATGTAATTCAATAAAAGCTACCTTTTTATAGTTTGAAATAAAGTTAAGAGGGTGGCCATCAAACCTAAATGCTTATGGGAATCATGGAATATTATATAAAATCCTAGAATGACTTGAAATTCTGATCACTTATTTTGTCTAGAAAAGTAAATAAGACTTGAATTTAAAAAATATATTAAATTTTGATAAATTGAAAGAAGTTTCAAAAAAACTTTAGGAGCCACCTTGGGTACGGGGAGGGTGTAGATCACTTTTATTATAAGTTGATGTCACTTTATGAAATTTAATCTAAACTACAAGTATCTTTATACAAATTTTTTATACCAAAACAAATTTTTGTTATAAAACATTAAAATAGGAGAGTACAGTAGGTTTTAATTGTCATATTTTGCTATTTTTTAAGTATTGAAAGGAATACTTCCTTTAAATTGAGCAGGGTTGCCAAAACACCTGGAATTTAGGAACTTGACAGTTTAAACAAAAACTGGAAAAGCCTTAAACTTTTGAAATTAAAAAATTTGAAAAAATATCGTGTTTAAAAAAATCATCAAAAAATCTGCAATTTTTAAACTACTTTTACATGTAAAATAATGAAGTTTTTATGAAAGATGATAACTTAAAGTCATTAATAATCTATAAAAGAAAAATTTTCAAAGTCAATAGCTTAATTTGTGGTTAAATTAAAAATTGTAACTCACACAAAAAATATCAAGGTTGAAAATTATATTTCCTTAATTTTGTTAACATAGTGAAATGTTTAGTATTGTTTTATTTCAGATATAATTATTTTTATATTTAGAAAAATAAACATAGTGAATTTATCATAGGCCTAGACAGCAAATTTTTTTTTTTTTACAAAGTTTAACCTTAATAACTATAATAACTACCCATAGTAAAGTTAATGACATCATCAAAATACTGGGTAATTTTTTTTTTCAAAATTGAGAGAATTAAAAGTACCCAATACTTAAAACTACTCATAAAAAGTTAAAAAGTCTTATCCTTCATTAAAAATAAGTATAAAAAATTACCATTTAACTCAAAAACACTTATACTGTTTTGAATATCAAACATTTAACGTAGTCAATAGTAACAACAAGTTATGCAAATTTTTGTAACATAAAATTGTATGATTTTAATATTTGAAGCTACAGCTTCCTTTAGAATCAATTTTGCATTGCAGCTTTTTAACAAAATAAAGCTTTAACGCCCTAAATGTTACAATTTGGATGTATTTAATTCGTTCAATTTTTTCACGTTACTATAAATGCTAAAGAGTACATATATGTCAAAATTATCTCTCAGGAGTGCAAAATTAAGCATAAATGAATACTAAAAGCTAAGACAGCAGAGTCTTTTCAAGCTGAAATAAAAGCAAGTTTTTTCGCCTATAAATATACGTTTCTGTAGATTTGCAGAAACCTACCAAGCTACGTCCCTGGTCTACAGTGACTATTTTTTTATATTTACCTTAGACTAGTTTTTAAACCGAATTGTGTTGCTTTAAATCCTACACGTTTGAAACGTTTTATACGTTTTTTATAAAATATACTTTGAAAAGCTAGGAGAACTTTTATACACTTTATATTAAGCTTTGTTTCAAGTTTTGTGTTTAGTTGCACTTTATTTGTCATGTATGATTGTGGAATTAGTCTTTAAAAGTTTTTTCTTATTTTTGACGTTTTGTTTAAGTCGATTTTATATTTTTAAGTTAATTTTTATTTTGTTCTTAAAAACATAGTAGATTGCTATACAAATTTTAAACAGTTAATGATAACATTTTTTATAAATAATATAAATAATATGTTAAGAATCCTTATAGCACAAGTTTGTATGAAAACGTTAGTTTTATTTTAACAGATAAAGTTAATAGAAAAAACGCTACCCAGTTTTGTTTACTCAAAACCATATTTTATTGAAAAAAATTATTCCAATAGAAAATAAATTAAGTGATAAATTGAAGTTTATAAAAGGCGTGTATAAAGAAATAAAAATAATATATAAGATTTTGATAAGCTGTTAAGGTAAACGCGAACTTTGTTTTTTATAAGAAATTACATAGTTTTTTATAAGCAAATACAACTTAAAAAACATTAATGAACTACTTATAGTTTTATGATAAAAATTACAGTACCGTATCAACAAAGCAAAACCAAAAAAAAATAGGAAAATAAATAACATTAAAAAAACTTTAATGTAAATTAGCACCTATAAACCTTTTCTATATCTAAAACCACAAAACATGTTTTCAAAGCTTGTAAAAGTAATGTTTTGAAAACTTTATAGTTTTGAAATTTTTCTTGTGGTAAAAATGGTTAACTTTTAAACTTTAAATAGAACATCTAACCTTCTTAAATCACCAGATTTATACGTTTAACACTGTAGAAATGTTTAATCTTCCTGTTGCGGCCGACTGACAAGTTTTAATAAGAACGAAACTCGGTTCTCAGTCTGAGCTTGTTGTGTGGTTATTGAAGTGGTATGATCAAAATTTATATTAATAAAAAAAATACCTAAATAAACCAAAAAAAAAACAACCACGGGTGTTGAAGTTGCTACTTGTCCAAAATAGATGTTTCATAAAAAGTGGAAACTCTCAAGAAATTTACGCAGTTCTGTGTGGTTTCCGTAACGCTCAGGACTAAAGTACAATAAAGAACTTATAATTCTTACCAACTTTTGAATTTTTCATTAGAAAAAAATCTTGAATGCATGATAAAATTTATACAGTTTAGTAACATACAGCAAAACTACAGATGTTTACTAGACAAAAAAGGTTATATGATAAATCATTAACTTTAAAGTTCAATACTGTAAGAACTATCTCAGTCTTTTGAGCTTAAAAACTTTAAAATTAAACGAAAATTTAAAACTTAGAAATAAATATGAAGTTTACCGAAATTTGGTCGAAACGCAAGGGCTGGTTTGTGGTTGGAGCTTTTTGCTTCGTGCTCACAGGACTAGGGGGTTTTTTGCAAAGCTACGGAAACTTGACGCAGTCTTTACGGAGCGAATTTGGAAGCTCGGAGGCATTGACAGGTTAGAATGGTAATTAAAACAGTTTTCCTGTGTTAACTTTTTGTAAAAAGTATCATTTATCTTATTTTAAGCATAACTGCATTTCGTTATCGTAATTAGATAGAGTTATTTTAAAGTTTGTTTTAGTGAAATTTGCTAAAAATTTTTTTTTTTATATGTTATTATAGTTTAACCGTTTTAGGCTTTGTCGGTTCTCTGACTCTCGGACTCACGTACAGTTTTAGTCCGGTCAGCTTTGTTGTAATGAAGAAGATTGGAACTCGTAACACTTGTATCATTGGGTCGTTGTTCGTGCTCATCGGCATGATATCAAGCTCTTATGTCAATAATGTTTATCTGTTTTTGTTCACATTTAGGTAAAGTTTTGATCATTTACTCTTTTTTACGGATTAACTGAGTCATAGCATACACAGTAGGTTGAGAAATTAAGTGATCATTGACTTTTTTGTGATTAAATAACTAAGCCAACTGTTATACGTAGTTAAATTGAACTTACTTTTTACCAATTTTCTTGGATATGGCTTAGTGCTCATGAAAAAATCAGTATTTTTTTTAATTTGAGACTTATTAATGTCTTAAGTTTTATAATAGTTTTTCAGATAGAAACTATAAACAAGCTTCATACATTGCTTGCAAAAAAGCCTCAAAAAAAGGTGTTGGCCTTAGAAACAAAAATTTATTAAACTATATTTTAGCTTTTTCATCATTTCAGCTTTAGCTTAGAAAATAAATGTGAGTTTTCACAAAGTTATTTAAGTTTTATAGTTTTAATATACCCTTAAAATACCATAAAAGTACCATTGAGTTTTAAATAAAACTAAGTCAAACAAAATCAAGTTATATAAAGTATCAAAGATTTTAAGTTTTCAAGCAGCTTTTTTAAATTTTTCAGAAACTTTTTATTTTATAAAAGAAAAGTTAGAAAAAGCAATATATGTAGTTATTTCATATTGGTTTTACGTAATTTAATAGTTGTTAAAATTGAGGTAATGATAGAAAATGTTTTTATTAAAAGTGCTGACTTGAATATACTAAAACTGGCCTTACATAAACTTACATAACTTCTAAATTCCTATAACAGAAAAAAAAATAAGTTAAACCTACCTATGTACAACTCATTTGGTTTTATTATCCAGTCACAAAAATTTCAATGTCTTACTTACCTAATATGATGGGAAAAATCACAACTTAGCTTATTTAAACTAAAAATTTATTGTTAATGACTCTTACTGTCTTCATTACTGTATGGTAACGGACTTATAGCTTTTAAAAACGTAATAAAATTTTGAAACCATCTTTTGAGCCTAACTTTATTTTAAAGTACATTACTTGGAATCGGAGGAAACTTATTTTTTATTCCTTCAATGATTTTGATTGGATCGCATTTCAAAGAGAAAAATAAAGGATTAGCAACTTGCCTCGCCACTACAGGACTGTCTTTTGGTATGTTATTTTTGATGCAGATAAAAGTTAAAAGCGATTATTTCGGACAACGCCTTTTTTAAGCTGAAAGTGTTAGTATATGTTTAATATTGTTTAGGTAAAACTTTAAGCCAGAAGTTTTTTTAATTTCTTTTTTTTATACTTAACAAATTAAAGTGTGATAAGCTATTTTTTTTAAAAGCATTTGTATATAATTGAAACACTCCGATAAAATTTAATTAAAAATTTATTACTGTAACGAATTTTTTATAGATACAATTTTCAAATGGTTATTGTAATTTTACTCTGTTTTTTTTTACTTTTTATTCTTATCATCAAATTGTACAGGAAGTCTGGCTATCAATCCCTTCCTGGGCTACCTGATCGACGCGCACGGATGGAGAAAGGCACTCAGAATAATGTGCGCTTACGTCATCTCAACTGTGGTGATCGGCCTTCCCATCTACCGCGAACCAGACGACGAAAAGCCAGACTTCGCGAACCAAAACCCGAAACCGGTGGATTTTGTCGAGCTGAAAAGTCTGTTTGGAACTTAATTAGTTTGCCTTGCGGGCGCTGGAAAATATTTTTAGCTTTTATTTTCACAGTTTCACTCTTTATTTTACAAAAATAGTAACACTATCTTTTAGTATTAAAATACTATCATAATTATGTTTAAAAGCAGCTGAAGCAAACGAAAAAGAAGAGGTTGAGGTGGAAATAATAACAGATGAGGTGACTGAGTTGAGCACACCGAAAATGCTGATGAATCCGGGAGTTTTTTTGTGGATACTCGCCACTCTTCTGTGGAGCGTCGCCTTTGTGTTTCCTTTCATATTCATAGTAAACATTTGACTTTTGTTACATTAATCCTCGAAACTTATAAATTTCCATAATAAAGTTTGTTGTGTTTTGATTTTTAATTTGAAGTTGTTTTGTTTTTAAACTATACTTGTTTTTATTTATATAGAAACTTCTTATGCATGCAACTTGAAAAGAGTTATAAAATAAAAGTTAATTTTATTTTTATTTTACAAACTAGTGTAAAATTTAAAAAATTTCAATATAAGAAAAAAAACAGAGTTGTTTATACCTTAACTTTTTTTTGTAAACATTGTGTGTGTTCGTTGAAAAATAAGGTATATAAATAATCAAATTAGTTGTATAATTTAGTATAACTTTGTAAGGTATGTGTTATAGTTTTAAAGTTTACAGTGCTATAGCTCTTAAGCTTTGTCACTTTAAAAACATGAAAATAGTGTTTTTTTAGTTTTTTAATTTAATATTTGTAGACTAAATCAGCCATAAAGAAAACATTTTGAGTTCGATCAACGCTAACTAAACGACATCTTAAAACAGATTAAATTTGCGAAATTGACGTTCAATGCCACTACAACCCAGGCAAACAGCATAATGATTGTTTTCGGCGTTGTCGAATTTTTCGGTCGTCTTTTTGGAGGCTTCATCGCCGAACGAAGCCGGATAAGCCTAACTTACATATACGCTATTTTTGCAACAGTTTCCGGGGTCGTTACTATAGTGACCATACCCATTGACAACTTCAATTGGATGTATTTTTACGCATTTTGTCAGTTTAAGTTGTACTTGTACTTTGCTTGTTATACTTTATAAAGATTTAGTCTTTTTCGTTTCAACATTGACAACTTCAAGTAGATACAATGCTTTCTACTAAACATTTATACTGCATAAGCGTAATTATTTTTCGAGTTTTTTATCTAATTTTGAAAGTTAACAATACGTAGGTTGCGGAATGACGTCAGGTCAGGCGAACTCGATGATATACGTCACAGGTCACAAGTTGTTCGGAAGTTTGTACGTAGACCGCGTATTGACCTACGTGTACGTTGGAAAAGCGATTGGTAAGGAAATTTTTTTTTGTCCTTTTTCTTAGTTTGAACTTTTGGTAGAAATGAACACCAGTTGATATTTTACTAGTTTGTTGTAGAAGAACTTGACATTGAAACAAACAAAAAAAAAGTTTTTTATTTGAGCAAACTTTATGGCTTACATAAAATTTTTCTAATTTAAACTTTCAGTATATATTATGAAAGTACTATGGTTATCAAATTTTACTGTTTTGATTAATTGTAGTCAATAAATAGTATTAACTGTTTGTTGTGTGATTTCGCTTAATTAATAAGCATAAATTTCTACTAAAAATTAACTAAGAGAAACCTTTAAAAAACAATTTTTTCACAAAAAAAGCTCAATTTTTGATTTTCAAATGTTTTTTTAAGCTAAAATACGTCGTGGGCCAGAGGTTTTGCTTTTTAAATCCAAACGTGTGCTGTAGATAATAAAATTTTTATATTTATATATATATTTTTAATAAATTGAAAATGGAAAAATAAAGTTTTTTACTTCAATCCTCCTTTCAGTAATTCTATAAAGACGAATATTGGGAAAGAATTCCTAAAATTAGTATCCAGACGTTTTCCTAAATCAGGCTTTTATGGTTCTATATTTAATAGAAATACAATTAAGATTTCATATTCTTGCATGTCCAATTTGGAAAAAGAATTGTCCAATCACAACCAGAAATTACTTCAAAACTCAAATGATACAACTGAAGAAAACGGCAAATTATGCAATTGTAGATCAAAACATAATTGTCCAGTTAAAGGTGAATGTCTTACCAAAGGAGTCATTTATAAAAGCAACAGTCATGTATAACAAAAAAGAACATATTTACATTGGTTCAACTGGGAGACAATTCAAAAGTAGATTTTACGAACATACACAATCCTTTAATAATGTAAAGAAGAAAGAAAGCACAAGATTAAGTAGATTCATTCACAAAATAAAGAATTGCAACCCTGATTGGAGAAAAATGATGAAATGGGAAATTGTTCATCGCAGTAACCAAAACAAGCCCAGTAAAATTTGTACCCTATGTAACTTAGAAAGACTCGAAATCGCATTTGCAGATAAAAACAAACTTTTAAACTTGAGATCAGAACTGGTGGGAAAATGTAGACATTTTACAAAATTTTATTTAAAGTCTTAATTTGCTAGATTTAAGTTTAATCTACCTTTGTTTTCATTATATAGTTTTGTTTTGTCGTTTGATTTTTGTTATGATTGTATTTACGTTAATTATAATTTATCTTGCTGAATATTACTAAAATTCAATTACTTAACCAATCACCTAATCAACTAATTACTTATTTAAAACTATATAAAATGTTTGTCCGTTGCAACTTATTAGTTTGTTTACTTTTACTTGTGATCATCGCACTAGCGTGAAACAATTGCTAAGTAATAAACTTTTTAACAATTTAACTTTTGTCATAATTGTATATTTTTAATAATGTACTATATTACTAAAAACTTAAGAATACAGTATGATATAGCCTGTTAAATCTAAAACAGAGTGGTAAGTTTGAGTAAATCAACTAAAAGCTTCTTTTAAATTAAATAGTACTTCGGTAAGTTGCATTGAAATGTTTTTTTTTTCACCTTAATAGAAAATAACATTTAAAATAGTACAAATTCTAAAAAAATATTTTAGATACTAAATAGACTTTTTTATAAATAATAAATTTCATTTCAATTTATGTAAAAATTATGACTACTAAAATATGTTGCAGGTGCAGTGGCGGGACCAACTTTAGCGGGAGCATTATTCGATGGGACGAACTCTTACGACTTGCCCTTTTATTTCGCGGGATCATGTTTCATCGCCAGCGCCGTTGTCATGGTAGCAACTAAGAAGGCCGTGGATAAATATTCGCTAAAATAGTTGTGACCAATAGATATAAATAACAAAATAAAATATAGTAGAACTTTTTTCAAGTGTACAACAAAAAAAAAGTGACGGAGAATAGTTTTGAGATAGTGAAACTTTTACTTGATAAACTGCAGTTTTCAAACTTCTTTGTTGTCAATTATATACTGAAAAAAAAATTATCTAAATTAAACTGAATTAAAAAAAACAGGTTGAAGCTTATGTATCAGGTGCTGCATGTTGTATTTGAAGTGTAAATTAATAACTATTAAGATTTAGATTCTAGGTCAAATTAAAATAGAGTATAAATGTTAATAAACAAAAGTAGACTAATAAACTTTAATAATTGATAAGTGAAAAACGAAATGTTACCAAAAAAACCATTTTACTTTAAAAAATATAAACTATTACATAGTTTTTCTATAAATAAACTATTAAACTATTGTTTGTTTTAAACTCTAGCTTTTGTCGAAAACATTATTTTATTTAAATAACCGATTATTTTTTCATTGAAATTATTGCAAAATTGGCGTTTAGGTTATATTTTTTAAAAAAATTAATATTAAGCTTTTGGAAGTTATAAAAGTCTATTATCAACAAATAAAATTTCCCAAGTGTAGATAAAAAGTGTTTTAGTGTTGTTAAAACATATAGTTTTATAGCTACGAAAAAAAAAACTATTTAATGATAAGTTATAACACTTAATTTCTTAATATTTAATTTCTATTTAGAACTTTATGTTTTTTATAGTTTTATTAGTTCTTTATACGCACACTAAAATTGTAATTTAGATGATTTGTATTGTATTTGTAATGTTTGTTTCACTTGTTATATATTATTAAGATAATAATGTTTAATATATAGTATAAGATTTACAAAAAAGTGTTTCTAAGCTAGTATTTTTAAAATAGATTTCAAGTTGACAGTTGAAACCTTTTTTGTAAGAAATTTGTTTCATGCGCAACAAGTAGTCAAAAGATGAACTCAGTTAAAGTGATATTAAAATTATTTTTTGAACTAAACTCATCTAAGTTTATGAAATCGTATAACTGTTAAATCATGTACTTGATTTTTAGTTCTTTATTTAATATAGAAATATTAAAAGAAGTTTTTATATTATTTAGCTTATGTTGTCTCAAACTGTTAAAAAAGACACTTAATGTATTTGAGATATAATTTTATACTATGGAAATACTAATTTGATTTGTTTTAAAGAATCCAAAAGAAAGAATATAGATTCTAAGAATAAAATTTTTTGCTTTAATTCTACCTTAATGAACAAGTAAATATTAATGGATAAAAGTATAAAATTGGACTATATAAAAAAAAACAATAATAACTATTAATTCTCGATAAATAATGTCTTTGTTACCTTTTATTAAATGTTAAAAAAAACACTCAGCTTTTAGGATCTTAATTATAAATGATAACTGCATAAACTTTTTTTAACTTAATTGACATAAAATATTTAATTTAAATGAAAAACAATTTTGGTAGCTGACAATGTATTAAAATATTTATAGTCATTTTTTAAAGCTCATTTATATTTATTAAGTTGAAATTTATTTTATAACTACACTTTGTTCAATAAAGATTTACACAAACTTTGAAGTTTTGATAATTTTTTTTATATAAAATTTATATTTTATAATTGCTAAAGATTTCATGGTTTAAAAAAATTGTACGACGGTTTATTAAACACAAAATAAGTGTTTTATTGCTTTGTTATAAAAACAATATCACAAACTTCATTTTAAAATTCAATAGCTTTAAAAACACTTAACTTAAATTAATTTAGGAAGTAAAAGATATTTTTTCCTTTGACAAGTAGGTTTAACCTTATGTGTAAATGAACTGTTTTAATTTAGTTATTATTTTATTTATTTAATACATTAAACTTAATAATATAAAAGTTTATTAAAAGCAACAAAAACTAGTTTGTACTTTAATTTCTTTGAAAAAAATCTGAATATAAACTATTAATTACACACACAACTAATCTAATTCAAACTAGCCCAAATGCACTTTCATATATTTTAATTAGATTAAAATGTTAATAAATTGTAAGGATATCATTTATTTTTCAAATCACTCAGTATAAGTCTTAAAAATTTATAACTAAAAACAAACCTTAGTAACAATAACAAATAACAGAACAAGTTTAGCGTTAAGTTTCTTAATCATAACTTTGATTTAAAATCAATAAAGTCAAACTTAAATAAAACGTGTTTAATATACACTTAAATTAAATAAAAAGGATAAAGTACTTAGTTATTCAAATACAAAAGATTTTGCAAATAAATGTATAATCTGTTCAGCACTGTAAATGTTTAAAGTAGATAAATTCTATTATTTAGCTTATAGAGTACTTTAAATATAGATTTATTTTTTTTTCAACCTGCAGTACATTTGTTTTATACTAAAAAACTTAATTTATTTTGCTACTTTTAGAAAATTTGAGATTGAAATATCTTAGTTTTGTTTTTTAGATACCGTAAACATCGGTACAAAAAAGTGCGTCAAAATGGATTTTGAGCTAAAGAGACTATTGAAAAATGAAACATTTTAATTAAGTTTATTTGTAACTCAAGCTAATTTGTAGAATTTCAAAATTTTTAATTTATTCATTTTATGTCTTATATGTTTTTTTTTCAAATTCATATCACTTCTTGAGACATAGTCTTTTAAAGTTTCCTTTTTAAGAACTTGAATTGTCGCAATTTGAGTTGTCCGAACTTAACTTGTCATGTAACCCTAAAAACCTTATTTATTTGCTTAATAAAAAATGGTTTTCTACTTAAAGAGAAAAAATAAGACAAAATCTATATAAAAATGCTTTAATCAGTCCAGGACACAAAAATGTATAATGTATATATTGTTTGATAGCTTTTTTTTAATTTCATTATAAGCTGTTTATATTATTTTATGTTACATGTAAAACTTTGTAAAAATAGATCACCAAAATAGAAATAATATTCACCTAAAAACTATTTAACGCTTTACAATTAAATGAAGTTATTCAGTAGTCGGGTTAAGTAGTAATTATTTATTTAAAATAAATACGAATAACATAAGTTTTCAAACACAATTTTGTTTTGCCTATTTCTTTTTGCTTCATTGTATATTATATTAATTTAGTTTTACGATCAACAGCACTACACGTGGTTAAGGATAAAGAAAGTAAATCAGCTTCATCGTAAAAGTATTTTATAGTGTTTTAACTCTAGTTTGATGTTATGAAATTTATACAAACACAAAAATTAAATAACCTAATATTGCTTGGTCAGTTAAGTATATTATAAAGATAATAATTTTCTAAGCTTCCAAACTCGCTCCGTAAAGACTGCGTCAAGTTTCCGTAGCTTTGTAAAAAACCCCCTAGTCCTGTGATCACGAAGCAAAAAGCTCCAACCACAAACCAGCCCTTGCGTTTCGACCAAATTTCGATAAACTTCATATTTATTTCTAAGTTTTAAATTTTAGTTTAATTTTTAAATTGTTAAGCTCAAAAAACTGAGCTACTAGTTCTTCAGTATTGAACTTTAAAGTTAATGATTTATCATATAACCTTTTTTGTCTAGTAAACATCTGTAGTTTTGCTGTATGTTACTAAACTGTATAGATTTTATCATGCATTAAAGATTTTCTTTTAATGAAAAATTCAAAAGTTGGTAAGAATTATAAGTTCATTATTGTACTTTAGTCCTGAGCGTTATGGAAACCACACAGAACTGCGTAAATTTCTTGAGAGTTTCCACTTTTTTATGAAACATCACTTTTGGACAAGTAGCAACTTCAACACACGTGGTTGTTGTTTTTTGGTTTATTTAGGTAATTTTTTTAATTAATATAAATTTTGATCTTACCACTTCAATAACCACACAACAAGCTCAGACTGAGAACCGAGTTTCGTTCTTATTAAAACTCGTCATTCGGCCGCAACAGGAAGATTTAACATTTCTAAAGTGTTAAACGTATAAATCTGGTGATTCAAGAAGGTAAGATGTTCTATTTAAGCTTTAAAAGTTAACCATTTTCACCACAAGAAAAAATTCAAAACTATAAAGTTTTCAAAACAATACTTTTACAAGCTTTAAAGATATGTTTTGTGGTTTTAGATATAGAAAAAGTTTATAGGTGCTAATTTACATTAAAGTTTTTTTAATGTTATTTATTTTCCTATTTTTTTTTGGTTTTGCTTTGTTGATACGATACTGTAATTGTTATCATAAAACTATAAGTAGTTCATTAGTGCTTTTTAAGTTGTATTTGCTTATAAAAAACTATGTAATTTCTTATAAAATACAAAATTCGCGTTTACTTTAACAGCTTATCTAAATCTTAAAAATTATTCTTATTTCTTTATACACGCCTTTTATAAACTTCAATTTATCATTTAACTTATTTTCTATTGGAATAATTTTTTTCGATAAATTCTAGGTTCGAGTAAACAAAACTGGGTAGCGTTTTTTCTATCAATTTTATATGTTAAAATGAAACTAATGTTTTATTTTAAATTAAAGGAGCTCCAAAATTAAAGCTTTGATTTTCAAACTGTTTTATTTTCTCTACAACTGCAATCATTTTGTAAAACTTTAGTTTTATTATTGATTGGTTATGTTACAACAACTATCGGTGGGCCGTACGATGCCCACTTCTAATGTATAGTATACGTTATATGTTATTTTAAAAACAAATTGTAATATATATATTATATTTTTTCTATGGTCTTAAATTAAAGATTTTAGAAAAATCTATAAAAGTGAAAAAATAATATTTACATTTTAAGTTTTTTTCAGTTCAAAAAACGTACCTAAGACATTAAATAATACATGGTGCATTTTTACTTAATGTTAAGATAAATTAAATTTAAAACCTTTTTGATTATTTTAAATTTTTGTAAATTATAGAATTGTTCAATAATGTTAGAAATTGTGTTTACTTGCCCGTGGGTTGCTTATCCCTAATGTAACTTTATAGCACAGGTCGGCAAACTGCGGGCATAAGAATTCAAACTTAACCAACACTAGATGTTCTGAGGATTTTTATGAAAATTAAAAATAAACAGGCTACGTTGTAACTAAAGATACAACTTCGGCGTAAGAGGATTTTTAATAACGAAGTTTGGCCCGCTATCACCAAATGCTTGTCGGAACCTGTTTTATTGTATAGTCAACTGGTTTTAAATAAAGTTTGTAAAAAAATTTGTGTTTAATGTTACTATTCTTAAGGTAAACTTTTTACTTTGTTTTTTAAAAGTTAAAGCTTTAGCATCTTTAATCAGTTCAAAAATTAAGTTTAATTACCAAACATAACTTTTTCCCTTAATATGGTCTTTTTTGTTACTTTAAACGATTGAACTTATTTCAATTTTCATAAGTTATTACTTAAAAACCATTCAAGTTGTAGTTTTTTTTTGTGTACCAAATAGAAAGTTTCTTTAATTTGTTTAGTTGAGAATTATGTTAGAAGTAAAAAAACAGGGTTATTTTCTTTTTAACTTTATAATTTCATGACATTTTTACAGTAGAACATACTATAGTTGAGACACAAACATATTGCAAGTTCTAAGGTTTTATTTGTCTAGCATATTAGTAACTGACAAATTTAGTTACTGTTACATCCAAAAAAGGTAACAATTGTAAAAGATAACAAAAAAACTCAAGCTGAAAAAGTGTAAAAAACTTTTTAAAAAGTTTATGCAACAAAGTTGTTTATCTTTTCCTTTTGATAAATTGTTTTTTTTTCTTGTAAACAAAAACACTTTAGTCAACTTTTTTATCAAACAAACATATGCCAACAAGTTATAAATCAATATTGCATGTGAACTCGAAAGTATACCAAGAATTTAGTTTCATTTGTTTGAACTCAGTTGAAATGTCATGTGACACTAAAAACAAATTTTACTGTTGAAATGTCAAGCTACAGTTTGAACGTTGCAGTTTGCGTGAACTCATGTTTTTGCTTTTAAAAACTTTATCAAGTAACTTCGATTAAAAACAATCGAATAAGGTTGTTTCAAATGGGTTAATACTTTAGTTTTTTATTGTTTTAGCATTTAAACTTCATAAAATTTAACACGAACAGATTTTAAGGTTTATAATTTTCAAAGCTAAAAGTTAAAATACTATAAGTATTGTAAGAAACTAATTTAATGCTTTTTTTAAATTTGGTTGTTTTTGTTTAACTTTTTTTAATCAAGTTGTAAATATTTAGTACATACTACCTAAAACTTTATTAAAACTTGCACACTGTAAGGTATTGATCAAATATTATTCAGGAAGTGATAGATAATTATGTTCGAACTTGAGCGTCAGAAAAAGTATTTCCTTTATCAAATGGAAATGTTTGAGTTTTATATATCCTAACTCGTCAATTGAGAACGTAATGTAAACTTTTACAAAGTTTGAGTGTTAATAAAGAAAAATTTTGAAACAACACTAACTAGTTTAAATATCAGATCTGCAAACATAGTTTTATACTTTAAAAGTTTTTTTTTAAATATTAAGAACTTATTTTGTTTTATTAACCAAAAGTTATTGGTAAAAATTTTAGTTTCCAAACAAATAGAAAAAAATATGTATACAAAGTAAGACTACTATAAAAGGGTCTTGTAACGCTCTAATCTTAAAACGACATGGGAACTTTTTCTTTATGTAAAAATAAGTTAATCAAAAATTTTAAATCAAGTACAGTAAAAATCTTGTTTTCATCGTAACAAATTGCGAAACAGCTTGTTTAAGTTTAAGTTACGGAAGCTGCGTAATTTAATGCATGTTTGTTTGAATGTAAATTTTAACACTACACATTCAGTTTTGCACACAATCGCTACATTTTAAAACCTACTCTTTGATAAAAAATACTGCTCTCGCAACTTAAAAATAAAATTAAAAAATAATAGAGCTGTTTTTAAAATTTTAAGAGAATAAATAAACTTTAAATTTCAATGTACTTTATTGCATGCTAATAAGTTTTTGACGTTAACAACAAACTAAAACTAGTTAAATAAGTTTAGTAATATATAAAAAACGTGTTTTTTTGTGTTTACTCATACTGTTTGGCATAGTTTAAAATCAATGAAAAAAGCTATTACGAAACTTTTTGGACAGCTATACTGGTTGAATTGCCAATTACTCGAAAAATATAACTTTTATGATAAAAACTATCTAGGTTCATGCAAACTTATTTCAAAACATAATGTAAAATTCTATGTAAGACAACATTTTTAACTTGGAGTTCCAAAATTAAAGCTTTGTTTTTAGAACTGTTTTATTTTCTCTACAACTGATATCTTTTTGTAAAACTTTAGTTTTACTATTGATTTGTTATGTTTAAACAATGATTGAAATAAGTAATACTACTTAACAAGATATGGTGTTGTTTTACACAAAAATTTGAAAAAAGTATGATTACGTATTTTGCATTTTTTTTAATGCTTAACTAACATACTTAGAGATTATTAAAAAACTTTTCTTTAAAAAATAACTTATTTTTTAATAAAGAATAAATGACTGTTAACAAGTTTATCATAAACTAAAAAGAGATTTAGTAGAATTATCGTTACTAAAGTCAAAGTAGACTCATTGTAAGGAAGCTATAATGTACACATATTTTATATATAGCAGAAGTGTAGTTATAATTTTTAAAGTTACCTTAACAACTTCCATAATAATAACTTTTTGTAATTTTTAACACTTCGTATCTGTTTATTTTTGCCTAAATTTTAACTAGTAACGTTTTAAATCAAGTTCAACTTTGTTATCTAGGTCTAAAAACGAAGCTTCTTTATTTGTTTTAAACTACTACTTTGTGTATTAGAAGGTAGTAGTTAAAACTATTATTTTTACTTTTTTTTTGTTTTCTATAAATAATATATTCTTATTGTAAACAAAACACTTTAGAAAGTTGGATTTGTCTAAACAAATATGTGTTATAAAATTAAATCAATATCGTATGAACTCAAAACTTTTAAAAGTTTAACAATCAAAAATCGAGTTCGTGTGAACTTTATTAGAAGTTCATACGACAAGAATAACAATCACTAATACTATGTCATTACATTGTAAGATTGTTGTAGAAAGCGTTAACTTACAAAACAGGTTTATCAAACACTTCTAACTTAGAAACTTTGAATCTTAAAAACTAAAAATCAGTACTATCGTGCATTTAAATTCCTATTCTTATAACCCTTTATATTTTTTTTTCAAATAAGCCTTTTTATTTATACAAAATAATTTTTAGCTTAGCATCCAATTTTAAGAAAAAATTGTTTTACTTTAGGAGTGAAAAAAATAATTTATGAGATATGTTAAACTTAGTTAAATTTATTCAAAAAAAAAAATTGTAATAAATATTTATGTAATATTCTCAAGCAATTTAAAATCATGTTAATAACTAAACATTAAATAGTTTTAATCTTAAAACATTGTTAAGTAAATGCTTATGAACTTTTTTATGAATTAAATGTCTCTATATTCTAAAATATAAATTTTAACTTGTAATTTTTTTATATTATATCTTTCATGATTTATATTAAACAACCATTCTACATAAGAGTTAAGAACAAATATTTTTGTGTAAATTAGGTTTAGTTTAACAGTTTACAAAAAATTATATGGTATTTCCGCATTTGATCTTGTCTGATTTAATAAATAGTACAAACTGTTTTTACTGACGTGATTAACTAAATATTAAACTAAGTTTTTTAAAGATTAAATGTAGATATAAAATATTCTACAATATAAAAGTTTTGTTTTAACTTTTAAGCCAATTTTTGGTTTTAGTATACGTTGAATTTTTTTAGTTGAAAACTATTATTTAGCTCAAAAGTACAATATTTCAGACGAAAGGTTGTGTAAAGTGTGTTATTACGAAAAAGTAAGTTTCTAAAAAATATTTAAATGAAAACAAAAACTGTGACGAAATGGTTTCAAGCTTTAATAGGAAAATGTTTCCTTGAAAAAAAACAAATTAACTTAAATTTGATTTTGCATTGCAATAAATGTTTTTATAATAGTTATTAGCTGTAAGAGTTAGTTACATAAAACTTTAACTTTTACGGTTAAAAAATTGTATTACTATTAACATACTTTTATTGATTTTTTTAAAAAGTGCTTTAATTTATTTGTACATCGCTAAATTCATTTTTGTTTTTTATTTGCCTTAAAAAGTTTTTAAACTTGTAACACTCATAAAAATTGGTTACTTAGAGCAAGAAAATAATTTGTAGCAAGTACAGTTGGATCTAGATAAAAAAATCCTTGCTTATTATCTAACGTTTTAAATTTTACCTGGAGTGCTTTTTACAAAAGCTTTCTTCAAGCTTTCATGCAATGTTATTTAACACTTATTTTTTACAACCCTAATAAACACTTGAACACGAACACTTTTAAATTTAATTACCATTACCTATTTCTAACTACTTCGTTCTTGTAAAATTTAAAACGAAACTTCATTTAAAAAAGTAGTTTTTATTACTACTTAGCAAAACTTCAATTCGATGACTTATACTTTTTCATTGTTACCATACACAATTGTCAGCCTTTGAAGAACTTTTTGTTGCAAAAACAGTCAAAAATTTCAAATAAAAAGTCAGTTCAAAAGTGTTTCATTTAATAAAAAATAACGGTTTACGTTGTGTTCGATTTTTCAATAGGTTTTAGACTGGTACACATTTATAAATACTTTTTATTAAATAAAAAAGTCGTTTCTAATTCTTATCAGTTCGGTTTTAAAATCAACTTGTTGCACGTAGGCAAATTGTGACGTAAACATTCAAAACGTCGTGACGTCTTTGTTACTTAAGTTTCGTGTGAAAACATTCTTTATGCAATTGCGTACATGTTACTTCATGCTTATTTAAAATGCGGTAGGACTTTTTATGGGTGGTTTTAAATATTGGGTACTTTTAATTGCAGCAATTTTGCAAAAACAAAGTACCTAATATTTTGATGACGTCATTAACTTTGCTTTGGGTACTTTTGAAGCTTAAACTTTGTAAACAAAACAAAATTGCTGTCTAGGCCTATGATAAATTCACTTTGTTTATTTTTTCTAAATATGAAAATAATTATATCTGAAATAATACAATGGAACAATACTAAAAATTTCCCTATGTCAACAAAATTATAGAAAAATAATTTTCAACCTTGATACTTTTTGTGTAAGTTACAATTTTAAATTCAAACACAAATTAAGCTATTGACTTTTTAAAATAATTTTCTTTTATAGTTTATTGATGAATTTAAATTTTCATATTTTATAAAAAATTCATTATTTTACATGTAGATTGTAGAAGTAATTTAAAAATTACAGACTTTTAGGTGATTTATCTTTTAAATACCAGATAATTCCTATTTAAGTCATAGAAAAATTTGAACTAGTTATACATAAGTTATGTACTTCTACTCCAATAAAAGCTACCTTTTTTAGTTTAAAATAAAGTTAACAGGGTGGCCATCAAACCTAGATGCTTATGGTAATCTTGGAGTGTTCATGTTGTTTAATTCCTTGACTGACTTGAAATTCTGATCACTTTTTTTTTAGAAAAGTAAATAAGACTTGGATTTAAAAAAATATATTAAATTTAGAAAAATTGAAAGAAATTTCAAAAAAACTTTAGGAGCCACCTTGGGTACAGGAAGAGTGTAGATCACTTTCATTATAAGTTGATGTCACTTTATAAATTATAGTCAAAACTACAAGTAGCTTTATACAGATTTTTTACACAAAAACAAATTTTTGATATGTAACATTAAAATAGGAGAGTACAGTAGGTTTTAATTGTCATCTTTTTTTTCTTTTTGTTTATAAATATTGAAAGGAATACTTCCTTAAAATTTGAGCAGGGTTGCAAACACACCTGGAATCCAGGAACTTGCCAGTTTAAACAAAAACTGAAAAAACCTTGAATTTGTGAAATAAAAAAAATTGAAAAAATCTGGTAGTTAAAAGAAAAATCACCTAAAAATCTGTGATTTTTAAACTACTTCTACATGTAAAATAATGAAATTTTTATAAAATATGAAAACTTAAAGTCATCAATAAACTATAAAAGAAAAATTTTAAAAGTCAATAGCTTAATTTGTGTTTGAATTTAAAATTGTAACTTACACAAAAAGTATCAAGGTTGAAAATTATTTTTCTGTAGTTTTTTTAATATAGGGAAATGTTTAGTATTATTTTAATGCTTTATTTCGGATATAATTATTTTCATATTTAGAAAATAAACAAAGTGAATTTATCAAAGGCCTAGACAGCAATTTTGTTTTGTTTAGAAAGTTTAAGCTTCAAAAGTACCCAAAGTAAAGTTAATGACATCATCAAAATATTTGGTTCTTTTTTTTGCAAAATTGCTGCAATTAAAAGTACCCAATATTTAAAACTACCCATAAAAAGTCCTACCCGATTTTAAAACTAAAAATATATTTTAGCTTCCTATCAACATAATTTTCAATTACATAAAATTATTTTTTATTTGACAATTTATATATGTTGGTTACACACTATCCTAATAATTGCTTTACTTTCGATAGAGTTTAGCATTTACAACCTATACCTATTTAAAATTTTCGATGTTCTTAATGTTGTAAAAGAAAATCTTAATAATCTAATATAAATTTCAACATCAGTTACTTTTCGTTTATACTAAGCTAAATACTAAAAGTAAATTTCTTACAGACGTTTCAATAACTGATTGTGACTCTATCCTCTTTTTAAGCGTTAAGTAACAATTTCTTTTGTCATACTTTATGCAATTAAAAATAGATTAAAACATGAAATTAATAAAAATTAATAGATTCTTTATATAATTTTAATCTAAAAACTAAAGAATTAAACTAATTAAAAATTAGCCATTCCCAATTAGCAGGCTGCACCTTAACTCTTAAAAGTTCTAACTGCATCAAAACTAATTTGTGAAGATTTCATGTACCGAAGAAAATTCATAATTGTGACTAGAAATATTTTTTAATTTTGTTTACTGATGAAGTAAAACTGCACGTAGTATTTACTCGATCAGTTATTTAAATGTTAATAGAATTCAGTGCTTTAGCATTAGTAAGGTTAGTAAAAGTTAAAACTTAAACTTTTTTTGGTCTCACGAAAGAGTCTGTGCGTAAAAATGTTCAAAATATGTTTTTGAAGCTCTTGCAAATTAAACAACTATGTGTTTTTTGTCTGTGAAATTTATTCCATGTTAAAGTAATACACAATATATAAGTGAGAGTTAAGTTTTGCTAAAACGGTTTTCAATAAAGCTGACATTTAGGACGTTTAAATTGATAATATTTTCATGTATAAATAATTCAAAATACGAGTGACTTTAACACGCATTTCTGAACACACGTATTTCTGACTGTTTTTAGTGCTTTTGTTGTTTTTGACAAAGAAAATAACTAAAATTTCAACTTAATAGAACTTGTTGATTTTTTTAATAGAAAATGAACTTCAATAATTTCTTTATCGTTATCTTTGTTTTTTTTTTGAGTATGTTTTGCGACATAAAAGTTTTTGTCTGTAAAAACGACTCGTTTAACGTTAACTTTTAATTCTCAATTTGCTATACTATGTGAAATTGCTAAAGTATCCATTGTTAATAAACTTAAGTGTTATGGTTGAAGTAAAACACTTCAAGGTTTTGAAACCAAGTATGTCAAAATTTCAACTTCTAAGGTTGTGTTTTAAGTTTTCTTTGTATTAAAATTGTTAAAAAAATAGTTTTCATGCCGACTAAATACCGTTTTTTTCGTAATAACCTGCATCTTTGGACTTTTTTATTTTAATTTTTCATGTTTATATTAAAGTTTTAACCAACAAAAAATAAAACATCGAGTTAATAACTAAAATATTTTATTACAGGTAGATTATATGCAAAGCGCAAAACGGATAAACACGAATGAAGTAATGAGGTTGACATGCTTAGATATAATAAATGCTGTTTGTAAGTGCACGTCACGTGCACACCTTTGTTACGTCACAATGCGTTGTTGTATGACGTCACAGTAGTTGGTCGTGGACCGCAACTACTTTCCACTTCCGGCCCCCTGAAAACAAGTAGGGAAAATTTAGTATTTGAAAAATAAAACAACTTTTAATACAACTTGAACTTTTAATAGTTTGATTTATTGCTGGCACTGTATTGGTGATGACTTATGTATTACTTCCTCAAAACGTCTTTGTTTTATAAATTTAGCTTTGAACTTCAAATGTTTAAGGAATTATTATACTAAAAGCAAACGGATTTTTCAAAATAATGTGATAGTCTGAAAACAATGCTTTTACTTTTACTTAAATTATTTTATGCTTTTGGTGACTATTTACTTTTTAAGATCTTTGTTTAGTTACATAACTTAATTAATGTAAGTAAAACTTTTAATAATGATATAACTTTTTTGTCAAATTGGAATGTTTTGAAAAACAAACTTACACAGAGTTTTTATTTATACTATACTGAATTTTAGAAACAATGCTTTTTATAATCAAAAGAAAATGCAACTACAGATTTTAAGTTTTAAAATTAAAACCTTTATACACTTTTTAACATAAATTTTTAAAAAGTTAAATTATTTAAATCTAAACAAGCAACTCTTTGTTCACAAATTAAGTTTGTGCTTGTATTAAAATCTTGTATTAATCAATACGAGACTAAGTTTAACCTTGACCAAATTAAATTTTAAAATAAAACTAAACGACTATATTTTTTTTATACTTCCATGAACACATCCTATATTTATGTTTGTGTAAGACCAACTTCGAGCCGCTAAATATTATAACAATAAAACTATTTAAGTATTTAATTAAGTTGTTCTAATCATCTACTTATAGTGAAACTAACTTTCTTTAAAGGTAATCTGTTAACATACCAATTCACCAGCTTAAATTATTTTACATTCATTGAAACAAAATTAATACATAAATATACAATTAAGCGAATATAAACCATTTAGTTTTTAGAAAAATATCAAAAAATTATATTTAAGTAAAACAAACCCTTAACTCATGTGTAACAAAACATAAAATCATTAAAAAAAATTGAAATAAGTTCAAATTTAATAAAGTTTTCCTCTACTTAAAACGATATTTAATTAAAAACGGCAAAATATACACATTAATCAGATTAACTCACGTTTATCGTTTTTTTAGAATTTCAAACCTGAACTAATTCTTCCTCAGGTTCCGGCTCCGGTTCCGGCTCCAAATAATCTTCTTCTTCTTCTTCGTAATCTTCGTAATCTTCTTCCTCCTCTTCGATCTTCCCGTCGTCGCTGCACCTCACCTTCAGCTCGGTCACTTCCAGGTTTCCGTCGACCTTTGCGCACGCCGAGCACCTGATCGGTTCCGCCTGAGAATATATACTTTTTTCTATATTGATTTTTCAAAAGTAGATTTGTTTTACATTGGTTAATTAAAAAAAGTGAACAGATGTGTTAAAAAAATAATATTATTGTTCTGTTGTAATAATTTCCAAATGGCAGTATTGCTTAAGAAAGAATAAATCCGACTAAAATTTTGTTCTACTTTTTCACTACTATAAAACCAAAAACTTGGTAAAACTATTACAGTTTTCTGATCGATTGTGCCTAATAACATGGTATTTAAAAGTATAAATGATTGTGCAGCAAAGTATTAGGTTAAAATTTTTTCAAACTCGTAGTCGAATTTAGCCTGGACTTTTATACCAAAAGTTAAAAAAAAAAAACAAATCATTATATTTTAAATTAAAAGTTTAAAATTCCTGACATCTCCTACTAACTTACAGTCGCACTTTGCCTGATACGGGCTCTTTGTACCGACAATTTAAACAAAAAATAAAGACATAACATCTTCCAGTAACATCCATCATTGCACTCCTAGTGGGCCTGATACGAAAGTTATAAAACAACTTTACTCAATCGTTCACACGATCAAGCTTTCTAACCTCTTTAATAATTTTACGATCGCTTCTAACCTATTATTATTTTACATATATACTAGTATTAATCTAACGTCTTCCACTGGCTTGCAGTCGCACTTGGCCTCGTACGGGCACTGATCGGTTTCGGCGATCGTGTAGTCGATCGTTATCTTGTGCTGCTTGTCGCACTTCTGCGCCCCCTCCGGTGACAGCTCGCACTCCATGCGGATGTTCTCCTGAATGTTTGAATTAGTTAGGGTAAGATAAAAAAAAATATTTATGTTTGTTAGTCGGATGTTATCTTGGTGGGGTAAATAAAGAAAATTGAAAAAATAATTCATTACTAAGCATGTAGTACGGATGTGTTTTGAAAAAGTGATAAGTTAACTTTTAATTTTTAGTCTTAAACCACAAAACCGTCTCTTGTTTAAAACCTTTACCATAAAAATTTAAAACAGGTCAAATAAAACTTAAATCTCGTCGTGAAAACGCATGAAACTTTTTCAAAATTAGAAAAAAAAATCAAACCATTCTACCGTTGAACGCTGCAGCCCTCATGTTTTCTATAAACAGGTCAAAATGAAACTTTAAATTAAGTACCAAAGCACTTAAACATTTTCATAGTTAAGATTTAGTTTTCAAAACAAACAAATCAAACATGTCTCCTGTTGAACGCCTTCAGCCCGAAGTAGCCTCCCCTCGCCTCCATGGCCGCCTCCACGACGGCGGTGGCGGACTCGGTGCCCAGCATCGTCCACGGGCAGACCGGGTCCTCCGACGCGATGTCGTTCGACAGCTTGTTCGTCGCCTGCTGCCTGTTTCAGCGGGTTGTTGTTACAAGTAGCTTGATTTGCGTGAAATACGTTGCAAAAGGTCATTAAAAAAGTTTAGTTTTTATTACATTCGAGTTTTTAAGTATTTTTTTTGGTTAAAATTAATAGAAGCTCTGATTTAAATATAAAATTTAGCTTTGTTTTGCAACAAAATTTAAAAAAAAGTAAAGAAAAATTTATTAAACAAAAAAAAACTTAACTGTCCATTTAACTCCTTAAAAATCTTTTGTAGTCGTTATTGAGTTAAAACTTTTTTTTTTATGACAAAACAACCAACATGACTTTCTTCATGTACTCCTCGAACGAGGTGTAGGGGTTGACTTGGGGAAGCGCCTCAACGGGTCGCTCGGATTCAGGTTGCTCGCTGTCGGGTTTCTTCGGAACCATGATCGGCATCATGCCGCGAACCTTTGAAGTTTTTGAAAAATATAAATTTGAATGACACGAAAGTTTCAAAGTTGCCAAAAGTTAAGCGGTCGTCACTACGTTGTAAGGGTGTAGTTATGAGTTGTATCATTCTGATCGTTTACACTTTCAAAATTTCTTGTCTATAGAAAATATCTTTTTGAAGCGTCTTAGAAGCTTACGGTTGGATTAAGCTTATAATTGTAAAGTTTTTAGTGTCGAACTGTTCTGATTTTTTTTATTAATTTCTTTATTTATCTTATTTACTAAATAGTTTAATTTATCATATGAAATAACATTTAGGATGTTTTGCAACAAACAAAAAAAAAAAAAACTAATTCTCTTATTGAAAAATCTAAGTTTTAAAAAATTAACTATAAAATGAACCATTATAAAACTTTTTAATACTATGTGTGAAATATTTTCTAATACGTTTTATAACAAAAAAAAATATTTAAGAGTTTATCAGTTCAAACCTTCCTTCACTTATAAAGAATAAATAATTTGAAGTTAAGATTCTGTTTATTTGCAATTTTTTTTTATAGTATGTAAAACTAATGCAATTATATCTAAATACGTATGTTATACACGTTTACTTTTATGTCTACATACGTGCATTTATCCTTAGAAATCTTTAAATCGTCTTTATCACTACAACAATCAAAAGCTTTAAATTTTACAAACATTTAATTTATGACCATACTGGATACCTTGTAAAAACTTTATACCAATATAAACATTTCTAATCATGATCAACATAAGTTTTCTTCATAAAACCTTGTAGATTCTCTGTATCATGCCCCCGTTCGGTGGCTGCAGTTTCGGCAGCGAGTTGACGAAATCGTCCATCGACTTTCGCATTTGGGGCGGTCCCTGGTACACGTACCTCATGTTCGGCCTCCTCAGCGGCATCCTGTGACGTAATAATCGTTTAAAGTATCGGTATGGTCAAGAAAAAGAAAAATTACTAAAAAAATATAAATATATAAAATGTAGTTAACAATTTGTCAAAAACAATCCCTTTTTTATGGCAAAATAATTTTGTAAGTTGAGAGCTTAACAGAATTATCTAGACAAGTTATTAAAACTACGAGGTATTACTACGAAAACGTTTGGTACTCGATAACAGACTTGATAGGTTGTTAATAAAAAGACCTTTATTAGTAAGATAATTTTAAAATTTAATTTGTATATTACTTTTTTTTTAAATTATACACCATCTTAAGTTGGTATCGAACTCAACAAGTTTAGGCTGCTGTAATACTTTTAAAAGTCAAAAAAATGTTAGCATATTCTAGAGAAAGCGTTTAACAGTTAGATAAAAATTATTTCTACAACAAAACAAGTTTAAACTTTCTCAGTGCATTCGATAATGCTACAGCTCCCAACAAAACGAACACCAAAGACAGTTTCATGTTGAATAAATGTTTAATAAACCTAAAAGATGAAGATAAGTTCAAAAACAACTACAAAGAAATGAGTTGAAGAAGTACACATACAAGTTTGAAAAGCCTTATGCAAAAATTTTACATTTTCACTGCCTTTTATTACAGAAATTTTATTTTTATTTTTAGGTTATTATTACTATAACCAATACACGCCAATAGTTAAGGAAATAAGGAAAACTTTAACTACTTCAAAAGTAAGCTTCCATTGAGTGAAACGTGCAATTTAAACGTAAAATTGTTTTTATATAAACTTGTAAGATCTTAACTTAAATAATTCTACCGACTAAAAGCTTGTTTTAGTTCATGTCTTAAGTATAGCTAAATTTTTGCACTCGATATTTTAAACATATACCTTTTAAGCTCTAATACAATATTTATTTTTTTACTTGATAAAATGCACTAAAAACCAATCTAATAGAGGTACTTCCAAAACATTTATAATTCGTTTTAATTCAATTTATGTAGTTTTAGGCCAGCAGAAAGGCAAAATTAACCTTTTAAGATTTTTTATTATGATAAAAGTAAATTAAAACAGTTTAACAAGAGTTTTGTATTGTATTGCATAAAGCGCTTCTAAATAAAAGAAATCAAAATTTTTAGGTGCTAAGTATACTAAAAGAAACGAAACCTTATATATATTTTTAATTGTTTTAATGTTTTCTTAATAAATTATGCTCATAAAAAATAACTAAATCAAGTGATTGTCTTATTTTATAAGAAAACTTTATAATTCCTTAAGCCTTACCTTTACCTTTGCTTACCTAAGTGCAAAAATAAGTTTATATAAGATTTATGATAAACTTGAGATTGTTGTTTTGTGTAATTGTTATTAAGTTTTAGTAGAGGTTCTTTAAAAATTTTTACTTGTTCCAATACGTTTTTTATCATTTTAAAACACTAGTAGTGTATAGTTTTGAAAGGAATATATGCCAGCTATAAACTATGTTTGACACTTTAATGGTTTCAAAACCATTAATTTACGATTTAATTAAAAAGTATAGGTTTTCAGTCAACAAAACTTCTAATAGTTTATCAAAGGATTAAACTTAGCTTTGAAAACATAAATAAAGCGTCAATTTTAGAAGTTGAAATAAAACTTGAATGGGTTTATAACAACCTAAGATTAAAGGTTTTAAAACCATATGCATGTCAAAAAAAATGTTCATATTAGTTTTTTTTAACATTTTGAAAGATTAATACCAGATATATAAACTTTGTTTGACACTTTAATGGTTAAAAATTAGTTTATTAGTCAAAAAAACCTTTAAGTAGTTTATTAAAGGATTAAATTTAGCTTTGAAAAGAAAATAATAATTGAACAAAATATGAATTCTTAATATTGGAATAAAACTTGAGTGGATTTATAATAAAACAGATTTAATGGTTTTTTAAACATAAATATGTCAAAAAAAAAAACTGTTCTGAATCTTTTATTATTTTATTACTTTTAGTTAATACTTCCCAGCTATAAATTATATTTTGTCATTTATATGGTTTTCAAACCGTTAATACAGGATTCATTTGAAAATTAAGTTTTTTGGATCTATTTAATTTATAAGAGTAACAAATTTAGCTTCATAAAGGCAACAGTAATTTTCAATTAAAAAAACTGAAATAACTTAAATTCACACTAAAACAGATTGAATATTATTGAAGCCATAAATATGTCAAAAAATTGTTGTGCTTGAAGTTTAGATTTCAATATATCATCGAACGACACTGATCATTAGTATAATCGACTTACAAAGCATAAAATATTTAAGGCTTCTTGATACGATAAGCTAGCTTAAAATAAACACTTGTTGTCTTCAGCTTTACTTTGCTTTCAATACTAATCACTGATAACCTTTGGCTGAACAAAACTTATTTTAACGAAACGATGGAAACTTACTTGGTTGAAATAAAATGCATAATGTTATCATTTGGACTAAGAATCTGTTGAGTAAGCAGTTTTAAGCCAAAAAAAATATGTTTAAAATATAATTTTATTTACTTAAAAAACACTTTATCTGTAAGTATTGCGTTTATTTTGTCAATATCTATCAGGGGCGTCGCGTGGGGTGTTGCACTGCCGCAACTGCACCACTTTAAAATTTTGTAAGAAAAAATCAAGTATCTATAAGGTTTTCGTTATTTTTTATAACAAAATCTTTTATAAAACTCCAATTTAAAAAACAACCATTTTGCTCACTTCACTGCCGCAAACTCTTAGCTGACTGCCGCAAATGAACTCAAAAAAGTAAAATTTCTTCAAGAACTACCGCAAAACCAATATCTTGCGGTAAGTAAGCTAAGTTGAAGATTCCTTTAAACAGTACAACAAGTACAGCAGAGGCGACATGAGCACGGGAAACTTGAGCAGTAACAACTTGAGCACAGGCAACTAGGCAATTATTATTTTTTGTTTTCTGCACCACCTAAGAAAAATACACGCAACGCCACTGATATCTATTGTAAAAAAAATTAACCGAAAACAAAAAGAATACGTACATAAACGATAAGAATATATAAATTTTTAGCGAAAATAGCAAACAGTAAAATTGTCTTCTAGAGTAGCTAGTCGTTTGAGTTTAGCTGAGACTTTTGTTGATGGCAAAGATTTTTAAATATATATTTTTAAATATTAAAAACAGTTTTTAGTTTTTTTTATGTTTTCAACAGTATCTTGGATTCAACTACAAATCTTTTTCTAGAATTAAATACGTTGCGTGAACGTTATTATAACGCAAGCTTAAAAACATTGTGTATTGTTTTATTATTTACTTTTCTCATCCTTATCTATGGCATGTCATCCATTACTGGCCGCTGTTCTTGAGAAAAAACAGTTTGCTTTTGCAAAAACTTTATGCAGTAAAACACGTGAACGCTATCATGTCTGTAGCAACAAATAATTTTATCTTCTTTTACTGTAGTGTTAACTTGGTTTTTAAGACTCCAAAAGTGTGATAAATAATTTTTACATAAGTTACTAGGCTACATTACAATTCAAACTCGGACAACTCAAGTTCCGACAATTCAAATAAAACAAATATTTTTAAAGGGTATCAAGTCAAAAAGTAGCATACATTTGAGAAAAATTAAAACAACAATTGAAGGTCTAAGTAGCAATATTTGACAGTAAAAAAAACTTAAAAAGTTATTCAAGCTTTTTTTTGAAGTTTTTAAGAACTACTACATTTTAAAACTTATTTAGCCAAAGCTCAAGATATATTAATATTATTCACTGTATAAAATGGCTTGTAGGTAATAATTAGACCTACGAGAACTTTTTTATTAAAAATGGATATATCGAATTTTGGTTTGTGATCCTCTAACTGTTTTCTTTATGAATTTGTATGGCCATAACTAAATTGTTCTAATTCGAATAGTTGTGCACCCAAATTAATATTATAATTTTTTGAAAAATCACTAAATAAACTTAAGTTAAGCAATACGAAATAGCTTAAAAAAGTGTTTGATTAGTGTAGAATAAACAATTTAATCATTTAAAAGTTTAAAAATTAGACTCTAAATAAGAGTTTCCTAAAGTGGGCCAAGTGTATACTCAGGGGTCTATGAGCAGTAAAGGAGCCATATGGGGGCCATGAAGTCATATTTTAAAACTTATACTAGACGTTCTGGAGTCGTCGATGAACAGCAAAAAAAAAGTCTTAGGTGTTTGTAATGGTAGCTTTGAAACTTACACTATGGAGGTGTTGATGAAGAGCAAAAAAAAAGGTCTTAGGTGCTTTTAGTGGTAGTTTTTGAGTAATCTTGTTGAAGGGGGCCATAGCTTTTTTAATTTTTTTAAAGGGGCCATTTAAAAAAAGTTTGGGAAATCCTGCTCTAAATAGTAACAATATGATATAAAGAACTTTGGTATTGAGTCATTGTTTTTTGTTTAAGTTAATTTTTTGATCATTTTTCATTGGTAATATCATTGGGTTTAATTTATGCAATTTTAGACCAAAATTTCTTAAATACTCACTTCCTGCTAAGTGCGCACTTTTAGGTTGTGTTCAAAACTCGCATTAAAGCTGCTTGCATTCCAACTATCTACAAGAAAAAACATACAATTTGAGAAAGTTTTGTATAAAATACTTTAATTGGTTTAGTATTAATTTATTTAATACAATACTTAGTTTTAACTAAAATTTCTGCTAAAAAGTCAATAATAAAGTTTAATATTTAAAAAGAATCTACAATGTTTAGGTTCTGTATTAAATTTTTATTTGAACTTAATATAAATACTTGTTCAATAGCTCGAATAGATTTTTTTAGCCCGTTTCAAAAATTAGTTTCAATTTATACCTTAACAATTATACACAAATTAAAAAAATTATATTAACCACTAGCGTGTGATTGATTCAAGTTTCTGAAAATTATTGATAACCCATTTATTGACAATTTTAACTACAATAACTACTAGTAAAGTAGCAATTTCAGGGGCAATTTTTAAATTTTTTTTCAGTCATATAATTTGCATTTTAACTTGCTTATAACTAAATTTAGCTTGCTTTTCAATATTTTACCGTGTGATAAAATTTAAACCAGGGTCTCCCGAAGTGGGTGGTTTAAGGGACAATAACTAAAGTGGGAAATAATTAAATATATTTTGGTCTAAATCAAAAAAAAAAAAACTATTTGAAAAAAAATCTGTTAAAAAATACATATCCATTTTTGTGTGACGTTTGAAACAATTTGTCATACTAAAATTAATCGATATTCAGTTACATGAAAAACATAAATTTTAGATTAACGCATTACATAAAAATATTCGATGCTAAAAGTCTAACTAAACAAAAATGTAGTAAGTTTAATCTCATTATATAAAACGTACTTGAAATTAATAAGTCAACGTTAAATTAAAAAGAACAATACTTTCTGTTATTTTTACAAAAAGTAAAACATTGGTAAATAATTTGCATTGCATACTAAACTGTCTATTGAAATACTAACCTTATTGCAATTTATTTTGTTTTTTTGAAAGATGTTAGATAGCTATACAACAGTAAAATTAAGCAAGTAATTTTTTTCATAAATAGTTGTTCTTTAACTACGTGGTTGTTGTTGATTTTTTTTGTGCTGAACAACTTATTACTGATTACGATAAGATTTGTTTTATATCTCGTTCACAACATTTTAAATGTCAAACCTATGGTGTGATTTTTACTAAAAGTGCTTTATTGAAAAGTAAAACATAGAACGTAAAAAAAATTGCTGCATCTACGTATTTACGGACTAATATAAAACTAGTTTTCAGAAATATTACTTGAAGTTTAACTAATTTTAACTGTGATTGAAAACACAAATAAATTTTTTAACTTGAAATTAACGTTTCTGATAGTATCTTAGACCTTGGTTTAACAGTTTTCTTGTTTTAAATGCTTTTTTGAATCATCGAAATGCTTTGCTTTTTTATTTTTTGGAAAGCAATACTGTTAAAACACAATTTACTTCAAACGTAGCTAACGATTTAATACTTTGTTTAAAGTTCATACAGCTAGAAAACAGCTATTGTCTATTTTACATACAAAGCAGTGCAAAAATGTTATTTAGATTATTTGTTTAAAAAAGAATAACTATCGAAAAACACTTTTATTAATTATCTAAAAGTCTTTTTGATTTATAAAGATAGCTATATTTATGCAAAATAATAAAGAAGTTCACATTTTGTTAATTCAATTTTTTACAGTTTTGTATCAGGAAAACATTAGACTTCAAAACAAATAGTATAAATCTAGTTTTAACAGTATTAAGAGTAAGAAGTTAGCTTCTAACAAGTTTGTAAGTATTTGTTTCTAAAAAAAAAAAATTATGAAGTAAAACCAAATTTCAAATACATTTTTTTATTTTAAAACAAGTATATACTTTTTAAATTTATTTAATCATTAAATCTAGTATGAGTTTGTTCGTTTGTTTAGTTTGTCATAAATCAAATACTTAAAAAAGTATTGTTTATTGATCGACAAAAAACGCTCAAAAAATTTGGTCTAAAGACCTGGTGTACGATAAGACCTTTCGGTTATCGAGTCATACACCAGAAAAGTTTAAGTCGTGTCCAAGACATTATATAGCGAAAAAAAGTATAAACATAAAGTCCTCATGGGTCATCAATAATTAAATACATCCTTTAGATATTCTCGAGGCCCTTTTTGTAAAAAGGGCGTCCCGCGAGCAGTTTTTGCTGGAAAAACTGGCCTGCGAGTTACAAAAGGCTGCCGACCCCTGCTTGAGGTAGTTGTACATTTTGTTTTTACACGGGTGGCGAAGTCGTTGAGGTTCATGTTAACTGTTTATACAATTTACAATTATGCTGTCTTTTTTACCTGTAAGTTGAAAGTAATGTAATCAAAAATTGAGCTTTTCACCAATTATGAAAAAAATACATAAATAATTAAAATTTGTACAAGTGTTGAAGAAAAAATTAAAACATTTATAACCTCAAATAAATCATATACAAATGATAATTTTAAGTTTTATACGTTTTAAAAAACTGTAATAACGAAAATATTTAACTATGTACGATAATAAAACTGTAGCTACAAGCAATAGTTTTTTTTGTTGCCTTGGTTTGAAAACAGAATTATTTTTGATCATGTAGAATAAGTATCGAAATCAATCAGTTCTAAATAAAAACTAAAAGTTTTATAGTCAATTGATCTGGTTCAAAAATTTATGTTCTTAAAAAACATTAAAACTGTTTGATAATCATTTAATAATGTTGTAATTTTTTACTTATTAGTAAATAAAACTCAAAACACATAAATAAAAAATATGATAAAAGCTAGGAAACTCAACCTTTGTTAAAAAAATTGAATTAAAGGCGCACTAGAAGTGTTTTTAACATAACTTGACATTTAAACGCACTAAGACTAAAATAAAGTTAAATTAGTATGAATTATAATGTTAAAAACTCAACCTCAATAATTATTTAGATATTTTTCTGTTTGTTTTGTTAAATATCAATCTTTGTTAGTAGTTAATTTTTTGTTACAGCACACTAAATTAAATTAGAGTTTTTTTTTAAACTGTTGTACTGTCGAAAATAGGATTATGTCATTAGTTATTTTTGAATTTATGTTTGCAAATGATATCTTTTCTTAATGAAAGTATATAACTGAAAAATTTCAAAAACTTATTTAAATGAATTTTATGTTTACACTCATCAATTATAAGCAGGAATAAGAATTGAGCCCCTAGTTTAAGTCTTCTGAAAATTCTATTACTTAAATAATTATAAATTTTAGACATACAAGGAATTACAAAATAAATTACAAAACTTTGTAAGTTAAATATAAATGTACATAATCAACCAAATATTGAATATGAATACATACTTTAAGTTAATACTATAAACTTCTAATGTAATTCGATTAAATATGTTTTGTTTTATGGTGAAACTATATTTTTTACGTATTATGCTTTAAAAGTCATTTGTAAATTTTAGTGGCTTTCAACATGTTTGTATTAAGCTTCATGTAGGTAATTAAATACAAAAACTTACTAGGTACGCACTCCCCGTTTTGAACGCACTTTTTCGCTGTTGTCAAAGTGCGTACCTAGGTGACATGTTACTGTACTAAATATTAATCAAAAAACGCATTCTTGCAGATATAGTTTACATGGTTGTATATTATTTTTTTTTAATAACTAAGTTCTTACACATTTTAGTGTGTTTTTGTTTATAAGAAAAAAAAACTGACTTTACATATGTCTGTTATTTGATAATTTGATATTATGTAACTTTCTTACTAAAACCTTTAAATTTGAAACTTATAAAACACTAGTAGCTGTTTTATACTTAGTACAAGATGATCTAATTTATTTACAAAATGTATAGCACATGACACTAATTATGCTTAAACCACTATACAGGTATATATATGGGTAGGTGTCAATTTTGCACGAGGGGACAAATTGGTCGAAGATATTTTTGCACAAAAATAAAATTGCACAAAGATAAAATTGCACGAAGGGTCACTTTTACACGGAGAGTAAAATTTGCAACTAGACTTTTTTGCACGTGCTGAAATTTTGATAAATTATTTTTTTTACTTTTTTTAATTATTTTAATTATTTAAATTTTTTATTTTATTATTCTATTAGTTGTAATATTTTCTTTTACTATCACGGTCATTACTAATCCATATCTTCGGTCGGTAACTTATTTTTTTTTCCTTTTTTTATTGATTAATTATTTTTTTTTTTTTTTGTTTTTCATTAGCTATTACTTGTTTTTTTATTTTATTTATACTGTAACTGTTACCCCTAACCCTTACCCTCGGTAGGTAGCTTTTTTTTTTTTTTTTTTAATTAATTTTATTTTATTTATTTTCTTGTTTTTTTTGTATAGTAATTTTTATTGATTTTAATACTATTTTTATTTTTACTATTATTTTTACTAAGATTTGTAAGTTTTAAAGTCAATAATTAAGATTTTAGAAGATTTTTTAAATGAATTCACAATTTTTTTAGTTTTGTGTAACTTGCATTTTTTGAACTTTAACTCGAATGACTGAAAATTGCTTCTCATAAAACATATATACCGTTCTTAAGTTTCGCGTTTTTAAATAGACGTACTACTTATATTAAGTATTGTATTTTAGTATTGAATACAGTAAAATTGTTTCTATGTAATTTTTTGTTGCAGAACTGAATTTTTTTAACATAAAAAAACTACTGTTATCAGACTAGTTCATAAATGTTTTGATGATTAAAATTGTTTTTTTCAATTATTTTAATAAGGCATTTTAAAAGGAGTTTATCTCTATTGCTATAATGAATAATATTTTTACTAAGTAAAGTACGTTCGTACACGTAAAAATTCCATTACTAAGACAAAAAATTTTGTTGTTTTTTGTTACTTGTTTTATTTTTAGCTTAAATTTTCAATTTTTTTACTAATAATAGTAAGATTATTCCAGATACAAACTATCATTTATCAGAGATATCATTATTTGGTGTGCAAAAACTGTTACGTTTTCATTAATATTATTTTTTTCTTTTATTGGAGCACTAACTTTTTGTATTAAAAACAAAACAAAAAAAAAACTTTCCAGCTCTTTGGATTTTTTTTGAATTTAAAAATAGTCTACGCTTCATGAAGAATTTTGGAATCTTTTATTTTAAATGCTTAAAAGAGTTAAAAATTGACTAAGTAATTTACGTTAGTAAAAAAAATCCGTTACTGAGACTAAAATTTTGTATTTGTTTTATTTTTAGTCTTTTTTCTATTTTGTTACCAATAATAGTAAGATTACTCCCACAATGATAGAGATGTCATTATTTCTTCAGCATAATTTATTATGTTTTCGTTCTTAAAAATTTTATTTTCGTTTACTGTACACTGGTTTGTTGTCCTAAATTAATAAAAAATCCTTTAAAGCCTTTTTGATTTGCTTGTTCATAAATACTGTTTATTTCATATATATAGAAAGATTTGTCAAAAAAAATAGTTGAAAACATTTTAAAATGTATCAAGTTATATTTTTGTGGGTAGGAATATAAGTAGTTTAAGTTTGTCATAACTTTGGTATAGATAGGGGTAAACAAGTTAAATTACAACTTAATGTTTAATACTTTAAGTTTATTTTATACTTAAGTACACAGATTTTTTTCAAAGCTCTTTAGCATTTGTTTTATTTTACCATTTGTTTTTATAAAACTGTTTTAAATTTTCTTATAAAAAATAGCATATTAAAAGTATATAAACAAAAGTTAAAATTTATCAAAATAAAAAAGCATTGAAAAAATTCAAAAAAATGTTTTGAAATAGATTAAAGTTATTGCTAATTAAACAGACTTTAGTAGGGCTGAGTAGCATTATTGCCATCAATTCAAAAATCTCACATGCATAACAAGTATAATAAGAACTGTTTAGAAAATAGCTTAACATCGGCAGTTATGGCTATTTATGACTAATAATGTTAGTATAAACTATTAGTAATTATCTAAAGCAGTTGGTACTTTGTCATGATAGCTTAAAGATTAAAATCAATTTACTTTAATTTTTACAAGTTTTTTAAACTTTGCTTTGATTCGATTTTGTAAACAAATTAGTTGCTCACATTCGTAAAATTTCTGTACTTAATTAAAGTTATCGGCAATTTCTGAACTAAAATGCCCTTATTTGATAATATGTAAAATTACACCCAAATAATCTTTTGTTGCCTAAATACAATCTGCTAGTTAAAAATACCCAATTATAATCTAAATGAGTTTTTCGTCAAATAATAAAAATTCATAATAGATTACTAGAATTGAAAAAAAAAACTGTTTTTAATACGTCAAAGCTGTCATTATTTTAACAAAGACAATTTAATGTTGACATGTTACCTAACAGTAGTTTTTTTCTTTTCGTTGAATTAATCTTATTAAAAATCCAGTTTTACGCATTGTAAAATTCCAAAACTAAAATTACAGTAAAGAAATGAGCAACTGTTTTACGCTTATTGGCTAGGCACTAGGTAGATTGTAAAAACAAGGTTTATAGGAGTCTTTTATAAATTGAATTTACTTAAATTAGTGAGATAATAATACCTTGAACTAAAAAACTTACATAAAAGATTAAAAATAGAAATATTGTCTTTTTATATTGGTAAAATAAAAGTATCGTTAAAAAAAGTTTACAAACAAATATATTAAGTAACAAAATTTTGTGCTTGATCATCTACTTTAATGATGTATAAAATATTTAATAAGTAAGACACTTATGTTTTAAAAACGCTTTTAAAAAACTATCTACGTTATAAAAATGCTTTTTTAACACGAAAATACTTTTACCAAGTATTTTACAGTGCTTTAACATTATTCACCACGGGTATTTTTCTATTTACAGAGAAGTATTGAGTGAACTAAGCTTATAGAAAACTCGTACATTATAAAGTTTGCACAGTGTGTTTTTGTCTTTGTTAAATCCCATTTTCGATAATGTTTCTAAACACGTGATATTAATGTTATGATTAAACAAAATAAATTAGAACTGAAAACTGAAAACATTAGTAACTAAATATATTTTTTACTGTTGTTTAATAAAGAACAATCAAGAAAGAACTTTGGTTTTACATTTTCTACATTTAACATCATCAGGTGTTTGAGCAAAATTATTCGAAAGACTTTTACAATTATTCAAAATTTTAAATTACCTCTTCTGTACAAGCTTTTATATAAATTTTTTAAAATATACAAACTTAAACAGCGTTTTAAAGGCTAATTGTATGTTCATTTGCAACAAAGACGTTTTCAATTAAAAATTTTTCAGTAAAACAGTATAAAATGTTTGATGTACATCAAGTTACATTTTAAACTGAATTAAAAAAAAAAGCTTAAAACATGATTGAAATGAACTAAACACATTGTTGTCGCACATTTATGCTGTTACTACGAAGTCGTTACTTAAACAAGCTTTCCTTAAAATCAATCACACGTTGTGTAACAGGTAGTAGAAACGGAGCAAGAAAAATATAATCGAATCAACTAACAGTTATGCAAGATGAAAGTGTAATTCGTTTTTGCTATTACCATTTGGCAGCAACAATCAGGAATAAAAAATATACTTTTTTAGTTGCCAGATTCAGTTTTGACTTTTATTGAAGCTTTTAAACCCAGTGAACTTTGTTTTAAATAAAATATTTCATTAAAACAAAGTAGAAAAAAGTTATGTTTACAGAAATTTCCTACACATTAGGAGTTTATGATTTTTATATCTAGTTGTAAATAATTGGTTTGTTATGACTAACTTAGTTTTTAACACTCATCAAACAACCACTGCAATGAATGTTTGAGAACAGCTTTTAATACCAAAACTACTGTTAAACTGTCATATATACACTCAATTGATAATAAATTTTGCAGCCACGAAAAAATAGCAAAAAGATTGTTTGTTACTAATTTAGGTTTTCATTATTCGAGCGTTTTTAAGTCTTAAATCTTTTAAGTTAGTAAAAAAGCGTATAAAAGTTTTATACTAAGTTTGTAAAGAAAATTATTTTAAGTTTTCACTAGTTGTACTTCTTAAATAAATTATGGACTTTGAAGATATTTTATTTTAAATTTGTTATTCATGATGATTTATTTGAAATTGATATCGTAAAATACTAGTTTAAATAACAAGAGGTTGGTAGAACAGTCGCTGAATAGTAGTTTTACAAGGTGTATTAACCTATCACGTTTATCAATATATTTTACGGTTTATTTTAAAAGAGTTATAAATTCATTAAATATTTACGTTAAAAGCTTTTTGTTGGAATTGATATGTGTTTTAAAAACAAATATTTAGATTTTAAGGATTTTTTTAATACTACTTGGGTAAATTTTCATTTAGTAGGTATTACATTAGGCAAATTAGTTTAACTAGTTAATGGAAATATAAAGTCTAAAGCTGATTTTTACATAGCATAAGTAAATTCTAAATATAGCTTTTAAAGTAGACTAAAGGAAAATTTGTCCAAATTAAATAGCCAAAAAAAATTAAATTTGTACAAAAAAAAATCACAAAAAAAAAACAATCGTCTTTAGTTTATATAAAAAACATTGTTTCTAAATAAACAGTTAGAAAATAAACACTGTTTGTTTGTTTTTTTTTTTAATCTATCTTAGCAATTTATAAAACGTATGTCAATTTATATTAATGAGCCTACACAAGTCTGTAACTAGTATATGAAACGTTCTAACATTTAAATGAAAAGCTCACATAGCAAAAACTAACAAAGAAAGAAAACTGTGTTCTGTTTTTTAGTATATTTTAAAAACGTTGTACGTATATTAAACTTGAAAGTACTTATGCAGAAAAGTTTGTTTCCTTGTTTTGATCTGTTTTGAAGTAAAATTAATTCAAATATCAGTTGTTACAACTTTCCCTGGGTCAGTACTAGAAAAATAATCTTACACTAGTGTTATCTTTATTTTATTTTTTAGTTCTAGTTTTAAACTGTTTTGTAATGGCAAGTTGGTGTAGTTGTTTTGTTTTTGGCATCTTTGTTATTCTCCATATGAATTTTATTATTTCATTTTGAAAAGCTGTCAACATAAATAAACTTGAGTTGGTTAAAGTTGATTATTTCTCGTCGATTAGTCTCCTATCATAACAATTAAAGTCAGTTAGTACGATAATAAAGGAGCTAGACTTTTTGCCAAACAAAATTTATCGTTACAGCTTTTGACGATACACTAAATCGACATAACGTCAACAAAAGCTTTCAAAAGCGTCATGACTTGTTAATTAGCAGGTCTTAAAATACTTGTTAAAAACAAAGCATGATCTAGTTAGCTGGTGCTTAAAAAACTTCAATAAAATCAACGTCATGACTGTGAAGTGTGGAAGTGTCTAATTACATTTTGTCGAAAAATAAAAAGCTTTGATTTTATTTGTAATTGACTCCACTAATGTATGTAAGCCTTTTCAAAACTTCACTGTAAATAAGTTTTTATTTGTTATAAAGCTTAATTAGATGTATGAAAAAAACACTTTACTAGGTGTTAGCTTATTCTATTAAAATTAGTTTGGAATTTTGTTGAGTCTAAGTTAATAATCAGAAATAAGATGACCAACTGAAAATTTTACTGTTACAAAAAAAAACGTTTATTTAAATTAAAAATCGAATTCTTTTTTGAACTTACAACAACTTCACACAGTTTTAATTTATTCAAAATTTTGCTTACATAACATGTTTTCAAAGCGAAAGAACTCATCATTATTTTAATGTTTATATCTAAAACCGTTGAAAAAGCTTACGAAACGCTTTAATTATTTTTTACAGTTTCAAAAGATCAAACAAGATTCATAAATTCAAACTGTCTGGTGTGCCTATTTTTATGTGAAAAATAAATTGCATGTAAATTCTTGTTACACAATCAATAGGCTGTTAATATAAATACAGCCGCCTTGCCTGAACTTTTATTTCATTTTTCATGCTCGCATAATAAAAAACAACTGTATGTTTTAATTCTTATTACTATTTAAATTGTTTGTCGCACGCATTTTTGTCTTTGAAAGAGCATCACAAATAGGTAGGTTATTTTGGAATTTAAATGAATAAATTTATTTTTTATTCATTGAATAAATGACGTCAGATTATAAATACTTGCACTTCTGTTTACTACTGTTTTCAACAGCGCGGTTGATTATTGTTTGTTGTTTAGGACTTTTTGTGATTTCGACCATCGAATACATACTTTTGTATTTATTCACATGCAAAATAAATTTTCAAACGCTAATTTCTAAATGTGCTAAACATTAAAATAGTTACGCATCAAACTACTGACTTTAAAGTTTATGTTTGTTGATATAAATATAAAGCTTCTTTGAATTAAATTATTTCCAATCTAAACTTTTAACTTTTGAAGATTTTATTTACAAGTGTAGAAGCAAAAAACATATGAAATGTTTTTTTGAGTTTTAATTTAAGTTTGTTTTGGGTACAGAACAAAATGGTGCAAGTTTTGAAATTTTTTATTAAAAAAAAGAAGATAAACAACAGAATACTATTGAAAAAAACAACATTTAGGTTCGGTTTGTGCTTCTTCACTACTGATATAAGTACACATATGAGCCTTATCTAAAAACTCTGGTATTATATTTCAAAGAAAATTTTTAGTTTAACTATTGTGATTAAGATATCGGAGTAAAAGTACTATTTTAAACTATATTACACTAGTTTCTTCACACAAGTCGCTTCAAACCCTTTTCACTTTGTTAAAATCCAATGGAGTTCAAAAAAACTTATTAAAAGTTAAGGTAAACCAACTAAACAAACTCTATATAAAAGTGTTGTTAAATATAATTTGCTCGTGATAAAAGCGTTTTGTGTTTTAATCTTAGTTTTAAACAACTTCCACTTATTTCAGTAGTTTTTATTTCACATAGTCGAAAGTGATCACATGAAACTTAAGATACATTCAAAATATCGCATCAGGCTTTTAAATGTTGTAAACAAAGCAGTTTTTTTTTTCAACAATTCCGTGTACGTGCGAAGATAAGGCTACGACTTAAAAGCAGTTTGAATATCAATCTTCAAATTTGAGAGAAGTCTTAAAAAGCGAGAGAATAAAAAAAGGCGGGAAAGTGACGCGCGATTGACGTCAATCGAAGAGTGAGAGAGAGTCAATGTATTGATATAAAGGTCGCAATCGAGGCCATTGAAGTCTCATTCGCAAGCTGTTTGATTTAAGCTCTAAACATGAAGCAGTTGATATAAGCTTTTCAAGTTGAATATATTGAGTTTTGATTGAGGGCTGATTTGCAGCTTTTAAAGCTTCTAAAGAATTGCTTTACAGCTGTGAATGCTTTTTGTAAATGCTTCAGCTCTTTTTTTTAAGAACTCAAATCTTTAAAACATAATAACACTAAGAGTTTAAGTATTGAAAAAATATATTTAATGAAAAAAAGAGTAAGAAACTGCAAATTAAGGTTTTTAATTTTGCAAACACACACGGTTTTTTGAATTATTTTTTTAGAACATACTAGAAACAAACAAACAAAATGAAAGCAAAATAAAAACACGATTTTTCAGATTAATAAATCCACAACATAAATCACAAACAAAAATGCTAGTAAAAGGAAGCAGCTTCGACGGAAACCTCGACTCCGCCTCAACGGAACAACGCCCCTCGTCGGCGAGCCAGGAGCAGGGCAACCCCCCTCTGCCGATCCCGCAGCAGGTAAAACTCCCCAAAATGAAGCGGGAGATGTCAGGGAGTGAGGGCAGGTTGCCAACGTTGCACAGTGACGTCACAAAGAGCGGTGGCAGGAGGAGGGGGCTGCTGAGGAGGGCGGAGACGATCGAATGCATCGTGGTGAGGGACGACGGGCAGATGATGCCGGCGGACATCGATGTTTGTTAGTAATTGTTTTGTGAAAAATAATGTTCTGCTAGTTTAACTGCAACAAGATGCTTAAAAAGTTGAAACTTTTTTCTAATTTAGACCGATATACATTTTTAGTTGTAAATACTAACGCTTTTTATGATATCAGAATAATAAAAAAGACTCTAAACAATGACATTTTTTAATTTTATTATGATAGTTGGTAGTGTAGAAAATTCAATAATATTTTATAAAGTATTAATTAGATTAAACCTTTTTACTAAATAACTATTTACATCAATATTGTTAGTTCAAATTAATAACACTTGAAAAAGATTTTTTTAATTTTATTTAGAATTTGAAATAAAATAGAAGTTCGTTTAAAAGTTTAATTAATCAAAATATCTTTTAAATATATAACTCAATTTCCGTATAATTATCAGTTGTAAAATTGAATGGTTGAAATTTGGAACTAAACTCTTGAATATTATTAGTTTTAAAATAGGAAAAACCAAGTTTTTTTTCTTAAAGTTGCACTAAAATAAAAATAACAACAACAATTTTACCGATTAAAGTAAGTTTATTACCATAAAAAAGATACAGTACAAAACATTTAGTTTAGTATTGTAACTAAAACTACTGAAAGCAAACATTTAGATTAAACTATTTTTACCACAAAAACAACTGTTTTCGACATATGTTAGGATAAAATGTTACGCACAAAAATTAGGGAACATAGAGTTTGTAAACAACATTTTTGCCAAGTAAAAAAACACCACGTAGTTTTAAAAGATATATTTCTAGTGTAAAAACGTTAAAAAAAAACTTTATAAAAAGCCCCTACAAAATAAAAAACTTTAAAGGAAGTTAATGACGGAAATTTTAAATCCTTAAAAGTTCGAACATTAGTAAGAGATGAGCTAAAGTATTTATATTCAAAGTTCAAGTTCAGACCTCAATTAACAATTAGTCAGGAAATTTAACATTCGCCTATTAACCGGTTTAACTTTTCAATCATCTGGGTAGCTGGAAAATATTAATTATTTATGGCCGCGTATATACCTCCACCAAATGTTAAAGCTCCGTTTGAATCTGTTTAAAAGTTAATGGAATATTCAAACTGTGATGGTGTATAACTAAACGCGTTTGGTTCTGTGGTTATTTTATTAAATACAAAGTTGAACTTTTAAACAGTTTAAAGATTTCAAGAACAATGTTTTATTTGTATAAACACTAGTTAAATACACAACAACGAAAAAAAAACAGCTTTCAGTTTAGCAATAAAATACAAAACGCGAAAATAATATTCAATACAAAACAATACAAGTGACTGGTGTTTGCTTATGACGTCAGAACTGTGCTGCTAAATGTCAACATTCCTATTGTGTTCGACTATATTGTACTTATATATATATATATGTACATATATATGTATGTATACTTGCATATTGCGCATTATTGTGCGTTGATTGTTGTGTTTTGAGAACATCTTATGTTGAACGAAACTTGGTACAACATACAAGACATCTTAAAAACTGAGCTTGAAGTTAATTTATGAAAACTGTGGTTCTTAACAATTCGTGTGAAGTTTTAAGATATTCTTACAGTGCAGGCGAAACTTAACTCTGCGCTTTAAAATTAATGTTCAAACTAAACTCATTTATGTTTATTTTTCCAAAAATTTAATTTAATTTCAACCACACGTCTGCGACGTACTTCTAATAAGAATAACAAACAAAAGTTTAAGTTTTTAACAAACAGAGATGTAAACAAAGTTAAAGTTCGATTAGTGACAGCAGGCACTTAATATAACGACGCCTTTGTTAGCTCAATTTAGCTTGTTTGTCCCACAAACATGACACTTGCGTTTGCAATAATTCCTGGAAATAAACAAAATTAAGCCGAAGTCGTGTGGGATGATGTTTTACGATGAACACAACTTTTAAAAAATTAAAAATTGTTCGTTCATAAATATATATTTGTTTTTCTTGACTTCATACTGTACTTTAAGCATCCTATATACTAAGATAAAATCAATTTTTAAACTTACTACTAAAGTGAATTTTTCATGGAAAATATTTTTAAACATATTGCATAGTCAAACTTATACATTTGAAAAACAGTTTTTTTTTTTATTTTTCGGAACTAAATAAAAAAATTCATAAAAAATACCAACCCAAAAAAAAATTCGTTAATACTTTAAATTGCGTTGAACGACTGTTCAACTTTGTCATTCATTCGTGACGTCACAATATTTTGCAGGCAACTCAACGCTGACCAAGAGCAGCCACAAAATGCTTGACACGATAGCCGCCCAGGTGGAGGTGAGATTTGTTGAATGTTTTAATAAATAAAAAAGTGTTTAAACGAAGCAAAAAATTATGCTGGAACGTTTATTATAGAAATATTGTTTTCTTTATTGATATTTATATATATGTTTTGAATAAACAAAAATGTAAATTTTTCTATTTAGTTTCTAGGTATTTACGAGCCTAATAAGAATTAAGTTAAAAAATAAAACAAAACAAATAGCTGAGTAGTGTATGAATCGTTTCAAGTATTTATTTTTGCTTAATACATACACATTGTTTTTAATACAAAACCGTACTGAGTATAGGTGAAAATATAAATTAAAGCTATAAGTAATGTAATACGGAATTTGAATTTTAAACATATTATCTATTAAATTCTGAGTATTATAAATATACAAATAAACACTTTACGTTAACATTACTTATACTTAAGGAAGTTTTGAAAACTCGTTTTTTAAAGTTTATTTAAAACTTTATTACGGAAGTATCTTTGTTTTCTTTTCCTCCCCTAAAGTTTTATGATTTGAACTTTCACAAAGAAAAATAATGATTTACATTCTTACATTGTTAAAGTTTATTCCAAAGCTGTGTTTTTTTGAACTTTTTCTTATCAGTCTCTGATTTTATAAACTTTATACTTTTTTTTAAATTACATTTAAACGAATTTATAAGACGTTACGTTTTAAGATAATTTTTGTCATGTAGAGTACATCTATAAAAAAAAACAATCAATTACCAATTTACCGTCTTATGTTCGAATTTTAAAAGGGTGCAAGCACTCAAATACATTACAAGTAATCTCATACTAAAAAAGTCTTAATCGTTTACAATATCCTTATCAAGTATGTGTTCGAAGCTAAACTTTAAGTAAATTTTATCTTCAATGCATTTCAAGTAACCCTTATAATATTTTTAAGAATTCTAAAATGTTTACGACATCCTTATCAAATATTCATTCGAAGATAAACACAGCTTCAATATAATCTCGAATTAATTTAGTTGTGTAATCCTGTTTGCCAAGCAATAAAACGGTAGTCAACAACAAAACCGCTTTTAAAGCTTTATTTTAATTCATTCTCGAGGCTTGTTTTATGATCCGCTTTTGTTACCTAACAACTTTCATTTACGTGCGTAGCCTGTTGTTGCAGAGTTGAATGCAATCGAGTTTCAGTTTTTAAATGTTAAATCCTGCGGTTTCGTACTTGGTCGAACTGAGTTTTTCAGTTTGTGACTTTTCGCATTCACTCATAAACGTAGGAATTAAGTAACACAAACTGTCGTCTTGAGTTGAATGTTGGTATGTAAAAGTTTAACGATTAATAACAAAACTAGCAAATAATAGTGATTCTGCGTCAGAATATAATTTTTTTGTACTTATTAACAAAATTTGAAACGCAAGTGCATCCGTTAGCATAGTGTGTTTATACTTGGATTTTGTATGCAACAAAGTTATTCATATTTAAGTGTATTAATCATTTATTTTCTGTCTCAACTATCAAAAAACTAAAAATAAAATATTTGCCTCCACTCTGACCGCTTTACTTTACAGCTTAAGTACTAAGAAGTAAGTTCATCTAATAAGAAAGTAAATATCTATCAACACTACATATTGTTAAATATGCACCTGGTGTTAGTCTACTATGAAAAACCTAGTCATTAGTTGTTAGATTACTAAGTAGTGGTATTTACGCTTTGAATGCTACTTAGGTAATACCCCTTTTAGGAGAAAATTATATTGATGATTTTTTTTTCTGTATAAATCAACGCGATTTGGAGCTTATAGTTGTTACAGTTGTATTTGTCTGTAAATTTACATTAATAGCTTTTGGGTATATTCAAACCTTTAAATTTATTTTTCTATCTAATTACAGCTTTTTGTTATGTTTTTATCTTATAAAACTGAGTTACACGCCAACTTATAGCCGAGCAAAAACGCTGTTTGTTTTCAAACTTTGATAAATAGCGCTTAGATAACAGAGTTTACAAAAACAAACAGTTTTATTTGCAGGGAAAACGCCGTGCGAAAACAAGTGATTTGATTTGAAAATAATACTTCAGTTCTTTGTTTATAAAAAACAACAGTTTGTTTTAAAAATTTTATAAAAACTTTATACTGCGCAGTATCATTTAAGGCGCATTTCAAAACGTATCACGAAAATTATATCTATTGCCAAGAAATAATACTTAATAAATGCGTCTTTTCCAGCAACAAAGCGTTTAAACTGCTGTTTTTTTTTCGTTGGCTCGTTTCAACTTGATTTTGCTTCAAAAACAAATTTTAAGTTGCCAATGAATCAGTCTACTTCCTGTGCCATTGTATTGATTCTACTAGAGCTTTACTTGACTGTGACTGGCTGTAATCTTACAAAAAATGCGCAAATATTAGCGATTTTGAAGCTTGTATGTATTTTGTAGAATAATGAAAATAAGTACCGTTAATGTACCTGTTTTAACTGTGAAACGTCGTATTATTTTAATGTTAATTTATTTAAGCTCTAGCCTTATTAGAGTGACAGGCAAGATTTTTTGGAAAAAAAGCTAGAATACTCCCTTATCAAGTTTGCAAACATTGGAAATTAAAATAATTCGAGTGCAGTAGCTATTATGTCAATCTTAACATGTCAAAGAACCGAATTTAAACGAATGCATTCAGTTAGAAAACAGTAAAAGCAGGTGCAATATATTAACAAAAAAAACAAGACTTCTGTGTAATTTTTGACTTTAATTTTTTTTAAATTTGTAAATAAACTCTGGGAAAAAAGAATTTTAGATAAATACATTATAATACTTAAGCTAATATAGTTGTTACACAAATTTTTTTTTTATAACTTTTAGTTCGTGTATTACTTATACAAAACCAGGTAAAAGCAAAAATAAAAATGAGTCATGAATAATTGAAGTCATACAAAAAAAAAGTTTTAAGTAACTTAATAGTTTAAAGGTAAAAACTTAGTTATTTATAAAGTTCTAAACATTACCATGCCTTATACATGAATCATAAAACAACATTTGGTGAACTACGAGTCCTTTTTAATTTTGAAATTTATTTTAAAGTTTCAAAAATTTGAAAATATCAACAACTATTGGTTAGAGTTTGTTTCTAAAAAAAACATCCTAGCGTTGTTCGGTAGGAGTTTTTTTCGCTAACTCACAAGTAACTAGTTCGTGTACTTTCAAAAGCAAAAATTTAGCAGACTGAATAAAAATAGAATGTTTAAAACAAACATGAACCCAATAAAAGGTCAACGAACTCCAAATAGCTTCAGCTTTGAAGCCAGCAAACACAGCATAAGTAATATTTTTAAACAACGCAGTAGACTCTGCTAAATTCGTTTTTTATTCGAAATCAATACCAGCATTGTGTGCACACAAGCACAAATATATATTTTATTATGGAAAAACAAACAGACGCAGGGAATTAATTTTGCCGACTCGCGGGCGTAACCGAAAATATTGTAATTAGATTTAGACGGATTTGTTTTAATGGTTGGAATTAGCTGGTGCTTTCTCGCAACCGACGCACTCTGGATTACGAAACGCATATTTTAAGAGCACTTAGGGCCGAAATGCTACTTTTAGGATATGTTAATTTGGGTGGTTTGCGCGTAATGTAATGTAAGGAAATTTTTACTAAACTCAAAGAAAAAAATGTCAAAAATATTGGTTTAAAAGGACATTGAAACACGTTTATAAGAATTAAAAATGAGTTTAACTTGGTTTTAATTGTTTTAAGTTTTTAGCTTTCGCTTATTTGTTATAAAAAACTGTTAAGCAATTTCTGTACTTTTGTACTTTTTTAAAACAATGTTGTTAGAATAAAGTAAAACAAATGGAAAATATTTCTAATAGAAAGTTTAAAAAAATATGTGTTTAAAATGTGTTAGGTAATATGAAAGCAAATATTTTAGAGTTTTATAAAAGTAATGCAATTTCAATAACTGGCATCTAGTGTTGAAAGAGTTTAATAAAATAAAAATGTAAACTAAAGATCAGCATATATTTTTCTTAAATACAAAGAGTTTAAAGTTAAAGTACAAAACTATTTTTTTCTAAGTATTGCGCTTTGAAAAAAAAAATAGTAATGTAATCTAAACAACTTTGACAATCTAAATTTTGTTAAAAATTCAAATTAGTTCAGCATTTTAGGCAAAGTTAAGTTTTTACTAAAACAAAAAACATTAACAGCGTTCTGAAAATAAGTAATAAATAAAACAAAAAAAAATAAAACTAAATTTGTTTTGCATCAAGCCGAACGAGCGGTTTTCGAAAACAAAGCTCAGCTCTGATTGGTTAAAACTCTGAAAAATTCCCTTCAACCCGGATACGAAGCTTCAGCGCTGTTAGAGCTCGGTTTGTTTGCTCGCACCTGGCACTGGTTACAATTTTGACGTCACACTTCAAACAGATTGTGACGTCACAACTCACGGCAAACAGTGACTGGTGAAAATATACATCTCTCTCTTTTGTATTTACAGAGCAAATTTTCTTTGTGTATTGCAATATTTTTGACTTCGAAATTACATTAATTTTAGGCACCAACTTGCGCTTTTCCAACTGTTTAAACTAACTTTCGCACACTAAAAACTCTTTTAAACGCGCTTAAACTTTTTTAAAAGGGTATTTTGTTGAGATTCGCAACAAAAGTGCTCTTTTTTGTTTCTAAACAAAAATAACGCGTGGCATTTAAACAGCGTGTTCGACGAATCGAAAAAGTCGGTTGAATTTGGCACTAAGTGATTTGTTAGTAAATTTCCCGAGTCATTGTTGTTGTTATCTGAAATTAAGTTGAAATTTAACTTTCACACCCAACTTCGCTCGTCTTAGCAGCTAAAGTGACGATTCTGAAGCAATAAAAATTGAATTTGTTTATAAAACTTTTTTTTTGTTTAAAAGGTTTTTGGATGAAAAATGCTTCAACTCGTTGTTTTTGCCAACAAGTTTTGTAAACTATTTAAAAAAAATAACGTATAATGTTAAATATTAAGCTATTTTGTTGTGATGCCTTTTAAAGTGACTTTTAAAACGTTTTATTGTACTTAAAGTTGTGTTTACTAAACCATAAAAAAGGCATTAAAGAATATTTTTTACAAACTTAATATCCTTGCGGTGTTTTACTAGCTGTTAACCTTTTAAAAAGCTTATTCACGATGATTTTATGGTAATAAAATGAAATAAATTTTGTAGCAGCTATAACTTTATGTATTTATTCGATTTTTTCCTTAAAAACCATTATTGCCTTTATAACCTTTGCTCCCAAGAAAAAGTTTATAAGTAAAACAGAGTTAGTTAGCAATTACTTTTTTTTTTAAGTCAAACAAACAACATTTTTGCATATACAAAACATATACGTCTTAAGTTTATAAGTAATAAAAGCTCATCTTTCTTGTTCCGTACTTCAAATGTTGATCTTTAATTTTTTTAAACAATTTAATTATCAATAGTTATTCTGTGTAAATTTAACATTTCGTTGTTTTAAAAGAACGTTTAAGCTAACATTTGTTTACAGAAAGCGATTCATGAAAATAAAAAACAGCATGGAATAAAAAAATATAAAGCTGAAAAATTGAAAAAATTGTAGCGCTTGTGACTCATTTTAGGTTTTATTTAGAAAAAACTAAATAAATTTTTTCACACGGGTGATAACGATACAAAATAAATAAGAACTAAAAAAATACATTAATACAAAATTCTGGAAAACAAAAAAATTGATGACTAATCTTAGGCTTTGAATAGAATTTTCCTCGATTTTCATTGGTTGAATTTACGTGTGTTTTAAAAAAAAACATGTTTTTACACAAAGACTGCTATTTAATTCGCTAGAAAAATTCCGATTATTTGCGCAAATAAATAGCTCAGTGATTGATTTTTCAATAGACATGCGGAAAACTGAATACGCATTGGTCGAAAATTTTCCCGTTATAGAGATTATAATAAGAAAGCAACAAACAAAACGTTGAAGATTAAAACAAAGATAAAAAAAAAAGTTATCAGTTTAATAACTTAGACCTAAGTGGATCATTTTAAAATAAATTTTTATTAGTTTATATTTTATCTGTAAATAGTTACAAGCTTACTACCTGAACACCTTTTAATACTTGATTATATAGAAACATAATTAAATGAGTTTAATGTTGTTTGATCCATGCTCTTGTATTTAAAATTACTAAAGGTTTTTATTAAGAAAACTTGTTTTACTACAGCTCATGATTCAGACAGAGTGAAAATATGTTTTAATTTCATAATCTTATACGAATTAAACATACAATGATAAACAAAAAACGTTGCTTAGAATATTACCTTCATTATTTGCAGTGAAAGTTGTACAACTTAAGTGGTTTTTAAACTCAAAATTAATAGAAAGCGTTTATTTGTTCAATTTATTTGGTCATCTAATTGTAAACAACCTACATTCAAGCAGGCAACATACTTGAAGAGATTGAAAATCGTTCGGCGTTTTTTTAGTTTGTGAAAATAACGACAAAAAAAATTCAGAACTTAAACCAAAATGAACACTTTAAACACTTTTTTTTGATATTGCATACTTCTTTAAGATTTAAGTTGTTAAGCAAAAAAGAAAACTTTTAGTTTAGTAAAATAAAGAACTTACCATTTAAGTTGCATTCAAACAAAAAAAAAAATTTAGTAAATGTAACTTCAAAATAAATATTTTGAATAAAAATTTTAGTACCATGTTTTAGGATTGATGTTTTTATTTATTAGAAACTATTAAACTATTTAACAACTATTGGTACAGCTTGCTTATCTTCACACCAAAAAAAAAAGAAATAAAATTGAGCACAAAGCACTTAGAACGCAAATTACTTTGTACGTTGTAAAGTATTTGTACAAATACAAATACTTTAAATCACTCACACGCCATGCAAGTGTACATCCAAAGAATATTTTTTTACTCTTTTATGTTTGAATTGTTTTTTATTTATGATAAATTTCTATAAGGCTACATCATACAAAGAATACACTTAATCAAACCGTACAGCAAGAATTTAATTATTTAAAATCAATATTTTAAATATCTTTATTTGTTTACATGTTTTGACTAGCAATTTGCTTTTTTCTGTCATTCCTGCAAGCACAATGTACAGTTATATATACATTACATAAAGTGTTTTTACTTCAATGAATTACATGCAAAGTTTATAAACTATTTCAAAATTTCATCTCTAGCTGTTATTAAATATTTTTCAAAACTAAACTAATTTTTCCAGCTGCAAGCGGAAGCGAAGAGGAACGAGCTCAGAGCGCTGATTTTGGAGCACCAGAAGCTTGTTAACGACATCCAGCGGATGGAACTGTTCAAACACAACAGTAGCTTGAAAGTATGAATATGTAAGAAATCTCCATGTACAAACTCTTCTAGACAAATGTACAAACTTTTTTATTGGAACTGTACAAATATTTCCATTAGAAATTGTCCAAACTTTTCTTCAAGAATTGTAGAAACTTCTTCTAGAAAGTTTTTTTTTTCTGAAAAATGTACAAGCTTTTATCTGCAAAATTGTACAATTTTTCGGGGATATGTGCTAAACTTTTCAGATCAATTTTTCAAAGCAGAAACGGTTTTATGCCGACTGCTCGCGAAGCTTGATGTTTTTTTGAGACAGCTCTTGATTTATCTTTGTACAATTAGATCCGTTTTCACCAACTAGTTGAAAATGTTTTTGAGTTTAAGTTAGTTGTTTTTACGACTTTAGAAGCACCTGTAAAACAAATTTCGCTTTTTTCACCAACTATTAATTTTAAAAAAGTTTATTGCTTTCAATTTAACGTTTTCAACTAGCGTTAAAGTTTCGAGTACTGCTTCGTTTTCAAGCAGTCTAAGTTGCTGTTTTATGACTTTGTGGGCCTAAATTACTGCGGTGTTTCTTGTTCTCTTTTTTCTATAATTTTTTCGTATTTTCTGACCACTTTGAAATTTAAGTGCTGTACAAGCAAATTTATCCGTTTTGTTTATTCTATTTTGTTGTTGACTGATCCTTATAAAAAAGTTTAAGTTTTAATAAACTTATAAATAGATTGTTAGATTCTTAACTTTTATATTTCACTAATCAAAGCTAACTGAAATTTTGCAAAAAATTTAAATGATTTGCACAATTTATTGATGATAAAAGTTATATTCGCCTTTAAATTTAACTTTAATTTTTTGAGAAAATTTACGTATCGTTTTTAGGCACTAATTGTTTTACTCTGGAATTAAAGCTTGTTATAGCTGTTAGGTTTTTAGTAAATGCTAATTTAGTTTAAAACTCATGACAATGTTTTCATACGTTTTATTAATACTGTGAAATAAATTAACCAACTATAGCCAGTTTTTAAAAATTATATCAACAATTTAACTGTTTTCTACTTGAAAAAAAATTTGGAGTTAGTTCCAATGTACGGAGAATATAGTATTTTTGTCTTATCAAAAATTAAACTTAAGACTGCCTGTACATTTTTTTGTTTTCATTCCTTACGTAGTTAAGTTTTGTTATAGTTTCAAGCTGGTAAGCTAAAATTTCTTACGGCTTGGTTGTTTTTTAGTTAAGTTCAAAAATCAAGTTATTAGCTGACCAATACATACGAGTGAAATACGACTTTTTATTATTGTTGTGTAAGTAAAAAAACATAACCGTAATCAGTTGACCAATAAATTTATTTTTTGCTATTTGTAATATGCTTCGCTATATTGTGGTTTTCAATAAATGTGTTAAAAAAACTTTGAACTTATTTTAGTATTTTTTATGGTTATTATTTATTTTTACTGATAAGTTGTACAAATCAAGCACACTTAGTCGAATGGTATGATATTTTCTAACTCACAGACTTCGACGATACAATCAAAAACATTGATAAATTTATACTGCTTTAAAATAAGAAAAATAATTTTTTGTAAAACATATTTAGATCAAACATAAGTACACTTAATTAAATCTTAAAAAGTAAAAGGTAAAAATCTATGGAACTAGGCTAGCAAGTGAAGCGTAATAGTTTTTTAAAGAAGCTTTGAAATCAGAAAATTCTTTGAGTTATCGTTATCAAATAAAAATTACTTTAAAATTTAAATCTAAAAGGATTAGTTTTTCACATATAAGATTAGAATACGTACTTATTTAAAAATTATTTAAATTTGCTTTTAAGATCACGTGTTGAGCAAGAAGTTATTTAGTTAGTTTAGAAAATATTGCACTAGGTAATAAAAGGATATATTACAGCTAAATACGGTTGTTTTACTAACGAAACAGAGATACCCTCATTTAAAATGAATTTAATCCACAACAAAATTATTTACTTTATTAATTTTAGAAAGTTCGCAAACATACAAACTAACTATTAAAAAGTTATTACTAAATTAATGTCTTGCTTTCTAGTTTAATGTGTACTTCTTAATAAAAGTCGGCTTTAAAAGTAGAAGATAAAAAATAAAAACTTAACGCCTTTTGACCATCAACACAGTATACAATTACATAACTTAATTGTTTTAAACTTTTTTTATAAAAATCTTAAATATTGGTTCTTTTGCTTTTCTTGATTAAAGTTTATAAGTTACGCAATGCTAGTTGTGTCCTTAAGCCTGCAACATATAATTTAGTGTATAGCAACGAAACTTAGTAAAGCATAAGCGTTAACAAACCTCAATAGTAGTATAAAATAAAGCTTTACTATGTTAACAAACTATTTTGTCGATCTATATGAAAAAAAAATTTTGCTATTTTTTTTTAAGTAAAATATATACTTAAATGTTATATCAGTGGTCGGTAAACTTTTTTCAACGAAAACCATCTTTTCTTTAAACAACAAAAATATAACAAAATTTGAGGTAAACCAGTTTAAATTTAGGCCTTTTTTAATTTATTTTAAGTGTCGACCGCGGAACACTTGCTTTTTAAAACTTATGACCCGATATTTATCTAAGGCTGTCGACCCCTGTGTTGTATACAAGTGTATCACAAAATGTTAATAATTTTGTTTTGTTCTATACAAAACAATATTTAAGAAGTTAATCTATTTTAATTTATTACTAGCACATTTTTTATTTAGAACACTTCAGTAAGTATTATATTACTGCTAATTTGAGTTTTACTTTTTGTTCATTTTTTGATGGAGTTTAAACACGTTTTATAAATAATTATGTCTAATCCATAACATGCAAAAATTTAACTATATGTTAAATGTTTTCTATCACTAAATGTTCTTTTAACGTTTGCTTAATCTACGTTATACAATCTACAGCATACACATTTATCAGTTAGAAACATCGGTTTAAAGAGAGAGTACAAAAACTCCTAAAGTAGAGTATTCATTAATAAAACTAACGTACTAAATAAAATCTAATCTTACAATATTACGTACACAAAAGTGGTTACTGTGAACCATAATTTAACAGTTTGAGTTTTATAAGTCTTGCTGTTGTAAACTTAGTTGAGAAAAAATAAAATGTACAGAATATAGTTTGTTCGGAAATGGGTCAAATTTACACGAAGACATTTTCGCACGTAGGGCAAATATGCACGAAAGGACATATTTTTGCACGAAAATATTTTTGCACAAAGACACTTTTGCACGGAGGGTCCCTTTTTCACAAAAGTAATATAAATAAACAAAGTAAAAAGTAAAGACATTGTTAAAAAAGCAAGAAAAAGAAAAGATAAGTTAATAAAAAAACAAAAAGAAGAAAAAAATAGTTGTTTACTTAAGGTAAGGGTAACAGTGATAGTAAAAGTAAAAACAAAAAGTAAATAACAAATATTAACTAATAAAAATCAATGTTAAAAAAAATAAAGTTGAAAAAAATAAATATATAATAAATTAATAAGAAAACAAGAAAAATAAGAAAAGCTAACAAAAAAAATAATAAGAAAGCAAAAAAGAGTTACACTGACTGAGGGTTGGATAACAGTTATAGTGATTAAAAAAAAAAATTTCAAACCGTGCAAAAATGATCTTGCGTGCAAAAGTTAACCTTCGTGTAAAATGGACGCCTTGCGAAAGTGTCTTCGGGCAAAAGTGACCCTTCGTTGAAAAACTGTCCCTTCGTGCATATTTGACAGTTTTTCAATTAAGCAATTTTTATTAATGATAAAAAAATCAGTACTTTTATGAAAACTTCGAAATAAAAACTTATAAGTTATAATTTACAAACTTCAAAACTATTTTTACCCTTTCAAAATAAAAAAAAATTAAATAAAGTTACAAACTTTTTAGCAAATTTTATGATAGGTAGCTAATGTAAGTAAACAAAAGTAACTTTTAGAACTAAAGAAAAATATATTTTTTTTCATCTTTTATAATATTTAAGCTACTTTCGTTCGTTATGTTATAAAGGTTTTGTAAGTATTTACTAAGTAGTTAAGAAAAAAAAAACATTAACAACGTTGAATCGACTTTTAAAATTACTCATTCAACTTATGTTCACTTATAAGCTTTGAAAAAGCTTTGTTGAATTGTCGATTTTGCTGAAAACATTAAACAATTTAAACACTTGCCAAAAACTTTTTGTTTATCGAAGCGAACAACTAATTTTAGAAAATTCCCGATAAGAATTAACTTTGTATGGATTTTGTGTCAATTTAAAACTTTTTAATGACGCCAAAGGTTTTTGTCAGTCGACTAGTGGTTTGTTTGTTTACAAAATTTTTGTAAACAATTAAGAAGTTAAACTTTAACTTTGCAAACCGTTAAAGCTTTTTAGTTTACTCGTATTGATTATATTAAACCAGTCGTTTACTGATACACTATAGACGCAAATTTTTGTTTGCCCTCTAAAATAATACTAAGTAAAAGACAAGGAGTGTAAATAATAAGCTGTTAGTTATTATTTGTCAAATAATATTTGGTATTAAAATTTCAACTTTAGAACTTATATTTTTTGACTTTTTAGATGTTTTATTATTCTTTTCCAGTTCTTTTTAAATTGTACTTTATATATTTTTATCTATTTTCGTCTTTAAAAAACTTATTGTATTTCTAAGGTCACCGATAGAAGGTGTTATATGTAATTTAAAACTTAAAAAATTATTAAATTAGCTAATGTAAGTACTTTAAAACTTTAAAATACTTTTGTTTTAAATACATCTAAAACAAATAATAACGACAAATAAAAGCCACTAGAATTTTTAAAATACGAGAACTCATATTTTTTTTATATTCTCAATACTTATAAACACATTAACTCTTAAAATATAATAAACTATTTAAGAGCTTTTTTTGGTTTTCTACAAAAATTTAAAAAAACAGCGTTATTTAACTTATATAAAAATGTTATTTAGAAATGTCATAAAACGTTTTATTTTAATAACACAAGTTATTGTTTTTTAAAGTTGAATCATACACAAAACTATTTAATAATTTCTAGCAATTTATGTAAAGTTTAGCTGCAATTCAAATGATTGATTTTAAAATATTTTAGTATTGTTTGAATAATTATTAAACAATGTTTTAATTGCATAAAATATTTCAAACATATGATTTCAAAAATAAAACATGTGTTAACTAGTCAAAATTAACTAACGTATACTAGCAGTTACAAAAACAGCATTTAAAACGATAATAAATATACTGCAACATTTTGCAGCAATCTCAATAAATCTATTATTACTTATAATTTCAAGTAAGCAAAGGAACATTGAGTACTGTATAAAATTACGTAAAGTAATATAAATAATTTCTATTTAATATCTGCAAATGTATGCTGCAATCAACATAACTAAATATTTATTTTTTAGCTTAACTTCTCATTGTCAGTTTAACAAACTGGCTTCAATAAAACACGGTCCAATGATGCTTAAGTTTATTTTCAGAGAACTTCGTTTTGCTTTTTTATAATAATTTGTCTAACCGTTTGTACTTTAGTTTTTTTTTTGTAGAACAAAAGTTGAGCTGAAAAGTGTTTAATACAGTAACCTCTCGCATCTTTACGCACTCTCGTTTAGTTACGCATTTTAGAATTCTAAGAAATTCTTTCAATGAAAATTTTAATTTTCTTTAATATTGCACAATTTAGGTTTGTTGTAAATTTTTAATGTAAAATATGTTTTTAAATACTAACTCACCTCTCTATATCTTATACTTTGTAAACTTATGTTCCTTATCTTATTGATAAACATTCAGTTATACCTCAGTATATTAGAAATTTTGTTACCAATAAGAGATTAAATTAAAATTCTGAAAGAAATATGACTGTGTTAAATAATGAAAGTATAATGAAATAATGAGAGTTTGTAACACAAATAAATAATACAGTACTCTTGCCCTATATATGAATAAACATCTAAAAAAGAAATCTAATGAAACTTCTTAGCAAAAAGTAGCAGTGATACTCAATAAAAATAGAGTTTACACTCAACACAAATCTCAATTGTTTCTTTTTAGTAAACATATAACTAATTTTCATCTAACGTTTTTTATTTATTTTAATTTCTTCTGTAACACTTGCCTTGCACAGCAATTTGCTAAGTAGAATAGAACACAAATGATAAGTATCAAATAGGTCAGATATAAGTAAATATAAAGATTAAATCTACTAAAATATCTGACCTATCAAAATTAGTAAAATTTTTCTACAACTATTATTATTTTATATAAAATTAAATTCTTTTTTTTATATGTATAGTTTTAGCTTTTGTTTTTATATTTATAAATTAAGTAAACAAATTGTTTAAACTGGAAAAGTCCTTAGTCTGCTTTTAACTAGAAACAATATTAAAAAACAGCCATTATAGTAAGCATATTTGGTACCTCTCGTATCTTTACGCACTTTTTCTGTGGACACAATGTGCGTAAATAAGCGAGAGGTTACTGTACATATTATTTTTAAAATCATTTTCAGTTAATCACCGTAATTCCGCGTAATTGTCTATCCAATATGTTCATTTTGATACATAGATGATCTAACATGTAGAAGTTAAGGAACCTTTTTTAAATTGTGTATATAAAACAAATAAATTAGAAAAGTCTATATAATTAGCTAAAAAACTGATGCTTGAAATGTAGGCTAAGGTTTAGAAAAATTAAAATTGTAAAGAGTTTTTATTTTTCAACGTTTGCAACTGTAAAAGTAAACTATTGATTTCAAATTTTTTATAAGTTACTCAAACAGTCTAAAGATAACTGTTAAAATAAAATTAAATGTTTTTAGTTAAATGTTAATAAGGGAGTTCGTAATAATTTAAACTTCAAAAGAAAACTTTTTTGTAATAACACACTTCTTTAAAGTTTTGTTTGAATTTTACGTCATAGTTATGTAAGGCAAACTTTTTGTCTTCTGATGTTTTGCTTTTGAAGGTTTGACAGACATGAAACGTTTAACAAAAATAATGTTATAACTTGTTGTAGGGAACTATTAAGGAATTAGTCCGGCAATAATACTTAATTTTAGATAAATACTAGTTTGTACGTTTTATTAAAAAAAGACAATCAAAATTAAACAATCAACATAGTTTTAGTAAGCTTGTAACAAAAGTTTCGTGCTTGAAGGTTAGTTATATTAGTAGTTTAAAAACTTTGTTTGATGTTTTTATTTAAAAAACAGTCGGCTAACAACAAAGCAAACTTTCATCCTTGTATAGAAATTGTTTTATTAAGATGACGCATTGTACTATTTGGCATTTAAAAGTTTGCAAACGTATGAATAAGGTCCGGAAAATTGAAACTAATTAGTGATGAAATAGGGAATTGTTGCCAAGTTTTTGTTTTTAATAATAAAATAGTATGAATTTTTTTTACGATTTCCAAATGAAACTTTAAAATTTTGCAAATATAAAATTACTATTAGTTTTAATACTGGTCCTTTTACAGCGTTATAAAACTTTAAACCGTTATATGATAAAACTAAGCAAAAAATATTAGTTTATAAATTACTTCTGCTTAGTTTAATCAATGTTTTTTTTTATTATTCACTTGTTTAACTCGTTATAACTTTTTTTTACTCAATCGTTAAGTCATTAATAACTATCATTATAAATTGAATGTTTTTAACCTTACCCAGTTTTTTATAAATTGGTTTGCAATTCAATGTTTTCTTAATAATTAATTTAGTAAATATGTAGACAATTAAGCTGACTAAGTTTGCAGTATAAAGGAATAAAAATAGTTTGCAGAAAAACAAAAACATATTTATTTTAAACCTTCATCAAGAGATGCTTATAGCTACTTAGTCTTTGTGTATAATTTAAAATAACTAAAAGGTTTTTTTAGTTGTAGAAACATGCAAGCATGCAATAAAAAAAGACGTATTTACGATTCATGCAAGTCGCAAAAACCGTAGGTTTAAATTAAATAAACGAACATATTAATAATAAAAAAACAAAAAAATAGTTAATTGTAGAAAAACAATATATTTTATAACTTTAAGTCTGTTTTACGTTGTAAGTTTTCGCATACTTTTTTTAAGTTAATTCTTAAGGTGTTTCAAGGTGCGTCATTGTTATGTAAAAGTTTATATTTGAGTTTTCTATTGTTTATGTTTATCAAGCTTTATTGTACGTAAAATTAAATTTGATGAAAATACATTTTTTCATGGCAATTATAAAAAATAAAATGCAAATATACATATTTTGTAATAACATTCAATTATTGTTGGTTAATAAAAAATCTGATTGCTTTAAAATAAAAGCTTTATATGTACGTGTGTAAACTTTCTTTTGTTTAAAAGTCATACCTGATATTGAAAAAATCTAAAGCCTTGTTTAAATTTTCTATCTAATAGAAAAATGTAATAAAACTGAAGAAAGTACACATTACATATTTAATAAAGTTTTATCGCGTTTAAATTAATCAAGAAATTTACAACTATTTACTTTTTATAGTCCTTATTTTGAGCAAAACTACTGGCAAATAGCAAAGAAACTTTGTAACTTGACAAGAATTTCTAACAAAACTTAAGTATTAGTTTATTTTATATTGTACAGTTGCAAATATAATGTAATAAACTTGGGATAGTTTTTCAAATACTAAAAAAGCTCTGTGCAAAGCTTTATAAAAAGACTAATAAATTTGTGATTCACTTTACCTTTTCTACTAAAATCCATAGAAAATATTTTTATTGCTTTTTAATTTTTATTCAATTTAGTTAGACTGTCTTGTTTAAAAGCTAAATAATTTAAAACTTGAATATTTTTACTATGTCGGCTAACTTTAATGTAATACTTTTTTTTTAATTTTGTAGCGAATCAAATTTATTTTAATAAAAATAAGTTATAAGAAAAAACTATCAAAACAAATGTAATTTAAATATAAAACATAGTTTAATAAGTTAATAGACTCACTGTGTTTAGATAAAATTTATTTCTCATAAATTTCATACCTAGCCAAAATTTTTGAACTTATAAAGTTTATTTATATAGTTTTCTGTTGTCATTCTTTTCAATTTTTGTTTAAATTTTGTACTTGTGTTAAATAAAGTGTCAATTTTTCAAATTAGAAAATATTGTTGCATATTTAGAAAAATAAAATAAAAAAATTTTAATTTTTTTATCACTAGTTGCACTATACGTTTATATTCTATTGTGAAAATGTTTTAAAATAAAACGAAATACAAAAATGGTGTGTAAAATAAATTGATATAACTAAACTAAAATACTTTAAATAAAATTTAAGACAATATTTAACGTAATATCAGAAACTTCAAAAAGTTTTAATTTAATAATAACCCAAAGTAAATTTAACAACGCAATATTTTTAAAATTGGAAATTTACAGAATATTATTTAATTTTCAAAATGATTAAATAAGTATAGATTTTGTTCACCGGAGAAAGCTTTAAATAATTATTTAACTGAAAACGCAGTTTGTTGCTGCAATGTTCAAACATAGTTTAAATCATCATTTCAATTCTAGAATATTAAAACAAATGTAACAAATTATTATTTTCAGTAAATGATACTAATTTTAAAAACTAAAATGATTCACTCAAAGCTCTTTCTTAAACATTCAATGTGCATTTTAAGACATATGTTTAAGTAAACAATAAGTTAAAAAATAATGATTATTTATTAGTTCTGTGTGTTAGTAATATTAACATTTGTCTTAATTATATTTTACATTTGAACTAAAATTAACTCAAATTGCTGTTAAACCTGTTTATGAAATTTTGAAACCATTTTAAAACAGTTATAGCTTTAAATTGATTTAATTTAATAAAGAAAGTTCAAAACAAGATTGTTTGTGCTTCTTTGCTTAAATTGATTTAATTAATAAATTTAATACCCAAGAAGCTAGTTATTTATCTTTGGATCAATGTAACTTAGAATTAGAGCTTTAAAAAATAATAATTAGCTGGTTTTTATAAGCAATCGATTTTTTACTAATATATGTTTTTAAAAGACAAACATTAAGACTTTTTGTAAGTATGGTGTTGCTTTGGTACTTTTACGGAATCACACTTTATACACAACTTATAGAAGCACACCTTACAAAACAGATTTGATTGAAGAGCTGTTTACATTTAAGATCACAGTTACTGCATTACAGTACAATCTATAAAAAAACTACTTTTGTCAACACCTAAGCATTGAGACAACTTTACTGCAAATATTTAACACACTTTACTACGTCAATAGACTTTTAGTCTATGTCTGACAGTTTTTTGAGATAAACTTTATCTTTCTTTTCTTATCTAGCCAAAGATATCGACGTATTTAAATTTGTTTACATTTTCAAAAGTCAATTCAGTTTATATGTTGTGGTAATTTTAACTTGCCTATTTGAAAAGTACAAAAATAATGTTTTGTTTTCTACGTTTATTGCAAAGTTTGTTTTTACTTTTGGTTTAATTATTTAAAACCAGTTATTTCAAAATATGATGTGAAGAAACCTTTAAACATAAAATATAGATTCTTTTTACGAACTTTATTAAGGAAAAAAAAAGTTGCTTATTTTTATATAAATTTAATTAACTAACAGTTTTAAAAAAGATTATTCTTTAAAATAAAAGCTTCACGCGTTTAACTATTCACAAAAACAATTAATGAAAATAAATTTAAAGATATATGAAATGCTAAAAATTCTTATAGCATCATAAGAAATAAAAAAAATAAAACGGAGTATGTACTTTTTAAAGGTTTTATTTTATTTATATATAATTCCTAAAAAACAAAAATTACGAATAATTACCATTCAATCAGTGTTATTTTTTTTTAAATTACAATCTTATTTATTATTTGTTTAAATTTAACAAGGCTTGTTAAGTAATAAAGCTTACCAAACGTTAAACTTTTTTGTCTCTGCATTTACTACATTTTTCAAACCAGTAAGTTAAATATTTTGGTTTAATATTTTTACAAAACTTCCATTTATTTTCTTCAAAAACTTTTTTCACATTTATTTATAACAAATGATGATCATACCCCAATAAACAATATCACTTTATGTTACTTGAAGTGTTGATAAGTTGGTACACCTTGATGCACTTTTTTGTTTCATCATTTTCACGCAATATTTTAATGTACGTACCTTCGTATAAAATTACCATTTTGCAATTTACTGTGCATTTTATTCAAACACGAAATTAAGGTAAATGATGTTATTTTCTTGTTCATGTGGTTTTTAGAAAGCGTAAATAAATGTTTATTTAAAGAAAAATTTATTTCCTCATCTATTTTGAAATTAAAAAAGCTCTGATTGGTTTAGAAGATACGCTTCTTATGTACGTAGATAAAACTGTTTTGACTTAAAAATGTTTAATGAAGAATAAAAAATTTTTTTAATGTTATATGTAGCTAGTTTTGTAATGGAATGTAAAAAAAATAAATGGTTATATTAAATATAAATCCAATAAACTATTTTAAAGGGTCTACTTTTAAAGTTTTTTATAAACATTACAAAAAAGTTAAAAGTAGCAGAGTAAAGTTTGTACTAAGTGTTGACAATCATAAAACTGTGACGCAATTAAAATTAAATTCATGTAACACATTTTATTAATGTTCAAAAGTGGGTGTATTTAAAATCAACTTTTTTAGTTTATGTAATATTTCAAATAAAATGTAAGACGTAGTTAGAATAAACAATAACATTTGTTATAATATGCATTTTTTATTTTATTTTAAATTTAATGATGTTCTAATAACTGATTACGTGTCACTGAACGATTTAAATATTTTTTCTAAACAATTTCAAGCTAAGAAAACAATTTAAACTGTTGTAGAGATTGTAAGAGTAAACTTAAAAACTATATACTACTAATACTAAGTTAGTCATTTAACATTTTAGCGTGCATAAAGCTCACAAAAATCAAAATTTTAGTTGTGCAAGAAAAGCAAATGAGTAGTTTTACTCTTTTTTGGTAGATGACTGTATCGGTAACATCATTAAAGTTGTCATTTAAGTCTTAAAATAAAAATAAGATATTTTTTATACTATTTAAACTCTAATATCTTCAGTTAAATGTTTCTAAATTACAACAGAGTTGTTGGTTCACACCAAATAATTTTTTTAATTTGGCCACAATTGCTAACTAAAACGCTAAAAAATTCAATTTTGCATTCAACGGTTTACTGATTGTTTGAAAAATATTACAATAACTTAATATAATGACATTAACAAGAATGGTTTCTATCATGCTTTAAAAGAAAAAAAAGAGTTTGATTATGCTGCTTGTCAAAATGTTGTTTTTGTATGAAATAGTACTGATTTAACTAATTATTAATTTTTACTAAAGTTTATAGAAAATAGCTGCATTCTTCAAATTGCTTGTCTAAAATAAAAGTTTTTTTTACTCAAGACGCAAAAAAAACCCTTTGAAAAACACTACAATTTGTTGCAGGTAAATGTTATGGGAAATGTTTTGTACTATCAGTTCATAACTAAGTTTATTAAAAAACAACTTGTTTAACATTTTTGAGTTAAACCGTTTTAAAAAATTTAATAAACTTTTAATACTTCAATAAACGTTCTGTGTCTGTGTGTCAATTTTATAAACAGAAAATATTTTATCATGCTTCCTATATCTAGCCAAAATTGATGACGTACCTAAATTTATTTATACTTTTTTAAATGTCAATTTCATTTAGTATTTTGTTTTAGTTTATTCTTGAATTTCAACAAAGTGCCAATTTGTCAAGCAAAAGTACTTTTGCATATTTTTCTTGCTTTGCATATATATGATAGATTAGTGATGAAATATTTTTATTTTAACTTATGTATATTTATTTTTATATATGTGGCAGAAAATTAAAAAAAAGAGGTTTAAGATGGAAAACTCTAAATTTTTCTAAAAATTTTTAATTTTGTCTGTAAAAACTACTCTTAGTATTACTACTTCTACTTCATTTTTGAATATATTTTTACTAACAGCTTTATCAATTTGTTTAGTGCTATATATTTGTTTACTTTCAAATTATACGAGATAGCAAAATGCTATATTAATTAAAATACAAGTATAATTTGTACTTTGTAAAACCCATAATTTTATAACTATTTTAAAAAGCAAAGCACTTTAGTTTTATTAAACATCCACTGTAGTTTAATTAAAAATACTTATAGATATTAACTGGTTTATTTGAAAAGTTTTTGTTTAACGAAGCAAACAGCTTAATTTAGAAATTCACGATAATAATTAACTTTATATGGATTTTGTGTCAATTAAAATCTTTTTAATGACGCCAAAGGTTTTTGTCAGTCGACTAGTGGTTTGTTTACTTACAAAGTTTTTGTAAATAATTAAGAAGTTAAATTTGAATGTTGCACACTATCAGATTGAGTTTTTCAATTTATTTTGTACATTTTATTACTTTTCTGCTGTAGCATTAAGTAATTAGAATTTAACTTTATAAATACAGTTTAAAGAAAATAAATAAGAAGTTGAAGACACCATAACTTTTATTTATTATGTACATGTACTGTATTTGATTTTAATTATAAATCGTGAAGTTAATAAATTATTAACGAAATATTCATACTATTTGGTTTTATATTAAACTTTGTAAAATCTAAACATGTCACTTATAAGTTGTTTCAAGGAAAAATATATTTTATCGTGCTTTTGGATGTTCAGAATTTACTTTAAACTTTTTACAAAAGAGTGCTGGATTATTTGTTTTTCAGGTGATATATAAGTAGTTACAAAAAATGCGTTTAATTTTAATTAAAACTAAAACTGAGCAGGTTTCCGCTCCAATGTTTAAACGTAGCTTGTTACGGTAAAATTTAAATTGCAACGATAAAACTTACGAGAAAAAAAAATTAAATTATTAGTTTTTATTACTGAAATTCAATTATTTTGCAACTCCCAAAATGAACTTTAGGATCGTTACTTTAAAGAAATAAAAACTATTAATTTGTAGTCTGGCTACAAAATAAATTGGAAAACTAATAAAACTGTCAACACATACACGTAAAACTTCATTTAGTCCTTTTTTTTAAATCATAGTGCGAGTGTAAAGTTTGCTGTGGTAGCATATCGAAATAACTAAATTAAGTTGAGTTTATAACATTCAAACTGTTTAGAATTGTGCCAATAATACAAAAAATACCAAACAAAAGCGTTAAAAAGATTAATAAGCATTTTGAAAAAATATTCTTTGATAATTATAAATGCTTGTAATAATTATCTAATTTAGCTTTTAGTTATGTTGATTATATGAATTAACACAAAGCAATTTATATCAATACACTATGACTACTAATGACTAAAATCAAGAAGAAACACAGTTCAAAACGTCATTAAAGTTTTTGTCTTTGTATGCAAAATTGTGGTATAAAATCTGTATTATCATACTGTTAATACCTAGCGAAAAATTTATAAGTGTTAAAATTTATTTATAAGCTTTGAAGCATTTAATCCTGTATGTTTCTTGTTTATGTGTTTTAAATTGTTTAGATAAAGATTATTATATACTTTTTTTTGTGTGTATCCAAAACTATTGACGTAGATGTAACTTAACCCGTGTTTCGTTGTTATTTTTACACAGATTTGTTTTGCTTCGTGTTTGTTTTTAGTAAAGACATCTGCTTGCTTGTAAGTATAAATATAAATGTAGAACATCCTATTACTCGGAAATAATATGAATAAAAGTAGAACCGTTTTATTTTTTATAAACTGGGTAGGATACTACTAAACTTTCTATTGGTGGATAAAACATGGTGTAATATGAATATTTAATTAGTTTAATTGTATGTAAGGTTTGTACTTAATTAAATTCAATTAAGCAAAGCATTTTAAAATAATTTTTTTTAATGTATTTCTTTTGTTTTCGTTTACTCTTATATGTTTAACTTCAAAATAAAAATAGTAGCTTTATGTTGCATAATTAGCATAAATATACAAAGGTGGAGCTAGTAATTTGATTTTACTTTTATAGTTCTAATTGTCTTAAATAGAAGTTGAAGTACACAATGTTTTTTTTCTTGATTTTAATTTTAATGATAAATATCAACCAACCTTACAATTTCGTTTAGTTATATAAAAAACAAACTTTCAAATAAATTAACTCAGAAGGCATTGGTGTGCTTGCATATTGCACACTCCTACCTTCTGATGAAAAATAAAGCAATGTTATTGTTAACGAGCAAAACTAAGAGATGCTGTTTATAATAAATTATTATATTTTCCAGTCTTGAAAACAAATGCTAACGTGAGAACATGAAGCTTTATTAAATATTACCAATTTTGATTTTAAAGAATTTAAACAAAATATTTACATGTTGTAACATTCTAATATCTTTGAATCATTGTGTTTTTGCTTACGAAAATCAATTATTTTTTAAGTATTACATGTGTATATATGACTTTTTCATTAGAACAAAAAATACAATCAATACAACTGTCATAATGTATATAAACTTAAAAACATCACACATACGTAAATAGTAAATCTATGTGTGTGACTATGTCAATTATAAGTAGAATATTTATGTAAATTAATTGAATAAAACAAAAGTACTACTAAACAGAACAGTAATACTTAAATAGTTTTAACTACGTGAAAGCATATTAAGTACACTTTGCAATAGTAAAAAAACAATAACTAAACTTAAAACAATTTTATAAACTGCAAATTGCAACTATAAAAATAAACTAAAAACATAATTTAAAGCATATTAATACAATTTGTTTCTATAAAGTTTAGGCAGTTGTGTAATTCGGCATATGTTATTAAAAATAGTATGAAAACTGTTTGGTAATATTTGCTACTTTATAAATGAAACATCAAATCGATAAAGCATATAATTAGTTTTTTTGTTGAAATATCTACTCATAAATAAAATAAAAACGTTTTTGATCATTTAATTTTTTTTTTAAGGTCTTCACGATCTAAAAAATATATACACGACTGTCAACATTAACAAAAAATTATAAGGTGTTTTTATAACATAAGATATAAATCTTTCTAGAAATTAAGCATAACAACTATTTTTGCAAGTACATTAAAACAAACAATTAGACGGAAAACTAAGTAAAATTAAATCAAGAAATATAACTAACTTTGTTTTAATATGAAATTTTGAAAGTGATAAAACAATATTGTGTTTATAAAAATGTGTTTTACAATTTTTTTTGAAGTCCTTGAAAAGAAATTTTGAGTTGAAAGGCATTGAAGTTTATTCTTTCATTATCAACAAAATTTATGATGTTTAAAAAGTATAATAATGAAACAAAACAATATTAAGTATAAAAACATTCGTTAACTTCATGCCTTTTTCTTGTTAACATATAGTACCGCACATATTAAAGTATATAAAACTAAGTTATAAGTAATCAATCATTTCTAAATTAGTGTAAGTTAACAATTGTGTTTGTAGTATAAAATTAACCAATATACTAATAGAATTCTTGATCCATTATCAAGGTTACTATATAAGTTATATTTTACTTTGAAACATAATTTTATATAAAGTTTATTAGATATTTATTAATTTGTTTTTATGTTAAGTCTATTAGATATTTGTTAAGTTCTCTTCAAAATATATTTGTATATTAAAAAGTATAATTTCATCTTAGGTAGATATTTACATTGCATTAAGTTTATACAACAATTATAGTAATGAGAGTTAGCAATCATAATTGAGCATTAACAAATACTAAAAGTACTCTATGTTTTTTATTTGTTTTTATTTCTTAAAATAAAAATTAAGCACATAAAGAAAATTTACAGATATTATTAAAGTACAGTATGATTTATAGTTTTTGTTTTATACTGTGTTTATTCTTATTTTTATATTTAGAGATGAGATATGTTTTTTTTTGTTCACTGCATTTCTATGACTTCTCCCTTTTTATGTTATTATGGAACTTTAAATTGCATTTTTCGTTGTTGTTCTTGTAAAAAGAGAAACAAGAAAAATGTGAACGTACATGATTGTAAAAATTGAAATCTAGTGGGAGGAGACGGTGTGGTGCCCATGGTAGACTATGGTTTCCATAGTCAATATTGGCAGAAATAGGTATAAAAAAGAGTGTTTACCAATTTTTTTTTTTTTTGAGTTAGTTTAAATAACTATAATTAAAAAAAAAAAAAGGTTAATAATATTATTGATTTTTTTTGATCTTGAGTTTCTTTTTTATTGTTTTTATTAAAACTTCTCAAAAATAGTTATAAAATAAATGGTGTGAGTCTCGATGACCGAAAGGTCTTTCTCCACACCAATCCATTGACCATCGTTGTGAGCGTTCACATTTTTCTTTCTTTCTACTATATGTTAATTCATGTACTTATATTATTTTTTCACTTAAATGCACACTAAGTGTTGATTGCTGTGTTCAAGCTTCAATGTGTGCAATCAAGCGGAAAGTTACTGTATTTGACGACTCAAGTACGAGTAAAAACACAATAAAAAACATGAATTGTTTCAATTCAACTCAAAAATATTTTTAAATTGAGAAGTGTTTCAACTCAATATTATTCTTTAAGTGCTTTGTTTGGTATTTAAATTTTAAGAAAATGTTTAAGAAAAGTTAAGGTTAATCTCGCGCTGCGTTATAAAAGTCTTTCACTTGTTACAAATTTGAATTGAAATGCTTGAATTAAGTACGTGTTTTCCAACATATATGTTTTAACTAGTGATGTACCGGACCCACAATTTCGGGTCCGGCCGGACCCGGATCCGGACTTATTTTTCAAATAAGAATCCGGCCGGAACCGGATCCGGACTTATTTTTCAAATTAGAATCCGGCCGGAACCGGACCCGGACTTTTTTTTCAAATTAGAGTCCGGCCGGAACCGGATCCGGACTTTTTTTTCAAATTAGAATCCGGCCGGAATCCGGATATCAGACAAAAATGGCGATATCCGGCCGGACCCGGACAGTGAGTCCGGTACATCACTAGAATAAACTAGCCTGAGTCAAAATAAGGTTTTTAAACACTGAAAAAAAAACTTTAATATAATAATAAGTAGAACAGCTAGCCACAAGGTTTACAAATTTAGTCGTTATTTACAATTAAAAATCTAAAATTTAGATCTTGGACAAAATACACTAGAAAATTTCAAAATATTGAAAACTTGATCAGCTCAAACTCATTCAAAATCTAAAAGAAAACTAGCCTGAATTTTTATAAAAAACTAAACTAGTCTGAGGCAGTCCAAGAATTTCTAAAATTCTTAAAAATTTTTGAACTAGCAGGGTTGCCACTGTTTAAGTCAATAAAACTAGCTAGAGTGAGTATAATCAAGCCTGTGTCAGAATGAGGTTTTTAAAAACTAAAAAAATTACTTTAATCTAATAATCAGTAGAACAGCTAGCAAAGGTTGACAATTTGGTAGTAAAGTTGTGGACTGATTGTGGTACACTTAACTTATTAGTACTACCCATCATAATTAAATCCTACCTTGTTTAATTAATATCTAACAAATACTAAATTCTAACTGAGACTACTTTCTATAATCAGCCACAACAGTTTTGAAAGATGAATCTTTTATATAAAACACAACAAGAAATACTGGCATATACAAAATTAATAATTACTTTAGTAACACTTTAAAAACTGGAAGCTATTTAAATCTACATCAAAAGACTTAAAACATAAAACTTCAAATTAAATAAAACTTTTAGTAAACAAGAAACTGTAAAATTTTTAATAAATTATTAGACTATAAACGTAGCTTAAATATTTAAACAATTAAATACCTGTTGAAATATTCACTTTTAAAACAAAACAATACTTACCATAAGCATTCAAAAAAACGTTTAAGATATTTTGTTGCTTCAAGCTACACACCAAACTAACTAACTGCTTACATGTAAACTGCCTGTCATGTTCTGATGTTTTGTTATTTGATTCAGTATTTAGTTTGAAACATTTCGTCATATGATTCTCATTGGCTCGTACATTCAACCGTATTAATTCTAAATATTCTCTGAGCTCAACTTTAAACAATAAATAATGCAAGTACTCATTCCAAAGTTTTCAATTTTACAACATATGTAAAGAGTTTTATTTCATGAAATGTTTATTTCATAGTTTAAATGTAAATTAGTCACGTGTACAAAATGAGCCAATCACGGTAGGTGTTTAATTTTAACTGACGAAAATGACTCAAAAATTTACACAGGGTTTGTTTTTTTAAAAATACTTTTCAGTATGCTCTTTTTTACTAACTAGATCCGGGTCCGGCCGGATCCTAACAAAGATCCGGCCGGACCCGGATCCGGACTTTGTTTTCAAATTAGAATCCGGCCGGAACCGGATCCGGACTTTTTTTTCAAACTAGAATCCGGCCGGATCCGGATATCAGACAAAAATGGCAATATCCGGCCGGACCCGGACCCGGATAGTGAGTCCGGTACATCACTAGTTTTAACTCACCTTATACTCAGTTTGGTAAGAACCACCATAAAAAAACTATTAAAAGAAGGTATTGCTCATGGAATGAAGAGAAATTTTATTTGAAAATATTTAAATGCCTTCAGCAAGCATTACGAGTTTCATAACAAGTGCCTGCTATTTACAAACTATTTGCTTACATGCATCAAAATCCATGTTTCATATGTAATTTTCCAGAGATTTAATTTTAGTTTAACCATACTTTTGTCAAAGGATGTTTTCAGTTATGTAAACAACCTTTCACCTGCTTGTGGTAGAAATTTTTAAAAAATGTTGTGACGCAGGTTTTAATATTAAATGAGCCAAGTACGTAGATTGTAGGCTGATAATTTATGTAAAACTTATATTTCATCCGGTAGGACTTTTTATGGGTACTATTTTATGGCCACTATTTTATGGGTAGAATTGCTGCAATAAAATCTGCCCATATTTTGATGTGACGTCGTTAGTTTAAAAATAAAATAAATTCTAGGCCTTATATAAATATTATGGATAGTTTTTGTAGTTAAGATTTTATAAACAAAAAAAAAACAACTTGAATACAAATAAACTAATTGTTTGACTTATAAGTACATTTATGTAATTTATATTTTGTAAACTAACAGAAGTAGTGGCTAGGCTTATCAAAAGATTATGGATAGTTTTTTAATTTAAGATGTTATAAATAAAAAAATATTTATTAATATAAAAACTTAAACGCACATAAACCAATTATTTGATTTATAAGTATACTTATGTAATTTATACTTTGTAAACTAACAGATGTAGTGGCTTGGCTTGTATTATAAATATTTTCGATAGTTTTTGTATTTAAGATTTTATAAACAAAAGTAAAAAATCAAACTTGAATACACATAAACCAATTGTTAGATGTATAAGTACATTTATGTATTTTTTTTTACAAACAAAAATAAACTTAGCTAGATATTTAATAATAAACTAAGATGATGTTGCATCAATATCGAACTGAAATCAAATTCATGTTCATTTGATTCGGGCTCCAATCTAGTCTAAACTAAACCACAATTTTAAATGCGCTTTTAACAAATTAAGTACATTGATAAGGTGCGCACTTTAAGAAGTATGTATCCGCGTAAGGTACGCACTAAATTTTTAATACACATTAATCTGTTATAATTAAAGGTATTCTACAATAAGTACGCACCCGCGTAAGGTAAGCAAATTTTTTTATCTACTTCAAGGCAAAAATCATGTTTCCATTTACGAATTAATAAAAAGGCTTTTTGTGTCATAGCTTTTTAAAAAGAAACCTGTTACAAGAAATGTATAAAAAAAAATTAATAAGTCATCATATTTTGTAGGGTTTGAACCCAAGGTATAAACTGTCTTTTACTGTTTTACAAATTTCAAGCTAATGTTTGATGTACAACAGGTCAAAGTATGATAAAATTAAGAAATGCAAATCATTAAGCAACTAAGTTCACCATACAAGAACAAAAATAGAATAATCAAACTGTGTAATAACAGTTACGAAAATAAAATTAGTATAAAAAATACAGCAATAAACATTATAACAAATACTTTAACTTAAAAAGAACGACTTAACAACTTTTTTACATTATATGTAAAGTTATTTTTACTGTTAAATTATAATTGTTAATTAAAATCAAAAATAACACTTTTAGCACAAAATACTGATAAAATTGAAAAATATTTCAGCGTATTACATTTTTAATGTCTTTAAAGAGGTTGTAACCTTTCATTCAAGTATTCAAATGTTTGCTATAAGTATTGTTTATCTCCTTTTATAAGTTGATTAAAAGTTATATATATTTTTTAGTTCTTATGTTACTAAACAAGTTTTTTAGACATTTTTATACACAAAATTCAGTTAATTTTCGTTTAGCTTTTTTTCATTTATTTCGATAAACTGATTGCTTTATTACTAAAGATTTAGATATTTAAATGATAAACAGTTAAATTTAATAGCTCGTAAGAAATTTTAAAAGCATATGGTGTACGATTCGATAACCGAAAGGTATCTTTGTACACCAGTTCCTTAGACTAAACTTTTTGAGCACTTTTTTTTTGTTGTTCAATAAACAATATATAAATATTTTTTGATTTTTTTATATTTAAAACGATTAAGTTATGACAAATTATGTTATCTAGTCTTCTATTTTGCTGCTGACATTTTTACTTTTTTTTAATATTTTATTTTTATATAAAAAGTACAAATAATTACATACAATACAAATTATAAAAATTGTAAAAGTTATATTTTCTTTAATAAAAAAAAGTATAAAGAAAATATTATCTTTATTTTAATACTTAGATTAGAGATAAAAACTGGCAGTCTTAGAAAAAAGAAGACAGAAAAAATATTAATAAATTTTTGTGACAAAATTAAACTTATAAAAAAGTGACACAATAAATTTTCAAGTGAACTGGCTTTTGTAAAAAAGAGCATTTATAAATTTAACTTTAAGCAATTTTTTAACATTTAAAATTAACTAATGTAATATGTTAATATTTTTTATGCCATTATTGTTTACATTGCATAAACATAAACTTGAGTTCAACATTTTAGAAGCCTGGACACTTTATATTGTTTGTTTTCAAAGTAAAAGTACAAAAATTTCATATAATTGCAGCAACTTAATTGCAGAAACACCTAAATGACGTCACTTAAATTTAAAGTCAGATTTAATTACAGCAATTCTAACCATAAAATAGTGCCCATGAAATAGTACCCATAAAAAGACCGACCCTATTTTATCTAACTTTCATCCGCATTTTTGTTAACTTTAAAGAAGCAGCATTAAAACTTATAAATAAAGTCTATTGTAAAATATCATACTATCTAGATTTATTTAGGTATTGTATTTAAATTCAGTAGTAGGCGTTCAACACGCAGTTAATAGTAATATGCATAAATATGCTTCGGTATGCTTAACTTAAATTAAGTAAAATTAAATGTAAATTCAATGAAAACTTAAAAAAAAAAAAAAAAAAAACAAGTTGTTAAATATTTATATAATGTAAGTGAATGTTTTCCATATGTTTTTAGTAACGTTTACGATACAAAACACTGTAAAAATATATTATTAAAACTATAAAGTGTTTATTAGTATTTGTTTGTTATCTACTTTAATGACTCATGTTTGATTATAAGTAGTAACGTTTGTGTTATTTGCCATACAAAATGTTCAATGCTAGGAATATTGTAATTAGGATACATTGCTAACAGTGGCGTAGCGTAGTATTTTGGTCAGGGGGTTCGCAAATTTTTTTTCTCAAAAAATCCCCTAAATCAGGGTTTCCCAACCAGGGGTGCTCGCACCCCTTAGTGGTGCGAGGCAGCATTCAAAGAGTGCAAGATGGCTTTTAAATTTTGTTTGATAGATAAGAAATTTTTTTTTAACTTAGGTGAATGTAAGCTAAAACTTTGTTCACTAAACATAACTGTCGATTTCTAAGGCTAACAAGCAATTCAAATCATTTAAAAAAAATGATAATTACGCCATTTAATTGTACATTTAATAATTGTAACCTAAGCTTTCAAACTTAATACTAATTTAGTAATAAAGAATAACATTTACTTATAATTTTATAATAAATAGAAAAAAAAAATATCATTAAATTTAAAGTGTATCTTTTGTTTAATTCTAAATCTTTTTTAAAAAAATCTAAAATAAATAAAAACTTAAACTTCCCTTAAATACGTTGTGAGTATTTGCCAAACGACGTGTCAATGGGAGTTTTATTGAAGAAATAGGATTAGTTTTTGTTTTTACTTTAGTTGGTTTAAAATAAAAGTTTTGTTTTAGTGTTGAAACTTAGATTCATTTTTATTTCGTTTGATTAAAAGTTAATTGTTTTTAAACTTATTTAAAGATAGGGCAGGGGCAGGTAGAATAACGAGTGATGAGCTTAAAACTCACTTGCTTGACCTTCAGAAAACGTTTGTTGTTGCAGAATGAGTGTGAGTTCTGCTATTTTTTACCTTAGAAAAAAAAAACTAATGCAGTTTGTTGTATTTTTTAATTTCCATATATTTAATTCTTGCTAATATAGACCACTATAAAAAATTTATAAACAAATTTTTATCGTTTTCTATAAAATTGTTTTTAAAAAAATCATTACATGTACTGCAAGGGGTGCGAGAGCAAATTAAAATATTTTAGGGGTGCGGGGCATCAAAAAGGTTGGGAACCACTGCCCTAAATTAAAACTTTTGTAATTAGCTATTAAAATTTTTTTTATATAAATAATATAAATGAAATAAATTCATTAAGTAGTATAAGTTTGAAGTAACTGTTTTAAGAAATACTTATATTTTACAAAATTAATTTTCAAAATGGTATAAATTTCATTAGAATTACTTGTACTTGCACAAATGTAAACTTACTAAATAAAAAATGTTTTTACTACTTACAGTAAACTTTATATCTTTAAAAATGAATATATTCAATAAAACGAAAGTATCTGATTTATTTAAAAAAAAAAATAAATCTCTTTAATATACAATACAACAGTGATAGCAACACCTCATTGCACATAACTTAAATAAAGTTCCACAGAAGTTAAAATAAACCAACTTTATAACTGTTATTACAATTTATTACAACTTTGTAAAATAATTAAAAGTATAGTTTTAAAATTTTATTCATCTGATTGTATTCGTTTAAAATAAAAACCACAAACAAAGTTTATTTCTCATAGGCCAACACGCTTTTTCTTGTATGTTTACAAAAACTAGCAATAGTCTTAGCATTTATTGTAGCATAAAAAAAAACTTGTAAAATTGTTTAATTTTTTTTAAGCGTGACGTATTTTTTAAACCTTTTATAGAAAAATCTGTCATAAGGTTATACTACTGCGGTGCACTAATTAGTTGCGTTCTTTTTGAGTCTAAATTCTTATGAAGTTAATAAAGTTATAATTTTTTTCCTTATGGAGTTTTTCATCAACATCGGTGCGCTCTTTCGATTGCGCCGAATCAGTATATTGGGTAATTGCCCTAACTTGTCACTAATTTATATACAAAATTTCGTTTAACTTTCCGAGTTCTAATTAAACATTGTTGAAAAAAGGCAAACTACGCAGAAAAACTAAACAAAAAAGGATAAAGAAATTACATTCTTTTTTATTACTTCTTTTCTTTTTTTGGGTGGCACGCATACGCCAGTGTCCCTCCCTACGCTACGCCCCTGATTGCAAGCACGATTAAGTTGTACAAAACGGAAACTTTATTTTTTCTTATACTTACTAATGATGGGTAACGTATGGCCCGCAGAATGAAAATGATTGGCCTACCAATGTTAACAAAACTTAAGCGGAGCCCGTAAAAGATAAAACTGCGGCCAGCGAGCATGTAAGTCTTGCTTGCTAGACCAAATTATAAAACTTACACTATATTTTTTGGGATTTAAAATGAAGTGAAAAAAAATCTTAGGTACAACTTACAGGAGATTTAAAGCTTTCACTAGAAAACTAAAGTAAACAAATATCACATATAACTAATATTTAGTCGAGATTAATTAGAAAATTGATTAATTTTAGTGACTTAAATGAAATTGAAATGCTCCTACCCTCCACGGATTTAATTTTTTAATATCTGACCCTTCGAACAAAAACGTCTACAAAACTTATACTCCTCTATAGTATTAACAACCCTATTACTATTCTTACTTGTATACTTGATATACACTATACATTACTAAATATTTTACAAATTATATAAGTTTTACTGTATTTTGTGTTCAGTTTTTAGTTTAGATTAATCCTGTACTCCAAATCTTTTGTTTTTTTCATTAGACACAGTTTTTTATACTTGCTAGTTTGTTTTAAAATAATTAAAAAAAAATTACTGATGATTATTTTAAACTATGAGCAATATTTTATTTTCGTTTTCTGATTAAAAATATCAAATAAACATTTTCAAGCTACTTTTAGTTTGAGTTGTAGTTTAGTAAACCTTTGTTAAGTTATTTAAACTAAACAACTTGAACTAACCAAGTTTATAAACAACAAATAATATAATTACTTTCTAAAAATTAAACATATTAAGCTGTGTAGATACAAAATAAATTGTTACTTATTGTATTAAAAACCAGTAAACTAACCAAATAAACTTAAGTTATAGTTTTAATATTTATAAAACATACTATATAAATTATGTTTTTTTAGTTTATTACATGCGTTTCTCCGTTATATGACTGTTCAAAATCGTACAACTCAATTCCGACAATTCAAATTAAAAAAAATATATATAAAGGAATATATTTCAAAAAGTAATATAACTTAAAAAAATAAAACACTGATATGTAGATCTTATTAAAATCTACAAGCCACTTTTTTTTTTCAAAATCCTAAATAGTTTTTAAGATATTTTAAAATAAAATAAAAATAACTGTGGGTTTTACTTTATTTAAAATAAATCTCAAAATTAACTTAGTGTTTTTTTTTAAAGAAAAAGTTAGTTGTTAGATAGTAATAGGATCTACATATCCATTTTATATATTTGACAAATATAAACTACTTTACTGGTTGTGGCCCTTTCAAGTTATTTTTAAGAATTTGAATTGTCAGAATTTGAATAGTCGTGCAACCTATTTGCTTATATACTCTTATTACATTGTGAAACTATACTTATTTTGTGAAACAAAGATTTAATAAAAATCAAAAAATTAAATCAAAACCCATTCTCAAATTGTTTTTAAATGTATTGTATTGAGAACAGTTATGTTTTATGAAGTTTTTATTTTCAAAAGTAGTTTAAATTAGAAAGAGCTACAAAGTTACCACCCTGCCAGTAGCATTCGTACTTTGGATTTTATATCCTTTGTAGTTCTATTATTTTAAGATTGAATAAAAGTTACATTAATATTAATTAATATATAGTTTGAATTGAAAGTTGTTTAAGTATACTAGTTGTTTAATACATGCAATAAAATATGAAGTTGCTTTTAGTAACAAAACAAATTTTCTATATGAAATAAAGAAGGAAAAACTTTATTATAATATATTTTTTTTTGCTTTAATTAGTTTAACCTAAACATTTGTGTCACTGTATCATTGTCAATAAAAAACATTTATAAAAGTTTTTCATAATTATATATTTTTTAAATTACTAACTTTTATTAATAGTTATCTAAAATAAAATAATAAATACAAAATTTGTTTACCACAAGGCTTAAATAAGTTGATACTAACATGTAAGAAATTAAAAAAAGGATTGTAAATTTAATGTAATATTATTAATAAATAAAGCTTTTATATGCACAGATAGGATACTAACTTTTGCATTATTATTTAAAGTATATTTAAAAAGTATTCGAATTTAACTTAGTTTACTTCTAAAGTTTTAAAACGATATTTCAGAAAATGTTATTTATTGGTTTTTGAAAAATAAAAAATGAAAAACCCATTGAAGTCACAAGTTTTTTTTTGAAAGCAAAAAACACAAAGTTTAACCTTTCTTTCATTGATAAAAATAGAATAGAAGTGTGATTTTAAAATTTTCGATTTTATTAACATTTAAAAAATATCGAACTTTAAATAACGAATTGTGTTTATTATTTTAATACAAGTTTTAGTATTTTAACTTTAATCTTTTTTCTAACAACTCAAGATGTTTTATAAATTTTCGTTTTAATATATGTCTTTATTTGAAAGATTTTCTTTTCACAAAAGTTACTTAAAATAAAGGTTGTACACATAATATTTAACAATAATATTTTTCAGTTCATTGAAAATATAAGAGTTAAAAGATAAAAAGTAAATAAATGTCAATAAATCAAAAATGTATTTGTACAATAGTGTTTAACCCAAAGTTTAAAAAAAAAATTTAGTATTATATGCATTTTATACTTTTTCTTTTAATTATTAAAGAAATACAATTCTTTCAAGAGTTGTGTGATAGGAATAATAACAGAAAATTTTTTTTTATTAAAAATGTCAGTTTTTTTTTTTTTTAATTAAAAATCAGCAACATTAATTACATGCAAATGGATTTATTTACATATTTCAAAATCTAAGCATTTTATAAATTTCTTAGAGTAACGTTGAAGACCTTTAGACATGTCCGAAAATAAATCATTTCAAAAATGTATATACTAAAGACAAATCATAATGTTGTTTTTAATATTTGTACTAGTTTCATCACCTTTAAACACTTTAAACACTTTCGTTTTAATTAAAGCATAAAAAAGTGTTAGAGCAAAAATTTTACAGAATTTTTTTAAATATCTATAGTTTATAAGTTTAAACAGACAAACAATATTTTACAAATATATAACAAACAGTTTAGTACATTATTTTATGGTAAATTACTTTTAATAGACTATCAATATTATATGAGGTTGAAATATTTATTGACAAGTGTAAAATTAGAACTTTATAAACATTGTTTTAAGGGTTAAACGTTAAAGTAAGTTTAGTTAACAAGTATATCGATAACAAAAAATAAACTTTCAAAAATAATGTTTAAAAATTTTAAAGATTAAAATCCATTTTTCTAAAAATGTATTTGTTAAAAATAATAATATACTCAGTTTGAAATCATTCTTTTCACAAAACAGTTCTAATGACATATAATACTTCAATGCATTTTAATACCGACAACAGTAAAATGTTCTAACAGTTTTCAACAACCAAGTACAGTGGTTCCATTAACCGAACAAACAGGCACAATTTGTGCTAATCATTAAACAATTAAAAATTTTCCAATAACCGAACAATTAGAAGTAATTTCCAATGATCAAACAAACAGGATTTCGCACTAGCTTTAAATGTTTTAAATAAGACCTTTTTTTCAAATGTTTTTTTTTCAATAAATGAATGAAAACTTTGTAAACTTGTTTTTAAATTGTACTTTTTTGATTAAGCTAAAGTGTAGAAGTGTCGGTTCGTGTAAAAGTGTCGCTTCGTTTAAAAGCGACGCTCCGTGTAAAAATGAAGCTTGTGCATTTCTGCAAATTTTAGTAACATATTTTTTTTATAAGTTTATACATAACTGTATCTACTCTTGATTGTAAACATGGGTTAACAAAACTAGTAACTGGCAAAAGAACAATAGAGAACAAGGGGTGTACAATATTATAAACCTTCAATACAGAACCACTAGCGTATAAAACTAACAGTTATTACTATTGCAAGGTTTTTAGTTTTTAATTTTTACATTATGTGGTGTAAAGAAAAGGCGAATAAGCCTTTACATAACTTTTATTTTGATTTAGTTGTTAGGCGATTTTACTGTTTTAAGTCAGTAAAGTTTCAAAACTAATTTATATGATCTGTCCATTTGTACATCATTAGTCAGTTGTAAAATAAATCGGTCACAAAAGCACGGAGTCACTTTTTTACAAAGCGTCATTTTTTCACTTGCGTTAAATCTATTAGTTAGTAGTATTTTCTTTAATTTTTATTAGTTTGGCAATAAATTAATAAACAGTTTGTTAATATATTTTTAAACTCGACTTTTTTGATTAAACTAGTGACGTTTCGTGCAAAAATGTTGGTTTATCCAAGCGTGTCGCTTCGTAGAATAGTGATGCTCCGCGCAAAAGTGACGCTCTTATTTTTCTGACATTTACCCTTTCATAACACATCTGCACAAACTTTTTTATTATTCCATACAACACTAACTCTACTCTTGAGTATAAAAATGGGTTTATAACACTATTGATTGGCAGAAGCACAATAGAAGATAGGGGGTGAACAATGTCAGGAATCATCCATCCATAATAACTGGCGTAAGTAAATGCAATTATTGGTAACCAACAGACTATATCTGTAACCACAATCAAAAACACTCTTATCATAATTTTTTTTTCATTTTTTGATTTGTTCCTAGAACGGTTGTTTACTTTTGATGATCTTATTTCTAAAAATATTAACAAATATCCGACAGATATTAAAACTATCAAAAGTAAATTAAAACTCATTAAAACAAAAGAAAATTTTCTGGCTAATAAAGATTTTGAATAAAAATCAGGTAGGCAAACTGATGATGAACTGTAAAAACCAAAAGTATTTTTTACAATGATACTTGTGTTTGGGTACTGTTTTTTCATTTCATCTTTATTCATAAACCAATTTTTAAAATGTTCAGTATTTTTTATATTTTTTAACAGTGGAATACTAAAACTTGGATTATCTTTCAATTGGTTATTTTGATTCGAATCAGCAAAATTCACTATTGAATCGACACTTTTATTTTTTAGAAACATGTTGCTTGAAATAAGCATACTTTGCATGAATTGTTTTTGTAAAACTATTGGTGTAATTGATAACAGTATTGGTATAAACCAGCAAACACTTAGCAAAAAATTAACTTTGTTTTTATAGTTGTCTAAACTGTTAAATGGTTTATAAACTGTAAACAGTCGAAACCCAGTCATCAATGCCAATAAATTTAAGGATGTTTGAGATGAAACTATAGTGAGAATTCCTATAACATTACAAGGTAAACTGGAACGCCATTCTAGATCATTTAAACAATATTTACCTGAAAATTTAGTTGAAAACAACGCTAATGTAGCCAAAACAAAGCCAAAAATTATATCGGAAATTGATAAATTGATAACAAATACAAGATTGTAAAAAATGACCAAACGCATTTTGTCCAGGTTTTTTATTTCTGCATAGCACTTTATTAAAGCAACAATATTCAGAAAAAATATTGCTACAGTAGAAAACCATATATACTTTCGTAAAGTTGGGTTTTTAATTATTTCTTCTGCTGAACTTATTGGGTTATCCTTACATTCATCTGACCTATCAGAACAGTCTATTTGGTTATCATTAACTTTTGTTCTGCTAACTGAAACTGGAAATCCTGTGATGCAGTTAAAATGTGTCTTACTTAAACAATACCTTTCGTCAGACTGATCTTGACAATCAAAGTTAAAATCGCACACTTTTTCAATTTCAATGATTTCGTCTTTATTGTAGTCACAAATAAAATACCAAGAGCACTTTAGTGCGTTATTGTAGCATATTGTATAAAACTTATTGATAAATCCAGAAGTTTTCAGATATCTTTCATCAATGTGTTGAAAACGCTCATAGTTGTAAAAGCTTGAAATACGTATATAGTTAAGTAAATTAGAATTGTTAAAGTAAATAAGATCATTATCAACACCAAAAACTTCTGTTAAAGTAATTTCATCGAATATCAAAAAGCTAAAGAATCGGATAACTTTACAAAACTGATCAACTCTACTTGTTTTTAAACTTAAATTAACTTCTTCTTTAGCAGGACATTCAAAATGTTTATAACAATGAGCAGCTGAGTAATTTTTAAATCTGTATGGAGTTTTTATTACTTTGTGTAAAATGTCTTCTCTGAATTTATTTTCTCCAACAAAAAAACCAAAATAACCCCTACTTGAAGTATACTGTCCAAGTTGAGAACTTGTTCGCTTAATGTTGTTCAGAGCAGTTACTTCCCCAAAACATTGACTAAAACTTAAAGGTGGCGTGCGAGGGTGCTCGTAATTAGAACTTAAAGGTGGTGCGTGAAGGTGCTTGTAATTTGAACGTATTGTTTGTATACATTTTCCATGACCTCCTGGAAATATTGAAAAATAAATCCACCATCCAGGTATTTCTCCATCAAACAGTCTCGCAAATTCATTGTAAAGTGGGTCTCCTAATGGGTTTAGTTTAAACACAAACATCGTCTAAAACAAAATTAAAGTGTTATAATTAATTCAATACTTAAAAACTTAAATACATGTTTAAATAGTCAGTTAAACTTAAACCACTTAAAACATATAAACACTTTTAAAAATAGCAGTACTGTTGATATTTTTTCTAAGTTAATTTCTTAGCTTAGTTTTGTTTTAATTTTCATTTTATTTAATTATCACTGAATATTTTTCGATAACAATTTAGTTTTTTTGTTTCTTAAAACGGTTTATAAAACTTTCGGCTTACACAAACAAAGCATTTAGTGCTATTGTAAAACTTTAATTAAAATCTAAATAATATAACACAAATTAGAATAATTTGACTTACCGGGTTTGTACTTGAGTAATCAAATGGTAATGGCAAAAAGTATGTTACATGATATTCATAATTAAGGAAGATAATTCCAATATCTCTTACATCTTTATCGTTTCTTACTTACAAAAAAAAATTTTAAGAAATTGAAATTATATCAGTATTGTAAAAAACGGAAATCATAAATATTTTCATTAACATATAACAAATTATGAACTTATCTACGTAATAATAATGTTTTATTATGTATGCACTTTCTTCATAGCTAAACTAAAAGCTCTTAAACTTAATGAAAGTAAACTATACTTGTGTAACGTTTAAAACTTTTCGTATTTTGACTATTAATTGAGTGAAGTTCAAACTTGTAACTTTAATTATTTAAAACAAAAAACATCAAAAAAACCCTGAACAAGTTTAAAGACCTATATATTGAGTAAACTAACCAACAGTGTACGAAAGTAGAATGTAATCAACAACTTTTCCCTCTTCAACAGTTTTTAATTTTTCTGCAGTACAATGTTTTGTGTAAGTAGATGAGTATCCTGTAGTTTACAACATAATTTTAATTTTTCAAAAATACAATATACACAAAGTTTCTTTTAAGGTTCTTAAATGAACCATTAACAATTGTTTCTTACAAACTGAACTAATTACTAACCAGGATAAAAATTTTCATATTTTTTCTCTATTAAACAGCCCGCGTAGTTTGTATAATTTCTGTTTGTGTTTTCTGTAAATTTTTCATTGCAGAATATGACACGTTTTTTCACATTTTGAGAAATTGTAAAGTTGTTTGCCAGAACAATTAATATACATGTTAATAGCGACTTCATCTGTTCATTAATAAAAAATTAAGTAATGACAAAAACAGATTAAAATATTTCCAACTTTAGTTATAATCAGTAAGTAATTACATCTAGTAAATTATTTAATAGTTTTACATCACTGAAAATTTAAATAGCATTAAATTAGATCTTTATAAAAAAAGAATTTCATTTATATTGCCATTTATAACTTTCAGGAAATAGTAAACAATATAAATAATTAACTACTCAAATAAAGCAATAATTTTTATTAACTGTTTAACTAGTTAAAAAATCTATCTTTCTTTTTTACAATATTAGTATCGTTAATCTTTTTTTCTTTACAGTTTAACTTTAACTGTTAATGTTTAATTTTATTTTTTTAGCTTATTATAGTTTAATTTAAGTGTGGAGTACGACTCGATGACCGAGGATTTTTCATACACCTAAGTCTTTAAACTTTAGTTTTTTTTTTGTATTTTTTTTTATAAAACTTTTATTTTAGTTTCCAGTTATATGTATAACAAAGCATACTAAGTGACCTTTTCGCAAAAGAAAAAAGATACAAAAAAATCGCTTGATTTTATTTTAAAATCGTATACACTAATGTAAATATTAAAATCTGTACAAAAAAATATTTATAAATAGTTCAAGTATTTAAAACTATTAAATTTTATCATTACTGCAAGAACATACTTGTAAAACTAAACGAAAGTTTGTTTTGCAAAACACACATAAGCATAGTTATTTTAAAATTCATAATATATCTTAAATTATTTAACTATTTTTAATAATGTTAAAAAAACAGGACTTTATTAAATTGAGTAAAAGTAGTGTAAAACAATAGTAAAAACTAAATTAATAAAACGTTCACAAAATATAAAGTCAAGAAAGCTTTTTCTTAATAACTTTACACACAGTTGAATTTTGTTTTTACATTTTGTTTAAGACTATTTGATTTGTTAAACAAAAATTAAGTAACAAAAAAATATGCTCGAATATAAAGTTTTTATTTGTAAACTAGTTTAAAGGGAAACACACACTTGATAAAACTTATCAACGATCAAAATTTATATTGTTTATTTTTTAAAGATTTTTTTTTACTAACAGCAAAAAAAATATTAAGGTCTTTTTTTTTGTTTTTATCAATTTAATAATTTCATTGCTACTACATAATCATTTCAGAAATTTCTAATTATTTTGAACATTTTATTTCAACTTTAATTTTTTTTACATGATGTTATTTTACATTGCATTTTTTATTTTCCAGATAAAATTTGTGCACAAAGAAAGATTTCATTGTTTGTCAGCTGATAAATCTTTAGTTTTATCTGAGAAAGTTTTATAGAAAAAAATATTTGTTATTTATACATAATATTCAAATATTCAATTTATTGAACAAATATTTTTGTTTTATATTAAGTTAAAAAGCTTTGTTTTTTTTTTTGCATTATAAGTATTAAGAAATTTGAAGTATAATCGTTATTTTTTCATGGAATAAATCTTTATAGTAATACTAGAATAATAGCACTTAATAAATAACTAACACTTATATAATATTAAATGAAGCCTGAAGTCAACTATGTTTAAACAAAAAGATAAAACTATGACTTTTTATTAGGAAAAAACTTAAAAATCGAAAACAAAACTAGTTCAGAAAAAACGACTTTTTTTTGACTAACTAAAACCCTTTTATGTAAAAAAGATATTTATTTAGCTATTGGTGACAGCAGTATTTTTTTTATGACATTTTTGTGAACTTTAAACAGATGTTAAACATTTTACTGCATATAACTTGAAAACCTAGTGGTGTTTGAATTTAACCTTTCTTTTAAGATTCCGCCTAGCATTTAGTATGTACACTTTAAACAAAATAATATTCATAATGAAAAAAGAACTTTTTGAAAAACTGTGAAATTATGTTCTAAATGGTGAAGAAGCATTACTGATAAATGAAACTTAAAATTTTTAAGCAGCTTTAAAAGTTTATTGGACTTTTTTTTAAACCAACTTTAAGAAAAGTTTTACGTTTTGAAAAAGCATAACTCATTTTTACAATTAATGCAGAGTTTTTCGTAATAAAAACGTTTAGTTAAGTATGCTAACTTTAAAAACAATTACTTTATATTCTTGTAACTAAAAAGAATATGCAGTGCATATTATGTAGATGAAAAATTTTTCAAATTTTTAATTAAACGATTTTACAAAACTAACATACTCGTGAAATTTAAATTTCTTAAGATAAACTAGTAAATATTAGACTTTTATACGTAAAAACTATAATGACTTTTTCAACGAAGTATTTTGATATACCTAAAGTTTATGTACCGTTTATATTACAACTTAAACAGATTTTAAAGATAATAGAGATCAAATTAAAACAAAACAGTAATAAAAAGTATCATATTTTTCTACTATAATTTATTTACTAGATAAATTGGAAAATAGTTATGTAGTAATATGTACTGTTTTTTTTATTAAATTTAACTACATAAATACGTTTATATTCTGTTACACAAAATAAAACTATTTTATTTAAAGCTAACTTTAGCTAAAATTGTATCATAAAACTTGTTCACGCATATTTTCGGTCTGTTTTAATTGAAAAAAGGACAAAAAAAAAGTATCACCCAAAGTTTATAGTTTCTTAAACTTATAGTTTATAGTTCTACATAGTTTTTACGACTTAAAATAAATTACTATTCCAAAGTTTTATTTTGAAATAAAGTCAGTTTGAACCGCAAGTGTCACTGTACACAAGTATCAACTGCATAAAATATTTATTTTAAATAATTAACCAATCAAGTTATTCGAAAGTAGTTGTAAATTTTGTAGTCAAAATACTTGCCAACATAAAATACTTAGCACAGTGCTTCAACTTAGTTTTTGTTTAAGTGTGGTGGAAAAACATACCGGTGTCAGTTATTCGTAAAAATTTATACTTTCGTGAAGTTCAAAAACAACAAAAATTTGATAGATTATTAGTAGGGTGCGTTTGGTGCATATCAAAGATTAAATATCTGTAATAGCGTTCAAAACATTGGAAATTATATTAGAAACAGAATCAAATAGATTAAATTTTAAGCTGCGATATTAAAGTCTGTAACTGCGTGAAGTAAAAATTTTAAAACATTGGAAATTATATTGAAAACATTAAGATTTCAGCTGTCTCTAAAATTGAGTTAACTAAATTTTGAAACTTTGTCAATTCTAAAAAATAAACAAATATTCTAAAGAATAGCCATATAACAATGATATAATTTAGACTAAACCAAAGTTATTGTAACCAAACGAATAAACTTTTGAACTAAAGATTTTATGTATAGATGACAATTATTAACTCCTAAAACAAAAGTAAATAAACAAATAGCATTGATCACTTACGACTTTGATAATCACTATTTAATAAATAACTTTTAAGTTCATCCTGTAACGTTTTAAATGACTTTTGTTTTTAAACATACTTGTAGCTCAGTCCATTATTTACTACCTTGGTAAGCTAGCAATTTGTGACCATTTTTATTGTTGAATCTAGGTAGGAAATAATTTGTTTCTGAAGGCCTCGTATAATTATTATGAATACATTTAACACTTTTAAAGTAATCATTAAAACTAGCTGGTTAGAAATTATTATTAAACTTAAGTATAAAGAGACCTAACTAGTATAAATACAGAATTTCAACATTTAATTTTTTTTCGGAATTTTATTTTCTCACACTATCATTATATTTCTTATAAGGTAAGCATCTAATTGCTTTGTTTATAAGAACATTGATATAATTTATACACCTTTATTTGCTCTTCTCAAGCACAACAAACTATGTCTAACATTGCTCATAAACAAAGATTTAAAGAGTTATACGCTTCTCCTTTTAGCTTTTTATTTTAAATTAATTTCAAATTAAATACTTTAAATGTGTATATGTTAACTGAAGTACTTGATCGTTAAATAAAAGAAGAAACAAGTTTTAAAACTATATCAATTTAAACAAAATTCTAGTTTTTATCTTACTTTATATGTAAAAAATAAAATTAGTTTAAAATTTATTTCACAATTAGTTTCTTTATCGCAGTCGCATATATTGAAGAATCATTCGGTAAGGTAAAAATCATTAAGCTATCAAAAATAAAACAGGAAAAAACTATTGTAAACTTTATTAGAGTAAATATGTTTACATAAATATTACTATACTATAAAAATAGTTAAGCTTGTTAAAATACTTTTTTATTACTTAACATATGTATAAGTATAACTAAACAGAATTCTTTTTTTAACTTTGTTCTAATACAGTTTTGTCATTTTAGTCTTTGTTATGACAGAAAACTTTTGTTTTTCATTTCAAAAAGTATTGAGTTGATTGTTGATTATAAACAAAAATTCCATAAGCAAAATGAAAAAACTTTTAATTACAAGTAATTTTGACTTAATATAATGTAAAAATTAGACGTGTTGATATCTTATTATATGATAATTGATATATAATAATCATATAATTATGTTGTTCAAAACTATTTTTACATTATTAGGTAGTATAAAAGAAAGAAAGGTAATACAATTTTATGTATGTTAATATTTTACACTGATTAAAAACGAAATTTGTGCTTGATACTTTGAATAACATTTTTTGAGCGTATTTAGCTTATAATCAGTAAAAAGGAATAGTGCAGTGTTTCGCTTAAAGATAATTTGATATAAATATGTATTGTTAGTATAATTATTTTTGTAAAATGCTTACAATTATTTAGTATTTTAACAAAAACTTATACATAGGAAATAAGGGATATTTTTTTTTTATTAAAGAATAGATGTTATTAAACAGTAAAATGAATTAACTTGACAACTATTTAAGTAAAAATGTAAATTAAAAAAAAAAATACAAATTTAATGAAAAAGATAAGTTGAATATAAACTTAAACTATCATTAAATAAATAAATTATTTTCATTATATCATGAAAACATTAAGTTTATTAAAAAACAAAATACTTTTAAAGATTTAAAACAACTGTAAAACTCACGAATTCTATGAAATATGTAAACGAAGATTTATAAAATGTATAACAATACTTTCTAGTTTTTTATTAACATAAAATAGAAAACCGCTTGTCAACTAAAGTTGTAAACTGTTTCAGACAAAAATATTTTACACTCTTATTACTTAAAATGTAGCTAATTAAAAATATCTTCAAGACTGACTTTTTAACCTGTCATAAATTAACGAAAAATGTAAAACTTATACACTGGTTTAGAATTACGTACAAACATATCATATATTTAAGTTTAATTTCCATAAAGTATTAATAAATAAAAAGAGTTTAGAAATCAATTAACAAAAACTGTCTCAATTATTAAAACAACAACACTTAGAAAGAGTTCTTTCGTTTGTTAAACCATTTTAAATTCTGCTCATTCAAATAGACTTCATTTTAATAAATAGAAAAGACAAACTACCAGCAAACAATTCATATTTTACCATTAAGCAAAATATAAAAACTGTTTACAACTGTAGTACAAAACAGTTTATATAGAAACCATAAGGAGCTAAAAAAGCTCGTAGATTCCGAGATCTGTTTTGATCTTAATCCACCGTTCAACAAAAATGTGAATTGAATTTTGAAACCGTTGCCAACGCTATAAGAAAAAACGGAATCTGTCGGAGATAGCTAATTCTCACGGAGTCATCAATGACTGCTCAAGATATTTATTTAGTAGTTTTTAATGTAGTTCCTATTTTTTACAGTTTATCTAATAGTAAAAGGATTTTTCAAAGAAGAAAAAACCTCGGTTTTAATCTGCTTCAGTTATTCGAGTCTTTGTTATCTCTTATATATAGTGCTTTTGAGTAAGTTTAAGCTACTGTCACCTTCTGAATTGGTAAAAAAGCGACTATAGATAGTTTTACTTCTCATAATAGTTATTATCACAATCATGTCTTTAGCAATTGGTATTGCAAGTGCTTGCTGATAATAAAACTCTAAATAATTCTTCTCACACTTGTAACTTACAGAACTTTTGGTCATTTTTGCCCTATTTCTTAAAAAAAGTAAAAGAGCCTTAATTCTGGAATAAACTATCCACAACTTTAATTTGCTCCTCTTTTGGTGTTGCAACTAGACAATAAACTTTTAAACGACAACATTATAAAACATATATTACAGTCAATGACAAACTTTTTTAAACTGTAGGAATAATTTTGAAAAAGTTTGTTGTTTTTTTCTAATACTATAATGTGCCCTTTTAATGTATCTTTACTTTAAACATTTTATGTGTCTACCTTAGATCTCATGAACTGTTTTATCTTAAAGAAAAAGTTTGTATACATAAGATTGCTAGAATTTCGTATACTAAAGTGTAGTTGTATCACTATAGTATACGAAATACTAGTGTAATTATAATACACCATACACTTCACACTTAAAATCGAATCAAGAAAATGAAATCTTAAAAATAAATGAATAACTATTTCATGCGAAAATAAATATAAAAAACTTGACGAGTGTGAAATTAGCTTGACGGCGTTTTATTCAAGAACATTTAAAAAATTTCGAAACTTTAAGCTCTATTGTTTTCCTTGTCTTAATAGCTAGTTTTTTTTTATTCTAGAGAACGCTCTTTTGCCTTTAACTAAAAAATCAATTGGATTGGGGTTTGGTTTTTTGAGTGGGGTCCCTTAGATAAAATTGGGTTTTTTTATTGATTTTTTTTAAATGAGTTTAAGTATAAAAAAATATAATATGTTTTTTTTTTCTTTAAATCTTCTTATTAATTAGTGAAAAATTGACGGTATTCTAAAGTAATTCAGAAGTAGTGATGCCGTTGTGATTGCTTGTTGTTAGATTCTAAATTTAAAACCACACCAATGGTTACGAAATACTTTTTGTAAAACAGTTGTAATAAAATAATACAATCAGTTAAAACTTTCTATTTTTTTGTTTAAGTTAAAAAGTGTTATTAATAACAAAATTACAATTTTTTTTTCTTTACTAAAAAAATGTCTTTTATTTCATTTTGTTTTATACAAGGTTAGTGTTATGTTTTCCGTATCACAATCTTAGTTATATAAGAAAATAAAAATATCTAACAATAAATAAAAATGTATTACATGCTAAATCGAACAACTATATTTAAGCTTAAAATTACTTACTAATGAGACAAAACACAAAATAGATACATTTCATAAAACTTTTCCAAGTTTTAAGAACAGCTATAAAATTCAAACAACTTGGTAAAAAAGAAATAAAATTAAAAAATAAATACATGTATATGAGCATAATATATTAATTCTTTTTTAATGACAAAACAATATGTTAAAAAGAACTTTTAGAACAATATTTTTTACATAAAACAATAAAAAAATGATTTAAATTGAATGAATAAAAGTTTTTGTGTTAGTACTTGTCTGAATTTTTTAACAAACGTAGTACAAAACTTTTTAGTATGTGTGAATTAATATTAAAGAAATTTTGTACATGAAATTTAAAAAAAACAATTAGTATTATAAAATTATTGTTGATTAAACTACAGTTAAATTTTTCAATTGAATTTAATATTGGTAAAATACAAGGTTTCTTATGGCAAGCGGTTGTTTAACAATGTTCTTAAAATATTGAAATAAGAAATAAATATAAGTTTTAACAAAACTAGTAGCATACACTTTAACATACTTCAAAAATTCTTAAAAGCTCTTGATGTTTTGTCCTTCGGAGACATTATTCACAATAGTAAGGAGAAACCGATTGTTAGTAATGTTATGACATGTTTTGTGTGATATGAGAGAATACAACTTTTTCTCTTCTCTTCGTGTGCAGTCACCGTAGAATGTTTTGTTCGTTTTACTCATATCATGAGTAGGTTAAGTTGTTAAATTTTTACATAATTTTTAATTCTTAAAACAATAATACTACTTGAAGTTTTTATTTATTTTCTTTGTAGACAAAGCTTTTTAGAAAAATTTTAAACTAAAAAAGTCAGTTTTAAAGGTTAAAAAAAAAAGCAAAATGATATTTTATATAAAATTATTTAACGTTTTAGTAATATATGGACTAGTTGTGAATATAAAAGTTGATTAAGCTGCTTACTTTTAGTATTTTTTTTTAAAGTCAAGATGTTTCAGATTACGTATGGAACTTAAAGAACTTGTCAATTTTACTTAAAAAAAAATTTAAAGACACAAAACTATGAAAAAAATTGGAAATAAAAACTTTTTTGAATTATAACGTTCATAACTAATATTTGATTACAGTGCAAACAAACTTTTTATTATTATTTATTTTACTAATACGCTATGTAAGACACTAATAACCAGACAAACAAAAGAAAATAATGTGACAGAATTTAAAGTGTTTTGACTTGCTATACTGTTTTAAACTGTGTGAATTTAAGTTCTTAAACTTAAGTTTTTATTTGTACACTTGAGTATTAGTTTAACAATATTTTTCTTAATTTATTGAAAAATCAATACCGTTTTTTACTAATAAAGATTTGAATTGTAGCAAAGTATGTTTTTTAACTATTTTTTTTTATTTTAGAGCAAGTTTAACTATGCTCTAAATTAATTTTAGAATGCTTAAACAACTTTTTTTTAAGTTTACATGAATTAAAACATTTCATTTTAGGATTTGAATGATGGTTTTTATAACTTTATTAAAAATTATAAAAGAAATCAATACTTAAAAAAACCTATTTTAGTTTTACTAAGGTACTTTATTTTATTAAAGTGTAGACAAAAAGTATAAATTAACCAAAAATTTCTACTGAACTGTGTTTGTATTAATTTTAGAATTCATTTATAAAAATTATAGGATAAAATGTGTTTAGAAATTTTAACAGCTGATTTAAATGTATTTATTTAATAAAACTCAAACACTTATTTATAAAAAAAGAAAACTTGCAAAATTTCTATTGATTCGACTATTATGTATGTGAAACTTTCTAAAATCTTAGTTTCCAAAGTTGTTCATTCAAAATATTTATAAAGATAGCAACAAAATGTATTTGTTATATTGTACTTACGGTTGCATTTAAGTTAAATGATTTTTTATAACTACTCAAAGCTAACTGCTAGAGTAAATATGTTTCACAGCTCTAGTTTTAAGTTATGTCATTTCACAAACCATCATCAACAACCAAAAAGCCAAAACTGTCTAAATCCTGGATGAACCTCAAACCAAAACAAATGTTTCCTGCCGCCAAAAGATTACAAAAAGAGCTGTTCCTCATCAACATCGATCCCTGCCCTCACTTCAAAGCCACTCCGAAAGACGACAGCTTCCTGGAGTGGAACGTAAAGTTACTAGGGCCCCCGGGAAGCTTGTACGAAGAAGGAACGTTCGACATTGAAGTAATCTTCAGCAGAGAGTATCCCTACGTAGCCCCTGTTTGTTTTTTCAAAACCAAGATATACCACTGCAATATAAGTTCACAGGGAACAATTTGCTCGGACCTGCTGCAAGAAAACTGGACTCCCGCGCTTTCTGTGTCGAAGATAATGATGTCGGTGATCTCGCTGTTGGAGGAGTGCCGCCTGGATGACGCGATAGTTCCCGAGATAGCGAGGGAGTACAAGTATTTCAGGGAAGATCACGATTACACTTGCAGACTGTGGACCAAATACTATGCGAGCTGATTGAATAACTTTTAACTTTTTGTTCGATCCAAATATTTTTTTAAGGTTTTAAGTTTAGCCGACTTTTTAGAGACAATCATTATTTTTAGCTTTCAAAATATTTCAAAGTTTTATGTGCTTTAAATGTGCTTGTTTTCCATCAGTATTAAGAAAATATAGATTTAATTGTAAACTTCGATGGTTTTTTTATTTACCATAGTATCAAATAATAGTTGTTAGAGTTTAATCAAACAGCTTCTACTCTAAACTATTACGCTTTAATTCTACCATTCAAAGTTACAATAAAATGTGTTTAGCTATGAAGCTTCACAAGTTCAAAAACATTTGTACCTGTTTACTTTTCATATAACAAAAAGAATTAAGGTTGATAAGCTAAAAAAAATATTTTAAATTTCAAATGCAAAAGTTTTTAAGTCTTATACGTAGTCGATAAAGAAAAAGTTAAACGCTATATTTTATTTAAGTTTTTATCTATGTGACGACTGCATTAAAGTATCAATTTAAATATAAACGTATTGTTGACGGTTTACGTAGTCCATGCAAAATAAAACTTAATAAACTAAAGTTTTACTGAATTTATTTATTTTATAACTTTAAGTTTTTAACTAATTTAAAATTTAAATTTTTATTTTCTTTATTTTTCAATGAAGTCATACTTGAAACCAGGATCAAAGTTAAAATATTTTAAAATTGTTTAAGTTATATTAAATTAAGGTTTATGAAAATCAAATAACTTTTATAAAGTTCATAATTGAAAGCTTAAATAAAATTAAAAGTTTTTAACTTTAGTTTGATATTGTCCATGATAAAAAACAAACAAGATTTTTTACCAAACAAAAATATATTTCAACAAATTTTCATCAGTGTGATACAATTGTTACAAAATAAAGACATTTTTTAGCTTTTATAGCCTTATAATTGCATCAGAAATTAGTTTCATCAAGCAAAACACAAAAGAAAAATGTAACTTAAACTCTAAATAAACATAAATAAGTATAACATAAGAGAACTAATTAACCAATCAAGGATAATGAATAATCAAAAGTCTTTCTGCTTACATAATTTTGGTTTATTTAAATGAATGTATGTTACTTAATTTTTTGACCAGGTCAAAAATATTGTTACAGCTTCTTAATATTTTCAAATTCGTTTCATTATAAATTTTTTCATAAAACGGGATTTTTAATTAAATTTTCTGATATTGGAGATCTATTCATTGCATTTGAAGTTGCTATACTAATTGTTTTTGGCTGATTTTTTATACATTTTTTTACACACTTTGGAATGTGCTATTTAATTCTATTTTCAAGATGCCCTATAGGTTTGACCACTATAACTGTTTGAACAACGGCACTCAAAGGTGTAAAGTACGAAACTTTTATGTTTATTAAACATTAGGTCTTTTAAAACTACTACTATTTTTCATTGACTAAACAAAACATTGGTTTAATAAAGTTTTATTTTTGAATATATCTAAACCTTAACTTTTAGCAAAGTACTTTAAACTTAATAAAGTGTTATAAGAATTACATTAAATGCTTTGAAACAAAATTAAAACAGTTTTAATAACAATTTTGTTGTAAATACAGTCATTCCTGATAAGAAATACATTTAGTCATCATACAATGACTTTTAAAATTTTAAACAAATACGTAGTACTTTGTTAATTTCTGATAATGTAAACGCTAGTTTTAAATTTATACAAGTTAAACAGCTCAAAGTTTGTAGTTTTTACATCAACATCAGTAAAAGTTTAAATATTATTTTAGATAAATTTTTCAATTTCAATATTAACATTGTTGTATCAATATTGTAAAACTAAATTGTTATTTTTTATTGACTTCAAACGTAAATACTTGTGGATTAAACATGTAAAAATAAGTTTGCATTACCTAAAGTTTGAAAACAGACTGCGCTTGTTCTGCGAGAAAGAAAAGCGTCGCATTTATGATTACTAAAAATAGAAAATAAAGAAATTTTAAAATGCAATTTCACGTTTGTAAGTTTACAAAAATTATGCTGAAATCTATTTTGCTCTATTTCTTTGTTGGAAAATAATATTATAGTCAAAACTTGGTTTTTTAACCTTCCTGAAAAAAAAAGCTATTCATAGTTTTCAAAAACCAGATAACCTTTTTTTAAATATATTTAAAGAATATTTATGCTATTTTTACACAAAAAACTCTTACTAACAAAGTTCTTAATAGCAACCTATATTTCCAATTAATTTCTTTGGCTAAACAAAAGGATATTTAATTAATATATATGTTTGTTTTTTTTATCTTAGATAAACTTAATTATTTTTCAAAGCGTTTAAATCAGGGTTTCCCAAAGTGGGCGATATCGCCCCCCTGGGGGCGATTTTAGTAAGTTGGGGGGCGATAATTAGTAAGGGGGCGAAAGGGTGGGCGATAGCTAGTAAGGGGGCGAAAAGGGGGCGATTTTGAAATTTTGGGCTGTCATAAAATTTTTAATTTTTAAATTGCTATTTTACTAATTTTAGCTTGCTATTAAATATTTGACCCTGAGGTAAAACTTAAACAAAAAAAGTTTATCTTATTTATGTAAAATATAGAGACAAAATTCAAGTGCTTATGACTCCTACTTTAAAGTAAATTACAATTTTCCATTCATATATTTTCTTATTTAACAATTACATAGATCATAGACGATCGGAATCCCTCTCACCATTTTATAACCTGACATATATGGTATTTGGGATCATAAACCGTTCATAAAATCTATGTTATATATTATTAAGTTTTTAGGTAAATTTGCAACCCTGTATAACTTTATTTCTTTTTCTAACTTAGTGACTTTTCAAAAAACAATTGAAAATATCATGAGGTGATAGTTATATTACCTCATGATGTTTCCAATTATATTTTGAAAAGTGACTGACCTTGAACTAAAAGTGAATTTTTCCGAAGAACGAAATAAAAGCTTTTGGACTCAACAAAAACTAAGGCAAAAGTATCAAATCATTTGAGAGGAATATAGATTGTTGTTTATAGTTTTTCCTTCTAGCTATGTTGTTGAGAAAGCTTTCAGATCAGTTATCAACATCTTTAGCAAAAGATCTAATCTAGATATTTGTAAATGAGGCTTTTTATTACTGATTAATAATCAGATAAGAAAAACTTGCAAGCAGTCATGAACCTCATTCTTCACATTATATTAGACTTCAATAGCAGACATTATTTTATGAAATTTCTTTTGTTTTATTTAATCTTTTAAAATACTTTTTATTTAACCTGGTTTGTCTTGTATTTAAGTAGTCTTTTTATAATAAATTTTTTTTAAGTTATCTATTCTACAACAGGTTTGCATAATGCCTAATAAATATTAATTACGGTAGACTTCCTCTTGAGTTTGCACTTTTTACCCAAAAAAAAAGTGCAAATTTATATTTTCTAAAGTTTAACTTAAACAAAGTCTATTACTAACTAAGTATTAATAAAACAAAAAATACATAGTATTTAATATCTTATATAGATCTATTTTTTAATGATTGTTTGTTTTATGTTTTAGTTGATTTTATGTTTATGCATAACGTTATTGCATATAATATATTTAAATTTATCATTTTGTAAAAAAAAGGTAATAACTTTTGAGTTTGCACTTTTTGATTTCGTTCAAAGTGCCAACTCAAGCGGAAGTCTACTGAATTTATTAAATCATTTATGTTTTAATCTGATATTAGTTTTATTTTGATCTGGTTAATTTTGTAGTTTATGTTTGTCGTTTTGCATTTCATTAAAAGTTTTTATAGCATAGTGATTAAAGTGTTTGTTTGAAAGAAATTTATTTGACATATTTTTGTTATTACTTGTTTAATCTGTATAAATAAATAAATCTTGATAACCATTAAAGTTTTTATTTTAAGTTTTTTTTTGGTTTTAAATGAGTATAGATTTGAGGTCTCTATTTGAAACTACTTCAAATTTTTCATTTAAAACATTTTTAAACTCAATTTTATTTTCCAACTTGATTTATTATCGTTAAAAAACCCATACATTAAGGAATTTTAAATTATTAATACAAATATTGTTATCTTAATTTTTAATATATTGCAATTAGAATGTGTTGTTTATTTTAATAGTTCAACACTAGCTTTTAGTTTTTTACTATTTTCTTCTGGTAAATTATCATAGGCTAATGACTACTGAAAAAATAAACTTAAAACAGTATTAAATAAGCCATTAAAAAGACTGCTGCAGTTACGAAACAAATATTTTAAGCTAATTAAAAGAATTTTTTAATCGATTGCTTTCTGTTCACAGAATTAACTATAAAACTTTTGGTTTTTTTTTGAATTTAAATTAAAAAAAAAGAAAATGTTAAAATTAAGGTTTAGTTTCCTAAAGGTTATTCCAAGTCAAAAACAATTTAATAGTATTCTATTACAAAATATGTAGTTTAAAAAGTTTAAAATTAAGTTTTAAACTTTACAAGTAACTTGCTTATAATATATCTTAGCATTGAAATTAATAACTTTACTTCATTAACTGAAGCTGTTGATGAAACCACTTTTCATGTGAGATAATCAACCAGTCGGTCAAACTTCCTAAAACTAGATCAGAAATTATGTTTTGTTATTTATTTTTTTATGTGTAATATAAACTGTTCATTTTTTTATAAATTCTTTATCTCTGGTATAGTAATTTTAGAATATGCCTAATTATAAAATAATTTTAGTACCTTGTGCGGCTTAAACAAGTTACTTAACTTCTAAATGTCCGAAATTCGTTATATGAGAGATTATTATAATTTCAGGTTTCAGTTAAGATTTTGTATGGGTAACGTACGGTTAAGATCCAGTCAACGACATGCTAAGTAACTTGGAAACTAATTGTGCAAAAGAAACAAAATTTAGTTTTTTGATACTAAATATTTTGAAATACACTTTCAATTTGGTTTTCAGATCACAATAGTATTTCCTAGATCACAATAATACTAAATCATTTTATTACAATTTTCCTCAAGTTTTTTAATTTTCTTATATGTTATTTTTTAAACTATGCAGTCCGCAATTACATTTTTTAAACGAGTTGAAACTAGAAAATATTTTTTACTAAATATGAATTGCTAACTATAAAAGTTGTCCACCACTACCCTAAAAGTTTCATTAGTTTCAAAACAGTTCATATCTAAACAAGACTAATTACAGATTACACAAGGCTTTTTAATAATTAAGTATTTTAATACACTTAACTGGGCTTATAAGAAAACAAATGTAACTTATTTTCTCAAGCCCTGTAAACTACTTCGAACACAGCTCAAAAGTGCGTGCATAAGAAGTACCAGACTAAATTACATTTCGAACACAACTTTTTCGGCTCAAAAGTTTCTACTCAAGAGAAAAACTACTTTGTAAAAACCGTGGGGGGCGATTATTTTTCCAATTTCTGAAAAGGGGGCTATTTAGAAAATGAGTTTGGGAAACCCTGGTTTAAATCATTGTAAAGAGTTGGTTAAGTTACATAAAACCTTATGACTTTAAGTTAACATTTTTTTCAAAATGACTAACTATATATGTATAACTAGTTTTACAATTTTGTCGTAAATTCAATGATTGCTGATGAGAAACAAAATTATAGTCATATTTATATGACTTCTAAAATTTTAGAAGAACTTTATTACTTCATGGACAAAATTCAAACTTTACTCTTTAATAAAATTAAGTTTTTGCGATTAAAGTTTGTGATCTTTTACGCGCAACGTCAGTAAGAGTAAAAAGTATAAATACTAAACATTTATATATTTAATATCGTTGTTATCATGTTTTCATATAAAAACAGATGAAAACTAAAATATACTTAGTTTCTAACGTATTTGATAATATTTAGAGTTCATAAAAACGTAATACAAACTTCTTCAAGTTTAAGCTAAAACTTAATATCAAAAAGCAAAACCATTTGAAAAATAGCAGTCTTGTTTGTTATAATATTATGTAAACTTGCTTAAATGAGAAAGAGCTTCGTGCATGAAAAAAGATTAAAGTAGCTATTATCAAGAGTAAACTGAAGACTATATATTATATTTAACTTTAAAAACTTTAATAGATAATTTAATTTAAACTGCATGAAAATAACAATACATGTAGTAGTGTTATAACTTCTACTCATCGTGTTTAAGAACCGAAATAGAAGTAACTATTTTCTGAACTAAACTAAAATTGAACAAAATAAATGAAATTATGGAATAACGTCTGATCAGTTTTAAATTTATAACATATAAAATAGTTTTGATAATTAACTAGAGAAAAATTGAGAGTGTTGTCTTTGGGGAAAAACTTAAAGGTTACATTTGTCAGGTAGTTCAAACGAACACAAAAAATTGTAACTTAACAACTTTGATAAAGTTAATTTTGAGTTTTGCACTATTTTAACTTTTTGTTGCAGAATATTTTGATGGCAAAAATATTAACTTAATTGTTTTTTTTAAGCCTAACTGTAATAATTTTTAACAAACAGATCTTCAAAAAGTATTATTTTTTTAAATGACCTAAATTTGTACTAGAATTTTTTGAGCAAAAAAAATACTGTTTTAAAAAAAAGTTAATTTTTTAATATATCGTAACCTTAAGTTTTTACAAGTACTTTAATCTTAGTCAAGAGTTATAAAAGTTAATTTGAATGTTTAGAAAAAAATTAAAGCAGTTTTCATAGCAATTTTGTCGAAGGTTCAGCTATTCAAGATAAGAGATGCTTGTAGTCATTTTACAATTACTTTCAAAATTATTAACAAATATATGCTTTTTTGCAAACTGTAAATACCAATTTCAATTTAAAATCTATGCAAGTTTTGTCGTTGAACATTTGTGATTTCTTATGCGCAACGTCAGTAGAAGTTTAAAGTGTATTAAATTTTACTTTAATTTGAACCGTTCAATTTTATTTTAATATTCCTTTTGTTTTTTAACGATAAGTTAAATATTAAATCAAACAAAAGTTTCTTCATATTTTAAAGTCAATAGAAAAACATTATATTAAATTTATAATGAACTTTAATAAGTTTTTTTGTATACTTAACAAAATATGTTTTTATTGATTTCAGCCTACAAAGAATAGATAATTTTCAATTGACTACAAATTAAAGGTTATAAATTTTTAAAATATTATAATAAGAAAAAATCAACAATCATTTAGTAAACCACCACATAGAAAAAAGTATCTTGTTTTATTGAAAAATAAGTAGATAAATTACTTTTTTGAACTAGCTTAAACATATTTTTAAACGATCAATGCTTAAAACTACATGACACAAAATGATAAGCTACTTTGATAAAGTTTTGTTAATTTTTAATTTTTCGCTATTTTAAAATTTTGTTTCAAAATATTTGGATTGATAAAATCTTAATTTAACAACTTTTAGTTGTTATTTAAGACTAACTGTATAATTTCTAACAAATATATTTTACTAAATTTTTATTAATGACCTAAATTACTACTAGTTTTTATTGACTAAACAAAACACTGGTTTAATAATGTTAGATTTGTTAATATACCTAAACCTTAACTTCTAGCTAAGTTCTTTAAACTTAATATGGTGTAATAAAAGTTACATTAAATGCTTTAAACAATATTAAAACAGATTTTATACCAATTTTGTGGTTAAATCAGTTATTCCTGATAAGAAATAATTTTAGTTAGTTTTCAATGACTAACAAAACTTTAAACAAATACATGTTGTTTTGTAAACTTCTGTTAAAATATAATCTTCTTTTAATTTATACAAGTTTAAACTTTCAAATATTGGGATTTTTACGCTAATTTAGTAAAGTTTAAAAGATTTACTAAATAAATTTTACTTATTCATTATTAACATTGTTGTATCAATATTGTAAAACAAAGTTGTTATTTTTTTATATACTTCGAACGTAAATACTTGTGGATTAAACTTGTAGAAAAATTTTTGCATTACCTAAAGTTAGAAAAACAGAGTGCGCTTGTTCTGCGAGAAAGAAAAGCGTCGCATTTATGATTACTAGAAATATAAAATAAGGAATTTTTTAAATGCAATTTTACGTTTGTAAGTTCACGAAAATTATACTGAAATCTAGTTTGCGCTATTTTTTGTTGAAAAATAGTTGTATAGTCAAAACTTAGTTTTTTAACCTTCTCGAAAAAAAAAACAGCTTTTCATAGTTTTCAAAAACAAGATAATCTTTTATTAAATAAGTTAAAAAAAATTTTATGTTGTTTTTAAACAAATAACTCTTACTAACAAAGTTCTTACTAACAACTTATATTTCCAATTAATTTCTTTGGCTAAACAAAAGGATATTTAATTAATATATATGTTTGTTTTTTTATTTTTGCTAAACTTTAATATTTTAAAAAGCATTTAAATCATTGAAAATAGTTGGTTAAGTTACACAAAACCTTAAGACTTTAAATCAAACTTACTAACTATATAATGTATAACTAGTTTAACAACTTTGTCGTAAATTCAATCATTCTTGATGTGAAACAAAATTTTAGTCATTTTTCAATGACTTTTAAAATTTTGGAAGATTTTTATCACTTTAGTAGCTGGGAAACTTAAACTTTACTCTTTATTATATTCAAGTTTTTACGGTTAAAGTTTGTGATCTTCTACGCGCAACGTCAGTAAAAGTTAAAAGTATAAATACTAAACATTTATATACTTAAAATCGTTGTTTTCATGTTTTCATATAAAAACAGATGAAAATTAAATTATACTTATAACGTATTTAATAATATTTAGGGTTCATAAAAACGTAATACAAATTTCTTCAAGTTTAAGCTAAAACTTAAAAACAAAGTCTATTACATTCTACTTTAATTCGAACTGTTCAATTTTATTTTAATATTCCTTTTGTTTTGTAACGATAAGTTAAATACTAAATCAAACAAAAGTTTAATCAAATTATAAAGTCAATAAAAAACTTTTTATTAAATTTATAATGAATTTTTATAAGCTTTTTTGTGTGCTTAATAAAAAAAAATATTTTATTGATTTTAGCCCAGAAAGAATACATAGTTTTTTAATTACTACAAATTTAAAGATTATATACTTTTAAAATATTATTACAAGAAATAAATCATCAATCATTTGGTAAACCACTATATAGAAAAAAGTATCTTGTTTTATTGAAAATTTAATAAAAAAATGTCTATTTCGAACTATATAAAACATATTTTTAAGTTATTAAAGCTTAAAACTACATAGCACAAACTAATTAGAAACTTAAATAAAGTTTTGTTGATTTATAGTTTTTCGTTTTTTAACTTTTTGTTGCAAAATGTTTAGATGACCAAAATCTTAATTTAAAATTTTTTGTTGTTTTCTAAGACTAACTGTATAATTTATAACAAACATATCTTACTAAAAAAAATTGTTTTTAAATGATCTAGATTACTACTAGTTTTCATTGACTAAACAAAACACTGTTTTATAAAGTTTGATATTTTGATATATCTAAACATTAAGTTTTAGCAAAGTTCTTTAATCTTAACAAAGTTTTATAAAAGTTACATTGAATGTTTTGAAACAAACCAGAACAGTTTTCATAACACTTTTCATAAACTTGTGGTGAAATTTGTCATTCCTGATAAGAAATACTTTTCGTCATCAATCAAAATATACTAAATTTTAAATAAATACATGATATTTTGTAAAATACTTATTTCAATTAAATACATGTTTAAAAGCTCAAATTTTGTGATTTTTCACGCCAGCGTCAGTAAAAGTTTATAAAAAATTATTAAAATATTTTTTTTTTTTCAATATTAATATAATTGTGACAATATTTTATAACAAAATTGTAGTTTTATTATTTACTTCAAACGTAAATACTTGTGGACTAAACTTGTAAAAATAAGTTTGCATTAACTAAAGTTTGAAAAACTGAATGCGCTTGTTCTGCGAGAAAGAAAAGCGTCGCATTGATGAGTATTAAAGATAGATTTTTTTTTTTTTTTCAAAATGCAATTTCACGTTTGTAAGTTAACGATAACTATGCTGAAATCTATTTTGATCTTTTTTTTTTTGTTGAAAACTATTTGTATTGTCAAAACCTATTTTTTAACCTTCTTGAAAAAAAAACAGCTATTCATGTTATTCAAAAACAAGATAATCTTTTTTTAAATATAATCAAAGAATATTTATGTTATTTTTAAACAAATAGCTCTTACTAAAAAGTTCTTACTAACTACATATATTTCCATTAATTTCTTTGGCTGGACAAAAGAATGTTCAATTGTTGTTTGTTTGCTTTTTTATCTTAGCTAAACTTTAACACTTTACAGAGCATTTAAATCATTGCAAATAGTGAGTAACCTTAACATAAAACCTTAAGACCTTAACATAACATTTTTATCAAACTGACTAGCTTTATAATATATGTAAAGGAATCTAAATTGCACGAAGACAAAATTGCACGAGGTTACTAAATTGCACGAGGGGACAAAATTTCACGAAAAAAAAATTGCACGAGGTTACTAAATTGCATGAGGGGACTAAATTGCACGAGAACAAAATTGCACAAAGCCAAATTTGCACAAAGTTGCACGAAGATGATTTTGCACTTACGGTCAATTTAGCATGAGTTACATTTTTGCACGACAGTGAAAAAATAAAGTAAAAATTTAAAAAAATTAAGATTTTTTTTAAATTAAACAATAAAAAAACAAAGAAAAAAGTTACTGACCGAGGCTAAGGGTTAGGGGTAACAGTAATAGTAAAAACAACTAATAAAACAATAACTAATAAAAATCATTTAAAAATATCATTTAAAAAATTAAAATCATTTAATAAAAAAAAACATAAATTATAAAAATTTGAAATTAATACAGAAATTTAAAAAAAAAGAAATTAACCGGTGCAAAAGTGACCCTTCTTGCAAAAATATCTTCGTGCAATTTTGTGACTTCGTGCAATTTTGTCCCCTCGTGCAATTTTGTGCACTCGTCCAATTTTGTCCTCGGGTTCAGTTTTGTACACTCGTGCAAGTTAGATAATTGCTCATAATATAAGCTAGTTTAACAATTTTGTCGTAAATTCAATCATTTTTGATGTGAAACAAAATTTTAGCCACTTTTCAATGACTTTTAAAATTATGAAAGATTTTTATCACTTTAGTAGCTTGGAAACTTAAACTTTACACTTTAATATATTCAAGTTTTTACGTTGAAAGTTTGTGATCTTATTCGCGCAACGTCAGTAAGAGTTAAAAGTATAAATATTTAAGATTTGTTTATTAAATCGTTGTTTTCATTTTTTAAACTAAAGCGAACGATAATAAAAACTTAGTTTCTAACGTACTTTAACAAAATTTACAGTTCATAGAAACGTAATACCAATTTCCTCAAGTTTACTCAGTTAATTTTGAGTAGTAGTTAACCGTTTAAGTTGGTAATTTTCTTGTTTGAATCTTCTTTTTTTCTGTAGTTTACTAAACCAAAAAAAGGCGGTTAAAAAAAAATGTCTAAGCATCTAGTTTATGAAAGTTTGTCGGTTTTGGAAAAGGTTATATTAGAAAAATATTTTAAACTATTCGTGTTTGCGGCTTAATTTTACTTTGTTTTAATATTTAGTTAGATTTACTTTTGCTAAAAACGTATTTTTTGTAATGAATGCACATTTTTTGTCTTTCGCTTTTTTTGTTTAGTGTTTTGTTCTTGTCTGATTTATCAATTTCTACTTTTTCTAAGCTACAAAGTTTGCAGCTAAATTTAGTATTGAATTCTGATTTTGTTCTGTTTATTATTTTCCACTTAATTCTTAGTCTGTATTGTTATCTTTTAAATTCTAAATGTAGTTCGCCAGCTCTGTTGTATAATTTTTGTTAGTATTGTTAAATTATGACCAGTGGTTTCTGTATCTTTGTTTGAAAGTATTTCCTGTGGATCTTAAGTACTTAAATTTAGCCTAAAGTACCTAAAATTAAGCCGCAAATACGAATAGTTTAAAAGATTTTTCTAATATAACATTTTCCAAAATTTCCAAAATGCATAAATTAACAAGTTCGGCGTTTTTTTCAAACTCAGCCTAATGTACAATAAACTCTATCTATTATTTCTTAGTTATTATGAAAGTTTTCAAATTCGAAATTTCTGTTTAAAATTGTAATGAGCTTCAGATTACTGAGGAGTATATGGAATTTTATATCTCATATAAACGAAACGTTTGTCTAAACTATTGTTTTTTATGTAACCAAATAAACAAATATATATAAATCTCAGGGTAAACAGGTACAGACTTATTGACGTTTTTTTATGCGAATGCGAGCACAGAATGAATACAATCGCTTCACTGTACTACTGTGATAAGTCTATCGGAAAGCACGGTAAGCTTTCTTAATATTCACTAATGTGTATATTTTAAATAAATTGTGTTACATTATTGCTTTTTATATTTTATAAAACTATTTATTAATATGTACGATATAATGTTACATGTTTAACTTAAACTGAAAATTATTTAAAGCTACTAAAAATATAAATGTAGATGCACTAAGATAATTATAGAGAGTGTAAGCTTAAAGCAATTTTTTTTTCATGGACAAAAATTTAATAAAAGTAAGTAATAAAAAATAATCAGATAAGTAAATAAGCTTAATACTTTAATTTTAATGCGCTTTTACAAAAGCACTTAGTTTAATTATGGATAAACTTAATTAATTACTACTTTTACAACTTTAAAACATTTTGTTTCCAGCTTTTACTGATTTTTTTTATAATAAATAATATTAAAAAGTGTATGATGCTTTGTCAAATATCATAACACTTTTTTTTACAGTTTACAAGCTAATAAAGAAGTGCTTCCGTCTAAACTACGGAAGAGTGAAAATCAGGATCCGGCCCGCAGAGTGAAAATGACCGGCCCCCGACCGTTTTTTAAATTTTAATAAGATCCGGCCCGCAAATGAAAATTACCAGCCCGCGAGCGAAAAGACAGGCCCGCAAAGGTTCAATATTAAAAAACTTTTATAAAACTTTAAAAACATGCTAAAAAATGACTTTATAATTTAATGTGCACTAATAAATAGACCATTATGTCCTAATATTTTGTGCTGTTGTAACTTAGTTGGAATATATTTTTGTCACATTACCTTAAGCAAAGTTTTTTTTTAAGGACGATATTTTATTTACGCACCTTTTTCAATTACAATGTCAGTTATATTTATAGTTATTATTTGAACATGTGACATGTCTCAATCTACATCTTAAGCTGTCAGACTTAAAAAAGTTTTGTGAATTTAAAGAATTCAAAAAAGGAATCAAATCCTTTATCTATAAAATTAGAATCCGACCGAATCCGGATCTCGATTTAAAATTAGTATCTAGTCCGATTTGGATCTAAAAAGTCATTATTCGGCTACCGGATCCGGTAAATAACTAATTCGAGATGCTCCGGCCCACAAGTGACTATTTTTTTTCTGATCCGGCCCGTCGATTAAAAAACGTTGCCCACCCCTAGTCTAAACCGTCGTCAGGGCCACACCGACGTCTACGTGTACAAAAATGGACTCTGCACGCTTTTCTGCACACTCGGTTACTATGGCGACAGATGCCAAATTTTCGGCGTTTATTGATAGTTTGTTGAATATAATACAAATTATCTTGCACATTTAAACGTTTGACTATACACTTTGTATGATTGGGACAGCTTTAATTAAAATTATTAGAAATATGTAGTTTAAAAGATATAAATATAAAAGTTTGTATTAATCATTTATATGTTTTGAAAACCTGAAACCTGTAAAATTTTTTCTTTATTTTTACAAAAAAAAGTTACTTATTATTTCATAGTGACTTGTTGATTAAATTTTTTCTTTTTAATTGTCTAATAAAATACAAATAACTAGATTGTGTGTTTAGAACTTTACAAAATACTTATACTTATCTTCATTTTTGTTTTACTTGGAATAGTCCGCATTATATAAAACTTATAATAATTGAGTGATTTTTTTTTCTACTACTACTTTAGAAGTTAATTGGAAAATCAAGGAATTTCGTATAAATTAATGCAGTAAACATAGAATAACAACAATAAGAACAAATGAAGATGTATGTCTGAAGTTTTTAACTTTTAATAAATCTAACTATATATAATATAACATTTCGTCTAAGTTTATGTACCAATTTTAAACGAATTTAGTAAAAACGACATCAGTTTTAAACCCGCTAGACTTTATAACAGTCTTATTTATAACGACCCTGCTTTAATCATATGTAGGCTACAATCTGGTAACCAAAAAAAAACTAGTTTTTTAACTAGTGCTCTTACAACGAAGCATATTTTAATTAATAAGATTTCAATACTGATAAAAGTTTTAAGTTCAATTTTTGTGCTTAAAAAGTTTAATGTTTATAAACAAGCATTTTTATCAGATTCTAAAAAAGGTGTTAGTTCCGTACCGACTTAATAATCGTGCTATATTTTTTGACACCATACCTCTTTGAAAACTTTTGAGTCATGTAGTTACTTAGCTTTTAGTAACTTTAATTTTTAAGTTTTCTTGCGCGAATTAGCAAACTGACAGCAAAGAAATGACAGATTAATATTTTTTGCAGGTGAACGAACAACAAATCAGCATATCGCGCTTAATATATAATGCAGTAACATTTCGACACTACTGAGTCAGTTTTGATCGGATTTCGGCATTATGATAAGTCTTAAGAATACTAAAGTTTTAAGTCAAGGAACGTATGTTTTACCATCAATCAAAATAAAAAGCAAGGATATCGAAAATGTAAAAAAAAATTGTACCTTATATAAAATGTTACTTGAAACGCATAATTGGACAAAGAAATAAATAGTCGCCATGGTAAGGCCTCAGGCGTTTTCGTTTGTTTGACTGCAAGAGTTTGGGATAACCAAAAGTCAAGCATTCGCACAAAGGCTAACGTTCATCGTTCCTGTGTATGCAGTACTCTGGTGCAGTGGTCGGCACGCTAATTTGAATTCGTGAACCCTAAATCACAAAATTAAAATTCGGTGCACCCCAATTTTCATTTTTAGCGCCGCTAGTGTTGAAGAATATGTAAATACTTTCAATCGATTTTTTTACTAATAATTCGAGAACACCCAGTTAATTTTACACGCTAACTTAAAATTGACCACTTTACCCTATGAATTTTAATAAACTTATATCGATGATATAATTTTTACAACAATATTTTACTTGTATCACCCAAGTCTAAAATACTAGCTAAATTACCACAATCCAAATTAACAATCAGCAGTCTTGGTACTTTTTATTGCATGGTAAATTTTATTATTTAGTTAACTTAACTTAATGACTTTTTATTAAGCGATTACCATATGTGTTTAAAAATGTATTGCCACGAAAAAATAGCGACAACAAAAATTACACCAAAAAGTAACGAAAAAAAAAACATGAAAAATCTTATCACAGCTAAATCCGTTTTGTTGATCTGGAACTGTCTATGTTGGTCTTGTTGCTAGCACGAGTCTGATCAAACCTAAAATTTGGGTTTTAAAGTTAATGCCTAGTAATAATTCAGGTCTTAATGAGGTTTATTGAGTTTTATATGCCCAAAAGTTATTTTTGGTTGAAGGACCTGGATACACAAAAAGACCTCTCGGTCATCGAGTTGCATACCCAACTTTAATCAAATTTATAATGAGCTAAAAATTATAAAAAAAAACTTAACAGTTAAAATTCAAACTCTAAAACAAAAAACTTTTTAAATGAGACTATTAAAATTTAAAACATTAATTATTTTTTATAAACTAAAATATCAACAAACAAAAAATTATATAATAGTATTTAACATCATACACACATAAAATCTATATTGAACTTTACGTTATAAGGTAAAGTTTTAACCTAAAAGGTTTTTTAATTCAAAACTTATCAATAATTTAATCTTTTACATGTTATAAAAAAAACAAGACTTATATATATTTAAGTTTTGAAAAATATGTTTAAGAATTTGGATTCTACTATTTAACTTATTAAAATTAGTAAGAATAAAAATGAGCTATAACATAAAGAAAATAAAACTACAACGTTCAAAAAAAAAAGCAAAAAAAAGCTGTTACTAATAAAAACAAGTAATTTTTCAAACTAATTAAAATGTTAATGATTTTAAAAAAAACAAGTAAATTAATGAAAATTAATAAAAATTAACATATTAATAATTAGATTTTTCTCAAAAGTTATTAAGCACTTATAAAAATGAATAAATCATTTTTGTAAAATTTAAAAATGTAACAACATTAGTAGAACAGACATTGACTTTTAATTTTTTTAGTGTAATTAAGAGACTAAAATACCGAGAGACCTATTATTCTTAAACTATCCTACCATAATGAGCTGTTTATTAGAACTGCTACTGGGTTGTGGTTCCTTTTGTCAAGTAAGTTCTTCAATTGAGGTATAATGTCTCAGCATAAGTATCTTTTTAAAAGTTACTTTGCCAAAGTTTTCTGACCTTTAAAATAACATAAGAGTTATCCAAAGTAGTTTGAGTGTGTAAAAAGTTTATCAAAAAACTAATGTCATTACTGATTTCTAATCTAGTTTAATCAATATTAAAAAAATACTTTATAGCTTTGAAAAAATTGTCCTGATAAAACTTATAAAACTTTTTATTTCGATAAAAAATATAAAAAACCACCTTAAGTAAAATATTTGGTTTAAGATAAGTAATAAATAGTAAAATTTGATATCTTACTGTAAATATTTAAAATTATTATTGTGTTATTTTTTTTTTAGCTTAGTTTAATAAAAGAAGTTATCTTTAAAATCAGAGTTTTAGTAAGTAAAATATGTAAAATGCAAAAAAAAAGTTAAAAGGACAATCAATAATTTACAAAAAAATAAGAATTTAAATATTTTAAAACCAGGGTTGCTTCTCTTTGAAACAAAAAACATGTTTTTTTTGTCAAACATTTAATGTAGATACTGTTAAATTAGTTTTACAGGATTGTAATCCTTTTGGTTAAAACTGATTTGACAGATCAAGACTGTCCTGAATGACTTTAAACTGAACTGTATGCATCTAGGTTTTTTTCATTTTTAAATTTTATTTTCAAAGGCAAGAAAAACAAATATCTTCAGCAAAAAATACTAAAAATTACAAAATAAATTATTGGGACTAAATTAACTGTATCTCATTCAAAATGTAGAAAAAAAATGCCTGAAATCTTAAAACTATACTGAGATAAAAATAACTATCTTGAGTCAGCCTGGGTTTAAAAAAGAAATTTAAAATGTTCCAAGTTATATTATGTCATACTGAGATTTTCAAAATTTTAAAGTATCCAGGATTATTCTGATTGTGTGGCAAACTTGTTGATTACCTGAAATATCAAATTTATAACAAATATACAATTCTAAACTATAATTTTAAAGCAAAAAGGGTTGTTAATCAAAAATCAAAACCAGACTCAAGCTCAGGAAAAACATTCTAACCTAAAATGGGTATTTTTTTAAATTCTTACTAGTTTGAGTTTTGATAAAGTATCATAAAACCTTTAAACTGTCTATATTTTTGCATTCACATAATAAAAATACTGAAAAAGATATCAATTAACAGTATGTTTTCTTTCAAAATATTCAAATAAAGTAAAACAACTGAGGAACTGTACAATATTTTGATACTTTCAAAAAATAAAACTATATCCAAATAAGCACAACTAAAACAGAAAAAACTAGCTTAACATTTCACAAATAATAAATTTTTAGTTCTTATTATAAAATTATAAATTATTAAAACACTAAACAAAATTTTTTAGTCTTTTTTTAAATGTTTGTTAAGCATAAAGAAAGATTTACATCTTAAAAACACATACTATAACTCTTCTAAAAAAAATATTAAAATTACTGCTTAATATATTTCATAAATTTAAGAACAAGCATTAGCACTGTTGTTACTCTTCGAGTTAAAAAACTATCCTGACTCTTTAACTTTGAAATTTTTAAAAAACATCATATATTAATATTCTATATAAATAAAGTTTAAATAACAACTCAAGTAAATCATCAAAATTGGAATTAAATAAAAAATGTTAAAACTACAACAAAGAAATTTCATTTAATGAAATAAACAATATTAGAACAAGATTCAAAAAGCAAATTATCCTGGGAATTGTAAAATATTTATACTATCCTGAGTTGCACTTAGTGTAGGACTCTGTATTAGTTAAAATAAAACTAGCCTTGGTCATCTTGAGTTTAATAAAGAAAAGAGAAAGCCAAAGCTCAAAAGTAGCAGTATACTTAAAGTAATATTTTGATAAATGACTAAAAATATTTTTCATGTATCAAAAAAAAAAATCATAAATGTATTCAAAGATTCTACACAACTACCAAAACTAGACTACCTTTTGCAAGAAAAAAACATGCTTAATAAGACTTTATTTCTAATATAAAAATTACTTAGGCTGAGCAACCTTCAATCATACAACAGATACAACATATTTTGTTAAACCAACAGATCAAAATAGCTAGTAAATAAAATAATTTTTTTAACTTTCAAAGTCAATAAATTTAAGTAACAAGTAGTTTAATAAAAAGCATACCTAGCTAGCCTGAGATTTACAAAAAAAAAAAAAGTTTTAGCCATCCTGAGATTTTCAAAAACATTTATAAAATTCAAACTATCCTCAGTGTGTAGTAACTCAATGTCAATTTAAGTCTATAGTTTCTTTAAACTTTATATGTAATATTCAATTATGGATAGGTTAATTAATTAAATATAAAAATAAATCAAAAGGTATAATATTTACTTAATTTGTGTTACTCAAAACTTAAAGCTGTTACTTAAAACTTGTTCTTTACTACTGTTATGCATCTATTTAGAGAGAATTATTAATATACTTTAACTATTTTTATCTTAATTTAAGTATTTTTTATTGAACATAAATTCTTTTATTTTCCTGTAAGTATAAAAATTATCTCTAAATTTTCATCATTATTGATTTAATAATATAATTATCATGTGAATATTCTAATAGAAATTATTGTTTAGTTTTAAAAGTAGGTAATATTAATAATTTATAAAAGGAACTTTCTTCACTAAGAAAAATATTGTAATCTACTAATACTACAAGTAAAATGAAAAATACTAACCTTTTAAATATAATCATGGTCGTAGCTAGATGAAAGCTTCCTCCACATCAGTCAACTGAATTCAAAAGATCTTCGAGCATTCTCTCTATTCTTTCAGATGCAAACTGCAGCCTCAATGTTGATATAAAGAATGATATGTGACTTTTAATACAAAAATAGATCATGAGAGTAAAATGGCCAATAAACTAAAAGCTAAACTAAACACCAGGGCTGGATTTAACTTAAATATTTAAGTATGCTGATTAAACTAAATAAATATAATAATAATAAGACAAAAAGTAAAGTTTTGTATAATCTAAAAATTTCGTGCACCCCTAAATGACTTTTGTGTACCCTAAAAGTTTCGTGCACCCCAAAAAAAGTTTCGTGTACACTAGTGTGCACCAGTGTACACCGTGCCGACCACTGCTCTGGTGTACAGTTGCGAAACATGGACGTTGTCTAGTGTGCACGACACCTTTTACCCACAATGCCTTCGTTGCATCCTTAGAACAGAATGGCAACAAAAGATCAACAACGAGGAAGTATTGAGACGTACTAGTCTCACCACCAAGTTCTCTGCCCTCAGTCAGCGCAGGCTTCGCGGGCCCGGTCATATTCTGAGGATGGGTGCCGAGCGAATCTTGAAATCTCTGTTGTATGGCGAGTTAATCGTTGGCAAACGCAACCGAGATTGTCCAAAATTACATTTCAAACGTTACGACCTAAAAAGCTTGAATATAGAGTCTGATGAGTTAGAGTTGCTTGTAAATGACCGAGCCAAATGGAGATCTACTGTACACACAAGACTGAAAGAAAAAGAGAAAAAGAATACTTTAAGAAACCGAAGAAAATGAAAAAATGAGAGGAAGAATAATTTTTACTTTCGCTGAATTTTTATTTACTGTCTGTTTGTTTTATATATTGTATCACTTAGCTTTTTGATTTATAGTTATCATTTATTTTTATTCTCTAGGCACAATTATGCATAGCTGATCGCGACTGATAGCGGGCTGATAGCAGACTGATAGTAAAAAAATATTTTTGATAAAATATTTTCAATTTGTTAAAGTATTACTTTTGTATACTTAAATGTTAAAATGTGGTAATATTTTTTTTTAATTGAATAAAATTACTTAAAATTCGAAATACCTTACGTGTAACTGTTTGGTACAAAACATTAACAAAAGTAAAACAAAAATAAGAAAAAAAATTTAAGCTGCATTTTGTAAAATACATCTTTAAATAAATATATAATAACTATTTACAAAATAAAATAGCTTGTAGAAATTGACTCTATTGATGATAGTTATTAAAGAAATATGTCGATGAACTACGAAATATTATAAAGTTTGTCAATAGTGAAAAATTTATAATTAGTTAAATCTTAAAGTTTTATAGATACAATAATTATTAAAAGACCTAAATTAAACCGCATAAGTTTTAGTTAAACTTACCTTCTTTAAATTAATTTAATATTTTAAAGAGTAAAAAAAAATAATCTAGTAAATTTATACTCTATAAGTGTAAACTGTAACAAAAATATCATTAACAATTAAATTCAAACAAAATTGTTCATAAAATTTGACTGAACTCAGCATTAAATATAAGTTTTTTATTTCATGATAGTTTTTAATTTAAAATGTGTTGTATAATAATCAACAAAAAATTTTCAAAACTTTGCTCCAATAACTTAGTGTACAAAAAATCTTTCGCATATTGAGTCATACACCTCAGGTACTTGAGATACAGGTAATGGCTTATCCAGGACTAAATTTTTACAGGTAATATTTGCTAGTAAAATTTTAAACAAAAAAAATATTATATTGAATTACGCTAAATATTTTTTATAAAACTTAGATATCAAACACTTATAAATATAGTTTTAATTAGATTCAAATCAAAATTTAATAAATAAGTTATTTTATACAAAATTGGACATAAAAGACTGAAAACTACAAAACACTAGTTTAATTTGATCTAATTAAATTTTTTTTAGAATACACACTGGTTAAATTAAACTAACTTCCTACATAGTTATAGTTATGTGGTTTAAACTTTGATGTATGAGCAAAATATTAGTCTTTTACCATGCGAATACTATTAATAACTGAAAAGAATTGATATGCTTTTAAAAATAATCTTTAAAATCTTGCAACTGTGCGCAATAAACCGTAAAAAAGTTATTTTACACTAGACAAGAACTTAAGAGTAGCCATATACTTTATAAACAAGTCTTTATTTCATCTTGATGTCTAAAAATTATGTTTATAAATGTTTCAGAAAATTTACAACAACTAAAACAACATAAACAATAAGTACATAATGGTCAAAATTATTCACATTAACTATTCAACCATAACAATTTACTTAATAACAAACTGCACATATTTTATATTGGTTGGCATAGGAGCCTTTAAATTGATGGCAAAGACTTCAATTTATCAGTGAAAGATCAATTATTAATCTTTTTAAAATGAAATTTTTTTTACTGCTTTGTGTTAGTATTTGTTTACAAAGTACAAATACAGTTAATGCTAAAAACTAATACTATTTATCTTTCCTTTAGTTGTTTATCATGTAAAAAGAAGAAAATAATATCGAAAATTTTTTTTAATTCCAAGTTCAGCCTAAATTACAGCAGACTAACCAGTTTCAGTCTAAATACATTAAAAAATATAAAAACAGTAGTAAAAGTTAATAAAGACATAATTTCTCTATTTTATGCCTAACAAACTACTAATAAAAAATTAAATTAAATTAAACTTGGAACTTAACACACCATTGCTAATATAATTTTATATTAAATTTAACATTATATATTAATATAATTGTATATCCTAAGCTTATACATATTTTTTGTCTTTTATATATTTATTTTTATACATGTTAACTTTCATTCTCTAACCTGTTATTTGCCTTTTACTCAACTATATAGTTTTAATGTTCCTTAGTGTTTTTTGTTTAAAGTTTATTTAGAAGCCTGTATTCAAATCACAGATAAACCGTGCTTTTTTACCCAATAGATACTTTACCAAAAAGGTCAGTGAGAGGATTTTTTACTGCAGGTTTATACTTAGTAATAACCATCTTGGTATTATATAACTTAACATTCACATTCTAAATTAATAAATAAATTTCTTACTTAATATGTAATGCATATGCAATTCCTGTGTGCTAAGCTCATCATTATTAACTTATATTAGAAAATCTAAAATTAACTGTCCTGAGATATCCAGAGTATACTAAGTGGCTCAAGTGTACGGTAATGTTACATTAACTAACTAACTGAGAATTAATTAATGTTTTTTGATGAAGCCATTTTTGTCGGTATGTTTTCGTAGGTCATTTTTCAAGAAACCATTATGACCACTATTCTTTCATTTTTTGATAGGTAAATTTTGAGCCATTTTGTTCAATTCGACAATCAACCAAATAAAATGAACTTGCACTGCACGCACACAAGGAGGTTGCAACTACTTACTTGACAAAAATAAAATTTCATATGTCTTGTAGGAGAAGATAAATTTTATATACAGTAGCCTTTTTTATTGCTGTTTTAGTTTGCTTCTACTATAAAAAACCAAAAAAAATACAAACTTTAATTTTTCATATATCAAAAAGTTAGTTTATTATTAAATAACTTTAATAAAAAACTTATAGCTCAGATTAAGTTCTATAAGATAAAGCTAAGTTAAAAAAAAGACCCATTTCTTGTTTACAGCCTGATATTTACAAAACACCTTTATAAATTCAAACTAGCCTCAGTGTGTGGCAACTCTGTATTTTTTAAGGCCTATATTTTTTGTAGATTTTGTATGCACTATTCAATCATGGATAAAAAACTAACAATTACTTAATTTAAATTACTAAAACTTAAATTGTTACTTAAAATTTATTCGTTACTACCACCATGCATCTATTTAAAGAGAATTGTTACTATACTTTAATAATTTTTATCTTAGTTAAAGTATTTTTTATTAAATACAAATTATTTAAACTTTCTGTAAATATAAAAACTATCTTGAAAATTTAATTATTACTGAACTAATAACATCATTATCATGTGAGTATCCTTACAGGTATAATTGTTTAATTTAAGAAGTAAGTAATATTAATAATCTTAATTGAAAAAAGGAACTTTCTTCATTAAGCAAAATGTTATAGTTTACTTATATTAATAAATAAGAAAATAATTAATTTCTAATTTGATCTTAAAATAATTATAGTAGCTGGATGACATCTTCTTCCACATCAGTAAACGGCTTTCTTCCACATCAGTAAACGGCTTTGAGAAGTTCCATTTTTTCAACTATAGGTTGTGTCTTCAATGCATTGTTTATATAAAGAATAAGTGTAAAATTTAATACTAAAATAGATCATGAGAGTAAAATGACCTATAAACTAAAAGCTAAATTAAACAGCAGGGCTAGATTCAATTTTAATATTGAAATATGTCGTTTAAACTAAATAAATATAAAAAGAAAACTAAAACCATTTTTTGTTTAATCTAAAGATTTCGTGTAACCCAAAAGTTTTGTGGACCCCAAAAAAATTTTGTGTACACTAGTGTGCACCAGTGTACACCTTGAAGACCACTACACTAAAGACATGGAAAGAAAATGTACGAAAATGTCTTTAGAACCTGACTTCAAAACAATCACAGCAAAATGTTTAAGAGGTTTAAAGTTTAAAGAGTTAATAACATCAAATATAAACTTCACAAGGTTCTGTAGAATTGTGCTAATGTAATTAGACAAACTTAAATACCCAAAAAGCTATTCCTTGGTCTTTGGATCAATGTAACTTAGAGTTAGAGGTTTAAAGATAAGCATTCATCAGCCAATTTTGTTGAGCAATAGTTTTTTTTTTACTAACCTATGTTTAAAAAGACAAACATTAAGATCTTTTGTAAGTATGGTGTTGCTTTGGTACTTTTACAGTACCACACCTTATACACAACTTATAGAAGCACACTCTACAAAACAGATCGGATTGAAGAGCTGTTTACATTTACGATCGCAGTTACTGCATAACAGTACAATCTATAAAAAAACTACTTTTGTCAACACCTAAGAATTGAGACAATTTTACTGCAAATATTTAACACACTTTACTACGTCTATAGACATTTAGTCTATGTCTGACAGTTTTTTGAGATAAACTTTATCTTTCTTTTCTTATCTAGCCAAAGATATCGACGTATTTAAATTTGTTTACAATTTTTAAAAGTCAATTCAGTTTATATGCTGTTGTAATTTTAACTTGCTTAACTGAAAACTATAAAATGAATGTTTTGTTTTCCACGTTTAATGCATTTTTTTTGGTTTAATTGTTTAATACCAGCTATTGCAAAAAATGATGTAAAGGAAACCTTTATACATAAGACATAGACTTTTTTTTACAAATTTTGTTTAGTAAAAAATAAAATTTTGCTTAATTTTGTCTAAATTTAACTAACTAAAATTTTTAACCAAGATTATTTTCTAAAATAAAAGCTTCACGCTGTTTATTATGTACAAAAAACAATTAATAAAAATAACTTTAAAAACATATAAAATGCTAAAAATCCTTACAGGATCATAGGAAGATTAAAAAACAAACGGAGTGTAGCAGTCTAACAGACGCGATCGTCACAGGAGTATGTACCTACCGAAAGTTTTATTTTATTAATGTTTAGTTCCTAAAAACCAAACGTTATGATCAATCACTATTTAATCGGTTCTTATTTTTTGAAAAATTACAATATTATTTATTATTTTTTCAAAGTTAGTAAGGTATGTTAAGTAGTAAAGCTCACTAAACGTTTTACTTTTTATTCCGTACATTTAGTACATTGTTTTAAACCATGAGTTCAATACTTTAGTTTAATATTTTTACATAACTTCCATTTATTTTGTTCAAAGACTTTTTTCAAATTTATTTTTAACAACTGATTATCTCCTATACCCCAATAAACAATATCACTTTATGTTACTTAAAGTGTTGATAAGTTGGTACACCTTGATGCACTTTTTTGTTTCATCATTTTCACGCATTATTTAAAAGTACGTATAAAAATATTTTTTTGCATAAAACTACTTTTATTTATTGTGCATTTTTTTTAAACACGAAATTAAAATATATGAAACTATTTTCTTGTTCGTGTGGTTTTAAGAAAACGTATTTAAATATTTAATTTCCAAAAAAAAATTGTAGTTTCTCCTCTATTTTAAAACACAAAAAACTTTGATTGGTTTAAAAGAGACGCTTCTTATGTACGTAGGTAAACCTGTTTTTAGTTAACAATTTTCAGTGAATAATAAAAGAGTTTTTAAATTTTATATGTAGCTAGTTATGTAATGGAGTATAAAAAAATCAATGGTTATACTAATATAAATATAATATACTTTTTTAAATTGTCCACTTTTGGAAGTTTTTTATGAACATTAGAAAACAGTTAAAAGTAACAGAGTAAAGTTTGTACTAAGTGAGGAAAACCATGAAACTGTGGGGTAATTAAACTTAAGTTCAAGTAACATATTTTTAATGTTTAAAGTGGGTGTTCTTAATTATCAATTGTTTAGTTGATGTAATATTTAAAATAGAATTAAAACGTAGCTAGAATAAACAATAACTTTTATTATTATATACATTTTTTTGTTTTATTTTAAATTTAATTAGTCTTTATTTAATAACTAACTACAAGTCATTAAACAATTTAAATATTTTTTCTAAACAATCTTAAGCTAACAAAACAAATTTAAACTGTTGTAGGGGTTGTAAGAGTAAACTTAAAAACTATATACTACTAATACTACTACTACTACTACTACTACTACTACTACTACTAATACTACTACTACTACTACTACTAATACTAAGTTAGTCGTTTAACATTCGAGCGTGCATAAAGCTCACAAAAATCAAACTTTTAGTTGTGGAAGAAAATCAAATGAGTAGTTTTACTCTTTTTTGGTAGACGACTGTATGGGTTACATCATTAAAGTTGTCATTTAAATCTTAAAATAAAAATAAAATATTTTTTATACTATTTAAACTCAAATATCTTCAGTTAAATGTTTCTAAATTACAACAGATTTGTTGGTTCACACCAAATGATTTTTTTAATTTGGCCACAATTGCTAATTAAAATGCTAAAAAATTCAATTTTGCATCCAACGGTTTACTGATTGTTTGAAAAAGATTACAATAACTTAATATAATGACATTAATAAGAATGGTTTCTATGATGCTTTAAAAGAAAAAAAATTGAGTTTGTCTGTGCTGCTTGTCAAAATGTTGTTTTTGTATGAAATAGTAAAGATTTAAATAATTATTAATTTTTACTTAAGTTTATAGATAATAGCTGCACTCTTCAAATTGTTTGTCTAAAATAAAAGTTTTTTTTTTACTCAAGACGCAAAAAAAAACCTTTAAAAAACGCTATAATTTGTAGCAGGTAAATGCTATGGGAAATATTTTGTACTGTCAGTAACATAACTAAGTTTATTGAAAAACAACTGTTTAACATTTTTTAGTTAAACATATTTTAAAAATTTAATAAACCTTCAATACTTCAATAAACGTTTTGTGTATGTGTGTCAACTTTATAAACAGAAAATATTTTATCATGCTTCCTATATCTAGCCAAAACTGATGACGTACCTAAATTTATTTATACTTTTTTAAAAGTCAATTTTATTTAGTATTTTGTTTTAGTTTATTCTTGAATTTCAACAAAGTGCCAATTTGTCAAGCAAAAGTACTTTTGCATATTTTTCTTGTTTTGCATATACATAATAGATTAGTGATGAAACATTTTCATTTTAACTTATGTATGATTGTTTTTAAATATGTGGCAGAAAATTAAAAAAAAGAGGTTTAAGAAGAAAAACTCAAAATTTTTCTAATTTTTTTTTAACTTCGTCTGTAAAAACTACTCTTAGTATTACTACTTCTACTTCATTTTTGAATCAAATTTTTACTAACAACTTTATCAATTTGTTTTGAGCTATATATTTGTTTACAATCAAATTAAACGAGATAGCAAAATGCTGTATTAATTAAAATACAAGTATAATTTATACTTTGTAAAACCCATAATTTGATAACTATTTTAAAAAGCAAAGCTTTTTAGTTTTATTAAACATCCATTGAAGTTTAATTAAAAATACTTATAGATATTAACTGGTTTACTTGAAAAGTTTTTGTTTAACGAAGCAAACAGCTTATTTTAGATGTTCCCGTAATAATTAACTTTGTATGGATTTTGTGTCAATTTAAAACTTTTTAATGACGCCAAAGGTTTTTGTCAGTCGACTAGTGGTTTGTTTGTTTACAAAGTTTTTTTAAACAATTAAGAAGTTAAATTTGAATTTTGCACACCATGAGATTGAGTTTTCTAATTTGTTTTGTACATTTTGTTATTTTTCTGCTGTAGCATTAAGTAATTAGAATTTCATTTTATAAATACAGTTTAAAGAAAATAAATAAGAAGCTGAAGACACCACAACTTTTATTTTTATGTACATGTACTTTATTTGATTTTAGTTATATTCGTGAAGTTAATAAATTATTAATCAAATATTAATACTGTTTTGTTTTACATTAAACTTTGTAAAATCTTGACATATCTCTTAAAAGTTGTTTCAAGGAAATATATATTTTATCGTGCTTTTAAATGTTCAGAGTTTACTTTTTTTTATAAAAATGTGCTGGAGCATTTGTTTTTCAGGTAAAGTATAAGTGCTTACAAAAAATGCGTTTAATATTAATAAAACTAAAACTGAGCAGGTTTCCGCTGCAATGTTTAAACGTAGCTTGTTACACTAAAGTTTAAATTGCAACGATAAAACTTACAAGAAAAAAAAACTCTACAATTATTAAACTTAATCAATAAAATCAATGTTTTGCAACTCCCAAAATGAACTATAGGATCGTTACTTTAAAGAAAGAAAAACTATTAAGTTGTAGTCTGGCTAGAAAAAAAATTGGAAAACTAATAAAACTGTAAATAGATATACGTAAAACTTCATTTAGTCCTTTTTTTAATCATAATGCGAGTGTGTGCTGTGGTAGTATATCAAAACAAATAAATTAAGTTGAGTTTAAAACATTCAAACTGTTTAGAATTGTTCCAATAATACAAAAAATACCAAAAAAAAGCGTTAAAAAGATCAATAAGCATTATGAAAAAATATTCTTTGATAAAAAAAAGGCTTGTAATAATCATCTTATTTAGCTTTTAGTTATGTTGATTATAAAAATTAACACAAAGCAATTTTTATCAATACACTATGACTACTAATGACTAAATTTAAGATGAAACACAGTTCAACACGTCATTAAAGTTATTGTCTTTGTATGCAAATTTGTGATATAAAATTTGTCTTATCATACTGTTAATACCTAGCGAAACATTTTGACGTGTTAAAACTTATTTATAAGCTTAAAGCATTTAATTCTGTATGTTTTTTATTTATGTATTCCAAATTGTTTAGATAAAGATTATTATATACTTTTTTGTGTATCGAAAACTATTGACGTAGATGTAACTTAACACGTGATTCGTTGTTATTTTTACACAGATTTGTTTTGCTTCGTGTTTGTTTTTTAGTAAAGACATCTGTTTGCTTGTAAGTATAAATATAAATGTAGAAAACCCTATTACTCGGAAATAATATGAATAAAAGTAGAACGTTTTTTTTTATAAACTGGGTAGGATACTACTACACTTTCTATTGGCGGAGAAAATAAGGTGTAATATGAATATTTAATTAGTTAAAATGTATGTAAGGTTTGTACTTAATTAAATTCAGTTAAGTAAGTATTAAAAAAAAAATTTTTTAATGTATTTCTTTAATTTTTGTTTACTCTTACATGTTAAAGTTTATAAACAAAATAGTATCTTTATATTGCATAATTAGCATTAATATACAAATGTGTAACTAGTGATTTGATTTTACTTTTATAGTTCCAACTGTCTTAAACTGGAGTTGTAGTACACAAAGCTTTTTTTGTTTTAAATTTCAACCAACCTTACAATTTCGTTTAGTTATATAAAAAACAAACTTTCAAATAAATTAACTCAGAAGGCATTGGTGTGCTTGCATATTGCACACTCCTACCTTTTGATGAAAAATAAAGCAATGTTATTGTTAACGAGCAAAACTAAGAGATGCTGTTTATAATAAATTATTATATTTTCCAGTCTTGAAAACAAATGCTAACGTGAGAACATGAAGCTTTATTAAATATTACCAATTTTGATTTTAAAGAATTTAAACAAAATATTTACATGTTGTAACATTCTAATATCTTTGAATCATTGTGCTTTTGCTTATGAAAAACTAATTATTTTTAAAAATTAAATGTGTTTATAAAAAAACTTTTCATCAGAATAACAAAACACAATTAATACAACTGTCATAATGTATATAAACTTAAAAACATCACACATACGTAAATAGTTCATCTATGTGTTTGTGACTATGTCAATTAGAAGTAAAATGTTTATGTAAATTTGTTTCATAAAACAAAAGTACTACTAAAAAGAACAATAATACTGCAAATGTTTCAACTACGTAGAAGCTAATTTAAATACACTTTGCAATAGTGGGAAACAATACCTCAAACTTAAAAAAAAATTCTATAAACTGCAAAAAAACTAAACGTAGAGACTATTTTTACAAGTACATTAAAGCGACAATTAGACGTAAAACTGAGTAAAATTAAATCAATAAATATAACTAAGTTTGTTTTAACATGAAATTTTGAAAGCGATAAAACAACATTGTGTTTATAATTGTATGTTTTATAGCTTTTTTTGAAGTCATTGAAAATAAAATTATGAGTTGAAAGGCATTTTTTTCTTTCATTATCAACAAAGTTTATGATGTTTAAGAAGTATGATAATAAAATAAAACAATATGAAGTTTAAAAACATTCTTTAACTTCATGTCTTTTTTTATTACCATGTAGTACCGCATATATTAAAGTATATAAAACTAAGATATAAATAGTCAGTTATTTCTAAATAAGTGCACGTTAACAGATGTATTTTAATTAAATTTTCTTTAAACTCTCTAAACTTGTTCTATATATTGTTAAAAACTAAAACGTGTTTTATCACGTTGTAGTAAAAAATTAACTAAATGTTAGTTCTTGCACTTACAGTATTTTTCCTGCTTTAGTACGCACTTAGTGTTGATTTCTGTGTTCAAGATTCAGAGTGTTCAATTAAGCGGAAAGTTACTGCATGTGAGGACACAAGTACGAGTAAAAACACAATAAAAAACCTAAAGTTTTATAATTCAAAAACACTCTTTAAGTGTTTCATTCGGTATTTAAATTTTTTTTAAGTGTTTTAAAACATCTCAGATTTAATCTCGCGCTGCGTTATAAAAATCTTTCACTTCTTACGAATTAGAATTGAAATGCTTAAATTAAGCACGTGTTTTCTAACATGTACGTTTTAACTCACCTTATACTCAGTTTGGTAAGTATCATCATAAAAACTTCATTTTTATTATGACTATTAAAAAAGGTATTGCTCATGAAATGAACATAAATTTTTTGATAACATATTTAAATGCTTTCTGCATGCATTACGAGTTTCATAATAAGTGTCTGATATTTACAAATTATTTGCTTACATAACATCAAAACCCATATTTTATATGTAATGTTCTAGAGATTTAATTTCAGTTAGACTATACTTTTGAGAAAGGATGTTTTCAGTTATGTAAACAACCTTTTATCTGTCTGTGGTAAAAATTAAAAAAAAAATAGTGTGACGCAGGTTTTAATATTAAATAATAAATGAGCCAAGTACGTAGATTGTAGGCTGATAATTTAGGTAAAACTTATATTTCATCCGGTAGGACTTTTTATGGGTACTATTTTATGGCCACTATTTTATGGGTAGAATTGCTGCAATAAAATCTGCCCATATTTTGATGTGATGTCGTTAGTTTAAAAATAAAATAAAGTCTAGGCCTTATATAAATATTATGGATAGTTTTTGTAGTTAAGGTTTTATAAACAAAAAAAAAACAACTTGAATACAAATAAACTAATTGTTTGACTTATAAGTACATTTATGTAATTTATATTTTGTAAACTAACAGAAGTAGTGGCTAGGCTTATCAAAAGATTATGGATAGTTTTTTAATTTAAGGTGTTATAAATAAAAAAATATTTATTAATATAAAAACTTAAACGCACATAAACCAATTATTTGTTTTATAAGTATATTTATGTAATTTATACTTTGTAAACTAACAGATGTAGTGGCTTGGCGTATTATAAATATTTTCGATAGTTTTTGTATTTAAGATTTTATAAACAAAAGTAAAAAATCAAAATTGAATACACATAAACCAATTGTTAGATGTATAAGTACATTTATGTATTTTTTTTACAAACAAAATAAACTTAGCTAGATATTTAATAATAAACTAAGATGATGTTGCACCAATATCGAACTGAAATCAAATTCATGTTCATTTGATTCGGGCTCCAATCTAGTCTAAACTAAACCACAATTTCAAAATGCGCTTTTAACAAATTAAGTACATTGATAAGGTACGCACTTTAAGAAGTATGTATCCGCGTAAGGTACGCACTAAATTTTTAATACACATTAATCTGTTATAATTAAAGGTATTCTACAATAAGTACGCACCCGCGTAAGGTAAGCAAATTTTTTTATCTACTTCAAGGCAAAAATCATGTTTCCATTTACGAATTAATAAAAAGGCTTTTTGTGACATAGCTTTTTAAAAAGAAACCTGTTACAAGAAATGTATAAAACAAAATTAATAAGTCATCATATTTTGTAGGGTTTGAACCAAGGTATAAACTGCCTTTTACTGTTTTACAAATTTCAAGCTAATGTTTGATGTACAACAGGTCAAAGTATGATAAAATTAAGAAATGCAAATGTTTAAGCAACTAAGTTCACCATAAAAGAACAAAAATAGAATAATCAAACTGTTTAATAACTGTTACGAAAATAAAATTAGTATAAAAAATAGAGCAATAAACATTATAACAAATACTTTAACCTAAAAAGAACGACTTAACAACTATTTTACTTTATATGTAAAGTTATTTTTACTGTTCAATTATAGTTGTTAATTAAAATCAAAAATAACACTTTTAGCACAAAATACTGATAAAATTGAAAGATATTTTAGCATATTACATTTTTTATTTCTTTAAAGAGGTTGTAACCTATCATTCAAGTATTTAAATGTTTGCTATAAGTATTGTTTATTTCCTTTTATAAGTTGATTATAAGTTATATATATTTTTTAGTTTTTATGTTACTAAACAAGTTTTTTAGAACATTTTTATACACAAAATTCAGTTAATTTTCGTTTAGTTTTTTTTTTCATTTATTTCGTTTAACTGATTGCTTTATTACTAAATATTAAATATTTAAATGATAAATAATTAAATTTAATAGCTCGTAAGAAATTTTAAAAGCATATGGTGTACGATTCGATAACCGAAAGATATCTTTGTACAACAGTTCCTTAGACTAAACTTTTTGAGCACTTTTTTTTTGTTGTTCAATAAACAATATATAAATATTTTTAATTTTTTTATATTTAAAACGATTAAGTTATGACAAATTATGTTATCTAGTCTTCTATTTTGCTGCTGACATTTTTACTTTTTTTTTAATATTTTATTTTTATATAAGAAGTACAAATAATTACATACAATACAAATTATAAAAATTGTAAACGTTATATCTTCTTTAATAAAAAAAGTATAAAAAAAATATTATCTTTATTTTAATACTTAGATTAGAGATAAAAACTGGCAGTCTTAGAAAAAAGAAGACAGAAAAAATATTAATAATTTTTTGTGACAAAATTAAACTTATAAAAAAGTGACACAATAAATTTTCAAGTGAACTGGCTTTTGTAAAAAAGAGCATTTATAAATTTAACTTTAAGCAATTTTTTAACATTTAAAATTAACTAATGTAATATGTTAATATTTTTTATGCCATTATTGTTTACATTGCATAAACATAAACTTGAGTTCAACATTTTAGAAGCCTGGACACTTTATATTTTTTGTTTTCAAAGTAAAAGTACAAAAATTTCATATAATTGCAGCAACTTAATTGCAGAAACACCTAAATGACGTCACTTAAATTTAAAGTCAGATTTAATTACAGCAATTCTAACCATAAAATAGTGCCCATGAAATAGTACCCATAAAAAGACCGACCCTATTTTATCTAACTTTCATCCGCATTTTTGTTAACTTTAAAGAAGCAGCATTAAAACTTATAAATAAAGTCTATTGTAAAATATCATACTATCTAGATTTATTTAGGTATTGTATTTAAATTCAGTAGTAGGCGTTCAACACGCAGTTAATAGTAATATGCATAAATATGCTTCGGTATGCTTAACTTAAATTAAGTAAAATTAAATGTAAATTCAATGAAAACTTAAAAACAAAAAAAAAAAAAAACAAGTTGTTAAATATTTATATAATGTAAGTGAATGTTTTCCATATGTTTTTAGTAACGTTTACGATACAAAACACTGTAAAAATATATTATTAAAACTATAAAGTGTTTATTAGTATTTGTTTGTTATCTACTTTAATGACTCATGTTTGATTATAAGTAATAACGTTTGTGTTATTTGCCATACAAAATGTTCAATGCTAGGAATATTGTAATTAGGATACATTGCTAACAGTGGCGTAGCGTAGTATTTTGGTCAGGGGGTTCGCAAATTTTTTTTCTCAAAAAATCCCCTAAATCAGGGTTTCCCAACCAGGGGTGCTCGCACCCCTTAGTGGTGCGAGGCAGCATTCAAGGGGTGCAAGATGGCTTTTAAATTTTGTTTGATAGATAAGAAATTTTTTTTTTAACTTAGGTGAATGTAAGCTAAAACTTTGTTCACTAAACATAACTGTCGATTTCTAAGGCTAACAAGCAATTCAAATCATTTAAAAAAAATGATAATTACGCCATTTAATTGTACATTTAATAATTGTAACCTAAGCTTTCAAACTTAATACTAATTTAGTAATAAAGAATAACATTTACTTATAATTTTATAATAAATAGAAACAAAAATATCACTAAATTTAAAGTGTATCTTTTGTTTAATTCTAAATCTTTTTAAAAAAATCTAAAATAAATAAAAACTTAAACTTCCCTTAAATACGTTGTGAGTATTTGCCAAACGACGTGTCAATGGGAGTTTTATTGAAGAAATAGGATTAGTTTTTGTTTTTACTTTAGTTGGTTTAAAATAAAAGTTTTGTTTTTGTGTTGAAACTTAGATTCATTTTTATTTCGTTTGATTAAAAGTTAATTGTTTTTAAACTTATTTAAAGATAGGGCAGGGGCAGGTAGAATAACGAGTGATGAGCTTAAAACTCACTTGCTTGACCTTCAGAAAACGTTTGTTGTTGCAGAATGAGTATGAGTTCTGCTATTTTTTACCTTAGAAAAAAAAAAACTTATGCAGTTTGTTGTATTTTTTAATTTTCATATATTTAATTCTTGTTAATATAGACCACTATAAAAAATTTATAAACAAATTTTTATCGTTTTCTATAAAATTGTTTTTAAAAAAATCATTACATGTACTGCAAGGGGTGCGAGAGCAAATAAAAATATTTTTGGGGTTCGGGGCATCAAAAAGGTTGGGAACTACTGCCCTAAATTAAAACTTTTGTAATTAGCTATTAAAATATTTTTTTATATAAATAATATAAATGAAATAAATTCATTAAGTAGTATAAGTTTGAAGTAACTGTTTTAAGAAATACCTATATTTTACAAAATTAATTTTCAAAATGGTATAAATTTCATTAGAATTACTTGTACTTGCACAAATGTAAACTTACTAAATAAAAATTGTTTATACTACTTACAGTAAACTTTATATCTTTAAAAATGAATATATTCAATAAAACGAAAGTATCTGATTTATTTAAAAAAAAAATCAATCTCTTTAATATACAATACAACAGTCATAGCAACACCTCATTGCACATAACTTAAATAAAGTTCCACAGAAGTTAAAATAAACCAACTTTATAACTGTTATTACAATTTATTACAACTTTGTAAAATAATTAAAAGTATACTTTTTAAATTTTATTCATCTGATTGTATTCGTTTAAAATAAAAATCACAAACAAAGTTTATTTCTCATAGGCCAACACGCTTTTTCTTGTATGTTTACAAAAACTAGCAATAGTCTTAGCATTTATTGTAGCATAAAAAAAAACTTGTAAAATTGTTTAATTTTTTTTAAGCGTGACGTATTTTTTAAACCTTTTATAGAAAAATCTGTCATAAGGTTATACTACTGCGGTGCACTAATTAGTTGCGTTCTTTTTGAGTCTAAATTCTTATGAAGTTAAGGAAGTTATAATTTTTTTCCTTATGGAGTTTTTCATCAACATCGGTGCGCTCTTTCGATTGCGCACCGAATCAGTAAATTGGGTAATTGCCCTAACTTGTCACTAATTTATATACAAAATTTCGTTTAACTTTTCGAGTTCTAATTAAACATTGTTGAAAAAAGGCAAACTACGCAGAAAAACTAAACAAAAAAGGATAAAGAAATTACATTCTTTTTTTTTACTTCTTTTCTTTTTTTGGGTGGCACGCATACGCCAGTGTCCCTCCCTACGCTACGCCCCTGATTGCAAGCACGATTAAGTTGTACAAAACGGAAACTTTATTTTTTCTTATGCTTACTAATGATGGGTAACGTAAGGGCCGCAGAATGAAAATGATTGGCCTACCAATGTTAACAAAACTTAAGCGGAGCCCGTAAAAGATAAAACTGCGGCCAGCGAGCATGTAATTCTTGCTTGCTAGACGAAATTATAAAACTTACACTATATTTTTTGGGATTTAAAATGAAGTGAAAAAAATCTTAGGTACAACTTACAGGAGATTTAAAGCTTTCACTAGAAAACTAAAGTAAACAAATATCACATATAACTAATATTTTGTCAAGATTAATTAGAAAATTGATTAATTTAAGTGACTTAAATGAAATTGAAATGCTCCTATCCTCCACGGATTTAATTTTTTAATATCTGACCCTTCGAACAAAAACGTCTACAAAACTTATATTCCTCTATGGTGTTAACAACCCTATTACTATTCTTACTTGTATACTTAATATACACTATACATTACTAAACATTTTACAAATTATATAAGTTTTACTGTATTTTGTGTTTAGTTTTTAGTTTAGATTAATCCTGTACTCCAAAGCTTTTGTTTTTTTCATTAGACACAGTTTTTTATACTTGCTAGTTTGTTTTAAAATAATTAAAAAAAAATTACTGATGATTATTTTAAACTATGAGCAATATTTTATTTTCGTTTTCTCATTAAAAATTTCAAATAAACATTTTCAAGCTACTTTTAGTTTGAGTTGTAGTTTAGTAAACCTTTGTTAAGTTATTTAAACTAAACAACTTGAACTAACCAAGTTTATAAACAACAAATAATATAATTACTTTCTAAAAATTAAACATATTAAGCTGTGTAGATACAAAATAAATTGTTACTTATTGTATTAAAAACCAGTAAACTAACCAAATAAACTTAAGTTATAGTTTTAATATTTATAAAAAATACTAAATAAATTATGTTTGTTTAGTCTTATTACATGCGTTTCTCCGTTATATGACTGTTCAAAATCGTACAACTCAAATTCCGACAATTCAAATTAAAATATATATATATAAAGGAATATATTTCAAAAAGTAATATAACTTAAAAAAATAAAACCCTCATATGTAGATCTTATTAAAATCTACGAGCCACTTTTTTTTTTTTGCAAAATCCTAAATAGTTTTTACGATATTTTAAAATAAAATAAAAATAACTATGCTTTTTACTTTATTTAATATATATCTCAAAATCAAATTAGTGTTTTGCAAAAAGAAAAAATTGGTTTTTAGATAGTAATAGGACCTACATATACATTTTTTATATTTGACAAATATAAACTACTTTATTGGTTGTGGCCCTTTCAAGTTAGTTTTAAGAATTTGAATTGTTGGAATTTGATTTACTCTTATTACATTTTGAGACTATACTTATTTTATGAGACAAAGATTTAATAAAAATCAAAAAATTAAATCAAAACCTATTCTCAAATTGTTTTTAAATGTATTGTATTGAGAACAGTTATGTTTTATGAAGTTGTTATTTTCAAAAGTAGTTAAAATTAGAAAGAGCCAAAAAGTTACCACCCTGCCAGTAGCATTCGTACTTTGGATTTTATATCCTTTGTAGTTCTATTATTTTAAGATTGAATAAAAGTTACACTAATATTAATATATATATTGTTTGAATTCAAAGTTGTTTAAGTATACTAGTTGTTTAATTCATGCAATAAAATATGAAGTTGCTTTTAGTAACAAAACAAATTTTCTATAAGAAATAAAGAAGGAAAAATCTATTTCAATATAATTTTTTTTGCTTTAATTAGTTTAACCTAAACATTTGTGTCACTGGATCATTGTCAATAAAAAACATTTATAAAAGTTTTTCATAATTATATATTTTTTAAATTACTAACTTTTATTAATAGTTATCTAAAATAAAATAATAAATACAAAATTTGTTTAGCACAAGGCTTAAGTGAGTTGATACTACCATGTTAGAAATTAAAATAAGAATTGTAAATTTAATGTAATATTATTAATAAATAAAGCTTTTATAAGAATAGATAGAATACTAACTTTTGCATTATTATTTAAAGTTTTTTTAAAAACTATTCGAATTTAACTTAGTTTACTTCTAAAGTTTTTAAAACGATATTTCAGAAAATGTTATTTTTTGGTTTTTGAAAAAAAAACCCATTGAAGTCACAAGTTTTTTTCTGAAAGCAAAAAACACAAAGTTTAACCTTTCTTTCATTGATAAAAATAGAATAGAAGTGTGATTTTAAAATATTCAATTTTATTAACATTTAAAAAATATCGAACTTTAAATAACGAATTGTGTTTATTATTTTGATACTAGTTTTAGTATTTTAACTTTAATCTTTTTTTAACAACTCAAGATGTTTTACAAATTTTCGTTTTAATATACGTCTTTAGTTGAAAGATTTTCTTTTCACAAAAATTACTTAAAATAAAGGTTGTCCACCTAATATTTAACAATAACATTTTTCAGTGCATTGAAAATATAAGAGTTAAATGATAAAAAGTAAATAAATGTCAATAAATCAAAAATGTATTTGTACAATAGTGTTTAACCCAAAGTTTAAAAAAATAATTTAGTATTATATGCATTTTATACTTTTTCTTTTAATTATTAAAGAAATACAATTCTTTCAAGAGTTGTGTGATTGGAATAACAACAGAAAATTTTTTTTATTAAAAATGTCAGTTTATTATTTTTTTTAATTAAAAATCAGCAACATTAATTACATGCAAAAGGATTTATTTACATATTTCAAAATCTGAGCATTTTATAAATTTCTTAGAGTAACGTTGTAGACCTTTAAACATGTCCGAAAATAAATCATTTTAAAAATGTATATACTAAAGACAAATCAAAATGTTGTTTTTAATATTTGTACTAGTTTCATCACCTTTAAACACTTTAAACACTTTCGTTTTAATTAAAGCATAAAAAAGTGTTAGAGCAAAAATTTTACAGAATTTTTTCAACATCTATAGTTTATAAGTTTAAACAGACAAACAATATTTTACAAATATATAACAAACAGTTTAGTACATTATTTTATGGTAATTTACTTTTGATAGACTATCAATATTATATGACGTTGAAATATTTATTGACAAGTCTAAAATTAGAACTTTATAAACATTGTTTTAAGGGTTAAACGTCAAAGTAAGTTTAGTTAACAAGTAGATCGATAACAAAAAATAAACTTTCAAAAATAATGTTTAAAAATTTTAAAGATTAAAATCCATTTTTCTAAAAACGTATTTGTTAAAAATAATAATATACTCAGTTTTAGATCATTCTTTTTACAAAACAGTTCTAATGACATATAATACTTCAATGCATTTTAATACCGACAACAGTAAAATGTTCTAACAGTTTTCAATAACCAAGTACAGTGGCTCCATTAACCGAACAAACAGGCACAATTTGTGCTAATCATTAAACAATTTAAAATTTTCCAATAACCGAACAATTAGAAGTAATTTCCAATAAACAAACAACCAGGATTTTGCACTAGCTTTAACTGTTTTAAATAAGACCTTTTTCTTTAAACTTTTTTCTTTTTCAATATATGAATGAAAAGTTTGTAAACTTGTCTTGAAATTGTACTGTTTTGAATAAGCTAAAGTGTAGAAGTGTCGGTTCGTGTAGAAGTGTCGCTTCGTTTAAAAGTGACGCTCTGTGTAAAAATGAAGCTTGTGCATTTTTGCAAATTTTAGTAACATATTTTTTTTATAAGTTTATACATAACTGTATCTACTCTTGATTGTAAACATGGGTTAACAAAACTAGTAACTGGCAAAAGAACAATAGAGAACAAGGGGTGTACAATATTATAAACCTTCAATACAGAACAACTAGCGTATAAAACTAACAGTTATTACTATTGCAAGGTTTTTAGTTTTTAATTTTTACACTATGTTGTGTAAAGAAAAGGCGAATAAGCCTTTACATAACTTTTATTTTGATTTAGTTGTTAGGCGATTTTACTGTTTTAAGTCAGTAAAGTTTCAAAACTAATTTATATGATCTGTCCATTTGTACATCATTAGTCAGTTGTAAAATAAATCGGTCACAAAAGCACGGAGTCACTTTTTTACAAAGCGTCATTTTTTCACTTGCTTTAAATTTATTAGTTAGTAGTATTTTCTTTAATTTTTATTAGTTTAGCAATAAATTAATAAACAGTTTGTTAATATATTTTCAAACTCGACTTTTTTGATTAAACTAGTGACGTTTCGTGCAAAAATGTTGGTTTATCCAAGCGTGTCGCTTCGTAGAATAGTGATGCTCCGCGCAAAAGTGACGCTCTTATTTTTCTGACATTTACCCTTTCATAACACATCTGCACAAACTTTTTTATTATTCCATACAACACTAACTCTACTCTTGAGTATAAAAATGGGTTTATAACACTATTGATTGGCAGAAGCACAATAGAAGATAGGGGGTGAACAATGTCAGGAATCATCCATCCATAATAACTGGCGTAAGTAAATGCAATTATTGGCAACCAACAGACTATATCTGTAACCACAATCAAAAACACTCTTATCATAAATTTTTTTTTATTTTTCGATTTGTTCCTAGAACGGTTGTTTACTTTTTATGATCTTATTTCTAAAAATATTAACAAATATCCGACAGATATTAAAACTATCAAAAGTAAATTAAAACTCATTAAAACAAAAGAAAATTTTCTGGCTAATAAAGATTTTGAATAAAAATCAGGTAGGCAAACTGATGATGAACTGTAAAAACCAAAAGTATTTTTTACAATGATACTTGTGTTTGGGTACTGTTTTTTCATTTCATCTTTATTCATAAACCAATTTTTAAAATGTTCAGTATTTTTTTTATTTTTTAACAGTGGAATACTAAAACTTGGATTATCTTTCAATTGGTTATTTTGATTCGAATCAGCAAAATTCACTATTGAATCGACACTTTTATTTTTTAGAAACATGTTGCTTGAAATAAGCATACTTTGCATGAATTGTTTTTGTAAGACTATTGGTGTAATTGATAACAGTATTGGTATAAACCAGCAAACACTTAACAAAAAAATAACTTTGTTTTTATAGTTGTCTAAACTATTAAATGGTTTATAAACTGTAAACAGTCGAAACCCAGTCATCAATGCCAATAAATTTAAGGATGTTTGAGATGAAACTATAGTGAAAATTCCTATAATATTACAAGGTAAACTGGAACGCCATTCTAGATCATAAAAACAATATTTACCTGAAAATTTAGTTGAAAACAACGCTAATGTAGCCAAAACAAAGCCAAAAATTATATCGGAAATTGATATATTGATAACAAATACAAGATTGTAAAAATTAACCAAACGCGTTTTGTCCAGGTTTTTTATTTCTGCATAGCACTTTATTAAAGCAACAATATTCAGAAAAAATATTGCTACAGTAGAAAACCATATATACTTTCGTAAAGTTGGGTTTTTAATTATTTCTTCTGCTGAACTTATTGGGTTATCCTTACATTCATCTGACCTATCAGAACAGTCTATTTGGTTATCATTAACTTTTGTTCTGCTAACTGAAACTGGAAATCCTGTGATGCAGTTAAAATGTGTCTTACTTGAACAATACCTTTCGTCAGACTGATCTTGACAATCAAAGTTAAAATCGCACACTTTTTCAATTTCAATGATTTCGTCTTTATTGTAGTCACAAATAAAATACCAATAGCAGTTTAGTGCGTTATTGTTGCATATTGTACAAAACTTATTGATAAATCCAAAAGTTTTCAGATACCTTTCATCAATGTGTTGAAAACGCTCATAGTTGTAAGAGCTTGAAATACGTAGATAGTTAAGTAAATTAGAGTTGTTAAAGTAAATAAGATCATTTTCAACACCAAAAACTTGTGTTAAAGTAATTTCATCGAATAATAAAAAGTTAAAAAATCGGATAACTTTACAAAACTGATCAACTCTACTTGTTTTCAAACTTAAACTCATTTCTTCTTTAGCAGGACATTCAAAATGGTTATAACAATGAGCAGCTGAGTAATTGTTGTATCTGTATGGAGTTTTTATTACTTTGTGTAAAATGTCTTCTCTGAATTTATTTTCTCCAACAAAAAAAACAAAATAACCCCTACTTGAAGTATACTGTCCAAGTTGAGAACTTGTTCGCTTAATGTTGTTCAGAGCAGTTACTTCCTTAAAACATTGACTAAAACTTAAAGGTGGCGTGCGAGGGTGCTCGTAACTAATACGTATTGTTTGTCTACAATTTACATGACGCCACGGAAAAATGTAAAAACTTATCATCCATTCACCATACAGTTTCGCAAAATCATTATAAAGTGGGTCTCCAAGTGGGTTTAATTTGAACACAAACATCGTCTAAAATCAAAATTAAAATGTTATAGTTAATTCAATACTTAAAAACTTAAATACATGTTTAAATAGTCAGCTAAACTTAAACCGTTTATAACATATAAACACTTTTAAAAACAGCAGTACTACTTATATTTTTTTCAAGTTTGTTTTTTAGTTTAGTTTTGTTTTTTACTAGGTTTTGTTTAATTTAATTATTACTGAATCTTTTTTGATAAGCAGTTTAGTTTTTTTATAATTTAAAACGGTTAATGAAAACTTATGGCTTACACAAACAAAGCATTTAGTGCTATTGTAGAACTTCAAATAAGCTGTAAATAATATAACACAAACAAAAACAATTTGACTTACTGAATTTATTCTTGAGTTATCAACTGGTAATGGCGAAAAGTATGTTACAAAACAGTCACGTTCATAAGCAAAAAGGCTAATTTCAATATCTCTTCCATATTTATCGTTTGTTTCTTAAATTAAAAAACAAAAAGCAGTTTAAGAAATTGAAATTATATCAGTATTGTAAAAAAACAAAAACCATAACTGTTTTCATTAAAGTATAACAAATTATGAACTTATCTACGTAAAAATAATGTTTTATTATGTATGCACTTTCTTCATAGCTAAACTAAAAGCTCTTAAACTTAACGAAAGTAAACTATACTTGTGTAACGTTTAAAACTTTCCGTATTTTGACTATAAATTGAGTGAAGTTCAAACTTGTAACTTCAATTATTTAAAACAAAAACATCAAAAAAACCCTGAACAAGTAATTTATTTTGTTTGTTGTTTATACACCTAAAAATAAAGCAATCTAACCATCAATGTACGTAAGAAGAAAGTAATCAACAACTTTTCCCTCTTCAACAATTTTTAATTTTTCTGCAGTACAATGTTCTGTGTAAGAAGATGAGTATCCTGTAGTTTACAATATAATTTTAAATTTAGAAAAATACAATATACATAAGTTTCTTTTAAGGTTCTTAAATGAACCATTAACAATTGTTTCTTACAAACTGAACTAATTACTAACCAGGATAAAAGTACCCATATCTTTTTTCCAATAAACAGCCCTCGTAGTTTGTATAACTTCTGTTTGTGTTTTTTGTAAATTTTTCATTGCAGAATAAAACACGTTTTTTCAGATTTTGACAAATTGTAAAGTTATTTGCCAGAACAATTAATATACATGTTAATAGCGACTTCATTTGTTCATTGATAAAAAATTAAGTAATGACAAAAACAGATTAAAATATTTCCAACTTTAGTTATAATCAGTAAGTAATTACATCTAGTAAACTATTTAATAGTTTTACATCACTAAAAACTTAAATAGCATTAAATTAGATCTTTATAAATAAAGAATTTAATTTATATTGCCATTTATAATTTTCATAAATAGAAAATAACATAAATAATTAACTACTCAAATAAAACAATAACTTTTATTAACTATTTAACTAGTTAAAAATTCTGTCATTCTTTTTTACAATATTAGTATCGTTAATCTTTCTTTCTTTACAGTTTGAACTTTAACTGTTAATATCTAATTTTATTTTTTTAGCTTATTATAGTTTAATTTTAGTGTGGAGCACGACTCGATGACCGAGGATTTTTTATACATAGAAGTCTTTAGACCATAGTTTTTTTTTGTGTTTTTTTTTTTAATAAACTTAAATTTCAGTTTCCAGTTATTTGTATAACAAAGCATACTAAGTAACCTTTTTGCAAAAAAAAAAAAGATACAAAAAAATCGCTTGATTTTATTTTAAAATCGTATATACTAATGTAAATTTTAAAACTTGTTCAAAAAAATGTTTATAAATAGTTCAAGTATTTAAAACTATTAAATTTTATCATTACTGCAAGAATATACTTGTAATACTAAACGAAAATTGTTTTGCAAAACACACATAAGCATAGTTATTTTATTATTCATAATGTATTTTAAATTATTTACCTGTTTTTAATAATGTTAAAAAACAGGACTTTATTAAATTGAATAAGTAGTAGTGTAAAACAACTGTAAAATTAAATTAATAAAACTAAATTAATAAAACGTTCACAAAATATAAAGTCAAGAAAGCTTTTTCTTAATAACTTTACACACAGTTGAATTTTGTTTTTACATTTTGTTTAAGACTATTTGATTTGTTAAACAAAAATTAAGTAATAAAAAAAATATGCTAGAATATAAAGTTTTAATTTGAAAACTAGTTAAAGGGGAAACACACACTTGATAAAACTTATCAACGATCAAAATTTCTATTGTTTATTTTTTAAATTTTTTATTCTTTTAATAACAGCAAAAAAAATATTAAGGTCATTTTTTTTGTTTTTATTAATTTAATAGTTTCATTGCTACTACATAATACATTTCAGAAATTTCTAATTATTTAGAATATTTTATTTAAACTTTAATTTTTTTCACATGATGTAATTTTACATTGCTTTTTTTATTTTCCAGATAAAATTTGTGCACAAAAAAGGATTTCATTGTTTGTCAGCTGATAAATCTTTAATTTTATCTAAGAAAGTTTTATAGAAAAAAATATTTGTTATTTATACATAATATTCAAATATTCAATTTATTGAACAAATATTTTTGTTTTATTCTAAGTTAAAAAACTTTGTTTTTTTTTGCTTTATAAGTATTTAGAATTTTGAAGTATAATCGTTAATTTTTCATGGAATAACTCTTTATAGTAATACTAGAATAATAGCACTTAATAAATAACTAACACTTATATAATAAAAATAGAGACTGAAGTCAGCTATGTTTAAACTATAAGATAAAACTAAGACTTTTATTAGGAAAAAATTTAAAAATCAAAAACAAAACTAGTTCTTAAACATTTGCAGAAAAAACGCCTTTTTTTTGACTAACTAAAACCCTTTTAGTAAAAAATATATTTATTTAGCTATTTTTGTCAGCAGTAGTTTTTTTTTGCTTATGACATTTTTGTGAACTTTAAGCAGATGTTAAATATTTTACTGCATATAATTTGAAAACCTAGTGGTGTTCTTAATTATAGAAAGAAAGGTTTTGTAATATAAAAAAGTAAATGTCTGTTGAAGCTGAAATTAAAGCATTAGTTGAGTCCTCCAAAATTGGGAAACAGCTGAAAGAAAAACTGATTGCCATTGGAAGCAAGAAGGACAATGAATTTAGTTGTTTTCAAGCTGAGATGCTTAAATTGAAGAAAGATTATAATGAAAAAAGTAGAATTATTGAAAATAACATTGATCAGATTCAAAAAGATGAATTCAGCAGTAAGAGAATAGACAATATAGAAAATAGAATTACAGAATTACAAAAAAGTTTCTCAGAATTTAAGTCTGATTTTTCTTCTAAATTTAACAAGTTTGAAGCTAAATTCTCCAAATATGCTGATGCTATGCAGAAAAGTGAACCAACAGAAATTATCACAAACATTAGTACCAAATTAAATTTAGTAGCAGAAAAAATAGATGCTGAAAATGAACAAAAACTGAAAGAAAAGAAGGCTTTAAATGTAATAATATTTAACATTCCAGAAAGTAAAAATTCAACTCATAATGCACTAGAAAGTTGCAAAAATGATCTAAAAATAATTCAACAAGTATTAGGAGAAAATAAAATGAAAAAAGAAGAATTTAAGTCACTTTATCGAGTTGGTAAAATTGCAGCTAACAAAATCAGACCAATTATAGTCAAATTAAATAATTTAGCATCCAAACACAGACTGTTAAGACTGAGAGATTTGAAAATGTTTAATGGTGAAATTGAATCAAAAGTCTACATCAACCCTGACAGAACTCTCTTGGAAATTGAAGCTTTCAGAAAATTGAGAAAAGAAGTTAAAATAAAGCAAGCCATCGCTGATGAGAATAAATTGGACATAAAATATGTTATAAGGAACAACAAGATAGTTGAACTGACAAAACAGCCCTTTCGTTACCGCTCCCAGGACATCTGGGATTAATGGAGGAAATCGTGAGTCAACGGGTATAAACTTATTAAGTGATAGAATTAATTTTAACACTAACAAGTTTTCCTATATAAATTGTAACAACAACTATTTAAAAGTTTGTTACACTAATATAAGATCTGTTTTAAATAAATTTTATATTTTAGAGAACTATATAAATTTGAATAACATTGATTTATTTTTTTTGACTGAAACATGGTTGACTAATAAGGTCAACGATGCCACAGTGTGTCCTTTTAACTATAACATTTACCGAAGTGATAGGTCTAGTAGGGGTGGAGGTGTTGCTATCCTTTTCAAAAATTCGCTTAAAGTTATTAAAGTTAAAAACGATTCTATCTCTACTAGCAACATCAATTTTGAATACCTATGTGTAGATGTAATTTTTAAAAAGATGAAATTAAGATTTTGTTGTGTCTACCTTCCTCCACTGTCTGCTAGATGCGCACTGACTGTTCAAAATGTAATCAAAATGATTAAAATGGTTTTTCCAAAAGAGTGTTCTTTTTATGTTCTTGGTGATTTTAATATGCCAAATATAGATTGGAGGATTCCTAGCACAGATTTCAATAAACCCCATGAGTGTTTTCTTAATTTTTGTACAGACAATTTTTTAACCCAAGTAATTGAAAATCCAACCCATAAGAATGGTAACATTCTTGATCTCATAATTTGCAATCATTTTGGTCTAGATAGAATCATATCACACTCAACTAATTTTCCATTAACAAACACTTGTGACCATAACTTGCTTTCACTAAAAATTAAAATTGAAAATAAAATAGTACCTATTGCTAAAGAAGTCTCATATGACTATAAAAAAGCAGATTTTGAAAGCATCAATGATTTCCTGTCAAAAATTAATTGGACCTCTTTATTTAAAAATTCAGAAAATCTCCAGCATTTCTACGATCAATTCATCAGCTCAATCCAAATCTCAATCAAACGTTTTGTTCCAATTTTTTCTAAAAATAACAAAAGTAAAAAATATCCATCTCATATTAAAAAGTTATTAAAAGAATATGCGAATCTATACAAAAATAGTAAGACAAATAAATCACTTTTGATAAAATACAAAAACAATTCTAAAGAATATCAATTAGCTGTTAAAAAATACAACTTTGAATATGAAAACAAATTCTGCAAAAACCCAAATTTAAAAAAGTTTTATAGCTACGTGAAATCTAAACTTAAGTTAAATAATTCCATACATCTCTTATATGATAATGATAAAAACAAAACAGTAACCTCAGATTTTGAAATAGCAACACTTTTTAACATAAATTTTCAAAAAGTTTTTAAAAAAGACGAGAGTTACCAGTCTTTTAAGCTACCCCAAAAGAATTGTAGTAAGATGCAAAATTTTTTCATAACTTATGAAGACATTATAAGTTCAATTAACCACTTAAAAGATAAAATCATAAGAACGCCAGAAAACATTCCACCCTATTATATCAAGCATGTTATCCAATCAATAATATTTCCACTTTCATTAATATTTAATTGCTCTCTAGAACTATCTGATGTTCCTAAACAATGGAAAACATCTTTTATTATTCCTGTGCACAAGAAAGGTAATATACACGATGCATTAAATTACAGACCAATATCTCTAACAAGTGGATTTTCAAGAATTTATGAACATATTGTATCTGTAAAAATTCTCAATCACCTCTTTGATAACAAATTATTAACTAACAAACAGTTTGGTTTTGTTCCAAACCGCTCATCAACCATTCAACTGTTAACATGCTTGCATTCTTGGTTAGTTCCTTATCTCAAATATGAATTTACTAAAGTAGTTTATACGGATATTCAAAAAGCCTTTGATTCAGTATCACACAAAAGATTATTAAAAATTTTAAATCAGTATGGGCTACATGAAAGCTTAATTGATTGGTTTGATAACTTTTTAAATAATAGATCACAAAGAGTACTCATCAATAATACGCTTTCTGACTCTTTAACAATCTACAGTGGAGTACCACAAGGTGGTGTAGTTGGTCCCCTTCTCTTTTTAATTTATATTAATGATATTTGTTCAAACATTGATATTAAAAGTGAGTTAAGCTTATTTGCAGATGATGCCAAAATCTTTAGTCAGTCAAATACCTCATTACAACTATCTTTAGATAATATTTACATATGGTTAAAAACAAGAAAACTAAACTTAAATCCTAGCAAATGTAAAATTCTAACCATTAACAAAAAAGAATCTTCTCCAACTGACCTCTTAATCAATAACATCAAGTTACCAGAAATTAAAGTTTATAAAGATTTAGGAATTTATATTTCCAAAGATTTGAAATGGAATGAACATATCAACTATTTATATAAGATTGCAAAAACTACATGTTATCAAATATTGAAAAGTTTTAAAACTAATTCTGCTTCAATTCTGACAAAACTATTTAAAACATACGTTCGCCCTAAACTTGAGTTTAGTACCCAAATTTGGTCACCCCATTTAAAAAAGGATATTAACAAAATTGAATCTGTGCAAAGGAGTTTTACCCGTCATATTTGTAATCGTTGCAACATATCTTACACGTCATATAATGATAGAATGATTAAATTTGGATTGAAATCACTGGAATATAGAAGATGGGAATTTGATTTATTAATTCTTTACAAAATTATCAATGGCAAATATAAAAGTTTTTTTAACCAGTATTTTAATTTTTCCCAAAATAAATATCAACTAAGAGGAAATAATTTGAAAATAAAATGTAAACATGATTTTCAAAACAGTCAGTGGCAAGGCGCATTTTTTCACAGAGCAAAAGCTATGTGGAACAGACTACCTCAGGATATAGTATCTTGTGAGAGGGTAGAACAATTTCGTTTAAAGCTAAAAAGATTTGACTTAAATACGATAAATACCAGTAAAATTAACTAATTTTCCACTGTAACAAAAGGAAAAATATTCGTTTCCCTACGCCTCCCCCCTACAAACTATTAGTTTACTTATATATTTTGTAGTTATGAATATTGTTTTATAAGCCATGATTTTAGACAAACTTCTTTACTGTGTGTACTAAGTAATATATAAATTTGAATTTTTTGAACTGAATTTTCAATTTAGTTCATTTGTTTATCATATTGTGTTTAACTTTGTGTTTCCATTTAAATTATGTTTGTATATATATATATGTATAATTTATCTTAAAGTTTTGAATATAAGTTTATTTTCTTTTTCTCTTTTTGTGTGTCCTGTTTAAGTGGCTCAGGTTTTGACGCCTGAGTCCAACATTGCACAATAAACAATATAATAATAATAATAACCTTTCTTTTAAGATTCCGCCTAGCATTTAGTATGTACACTTTAAACAAAATAATATTCATAATATAAAAAGAACTTTTTGAAAAACCGTGAAATTATGTTCTAAATGGTGAAGAAGCATTACTGATAAATGAAACTTAAAGTTTTTAGGCAGCTTTAAAAGTTTATTGGACTTTTTTTTTTAACCAACATAAAGAAAAGTTTTACGTTTTGAAAAAGCATAACTTATTTTTACAATTAATGCAGAGTTTTTCGTAATAAAAACGTTTAGTTGAGTATGCTAACTTTGAAAACAATTACTTTACATTCTTGTAACTAAAAAGAATATGCAGTGCAAATTACGTTAATGAAAAATGTTTCTAAGTTTAGTTAAACGATTTTACAAAACTAACATACTAGTGAAATTTAAATTTCTTAAGATAAACTAGTAAATATTAGACTTTTATACGTAAAAACTATAATGACTTTTTAACGAAGTATTTTGATATACCTAAAGTTTATGTACCGTTTATATTACAACTTAAACAGTTTTTTTTCACAGATAATAGAGATAAAATTAAAACAAAACAGTAATAAAAAGTATCATATTTTTCTACTATAATTTATTTACTAGATAAAAGGAAAATAGTTGTGTAGTAATATGTACTGTTTTTTTTTTAATTTAACTACAAAAATACGTTTATATTCTGTTACACAAAATAAAACTATTTTATTTAAAGGTAACATTAGCTAAAACTTTATCATAAAACTTGTTCACGCATATTTTCGGTCTGTTTTAATTGAAAAAAGGACAAAAAAAAATATCACCCAAAGTTTATAGTTTCTTAAATAGTACGACTTAAAATAAATTACCACTCTAAAGTTTTATTTTGAAAAAAAGTCAGTTTGAACCGCAAGTGTCAACTGCATAAAATATTTATTTTCAATAATTAACCAATCAAGTTATTCGAAAGTAATTGTAAATTTTCTAGTCAAAATACTTGCCAACATAAAATACTTAGCACAGTGCTTCAACTTAGTTTTTGTTTAAGTGTGGTGGAAAAACATACCGGTGTCAGTTGTTCGTAAAAACTTATAATTTTGTGAAGTAGTGGTTCGAAAACAACAAAAATTTCATAGATAGTTAGTAGGGTGCATTTGGTGCCCATCGAAAATTAAATTCTGTATTAGCGTAAAGTAGAGAAATTAAAAACTTTAAATTTATATTAAAAACATTAATTTTTCAGCTGCTACTGAAATTGAGTTAATTAAATATTTTAGTTTCGTCAATTCGATGTTTTTAAAAGATTAATGGGAGGATCAAAGTTTATTTTAAATGTTTTCTCATTACGATTACATTTAGTGCTTATAAATCGTTTAGAATTACATTTTTTAAATTTCTAAAGAAAAATTGTAATGCAGTTGATTTGAGTTTTTCCTTTTAAAATAACAAAAAATTACAAATATTCGTTAGTATATTATTAAATACTAAAGTAAAAATAATGGATGAAGTCATTTTCGCACTATTTGGTTCTAAAATTTTTCTTTTTTCTTATATTTCTCGATTGTAGATTTTCATATATATTTTAAGGATATAGTTAAAAATTCACAAGTATAAAACAAAAACGGTAACTCATACTATACTTTAATGATATCTGAAAATTCTTAGTATGATAAGTTAAACTATTTATTAAGCAACATGACTCCAAATCATTAAAGTTGTCAACTAAAAAGAAAATAAGAAAATATAATAAAACAATGAACTTTAAGTTTAACAAAAATAATATTATAACTCGTTGAAGGGAACTGTTAAGGAACTAGTCCGCCAATAATATTTAATTTAAGATAAATAATAGTTTTTACGTTTTATTAAAACAAAAACAATCAACATAAATTCAGTAAGCTTGTATCAAAAGTATCATACTTGAAAGCTAGTTATACTAGTAGTTTTAAAACTTTATTTGATGCTTTTATTTAATAAACATTCGGCTCACAACAAAGCAAACTTTCATCCTTGCATAGAAATTGTTTTATTAAGATGACGCATTGTACTATTTGGCATTTAAAAGCTTGCAAACGTATGAATAACATCGGGAAAATTGAAACTAATTAGTGACGAAATAACGATTTGTTGCCAATTTTTTGTTTTAAATAATGCGAAAATTATTAGAGTGTACTCTTAGCAAAATGAATCTTTGAAATTTTAAAAATAGAAAACTTATATTAGTCTTAATACAGGTCCTTTTGCACAGTTTAAAACCGTTATATGATAAAACTAAGCGAAAAAAAATAATTTATGAATTACTTCTGGTTAATTTAATAATGTTTTTTTTTATACTATTTACTTATTTAATTCATTGTTGCTTTTTTTTATTCAGTTGTTAAGTCATTAATAACTGTCATTATAAATTGAATGTTTCTAATCTCAGCCAGTAATAAATAAATTAGTTTGCAATTCAATGTTTTCTTAAGAATTAATTTAGTAAATGTGTAGACAATTAAGCTGACTAAGTTTGCAGTATAAAGGAATAAAATTAATTTGCAGAAAAACAAAAACATATTCATTTTAAACCTTCATCAAGAGATGCTTATAGCTACTTAGTCTTTGTGTATAATTTGAAATAATTAAAAGGTTTTATTAGTTGTAGAAACATGCAAGCATGCAATAAAAAAAAAAGACGTATTTACGATTCATACAAGTCGCAAAAGCCGCAGGTTTAAATTAAATAAGCGAACATATTAATAATAAATAACAAAAAAATAGTTAATTGTAAAAAAAAAAATATATTTTATTACTTTAAGTCTGTTTAACGTTGTAAGTTTTCGCATACTTTTTCAAGTTAATTTTTAAGGTGTTTCAAAGTGTGTCATTGTTATGTAAAAATTTAAATTTAAGTATTCTATTGTTTATGTTTATCAAGCTTTATTGTACGTGAAATTAAAGTTGGTGAAAATACATTTTTTTCATGGCAATTATAAAAAATAAAATGCAAATATACATGTTTTGTAATAAAATTCAATTATTGTTGGTTAAAAAAAATCTGATTGCTTTAAAAAAAGCCTTATACGTACGTATGTAAACTTTCTTTTGTTTGAAAGTCATACCTGATATTTAAACAAATTTTAAGCCTTGTTTAAATTCTCTTTCTAATAGAAAAATGTAATAAAACTGAAGAAGGAACACATTACATATTTAATAAAGTTTTATCGCGTTTAAATTAATCAAGAAATTTACAGCTAATTACTTTTGATAGTCCTTATTTTGAACAAAATTAATGGCTAGTAGCAAAAAAATTTTGTAACTTGGCAAGAACTTCTAACAAAATTTAAGTATTAGTTTATTTTGCATTATACAGTTGCAAATGTAATGTAAAAAAAACTTGGGATAGTTTTTCAAATACTAAAAAAGCTGTGTGCAAAGCTTTATGAAAAAAAAAAACTAATAAATTTGTCATCCACTTTATCTTTTCTACTAATATCCATAGAAGATATTTTTATTGCTCTTTTACTTTTTATTCACTTTCGTTAGACTGTCTTTTTTAAAAGCTGAAAAGCTTTTATTGTAGTAGCTAATCAAATATATTTGAAAAAAAAGGTTACAAAAAAATACCAAAACAAACGTAATTTAAATATAAAACATAGTTCAAAAAGTTAACAGACTTACTGTCTATGTATGCAAATGTGTTTAGATAAAATTCATTTATCATAAATTTTATACCTAGCCAAATTTTTTGAACTTGTAAAGTTTATTTATACATTTTCCTGTTATCATTCTTTTCAATTTTTGTTTAAGTTTTGTATTTGCACTTTAATAAAGTATCATTTTTTCAAATTACAAAGTATTGTTGCATATTTAGAAAAATGTTATACAAATTTTAATTTTTTTATCACTAGTTGCACTCTACGTTTATATTTTATTGTGAAAATATTTTAAAATAAAACGAAATACAAAAAATGTGTGTAAACTAAATTGATATAACTAAACTAAAATGCTTTGAATAAAAATTTAAGATAATATATAACGTATTTATCATGTAATGACCTAAAGTAAATTTGACAACGAAATATTTTTTAAATCGGAAATTTACAGGTATTATTTAATTTTCAAAATTATTTAATAAGTATAGATTTTGTTTTCCGGAGAAAGCTTTAAATAATAATCTAACTGAAAACGCAGTTTATTGCTGCAATGTCCAAACATAGCTTATATCATTATTTCAATACTAGATTACTAGAACAAATGTAACAAGCAATTATTTTTCAGTAAATGATATTAATTTTAAAAACTAAAATAATACACTCTAAACTCTGTCTTAAACATTCAATGTGCATTTTAAGACATATATTTAAGTAAACAGTCAATTTAGAAACATTGATAATTTATTAGTTCTGTGTAATAGTAATATTAACATTTGTCTTAAATATATTTTACATTTCAACTAAAATTAACTCAAATTGCAGTTAAACATGTTTATAAATTTTTGAAACCATTTTAAAATAGTTATAGCTTTAAATTGATTTAAATTAATAAAGAAAGTTCAAAACAAAATATTATTTGTGCTTCTTTGCTTAAATTGATTTAATTGATAAATTTAATAACCAAAAAGCTAGTTATTCATCTTTAGATCAATGTAACTTAGAATTAGAGCTTTAAAAAAAACATTCATTAGCCAGTTTTTATAAGCAATCGCTTTTTTACTAATGAACTTTTTTAAAGGACGATTATTAAGACTTTTTGTATGTATGGTGTTGTTTTGGTACCTTTACGGAATCACACCTTGTACACAACTTATAGAAGCACACCTTAGCAAACAGATTTGATTGAAGAGCTGTTTACATTTACAAATTCGCAGTTACTGCATTACAGTACAATCTATAAGAAAACTACTTTTGTCAACACCTAGCATTGAGACAATTTTACTGCAAATATTTAACACACTTAACTACGTCAGTAGAGTTTTAGTCTATGTCTGACAGTTTTTTAAGATAAAATTTATCTTTCTTTTCTTATCTAGTCTAAGATACTGAAGTATTTAAATTTGTTTATATTTTTCGAAAGTTAATTTAGTTTATATGCTGTTGTAATTTTAACTTGCCTATTTGAAAACTATAAAAATATTTTTTTGTTTTCTACGTTTAATGGAAATTTTTTTATTTTATTTTGGTTTAATATAAAATACCAGCTATTGCAAAAAATGATGTAAAGAAAACCTTTATACATAAGATATAGACTTTTTTTTACAAATTTTGTTAAGTAAAAAAAATAAAACTTTGCTTGATTTTGTCTAAATTTAACTAAATAAAATTTTTAACCAAGATTATTCTCAAAAATGAAAGCTACACGCTGTTTATTATGTACAAAAAGCAATTAATAAAAATAACTTTAAAAATATATAAAATGCTAAAAATTCTTACAGGATCATAAGAAATTTAAAAAACCAACGGAGTATGTACCTATGGAAAGTTTTATTTTATTAAATTTGGTTCCTGAAAAACAAACATTATGATCAATTACTATTCAACCGGTATTAATTTTTTGAAAAACTTCAATATTATTTATTATTTTTTCAAAGTTAGTAAGGTTTGTTAAGTAGTAAAGCTCACTAAACGTTTTACTTTTTATTCCGTACATTTAGTACATTGTTTTAAACCATGAGTTCAATACTTTAGTTTAATATTTTTACATAACTTCCATTTATTTTGTTGAAAGACTTTTTTCAAATTTATTTTTAACAACTGATTATCTCCTATACCCCAATAAACAATATCACTTTATGTTACTTGAAGTGTTGATAAGTTGTTACACCTTCATTCACTTTTTTGTTTCATTTTTTTAACGCATTATTTAAAAGTACGTATAAAAATATACTTTTGCATAAAATTACTTTTATTTATTGTGCATTTTATTTAAACACGAAATTAAAATAGATGAAACTATTTTCTTGTTCGTGTGGTTTTAAGAAAACGTATTTAAATATTTAATTTCCAAAAAAAAATTGTAGTTCCTCCTCTATTTTAAAACACAAAAAACTTTGATTGGTTTAAAAGAGACGCTTCTTATGTACGTAGGTAAACCTGTTTTTAGTTAACAATTTTCAGTGAATAATAAAAGAGTTTTTAAATTTTATATGTAGCTAGTTATGTAATGGAGTATAAAAAAATCAATGGTTATACTAATATAAATATAATATACTTTTTTAAATTGTCCACTTTTGGAAGTTTTTTATGAACATTAGAAAACAGTTAAAAGTAACAGAGTAAAGTTTGTACTAAGTGAGGAAAACCATGAAACTGTGGGGTAATTAAACTTAAGTTCAAGTAACATATTTTTAATGTTTAAAGTGGGTGTTCTTAATTATCAATTGTTTAGTTGATGTAATATTTAAAATAGAATTAAAACGTAGCTAGAATAAACAATAACTTTTATTATTATATACATTTTTTTGTTTTATTTTAAATTTAATTAGTCTTTATTTAATAACTAACTACAAGTCATTAAACAATGTAAATATTTTTTCTAAACAATCTTAAGCTAACAAAACAAATTTAAACTGTTGTAGGGGTTGTAAGAGTAAACTTAAAAACTATATACTACTAATACTAAGTTAGTCGTTTAACATTCGAGCGTGCATAAAGCTCACAAAAATCAAACTTTTACTTGTGCAAGAAAATCAAATGAGTAGTTTTACTCTTTTTTGGTAGACGACTGTATGGGTAACATCATTAAAGTTGTCATTTAAATCTTAAAATAAAAATAAAATATTTTTTATACTATTTAAACTCTAATATCTTCAGTTAAATGTTTCTAAATTACAACAGATTTGTTGGTTCACACCAAATGATTTTTTTAATTTGGCCACAATTGCTAATTAAAATGCTAAAAAATTCAATTTTGCATCCAACGGTTTACTGATTGTTTGAAAAAGATTACAATAACTTAATATAATGACATTAATAAGAATGGTTTCTATGATGCTTTAAAAGAAAAAAAATTGAGTTTGTCTGTGCTTCTTGTCAAAATGTTGTTTTTGTATGAAATAGTGAAGATTTAAATAATTATTAATTTTTACTTAAGTTTATAGATAATAGCTGCACTCTTCAAATTGTTTGTCTAAAATAAAAGTTTTTTTTTACTCAAGACGCAAAAAAAAATCTTTAAAAAACGCTATAATTTGTAGCAGGTAAATGCTATGGGAAATATTTTGTACTATCAGCAACATAACTAAGTTTATTAAAAAACAACTTGTTTAACATTTTTGAGTTAAACCGTAATAAAAATTTTAATAAATTTTCAATACTTCATTAAACGTTTTGTGTATGTGTGTCAATTTTATAAACAGAAAATGTTTTATCATGCTTCCTATATCTAGCCAAAACTGATGACGTACCTAAATTTATTTATACTTTTTTAAAAGTCAATTTTATTTAGTATTTTGTTTTAGTTTATTCTTGAATTTCAACAAAGTGCCAATTTGTCAAGCAAAAGTACTTTTGCATATTTTTCTTGTTTTGCATATACATAATAGATTAGTGATGAAACATTTTCATTTTAACTTATGTATGATTGTTTTTAAATATGTGGCAGAAAATTAAAAAAAAGAGGTTTAAGAAGAAAAACTCAAAATTTTTCTATTTTTTTTTTAACTTCGTCTGTAAAAACTACTCTTAGTATTACTACTTCTACTTTATTTTTGAATCAAATTTTTACTAACAACTTTATCAATTTGTTTAGAGCTATATATTTGTTTACAATCAAATTAAACGAGATAGCAAAATGCTGTATTAATTAAAATACAAGTATAATTTATACTTTGTAAAACCCATAATTTGATAACTATTTTAAAAAGCAAAGCACTTTAGTTTTATTAAACATCCATTGAAGTTTAATTAAAAATACTTTTAGAAATTAACTAGTTTACTTGAAAAGTTTTTGTTTAACGAAGCAAACAGCTTATTTTAGATGTTCCCGTAATAATTAACGTTATATGGATTTTGTGTCAATTTAAAATTTTTTAATGACGCCAAAGGTTTTTGTCAGTCGACTAGTGGTTTGTTTACTTACAAAGTTTTTGTAAACAATTAAGAAGTTAAACTTGAATTTTGCACACTATCAGATTGAGTTTTTCAATTTGTTTTGTACATTTTGTTATTTTTCTGCTGTAGCATTATTTAATTAGAATTTCACTTTACAAATACAGTTTAAAGACTACAAATAAGAAGTTGAAGACACCACAACATTTTATTTTTTATGTACATGTACTTCATTTGATTTTAGTTATATTCGTGAAGTTAATAAATTATTAATCAAATATTAATACTGTTTTGTTTTATATTAAACGTTGTAAAATCTTGACATGTCTCTTATAAGTTGTTGCAAGGAAAATATATATTTTATTGTGCTTTTGGATGTTCAGAATTTAATTTTTTTATAAAAAAGTGCTTGAGCATTTGTTTTTCAGGTAAAGTATAAGTGCTTACAAAAAATACGTTTAATATTAATTAAAATTAAAACTGAGCTGCAATGTTTAAACGTAACTTGTTAAAGTAAAGTTTAAATTGCATCGATAAAACTTAAAAGAAAAAAGAACTTTACAATTATTAAACTTTATCAATAAAATCAATGTTTTGCAACTCCCAAAATGAACTATAGGATCGTTACTTTAAAGAAATAAAAACTATTAAGTTGTAATCTGGCTATAAAAAAATGGGAAAACTAATAAAACTGTAAATAGATATGCGTAAAACTTCATTTAGTCCTTTTTTTAATCATAATGCGAGTGTAAAGTTTGCTGTGGTAGTATATCGAAACAAATAAATTAAGTTGAGTTTATAACATTCAAACTGTTTAGAATTGTTACAGTAATACAAAAATACCAAGCAAAAGAGTTAAAAAGATCAATAAGCATTTTGAAAAAATATTCTTTGATAATTATAAATGCTTGTAATAATTATCTAATTTAGCTTTTAGTTATGTTGATTATATGAATTAACACAAAGCAATTTATATCAATACACTATCACTACTAATGACTAAATTCAAGATGAAACACAGTTCAACACGTCAATAAAATTTTTGTCTTTGTATGCAAAATTGTGAAACAAAATTTGTCTTATCATACTGTTCATACCAAGCCAAAAATGTTGACATGTTAAGACTTATTTATAAGTTTTAAAAAATTAAATTATGTATGTTTTTTGTTCATGTATTAAAATTTGTTTAGATAAAGATTATTATATACTTTTTTTGTGTGTATCCCAAACCATTGACGTAGATATAACTTAACCCGTGATTCGTTGTTATTTTTACACAGATTTGTTTTGCTTCGTGTTTGTTTTTAGTAAAGACATTTGTTTGCTTGTAAGTATAAATATAAATGTAGAAAATCCTATTACTCGGAAATAATATGAATAAAAGTAGAACCGTTTTATTTTTAAAAAACTTGGTAGGATACTACTACACTTTCTATTGGTGGAGAAAATAAGGTGTAATACGAATATTTAATTAGTTAAAATGTATGTAAGGTTTGTACTTAATTAAATTCAATTAAGTAAAGCATTTTAAAATAATTTTTTTTAATGTATTTCTTTTGTTTTCGTTTACTCTTATATGTTTAACTTCAAAATAAAAATAGTAGCTTTATATTGCATAATTAGCATAAATATACAAATGTGTAACTAGTAGCTTTATTTTACTTTTATAGTTCTAACTGTCTTAAACTGAAGTTGTAGTAAACAATGTTTTTTTTTTTGTTATTAATTTTAATGATAAATATCAACCAACCTTACAATTTCGTTTAGTTATATAAAAAACAAACTTTCAAATAAATTAACTCAGAAGGCATTGTTGTGTTTGCATATTGCACACTCCTACCTTCTGATGAAAAATAAAGCAATGTTATTGTTAACGAGCAAAACTAAGAGTTGCTGTTTATAATAAATTATTATATTTTCCAGTCTTGAAAACAAATGCTAACGTGAGAATATGAAGCTTTATTAAATATTACCAATTTTGATTTTAAAGAATTTAAACAAAATATTTACATGTTGAAACATTCTTATATCTTTGAATTATTGTGTTTTTGCTTACGAAAAACCAATTATTTTTAAAAATTAAATGTGTTTATAAAAAAGAATTCTATCAGAGTAACTAAATACAATTAATAAAACTGTCATAATGTATATAAACTTAAAAACATCATACATATGTAAATAGTTCATCTATGTGTTTGTGACTATGTCAATTAGAAGTAAAATGTTTATGTAAATTTGTTGCATAAAACAAAAGTACTACTAAACAGAACAGTAATACTGAAAATGTTTCAACTACGTAGATGCTAATTTAAATACACTTGGCAATAATGGGAAACAATACCTCAAACTTAAAAAACTTCTATAAACTGCAAATTGCAACTATAAAAATAAATTAATGACATTCTTTAAAGCATTGTAATAAAATTTGTTTCTATAAAACTAAGGCAGTTGTGTAACTTGGCATATGTTAATGAAAATAGTATAAAAACTGTTTGGTAATATTTGCTACTTTAAAAATTAAACATCAAATCGGTTAAGCATATTGTTAATTTTATTGTTGAACTATCTACTGATAAGTAAAACAAAAACGATTTTGATCATTTAATTTTCTTTTTTAAGTTCTTCATGATTTCAAAAAATATACACAACTGTCAACATTAACAAAAAAATTCTAAGGTGTTTTTACAACATAAGTCATAAGTCTTTCTAAAACTTAAACGTATAAACTAATTTTGCAAGTACGTTAGAATAAACAATTAAACGTAAAACAAAGTAAAATTAAATCAAGAAATATTACTAACTTTGTTTAAACATGAAACTTTGAAAGCGATAAAACAATATTGCTTTTATAAAAATGTATTTTACAGCTTTTTTTGAAGTCATAGAAAAAGAATTCTGAGTTGAAAGGCATTGAAGTTTATTTTTTCATTATCAACAAAATTTATGATGTTTAAGAAGTATAATAATAAAACAAAACAATATGAAGTATAAAAACATTCTTTAACTTCATGTCTGTTTTTTATTAACATGAAATACCGCACATATTACAGTATATAAAATTAAGTTGTAAGCAGTAATGTACCGGACCCGGATCCGGACTTTTTTTTCAAATTAGAATCCGGCCGGAACCGGACCCGGACTTTTTTTTCAAATTAGAATCCGGCCGGATCCGGATAACAGACAAAAATGGCTATATGCGGCCGGACCCGGACCCGGATAGTGAGTCCGGTACATCACTAGAATAAACTAGCCTGAGTCTGAATGAGGTTTTTAAAAAGTGAAAAAAAAGAACTTTAATCTAATAATAAGTAAAACAGCTAGCCACAAGGTTGACAAATTTAGGTGTTATTTACAATTAAAAATCTGAAATCAAGTTCTTGAACAAAATACACTAAAAAATTACAAAATATTGATAACTGGATCAGCTCAAACTCATTCAAAATTTAAAAGAAAACTAGCCTGAGTTTTTATAAAAATCTAAACTAGCCTGAGGCAGTCCAAGATTTTCTAAAAATCCCAAAATTTTCAAACTAGCAGGGTTGCCACTGTTTAAGTCAATAAAACTAGTTAGAGTGAATATAAACAAGCCTGAGTCAGAATGAGGTTTTTAAAAACTGAAAAAATTACTTTAATCTAATAATCAGTTCAACAGCTAGCAAAGGTTGACAATTTGGTAGTAAAGTTGTGGACTGATTGTGGTACACTTAACTTATTAGTACTACCCATCATAATTAAATCCTACCTTATATAATTAATATCTAACAACTACCAAATTCTAACTGAGACTACTTTCTATAATCAGACACGACAGTTTTGAGTGATGAATCTTTTATATAAAACACAACAAGAAATACTAGCATATACAAAATTAATAATTACTTTGGTAACACTTTAAAAACTGGAAGTTATTTAAATCTATATCAAAAGACTTAAAACAATAAACTAAAAATTAAATAAAACTTTTAGTAAACAAGAAACTGGAATGTTTTTAATAAACTATTAAACTATAAACCTGGCTCAAATATTTAAACAATTAAACACCTGTTGAAATATTCACTTTTAAAACAAAACACTACTTACAATAAGCATTCATAAAAACGTTCAAGATATTTTGTTGCTTCAAGCTACACACCAAACTAACTAACTGCTTACATATAAACTGCCTGTCATGTTCTGATGTTTTGTTGCATCAGTATTTAGTTTGAACATTTCGTCATATGATTCTCCTTGGCTCGTACATTCAACCGTATTAACTCTAAATATTCTCTGAGCTCAACTTTAAACAATAAATAATGTAAGTATTCATTCCAAAGTTTTCAACTTTACAACATATGTAAAGAGTTGCATTTCATGAAATGTTTATTTCATAGTTTAAATGTAAAAAAATTTAAATTAGTCACGTGTACAAAATGTGCCAATCACGGTAGGTGTTAAATTTTAACTGACGAAAATGACTCTTATTAATTTACACAGGGTTTTTTGTTGAAAAAATACTTTTCAGTATGCTCTTTTTTACTAACTAGAACCGGGTCCGGCCGGATCTCTGTTAGGATCCGGCCGGAACCGGACCCGGACTTTTTTTTTCAAAATAGAATCCGGCCGGAACCGGATCCGGACTTTTTTTTCAAATTAGAATCCGGCCGGATCCGGACATCAGACAAAAATGGCAATATCCGGCCGGACCCGGACCCGGATAGTGAGTCCGGTACATCATTAGTTGTAAGTAGTCAATCATTTCTAAATTAGTGCAAGTTAACAATTGCCTTTTATTTAAATTATCTTTAAACTCTTTAAACTTGTTCTATATACTGTTAAAAACGAAAACGTGTTTGATCATATTGTTGTAAACAATTAACTAAATTTTAATCCGTGTACTTATAGTATTTTTCCACTTAAATGCACACTTAGTGTTGATTGCTGTGTTCAAGCTTCAAAGTACGCAATCAAGCGGAAGGTTACTGTATGTGACGACACAAGTAACAACACAATAAAAAACACAAAGTGTTTCAATTCAACTCGAAAACATTCTTTAAATGAACAAAATTTTAAATTTAAAAAGTTTTTTTAAAAAATTAAGATTAATCTCGCGCTGCGTTATGAGTGTCTTTCACTTATTATATATTTGAATTGAAATGCTTGATTTTTGTTTTTGATATTAGACACAGCTATATATACTTGCTAGTGTATATTTGTTTCAAAGTATGTTGTAATATAATTTAAAAAAACTTACTGACGAACTTTTTAAATTATGAGCAATAATATTTGTTTGGTTTCTGATTAAATATTTCAATGAACATTTAAAATACTTCATCAAGTTACTTTTAGTTCGATATGTAGTTTAGTAGAAATTTTTTAACTAATTACTTATTATGCACTAAGTTTACACACAACAAATTATATACTTACTTTCTTAAAATTGAATATATGAAGAAGTAATGAAACGTTTGCTAGTAAAATAGCTTTAAATTAAAAAAAATAATTTTTAAAATACTAATAAGGAGAAAGAATTGTTTTTTATAAGTGCTGTGTAAGTACAAAACGAATTGTTATTCGTTGTGACAAAACCAGTAAACTAAGCAAATAAACTTAAGTTATGGTTTTAAGATTAATAAAATTTTCTCCATTAAGATTTTTAATCAAATTGTTATTCAAAAATTTTTTTTGGTTAATACGACGACTAAATAAGTTATGTTTGTTTATCTTATTACATAATTTGCTCGGTTACATGACAATTAATATTCGGACCACTCGAATTGGCAATTCAAATTATTAAGAAAATATATCTTAAAAAGTAATATAAATTTGAAGCAAATAAAAAATACATATGTAGATCTAATTAAAATCTACAAGCCACTTATTCTTTTTTTGCAAAATCTTAAATATTTTTTAACACATATTAAAATAAGTAAATGTAACTATGTTTTTTAATTTATTTAAGCCATATCTCAAATATAACTTGGTGTTTTGCAAAACGAAAAAAAAATATTGGTAGATAATAAAAGGAACTACATATGCATTTTTTATATTTGACAAATATATTACTTTTTTATTTGTGGCCGTTTCAAGTTATTTTCAAGAATTTGAATTGTCGGAGTGTGAACAGTCGTGCAACCGATTTGCCTTTATACTCTTATTACATTGTGAGACTATACACATTTTATGAAACAAAAGTTTAATTAAAATAAAAAGTTTTTTGAAAAAAGTTAATCAAAACCTATTCATAAATAGTTATTTACTTTAGTTGCATTGTAGTGGGAAAAACTAAGTTTTATGAAGTTCTTATTTTTAAAAGTTGTTTAAATTAAAAATAGCTACAAAGCTAACCACCCTGTCACTAGCTTTCATATCTTGGTTTATTTTTCCTTTGTAGTTCAATGTTTTAAGGTTTAATTAAGGTTATATTAGTATTACTCAAAAAACATTTTAATTTTAAAGTTGTTTAATTATACCTGTTTTTAGTGAATTCAATTAAATTTAAAGTTTTACTGATTTATAAAAAATAAAAAAATTAAAAACCCATTGAAGTAACAACTTTATTTTTAAAAGCAAAAAACACAAAGTTTAACCTTTTTTTCATTGATAAAAATAGAATAGAAGTGTGATTTTGAAAATTTTCAATTTATTAACATTAAAAAAAATATATCGAACTTTAAATAACGAAGTGTGTTTAACATTTTAATACAACTTTTAGTGTTTTAACTTTGATCTTATTTTTAACAAAATAAGATAATTTACAAATATTTGTTTAACTTTATGTCATTAGTTGAAAGATGTAATATTCATAAAAATTACTTAAAATAAAGGTTGTCCACATAATATTTAACAATAATATTTTTCATTACATTGAAAGTATAAGAGTTGAACGATAAAAAGTAAACAATTTTAAATAAATCAAGAATATATTTGTACAATAGGTTTAAACCCAAAGTTTAAAGAATGAGTTAGTTGTATATTCATTTTATACTTCTTTTTTTTAGTTATTAAACAAATACAATTCTTTTAAAAGTTGTAGGATTGGAATATCAACAGGACAATTTTTTTACTAAAAATATCAGTTTTAAACATTTTGTTTTAAAAAAAATTAAAATTAAAAATAAGCAAAATTAATGCAAGTTGATTTGTTTACGTATTTCAAAATCTAAGCATTTTATTATTGTTTTTAGAGTAACACTGTAGACCTTTAAATATTTCAGAAAAAAAAATCATTTTAAAAATGTATATACTAAAGATAGATCGAAAAAAAAAGTTTTATTTTTTGTACTTGTTTCATTACATCTAAACAATTCAAGCACTTTAATTTTAATTTAAATATTAAAATGTGATAGAGCAAAAAATTTACAGAATTGTTTTAACATCTACAGTTTAAAAGTTTAAACAGACAAACAAAATATTACAATTATATAACAAACAGTTTAGTACATTAATTGATGGTAAATTACTTATAATAGACTATCAATGTTATATTAGGTTAAAATATTTATTGATAAGTGTAAAAATGAAACTTTTCAAACATTATATTAAGGTTTAAACGTTAAAGTAAGTTTACTTACCAAATATACAGATAATAAAAACTATACTTTTAAAAATAATGTTTAAATTTAATTAGAATTAAAAAATATTCTCATAACAAAAGTTTTCTAAAAAAAAATATTAAAAATAATAGTCTACTCAGTTTAAAATCATTCTTTTTACAAAACAGTTCTAATGACATATCCTACTTTAATGCATTATAACACTAACAACAGTAAAATATTCTAACAATTTTCAATAATCAGGTACAGTGCTTCCATTAACCGAAAAAACAGGCACAGTTTAGGCGAATAAAATAAACAGGTATAATTTCTCATCTAATCAAACACTCATGAACAATTTCAAATCATCGAACAAACAGGCACAATTTGGGCTAATATAATAAACAAATAAAACATTTTTCCAATAACCGAACAAATAGAAGTAATTTCCAATAAACAAACAACCAGGATTTTGCACTAGCTTTAACTATTTTAAATAAGACCTTTTTCTTTAAACTTTTTTGTTTTTCAATATATGAATGAAAACTTTGTTAACTGGCTTTGAAACTGTACTTTTTTGATTAGGCTAAAGTGTAGAAGTGTCGGTTCGTGTAGAAGTGTCGCTTCGTTTAAAAGTGACAATCCGTGTAAAAATGAAGCTTGTGCATTTCTGCAATATTTTTTTAACTTCTGTACATATTTTTTTGTACGTTCATACATAACTGTATCTACTCTTGATTGTAAACATGGGATAACAAAAATAGTAACTGGTTAAAGCACAATAGAGAACAAAGAGTGTACTATATTAAGAGCCTTAAATGCAGAACAACTAGCGTATAAAACTAACAGTTATTACTATTGCAAGGTTTTTAGTTTTTAATTTTAACACTTTGTGGTGTTAAGAAAAGGCTAAGTAGCCTTATATAGAACTTTTATTTTGATTTAGTTGTTATGCGATTTTACTGTTTTAAATCAGTAAAGTTTTAAAACAAACTTAAATGATATGTTTCACTTGTACATCATAAGTCATTTGTAACGGGAACAGGTCACAAAAGCACGGAGTCATTTTTGCACCAGCTTCACTTTTCTACGAAGCGTCATTTTCGCATTAGCTTTAACTGTTCTAGTTAATAGTTTTTTTTTTCAAAAATGTTTTATTTGCAATAAATTAATAAACAGTTTGTTAACAAGTTTTTATACTAGATTTTTTTGATTAAACTAGTGACGTTTCGTGCAAAATTTTTGGTTCTTCCAAAAGTGTCGCTTCGTACAATAGTGATGCTCCGCGCAAAAGTGACGCTCTTACTTTTCTGACATTTAACCTTTCATAACACTTCTGCACATATTTTTTTATTAGTTCATACATAACTAACTCAACTCTTGAGTATAAAAATGGGTTTATAAAACTATTGATTGGCAGAAGCACAATAGAAGATAGGGGGTGAACAATGTCAGGAATCATCCATCCAGAATAACTGGCGTAAGTAAATGCAATTATTGGCAACCAACAGACTATATCTGTAACCACAATCAAAAACACTCTTATCATAAATTTCCTTTCATTTTTTGATTTGTTCCTAGAACGGTTGTTTACTTTTGATGATCTTATTTCTAAAAATAGTAACAAATATCCTACTGATATTAAAATTATTAAAAGCAAGTTAAAACTCATTAAAACAACAGAAAATTTTCTAGCTAATAAAGATTTTGAATAAAAATCAGGTAGGCAAACTGATGATGAACTGTAAAAACCAAAAGTATTTTTTACAATGATACTTGTGTTTGGGTACTGTTTTTTCATTTCATCTTTATTCATAAACCAATTTTTAAAATGTTCAGCATTTTTTTTATTTTTTAACAGTGGAATACTAAAACTTGGATTATCTTTCATTTGATTATTTTGACTCGAATCAGCAAAATTCACTATTGAATCGACACTTTTATTTTTTAGAAACATGTTGCTTGAAATAAGCATACTTTGCATGAATTGTTTTTGTAAAACTATTGGTGTAATTGATAACAGTATTGGTATAAACCAGCAAACACTTAACAAAAAAATAACTTTGTTTTTATAGTTGTCTAAACTATTAAATGGTTTATAAACTGTAAACAGTCGAAACCCAGTCATCAATGCCAATAAATTTAAGGATGTTTGAGATGAAACTATAGTGAGAATTCCTATAACATTACAAGGTAAACTGGAACGCCATTCTAGATCATTTAAACAATATTTACCTGAAAATTTGCTTGAATAAAATGCTAACGTAGCCAAAACAAAGCCAAAAATTATATCGGAAAATGATAAATTGATAACAAATACAAGATTGTAAAAATTAACCAAACGCATTTTGTCCAGGTTTTTTATTTCTGCATAGCACTTTATTAAAGCAACAATATTCAGAAAAAATATTGCTACAGTAGAAAACCATATATACTTTCGTAAAGTTGGGTTTTTAATTATTTCTTCTGCTGAACTTATTGGGTTATCCTTACATTCATCTGACCTATCAGAACAGTCTATTTGGTTATCATTAACTTTTGTTCTGCTAACTGAAACTGGAAATCCTGTGATGCAGTTAAAATGTGTCTTACTTGAACAATACCTTTTGTCAGACTGATCTTGACAATCAAATTTAAAATCGCACATTTTTTCAATTTCAATGATTTCGTCTTTATTGTAGTCACAAATAAAATACCAAGAGCACTTTAGTGCGTTATTGTAGCATATTGTATAAAACTTATTGATAAATCCAGAAGTTTTCAGATATCTTTCATCAATGTGTTGAAAACGCTCATAGTTGTAAAAGCTTGAAATACGTATATAGTTAAGTAAATTAGAATTGTTAAAGTAAATAAGATCATTATCAACACCAAAAACTTCTGTTAAAGTAATTTCATCGAATAATAAAAAGCTAAAGAATCGGATAACTTTACAAAACTGATCAACTCTACTTGTTTTTAAACTTAAATTAACTTCTTCTTTAGTAGGACATTCAAAATGTTTATAACAATGAGCAGCTGAGTAATTTTTAAATCTGTATGGAGTTTTTATTACTTTGTGTAAAATGTCTTCTCTGAATTTATTTTCTCCAACAAAAAAACCAAAATGACCCCTACTTGAAGTATACTGTCCAAGTTGAGAACTTGTTCGCTTAATGTTGTTCAGAGCAGTTACTTCCCCAAAACATTGACTAAAACTTAAAGGTGGTGCGTGAAGGTGATCGTAACTAATACGTATTTTTTGTCTACAATTTACACGACCTCCTGGAAAAATGTAAAAACTTATCATCCATTCACCATACAGTTTCGCAAAATCATTATAAAGTGGGTCTCCAAGTGGGTTTAATTTGAACACAAACATCGTCTAAAATCAAAATTAAAATGTTATAGTTAATTCAATACTTTAAAACTTAAATACATGTTTAAATAGTCAGCTAAACTTAAACCACTTAAAACATATAAACACTTTTAAAAATAGCAGTACTGTTGATATTTTTTCTAAGTTAATTTCTTAGCTTAGTTTTGTTTTAATTTTCATTTTATTTAATTATCACTGAATATTTTTCGATAAGCAATTTAGTTTTTTTGTTTCTTAAAACGGTTTATAAAACTTTCGGCTTACACAAACAAAGCATTTAGTGCTATTGTAAAACTTTAATTAAAATTTAAATAATATAACACAAATTAGAATAATTTGACTTACTGGTTTTGTTCTTGAGTAATCAACTGGTAATGGCAAAAAGTATGTTACATGATATTCATATGCATAATTAATGAAGATAATTTCAATATCTCTTACATCTTCATCGTTTCTTTCTTACAAAAAAAAAAGTTTAAGAAATTGAAATTATATCAGTATTGTAAAAAAACAAAAACCATAACTATTTTCATTAAGATATGTCAAATTATGAACTTATCTACGTAATAATAATGTTTTATTATGTATGCACTTTCTTCATAGCTAAACTAAAAGCTCTTAAACTTAATGAAAGTAAACTATACTTGTGTAACGTTTAACACTTTTCGTATTTTGACTATTAATTGAGTGAAGTTCAAACTTGTAACTTTAATTATTTAAAACAAAAAACATCAAAAAAACCCTGAACAAGTTTATAGACCTATATATTGAGTAAACTAACCAACAATGTACGTAAGAAGAAAGTAATCAACAACTTTTCCCTCTTCAACAGTTTTTAATTTTTCTGCAGTACAATGTTTTGTGTAAGTAGATGAGTATCCTGTAGTTTACAACATAATTTTAATTTTTCAAAAATACAATATACACAAAGTTTCTTTTAAGGTTCTTGAATGAACCATTAACAATTGTTTCTTACAAACTGAACTAATTACTAACCAGGATAAAAAAATTCATATTTTTTCTCTATTAAACAGCCCGCGTAGTTTGTATAATTTCTGTTTGTGTTTTCTGTAAATTTTTCATTGCAGAATATGACACGTTTTTTCACATTTTGAGAAATTGTAAAGTTGTTTGCCAGAACAATTAATATACATGTTAATAGCGACTTCATCTGTTCATTAATAAAAAATTAAGTAATGACAAAAACAGATTAAAATATTTCCAACTTTAGTTATAATCAGTAAGTAATTACATCTAGTAAATTATTTAATAGTTTTACATCACTGAAAATTTAAATAGCATTAAATTAGATATTTATAGAAAAAGAATTTCATTTATATTGACATTTATAATTTTCAGGAAATAGAAAATAACATAAATAATTAACTACTCAAATAAAACAATAACTTTTATTAACTGTTTAACTAGTTAAAAATTCTATCATTCTTTTTTACAATATTAGTATCGTTAATCTTTCTTTCTTTACAGTTTGAACTTTAACTGTTAATATCTAATTTTATTTTTTTAGCTTATTATAGTTTAATTTTAGTGTGGAGCACGACTCGATGACCGAGGATTTTTTATACATAGAAGTCTTTAGACCATAGTTTTTTTTTTTTAATAAACTTAAATTTCAGTTTCGAGTTATATGTATAACAAAGCATACTAAGTGACCTTTTTGCAAAAAAAAAAAAAAAAAAAAAAATCGCTTGATTTTATTTTAAAATCGTATATACTAATGTAAATTTTAAAACTTGTTCAAAAAAATGTTTATAAATAGTTCAAGTATTTAAAACTATTAAATTTTATCATTACTGCAAGAATATACTTGTAAAACTAAACGAAAATTGTTTTGCAAAACACACATAAGCATAGTTATTTTATTATTCATAATGTATTTTAAATTATTTACCTGTTTTTAATAATGTTAAAAAACAGGACTTTATTAAATTGAATAAGTAGTAGTGTAAAACAACTGTAAAATTAAATTAATAAAACTAAATTAATAAAACGTTCACAAAATATAAAGTAAAGAAAGCTTTTTCTTAATAACTTTACACACAGTTGAATTTTGTTTTTACATTTTGTTTAAGACTATTTGATTTGTTAAATAAAAATTAAGTAATAAAAAAATATGCTAGAATATAAAGTTTTAATTTGAAAACTAGTTAAAGGGGAAACACACACTTGATAAAACTTATCAACGATCAAAATTTCTATTGTTTATTTTTTAAAGTTTTTTTTCTTTTAATAACAGCAAAAAAAATATTAAGGTCATTTTTTTTTGTTTTTATTAATTTAATAGTTTCATTGCTACTACATAATACATTTCAGAAATTTCTAATTATTTAGAATATTTTATTTAAACTTTAATTTTTTTCACATGATGTAATTTTACATTGCTTTTTTTATTTTCCAGATAAAATTTGTGCACAAAGAAGGATTTCATTGTTTGTCAGCTAATAAATCTTTAATTTTATCTAAGAAAGTTTTATAGAAAAAAATTTTTGTTATTTATACATAATATTCAAATATTCAATTTATTGAACAAATATTTTTGTTTTATTCTAAGTTAAAAATCTTTGTTTTTTTTTTTTGCTATATAAGTATTTAGAATTTTGAAGTATAATCGTTAATTTTTCATGGAATAACTCTTTATAGTAATACTAGAATAATAGCACTTAATAAATAACTAAAACTTATATAATAAAAATACAGACTGAAGTCAGCTATGTTTAAACTATAAGATAAAACTAAGACTTTTATTAGGAAAAAATTTAAAAATCAAAAACAAAACTAGTTTTTAAACATTTGCAGAAAAAACGCCTTTTTTTTGACTAACTAAAACCCTTTTATGTAAAAAAGATATTTATTTAGCTATTGTTGTCAGCAGTAGTTTTTTTTGCTTATGACATTTTTGTGAACTTTAAACAGATGTTAAACATTTTACTGAATATAACTTGAAAACCTAGTGGTGTTTGAATTTAACCTTTCTTTTAAGATTCCGCCTAGCATTTAGTATGTACACTTTAAACAAAATAATATTCATAATAAAAAAAGAACTTTTTGAAAAACTGTGAAATTATGTTCTAAATGGTGAAGAAGCATTACTAATAAATGAAACTTAAAATATTTAGGCAGCTTTAAAGGTTTATTGGACTTTTTTTTTAACCAACATTAAGAAAAGTTTTACGTTTTGAAAAAGCATAACTTATTTTTACAATTAATGCAGAGTTTTTCGTAATAAAAATGTTTAGTTAAGTATGCTAACTTTAAAAACAATTACTTTATATTCTTGTAACTAAAAGAATATGCAGTGCATATTATGTTAATGAAAAATTTTTCTAAGTTTTAATTAAACGATTTTACAAAACTAACATACTAGTGAAATTTAAATTTCTTAAGATAAACTAGTAATTATTAGACTTTTATACGTAAAAACTAAAATGACTTTTTCAACGAAGCATTTTATATGTTATACCTTATATACCTATAGTTTATGTACCGTTTATATTACAACTTAAACAGTTTTTTTTTACAGATAATAGAGATCAAATTAAAACAAAACAGTAACAAAATGTATCATATTTTTATACTATAATTTATTTACTAGATAAATTGGAAAATAGTTATGTAGTAATATGTACTGTTTTTTTTTTTTTAATTTAACTACATAAATACGTTTATATTCTGTTACACAAAATAAAACTATTTTATTTAAAGTTAACATTAACTAAAATTTTATCATAAAATTATTTCACGCATATTTTCGGTCTGTTTTAATTGAAAAAAAGACAACAAAAATTCACCCAAAGTTTATAGCTTCTTAACCAGTACGATTAAAATAAGTTATTATTCTAAAGTTTTATTTTGAAAAAAGATCAGTTTAAACCAGGGTTTCCCAAAAAGGGCGATATCGCCCTCCTGGGGGCGATTTTAGAAAACCGGGGGGCGATAATTAGTAAGGGGGCAAAAGGGTGGGCGATAACTAGCAAGGGGGCGAAAAGGGGGCGATTTAAAAACTTTGGGCTGTCATAAAGTTTTTACTTTTTATATTGCTATTTTACTAATTTTAGCTTGCTATTAAATAGTTGACGCTGAGGTTAAACTTAAACAAAAAAAAGTTTATTTTGTTTATGTAAAATATAGAGATTAAAATCAAGTACTTATGACTCCAATATGACTCCTTATGACAGTAAATTACATATTTTCATTCATATATTTTCTTATTTAACAACTACATAGATCATAGACGATTGGAATCCCTCTCACCATTTTATAACCTGACATATATGTTATTTGGGATCATAAATAGTTTGTAAAAATCTATATTATTTATTATCAAATTTCTAGGTAAACTGGCAACCCTGTATACTTTTATTATGATATTTAAAATTGTTTTTTGAGAAGTCACTAAGTTAGACTAAAAACAAAACTTTAAAGGGTTGCCAATTTACCTATAAACCTGGAAGAACCTGGAATTAGACAATTTAGGCAAAAAAAAACCTAAAAAAATCTGAAATTTTCAACAATTTCAACATATTAAGTAGTAAAATTTCGATTTAACACAAAAAAGCTATCACATAGATAAAAATATGGATCCCTTCGAGGCAGATCTTTTTATAGTAAACGACTTACAGGAAACCTTCTCAGACTTACAAACTGACCTTGAACTTAAAGTAAATTTTTCCAAAGAACTATATGAAAGCTTTTGGACTCAACAAAAACTAAGGCAAAATTATCCAATCATTCGAGAGCAACTTAGATTGTTGTTTATAGTTTTTCCTTCTAGCTATGTTGTTGAGAAAGCTTTCAGTTCAGTTATCAACATCTTGAGCAAAAGATCTAATCTAGATATTTGTAAAGGAAGCTTTATTTTACTGATTAAGAATCAAATTAGAAAAACTTGCAAACAGTAATGAACCTCATTCTTCACATTATATTAGACTTCAGTAGCAGACATTATTTTATGAAAGTTTTTTTATTTTATTTGATCTTATAAAATACTTCTTGTTTAACCTGGTTTGCATTGTACTTTAGTAGTCTTTTTATAATAACAACTTTATTAACCTATTAATCTACAACAGGTTTGCATAATGCCTAATAAATATTAATTACGGTAGACTTCCTCTTCAGTTAGCATTTTTTACCCAAAAAAAAAATGCAAATTTATATTTTCTAAAATTTAACTTAAATAATGTCTATTACTAACTAAGTATTTATAAAAAAAAAAAATTAATAGTATTTAATAGTTTATATAGATCTATTTTTTTAATGAATGTTTGTTTTATGTTTTAGTTGATTTCTTGTTTATGCATAACGTTATGGCATATAACATATTTAAATTTATCATTTTGCAAAAAAAATGGTAATAAGTTATGAGTTTGCATTTTTTGATTTTGTTCTAACTGCGAACTCAAGCGGAAGTCTACTGTATTTATTAAATAGTTTATGTTTTTAATCTGTTAATATTTTTATTTAGACCTGGTTAATTTTGTAGCTTATATTTGTCGTTTTACATTACACGATAAGTTTTTTTATAGCATAGTGATTAAAGTATTTGTTTGAAAGAAATTTTTTTGACATAAATTTGTTATTACTTGTTTAATCTGTATAAATAAAAAAATCTAGATAATCATTAAAGTTTTTATTTCAAAATTTTTCTTTTGATTTCAAAAGAGTATAGATTTGAGGTCTTTTAAACTCAATTTCATTTTCTCACTTGATTTATTATTGTTAAAAATTTTATATATTAAGGAATTTTAAACTATTAAAACAACTATTTTTGTTTTATCTTAATTTTTAATATATTAGCAATTAGAATTTGTTGTTTATTCTAATAGTTTAACACTAGCATTTTGTTTTCACTATCTTTTTCTAGTAAATTATTATAGGCTAATAATTAGAGAAAAAATAAATTTAAACAGTATTTAATAAGCCATCAAAAAGACTGCTACAGTTACAAAACAAAATTTTAGCCTAATTAAAATATTTTTTTAATCGATTACTTTCTGTTCACAGAATTAACTGTAAAACTTTTAATTTTTTTTAAATTTAAACTAAGAAAGAAAAAATGTTAAAATTTAAAATTAGTTTCTAACGGTTATTCCAAGTCAGTTACTATTTAATTGTATTTTACTACAAAATATGGAGTTTAAAAAGTTTAAAGATAAGTTTTTAACTTTACAACTAACTTGCTTATAATATATCATAGCATTGAAAATAATAATTTTACTGCATTAACTGAAGCTGTTGATGAAACCACTTTTCATGTGAGATAATTAACCAGTCGGTCAAACTACATCAGAAATTATGTTTTAATATTTATTTTATTATGTGTACAATACACTCTTCATTCTTTTATAGTTTTTTTATCTTTGGTATAGTAATTTTAGAATATGCCTATTTATAAAATATTTTAAGTATTTTGTGCGGCTTAAATAAGTTACTTAGTATAAACTTTTAAATGTTCCAAATTCGTTACATGAGAGATTATTATAATGTCAGATTTAAGTTAAGATTTCAGATTGGTAACGTACGGTTAAGATCCAGTCAAATTTTGACCCGCTAAGTAAATTGAAAACTACTTGTGCAAAATAAACAAAATTTAGTTTTTTGATACTTAATATTTTGAAATACACTTTCAATTTGGTTTTCAGTTCACAATAGTATTTCCTAGATCACAATAATACTAAATCATTTTATTACAATTTTGCTCGAGTTTTTGAATTTTTATATATGTTGTGTTTTTAAATTATGCAGCCCGCAATTACATTTTTTTAACAAGTTGAAACTAAAAAAGAATTTTTAGTAAATACAAATTGCTGACTTCAAAAGTTGTCCACCACTATCCTAAAAATTTCATTAGTTTCAAAGCAATTCATATCTGAACAGGATTTATTACAGATTACACAAGGCTTTTTAATAATTAAGTATTTTAATACACTTTACTGGGCTTATAAGAAAACAAATGTAACTTATTTTCTCAAGCCCTGTAAACTACTTGGAACACAGCCCTAAAGTGCGTGCATAAGAACTACCAGACTAAATTACCAGGCACAAAAGTTTGTACTCATCAGAAAAACTACTTTATAAAATCTTGGGGGCGATTATTTTTCAAATTTCTGAAAAGTGGGCGATTTAGAAAATGAGTTTGGGAAACCCTGGTTTAAACAGTAAGTCTCAGTGTACAAAAGTATCAACTGCATAAAAGATTTATTTTAAATAAATAACCATTTAAGTTATTCGAAAGTAGTTGTAAATTTTCTAGTCAAAATACTTGCCAACATAAAATACTTAGCACAGTGCTTCAACTTAGTTTTTGTTTAAGTGTGGTGGAAAAACATACCGGTGTCAGTTGTTCGTAAAAATTTATACTTTCGTGAAGTAGTGGTTCGAAAACAACAAAAGGTTCAAAGATAATTAGTAGGGTGCATTTGGTGCCCATCGAAAATTAAATTCTGTATTAGCGTAAAGTAAAAATTTGAAAAAATTTGAATTTGTATTAAAAACATTAATATTTCAGCTGCTACTTAAATTTAGTAAATGATATTTTGAAATTTTTTCAATTCGATGCAATTAAAAGACTAATGGGAGGAACAAAGTTTTATCTTAATTGTTTTCTCATTTCGATTACAGATTTTTGTATATAACATTGTTTAGAAATACACATTTTAAATTTCTAAAGAAAAAATGTAATGCAATTGGTTTGAAATTTTCTTTTTAAAAAAACACAAATCACAAATTTTCGTTAGTATATTCATTAAAAACTAAACTAAAAATAGTTGTTGAAATCATTTTCGCACTACTTTGCTTCTAAATTTTTATTTTTTTTTTAATTGGCTATTTAAAAAAGTGCATATTCAATACCCTGTTGGTAACTTTGCTAAAAACACTCGTGTCTTTGACTATTGCTATCATCATAATGTTTACTATTTTACGTCTAAGTAATATTTGTCGTTATTCCCTTGCTCTTGTGGTTAGCAATAAAAGAACAACGACCGCGGCATTAGACTAAAAAAGCAAAATTACTCCTACCATTGCTTCATCTCGCTTCTCTACTTTATCAGTAAATCAGGCAGTTCAGGTAACTCCTTCATCATTCTGTTTTCGGCCTCACCCTGTCTTGTTTGATGATTTAAAGAATCAAAAACCTTGGCTCTGTTTGATAGAGTCGTGTCAAAATCAAAAGACTCAGATAAACTTGTTTTATAACAATGTACAATAAGATGGCATTAAACGCAGAGGTTTCAAAAAGCTTACCAAAACTTTTTCTTGCTTATTCATAGTTTAAAATCACAAGGCTGTTTTTCTAATATCATTTATTTTAAATTACTTTAGCTGATAAATGTTATAAATTAAGATTTTATAAATTTTTGTTTACCTAAATAGTTATCCAACAGCTGTTGTACAATAAAACTAGCATTTAATATTTATACTGATTATAAATAAAATAAAAATATATAATTATTTTATATAATTCCTATTACTTTATAAAGAAGTGAGTTTGACCATAAACTCAATCTTACTTTTTCAAATAACAATAAAAAAGTAAGAACTTTAACATTTATACACTATACACTTAAAGAGAAAAAACATACAAAAAATGAAATAAAGCAATAACAACAAAAAAATTTCTTCAAATATTTTTTAATAATTTTTCCTAAATACTTTTTAAGCCCAAATATGTAACTAGAAATATCAAATAATATTTGCTAAGATTAAAAAAAAATCTATTTAGGTTTCACAAACTTAGATTAATTGACTATATGTTATTTTGAGATAGTAATCTCAGCTTATCATTCATTTATATACTTAGTTTCTGTAAAAAAGTACAGCTATCACTTAATGGGAACTCTAGAGAAATAAATAAATATATATTAAGAAGTTTGTAAAAATTATCGAGTTAGTTAAAAATTATAATGTTAACTAATATTCTAAAGAATAGCCATATAACAATGATACAATTTAGACTAAACCAAAGTTATTGTAACCAAACGAATAAACATTTGAACTAAAGATTTTATGTATAGATGACAATTATTAACTCCTAAAAGAAAAGTAAACAAACAAATAGCAATGATCACTTACAACTTTGATAATCACTATTTAATAGATAACTTTTAAGTTCATCCTGTAACGTTTTAAATGACTTTTGTTTTTAAACATACTTGTAGCTCAGTCCATTATTTACTACCTTGGTAAGCTAGCAATTTGTGACCATTTTTATTGTTGAATCTAGGTAGGAAATAATTTGTTTCTGAAGGCCTCGTATAATTATTATGGATACTTCCAACACTTTTAAAGTAATCATTAAAACTAGCTGGTTAGAAATTATTATTAAACTTAAATATAAAGAGACCTAACTCGTATAAATACAGACTTTCAACATTTAATATCTTTTTGAAATTTTATTTTCTCATACTATCATTATATTTCTTATAATGTAAGCATCTAATTGCTTTGTTTATAAGATCATTGATATAATTTATACATCTTTATTTGCTCTTCTTAAGCACAACAAACTTTATCTAACATTGCTTATAAACAACGATTTAAAGAGTTATACGCTTCTCATTTTAGCTTTTTATTTTAAATTAATTTTAAACTAAATACTTTAAATGTGTATATGTTAACTGAAGTACTTGACCGTTAAATAAAAGAAGAAACAAGTTTTAAAACTTTATTTATTTAAACAAAATTCTAGTTTTTATCTTACTTTATATGTAAAAAATAAAATTAGTTTAAAATATATTTCACAATAAGTTTCTTTATCGCAGTCGCATATATTGAAGAATCATTCAGTAAGGTAAAAATCATTAAGCTATCAAAAATAAAACAGGAAAAAACTATTGTAAACTTTATTAAAGTAAATCTATTAATATAAATATTACGATACTACACAAATACTTGAGCTTGTTAGAATACTTTTTTATTACTTAACATATGCATGAGTATAACTAAACAGAATATTTTTTTTATTTTGTTCTAATACAGATTTGTCATTTTAGTCTTTGTTATGACAGAAAACTTTTTTTTTTTCATTTCAACAAGTATTGAGTTGATTGTTTATTATAAAAAAATTCCAAAAGCAAAAAAAAAAAGTTTTGAATACAATGACTTTGACTTAAGAAGTACAAATTTATTCAATTTTACAAGCATATAATGTAAAAGTTAGACGTGTTGATATCTTATTATATGATAATTGATATATAATAATTATATAATTAAGTTGTTGAATACTATTCTTACATTATTAGGTAGTATAAAAGAAAGAAAGATAATATAATTTTATGTATGTTAATATCTTACACTGATTAAAAACGAAATTTGTGCTTGATAAAGTACTGTAGATACTTTGAATAACTAAACATTTTATGAGTGTATTTAGCTTATAATCAGTAAAAAGGAAAAGTACAGTGTTTCGCTTAAAGATAATTTAATATAAATATGTATTGTTAGTATAAATATTTTAGTAAAATACTTATAGTTATTTATTATTCTAACAAAAACTTATACATAGGAAATAAGGATAAATTTTTTAATTAAAGAATGGATGTTATTAAAAATTAAAATGAATTAACTTGACAAGTATTTAAGTAAAAATGTAAAATTATTTAAAAAAATTACAAGTTTAATAAAAAAGATAAGTTAAATATAAACTCAAACTGTCATTAAATAAATAAGATATTCTCATTATATCATGAAAACATTAAGTTTGTTAAAAAACAAATACTTTTAAAGACTTAAAACAACTTTAATACTCACGAATTCTATGAAAATTATAAACGAAGATTTATAAAATATTTTATATAACTTTCTAGTTTTTTATTAACATAAAATATAAAACCGCTTGTCAACTAAAGTTGTAAACTATTTTAGACAAAAATATTTTACACTCTAATTACTTAAAATATAGTTTATTAAAAATATCTCCAAGACTGACTTCTTAACCTGTAATAAATTAACTAAAAATGTAAAACTTAAACACTGGTATAGAATTACGTGCAAACATATCATATATTTAAGTTTAATGTCCATAAAGCATTAATAAATAAAAAGAGTTTAGAAATCAACTGACAAAAACTGTCTCAATTATTAAAACAAAACACTTAGAAACAGTTCTTTCGTTTGTTAAACCATTTTAAATTCTGCTCATTCAAATAGATTTCATTTTAATAAGTAGAAAAGACAAACTACCAGCATACAATTCATATTTTACCATTAAGCAAAATATAAGAAATGTTTACAACTGTAGTACAAAACAGTTAATATAAAAACCATAAGGAGCTAAAAAAAGTCGTAGATTCCGAGATCTGTTTTGATTTTAATCCACCGTTCAACAAAAATATGAATTGAATTTCGAAACCGTTGCCAACGCTATAAGAAAAAACGGAATCTGTCGGAGATAGCTAATTCTTACGGATTCATCAATGACTGCTCAAGATATTTATTTAATAGTTTTTCATGTAGTTCTGACTTTTTACAGTTTATCCAATGGTAAAGAGATTTTTCAAAGAAGAAAGAACCTCTGTTTTAATCTGCTTCAGTTGTTCGAGTCTTTGTTATCTCTTATATCTAGTGCTTTCGGGAAGTTTAAGCTACTGTCACCTTCTGAACTGGTAAAAAAAGCGACTATAGATAGTTTTACTTCTCATAATAGTTATTATCACAATCATGTCTTTAGCAATTTGTATTGCAAGTACTCTGTTGTTAATAAAACTCTAAATAATTCTTCTCACACTTGTAACTTACAGAACTTTTGGTCATTTTTGCCTTATTTCTTAAAAAAAGTAAAAGTGCCTTAATTCTGAAATAAACTATCCACAACTTTAATTTGCTCCTCTTTTGGTGTTGCAACTAGACAATAAACTTTTAAACGACAACATTATAAAACATATATTACAGTCAATGACAAACTTTTTTAAACTGTAGGAACAATTTTGAAAAAGTTTGTTTTTTTCTAAGACTATAATGCGCCCTTTTAATGTACCTTTACTTTAAACATTTTATGTGTCTACCTTAGATCTCATGAACTGTTTTATCCTAAAGAAAAAGTTTGTACACATAAGATTGCTAGACTTTCATATACTAAAGTGTAGTTGTATCACTATAGTATACGAAATACTAGTGTAATTTTTAATATACCATACACTTCAAACTTAAGAACGAACGAAGAAAATGAAATCTTAAAAATAAATGAATAACTATTTCATGCGAAAATAAATATAAAAAACTTGACGAGTGTGAAATTAGCTTGACGGCGTTTTTTTCTAGATCATTTAAAAAATTGCGAAACTTTAAGCTCTATTATTTTCCTTGTCTTAATAGCTAGTTTTTTTTTTGTTCTAGAGAACGCTCTTTTGCCTTTAACTAAAAAATCCATTGGATTGGGGTTTGTTTTTTTGAGTGGGGCCCCTTAGATAAAATTGGGTTTTTTTATTGATTTTTTTTAATGAGTTTGAGTATAAGAAAATATAATATGTTTTTTTTCTTTTAATCTTCTTGTTAATATGTGAAAAATTGACGGTATTCTAAAGTAATTCAGAAGTAGTGATGCCGTTGTGATTGCTTGTTGTTAGATTCTAAATTTAAAACCATACCAATGGTTACGGAATACTTTTTCGTAAAACAGTTGTAATAAATAATACAATCAATTAAAATTTTCTATTTTTTTGTTTAAGTTAAAAAGTGTTACTAACAACAAATAGAAAAAAAAAATACAATTTTTTTTTTTCTTTTACTAAAAAAATGTCTTTTGTTTCATTTTATATTATACAAGGTTAGTGTTATGGTTACCGTATCACAATCTTAGTTATATAAGAAAATAAAAATATCTAACAATAAATAAAAATTTATTACTTGCTAAATCGAACAATTATATTTAAGCTTAAAACTACTTACTAATAGGACAAAACACCAAATAGATACATTTCATAAAACTCTTTCAAGTTTTAAGAACAGCTATAAAATTCAAATAACTTGGTAAAAAGAAATATAATAAAAAAATAAATACATGTATATGAATATAATATATATATATATTTTTTTTATGACAAAACAATATGTTAAAAGAACTTTTAGCAAATTTTTATTTTATATAAAACAATAAAAAAATTATTTAAATTAAATTAATAAAAGTTTTTGTGTTAGTACTTGTCTGAATTTTTTAACAAACGTAGTACAAAACTTTTTAGTATGTGTGAATTAATATTAAAGAAATTTTGTACATGAAGTAAAAAAAAAATTAGTGTTATAAAATTCTTGTTGATTAAACTACAGTTAAATTTTTCAATTTATTTTAATATTGATAAAATAAAAAGTTTCTTATGGCAAGCGGTTGTTAAACAATGTTATTAAAATATTGAAAATAAGAAATAAGTTAAAGTTTTAACAAAACTAGTAGCAAACACTTTAACATACTTCAAAATTTCTTAAAGCTCTTGATGTTTTGTCCTTCGGCAACATTTTTCACAATAGTAAGGAGAAACCGATTGTTAGTAATGTTATGATATGTTTTGTGTGATATGAGAGAATACAACTTTTTCTCTTCTCTTCGTGTGCAGTCACCGTAGAATGTTTTGTTCGTTTTACTCATATCATGAGTAGGTTAAGTTGTTTAATTTTTACAAAATTTTTAATTCTTAAAATAATAATACTACTTGAAGTTTTTATTTATTTTCTTTGTAGACGAAGCTTTTTAGAAAAATTTTAAACTAAAAAGTCAGTTTTAACGGTTTAAAAAAAGCAAAATGTTAGTTTAAATAAAATTATTTAACGTTTTAGTAATATATGGACTAGTTTTGAATTTAAAGGTTGATTAAGCTGCTTACTTTTAGTAATTTTTTTTTTAAGTCAAGATGTTTCAAATTACGTATAGAACTTAAAGAATTTGTCAATTTTATTTAAAAAAAAATTTAAAGACACAAAACTTTGTAAAAAATTGAAAATAAAAACTTTTTTGAATTATAACGTTCATAACTAATATTTGATTACAGTGCAAACAAACTTTTCTTTATTATTTATTTTACTAATACGCTATGTAAGACACTAATCAGCAGACAAACAAAAGAAAATAATGTGACAGAATTTAAAGTGTTTTGACTTGCTATACTGTTTTAAACTGTGTGAATTTAGGTTCTTAAAATTTAATTTTTATTTGTACACTTGAGTATTAGTTTAACAATATTTTTCTTAATTTATTGAAAAATTAATACCGTTTTTTACTAATAAAGATTTGAATAGTAGCAAAGTATGTTTTTTAACTATTTTTTTAACTTTAGAGCGAGTTTAACTATGCACTAAATTAATATTAGATTACTTAAACAACTTTTTTTAAGTTTTCATGAGTTAAAATATTTCATTTTAAGATTTGAATGATGGTTTTTATAACTTTATTGAAAGTTATAAAAGAAATCAATACTTAAAAAAAAACACATTTTAGTTTTACTTAGGTACTTTATTTTATTAAAGTGTAGACAAAAAATATAAGTTAACCAAAAATTTCTACTGAACTGTGTTTGTATTAATTTTATAATTCATTTAGAAAAATTATAGGACAATATTTGTTTAGAAATTTTAACAGCTGATTTAAATGTATTTATTTAATAAAACTCAAACACTTATTTATAAAAAAAAAAAACTTGCAAAATTTCTATTGTTTTCGACTATTATGTATGTGAAACTTTCTAAAATCTTAATTTCCAAAGTTGTTCATTTAAAATAATTATAAAGATAGCAACAAAATGTATTTGTTATATTGTACTTACGGTTGCATTTAAGTTATATGATTTTTTATAACTACTCAAAGCTAACTGCTAGAGTAAATATATTTCACAGCTCTAGTTTTAAATCATGTCATTTCACAAACCATCATCAACAACCAAAAAGGGAAAACTGTCTAAATCCTGGATGAACCTCAAACCTAAACAAATGTTTCCTGCCGCCAAAAGATTACAAAAAGATCTGTTCCTCATGAACATCGATCCCTGCCCTCATTTCAAAGCCACTCCGAAAGACGACAGCTTCCTGGAGTGGAATGTAAAGTTACTAGGGCCTCCGGGAAGCTTGTACGAAGAAGGAACGTTCGACATTGAAGTAATCTTCAGCAGAGAGTATCCCTACGTAGCACCTGTTTGTTTGTTCAAAACCAAGATATACCACTGTAATATAAGCTTGCAAGGAACAATTTGCTCGGACCTGCTGAAAGAAAACTGGACTCCCGCGCTTTCTGTGTCGAAGATAATGATGTCGGTGATCTCGCTCTTGGAGGAGTGCCGCCCGGATGATGCGATAGTTCCCGAGATAGCGAGGGAGTACAAGTATTTCAGGGAAGATCACGATTACACTTGCAGACTGTGGACCAAATACTATGCGAGCTGATTGAATAACTTTTAACTTTTTGTACGATCCAAATATTTTTTTATAAGGATTTAAGTTTAGCCGACTTTTTCGAGACAATCATTTTTTAGCTTTCAAAATATTTCAAAGTTTGCTGTGCTGTTTTAAAGTGCTTGTTTTGCATGAGTATTAGGAAAATATCGATTTAATTGTAAACTTCGATGGTTTTTTTTATTTACCATAGTATCAATAATAGTTATTAGGTTTTAACAAAACAGGTTCTACTCTAAACGATTTCACTTTAATTCTGCCATTCAAAGTTACAATAAAATGTGTTTAGCTATGAAGCTTTACAAGTTCAAAAACATTTGTAGCTTTTTACTTTTCATATAACAAAAAGAATTAAGGTTGATAAGCTAAAAAAAATATTTTAAATTTCAAATGCAAAAGTTTTTAAGTCTTATACGTAGTCGATAAAGAAAAAGTTTAACACTATATTTTCTTCAAGATTTTATCAATGTAACGACTTCATTAAAATATCAATTTAAATATAAACGTATTGTTGACGGTTTACGTAATCCATGCAAAATAAAACTTAGTAAACTAAAGTTTTACTGAATTTATTAATTTTATAATTTTAAGTTTTTTAACTAATTTAAAACTTAAATTTTCATTTTCTTTATTTTTCAATGAAGTCATACTTGAAACCAGGATCAAAGTTGAAATATTTTAAAATTGTTTAAGTTATATTAAATTAAGGTTTATGAGAATCAAATAACTTCTATAAAGTTCATAATTGAAAGCTTAACTAAAATTAAAAGTTTTTAACTTTAGTTTTATATTGTCCTTGATAAAAAACAAACAAGGTTTTTTACTAAACAAAAATATATTTCAACAAGTTTTCATCAGTGTGATACAATTGTTACAAAATAAAGAACTTTTTAACTTATATAGCCTTTTAATTGCATCAGAAATTAGTTTCATCAAGCAAAACACAAAACAAAAAAGTATAGTTAAGCTTATTAATTAAAATAAATTCTAAATAAACATAAATAAGTATAACATAAGAGAACTAATTAACCAAACAAGGATAATGAATAATCAAAATTCTTTCTGCTTACATAATTTTGGTTTATTTAAATGAATGTATTTTACTACATTTTTTGACTAGGTCTAAAATGTTGTTACAACTATTTATTATTTTCAAATTCGTTTCATTATAAATTTTTTCATGAAACGAAATTTTTTATTAAATTTTCTGATATAGGAGATCTATTCATTGTGTTTGAAGTTGCATTGCGTTTGATGTTGCTGATTTTTTATATATTTTCTTACCCACTTTGGAATGTGCTATTTAATTCTATTTTCAAGATGCCTATAGGTTTGACCACTATAACTGTTTGAACAACAGCACCCAAACGTGTAAAGTAGGAAACTTTAATGTTTATTAAACATTAGGTCTTTTAAAACTACTACTATTTTTCATTGACTGAACAAAACATTGGTTTAATAAAGTTTTATTTTTTAATATATCTAAACCTTAACTTTTACCAAAGTGCTTTAAACTTAATAAAGTGTTATAAAAATTACATTAAATGCTTTGAAACAAAATTAAAACAGTTTTCATAACAATTTTGTGGTAAATTCAGTCATTCCTGATAAGAAATACATTTAGTCATCATTCAATGACTTATAAAATTTTAAACAAATACATAGTACTTTATTAAATTCTGATAGTGTAAACGCTAGTTTAAAATTTATACAAGTTAAACAGCTCAAAGTTTGTAGTTTTTTACATCAACATCAGTAAAAGTTAAAAACTTATTTTGAATAAATTTTTCAATTTATATTTATTAGAGAATAAAGTAATTTTAAAGTGCAATTTCACGTTTGTAAGTTCACAAAATTCATGCTGAAATCTACGTTGCGCTATTTCTTATGTATAGTCAAAACTTAGTTTTTTAACCTTCTTGAAATAAAAACAAAACAGCTATTCATAGTTTTCAAAAACAAAATAATCTTTTTTTTTAAATATTCAAAGATTATTTATGTTATTTTTACACAAATAACTTTAACTAACAAAGTTCTTACTAACAACTTATGTTTGCAATTTATTTCTTTGGCTAAACAAAAGGATAACTAATTAATACATATGTTTTTTTATCTTAGCTAAACTTTAATATTTTACAGGGCATTTAAATCATTATAAATAATTAGTAAAGTTATTAAACCTTAACATTAAAAGTTAACATTTTTATCAAACTGACTAACTATATAATATATAACTAGTTTAAAAATTTTGTCGTAAATTCATGATTCCTGATGAGAAACAAAAATTTAGTCATATTTCTATGACTTTTAAAATTTTGGAAGAACTTTATTATTTTATGCCTTAAATTTAAAATTTACTCTTTAATAAACTTAAGTTTTTACGGTTAAAGTTTGTGATCTCATACGCGCAACGTCAGTAAGAGTTAAAAGTATACATACTAAACATTTATATTTAAAATTGTTGTTTTAATTTTTTAATTTTAAGACAGATATTAAAAAAAATACTTTGTTTCTAACGTATTTAATAATATTTAGAGTTCATAAAAACATAATACAAACTTCTTCAAATTTAAGCTAAAACTTAATAACAAAAAGCAAAACCATTTGCAAAATAGCAGTCTTGTTTGTTATGATGTTATGTGAACTTGCTTAAATGAGAAAGAGCTTCGTGCATGAAAAGAAATTAAAGTAACTAATTCAAGGGTGGAAGTAAAAAACTAATATTACATTAAACTTTTAAAACTTTAATAGATAAATTAATTTTAAACTGCATGAAAATATCAATACATGTAAAAATGTTTTAACTTCTACTCATCGTGTTTAAGAACCGAACTAAAAAAAAACTCTCAACAATACTAAATTTAAACAAAATAAATAAAACAATGGAATTATGAGTGATCAGTTTGAATTTCTGTAATAACAAAATAGTTTTGATATTTAAATAAAGAAAAACTGAGAGTGTTGGCTTTGCGGAAAAATTAAAAGGTCGCTTTTTTAAGTTAGTTCTAAAGAAGATAAAAAATTAAAACTTAGCAACTTTGATAAAGTTTTGCGCTATTTTCACATTTTGTTTCTGAATATTTTTATGGCAAAAATCTTAATTTAAATGTCTTTTTTTTTTGTTGTTTTTTAAGCCTATCTGTAATGTTTTTTAAGAAACTGATCATACTAAATTTTTTTTTTTTCTAAATGACCTAAATTAATATTAGATTTGTTTGACTTAACAAAAGACTGTTTATAAAAGTCTAATATTTTAATATATCTTAAACTTAACTTTTGGCAAAGTACTTCAATCTTAGCTACGAGTTAGTACTAAACTGAAACAGTTTTCATCAAAATTTTGTTTAACGTTCAGTTATTCCTGCAAGAAACTCTTGTAGTCATTTTTCAATGACTTTCAAAATTATTAATAAATATATGCTTTTTTGCAAACTGTTAAATCAATTTCAATTTTAAATCTATACAAGTTTTGTCGTTCAAAGTTTGTGGTTTTTTACGCGCAACGTCAGTAAAAGTTCAAGTGTATAAAATTTTACTTTAATTTGAACCAATTAAAATTATTTTAGTATTCCTTTTATTTCATAAAGACAGTCTAAACGTTAAATAAGATTAAAACTGTTTCATATTTTAAAATCAATAAAATAAATTTATATTACATTTATAATTATATAACCTTTTTTGTGTACTTAATAAAAACAATATTTTATTGATTTTAGCCCACAAAGAACGGATAGTTTTTAAATAACTACCAGTTAAAGATTATATACTTTAAAAATATTAATTTAAGATATAGATCATCAATCATTTAGTAAACCCCTATATAGAAAAAAGGATCTTGTTTTATTGAAAATTAAACAAATAAATGTCTATTTTGAACTAGCTTAAACATATTTTTAAGTGATCAAAGCTTAAAACTACATGACACAAACTAATTAGAAACTTAGATAAAGTTTTGTTGATTTTAAATTTTTTGCTTTTTCAACTTTTTGTTGCAAAATGTTTGGATAAACTAAATCTTAATTCAACAATTTTTTATTGTTTTCTAAGACTAACTGTATAATTTTTAACAAGAATATCTTACTAAATTTTTGTTTAATGACCTAAATTACTACTAGTTTTCATTGACTGAAGAAAACACCGGTTTTATAAAGTTTGATATTTTAATTTATCTAAACCTTAACTTTTAGCAAAGTACTTTAATCTTAATAAAGTGTCATAAAAGTTACATTAAATGATTTAAAACAACATTAGAACAGATTTCATACCAACTTTGTGGTTAAATCAGTTATTCCTGATAAGAAAAATTTTTAGTTAGTTTTCAATGACTTTCAAAATTTTGAACAAATACATGGTGTTTTGTAAATTTCTGTTAAAATATAATCTTCTTTTAATTTATACGAGTTTAAACTTTCAAATATTGTGATTTTTACGCTAATTTCAGTAAAGTTTAAAAAATTTACTAAATAAATTTCACTTATTCATTATTAAATTGTTGTATCAATATTGTAAAACAAAGTTGTTATTTTTTATATACTTCGAACGTATATACTTGTAGATTAAACTTGTAGAAAAAAATTTTTCATTACCTAAAGTTTGAAAAACAGAGTGCACTTGTTCTGCGAGTAAGAAAAGCGTCGCATTTATGATTACTAAAAATAGAAAATAAGGAATTTTTTAAATGCAATTTTACGTTTGTAAGTTCACGAAAATTGTACTAAAATCTAGTTTGCGCTATTTTTTGTTGAAAAATAGTTGTATAGTCAAAACTTAGTTTTTTAACCTTCTTGAAAAAAAACAGCAAAACATAGTTTTCAAAAACAAGATAATCTTTTGTTAAATATATTCAAAGATTATTTATGTTATTTTTAAACAAATAACTTTTTTTAATAAAGTTCTTACTAACAACTTATATTTCCAATTAATTTCATTGGCTAACAAAAGGATATTTAATTAATAAATATGTTTGTTTTTTATCTTTGCTAAATTTTAATATTTTACAAAGCATTTAAATCATTGAAAATAGTTGGTTTAATAAACAAAACCTTAAGACTTTAAGTTAACATTTTTATTAAACTTACTAATTATATAATGTATAACTAGTTTAACAATTTTGTCGTAAATTCAATCATTCTTGATGTGAAACAAAATTTTAGTCATTTTTCAATGACTTTTAAAATTTTGAAAGATTTTTATCACTTTAGTAGCTGGGAAACTTAAACTTTACTCTTTAATATATTTAAGTTTTTACGGTTAAAGTTTGTGATCTTCTACGCGCAACGTCAGTAAAAGTTAAAAGTATAAATACTAAACATTTATATACTTAAAATCGTTGTTTTCATGTTTTCATATAAAAGCAGATGAAAATTAAATTATACTTATAACGTATTTAATAATATTTAGGGTTCATGAAAACGTAATACGAATTTCTTCAAGTTTAAGCTAAAACTTAATAACAAAGTCTATTACATTTTACTTTAATTTGAACTGTTCAATTTTATTTTGATATTCCTTTTGTTTTATAACGATAAGTTAAATATTAAATCAAACAAAAGTTTAATCATATTATAAAGTCAATAAAAAACTTTTTATTAAATTTATAATGAATTTTTATAGGCTTTTTTGTGTGCTTAATAAAAATAATATTTTTTGATTTTAGCCCAGAAAGAATACATAGTTTTTTAATTACTACAAATTTAAAGATTATATACTTTTAAGATATTATTACAAGAAATAAATCATCAATAATTTGGTAAACCACTATATAGAAAAAAGTATCTTGTTTTATTGAAAATTAAATAAAAAAATGTCTATTTCGAACCATATAAAACATATTTTTAAGTTATTAAAGCTTAAAACTAAATAGAACAAACTAATTAAAAACTTAGATAAAGTTTTGTTGATTTATAGTTTTTCGTTTTTTAACTTTTTTTTGCAAAATGTTTAGATGACCAAAATCTTAATTTAAAATTTTTTGTTGTTTTCTAAAACTAACTGCATAATTTATAACAAACATATCTTACTAAAAAAATTTGTTTTTAAATGATCTCGATTACTACTAGTTTTCATTGACTAAACAAAACACTCTTTTATAAAGTTTGATTTTTTAATATATCTAAACCTTTTGTTTTAGAAAATTTCTTTAATCTTACCAAAATCTTATAAAAGTTAAATTGAATGTTTTGAAACAAACCAGAACAGTTTTATGTAGTTTTAACAATTTTCATAAACTTGAGGTGAAATTTGTCATTCCTGATAAGAAATACTTTTAGTCATCAATCAAAATATACTAAATTTTAAATAATTACATGGTATTTTGTAAATTACTTATTTTAAATAAATAAATGTTTAAACGCTCAAATTTTGTGATTTTTTACGCCAGCGTCAGTAAAAGTTTATACAAAATTATTAAAATAAATTTTTACTGCTCAATATTAATATTTTTGTGACAATATTTTATAACAAAATTGTAACTTATTATTTACTTCAAACGTAAATACTTGTAGACTTGTAAATTAAACTTGTAAAAATAAGTTTGCATTACCTAAAGTTTGAAAAACAGAGTGCGCTTGTTCTGCGAGAAAGAAAATCGTCGCATTTATGAGTAGTAAAAATAGAAAATAAAGTAATTTTAAAGTGCAATTTCACGTTTGTAAGTTCACAAAAATTATGCTGAAATCTATTTTACTCTTTTTTTTTGATGAAAAATTTTTGTATAGTCAAAACCTATTTTTTATCCTTCCTGAAAAAAAAAAGCTATTCATAGTTTTCAAAACAAGATAATCTTATTCTAAAATATACTTAGAGAATATTTATGTTATTTTTACACAAATAACTCTTACTAACAAAGTTCTTAATAGCAACTTATATTTCCAATTAATTTCTTTGGCTGAACAAAAGGATATTTAATTAATATATATTTTTGTTTTTTTTATCTTAGATAAACTTTAAAATTTTTCAAAGTATTTAAATTATTGAAAATAGTTGGTTAAGTTGCACAAAACCTTAAGACTTTAAGTTAACATTTTTATTAAACTTACTAACTATATAATGTATAACTAGTTTAACAATTTTGTCGTAAATTCAATCATTCCTGATAAAAAACAAAACATAGTCATATTTATATGACTTTTAAAATTTTAGAAGAACTTTATTACTTCATGGACAAAATTCAAATCTTACTCTTTAATAAATTTAAGTTTTTGCGATTAAAGTTTGTGATCTTTTACGCGCAACGTCAGTAAGATTTAAAAGTATAAATACTAAACATTTATATATTTAAAATCGTTGTTTTCATGTTTTCATATAAAAACAGATAAAAATTAAAATATACTTAGTTTCTAACGTATTTAATAATATTTAGAGTTCATAAAAACGTAATACAAACTTCTTCAAGTTTAAGCTAAAACTTAATAAAAAAAGCAAAACCATTTGCAAAATAGCAGTCTTGTTTGTTATAATGTTATGTAAACTTGCTTAAATGAGAAAGAGCTTCGTGCATGAAAAGAAACTAAAGTAACTAATTTAAGAGTGGAAGTAAAAAAATAATATTACATTAAACTTTTAAAACTTTAATAGATAAATTAATTTTAAACTGCATTAAAATACCAGTACATGTAGAAATGTTTTAACTTCTACTCATCGTGTTTAAGAACCGAACTAAAAAAAATCTCAACAATACTAAATAAAACAAAATAAATAAAACAATGGAATTATGAGTGATCAGTTTTTAATTTTTGTAATAATGAAATAGTTTCATTAATTAACTAATAAAAAACTGAGAGTGTTGGTTTTGCGGAAAAATTAAAAGGTCGCATTTTTAAGTTAGTTCTAAAGAAGATAAAAACTTAAAACTTAGCAACTTTGATAAAGTTTTGTTAGTTTTAAGTTTTGCGCTATTTTTACATTTTGTTTCTGAATATTTTGATGGCAAAAATCTTAATTTAAATGTCTTTTTTTTGTTGTTTTTTAAGCCTATCTGTAATGTTTTTTAAGAAACTGATCATACTAAAAAGTTTTTATTTTTTTAAATGACCTAAATTAATATTAGATTTGTTTGACTTAACGAAAGACTGTTTAATAAAGTCTAATATTTTAATATATCTTAAACTTAACTTTTGGCAAAGTAATTCAATCTTAGCTACGAGTTAGTACTAAACTGAAACAGTTTTCATTAAAATTTTGTTTAACGTTCAGTTATTCCTTCTAAGAAACTCTTGTAGTCATTTTTCAATGACTTTCAAAATTATTAATAAATATATGCTTTTTTGCAAACTGTTAAGTCAATTTCAATTTTAAATCTATACAAGTTTTGTCGTTCAAAGTTTGTGGCTTTTTACGCGCAACGTCAGTAAAAGTTCAAAGTGTATTAAATTTTACTTTAATTTGAACCGTTTAAAATTATTTTAGTATTCCTTTTTTTTTATAAAGACAATCTAAACGTTAGATAAAATTAAAACTGTTTCCATTTTTAAAGTTAATAAAAAAAATTTATATTAAAATTATAATGGTATAACCTTTTTTGTGTACTTAATAAAAATAATATTCTATTGATTTTAGCCGACAAAGAATGGATAGTTTTTAAATAACTACCAGTTAAAGATTATATACTTCAAAAATATTAATGTAAGATATAGATCATCAATCATTTAGTAAACCCCTATATAGAAAAAAGTATCTTGTTTTATTGAAAATTAAACAAATAAATGTCTATTTTGAACTAGCTTAAACATATTTTTAAGTGATCAAAGCTTAAAACTACATGACACAAACTAATTAGAAACTTAGATAAAGTTTTGTTGATTTTAAATTTTTTGCTTTTTCAACTTTTTGTTGCAAAATGTTTGGATAAACTAAATCTTAATTCAACAATTTTTTATTGTTTTCTAAGACTAACTGTAGAATTTCTAACAAGAATATCTTACTAAATTTTTGTTTAATGACCTAAATTACTACTAGTTTTCATTGACTGACGAAGCACCGTATTATAAAGTTTGATTTTTTAATATATCTAAACCTTAACTTTTAGCAAAGTACTTTAATCTTAATAAAGTGTCATAAAAGTTACATTAAATGCTTTGTAACAAAATTAGAACAGTTTCATAATTATCTTGTGGTAAAATCAGTCATTCCTGACAAGCAATACTTTTAGTCATTTTTCAATGACTTTCAAAACTTTAAACAAATACATGGTATTTTGTAAAATTATGTTAATATTAACACTAGTTTTAAATTTATACAAATAAACAGCTCAAAGTTTGTAGTTTTTTACATCAACATCAGTAAAACTTAAAAAATTATTTTGAATAATTTTTTTCTTTTTCATATTAACATTGTTGTATCAATATTTTAAAATAAAATTCTTATGTTTTATATACTTCGAACGAAAATACTTGTGGATTAAACTTGTAGAAAAAAGTTTGCATTACCTAAAGTTTGAAAAACAGAGTGCGCTTGTTCTGCGAGAAAAGAAAATCGTCGCATTTATGAGTAGTAAAAATAGAAAATAAAGTAATTTTAAAGTGCAATTTCACGTTTGTAAGTTCACAAAAATTATGCTGAAATCTATTTTACTCTTTTTTTTTTGATGAAAAATATTTGTATAGTCAAAACCTATTTTTTATCCTTCCTGAAAAAAAAAAGCTATTCATAGTTTTCAAAAACAAGATAATCTTTTGTTAAATATATTGAAAGATTATTTATGTTATTTTTTAACAAATAACTTTTTTTAACAAAGTTCTTACTAACAACTTATATTTCCAATTAATTTCCTTGGCTAACATAAGGATATTTAATTAATATATATGTTTGTTTTTTTTATCTCAGCTAAACTTTAATATTTTACAGAGCATTTAAATTATTGTAAATAGTTGGTTAAGTTACACAAAACCTTAAGACTTTAAGTTAACATTTTTTTCAAACTGACTAACTATATATGTATAACTAGTTTAACAATTTTGTCGTAAATTCAATGATTCCTGATGAGAAACAAAATTTTAGTCATTTTTCAATGACTTTTAAAATTATGAAAGATTTCTATCACTTTAGTAGCTGGGAAACTTAAACTTTACTCTTTATTATATCCAAGTTTTTACGGTTAAAGTTTGTGATCTTCTACGCGCAACGTCAGTAAGAGTTAAAAGTATAAATACTAAACATTTATATACTTAAAATCGTTGTTTTCATGTTCTCATTTAAAAGCAGTGATAATTAAAATATACTTAGTTTCTAACGTATTTAATAAAATTTAGAGTTCATAAAAACGTAATGCAAACTTCTTCAAGTTTAAGCTAAAACTTAATAACAAAAAGCAAAACCGTTTGCAAAAAAGCAGACTTGTTTGTTATAATGTTATGTAAACTTGCTTAAATGAGAAAGAGTTTCGTGTATGAAAAAAGATTAAAGTAGCTATTTTAAGGGTAAACTGAAAACTAAATGTTACATTAAACTTTTAAAACTTTAATAGATAATATTTAATTTAAACTGCATGAAAATACCAATACATGTAGAAATGTTTTAACTTCTACTCATCGTGTTTAAGAACCGAACTAGAAGTAATTATTTTCCCAACTAAACTAAAATTAAACAAAACATATGAAATAATGGAAGAATGTGTAATCAGTTTTAAATTTATAACATATTAAATAGTTTTGATAATTAACTAGAGAAAAATTGAGAGTGTTGTCTTTGGGGAAAAACTTAAAGGTTGCATTTGTCAGGTAGTTCAAACGAACACAAAAAATTGAAACTTAACAGCTTTGATAAAGTTAATTTTGATTTTTGCTTTATTTCAACTTTTTGTTGCAGAATATTTTGATGGCAAAAAAATTAACTTGGTTGTTTTTTTTTTAAGCCTAACTTTAATAATTTCTAACAAACCGATCTTACTAAAAATATTTTTCTTTTAAACGACCTAAACTAATACTAGATTTTTTTAGAGCAAAAAAATTACTGTTTTAAAAAAGGTTAATTTTTAATATTTCGTAACCTTAAGTTTTCACAAAATTTTTAATCTTAGTTAAGAGTTATAAAAGTTAATTTAAATTTTTGGAAAAAAATTGAAACAGTTTTCATAGCAATTTTGTTGAAGGTTCAGTGATTCAAGATAAGAGATGCTTGTAGTCATTTTTCAATGACTTTCAAAATTATTAATAAATTTATGCTATTTTGCAAACTGTTAAATCAATTTCAATTTTAAATCTATACAAGTTTTGTCGTTCTAACTGTATAATTTCTAACAAATATATTTTACTAAATTTTTATTATTGACCTAAATTACTACTAGTTTTCATTGACTAAACAAAACACTGGTTTTGTAAAGTTTGATTTTTTAATATATATTTAACTTAAACTTGAGCAAAATACTTTAGTCTTTATAAAGTGTTATAAAATTTACATTAAATGCTTAAAATTAGAACAGTTTTCATAACAATTTTGTACTTAAATCAGTCATTCCTGATAAGAAACACTTTTAGTCATGTTTTATTGACTTACAAAATTTAAAAAAAATAAGCGCTGTTTTGTAAAATTCTGTTAATATGAAATCTGTTTTTAAATATAAACAATTTTAAACACTCAAGTTTTTGAATTTTTACGCGAGCGCCAGTAAAAGTTTAATAAATTTATTTATTTGAATTTAACTTTTCAACATTAACATTGTTGTATCAATATTTTAAAACGAAAATGTTATTTTATTTATACTTCGAACGTGAATACTTGAGGACTATACTTGTAAAAGTATAAAGTAGTTTGCATTACCTAAAGATTGAAAAACTTAACACGCTTGTTCTGCAAAAAAGAAAAGCGTCGCATTTATGAGTACTAAAATAAGAAATAAAATATTTATAAAATGCAGGTTCACGAAAATGCTGAAATATCTTTTGCGCTTTTTTATGTTGAAAAATATATGTTTAGTCAAAACTAATTTTTTTAACCCTCTTGAAAAAAAAACAAAACAGCTGACAATAGTTTTCAAAAAGAAGATAATCTCAATAAAATATGTTTAAAGATTATTTATTCTAAAAATTCTACAAATAGCTCTTACTAACAAAGTTCTTACTAACAACTTATATTTTTAATTAATTTCTTTGGCTGAACAAAAGAATGCTTAATTAATGTATACTTGTTTTTTTATCTTAGCTAAACTTTAATATTTTACAAAGCATTTAAATAGTTATATATATTTAGTTATGTTACATAAAACCTTAAGACTTTAAGTTAACATTTTTATCAAACCTACTAACTATGTAATATATAACTAGTTTAACAATTTTGTCGTAAATTTAATCATTCCTGATGAGAAACAAAATTTTAGTCATTTTTCATAACTTTTAAAACTATGAAAGAATTTTATCATTTCAATAGCTTGGAAACTTAAAATTTACACTTAAATATATTCAAGTTTTTACGTTGAAAGTTTGTGATCTTATTCGTGCAACGTCAATAAGAGTTAAAAGTATAAATATTTAAGATTTGTTTATTAAATCGTTGTTTCCATATTTTAATTTAAAGCGAATGATAATAAAAACTTAGTTTCTAACGTATTTTAACAAAATTTGTAGTTCATAGAAACGTGATACTAACTTCCTCAAGTTTACTCAGTTAATTTTAATTTATACTTAACTGTTTCTATTTGAAAGTATGTTTCTTGAATCTTTTTTTTATAGTTTATTAAACCAAAAAAACGCGCTCAAAAAAAGTCTAAGGATCTAGTTTATGAAAGTTTTATAGTTATTGAGTCATAGTGGCTACAGTTTAACGTTTTGCCCGAACAGTTATTATAATTTTAATTGTTTTTTTGTTTTGGAAATCTTTTAAAAATCGATAATATTAGTTTTTTTTAATTAAAAAATATTTTGTCTTTTAACGAGTAACAGTTTAAATATTATAAATAGCTGTATGAAGTAATAAAACAAAAATATCTTATATATATTGCTTTTTTAACGACAATGGTAAGTAGTACTTGAGACTTACTTAGCATAATAGACTCTAAAGTGTAAAAATGTGTTTGTTGTTAATTAAACAAGGCATTTAGTTTGTAATTATAAAAAAAATTTCGCATTTTTGCAAATATATGTCATTAAATGCATCCGAAAAACTTCATAAACCAATAAGATAATACATAGCCGTTAAAATAAATAAACAAAACATTTTAAAATTAATATGTTGAATTTAAATATTTGATAATTTTTTAAAAAAGCAATAAAATAAAATGCTCAGAACTTTTTTTAAAACATTTTCTTATAATGATTTTTATAACTCATAGTTAAAACAACAATCTGAGACTGTAGTTAAGGTAACATGCAAAATTAATGTAAAAGATTAGTTATTCTTAGTGAGTAGCAAATTAGGCATTTACAAACACACAACATTTTATGCTAAAACTAAACTAATGAAATAGAAGTATTCGATAAAACTGTAATAAAATGTAGGTTTCTAAATAATATATTTATAAAAAGTTTAAAAGTAAACATCCTTCATATTTAAATTTATCGTAAATATATTTTAACGATTTGCAAGTAAAGTTGATTGTAATATTATATAAGTATAATATGTATTTATAATCTATTATAACATAAAATAATATATATTATATATATGTTTATATGTATAATATTTATTTGGTTATATAAATAACAATAGTTTAGACAAACGTTTTGTATATTAGATATAAAACTCCATATACTCCTCAGTAATCTAAAGTTTATTACAATGTTAAACAGAAATTTAGAATTTCAAAATTTTTTCAACAACTATGACGTAGTAATAATAGTTAGAGTTTATTTACAGAAGCTGAGTTAGAAAAATTACGCTGAACTTACTAAATTATACATTTTGGAAATTTTGGAATAGGTTATATTACAAAAAAGTTTTAAACTATTCGTGTTTGCGGTGTTGGACATTTATGTGAAATTTTACTTATTTCACTTCAATTGTCAATATATCGATGCATGCATTAAAATGAATTTTAAAACTTTTTTAATAAAAAATTCTTTTTAAAAGACAAGTTTCAAATAAATAATAACAAAAGTTCTCTAATTTATATTTAAAATTCTACTTGATATTTTTTGATTGACAAAGGCAAAATAAATACAATTTTAAAAACCTGGCTATTAAAACCGTACCGAGACACCTGTAGATTCAAACATGCCAAGAGACCTGCAATTGTCAACATATCAAGTCACCTGTAACTGTCAACATGCCAAGCCACCTGCAACTGTCAACATGTCAAGCCACCTGCAAAAGAGAGAGTGAAAATGTATATAAACGATGAAGCACATCTACAAACAGGTTATTATACCTCAACTACCCTACGGAGCGGACCTAGGCCGCTTCAACGGGGCGACTCTTCCTTTGTGGAAGTAGTTGCAGTTTTTCACGTGAGACTTTAAGGCCGGAGACGTTAATGGCAGTACGATACAAAATAGTTGGCTTGGGACTGCGCGACCGCAGAGGTTAACTAGAGAACGATATAAAACAGCTTACGTGAGACTTCGAGGCCGAAAACGTAAGCTGTGTTACGATATGAAACAATTTTGATAGGATTTCTACGTTCATAAATATTGTATTTTCCACCTTTATCGATATTGAAGTTCGTATAAGATTATTGTGTAGAAAACTTAAGCGTCGCGCACCCATTTGTATTGTTTGTTTGTGAAGGCAATAAATTGTACATAGTTTTTGTTGTTTATTTTATAACTAAATTAAGTTTTTATACCTATTGATACCCGGTAAAGATAGAGATATAATAATATCACTTTATTTTACATATAAATAAATATGGTATGCAATAGCGGCTTAATTTTACTTTGTTTTAATATTTAGTTTGTTTTATTTTTGCTAAAAAAGTATTTGTGGTAATGAATGCATATTTTTTGTCTTTCGCTTTTCTTGTTTAGTGTTTTGTTCTTGTCTGATTTATCAATTTCTACTTTTTCTAAGTTACAAAGTTTGCAGCCGAATTTAGTATTGAATTTTGATTTTGTTCTGTTAAATATTTCCCATTTAGTTTTTAGTCTGTATTGTTATCTTTTAAAATCCAGATGTAGTTCACCAGCTCTGTTTTATGTCTTTTGTTAATATTGTTGTATGATGATTCGTGGTTTCTGTATCTTTGTTTGAAAGTATTTCATGTGAATCCTAAGTACTTAAAATCAAGCCTAAAGTACCTAAAATTAAGCCGCAAACACGAATAGTTTAAAAAATTTCTAATAGTTCAAAACATTTTTCTAATATAACCCTTTCCAAAATTTCCAAAATGCAATAATTAACAATTTCAGCGTATTTTTTGAAACTCAGCTTACTGTACAATAAACTCCATGTATTATTACTACGTCATAGTTGTTGAAAAAATTTTGAAATTCTAAATTTCTGTTTAACATTGTAATAAACTTTAGATTACTGAGGAGTATATGGAGTTTTATATCTAATATACAAAACGTTTGTCTAAACTATTGTTATTTATATAACCAAATAAATAAATATATATATGTATATATATATAAATTTCAGGGCAGTCAGGTACAGACTTATAGACGTTTTTGTAGACGAATGCGAGCACAGAATGAATACAATCGCTTCACCGTACTACTGTCATAAGTCTATCGGAAAGCACGGTAAGCCTTTCTTGATATTCATTGATGTGTATTTTTAAAATAAATTTTTCTACATTATTGCTTTTTATATTTTATAATACTATTTATTAATATGTACAATATAATGTTACATGTTTCTACGTAACTGAAAATTATGTAAAGCTACTAAAAATATAAATGTAGATGCACTAAGATTATTATAGAAAGTGTAAGCTTAAAGGAATTTTTTTTTTCATGCACAAAAATTTAAGAAATGTAAGTAATATTCCATAATCAGATAAGTACATAAGCTTAATACTTTAATTTCAATGCGCTTTTGCAAAAGCACTTAATTTAATTATGGATAAACTTAATTAGTTATCACTTTTACAACTTTAAAACATTTTGTTTCCAGCTTTCACTAAATATTTTTTTAATAGATAATATTAAAATGTGTATGATGCTCTGTCAAATATCATAACACTTTTACCATCAAATAAAGAAGTGTTTCCGTCTAAACCGTCGTCAGGGCAACACCGACGTCTACATGTACAAAAATGGACTCTGCACGCTTTTCTGCACACGCGGTTACCATGGCGACAGATGCCAAATTTTTGGCGCTTAATGATAGTTTGTTAAATAAAATACATATTATATTGCACTTTTAACGTTTGACTTTGCACTTTGTATGACTGGGACAGCTTTGATTAAAATTATTAGAAATTTGTAATTTAAAAGATATAAATATAAAAAAATTTGTAATAAACATTTATAAGTTTTGAAAAACTGAAACCTGAATTTTTACAAAAAAAAGTTTCTTTTTATTTCACAGTGACTTGTTAGTTAAATGTTTACGATTTACTTGTTTAATAAAATACAAATAACTAGATCGTGTGTTTAGAACTTTACAAAATACTACCTGTACTTATCTTCATTTTTGTTTTACTTAGAATAGTCCGCATTATATAAAACTAATAATAGTTGAGTGATTTTTTTTCTACTACTACTTTAGAAGTTAATTGGAAAATCAAGGAATTTTGTATAAATTTATGCAGTAAACATAGAATAACAACAATAAGAACAGATGAAGGTATATGACTTAAGTGTTTGACTTTTAATAAATCTAGCTATATATAATATTATTTTTCGTCTTAGTTTATGTACCTATTTTAAACAAGTTTAGTAAAAATGGCATCAGTTTTAAACCCGCTAGATTTTAAGACAGTCTTATTTATAACGACCCTACATCAATCATATGTAGGCTACTACCTCGTAACCAAATAAAAATTAGTTTTTTAACTAGTGCTCTTACAATGAAGCATATTTAAATTAATTACGTTTTAAAACTGATAAATGTTTTAAGTTGAATTTTTGTGCTTAAAAAGCATGTATATGAACAAGAACTTGTATTAGACTCTAAAAAAGGTGTTAGTTTCGTACCGACTTAATAATTGTGCTATATTGTTTTGACACCATACCTTTTTGAAAACTTTTAAATAATGTAATCACTTAGTTTTAAGTAACTTTGTTTTTTTTTCTAGCGCGAAATAACTAACTGATAGCAAAGAAATGATAGATTAACACTTTTAGCAGGAATCGAACAACAAATTAGCACATCTCGCTTATTATATAATGCAGTAACATTTCGACACTACTTAGTCAGTTTTGATCAGATTTCTGCCTTATGATAAGTCTTAAGAAGACCAGAGTTTTAAGTCAAGGAACATATATTTTACCATCAGTCAAAATAAAAAGCAACAATATCGAAAATGTGAAAAAAGTTATCATTTATTTTTATTCTCTAGGCACAATTATGCATAGCCGATTGCGACTGATAACGGGCTTTCAATATTTCGACCAAACTAGTTATTCATTCTTATTAAATTTCTCTAAATAAAGTATAAAACTAAGTAACAAACTAAAAAAAAAGTATCAACTTAAAACCTTGGTAACAAAAAAAAACTTTTTAATAAAAATATAGTGACAATTTTTAATTATGATGCTGGAGTTGATAAAAGTAATCTGACTACTTCAACTTATTCTAATTTTTAATTATAATTTTTACAGTCAAGAGTACCAGTTTCAAAATCAGTTAATATGTATGTTTTTGAATCTAATTTTCTATTAACTTGTATAAACTTATTTATTTTTTTTCTAATTGTATGTAAAATTAACTCTATAAAAGACGAGTTATTGTAGATTTTTTTGTCTAAATCAGTAAAAAAAATAAAACATTTACACGTAAGGTATTTCTATTTTTAAGTAATTTTATTCAAATTTTCACAAAAAATGTTACAAAATTTTAACAATTAAGTATACAAAACTAATACTTTAACAAATTAAATTTTTTTTTTGTATACTTAAATGTTAAAATTTTGTAAAATCTTTTGTGAAAATTTGAATAAAATTATTTAAAAATAGAAATACCTTACATGTAACTGTTTGGTACAAAGCGTTAACAAAAGTAAAACAAAAATAGGAAAAAATATTTAAGCTGCATATTTCCTTGAAATTGTAAATATCCATATATGTTATTTCTTAATGAAATAGCAAAATCTTTTATTTCTTAAAAGGTTTTATATTTCGTTAATATAGTTTATATACTTTACTTACACCTTAAAATGTTGCATGAATTAGCTAACTTTTATATCAACCAGAGCTTCGCGTGGGGTGGGACGCTGGAGCTGTTGATGCACCTAAGAAGAAAAAATGGTTCAGTTTTAGAGTTTAGCTTTTAAACAAGCTGCTTTAAACGGGGCTTTGCTTCAGCTGTACCTCCTCAAACTAAATCAAAACAATTTTATATAAAAGCTTAGGAATCGAGCTTAAAAATTGTTTAAAAATTTTATGTTAGCTTAAGAAATAAGAAAGTTATGTTATTATGTAGTTGTACAAAAAATACATCCAAATGCATACAAGATCGTCGTTAACTTCCCTTCTAAATTTGTTTTAATTCTTTATCTGATGTTCAAAATGTTCGTAAAATTAGAGCTGAAGCTCTATCTGTGTCAATTGCATGTTCGACGTATACAAATTTTCAAATAAAAAAAAATGTTGGAAAGTTGAATTTTTGAGCTGCATAAACTTTCAGCACCAAATGAATAAAATCATATAAGTAGTTAAAAATTCACTACAACACGAGAACAAGGCTGGGGAAACTCGAGCAGAGGCAACTCAAGCAGAGAAAACTCGAACAGAGGCAGCTCAAGCAGAGGAAACGCAAGCAGAGAGAACTTAAGCAAGGGAAACTCTAGCAAGATAAGCAAAGACGACTTAAGCAGAGGCAACTCAATCAGGGGCAACTCAACCAGAGGAAACTCGAGAAGATGCAACTCGAGCAGGGGCAACTCAAGCAGTGGAAACTTAAGCAGAGGCAACTCAAGCAGAAGAAACTCCAGAAGAATCAACTCGAGTAGGGGCAACTCAAGCAGTGGAAACTTGAGCAGAGACAACTCAAGCAGGGGCAATTCGAGCAAGAGCAACTCGAGTAGGGAAAACTCGAGCTGACCCAACTCAAGCAGGGGCAACTTGAGCAGGGACAACTCGAGCAAAGGCAACTCGAGCAGGAAAACAAAGAGCATAACCAACTTTAACAGAAGCAACTCGAGCAGGGGAAAGTCAACCATGGAAAACTGAAGTAGAAGTAAAAGTTTTAAGTTTGGCTTCATTTTCAACTTTCAGCACCCCCTTACTAAAATACCACGCGACGCCACTGAAATCAACCACTCAATTTTGAACGAGATTTGTTAAAATTTTTTTAACAAAGAGAAAAATTATAAAAAATTAAGTACGTTTGCACTAAATCATGCACCATTTTTTGAGGGTTAGTTTATTTCAGAAAATGCTCAAAATTTTAGTAACAACTCGTGAAAGCAGTCTCCTATCTCGTGTGCAGCTGCTCATGCTTCTTCAGTGCCTGCGGGTGCCTGAAAGCTTTCGTGCGCCACGAGCACTTGTGCTTCTTCACCCCGTCGTGAATGAGCATGTGCGTCTTGAGGGAGTCTTTTGAACACAACCGCTTGCGGCAAACTGGACACTCGACCTTCTTCGGCTTCGGGTGGGCCGCTCTCCTGTGCCTGTTCAGTTCTTTGAAAGTTTCAAAAGTTTGTTGGCAGTGAACGCACTGAAGCGGGTTTTCGAGGTCCTCGTGTGTTCGCTTTACGTGCTCTTTCAATCCTGTTTTAAAAATTTCAGGGTAAATTAGTTACTTGAAGAAACTTTAAAGCGGTAACTGTTAAAGACAAGTTTTTATCAACTTTAATATAATAAGAACTATTTAGGTAGAATGAGCTTAGTTTATGTTATCAATAATACGGAGCTTTTATTTATTAACAAAACAGTTTAAAAAAATAATTACAAAAAACAGTGTGTTGTTTTTATATTCTTTTATTAGATTTTATTAACAAAAAACTAACATTTTAACCTTAAAACAAAACCATAAACACTTAACATACTTGTAAAAAAAGTAATAAATCTAACAGAAATGAGATTCTAAAGGTAAATAAATTTACATATCTATTAACAATAGACTAGTTTAATAAAAATACAATTTAAAAAAACAAAAATATAAAATGATTAAAAATGTCACAAACTATTCACCTTGCTCGTGTCTGAACTCCCTGTCGCAAATGGGACACGCGCAGTACATCTCCCCCGTGTGGATCCGCATGTGGATCTCGAGACTTGCGCTTCAGCTTCTTCCCGCGCACCTTGCACTCGTGGTGCTCGTAGTTCGGAGCGTGGAGCTGCGCGTGCTTCCTGCAGGCGTTCTTCGAGCTGAACTTCTTGCCGCACTTCGGGCACACAGTTTCGTCGTGGACCTTCTTGTGCCTCTTCAGGTTGAGCTTGGCGGGAAACACCTTGGTGCACCACGGGCACGGGAACTTTTCTGTCATGCTCGTAGGTGCGTAATCCGCAGAAGTGGTGGTGTTTTCAGCATCGTATTCTTCATCTATGGTTATTAAAAGTTCGCACTCTTAATCACCTGCCATTTGATTTGTCAGATCTTCAAAGGACATGTCTTCGTTCTGTGTGTTTTGACTCGAGTTTTGGTTATAGATTTCATTTTCATTGTTGTACATTTTAATTATATTAGCCATCTGAAATATAAAGTGATATTAGTTTTCTTAACGTATCTTTTTAAGAAATAAAAGTTGCACAAGTATAATTACATGTTTTATACTTATATTATTCTTTTTTGATTATACAGTTTAATTTTTAAATTTAAGCTGCTCGCAAAACACTTTTTCTATTTTATCTACTCTGCCGAATAGAAATGTTGTTAAAGATTAGCAAATTTAGAAGATTAACAAAAATTTGTAAAATACATCCTTACATAAATATATAATTACTATTTATAAAATAAAATAGCTTCTTGAAATTGACTCTATTGATAATAGTCGTTGAACTTTAAAAAATTTTAACAATAGTGTAAAAATTATAATTAGTTAAATCTTAAAGTTTTATAGATACAATTATTATTAAAAGATCTGAACTAAACCGCATAATTTTTAGTTAATTCTACCTTCTTTGAAATAATTTAATATTTTAAAGAGTAAAAAAAAAATCTAGTAGATTTATATTCTATAAGTGTAAACTGTAACAAAGATATCATTAACAATTAATATCAAACAAATTTGACTGAACTCATCATTAAATATAGGTTGTTTATTTCATAGTATTTTTTGATTTAAAATGAGTTGTATAATGATCGACAAAAAAACTTCAAAACTTTGCTCCAATAACTTAGTGTACAAAAAATATTTCGGATATCGAGTCATACACCACGGATACAGGTAATGGCTTATCCAGGACTAAACTTTTACAGGTAGTATTTGCTAGTAAAATTTTAAACAAAAAAATTTACTGAATTGAGCTAAATATTTTTTATAAAACTTAGATATCAAACACTTATAAATATAATTTAGACTAGATTTGAATCAAAGTTGAATAATTAAGTTATTTTAGAACAAACTTGGACATAAAAGACTGAAAACTACAAAGCACTAGTTTAATTTGATCTAATTAAATTTGTTTAGAATACACACTGGTTAGATTAAACTAACTTCCTACATAGTTAAAGTAATGTGATTTAAACTTGGATGTATGAGCAAAATATTAGTCTTTTATCATGCGAATACTATTAATAACTGAAAAAAATTGATATACTTTTAAAAAGAATCTTTAAAATCTTGCAACTGTGTGCATTAAACCGTATAAAAATTATTTTACACTAGACAAGAACTTAAGAGTAGCCAATTACTTTAAAAACAATTCTATATTTCATCTTATTGTCTAAAAATTATATTTATAAGTATTTTATAAAATTTACAACAACTAAAACAACATAAATAATAAGTACAGTAAAAAAAAAATTAGTGTTTTAATGGTCAAAATTATTCACATTAACTATTCAACCATAACAATTTACTTAATAACAAACAGCGTATATTTTAAATTTGTTGGCATAGGAGCCTTTAAATTGGTGGCAAAGACTTCACTTTATCAGTGGAAGATCAATTATTAATCTTTTTAAAATGAAATTCTTTTACTGCTTTGTGTTAGCATTTGTTTACAAAGTACAAATACAATTAATGTTAAAAACTATTACTATTTATCATTCTTTTAACTGTTTATTATGTAAAAAAAAATTAATATCAAAAGATTTTTTTAATTCCAAGTTCAGCCTAAATTACAGCAGACTAACCAGTTTCACTCTAAATACATTAAAAATATAAAAAAAGTTAAAAAAAATAACAAAAACATGATTTTTCTATTTTATGCCTAGTTACTTAACAAACTACTAATAAAAAATTCAATTAATTTAAACTTGGAATTAACACACCATTGCTAATACAATTATATATTGTAATTAACATTATATATTAAAATAATTTTATATCCTAAGCATATACTTTTTTTTTGTTTTTTATATATTTATTTTGATACATGTTAATTTTCATTCTCTAACATATTATTTGACTCTTACTCAACTATATAGTTTTTATGTTTCTTAGTGTTTTTTGTTTAAAGTTTATTTAGAAGCCTGTATTCAAATCACAGATAAACCGTGCTTTTTTACCCAATAGATACTTTACCAAAAAGATCAGTGAGAGGATTTTTTACTGCAGGTTTATACTTAGTTATAACCATCTTGTTATTTTATAATTTTACATTCACATTCTAAATTAATAAATAAATTTCTTACTTAATATGTAATGAATATGCAATTCCTGTGTGCCTAACTCATTATTATTAACTTATATTATAAAATCTAAAGTTGACTGTCCTGAGATATTCCGAGTATACTAAGAGTGTGGAAATCCTGTACTGTAGTGTTACATTAACTAACTAACTCAGAATGAATTAACTAAGGTTTGAATAAAGCCATTTTTGTCGGTATGTTTTCGTAGGTCATTTTTCAAGAAACCATTATTACCTCTACTCTTTCATATTTTAATAGGTCAATTTTGAGCCATTTTATTCAATTCGACATTCAACCGAATAAAATGCACTTGCACTGCACGCACACAAGGAGGTTGCAACTATTTACTTCACAAAAACTATTTTTTATATATCTTGTGAAAGAAAATAAATGTTATCTATAGTAGCCTTTTTATTCCAGTTTCAGTTTGCTTCTACTATAAGAAACCAATAAAAATACAAACTTTAATTGTTTATATTTCAAAAAGTTATTTTATTATTGAATAACTTTAATAATAAACTTATAGGTCCGATTAAATTCTATATAACAAAGCCAAATTTAAAAAAAAAGACCCATTTCTTGTTTAAAGCCTGAAATTTACAAAACACCTTTATAAATACAAACTAGCCTCAGTGTTTGGCAACTCTGTATTTTGTAAGGCCTATATTTTTTGTAAATTTTGTATGCACTATTCAATCATGGATAAAAATATAATAATTACTAAATTTAAATTACTTAAAACCTAAAACTGTTACTTAAAATTTATTCATTACTACTACCATGATCTATTTAAAGAGAACTGCTACTATACTTTAATAATTTTTATCTTAATTAAACTATTTTTTATTAAATGTAAATTATTTAAACTTTCCGTAAATATAAAAAGTATCTTAAAAGTTTAACTATTACTAAACTAATAACATCATTATCATGTGAATATCCTTACAGGTATAATTGTTTAATTTAAGAAGTAAGTAAAATTAATAATTTTAATTAAAAAAAGGAGCTTTCTTCATTAAGCAAAATGTTATAGTTTACTAAAAACTAATATTAAGAAAAAATATTAATTTTTAATTTGATCCTAAAATCATTATAGTAGCTTGATGACATCTTCTTCCACATCAGTAAATGGACTTTGAGAATTTCTAATTTTTCAACTGTAGGTTGTGTCTTCAATGCATTGTTTATATAAAGAATGATGTGTGAAATTTAATACTAAAGTAGATCATGAAAGTAAAATGACCTATAAACTATAATCTAAATTAAACAGCAGGGCTACATTTAACTTTATATTGAACTATGTCGCTTAAACTAAATAATTATAAAAATAAGACTTAAATAATTTTTTCTGTAATCTAAAGATTTCGTTTACCCCTAAATGAGTTTCGTGTAGCCCAAAAGTTTCGTGGACCCATAAAAAACTTGTGTACACTAGTGTGCACCAGTGTAAACCTTGAAGACCACTACACTAACTACATGGAAAGAAAATGTACGAACATGTCTTTGGAACCTGACTTCAAAACAATCCCAGCAAAATGTTTAACGGGTTTAAAGTTTAATGTGTTAATAACATCAAATATAAACTTCATAAGATCCTGTTGAACTGTGCTAATGTAATTAGACAAACTTAATACCCAAAAAGCTATTCCTTAGTCTTTGGATCAATGTAGCTTAGAGTTAGAGCTTTAAACAAAAGCATTCATCAGCCAGTTTTGTTAAGCAATAGTTTTTTTTACTAATGTATGTTTTTAAAAGACAAACACTAAGATTTTTTGTAAGTATGGTGTTGTTTTGGTACCTTTACGAAATCACACCTTATACACAACTTATAGAAGCACACTTTAAAAAACAGATCGGATTGAAGAGCTGTTTACATTTACAAATTCGCAGTTACTGCATTACAGTACAATCTATAAGAAAACTACTTTTGTCAACACCTAAGCATTGGAACAATTTTACAGCAAATATTTAACACACTTTCCTACGTCAATAGACTTTTAGTCTATGTCTGACAGCTTTTTGAGATAAACTTTATATTTTTTTTCTTATCTAGCCAAAGATATCGACGTATTTAAATTTGTTTACATTTTTAAAAAGTCAATTCAGTTTACATGCTGTTGTAATTTTAACTTGCTTAATTAAAAACTATAAAAAGAATGTTTTGTTTTCCACGTTTAATGCATTTTTTTTTGGTTTAATTATTTAATACCAGCTATTGCAAAAAATGATGTAAAGGAAACCTTTATACATAAGACATAGACTTTTTTTTACAAATTTTGTTAAGTACAAAATAAAATTTTGCTTAATTTTGTCTAATTTTAACTAACTAAAAGTTTAAAGAAGATTACTCTCTAAAATAAAAGCTTCACGCTGTTTATTATGTACAAAAAACAATTAATAAAAATAACTTTAAAAACATATAAAATGCTAAAAATTCTTACAGGATCATAGGAAGATTAAAAAACAAACGGAGTATGTACCTACCGAAAGTTTTATTTTATTAATGTTTAGTTTCTAAAAACCAAACATTATGATCAATCACTATTTAATCAGTTCTTATTTTTTGAAAAATTATAATATTATTTATTATTTTGTCAAAGTTAGTAAGGTATGTTAAGAAGAAAGCTCACTAAACGTTTTACTTTTTATTCCGTACATTTAGTACATTTTTTTAAACTCTAAGTTAAATACTTTTGTTTAATATTTTTACATAACTTCTATTTATTTTGTTCAAAAACTTTTAACAGATTTGTTCATAACAACTGATGATCTCCTATACCCCAATAAACAATATCACTCTATGCTACTTGAAGTGTTGATAAGTTGGTACACCTTCATTCACTTTTTTGTTTCATTTTTTTAACGCATTATTTAAAAGTACGTATAAAAATATAATTTTGCATAAAATTACTTTTATTTATTTATTGTGCATTTTATTTAAACACGAAATTAAAATAGATGAAACTATTTTCTTGTTCGTGTGGTTTTAAGAAAACGTATTTAAATATTTAATTTTCAAAAAAAAAATTGTAGTTCCTCCTCTATTTTAAAACACAGAAAACTTTGATTGGTTTAGGAGATAAGCTTCTTATGTACGTAAGTAAAGCTGTTTTTAGTTAAAAATTTTCAGTGAAAAATAAAAAAAATTTAAATTTTATATGTAGCTAATTATGTAATGGAATATAAAAAAATCAATGGTTATACTAATATAAATATAATATACTTTTTTAAAGGGTCCACTTTTAGAAGTTTTTTATGATTATTATAAAACAGTTAAAAATAACAGAGTAAAGTTTGTACTAAGTGAGGAAAACCATGAAACTGTGGGGTAATTAAACTTAAGTTCAAGTAACATATTTTTAATGTTTAAAAGTGGGTGTTCTTGATTATCAATTTTTTAGTTGATGTAATATTTAAAATAGAATGTAAGTAGCTAGAATAAACAATAACTTTTATTATAATATACATTTTTTTGTTTTTTTTTAAATTTATTTAGTCTTTATTTAATAACTAACTACAAGTCATTAAACAATTTGGATATTTTTTCTAAACAATCTTAAGCTAACAAAACAAATTTAAACTGTTGAAGGGATTGTAAGAGTAAACTTAAAAACTATATACTACTAATATTAAGTTAGTCTTTTAACATTCGAGCGTGTATAAAACTCACAAAAACCAAACTTTTAGTTGTGCAAGAAAATCAAATGAGTAGTTTTAGTCTTTTTTGGTAGACGACTGCATGGGTAACATCATTAAAGTTGTCATTAAAGTCTTAAATTAAAAATAAAATATTTTTTATACTACTTAAATTCTAATATCTTCAGTTAAATGTTTCTAAATGACAACAGAGTTTTTGGTTCATAGCAAACAAAACTTTTTAATTTGTCAACAATTGCTAACTAAAACGCTACAAAGTTCAATTTTGCATTCAACGGTTTACTAATTGTTTGAAAAAGATTACAATAACTTAATATATTAACATTAACAAGAATGATTTCTATCATGCTTAAAAAGAAAAAAAAAGAGTTTGATTGTGCGGCTTGTCAAAATGTTGTTTTTGTATGAAATAGTACAGATTTAACTAATTTTTAATTTTTACTAAACTTTATAGAAAATAGCTGCATTCTTCAAATTGCTTGTCTAAAAAACAAGTTTTTTTTACTCAAGATGCAAAAAAAAACCTTTGAAAAACACTACAATTTGTTGCAGGTAAATGTTATGGGAAATGTTTTGTACTATAAGTAGCATAACTAAGTTTATTAAAAAACAACTTGTTTAACAATTTTGAGTTAAACCGATTTCAAAAATTTAATAAACTTTCAATACTTCAATAAACGTTTTGTGTCTGTGTGTCAATTTTATAAACAGAAAATGTTTTATCATGCTTCCTATATCTAGCCAAAACTGATGACGTACCTAAATTTATTTATACTTTTTCAAATGTCAATTTCATTTAGTGTTTTGTTTTAGTTTATTCTTGAATTTCAACAAAGTGCCAATTTGTCAAGCAAAAGTACTTTTGCATATTTTTCTTGTTTTGCATATACATAATAGATTAGTGATGAAACATTTTCATTTTAACTTATGTATGATTGTTTTTAAATATGTGGCAGAAAATTTAAAAAAAGAGGTTTAAGAAGTAAAACTCTAAATTTTTCTAATTTTTTTTTAATTTCGTCTGTAAAAACTACTCTTAGTATTACTACTTCTACTTCATTTTTGAATATATTTTTACTAACAGCTTTATCAATTTGTTTAGTGCTATATATTTGTTTACTTTCAAATTATACGAGATAGCAAAATGCTATGTTTATTTAATCTGTATTTGTAATGAATTTTACACTCATAACAAGTTAAAAAAATGTAAACATGACATTCAAAATCATCTAAATAATAGCTTTACATAAGTATAGTTTGTACTTTCTATAGCCGATAATTTGATAACTATTTTAAAAAGCAAAGCGCTTTAATTTTATTAAACATCCATTGTAGTTTAATTAAAAATACTTTTAGAAATTAACTAGTTTACTTGAAAAGTTTTTGTTTAACGAAGCAAACAGCTTATTTTAGATATTCCCGTAATAATTAACGTTATATGGATTTTGTGTCAATTTAAAACTTTTTAATGACGCCAAAGGTTTTTGTCAGTCGACTAGTGGTTAGTTTGTTTACAAAATTTTTGTAAACAATTAAGAAGTTAAACTTTAACTTTGCACACCATGAGATTGAGTTTTCTAATTTGTTTTGTACATTTAGTTATTTTTCTGCTGTAGCATTAAGTAATTAGAATTTCACTTTATAAATACAGTTTAAAGAAAATAAATAAGAAGTTGAAAACACCACAACTTTTATTTTTTATGTACATGTACTGTATTTGATTTTAATTATATTCGTGAAGTTAATAAAATATTAATCAAATATTAATACTGTTTTGTTTTACATTAAACTTTGTAAAATCTTGACATGTCTCTTATAAGTTGTTTCAAGGAAATATATATTTTATCGTGCTTTTGGATGTTCAGAATTTACTTTTTTTTATAAAAAAGTGCTGGAGCATTTGTTTTTCAGGTAAAGTATAAGTGCTTACAAAAAATACGTTTAATATTAATTAAAACTAAAACTGAGCAGGTTTCCGAGGCAATGTTTAAACGTAACTTGTTACAGTAAAGTTTAAAT